>NW_027466457.1:11112500-12435000 GCF_050575085.1 Anarhichas minor
CCGTCAAAAGACGTGACTGTGCCAATGAGAGGCCGCAGCTGCATGCTGTCAGCTTCTAAGGAGGTTGTTCCACCATCCTCCCAAGCGTCTGCACTCTTCTCCACCTAAACGACAGAATTAAAACGGTGCATGTCTGACAATTTCCATCTCGATGGCCCCATGTTCCCGACTGATTCACTGTGAGTAGAGGGTACAATAATCGAGCATACTGACACAAGAAACATATACACCGTTATGTCGTTTGCAAATGCATGCTTGAGCGAGGCTACGGGATGCTCACCCTTAAAGCTTTCCATCCCCCTTGGGCACCATCTTGTACCGCTATGCAGTTCACCAAGTCCCCTTCCTTCAGTGGCATCCCGCCCAACACCTCTCCACTGGTGAAGTAGACCGCGCCGTCTATCATGCCGTAGTCGAGGCACAGCTGTGTCACCACGCTACCCCGCAGGTGGCGGATGTCCTTCATGCCTGAAATGTGGCCCAAAAATGCCATGGCGTGAAATATGTTGTTGGGTTTTTACACAGAACTTCATCTCACTAACGTTGTACTTTGTGGGAATGCTGCATTTACCTGGTGTACCGGAGAACATGCCTTCTTCTTCGTCCACCTCCACAGTCCTCCACAATGGAGACGCCAGCTTAGACAGCACACAGCGCACGGCGGAAAGCATGTCTGCAATGTGGAAGCTGAGGTAACTCTAGCTAGCTATCCACTCTAAAAAACAAAACAGATTAGAGACGCTTTTTAACATCGCAAACATTTGCCACCTGGCTTTATTTAAAGTTAGAAGCAGTATAAATAGTTTCCAACTAAGCTAGCTAGCTAACCAAGTTCGTCAACTAGCCTGACGCTAGTTAGCTAGCTAATTTAGTTAGCTCTTATCTACATTAGCTACGAAAATAAAATCATTTTTTACATATTTAAAGCTAATATTAGGGAGTTGCAAGTTACCTTAGCTATTGTTCAAATGGCGACGTGAAGATGAAATTATTTGGGAACATTATATAACGAACAAGGGAAACGTGAGGTAATTTTTTTTTTTTTTTTAATTACCGTTCTGTTCTCAACGCAAAACGATGCTAACGTGACAGTTCACGTGTTGGGGTGGAGACCCAGGGTGCATCGCAAGTCTCTTATTTGTCCTTTCCTCGCTCCTCGTTCCTAGCTTGAACCGGAAGTTGTTCTGCGCCGCCATATTGACGGCCGTCTGAAAGCTCTTGGCCCAACACCAATCTCCACCCTTAGGCGCGCTCCCGCAAAGTCCGATTGTTTAGGACTGTCCCACTGTCAAATCATCGAGTGTTCGAGGGCTCTCTGGCAGACATTATGAGCCCTTTATGAACCCTTTCCGTAAATCAGCATTATATGCAGACTTTGCCAAAGGGAATTACCCACAAATCATTGCAATGTGACATTAAACACATGGATAACCAGTGGACGCATGGAGACATAAAAAAAGGTAAACAAAGAGGAGGGCTCAAGTGTTCAGCCTGTCATATTAAATGGACTCAGAAACATTAAGGGTTAAAGATGAAACAAAATAAACACATGAAATCAGAGGATATTTATTAATCAAATATTTGATTTTGTCATTGAAGCTGTTTAGACGAAAACAAGTAAATATATTATATGAATGACCTCTCATCTTGTGAGGAAAGAGCCAGGAAGACGTTCAAATCAGGGACTACAAAGTATGAAATAAATACCCACAATTATACATCACAGTTTTTGTTGTTTTCATGGTAACGTGATATGTTGCAGCAAAGTGCTGTCCCATTCCTATTTACACCATTTCAAGCCCTCACAGTCTCTCACACTCAACCACTTACCAGGTGACCTCAGTGAGTCCTTGAGGGTTCAGGGTTTGAGGCTTTAGGGGGGACATTGGGATTGGGCCATAATATACAGTCTATGATGCTAACAGAGTGGAGGTGCTATGATAAATTTGATGAACCTGACCCAACCTGTCACGGATACTGTGCATCCCATAATGCACCACCAAATCAGCCTTGTTCAGCTAAGTTGTCAGTTACATTTTAAAAAGTGAAAGTTTGTGAATGCTTTCATTGTCTTTTATTTACAGTATTTAGAGAGGCACTAAAATGCCTGTATTTTTTCATACCTCAAAGATGTTCCTCAAAAAGCTCTTTGCGTTGGCTAAAGCAGTTTGGCATTTTTATTCTGTGAGATGACATGAATCTTACAGATTTGCAAGTTGTTAAAAGATGGCTATCTCCACCGGGTCAGCAGTGTAGATTATTAAAGACTGTATATCCATATTGCTACAGAGAACCCACTGTGAACCATTTTGCTTTTCCAAAAATGAAAGAATGCAATGCAGTATGAAATTAATTGCAAGCTCCAGCTATCCAGCTTTCGTTTTAGATACTTTTGAGCGTTAAAGCGCCATCTGTTCACTCACTAACTGTCTCATTCACCTCTCCAGCTCGTGCAAATGGACTGTTTTTGGCATCGCGTGGAACACTTTTTTTTTTACATCTGGATGGAAAACATTTACTGTACTTTTTTCCGCAACACCCCGCTGCACATTCTCACAGTGGCATCACATTCACACCTGCTATCTGCCAGTTTATCCTCTGTTGCTTTTCTGAATTTATGACACACTGTATTGATGAGTCATCGGTCTGCTGATCTGATGACATAGCGTGAAATGTCCCCCTGTCATTATCCTCCTCTCCTTTTTATACACACGGTTAAAATGAACGCCACGAACCTCTGAATGCCACTCAGTATTATTTCAGTGTCAGATCAAGCTTATTCTTGGCCAGAAAGACCTTTTTAGTATAATAGTGTTGCTGCCAAGTTTGATCCCGACAGCCTTCACCCTCCTATGTCTTAGTATTAGAACCATATTTCACTTTAGATTCCCACTGTGTGCCAACCAGGGTTGTCAAATATGCCAATGGCCCAAGGGATTCTGACTATCCATGGATAAATCATTTCAGTGTCTTTGAAAACTGATGTCAGTCAGCGCTGCCAAGGTGTAACATAGAGTAAATCACAGAGTATGAACTTTAAATATCTTTTTTATTCTGGCAGCTTCTCTGTAGTTTTGAGAGCTGTTTATTATGTATTCTAAAACGTATTTCGATGCATATTAGGGATGTTGGCATTCAATTTGAAAGTGTCACCATATTAAGTTTCATAGCTTATGAACGTAATGATCTACAAGCATACAGTGTCAGCAAAGACTCCGTCACTCCTCTTGTGACTCTCATCCTCTGTGGAATCTGTTAGTGTCAGTAAAGACATATTGTATGTTTAAAGACCCCACCCGTTTACTACAAATCACTAACTTTATATTACTCCCAACCGTCTCTCAAATTGTAGCATATAGTTTTAAGATGTTTTTATTAACTTGTACTGCTTACCAGGGCAGTAGGGTTTGAAAAGTACTGAGGTGTGAGTCCAAATTGGCTCAACACAGCTTCAGAAATGAATAACTAGCAAAAAAATATTCTTTTCTGGGAGTTAAAACTAAAACAGAAAACTCCATATTTTATTATTCAATTAATTTAACCTTTCAGATATCTTCAGTACATTTTTATCCCCACACACTATGGATTCATAACAAAAAATAAATGATGGAATCTGGTGACGTCTTGCATTAAAAAGGTTCATGTTCAACAAGTCACATTTCTAAAATGTTTGAACTTCCCACCAGCACCATATGGCTGGATATTAGTACTGAGTATATTCAACGTATTGACACAATACACAATGATACCAAGTTATACTTAAAAAGTTCTCTGAAAATCAATACCTACCACTTCCTCCTTTGCAGTGTTTCAGAGTACTAATAGATAAATATATGTTGCAGATTTACATTAAAAGATTGATAGATTAATATTTTAAAATGACAATCAAGAGTGAATTATTAATTAAATAAAAGCAATTATTTTTTACAATTTCAAAGTTGACATTAATAATATAAAAGACAATATGTTATACATACAATAATTGTCCTAGTTTTTTATTTTTTATATATATATATATTTTTTTTTTCCTGTTTATTTGTAAATTCTGTGTATGTACGTGGAGAGCAACGAAAAAGTCAATTTCCTTGTATGCCTACGCACACATGGCCTATAAAGCTGATTCTGATTCTGTGATCTATCTCATGCAAGCAGCTTTCACACTGCCATATTAAATGGGATAAAAGAAATCGACTGTAAAAGTTTTATTGTAAAAAATGGTATGCGTTGGAAAATGCTCAGCTGTCAAGTCAGATGTGTGTATGATTGTATTTAATGGACTTTCAAAAAAAGTAGTAAAACATGCAAAAACACTGATACGGTCTGTGTGGCAGAGCAGTTATGTTGATTTACAGCTGTTCCCAAAAAGCATTTTTATGTCGGTGCTTTAAAATAGTGTGCCTTCAGGAAACTGTGGCAAGTGATAGCACATTAACATTCCAAGTTTATACACGAACCATTCAAACCATTTCCACGGTTGCTGCCTAGAATCATATAGTTTCATGAGCATGAGTTCCTTTTCTTCTTCTTCTTCTTCTTCTTCTTCTTCTTCTTCTTCTTCTTGACATTGATGTGACCCTACATTCACCACAAGAGGGCAGTGTCGGCACTCTTTGTACCGCCGCTCCTGTAGTCTTTGCTGCAGAGTGCAAACGAGGCCAAAGGGAGGAATCAGATCACATACTAATCTCAGAGTCTGTGTTGCTATAACTAGACACTCTACTTACCTTGTTTAATGACAACAAACGGTACGAGTGCTCAGAAATGATGCCGGCCATTCTCAGGGCCATAGGGGAGAAAACAGATTCCCTCCTTAATCAGAAAGTGATAGACATGAGCCTAGACTTCCCCTCTGTAATTAGCAGCTGAAATACACAAGCATGTAAACAAGCACCAATACAGTCAACACAATGTGATTGTTGGACAGAGCTTAAACACAGCAGGTTATCTTCTCAGGGTGCCTGTAAATTATATAAAGAAGAGTTAGCTTATAGCTTATTAGCTTATCATTTGAAATGATATAAAACTGAGACAATAAACTCAACTAATAAGCTAAATATTTTCACATGATAACATCTATTTAACATGTTTTTTTTTTATAGTTGCCAAAACATGTTGTCATTAGAGAAGCATCTCTTCAAACATACTTACTTTATTCAACATATATTCTTGTTTCCCCCTCAACAAATTATATTAGTCCTATATATTACAGGAAATTGAAATGTTACCACCAAATGATATTACTCAGAATATTACTCTATCACAATATGATATAGTAGCCGACCTTAAAATATGAAATGCCCTATAGGTGTAGAAAGGTATTGTATGCTCAAAAAAGTACCGTAGTACACAGAATACATCCTCATAGAAGTATTGGGAAACTCTAAACTGGAGATTTTTCTCTGGTTAACGATCCATCAAACACATTTTATTTGTCCAGGTAATGAGTGTGTTTACAATGGGCTGTAGTGTATTGTGCAGCCCACATGAAAAATGGGATTAATTCGATTATCCCTTCCTGAGATCCGTCTCCATTCTCTCTCAGTATGGAAACCAGATGCAAATAGGAATTAATTTGGCACAATGTCTGTATATAAAACACTGGGGAAGTGTAGGAACATTGCAATGGCACACAGAGCCAATATATGATGGTCTGTTATTCATTATATATTGGAATGAACAGTTCAGTATAACATTACATACCTAAAGAGTGTATATTTCAAATATTTTATAATTTTGTTGCACAGTGCTTTGAGTTTTCCTCCGTTAGAATTGACAAAACTGCAGGCAAAGTTTCTTTGAACTATTATACAGCAGCTGTTGTTTGAGACAAGAAGCAGATATTTTATTTTTCTGAAGATCAGTATGCAGTTATGCTCATAACAATCCAGTATTTGCCAAATCCTGTATTATCAACTAGAGCTGTCAGCGACCACACACCTTCACCAAGGTTGCACAACCCTTCTGTTGTTTTGATCCAAAAGATCCCGATTTGAACTGAAAGAAACACAGAGACTATGAGGAATGAGGAATGTGTAAAAAAAAAAAATTTCATATGAAAGTGTGCTGTAGCTCATAAAAGCTCAATTGTTCAAAAATGCTACATCTCTCAATGTTAGGATATCCTTTAAAAATGAAAACATACATATCTACATATGGATCTGCACCAAAAATAAACAATTGGTTGCATTTTGTGTTATACACAAATTCTATACAAAATTCTGTCAACGTGTGTAACATTGAAGAATATACGAATAGGGTAAATTGCAGTTAAATCTGTTATTATGTAAAAGGATCATATGTTTGATACTCGTTAGTGTCCCACTATTGATTTGTCATTACAGTTTTCTATTATGACATTCATCAATCTACCTCCACGTAGCCTCCACTCTGAGCCTTTTTGTGTCGCTCATGCCATTATTAAGTGCTTCTTGTTGTGCACTCGTCAGCATGTTAAAGGTTCTCACTTTCCTACATTCAACATGCAGCACTCCTTTCTCTTTGTGCTATTACTAGGCATTATACTAGGCATTAAAGTTTGTCAATTTCCAGTTCATCAAAAATTGTCTATAAGTGTGTGTTCACATTCTCACCTTTACCAGTCGTGTCTATGGAAACCTTCGACGTACGAAACTCTCGTGAGATGGTCGAGGTTGACCTCGAATAAAGTAGAATATTTCGACTAGTCAGGGAGTCTCTCGAGAGTGAGAAATGAGAGTGGTATAATCACAAGTTAGCCACGCCCTAAAGCATACCCTGCTTCATTGTCAATTATAATCTAAACTGGACCATAATTTACTAAATGAATTGTAGAAGACTTGAAACTAGCAATTGAGACCGTAAACTCATATTTACAATGATTAATGAGGTAACAATTTAACTGAGAAGTAGGGTCATTTTCTCATAGACTTCTATTTGTGACCAATGGAGTCGCTCCCTGCTGGCCATTAGAAAGAATGCCAGTTTAGGGGGGGGGGGGTCACCTCGTGTCACCTCGTGTCCATATGATTCCCAGCTACGCCCCTGAATTCATATCAGAGATGTGAGAGGGGAAGAGAGAGCACAAAGAGGGAAGGCAGGAGGAAAGACAGGGAAGGAGGAGGAGGAGGAGGAGGTCTGCGTAAACCCCGCCTCCGGTCTTGGATCCTCTCGCAAGTTTTATTCACAGCGTCTCACGTTAAGGATAGAGAGAGAAAGGGGAGAAGCAAGAAGAAAGGAACACGAAGAAGACGAAGAAGAAGAAGCAAGGGAGCAGCAAAACGACCATGGCAATATCCAAAACGTCTCAGCTTGAGATAGTGTCCGATCACAGCGCACCTCTACCACCGTCGACCACTGCACGGAGCATGCAGTCGCACAATAGACAGAGCCCAGATGAATGAGGAGCCGTTACCTGGGCCGTGGGCAAAATGAGGGTCATCTTCATCCAAAACGCCGGTTTCGTCGCAGCTTTCTCGCCTTTCAGATGTGAGTCGGTGATGTTGGCAGCGTTTAGGACGACAGATAAGGTGAACGAGCCACAGTTATACACAGCTAGATCATGCAAGTCGACCGAGGAGTGAGATCAGACCCGTTGATTTAGTCGTTTTTTATTATTATTATTTTATTGGGATAGAGCTTGCACATACATTATAGCCAATATATATATATATATATATATATCATATTTGAATCCAACCAATTCAGCTTCCGGCATGCTGCCTGCTGTCGAAATCTGAAAACATATTTTATTACATATTGGCACTATAATTATTTTTTTATCCTGTGATAAGGACTATGTATTAGGTAATTATGTACCGATAATGTCCTTATAGACTCGTGCGATTAATCCATTAGTAGATTGATTAGGATTAAAGCGATAATAACATGAATAGGTAGGAGGAGGAAATAACTGATCAAAGCCAATTGATCAACCCAGACAATCTGGAAATGTCAGTTTCCACATGTAATAATAGGCTATGACTAGTAGGCTACGTTATTCCTTGTAATTTATTTATTTATTATTACTATTATTAGACCTTTTTAAGTATTATATTATCAATTTACTTTAGGTAGGTAGTTTGAAATATTTAACAGTGGGGGAGGTTGTTTAAACACTTCCCTAGTGAGATGGAAACCGCTTATTTATCGCCCCACCGGGGGGCAGCCCGTCCCCAGGCCCAGAGGGGCCAAACCTCAGCGGGCAAACCGGCGGGAGGTGACCTCTCCCCTCCACCTCCAGCTCCATCCCCGCCTGCCGGCAGCTCGGCCGAAGACACCCCGGCGAGCGGTGATGGACGGAGAAATCCCGGCGTGAAGAAGCACCACCACAAGCACAATTTGAAACACCGCTACGAGCTGCTGGAGACGCTGGGAAGAGGCACCTACGGCAAAGTGAAGAAGGCCATCGAGCGACGCTCCGGCAGAGAGGTGAGTCACTTAAGAGGCGCTTTGAGCAGCTGTAAACATCTGGCATGATGCTTTCAGTTCGCCCAGGCGCTTTGTTGTACATGCTGTAGCCACCACAGAAAAAGAAACATTGCTCCTAAAATAAGTGCTTTGTTGCTCTCAGAGGCGTGTGCATGTCCTGCCCCCCCCCTGGGAATCCCCCCTCTGCTCAAAAGGGCCCATGGGTCCAGGGAGTTGTGGCTGCACACGCCATGTCCTATGCGGGGCCTCACGACCGGATACCTGAGTGCAAATCCGGCTACTGACTGACAGATGCGACTCAGGGGTCTCAGACTGTAAACATCATGGAAAACAGCCCCCCAGAGATACTTGGGCTCACTCACATTTTTTTTGTTCAATGTTTCAGACACATCCTTTCGGTTTTGTTTGTATTTTGCTGGGAGAGTGTTTTTGCATGAGTCAGTCCAACACTTTCTGTTTCTTTATGTACAATCTCTCTCTCTCTCTCTCTATTTATATATATTTATATTTATATGGCTTTCTGTGCCAGCCATCTGCTGTAATGTACTGGCCAGCCCGTGTTTCCAAATATTATTTTATTTCCCCCTGTGGCAAAATGTGACCCCTCTGCCCATTCTGGCAGGATGTGAGGTGCTTTCCATGAGCTCTGATAAAGCCAGGGGGAAACTCATAGGTCAACAATGTCCCCCAATGGTTTCATAACTCCTGCATGCTTCATAAGGGAGCCATAAACCCTTCGGTGGGGCTGCTCTCACTTGGCCTGTCTCACTTAGCTCCTTGTCCTTTCTCCGGTTTGTTTTCTTATTTATTATTGCCATGGCAGCCGCTCTAACGGGAAGCATTTCGCTTCCACTGTAAAATTGCACAATACTTATACTGACTATTTGACTGGAAGGGTCAAAATAAATAATTTTGACATTCTGAGTTTCAGATATTGTTTCAAGGAGATAAGTGAAATTGGCTCAAATTGTTTGGCTTCTGAAATGTATTGTTTTAACGATTAACAGTATTTGACAGCCACTCACACTAGATTATTCACAGATTTCTGTGCTTTTGTAGTGTTTCTAAAACCATGCTGGTATTAATGTTTACATTAAGTTCAATTCAATTACGCCCCCTAACCAAAATCCTACCTTCATGAGGGTTATAATGTACAGATTTAGAGAGGCATCGAATCAATTTCATGGTTAGTTTGGAGGCTGTTGTTCGTGGTGCTATTAATCTGTATTATATTACACAGACAGGTGTTTCTGTCACTTAGCCTACCCTCACTGATAGAAATGGGGTGGGCAAAATAATAGAAACACCTGTCAGTATACAAATAACCCTTTGTAGGTCAAAACTCACTGGCCCAATGCCTTCCACTCTCCTGTAATCTGCTGCAATTTCCTGAGCGTAGCATTTAGACTTTAAATAGTATCTCGGTAAAGTATAGGGCTTCCTTGCACCACTGTGTTTCACGTGGGAGTTTGTATATCTTAGGGGAAGTCCTTTGAGAATCAACGCCTCTGCTCATGGAGTACCAGCAGAAAAACAGACAGAGCATGACTACCGGCTGCCTCACGGGCCACGTGTGTCTGGCGCTGCGTTGCTAGAGTTTACTTGGCCTCTGACTCCAGGTTAGTCCCTTGTGTCCGTATGGCAGATACAGCCGTGCGGTGAGACTGTTATGCAATCATCTCGACTACCCCCTGTGCCTTTTCCTGGTTCGTTTCCTCAAACCAAATGAGTCGAGCAGACGGACCGAGAAAGTTTTGTGTGCGACTGACTGTTTGTATCCACATGTGTGGAATGAGCTGAAGGCACTTGGGGAAGATTGATTAGATGTGGGCACATTTAGTGTGTCAGCGAAAGTGGAACTGAGTGACTGTCTGCTTTAATCTGCAAAGCCATATGTCGTAGTGCTTGGCAGCTCAGTGGAAACCCAACATTATATGGAGGAGTGCAATTGATCATAGAGATCATAGTGGGGATATGTGACGTGTGCACGAGCCTCTAGAACAGCGGTTCTCAGTGTGGGGTTCGGGGTCCCGCAGTGGTCTGTGGCACGCTGACAGTGGGTCCATGAAAAGTTTTCAAATGCAATTTTTAAATCTACAGTATAATAGTTCCTAGATGACATTCTGATCCAACAAACCTCTTAGAATCTGCAAATATGTTATATGATAATATGTACAGGTCTAATAATGTCTGTTGTGTTGTTCTTTCACATAACTAAGACTATGGAAGTGAAAAAAAAGACTTATAAGTCTAAAAAAAAAGAGAACCTCTGCTTTAGAAGATGTGTGTCATGTTTGTGTACCCGTGAGAGAAAGACACTGTGTGTCCTAATGTAGTATTTGCCATCTAGGTGACTGTAGTATAAAGGTTGTGGTGACAACCGGGCCTAAAATGGGCAGTGACACTTGAAAGGCCATCCACAGCAGGAAATGAGATTGAAGGGGAAGGTTAATATCCTGTATGGGGGATCCATCGCACACCGGAGGGGGTAGGTAGTTTGCACAGAGACACAGGGAAGCCCACCACCATAACAAGACAGGGACAGCCTCAGTTAAAGAGGTTAGAGAGTTATATTAGTACGAGCTTAAAGCACCAGATTACATCATTCCCCAACAATGGATTCACTGGAGAGGTACGAGGGGGGGGGACACTGACATTCCTCTGCTATATGTGGTGCCGTTGAGGTATTATGATTCCTGGCTGTGTTTGAGAATATAGTTCTCTGGAAAAGTGATGGGCCTCTTCCCTCCCACTCACTCTCTCTGTCTCCCCCCTAACTCTGACTCAGACACACACACACACACACACACACACACACTTGCAACACAACAGATGATCGTGATCTTTAGAGAGCGCAGAGAAGGGTGAGCTTGTGATGAATACTTCATCTATTTTAATGGCCTGAGAAAGCACAGGAAGATGTCAGGCTCTACCGAAGCGAAACATGGACTTTCACTTCAAACAGCTCTGTTGTAGACAAGGAGGGGAGGGGGCAGACGAGGCCCGGCCCCATACCTGGCAGGGGCCGGCGTGGGCAGCAGTGCAGCGCCTGTTTACTGTGAGTGACAGTAATAGGGATCCACTTAAGGACAAGCGTAGCTGTGTCAGCCGGCCAGGCCAGCTGGCAAGTGGCTGATCTGAAGTCCTGTTTAACGATCCGCATCGGGGTCAGGGCAGGGGAACATGAGGAGATACACCAGAGATGCATGGCTTTGTCTCAAGCCCAATGTGGGAGAGCTGGCTCATTCGATGAGTTAACATGCAGTGTGGAATCAAGATCATGGCTGTTAAAGATTGATTACCCTTTTTGGGGGGGGGAAAACTTTTTGGTTTTCGGCAGCAGTATTTGTAGAGTTCTCTTGCCTTTGCAAGTAACATTTGAATTTCTTGTTGTTGCCTAAATTAATGAATTCCTGAATTGGTTCCGACATTAAATCCAGGAAAGTGACTCACATTCTGCCTCACTGTTAAACACCAAAGTCAAAAATGTTACTTACGTTTTGGGAATCAGTGATAAAATGTTGATGAATCTGATGAGGTAAGGAAACACATCAGTGTTAAGACACAAACAACTTTCCCCAATTATGTACACAGCATGTGGACCCCCTGGACCCAATTTTGTTTATTATGGTATCATTTCTTTAAATTCTATGTAATCAAGGCATGCTCTGGAAGGGAACCATTCCGGTTTGGGGTTATTTTTATTGATGTACTCGGTAATTAGCTTGGCACTCGCTACTGCCTGTGGTTTCTGCTGAATGGAATAAAGCTGGGCTCCTCAGAATACCACCGCTTCACTAGGAAAGGACAAAAGTTTAAACTAACAGAATTCAGAGCTAACAGACTCTATAGAGGCCTGATCAAAGCAAACTCAGGACTCAATCCAGAATGTTTAGGCTACAATTATAGTGACATGTGCTAGACTGTGTACTCTTGAATAGCTTCTTTGGAAAAAGGCCCCTAACCTCCCATTTAAGGAGGACACAGGCCGGAGGTTTGAATGCATCCAGTTGCAGCCGACTCTTACCCCGGTGGCATTGCCATGACAGTGAAAAATCTTCAAATCAAGTGTAGTTGTTGACTGTTGAACCTCATGTAGCAGGCCCATTGGCAAGGCAAGTAGACTGAATCACTTCCTCAACCCCTGCCCATTCTCCCGATTCCTCCATAAAACTCCCAGCAGGCCAGCTTTTCAGGCTATTTCAAAAGTAGGCCATTAGCTGTTGTTAATCAGAGTGACTAAAAATAAGAAGACCGGGTAGTGATGTAGTGTCTTCTCAAGGACTTTTCGACGGGGGAGGAAGCACGGCTGTGTAGGTTAATACTGACGTCTGATGATTTATGGAGGAGCACTCTTGACCTCCTTGCCTCCCAGCCTTCCTCCAGGGACCATGAACATTTAACAACTACCGTCCCTCCTTTTCATGATACTCGTCGTCCTCAGCTGTTTCTGAGAGAAGACGGTTTGCTGTGGAATCTGACATCTGATCTCTCTGTTAGAGACGGGTCGGGGGGTCCAGATGAGAGACGCGGCCCAGACACTGACTAATACCTGGTTAAATGTAGGCCCAGGCCCTGAAAGAGGACAAAGCAAGCCTCCATTATGGCATCACATGTCAGGTTGTTTTTAACCTTCATTTTGCTTCATACAGAAAAGAGGCTGAGTAAATTACATAGTGTGAGACTAAGATGACACCTCCTACCTTGTTTGACTCATGTGGCTGTCATAACAGCGAGGCCTGGTGAGGAGGTCAGAGGTCGTTATGCTGGCCCTACAGGAGCCCTGAGGGGGGTAAATGAGGTTGATTGAGTGTATTAAGGAAAGATATGTAGCAGTACAGTACATACTGAGTTGGCTCACATGTTTTTACTGAGGCAGACAGACGTCACATGGTGTGCAGTATGTAATCTGTGTGAGCCATGTACATTTTAAAGTGCACTGATAAAATAGTGAATATAAATGTGCTTTAGTCTTATTTTCCCGCTCCAAATGAAATCAATGGAGTTATGAAATCAGTTTAAGCGGACAAAAAGGAAAATGTGTGGCACCCAAGCTCTCTGTTACTGCGAAATCTAAATGTTATGTTACTCTATAAGTCAGCTGATCAAAGCGTCCTCTGCCCTCTGTTTCCAGGTGGCTATCAAGTCAATTCGGAAGGAGAAGATCAAGGACGAGCAGGACATGGTTCACATCCGTCGAGAGATTGAGATCATGTCAGCCCTCCGCCACCCACACATCATCTCTATATATGAAGGTGAGCGCTTGCTGCATACCTGCAAAAAGACACACGACAAATCGTACACGGCCGTTTGCCCATATGTCCAAAATTCTCCCCTCCCTCAACTCATTCAGCACTTGTGGCCGAGCTGCAGGATTGTCATGTTATGACATGCAGATGTCATAATAAGACCTGGACTACAGCTCTGGGATGTTATTCATCTCATCTGCTCTGTCTGGCTGCCTGGGCCCGTAAAAGTCTGGATGGCTTTCACGGGGTGCACCTGGATCTCTCTGAGTGGGTGTGTGTGTGCACGTGTGCGTTGAAAGTTTGTGTGTGTAAGAAGGGTGGTATTCTAAGGGATTGCCTCTCCCACATCTAAGAGGTCTCATCTCTTGTCTTCTCTGGTCTTGATCTCAGGGCCAAACATCTGCTGATACTTAGAGACAACTGCAGCTGGGAGCCAGACTCTTCTTGTGTATGTGTGTGTGTGTGAGACGCACATATGTGTCTTTGTATACTTGTGTCTATGTATGAGCCTGTGTGTATATCAAGGGAGATGCTGAATTGACCTAAGTCACCCAGGCATGCACCCTGTCTGACTGTGCTATGCAGAGGGAGGAAAGACCTTAAGCCTTCCCTGGAGCAACATCAGCATATATCTACCACAGGAAGCAACTCTCTCTAAATATCCAAGCCTTCAAGTCAGGCTCAAACGGCTCCTTCTTTAAATACGAGCCCCTTTGAATGACCTTAACTTCACTGGAAGAAAACATAGATTAGGATTAATGGTGAGTGTAAAGTTTGAACAATTCCCATTGAATTCTGTCAACATATTGCATGCAATTAATCATCTCTTATAATGTAGTCTGGGTGTATGTGCAGGCAATTAAAGTCACAAGGCGCTGCGGCGTGAGTCGGTTTCACGTGATTTGTGACTTGTGACTTATTTTTTTATGCCTGTGTCAACAAAGCAACGGTTTCTATGCCCTTTTCAAGATAGCTGCCCTGGCACAATGGCAGCCGGTTGTGTGCCACTGCCCAAGCTGGCTTACCCACTATCCTTTGTTCGGTGTCAAAGTCCCCAGGTTGTTATCGGCAAAGTGAATATGCAACAAACATAACTATTTGTCATGGGAACGTGCCAGCAGTCAGCTGGAGGGCCGAAGTGCAGCCAAGTTGTATGTGTTTTGTGGGAGAATGATTAAAAGAACACCTAATTTTTATAAACTCCGAGGAGGCTGTGTGGTGTTCCTCTGTGTGCTGCCTTCCTTTATCAGCGGCCTACTCCACCAACAAACCCGACCAGACTCAATGCTCTCGCTCTTTGGTGTTTCTCTTCAAACCCACCATTTACTGTTGTGGCCTGGCCTCCACCCAGCCTTGCTTTAGAGACATATAGGAGGCCCCGCGATTTCTGTATCCGGCAACACCCTCTTCAACAGCCCCTGCTAACTGCCTTGTGTGAAGCAAAGCTGAACCAGATGTGTTTGTGAAGATTGATTTTTTACCACTCCCTCACATTCTGCATCCATCAGCATGCTGTGCTGGGCATTTAAAAGCAGATTTTGCTCTTCGCTCCTCAGGCTAGGTACCCTAGTGCCCACCATTTAAGACAAATAGTCAACCCCAAAGAATGCTGTAAATGCAAAAATACATCTAACTAACTAACATGTTGGTAGCACGATGTATATTTACCGTACAGAAAACAGTGGTATTGATCTCCTCATCTAACCTTCAGCAAAAGAGCGATTAAGTGTATTTCCTAAAATGTCGAACTATTCCTTTAACGGGAAAGGGAAATACGGAGGAGGCATACATTTTGAACAGACACACACATGCTGTGAGTGAAGTTTTATTGTATTCATTATACTGCATTCTCTAAAGGTGACATAAGCCTGGATAGTCATTTAAACTCTGAAGATCTTTTGTCATGGTAGCTAAGTTCAGTAAATAATAAACAATTCAATAAATAACTTGTTGAGTTAATCAAAAAGTTTGAAGTTTTCAATGCTTGCTTATTTATTGTCTGCATCAATAGTACTCCACTACTCCTCTGTGTTACACTTTGTCATAGTAATCTTCTGGTCCCTTTTGCAAGCTTGCAACATCGTCTTTCATCAGTGAAGATAATAGGACAATAGGTGCTAATAAGTCAGATCTGAGGGCTCGGCCTGTGAACAAAGCCTGGTGAGTGACAGCGAGGCTGCAGCGGTGGCTGGCGTGCTCAACGGGCTGTAACAAACCCGAGTTATGTAAGCCAGGTAATTACTTCACCACCAGGGGTCAAAGGTAAATGCGAGTGCAAGCTGAGTATCGGCTCTCGAAGCACAACCCCACCACGGCTCACCACGAATGTCAGTCCAAGTCACCGCTCTGTCCACCAGTCAGAGGGCTGCTTCTGCTCTGCCCTCCCAGGTGCTTGGCTTACATCCCGTCTGTTACTCCCCAAGCGGCCAGACAGTCCCAATCAGAGAGCATTACCATCACTCAGCAACTGTGTGTTTTTGTAGAGGATTATATCTTTTAAAAGACCCTGAGATTGGGTGGGGGTGGGGAAAGTAGTGTGACAAACTATGAAGGTGCTCACTCAAGGGTGCAGAAAGCAGAGGCCCTCACCCCCGGTGACCCTCTCGTGTGGGAAAATCAACCGACACAATACGTTGCAACATGACTGACTGTGTTCTTGTCATCTCCTCAGCCTTTCTCTCTGTCCTTCTCTCTGTCCTTCTCTCCCCGCCTAACCATTTTCATTCCCTTCATGCCAAGGCGCTGGGAGAGAAGTATGTTGCCAAGTTGAAATTATACACTAGAAGGCTAAATACTGACACAGAATGATATGTTTGGTGACTGCAGTGGGATGGGAAGGCATTACAGTAACACAACTGTAATAACATTACCATCTCCGCTCACCAGATGTGCAACAAGTCACCATTTTTAATTCAAGCGCTACTCTCAGTTAACGTAAAAGACATTTCAATTATGTTGTACTTGGACTTTAACTCGTAAACAGAAAGATACATGATTAGTTAAATGAATTTAGCTCGGCGCTCATTATGACTCACACACAGAAATACACAAGACAGTTGAATTCTCTTAGAATAAGCAGGGTATGCTCTTACCCGTATTGAGTAAAGCATTCATTTTCCTGATATGAGCCCAGGTCTGCCGTGAGAAGGGAAAGTCGCACCGTGTTGCCACAATATAGCGTTACACAATCATTTATGTGATATAGACACTCAGTATAGTGGTTAAGAATATGGGAGTGTGTTGTGAAATGTGTTGACATAATGCGATGTGTCAAGGGCATCGCTTGACACTGTGGTGCACCCTCTGTCTGCAAAGTGAACCTTTTCTCTCCTTGATTTGGTTTCTGCTTTATCTCGGTTTTCACTGCTCTCCACTCGCTCTGGTCTCTGAGGAGTGGGCTTGATTGAGTTAACAACCCCTCCTTGCTTTGTTGTGAAGGAGCCAGACACACTAGGTGGGGTTTGGGTGATGTAACCCTGGGAGAAATGCAGAGATGTAATGTGCTCCTCTGGAATTTGTATTCTTGCTCGAAAACTAAAGGGGGGGTGAACTGGTTGATTCTGCTTTCCACATAACAATGTCCATTTGTGATTCTAATATGTTCAAATTAACGTGGAACGACTTTACAAGTTGTGCTCCCACCTCTCTTGCCGTTGAAAGTAGATATTAACGGACACCAATTGTTTTATCATTTCTCAGTGTTTGAGAACAAGGACAAGATCGTGATTGTGATGGAGTACGCCAGCAAAGGAGAGCTGTATGACTACATCAGTGAGCGGCGGCGCCTGAGCGAGCGGGAGACGCGACACTTCTTCAGACAGATAGTCTCCGCCGTGCACCACTGCCACAAGGTGAGAAAACCCATACCATACTACACATAGAGAAGAAAAAAAACATGCACATTCTGTTTCTTGTTCACCTTCTCTCATTAGCTCTCTCACACACATCCGGACTTTGTTTTCTAGGCCACGGCATGCTTATTGTAACATTAACCATGCACCTCCACCGTACGCCTTATAGCCATGTTAATCGGCAGGCCCTACACAGTATGCTTTTGTTGGCGCTGGTGTTTGGGAGTCATCTGTTTCTGAGTGAAGAAGGAACACAGGCCACTTTAATTCAGGCTTACACTCCGATTACAGTGCGCCAAACAGACCCGGCATTAATTCTGTCCTCATCTGTTGAAACACGCTGATGGATGTCCCGAGATACCCCCATAGCTTTTCCCCAGATATTTAGCTGCAGCCACACCTCACTAACTCCCATCAAAACCCCAAGGTCGCCAGGGCTTGTTTGGATGGGCTCCCCCCTTGTCATCCTCTTCCCAGCTGGAGATAGGGATGATGTCATGAGCCTCAGATAGGAGAGTCCCAGACTGCCATGAATGATGACTCATCACCACCAAGCACAGCCTCCCACCGGGTGCGGTGGTGTGAGTCACTGACACAACAAGCAAACAACCATTTCTTCCTTGTGTCTGCCAATCAGGATCATGTGGACATGAGCTCCCTGCCAGGCAATGACCAATGGGAGATGCCATGCAGAGCACAGCCCCGGGGGGGGAGGAGTGACTGGTGAAGTCACTCCTCCCCATCTGAGCTGGGTCTGTCTGTCTGCATACCACATGTTAATTCCAAGGTTTCTTGTTTTTTAAACCCAGGCCTTAACATGAACAGTATAGTTGTTTTTTAATCCCTAGATGTTGTGAGAACATAATTCATACATGTTAGTAATTACAGGCTCATGTTTATGTGACACATGTGAGTCAATTTGAAAAGAAGATCACAGCAGATGTCAGAATAAAGACCCCAGAGGGGACAACTCCAATTAAAGAGTACGAGCCCAATAGGCTTGCATTGATTTCCCCCGAGAGCTACGAGCTTGCTTTGCATGAGTAAATCATCTCTTACTACAATGGACTGTTTATCACTCTGATCCATCTCTAGTGAATAATGCATCGACCATCAATCATTCATTACTGTGTTTTTTTACTCGTCTTTCAGAATGGAGTGGTTCACAGGGATCTGAAACTGGAAAATGTGCTACTGGATGAAAACTGTAATATTAAGGTAGGTTTGCCCCTTGATCTGTGACTGAAATCCCCCACCTCAAATGATCCTTGTGTGAGGGATAAACAATCACATGGCTACGGTTAAAATTCAGACGTACCCCTGTTTCCACAGATTGCTGATTTTGGGCTGTCCAACCTGTACCATAAGGACAAGCTGCTGCAGACCTTCTGTGGCAGCCCGCTCTACGCTTCACCGGAGATCGTCAATGGGAGACCTTACCATGGCCCAGAGGTGAGGCCCAGTGAACAATGACAATAACTAAAACCCCAGCTGTTTGTGTGTGAACTTAATTCCAGGACAGGATTTCCTTTTATGTATCCATCATTATCATTGTTCTCCCTGGTTGTTAAATTTGGTTTGAACCTCCCAGATTGCTCACCTTAGATAGCTTTCATCATTATCTCACTAGTGATTATCATCATCACATATCACACATCCGAACACAAAGAGGTGGATAGGCTTTATTTTCTGCTTCTTTGATGGGATTACTGTTAGTCTCCAGTCAGAGGGAGGCATCTCTTGCATCTCCGCAGTGGGTCAGCTCAGATACTGTCTGCATCCCTTCCCTGTCCTCCCCTTCCCACAATGTCTGGGTCCTTTGAAGTGAGGAACTGGAGGATAGTTTTTCCTCACTTTCTCTTCATCCTAATGGGATCGGAATGAGCTTCCACAACCTCAAAGAGACGCTCATGGTCAAAGTCAAATAGTTTTGGGTGAAAGA
Source organism: Anarhichas minor (assembly GCF_050575085.1). Lineage (NCBI taxonomy): Eukaryota > Metazoa > Chordata > Actinopteri > Perciformes > Anarhichadidae > Anarhichas > Anarhichas minor. Next base: position 11,131,949 of record NW_027466457.1, read on the forward strand.
AAGAGTGAAAATGTCTCCCCAAAGCCACGTATCTGGCAATTCTATACTCATTCTGAAGGGCGTCGTCTCCAAAATTGCATCAGTTACATAAAGCAAAGCAACAAAACGGGAAAAAACTTGCATTTTTAGATATTCAAGTCCAACCATTCAATTTAGGCTAATTCACTATAATTTACTCCAGAGTGCTAAAAACTACAGTAGTCCGATTGCAATCAAAATGACAGAACCCCCGGTTGGGGTGAGGCCACAAATTACAGCAAACACAGGCAACGGAATTCGAACACAACAATAGTGCTTGCCCTGTCTCGCCCTCGGGAATGGACCAACGGCAACAGAAGAGAGAGACATTCTTGAAGTGGGTCCAGACCCTTAGAGGAAGTACACTAGCTCTTTAACCAGCCCTATCTGATTTCCTCTTCCTAGACTACGTCTCAAAGCTTGAGCTACCGCCATCGGACGTTCATTCCTCAGAACATCGCATCCTCCCTTAGCCACAGTCAACACACACACACACACACAAATCACATTTCCCCCTTTGTCACACTCTCACATACACACACTGAGTCAGGTCATCTGCTGACGAATAAATGGCAGCGTGTCTGCGGCGAGTCATCGGGGGCCAGGATATCACGACTCTGCCATCTGTGCTGGACTCATTACCCTCTTCCACTCCCACCACTACCCACGTGGCTCTGCACCTCCTCATGCCCCATACACAAAGTCTTATGTAACCGCTTACTTAGAAAGCCACAATGCATTAGGTTGGTGGTCAAAAAAGTGCTTGCTTCTGCCTGGCAGAGCAGGAGAGAGTGTGGGGGGGGGGGGGTTTGGAGGACAGGATTTATTGAAAACAAGCCATTTCCCACCAGTGTACCGGCATTTGTCATAATTTCTGTGAAGGCTGCGCCGGAGAATCACTGTAGCTATACAAGCTCCTTAACAGAGATGTTCTTGTGTGATGTTAGCGTGAAGAAGTGATTGTAGTGCTTATTAATGTCAAAGTCTAACTCAAAAGTATAATTAATAAGTCTGCTCTGATGTCGAGTAGAGCTGAAACATTCACTTTAATTCAATCAAAACATTTGCCATTGCAGAACTATTGCCATTGCAGAACATCAAATCTAACACACCTCAAACGTCTTGTTTTATTGGCCCGCTGCCAGTGTGTGCACCACGTATGATTGAATGAACTAGTTTATAACCGTGTAGTTTTTGCTTTCCCCAGGTGGACAGCTGGGCTCTTGGGGTGCTGCTGTATACCCTGGTCTACGGGACAATGCCATTTGATGGTGGAGACCACAAGAACCTCATTCGCCAGATTAGCAACGGCGAGTACAAAGAGCCCGCTCAGTCATCAGGTACTGCAGGAACCTTTGTTTGTATTTCTCTTTGTTTTTTTCTCATGCTCTGAAAACACACTGGATCCCAGTGCCCTTTTATAAAACTATATCATAAACAATACTTGACAAAATCTAGTTCAGCTGTACCGCAGTTAGTCAGTGAGATACACCGTTTGTCATAAACTGAAACCATTGACCCCTGTCTTTCTGTCTATAAATTGTACAGCATTCGCTTTATGGAAATTCCAGAAAATACTTGAAAGTCCATTAACTGTTGAATGGAATATTGATCAGAGTGCTCTCAATATACACATATATCTGCACAATCCATTATGTATGATGCTTTTTTTGTCCAGACAGTAAATAAACTCAATAATATATCATAAGCTACAAACCTGTCATACTACTCGTTGCCTTTTGGTTACGCATTAACAGTTTGATTTAAGTCTAATGGAACTCAATCATATAGTAAGAACTAGGTGCAAAAAAGCCATTTAAAACTCATTTTAACAAAAAGTGTTTTTTATGCCTATTATTATTGAGTTCTGAATGACACTCAACTAAAGACACTCACATGGTGTGAATTTCATCACTGCCCCGTGTTGTTGTGTTATTTAACTGAAGCTGCATTATTGTGGTTTACACTGAACAATGGAAAAATAGCATGAAACATATTTAGTGACTTTAATTAAGGATGTAAAAGCACTTCAGTCATTTTCAAAAGCCTCTTAATAAAATTAAAATTCCTGATTCCAGCATCTTTGAATTTAGACAGCCTCAAGAAGTGCTTTCAGTGTCAAACTCACTCTTCCAATCGAGTTCTCGTAATAGGGTATAATGTGAATAGATTTTTATGCCAAGTGTTGTGCAGTATGAGACGGCTTACAGATTCTTCTTCTTCTGTTTCCTGCCAGATGCCCGAGGACTGATCCGCTGGATGCTGATGGTGAACCCTGAGCGCCGGGCCACAGTGGAGGACATAGCCAACCACTGGTGGGTAAACTGGGGCTGGAAGAACAGTGTGTGTGACTGCGAGACCCAACGCGATCACGGAGGCTCGCCCATGCTGGCCCGCTTCATCGACTGGCAGAATCGCACTGAGCCACGTGGTTCTGGAGGCAAGGCTGCAGCCATGCCCCAGCTGCTGCGCCAGAGGCCCAAAAAGTCCAAGAAGGAAAATGTTGAAGCAGGGGAGGCCCACTGTGAAGCAGAGGACAAGCCGGGTCTGAAGAGACCCAAGGGGATCTTGAAGACCAGGGTCACTGGGGAGCAGCGGTCTGCCAGTCTGGAAGAAGTCGAGTTGGGCCATGCAGCGCTGCCTCAACAAGCCGAAGGTGAAGAGGAAGCCTCAAGTCCAGATCAAGAGGAAGAGGAGCTGAGTCTGGGAGGAGGCTCGCCAGCAAAGATGGTGCCCTCTCTGCCCAGGAAAGGTATCTTAAAGAACAACCAACAGCGGGAATCAGGGTACTACTCCTCACCAGAGCGCAGCGAGTCCTCCGAGCTTTTAGGGGGTGCCAGTATGTCTCTGCTAGCCACCTCCCCGACCAAGAGAGTGATGGGGAGAAAGGGCATCTTGAAGCGAAACGGCAAGTACTCCACCTACAGCGGGCCTCCCTCAGCAGCAGCGGTAGCCGGTGTCCTCGGTGAGCCTCATCCCTCAACTGACTCTGGTCTGTCCCGCAGTCAGAGTCGGCCCTCCAGCATAGTCGGGGAGGACAGCTCCGTCCTGTCCCTGTCGCCCAGCTCCCTCAGTGGGGCCGAATGGCATTCCTCCACCCCCCACCTCCGCCCAAACATCAGGGCCTGCGCCTCGGCTGAAAACCTGCTGCAGCTCGCCAACTTCAAGGGCTTCCAGGCAGCCCCGCCGCTCCAGGGACCCAAGTTCAGCCGCGGCCCCAAAACGAAAGGCTCCCCGGGGGACAATGGCAGCTTCTCCTTGCTGGGGGACCTGGAGGACATGACTCAGGTGTACCAGCAAGCCCTGGACATCAGCAGTAACCTCACCTAACAGATGGGTGGCAGAGAGAGAGGAAGCAGAGGGAATTGAGCATGACTGTGTGTGTGCGTATGTGTGTGTACAGATGTTTATAGGTGGCATTAACGACCAGTGTGTTACTGGGATACACCTTTTGGGAAGTAGTGGTTTTCCAAATGGGGCTGAAATCATGATGTGAATGATGTGTTTTCACACATACATACACACATAGATGTACACACTTCTGCTCGGGTTAGAGAGGAGCTGGCGCGAGAGAATGCCACCCAGTCTGCTTTCTTGGCCCGCCCATAGACTTTGCTGTGTTCAACATGTTTACATATTCAGCAAGAAGGCAAGTTAGAATCACAAACGCAGCAACCAGAAACTGGTTGGCTCTCCTTGTGCGCCACCCATTTTGAGTTTGAGTTTACAAAAGCACCTTAAAACTCACACAGAGCACATGCTTTTGTGATCTTTACTTCCTATATAAAAAAAGAGAAACGAACCAGGGTCTTGTTCCAAAAATAACTGACATTGCTGATTATTTATTAATATTTTCGTAGCTTTTTAGTTTTTAAGTGCAAAACTGGTGGGCGCTGGCTGTTACTGGAAGAGTCCAAAGCTCCTTGTCTCCAACTCTTTGTGTGGAACTGACATATATAATTATGTTACTCCGTGATGAGAAACATATACATACTCAGCATATATAACTGTGTCTGCGCTTGTAAAACATGCAGGCAAGTATACCTTCATAAAAGCGTATGTCCTATATATGTGTATGATACTAGGGAATATGTAGGAAGTGCCTCTTTTGATTCATGATTAAAAAAATTATGTATGTCATTTCCTTAAAGTGGAGGGAAACGCCAGGCCAACCTGTCACCAGTTGTGCTTTTTTTAAATGTTGTTTGTGAATGTGGAGAGACCCAGGGCCTTCAGCGCACAGCTGAGCAGCTTTACTTGTTTTGGGGTTCAAAGTTGAGATCAAACAGTCTCCTCTCCTTCCTCCCCCGCTCCTTCCACATGTAGAATCACACACAGATATGCCAGGACCCACAGGCCGCCGCTGAGAGACCTCCTCTGTGTTCTTTGTCAGTGTTTTAAGCCCATACTTGAGTTCGTCAGCAGTTTAGGTGGTTTGGTTGATCACAGATTTGCTGGCAGCACCAGAGGTCTGGAGGGACTCACCTAGTGGGGCATTTAGTGAAGGGAGATGGGGCAGACACCATCTCACAGTCCTGGAATGTGCCTGGCTCTCTTAACCTTGGAGGCTTCACATTTCCGGGGCCACCTGATAAAACCGGCTGTTTAGTGAGAGAATCTTTTTTTTTTTTCTTTCCTTACCAAAGACAAGGTGGTTTCTATTGTCAGGCTTGTTAATATTTTACCCAAATCGCTTCAAAACAGCTAAGTAAGATTGTTTGTTTAGGTTGCTGATGATACAGCAAATTCCTCAGACAAAGGCTGGAGACGTGTTGGTGCTAGAGATCTCTATCGGCCCCGGCCCGACTCAGCACAGGTGGGATCTGCGGTGCGTGCTCAGCCCTCCAGCTGTGTATACTAGTCCATTATGTCAACGAAGCACAATTAGCCAGCTATTGTTTTCATTTGAGAGTAAAGAGAGAAGCAGCGTGTAGAGATTTATAGCTAGAGGGAGAAGAAAAGCGTGTGAAAAAGTGATGCTTGGAAAAGTGCTGAGGTTAGAGAGGACTCTCCTGTAAAACACAGGAAAGGTCAAGGAGTTAGATTTATGTTTTGAAGGAATTGTAATGTAGACTAGTGAAAGTAAAGAAAGTGAGTAGAAAGAGTAGATGGAAAGTTTTTTTTTATACCAAAAATGTAATGAAGGTTTGGCATGATTCAGAGGAATGGATAGGTCGGGGACTAATGGGAGTCCTGTGGATTTTTCCTTGACTTGGGAATCCCCATCGGTGAATGAAATCATCCCCACGTTGGCTTTACATCACGTTTGTTTTCATTTTCTTTTTGAGTTTTTATTTGATATGCCGGGGGCTGTTGATACAGCTTGTCTTGAGGGTCAGTCAGTGTGTGATTTGTGTGTCCTGCATGGCAATAGAAAGTGTGCTACACTTTTCCACAGCAGCAAAATGTGGGAGAACGGTGACTGACATCATCCAAAATATTAAAATGATGGGGATGGAAAAACATGCAGTAAATTGCCCAGAGGAAATGGATCACATGTTGAATGTTTGCAGTGGTCCTCTGGTGTGAAGCAAAGGTCCTGGGTATTGATTCCAGTTCCCGTTGCGTATTATATTGCATTTTATTGCCTTTTGTATTGCATTTTATTGTCAACTGGATTTACAGTGAGAAAATTATACTATGTTAGTATTTTTGTTTCATTATGCTTCTGTTTTTGATTTTCCAAAATATAAGAAACTTTATATTGCTTTATGTTATGGCAGAAAATACTTCCTTTCCTGGAAGTATTACATTTTCTGGACAAATCTGAAGAAGTTGGTGTAGTCTCAGTTTCCATCTGTTGTGCTACACCTGTGGGTGAGAGAAGTTCAGTTCAGAAGTAGTTCATTAGCAACCTCCAAATAGTAAAAAAAAAAAAAAAAACTAGATGAATTGGCATAGGGTCAAAATGCAAGATTATGTACTAATGCATCAATTGCTGACCCTAAGAAAATTGCATTTGCACCTCTACCAAAGTCGGGGAGATCCGAAATGCATCAGGAGTAAAAGGAAATAAAGCAATGGAAATAATCTGCTGATGAAACTTTTAACTCTGCCAAACTGGAAATACGTGGCGCATATCTGTTAGTTAGCAGTAAGTCTAATCATAGGAAAACTTGACTGGATATTGTTATGACAATAATAATAAATTAGTATTATTATGTTATTTAAGTATTATTTTCGTTAAGGCTCATTACTATTGATGGCTATTGCCACAGTTTTATTTTGTCTGTTGGTGATCCTGGACTGCCGAGGTGGATTAAGTTGTGTGCCTTTGGTATCTTTCATGAACTTCTTTTTTTGATAATACAAATTATTATCAATGTGTTTTTATACTTGTATTTATTGGTGATCAAGCCATTTAATTTGTTGTCCAAATACTCCCTGTTCATGCTTCGGCCAGCTTTAGACTGTGTGTTGTGTTCAGGTCGTACTGCACACAAAAATATAATTGTTTGTACGAAATCGAGTGGTATCATCTCATTGTGAAAGCAGCGGTCAGGCGTGAGTAAGAAATTAACAGTTCCTCAAATCCTGTAAAATATCTCAATTCATCCATCCGGGTGTATTTCTACTCAACACAATGCCTCTGTAGTACTGTTTCAACTCAAATAAATGGATCTTGAAAGTTACACGTGTTTGTTTTTATGCTGTGTGTTGTCATTCGAATTTAAAAAGTGTAATTAGGACATTCCCTTGACGTGGACACGGAAACTGCCAATACATATAGGTATAAATTTGTCTCAGGGGGGGGATAAATACTGAAGTGTATGACATTCACATTGCAAACACCCTTCATCCAATTCACAAAATAGGCCAAGATTGCTGTCTCTCACACACTACTAGTGTTCCTTTAATCTATTTCCAGAGTTCAAGTCTCCTGTACTCAAGCCTGACTTTCAACGGCCGCTTTAAAAAGTTATTTCTGGTTTCATCCAGTGGTGGAGTTGGATAAACAAATTATTCCCAGGGGTCAGACTGCGGGACAGAACTGCAAATACTTCATCCAACGCTCGTCTTCTTACAGTTGGGACAAGTGAGAAACAAACTATTACTGGAGACATGTCCTAATTTCTTCTCATCGATGTGTGACCCAAAAACCTACATGAAGGCAGGAAGGAGGTCAGCAGTGGTGATCCACATAGCAAAGGTGTTTGTTTCTACTTGCATCCTAAACTCTAACATAATGAATTGAATTAATGTATGGGGCCAAAAGGTTTAGGGCACTAAATAACTACAGGTAATTTGACTAATTTTGAAAGAATTTGTTAAAAACTTAAACCTTTGCTTAGAAGCAAAGCGGAGCTACCGAGGATAATGTGAAATCATCCAGTGTTTCCACAGCCTCTGCCTTAAATTAACTTGATGGATTTTAAAGTGATACTCCACCCAAAATCTATTTTTAAGCATCTAAAAGTCATTCCTGGTAGGCTTGAAAGGTGGCTGTAAATCTTTTTACAGTTCTGTCCCTCTCCTTGCACAGCACGTCTGGTCCTGTCGGTTACAATAAAGTTCAATAGTGACCAGTTTTTTTGCAGTGGAAACAAGTATCAAAACATCAACAGGAAGTTTAAACCAGCTCTTTAAACAACCTTTGAAAAACAATCCATTCTGCCTCTGTCCATTCGTTTGCTTATGATCATGAGCATACAAATGGACATCTTCCAAATGTATCATATTTCTGTCAAAATGCTGTTGAAGGCACAACTTTTAATCAATTCCTCACATACAACCCTGTCGAGCTTATTAGTGGGCATACACATTAATTTACTCACATTGGGGAGCCCACCTCCTGCTCTTCCAATGGACAGGAGAACTGGCTGGAAATTATTTTTAAGTACTATTGCTACAATAGTAATGGAAGAAGAGAAAGCTGCATGTGTTACAAAGATGCAAACTAATGTACATGAGCCATGTATAAAGACTAAGATGAAACCAGCCTTTTGTCAAGAATATAGTGATTAAAACATACTGAGCATATACTGTAGCTGCGCAGCAGAGTGGTTTATGATGCAGGAGTGGAGACATTATTGGGCCCAGACATCCTCTTGCATTGCAAAAACGTGTGTACATTTCACAGCTCGCTCTGGCTTCGGTACATTCAGGTTAACTCTACACATAAACATACTTCAGGGATGATTATTTTTGTTTATTGTCCATCACGTTCCCAACAAAACGGAGTTCCTCACTTTATCTGTAGCACGCAAAAACATTTTTGGGTTTCATTTTCTTCCCTCCTCCCTCTCTTTACCCTTCACAGGCTCATATTAAGATGAGAGAAACCAATCAAAAGGACAAATATAAATCTGTGATACTGTGGTATTTTCAAAATACTTTGTCCACCATGAAAACTGGCCACCACTGGAAGTGATTACACCTATTTGAATTCAACTGACCACTGTGCTCCATGTAGGACAAAAATACAAACTTATTAGAGACGACTTTTACGCCTAAAGAAGACATGTCACGTGTTTTCATACTCAGAAGAAAAGGACCTGTGTGCGCAATGGGATCGTCTTGAACATAGGCAGACTGACAAAAGGTGGTTTCTATTGTCGCTCACGTTGGCTTTACATCGCGTTTGTTTTTATATTCTTTTTGAGTTTCTATTCGATATGCTGGGGGCTGTTGATACAGCTTGTCTTGAGGGTCAGTCAGTGTGTGATTTGTGTGTCCTGCATGGCAATAGAAAGTGTGTTACACTTTTTCACAGCAGGAAAATGTGACTGACATCATACAAAATATCAAATGATGAGGATGGTAAACCATGCAGTAGACTAGAGGACCCCGAGGAAATAGATCACATGTTGAATGTTTGCAGTGGTCCTCTGGTGTGAAGCAAAGGTTCTGGGTATTGATTACAATGAAAGACCCATTGCGTATTATATTGCATTTCATTGACTTTGTATTGGGTAAAAATTCCTCAGGTCAGTTATGTGACAAAAGTGTTGATATTACATCTTTAATGAATATTGTTGTTCTTTTTGGACCCAGCACACCTGCTGGTAATTACTGAAAAAGTAGACTATAACAGTCTCTGTAGAAAAGCAATTTTTGTCAGTAGAAAACTGACAGAGTCAAACAAACAGCAGCAGACAACATGGAGCGGAGAACAGAGTTCATGTCTGGCTCTGGGAAGAAACGAGTATCTGTTTTTAGGACTTGGAGACTCATTTGATTGTCGAGGGAGAACAGTGCTGCTGCTGCTGCTGCTGCTGCTGGGTTAATTTGATCCACATTTTGCAAGGGGGAGTGGGTGGGTGGCTGGAAGCTCTGCAGTCTTTCAGGGCTTTGGTCCTGATGAGTAGGACAGCAACCTCCGCTCGTGCTGGCCAGACACAAGCTTCATTCTTTGGAAGAAGACAACATCAAATACCTCTACAGTATAATGCAGAGCAGGATTTAGGTTTCCTCAATCACACATTGAAACAGTTATCCCAAGTCTGAAATTGGCCTTTGTAAGCTTGTCTGAGCTATAAAAGTAGCCTTTAAGCCTTCTATTTATAAATCCCTCCTACAACAATATTTCTTTTTGTCACACTGACAGTGAACTACAGAAAATGACATCAATCATCTTCTAAAGTCGTTATTTTTTTTGGGAAGTTTTCTCTAAAAGAGCAATATAATTATCCTTGGAACGAGGTCTCTTTTTGTTTTAATGCAAATTACAGTTGTCAGAGACAAGCAAGGATCAGAGGAGAAACAATAATGAGGCAATTATGCAACAATTTAAATGCTTACGGTAATTAATTGTCAGTCGTATTCAAAGGCCAACACAGACAGCGTTGTGGAGAAAAATGTTTTTTTTTAGTTTTCTACGGCTGCACCCCTGACAATGATATGATCTGAGTTTCAAAGGGATTTTCTTATGTCTCTCGAACAATTTCTGGTTCACTTTTTGACCCTTAAATAAAGTCCAGCTGCTAGACCCTCTGAACTATTCCCTCCTTCACCCTCCTCCCTCCACATGGAGAAGGTGAGCCTGTTGCCCCTGGAGGTGGGGGTTTATTGGTGGAGACGGCATACCCAACTACACATTCAAAATGCCAAACAACCCCAGGCCCCTCCCCACATACCCCTTCCGGTCCTTTAGTGTGACCCCGACTCTATGCCTTCCAGATATGAAAGTCTGCATAATGTTGGAGGATATAAGCTATTCTCTACTTTTACCGTGAAGCGCAGACTTGAAAAGAGGCCCCTCGAGCTGCCTCCGATAAAAGCCGTCACACGCAGAGGGGTTTGGGACATGAAAGCTGAAAAATTTACATGCGCTTCAAATCATTTTACAACTCCTTTTGTCTCCCAAAAAACGGCTTCATCAGATGAAAAGGGAAGGGGGGGGGGGGGGGGGGGGGTATACTTCAAATTGAGCAAAAAGCTGCCGAGGTCAGTGCTGCCTTGGCTCGTCTGGCTGCTGTTGCAGGCAGGATGTTCCGCAGCGAAGGTTTAGGGTGGCTGTTGTAAACCGAGCTGCCCGTTCATTGCAGGAAAAATAAACAGGCCAGGCCTGGCCTGAAGAAAGTCCTGAGTACAGTGAAGCATATGTTCCCTTGCTTAGCTGACACATTGTTTTAGAAATAACAGTCTGAGAGGCCACTTTCCATTCTTTTTGCACATACACACACACAAATGCATGTGCACATTTTTATAACCTCTTTCATTCGTTCTCGCTCTCTCAGAAAGCACTCACACAGGTTCCCTAACTCACAACCCTGCAGGACTCCTTTTCCTCTGCACCGCTGTGATAACATTGTGACTGGATATGGAATGGAATAAAGCTACCTCCTTTCCTGCTCAGCTTCCACTCCTCTATCATTCATCCTCCATCCAGCGGGCTCCCTCCACACAGCCAGCTCTCCATCCCTCTCCTGTCCAGATGACTATTTTTAGCGGCAGCGCTGCTATTCTGGAATTTGTTGCTGACTGGCTGCTGCTGGGTGTCTGGGAGGCGATCTCTTCAGGAATGTCTGGCCCACTCTCAAACCACTCCAGAGTCCCAGTGCAGGGTGGACAGCTCGGGGCTCTGATTACAACGTTAAGCCCGTTGTAGCTGTAGCTGTAGCTGTAGCTGTAGCTGTAGCTCACTCTCCATCCAGCAGAAACACAGAGAGAACTTTCTCTGTCCTATACCACTACGGTACTTTTACTTTTGTCAGTGTCTGTATGTGTGCTTTTGTACTTATATTGATTACAGTACGTAGTCAGGACAAGAATCTGTTAAAACAGTGTGTTTATGTAGACACTCCTCCCATTTGGTCCTCACAGGGTAAACCATTACAATTTAGGGTTTACACTTGGTTTTTGGTTAAAACTGAGAAAAATGAAAAGATTGACACGACTCTTATATCGGTCAGTGGCCAGTTAGCTTAGCTTAGCATAAAGATCGGCGACAGGGGAAAACAGCTAGCCTTGTTCAGTCCCAGGCGGCAACCTCGAGGTCCGAAAAGTGAAGCCAATGCAGAAGTACCTTGAACTTGCATTCTTTCTGATAGCCAGCAGGGGGCGACTCCTCTAGTTGCAAAAATAACTCCAATTGTGTAAAAGTTTGTGAGAAAATGACTTCTTACTTGATTAATTACCTCAGTAATGGTCTTAATTGCTAGTTTTAAGTTTTAATTTAGCAAATTATGGTCCCATTTAGAATAAAATAGACAATACAGTGGGGTATGCTTTAGGGCGCAGCTACCCTGTGATTGACAGGTCGCTGCAACGGTGTTGACCGTTCTGGGAGTTAGCCGCATATTTGTTTTACAACTTTAATCCTTTTACAGTGTGTTTTCAGTTCATGAAAATGAATTCTAATCCTTTTTGGTTGCTTAACAAAGTCTTATTCGGTGTTGGGTTGTACTTAGCTCCACCTTCTCGTGTCACTTCTGGTTGCCATCTTGCAAAAAGATTGCGACGGCCTAAGTGTCAAATATGAGACTTCAAAATGGCAGTCCACTAACCAATTGGTGACATCACGTTGACTACGTCCACTTCTTATATACAGTCTATGCTCTGTCCCAAGATGACAAAATCCTTTTACCGGCACATCTGAAGATCTTTAGTGAGCTCCCAGCCAAAAACAAAACAGCATATACCTGCAAAATTGACATTTTTACACTTGTACAGATTGAACAAACCAGATACGAGTGAGCTAGAGGTGCTGGTAGTTGGATTTATTTACCATTGGACTGAGCCAGACCAGCTGTTTACCTCTGTTTCCAGTCTTCATGCTAGGCTAAGCTAACTTGCTGCTGGCTATAACTTTGTTTTTTTTGGACAGATATGAGAACGGTATCGACCTATCCACCAGAAAGCAAACACACATATATCCTAATATGTCGTAATATTCCTTTTGGATTTGGGTTGGTGTTAGGCATGTCGTTGTTATGGTTAAAGTTCGGTTAAGTCTCCAGGAAATGAATGAAAGTCCATGCTTACATGTTTTGGTGTACTTGTGTGTGTGGTCCATGAAAAGAAAATAAGCAGCACTAATGGGAACTTTTTCCTGTCTTGGATCAGGCTTTAGGGGTTTCAAAGCAAAATTGTTTGCAGCGGAGGGAACGCCGCCCAAGCCCACCTGTTGCTCATGATTGCAGAGATCCGCTTGAGCTGGGCCTTGTCGAGAGACATACTGCAGTAAGCCACTCAATAACATCAATGGACCGGGCAGGTCAATTCATTCCACAAGATTATCCAAGCAGAGGCGATGCACTACAATGCAAATGCAAAGTACATATAGGCATGCCTGAACTGCTAAGCAATGGGAGAGATGCAGTGCTGCTCACGTTTCTTTATGTGTCACCCAAACATTCAGAAATTATGTTTAAATGCTATTTAAGACAATACTGCTGCTTGTCCTTTCAGTAAAACATTGCTCTGATGCTGTCCCCCAGGCTACAATGTGACTCCACAGGGTGTATTTCACTTACGTCTACATCATGTTTAATGAGATAAACCCTGCCCTTCCAAATGGCAATGAGAGTTCATCTGGTGAGAGAGTGTTTTCCCCCAGGCCAAGTGATTAGGGCATGAACAGGAGAGTGTAAAAATAACACGATGGGAGACAGCCAAATCTATTAAAACACGTATTCAGGCTCACTTCGCCTCTTCAGAAGCCAAGAGGAGGAAATGCTTCTATGGCACCCTTATATTGTATTCCCTGAACTGCCGATCCTCATGCTGCTGATAAGAATTCCAATCACAAAACATCTTGTTCTTGTTAGCATTAGGATGTACAAGGCCGAGTATGAAAAGTGAACTGTCAGCAGTGTGAGCATGGATGCAGCTAATTGGCCTTGGCCCTTCCCAGTAAGGGGATGTGGGTTTAGCTCCAGTATGGTGGGGCCGAGTCTAGGCCACGGAGAAGAAGCGAGACAGGGAGGAAGTCCGTCAGACGCTGTGGACGAGCCATCCAGCTAACCGGCCAGTCAGGTAATTAAACAGCCTTCAGCACTCCGTATGAGAGCTGTCTCTCTCCGGAGTGTGAAAGGCCGAGGCGAGGGCTGGGAAGCAAAGTCGTTCTTGGCTAAAGCTCAGAGATGTGCGGCCTGGCTGCTCCGGGACCCGATCCCATGGCCGCAGAGTTTTAGCGCTGCTGGTTTTAGCTCATCCTTCAATTTGGTTTTTGTTTCTGATGCTTTTTGCTTTTACCGACCCCCACCCAAATCCAATCCACCCATAGCTTTAAGTAGAAATACAGCAGAGAGAACTGGATGGATGGATGTATCCCCCAGCTGGATAACATTCCTCTGGTTTCCACTTGTGTCTGCTTCTCCTTTTTATGGGTCAGTGTTTCTGTGATTAAAGTTTCTTTTCCTTTTTCCCCTCCCTCTGCTTTTCCACTCTCTTTCCATTCATAGCTATTTTCCTCTCTTCCCTTCTCGCCTGTCCGTTTTTCATGTGAATTTAAATAGTCCCCAAAAAAATTTGACCAGGGAAATTCCCATCCAGTTTTGTCTTACAGCCACTTCACCACCAGGATAAAAAAAAAAAGGAAACCTCATTTGTCTCATCCTGTAAATATAGTCATTTGAAAGTTCAGTCTTGCAATTATTGTACCGGCTTTATAGATGTGTTGAAACAATAAAATGATAAGCTGTCTCTGCTCAGTGGGCAGTGGTGTTGCAGCATCACGATCACACTTTCTCACGCTGCCACCCAACAGAATCTCTTCACATGGCCTTATCAACTATACCAACTGACTGGCCATCCTCAAACTGATATTGCAGTGATTGATATGAGCACGGGTGTGGACTCCCTGTCCCGCTTCCTCTTCCTCCGCTACTCTCCAGACGTGGCTGTTTCACACGGAGGGGGGTGGGGGGCTTGATGAGACTCCAGGTGTGAGATGTGAGGTGCAGTATGTTCATTTGCTTGTCAATAAATCTGGTTCACGGCCGGTACCCCGATGGCAGCATCCAGCAGCTGGATCAATGTATGACCACAACAACCAAACACATTTATTCTGGAAATTCCAACCTGAAATGAGATTTCAGCTCATCATTACAAATTAGTGTTGTTTTTTTTCCCACATCCTGTCAATTTATCCTGTTAGAGTAATCAATTTGCCCAGTCTCGTGTTCCAGCAGCTAGTTTGGAAAAGTACACTCTGTCCATTACGATAATCTGCTCAGTACAACAATAACCACATTCACCAAGAACTTTGTTTTTTTCTTATCTGACCTCTTTGCCACATTCAGAAAACTTGGTAGTAAAACCCAGGTCCACATTAATCCCTGTCAGGGTGGTCCATCTACCGTTGTCTCTTTTTAAAAGGAAGAGGGGGGAAAAAACTTCCCAGGAGTATGTGAGGCCTGACATTCGCTATCCCATTACAGCCCACCTAAGACACAGACATGCACATAAAACAACGTGAGACACAAGATAATGAAGTGCTAACCACTGAGGTAATCACTCTCGGAGCAGCGACCCTCTCCTGCTCCCTTCTTGTCCTTCCACCCTTGGTTCTTCTTTTCCATCCCCCCCCCCCCCCCCCCCCCCTCCTCATGTGCTTTTACAATAGTATGTCACTGACGAGAGATTCCAACAGATAAATGAAAATGTGTTTTTGTCCCAAGTATGCTTGTGGGAATGGAGACAACTATGAGGAGGTTTTGTGGTTCTTTTCGTGATGAGGGGATTAAAACCAGCCTAGGGGGGGATGAATACACGCTTCCTGGATTGATTTAAGTAAAGAGGAACATCCTAGACAGATATAAAGGTCTGCATTGCCTGCCAAGACGATGGGTGGGGAAGTTCTTTTGGGAACGGTTGAGTTTCAAATAAAAGCAAGCGCTTTGTGACTACAGGTGAGTCCTGTTTGATGCTCACTTAGGGTGACATTTGGATGGGAATGCTGAGCTTTTTTTCTCCTCCCGGGCAAAGATACAAATCTCCCTTTGGCAGCTGCGGTTTGCTGGGGTTGGGGGTCGGCTGTTGGGGTGTCTTGTCTTAACATGGTAGATAGGCTGGTGAGTCGTTCCTGAAAGATTCCCTTTATGAGTGATAGCCATCTGGGCCATTTCTCAGTATGTGTGTGAGTTTTGCTTTTTTTCCTCCTCTTTTTTTCCTCCTCTTCCCCCCCCCCCCCCCCACCCCCCCCCTCCTAAATAGCAGTGAAATGTTGAAGGAAAACAAATGAAAAGATAGCGCTTTGAAAATGGATCTGTCCCAGCAGCCCTCCACCACCACCTCCCTCCACCACCACCTCCCTCCTCCTCCTCCTCAATTCTGACCCCCTCCTCCCTCCACTTGTGCAGGCTTGATGAAAGAGTATACCTCTTTTCGTCGCACGCAACAGGGGGAGTTGGGAGGGAGGATTGGGGTAAAATTAAAAGAGGGAGTAGGAAGGAATGATGGAGACGAGATTGGAGGAGAGAGTGACTGTTAGAGGAAGATCCATCGGCAGAGGCACGATGATAAAAAATAGTCGCTGGAGGGCAGATAGAAGAATGAGCTGAGAGAGAATAAATGGCAGCGAAGTTGTATGTAGGGGAGGTAAAAGGAGAAAGAAGAGGGTTCTTTGCAGCTGAAGAATATTAGGAGGTTCAAAATAACTAAAGAACCGTACAAGGGGCAGGAAGCGTTTGGGGTTCTCAGAGCTTCTATACTGACAACAGCCGGAAACAGGGTGGTTGAGAGGGGACCTTTGAGATGTAAAACCAAACAGCACGTCAGTTTCCACTGATTACATATAATGTCTCATCAAAGTAAACTTAAGTTTAGGCAACAAAACTACTTACTTAGGTTTAGGAAAAGCGTAGTTGACGTTTAATTCACTAACTAATGAACCACCTCACTACCAAGTGACAATTCACTCAATCTCCTGTTTGTTTTACTCATCCGACTCCACTACTGCCCCCCCCCCCTGTGTGGACTAGCTCACTCTCTAATTTACATCAGTTGCTTTGAGCGTCTAATAAAGACGCTGGGGTTTACATTGGAGTTAGTTGACAGTGCGGTGCGTCCCATTCAGACGCTAAAGGGTGCATCCATGCGTCGGTATCAGACGCCGAGGGGCACTGACCTAGCATCGGTATTTGACGAGTTGGGAGTGAGAACGGGTTAAACCAAAACAACAAGCTAAATGAGGCTAAACGTTGTGTAGAGCTGAGGGGACCTGCAGAGTCAGGTGATTCTCACTACAAGCAGTAAGTGACAAAGATTCATTTGATCCTATAATATAAAAAGTGCAGGTTACATAAATAGAGAAGAAGGCTGAGACAATGAGCTGTCTTAGAAAAAAAAAGAAAACAATGCTATCACTTGCATGCAAAGTGTCACATTTTTACCTGACACTTTATTCAGAATTCTTACCAACTAACAAAACAATTATTGTGCGATGAGCAGGGAGCTGCCATAACTTGTCCGTCTGATCACTGAAACACTGTACACCAAGACATTCAGTTCCTGACAACATCAAAGACAGTAACTGACACACACACACGCCTCCCACACGTCTCCTTCTCAAAACACAAACCTTTCTTACGCTAATGACACGCTATAGTGGTGAGCTATGCGGGGTCGGAAAAGATTAGTGAACTGACAGACATTCCGAGTAGCTGATGTCAACATATTATCGCAAAATATGCTCAATATGATATTAGAAACCAAAATATGAGCCCCTTGGACAATGTGATAGCTGATATGCTTGGATGAGGGTGGTCCCCAACTGGCTGACCTGGAGGTCGAAATCATAACTCCTGAGGTATAAATTCCTCAGGCCTGGTCCAAAGAGAACCCCACAAAGGTGAGAGGTGGACCAGGATGCCTTTGTTGCCAGACACTGGAAGCAAAACTACCCAAATGACTGGTTCACGGGCCCACTGACCACAAGGGAACATTCCAGACATTCTGCACTCCGACAGTGACGTCCTGGTGAGTTTACGGAGGACAGATGTCCGCTTCACAGCCTGTGTGGCAGAGTGTGTGTGTGTGTGTGTGTGGGGGGGGGGGGGGGCTTTTGATAGCATTGTTTTTTCCCACTTTCAGACTTGCTGTGGTTTGAACTCTGGTGAATCACTCTGTATGAGTCCCTCTGAAACTCATCCATCTGAAGGCCGCCAGAAGTTTATTTAGACTGATGTTGGACCAGGAAAAATAACTTTTGACCCCACAGGCATTGCAGCTTGTAGTTTCAAGGTCAGGTCATCTGAACTATGGAACAGAGCTCAAGCCCACATGTCGGAAAAACAATCATCCTGTTGTGTCCTTGAGCAACACAAATCAGACCAAGACCTCTTATAACCAAATTACATATTTGAGGTATAAAAGTATCCAGGTTATTCTAGATAATTGACA
Organism: Anarhichas minor; assembly: GCF_050575085.1. NCBI lineage: Eukaryota > Metazoa > Chordata > Actinopteri > Perciformes > Anarhichadidae > Anarhichas > Anarhichas minor. The sequence continues at coordinate 11,149,754 of NW_027466457.1, forward strand.
AACCTCACAGTTAACATCATTGGACCTGCATTGTTTTGAAGAAATTGAAGAAAACTGTAAATTTTTGTACTATGTATTTCCTGGAGTTTCAGGAGTTGGTTGAGACAAAAATGGAGCTGAATGAACATTGGACTTACATATATCAGGTCGAAAAACATTACACAGAATGCAAAAGCGGCTATAAAAGCACTTGCTTTGCAATGCTTTATCAATATAATATTCCTCCTATAACATGCCAAGTGTTGCCCAACATTTCTTAAACTAAAACCCATAAGACAAAACTACCATCGTTGGTCAAGTGACTCTTGCCTTGTCACAGAGGTCCCTCGAGAATCTCCTATGTTAGCTACAGAGATTAAACTCAATTAACCGTCATTGTATTAGGATGGAGGCAGACATCTTGGAGACTGATTAAAATCCCATATAGAATAAACCAAATTGACAACCATGGTTAAATACCACAAATACCGTGAAAGAAAGAGAGACAATGTGTTCATTGGCAATGCAAACCTTTAATGGGGATTTTTAAAAAGCATTATAAGTGATGCAAAAAAATATACTATCAGTAGGTTGCGAGTAAAATCTCTGCTTTTATCTTCTCATTATAAAGCAATCAGTGTGCATCACTGCAAATCTGCTAAGTCAAGTACCTGCCCTTCTCTTCAATGTTAAATTTGTCCCAAAAGGTCAGCACTCGCTGAGCTTTGATTGAGTTCCACCAGGTGCACATACAGTATTTAGACGTGGTATTTTCCTTCATCTAATTCACATCCTGAAATGGCTGTTTTATCTGGAATTTCCTCCGAATAAAGCAGCTGCATAAACAGGACAAGCAATTTGTGTGCATGCGATGCTAAGCGCCGAGGCTTCCTCTGCCACATTTGGCTCTCAGTGAAATGTCAGCGACAGTTTAGAGTTCCAGTCCTGATCCAGTTTCCCTCCCGCAGAGAGAAGAGTTTCATTATGGGGCTTGCTATAGAAAGTCGATCGCACTCCAATTAACCTCTGCCTTCTGTGGATGGAGATAGAAGCTTTGTGCAGCGCGTGTGACGAAAGGCAAGCCTCATATCTCCAGTGTAAACACAGCAATTATTGAAGAGCTTTTTGCTCAGAGCCACAGAGACTACAAAGGGTTTTGTCTCACTAGTGGTGTGTTTGACTTCCTTTCCCGCACACATGACTTGTCTCTCAGTCAGGCACGGCCAAGGGTGGAGCAGCTACTTCCTGTGAAAAGTTAGAAAAGGCTGAATGGGTTAAAAGGGAGCCCACTGACCCACATAAACAAGTACTCTCATTCATGGCCTCTGTTACTCCCTCATTGCTAAAGACTGACTCACAAACGTTCAAACACCACTGGAGTGCTACCCCCTCCCTCCTTCCTCATCACCACCACCAAACTCTTCTCCTTCTCCCACACAATTCACCCACTCCAGTAAAGCTCTCTCTTGTATCCTCCCCTCAGTTTAAAAGTCAGCATCCACACCCTACTGTACTGTACATACAGCATATGTGATCATAGACACATACTGTATATATACACACCATGCATGCACCCACTCACTCAGTCTTTCCTTCACACACACAAACACTCCGGGAGAGGGAGAGGAGGTCAACATAACTCTTCTCTCAAGAATGCAGCAGAAGTTTATGTTGCCATTGGAAAGGGGGAGAGGCATCTTGTGTGAGCTCAGATGAGCAATTATCCTTTTCAGCACACAGACAAAAAAAAAAGGGCCCTTTTTCTGGGAACGTGCCTCCCACCAGTATTTCTCCAAGCAGCCACAGGAGTACGACAACGTTTGCACTAAACGGGCAAACATCAATCTGTCACTGGGTAGGAATGTGTTATTTTTACCGTGACTATTTTTACCTCCACTTATTTTCTATGGCGCCAAGTAATAACTTTTTGTTTGGACACATAAAAGTGTAACCAGAAATGGTTCTTGAGGTATTGGTTTTCGGATGGTATTGCGCTCTGCATGCTCAGTTACATTGGCCTATATAGATGGTGGATATTGCATTTTGAATTATGAGCATTGGGGCTCATTTTGTTTATGGTCCCAGCTTACTAAGATGTGGTGATATAAGATAAAGTCATGGCGTTATAAACACATTGTAAATTAGATGTTATTGGCCATCCAGATAGAAGAAACTCAACTTATACAGGCATCTGTCTGTGTTGAGTGATGAGAGTAACCTATCTCTGTTTGAAGAAGTTCACACAACTTTATGGCTGTGGGTTTTTGGGTTGTGTAACGCAACGTCTCATATCAAGCTTTTATGACGAGTAGAAATAAACAATCAGGGCTCTAATCTTAAATAAGTCCACACCCATTTATATACAGCCATATGTGCATGGATGTCCACGAATGCAACACACACAAGTTTGTAATCACACGCACGTGCACGCGCGCACACACACAGACAAACACACACTGTTTGGCACCACCAAGCGGTCCTTCCTCTCCTTCCGCTGGTGTTTTCAACTAGATTCCCACAGTTGATCAGCAATGCCGTCCCCGCCAACATTTTAGCAGCCGTCCTTGTCCATGGCAGGGTGGCTTCCATGGCACATTTTCTCCTCACAATGACATGTTTACATCTCTTAATCTCTTTCTCCCTGTGTGTGTGTGTTTATCCTGTCCTCTACAGAGTCTTCCTGCCCTCTGCCAAAGATTAATTGAATTGTTTTCTGGCATCTCCGCTCACAATGTGAATAAATGAGAGGCATGCTAGTGTTTACAGTTAATTTCTCCAGTTGGCAACTCAAACTGAAACTTTGTGTTTTGCTTCACCGCCGCAATCCCTAGACAGAAAATAGCAGAAAGTCTAGAAGCTACGATTTCTTCACGAGGGTTGAGCACACGTACACTTCGGAGCGGGTTTTGTCAGGCGCTTGCATTGATTGTTGTTGTGTGAGTTGTTTATGAATGTGTACGCAGGAAATGTGTCCCTCAAGAGTAGAGGCGAACATGAGGATTAATATACAGAGAATGATAGTTATTATGTTTATTTAGTCAACAGCTTTCTATGAGATACAGGTTTCTGTTGCCATCAAAATGTTGTTTTCTGGAGCACCTTGGCTGAATGGTTGCGTCACATGTGTTGCATGTCGTAGCCCCCTCTCTCTCCCCTTTCTAGTCTGCCTCTTATGTCTCAACTATCCAATAAAGATTAAGATAAAAATTCTATCAAACACAAGCCAGACAGTGAACTGTTTTACCTTTTAAAGACAACAACCTGACACAAACCTTTTCCTTAAATGTTCCAAAAATCGTGGAATAGAGACACACTGTATATCCAAGACTTCATCCCTTCAAGACATTTACAAAAAAATAATCTCATGCAACATATTCATAAATGCCCAAACACTGATAATTACTTTGGCTTGTGGAAGATGCACTGCCTTTTTTGCCTCCTTCCCTTTCTCTACCTCCCTGTCCTTCCCTTTGACCATGTTTTAAGGATGGTTTTGCAGACAGAGCTCAGTGTAGTAAGAGACAAAACCCCTCCAGACAGGATGGGAGCCCTTATTTACTTTACAGATAAGGATTGTGGGTAGTGGAGGGAGCGAGGCGTGTTGGCATGTTGGCTTGTTTTCGGGAAGCTTCTGGGATATCTATGATAAGAACACAGTGTGTGTGTGTGTGTGTGTGTGTGTGTGTGTGTGTGTGTGTGTGCGTGTGTGTGTGTGTGCGTGCGTGCGTGTGTGTGTTAAACAATGTTTCCATGCAATTTAACAATTAAGTTTGGTCAAGACTACAATATTAGCCTACAACTGAGCTGCAGCTGGACATTTCATTTACTCAATACATTCAGGCGGCCTTTTTATTACATCCTTATTATTCATGAGCTATTTTATAATTTATCCATTTATCCACTGTTAGCTAAAGCATTCAAACCATTTATATGACCCTCAGCTTTGTCCATTAGTCCAACTTAGAGATAATTCAACCATTTATCCTTTACTTTAAGCTGACTGATTTGAACTATTTATTCTTTACTTTTAACTAACTATTACACATTATTTTTAACAAACTGTTGAGATGTATCTGCTCGAAAACATTGTGGATTCCTTTTTATTCTAATTTCAAGATAATTTATTTTTTTATTCAGCTTCTACAATCTTTCCATTCCTCCCCCTCAGATGTATCTCCTGAGGTGCAAGTATACCCTTGTTGGGAATCACTGTTTTACTTTGTATTTTGTAAGACAACTCTTCAGTATGACTTTATACTGTAGATCTCATAGTGCAAGCATACTGTATGCTGATAAAACCAGACACAGACACGTCAGCTTCAGAGTAGTGCACACATGAAACAGCTCTTTAATCTTTGTAGAGAGGAGAGCAGGAATGCATATTTATTGGTGTGGCGTGTCTATGCCAGCCGAGCAAGACCGAGCTGAAGTGTTAAGTGTGTCGGGTGAGAATTACAGCCGTGTGTGATCATTATAATTATAAAGTTCAGGGTATTGCGCTCTATTCATTATCACTTGGAGGTAGCTCATATCTTTCACAGACTGACTGATTTGGATGATGAATGTGTGTGTCATGGGGGTGGGTGTGGATACTGCAAGACTCCAGCCGAAGTTAGTTTCATTTTTTTTAAAGTGATTTTCAGACATGAATATTCAATCTCACTGTTTCGATTTTTTTTTTTTGTGAGCCTGTGAACATGTGAGTTTACCAAAGAGTGTGTGTGTGATGCGATGGGGTGTGAGTGAACGATCAACTCCCTTGAGTTGATCAATCACAGCCCTTGAACCATGTCAAAGTAACCGAGCTGTGAATCACGAGTGTGAGCTAAAAAAAAGAAAAAAAACAACTCCCGCTCACATGTGAGAGCTCGGACACGCTGGTGTTTGAGGTTCTCAAATGAGCCATCTCCCAATCATATCTCCAAATATCCAATATCTGCTCCTCACAGATCCATAACACCTCTGACTTCCGTGGTGTTTTTCCAGCCGCTGACTTCGCCTCTTCCCATCATTTCCACTCATCATCACTCTTACTGCTTCAACTGGTGTTGGCATCCTTTCAGGCATATCTATCACTAAAATGCACGAGAAGCCTAAATACCTCAATGGAACTAGGGTGAAAATAAGGCCTTCCAGCGTTCCCAAACATCCCGCTCAAGTCCAGTGAATTCCTCCAATCTGTGATTCATCTGCGTGTTGACAGACAAGACGTGCGAGAGAGACGAAGACACCTGTGAAGGGAGGAGCTGTAGAAATTCAAGGCATGACTATCTTTACAGCAAGTTGGTTATCACAGCTGAAAATCTGGTTCATTTCCAAAAGAAAAAAAGTATTTGTGCGTGAGTGTGTGTGTGTGTGTGTGTGTGTGTGTGTGTGTGTGTGTGTGTGTGTGTGTGTGTGTGTGGATAGATTAGATAAATGGAGAGAGAGAGTGAGACGTTGGTCAATCCTTGTGGTTCACTTTCATCCTGAAAAAAATTACTGTTTCCATTTTATAATAGGGGCCGCTGTGCCCTTGTACAGGGTAAAGAACCCAGTTGGCCAGCAGTATTTCATTAACATCAAAGAAGTACATCAGGTGCACTGCAGTTTCAACTTGTGTTGCACAACAAATCGGCAATTAGCTCATTCTTGTGCTTTGGCATCATCATCATCCACTCTGGTTTAATTTAACCTACGTAAGAGTGTCCCCTCACTGCAGCATGCCTGCTTTGTTTGGATGCTTTAGCAATGATTATGTGGGTGAAACTGACCATGCGAATGTTTATCCCCTGCAGTGTTTACATGTTTACGAGCGTGTGTTTACGAGATGCCGGCTGTGATCACTCACTGGATTAAAGATAGGTGAAGGCGATAGTTTTTCTATCATGAGCCTTTCCTAAAGGCAGTGATACACAGGGTGACATTTAGGGCAACTTTTAATTGGCAACTATCTTAATAATGGAGCAATAGCATTTAAAGGTAATATCTAATATCCTTCTGGCTCAGTAATACTACCAATATATCAGCAGGGGTTCTGCTGATCATTACCAGTTGCTTCTTTGTTACCTCAATGGCTGCACAGATTTCAAGCTTTTGAAACTGAGTATCTGCTTCAGAATTTCAACCCTCCCGGCTTCTTGGACAAAGCTTTGTTTAGTTCCATCCAAAATCGGATTAAATGGAGAACGTTTTGACCTGTCATTGCAGAAAAAGCACAGGTGTAACTAATAACATTAATGATGGCTGCATTCAGTGGCGGGCCGTGCATTTTATACCTGGGCCTTCTGTGCTGTGAGCTATGGTTATTTGTTTCTATTGGTGTAATAATACACGTATTCGTATTAAACCGTTTGGTACGAGGCTTACGAACCGAACAATACGTTTGAATAATACTAGTGCATTTGGAAAATGCAGAAGCTTAAATTGTGGGAAATATAATGTTTTCGGTGCACTGGGTTCAGTGAAAGATCACTGCAGACCCCTCACACCCTGGACACAAGCTGTTCCAACTCCTCCCCTCTGGTAGGCGCTACAGAGCTCTGTACGCCAAAAACCCCAGACGCAGGAACAGCTTCTTTCCACTGTCCGTCACTCTCATGAACAATAAATAATATTGCACTACTACCTCTGTTTGCACTACTGTATTATATATATATATATACACTTTTTTTGGGATATATTTATACTTATTTATACTACATCTGTTCTACTTTTTTGCTGCCCTTTTTATTCTTATATATTTTTCCTTGTTTATTGTAAAATAGTGTATTGTATGTACATTGAGAGCGGAGTGGAAACCGGAGACATATTCCATGTATGCGTACGCATACATGACCAATAAAGCTGATTCTGATTCTGATTCTGATGTAATAGACAACGGAATGTGTGACCTTTTGAACCCGGAACAATAACAAAAAACAGCTGGGGCCGGCGTTCCCAACATTCGGCGTTCCCAACGTTTGCCGTTCCCAACGTTCGGCGTTCCCAACATTCGGAACGTTCGGAAAGGAGCAGAGAAGGCTCAGCTGGCCCTGACGGCCCACCACTGGCTACATTCCATTTAGCTGTGCCAGTAAGGCATGCCAGCAAGCGATAGCATGCACAGTATGAGGGCCCTGGCACTGGAATATCTGAATGGAATGCACCCATAATTGTACACTGTGAGAAACATTTGTCAGCATTATACTTGTTGGAAAGCTAATGCTAGCTAATGTCTCAGAGCATCACAGCACAGTCACATCTTACAAGCGTCCAGCAGTACATCCACTGTAGCTTGTCTTGCTAATTTTAAGCTAGTAATATTTATGTGGTAAAATATCACAAGTCCCTTTGTTTTTGGAAGAGATGTGAACGCGTGCAAGTCGCTAACGATGGGTGGGAGCTAAAGAAATGTTGTTGAGAAAACTGATTACAACCTGCATCTTAAATTTGTTCACTTTCTGGGTCAGTTTTTGTAGAATTCAGTTGCTATATGGCGGCATGTTGTCTTCACACCTGTAACAACAAGCTTTTTTTTATCCCCTACCGTTACGATCCACGTCTCTGAGCTTTATCTCCATAAAAAGCGTCACCCAAGGCTCATGGGTATTATAGTAACTAGATCCATCCGCCACGCAAAAATGAAGAACAAAACATGATTACTGAGAAACAAAGAAAGAATTTCAACTAGTGGCCATAATATGAAAACCGACAGGATTGTTACAATATTGGTGAGAATACTGTGTTGAGTTGTAAAAGCAAATGCATTTTTAGTTTTACTACGTTACCAGTGTGGGCGATGAAAGGAGACCATTCTGGCCTTGTTTTTAAGGAACAAATCCATCAACCTCATCAACTAGATTCAAGCTGGTATAGGCATCCACCTTGTTAACGTACTCTTGAGCAAGATTGTAATCCTGTTTTGTGGCTGCTGGGATTGGTATAGCAATCTGACCCCTTTCAATATGAACAAATAACTTACCTCAACTGACAGAAACGACAAAATGCCAATGATTGAAAATAAATGGAAAAGTTGAAACCTACATGAAGCCGGATATGTGCCAAAAATACATCTCACTGTTACTAAACCACAGCCTTTCAAACAGTGCTGCAAGCTAGTTTTAAATGTTGTCTTCCCAGCTGACAAATATTTGTTTTCTAGTGTTAAAGATGAGTGTTAAAGATGATGGATTACAATTCATCTCAAAGGGTCTCTTAATCCTTTATCCTATGAAAACTTGTTTAGATATACCCTTTAATCAATTTGTTGAAAGATTAACTACCTTGCATGACTTCATGCTGTTAAACTTTGTCACTACAATTACCATGTGTTCAAATGAAGTCAGTTCATTATTGGAGGCAGATGTTCAGTTAGCTGACACTGCTAATTGTCAATCTCCTCCTGTGTGTGTGTGTGTGTGTGTGTGTGTGTGTGTGTGTGTGTGTGTGTGTGTGTCTGTGTGTGTGTGTGTGTCTGTGTGGATGCTTGTATGTGCATACTCAAAATACACAGCAGGCAAGAATCCCAACGAAAGCCAGAAGTGATCCAATCTGACTCCAGGCCATCTGTCTCTGCCAGAAGAAATGATAGAGGGAGCAGTGATTAATTATTTCTCTGCTTGTGATCTTCAGGGCAGCATTCTTCCCTTTCCATAAGCATGTGTGACCCCTGTCTTCCTTTTTTTTTATATACTGCCTTCCTCTGGATGTACGTTTTATCTTCTTCCAAATGTACCAGCTCCTCACTCGTTCTCTCCTGTGGTTGGGTCTGTGTGTGTTGTGTCGTGTGGCTGTCTTTCAGATGTCTCCCCAAGGCCTCCATGAGCAGCAGATGGGTATAACGGGGTCCGTGAGCTCCATAAGATCATGTGATTATGTGACACCCAAGGGACGACAAAGGGAGAGACTGATCTCATCCCTTTTCCATATAAGTCACCTCCCTTGTTTAGGCTGTGTAAGTCTGGAGAAAAAAAAACAGATGCTGAAGCAATTTATTGTGGAGTTTGAGAAGAATTAGGGATGGGAATTTTCTGTGGTGGCTGCACCCTTGAGCCAGACCCACACTAGTCCCACGTTGCCAGACCTGTCTCCACACTGCAGTGGCACTGTGCCAGGAGAAAGGGCTGGCAGAACCCACTATCAGTGATATTATAAGTGTGTTCAAAATGTGGTTTCTTACAGCTCATTTGCATAACCATTCTGTAACTTTAAGACTAAAATTATAAACATTTTATGTATTTCTCACCATTTAACAGAGTCAAAACAGACCAGTGCTACTACATACGTAGTTTAACGCACTGCCAGATGTCAAGTCACATCATCAACTACAACCCTACAATTTTATTTGATACCAATTCTTTAGGTAATGGTATATTTATGTTGTCTGCACTGGCCACACCAACTAGGTTTCCATAAAACACAGGCTAGCAGCTACCCACAGGTGGGTCACGGGAGATTTTATTTGGGTTTGGCAAATAGATTTACAGAGTTTGCAGTCTTTTATTTCACATTTATATCTGCAGTAGACCTTTGAGCCACATGAGGGTGCATGAATGTTCATGTTGTTCTGATAATTGTAGCCTACTTATAACATTGAATCTAATGGAAAAGGTTGGTGCACATTCTGTTTGTTTAACTGTTTAGAGGAAAAAACAAGAGACCGTTAACTCTGAAATGGGTTGCGGTTTGTAATTTTTGAAAAGATGGTCCATAGAAAAATAGTTTGGGAAACACTGTTGAACACAATTGTACAATGCCCTCCCTCTCTCTCTCTCTCTCTCTCTCTCTCTCTCTCTCTCTCTTAATATAGCGCCAAACAACTACATACAGTGGAGTAATGTCTTCCCTGAGCAGATGTTGAAGTTGCTCTTCCTCTGTGAGACTGCGCCGTCGTGGAAGCTAGCGCCCACCCTCGGGTTCCCCCCCAAGTAAACACCATATTGCCGTGTTCAGAGCCATGTGGAGGCAACAGATATGCTCTAAATTTAGAATTTAGCACCTTTAAGGAATTGATCAATTCCAAATAAAGGTCATAGATAGCTAACACATGTATGTCGGCTCTGTCAGCATATGGTCACTCTTTCATTTTCCAATTTCAACTCCTCCACCCCCATCCCTCTGTGTCCTTGACGCCTTAGCTTATCTTCTCCTCCTTGATTCGGCTACCACCCCACATGAGGTCATTCGATCTTTGATGTGAGTCTGTTTGGCATTGCCTCACGCGAGTAGGAGCCATCTATACTGCCTTTGATTACAGTTTTGATGAAACTGATGGAGCAGGGTTTCTGTGGGAGCTGTCTGCCGCCAACCTCTTCTAACTCCCTCCGCTTCCCCTGCAGCTTCCTCCTTAACTCTGACACCTGTGTTAGGTGCCTCTGACAGGTAAATCACGACAACGACCTTGCATAGCTTTCACTGAACTACTCGATCTACTTTACGCCGCCTATCCCACATACCCTGGATATATATCTTTCGCCACCAGCCTATGATGGCCAGACCCAGCGATCATACCAGTGATGAAATGGTCTGTCCCCGCATACAAGCAGCCTGACTGGTAGGATTAATTAAGCCTGGGAAGATGGGGGGTGCAAGAAGGGGGGAGGTTAGGCGTGGGCTTGCATGACTTTCGTCTTTACAAGGAGCTAGAAATGCTATTACATAGGGGGAACTGAAAAAACATACATATGCATTGACAAGTGGGACTTTCATGTGCTGTAATGTTGTGTTAATGAGAAAAAACAAGCGGCTCCGTGTGTGAAAAAGCTGCATGTCACTAAGTGAGGCACCTTCAGCAGCTGTGAATTTAAACATAAATCCACACACATGCTGCACAGAGACACACGAACCACATGTCGGCACAAGAAACAAGTGACGGACTTCTATAGTTGTGTCGGCAATTAGGTGACTCACTCACACAGCTCACGTGTTGACACATATTCTGGTTGCAGGGTCAGCGCTTAAGAGAGCCATAAAAGGTTACCTGCACACCTGCACACATCATGGTACCAGCTCTTTCCACTTAATCATTTCCACTGGTCCACCTCTAGCATTTGACTTGAACAGAGTGCCTTTCTAGGGAGACAGTGGAGGTGAACTGGTGTGTATTCTCTGCTGAAGATGGGATGCGGGAAGCTCTATGCGTGCAAAGCTTACATTCATCATTGTCAGTGGCCTTGTGTTGTCTGGCCAACCCCCCAAAAGCTTGGGTATGAACCATTGACTCCTGTAAAAGGGGTTTCCACTTAGCCATGGCTCAATAAAAAGGGCCAATGCACTTAGTGTGCTGTTAATTACCCCACTTCAAGTGAAGCAAAACCCCTGTTAACTTAACATAATGGACTCTGTCACCACTTGTTCTGGGTAAATGATGGGGTTGTTGTCAACGCAAGAGATGTGTAAAGATGACTTGGTCTGTATGAAAACAGTACAAGAACAAATGCAAATTGTTTTTGTGCTATCCTCTTTCTCAACATTGACTTTGTGTTTCACCACTGATGGTGTTTTTGATGCCGAAACTTATATTTTTGTTAACCATTCCTTTTTTTTTCTGTATATGGACGGTTCCTGTTATACCTTGTGTTGAAATATGGATGGCACAGATTGCAGCCATTAAGAATTTTCATTCAAAAGTCACACAGGTTTTTTTAAAACTTGAGAACAACTGCAATCAGAAACTTTTTCCTGAAAAAATACATGACCAATAGTCTGCAGCCTGTTCTTTCTCTCCTACCTTGCAATAAAACTGTCAAACTGTCAATCAAGCAGACACACACTCTGCTTATCAAGCACGATAAGAGAAAACACCTGTCTGAGTCGACCAACGGTGTGTAGGGCTATTAGAGAGACACTAATGTTCATGTGCAATGGGTCGCACAAAGAAGAAGCAAACCAGGAACCAAGAAAACCTTTTAGGCTTCATTCTCACCATCTTAGTGTCCAGAATCCATTTCTTATAATACATTCATGGGCTAAATGCTAATGTCAGCGTGGTAATATGCTTATAATGACAATGTCAACATGCTGCTATTTAGCAGGTAATGTTTATGTTTCACCAAAGTTATCATAACTCATCATGTTGGGTGACTGTAAATGTCTGTGTCAAATTTTATAGCAGCAAATAGTCGGCAAGTCACTCTCAAGTCGGAGGATCACCAACTATTGTGATTCATTGTCTGGTATAATGAATGTCTGTTCCATGTTTTGTGCCTATTAATCTAGTAGTCAAAATATATCAGCGGGTCCTACCCCTATCCTGGCTGAAAAAAATGAATGATTGTCTTTCGCACAGTAAAAGGAACTGAAGTGGAAAGGGTCTGACTTGTCTCTTAGGGGTCATATAAGTACACAAAAACTAGTGGCCAGAGGACTGGAAGTGTGCATGAGGCTGAAAATATCTGGCCCAGTTCTTAACTAGCCCTCTTCTAAATTGGTACACTTCTCTCAGGGGAAGCTGGCCTCAATGTTTATTGGTCTTTTTAGAGACAAAAGTGTTTGTGCGTGCGTGTATGAGTGTTGTGTGTGTGTTTGCATCCTTGTGGTTTTCCACATGACTTTGAAACAGATATTATTGCCATAGTGAGGAATCAAGCGGATGAAGACTTGGCTTCTTCTCAGTTTGAATGTGAAGTGAGTGAAAAATGCTGGAGTCAAATTCAATTACCTTAAGTGGATCGGACTCAAAATGAACAGGTCTGTTTCAAATTGGGTCCGTTTTCAACTCACAAAACAGCCCTTTTACTTCACTAAATGTAATATGAGCTCAAAGGCAGTGCCACTGAGATTAAGACATTTACAGACAAAACAAGCTATCAACAGTTAATGTTTATAACTCAACACGGCAGTGTCACTGTAGATGGTAAATTATCACCAACTGTCAATGCTCTACTTTCCTGGGGTCAGGATTTCTTGCGATCGCTGTTTTATTGGATAGTCGCTGCGGGGTAACGTTTCACTTTGAACTCCAGAACAATGCACTGGTCATTGTCCTGCAGTTACAGAAACTTCTGGAAATCCTCATTTTCAGCTTCAACCAGATCTTTCAGTAGCTATTACAGTAAAATATTTCCTGTTGGAGGCAAAGGAAACCCAGACAGCCATGTGTCAAACAGCCCGACCCAAAGTAATATCCGCTCGCTATTCATCTGCCGGCTTCAACAGAGAGGACACGAGAAACTTCTCCCACAGACAAATCTGTGCTGTATCTCATGCCAGGACATTTGTCTAATCTTTTAGTGAATCACTTTTTGTCAATGAAGATCTTACCTTTACGGAGAGTGAGCGCAGGAGAGAGAGAGAGAGAGAGAGAGAGAGGGAGGTAAATTACATAATGAGATCAAGGGCCAGAGTGTTTGTGTGACCCAGTTTGACAAGTAGTAAGCAGACACGATCTGAGAACCATTATGCACTCTGACAGGTCCAAATGAATGGACCATTTCTCTAATGTGGAACAGGGATGGGGGGCCTCGGATACTTCAGATGTTTCAAATTCAGCAAAACAGTGACCTCCCTCCAGAGATCTGCGAAAATAAATCCCCAGTCACACACTCCAACCACAGGAAAGGAGAAAAATGGGCCCTGTCTACACGGCCCACTCGCTCGCTTTCTCACCAGCACGTGAGACAAAGTGAAAAAGTATGTGGTGCTCTACTCGCATTATGTTGCATGTTTTTGTATGTGTTTTATGTTGTTTGTATGTGTGTGAAATATACTGAGTGTCCCTATTTTCAATGCGTACTGGATGTGAATCTTCAGCCTCTGTGTTTGTGCTTAAGAAATCATGCAAGTGCTTGTTTTCATGTGAGTGTGTTAACTAATCAACTGAAAGACCAGCTGTAATTCTCCAATGTGTTTTCTCCATTTTCTATTCCTCTCTGTATCGTCTTCCACTGTCAGTCTGCCCACTAGGCCAGCATCTCTGGACCTCAGCCATGAGGAGGCCATTTTTTGGCTCCAGCACTGTGTGCTGAAAAATCCCCACTTGAACTCTGCAGACAAGACACCCCAGCTTCATGAGAATCCAGCTTCTGGCTAAAAGTTTGCGTGTTTGAATCCCAATGCTGGCCGGTAGAGGTGCAACAACATATACTAAATCACAGAAGAGGGACCACGATGGAGCACATATTAACTAAATCTGATCAGTTATGACTTCAAAAGATACACATTTTTGTTGGCAAACATTAGGAAGCACTTTAAAATAGCATCCATTAGCAACCTTCAGAGGTCTCGACTGCTACCTGAAAATAAATATAACAAGATTAAATTCTATAGGAAATGTCCTACTCAAGAGATCTAAAATCAGTTTGAACAAAGGTGTTTAAATTGTTTTTTTTTGGCAAACTGAAGTATTTAGAGAACATGAACTTCTTACCAAGTTTGTCCAGTTGCTCTTTATGAGAACATTAAAGTCATTTTTATTCCCCAGTTTAGCTTTATGCAGACAAATGTCTGTTTGTAAAACAAGCTACCTTGGTTTCCACCTTCCCTTTTGCAGTCATTTTTACAATAAAGATTACAAAATTAACAGTACAAACTTCACACACATAGCTCTCTTTGTCTTCCAAACTTCTGCTCACAGGTCTCAGCCCATGTAACTCAGTGTGTGAGCATGCCTGCACAGACAAGGAAGCTATAAAACCGTGAAGTGCTGCTTTTCCTTCCCTCTGACACATTTCTCTTTCGGCGGTGCTTTTTTAGCACACTGAGCAGGAGGCAGCAGCAGCGGGAGGAGGTTGATGGAGAGGGCCACCTGAACAAACCCAGTGTGGAACCAGGCAGCCAGGACAGCCAGGTCCAGCCAGATTTATGACTCTCCACGCCTCTTTTCCCACACAGAGGCCCCTCTCTGGAGCTTCTGGATGTATTGGACCTTGTCTATTACTTTTTGTCACTTCTGTCTGCCTCGCCTTCCTCTCCCTTTACTGTCCCACTTTCCCATTTCTCTTTTTTTATGTCCAATCTTGGTATCTCTTTCTCCCTTTCTCCCCCTCCTTTTCTCCCAGACATCCTGGCCAGCTGTTCTTTCAGACAGCGTGTCTACAGCTGTCTGTGCGAAGCTGGGTTGCAACTCCAGAGGTAGGTCGCATAGCCTGCGGCGTGGAGCTCTTTCCCAACACCTCTGTCTCCTCTCTTCGCAGCATCCATGACCTGAACATGACCTTGACACCACAACTACATGTTTTGTCAAAAAAGAAACACCCACCCACACTGCACGGAGGTAGTCTTGAAGAGGTAGCGCCGTAGAAAATGCACTAGAAAAAACATAACGCAATATATTGTGTCACACGGAAGCACAAGATACTCTAAAATAAGTATTCTGTAAACAAAAACTAGCTTTGAGGGTGTAGCATTTGCAGTACAGTACACACGTGATATGAAAAAGGTGCTCTGAGCCTTTTTCTTTCTTTTTTAATTCTCTTCTCCACCCAGCAACAGTGAAGCCTTGGCAGAGGCTTCACATTGCCCAGAGTGAAAATCAAACCACCAACTACAGGCATTCAGTAAATGGGTAAAACTTTTCCCCAGACAAGGGTAAACTCTGTTACATCACCCCATGAGACAAGGGGTAGTAAAACCAAATGAAGTGTGCAGCAAATTAGCCCTGCCTGCAGATATTGCAATAATTAATCCAGCCCTTGCACGCATCTCTGCTGTGGTAGTCTGCTCAGTTGGCCAAGTCAATCACAGATGACGGACTTGAAGAACTCTCAATTCGCCTTTTTTTCAGAAGAGAAAAAATTCTCATCTGACTGTACCTTCATGCATATGGGGAACTGTGTTTCAAAGTTATTTGTTCTCATGTTGGAGAAAAATATCTCCTGAAAAGTTTACATAGCTGTTATTTATTCGCGTTCCAGGGTAATTGTCGAGATAGGTCAAAACAACATTCCTCTCTGCCTCGACAAAGGAAGAGTTCGATTATTGGAGGCAGCAGCTTAAAACTCTGGAAGCAACATCATACTAAACTGCAAGTGAACTCAAAACTTTTTGAGTTTTGCCGCACAGTGTTGACCAAATGTTATGAATCTCGGGAAGCATGGTTTGTTACTTACAGGGGCCTCCAGTGTTTCTTGGTTGCTACAGTAAACCCTGTTGCCATCTGCGCTGCATGGCGGAGACCTGAGACCTCGGAGATGGACGTGTTTACTCTGCAGTTAATCACCATGTCTGATGCGGCCTCTCTGGACGTGTGAGGGGGGAAATGCCGGCTAAATGCAGTCACCACGACCTAACGAGGTGGTTAAGCTGCAGCAGCGCGCCATCAGCCGTACTCTGTAATTCAGAGACACCGATTCAACAGTTCCCCTGGCCAGCCTGCGTCACAAGTGCGTTCGTCTGTATTCGCCATGTCGCCCACAACCCCGTGAAACATGTAGAACGGCTGCTATAGGAGATCGGGGTCCAAGGGGCCGTCAATCAGCCTGGAGTGTGTGGTTTGAAAATGGGGAGAATGGAGAGAGGGGGAATGATTACGGAGAAAAGGGAATTGCTGTTTGACCAATTTTCGTGGGGCAAGCATCAAACTTCCCATATGAATGCAAAATGAGTGTAAAATCTGTTGCACACACACATACTGAATATCTCTGCCACATACAGAAGGCACAGAAACCGGCCTTTCTCCTCCTCTCTGTCCTCGTGGCACAGCAGTGCTGTTCTTGGCAGTACCTTGTGCTGTAGCTCCACTCTTTGCTAATGGTTAAACAGCATGCCCATGCCATGCTCGCTAATGACAGGCTAGGCTTACTCCACTGAAGTGGCGCTTTTCAGAGTCAACAGTGCACAAAGAGCATATCGAGCACCTTCCAAAGCTGCTGAGGTGCTGTGAGGACACTGTCTACATGCACGAGAATGCACACGTATTATCAGTCAAATGAAGCTGTGCAACATAGAAAGTGTCTGCTTACACAGATTGTCGTGGTGACTGATGGATGTGGACTGAAATACACACAAAGATCTTTGTTTGTGGCATTTATCTTCCCACAGTTCCTGACAGATCTCTCTTTCTGATATATTTCGCGAGAGGTATCAACTTCTAGCTTTATAACTTAGCCAACAGTTGCTGTTCATCATGTATCATCTTGTCTTTACTTGTATGTAATTTCTCATTTTGAGAGCATTGATCTGCTTCACTTTGAACCATTAAAATCACCAAAAGCCGACATCTGCATCCCGATAGTCTTGTTGTTTACGGAAAAGTCAAAGTGTCCCAGAATGAACCCTCTCAAATTTTCTGTATATCTTACAGAGAGATATGTAAACAAATTAGAAAGAACTATAAGTAAACCTCTCCCCGATTCATAAGATATAACTCTTGGCACTGAGTATCACACCTTCACTGAACAAGATGAGAGTGAGTGTGTGTCGTTTTAAAACAGGAGGGCCAGAGCGCTTTGTTTGACTTGGCATTTGTTTAGCCATATTATTAGGACAGTAAACTTCCGAGCTGAGTCGTTATGTGCACCACATGTTGGGCCTCTTCTTTTTTACGTTTCCCATGAGACAGCTAAAATGTAAGAGGACCTCCACCTATTCCCACAAGAAGTGATGTAGGGGAGGTAAATGTCTGCAAAGTGTAGAAGAATTTCATGCACATCATCCATCATTTTCAGCAAGCAAAGCATGAATATGTGTGCACGTGTGCATGCAAAAAAAAAAGAACATTTTTTTGCATTTGTGTGTGTGCATGGGCATGTATGCATCTCAAGGTATGCATTCACTCAAATTCTCTCTCTTTGGGATATCTGACTCTCAGATCCTGACACACTTTCCCAGCATCCACAAGCTGGATCTGTTTCTGCCCCTCGGCGGGCCCATTTCCACACTTCCTCAGCAGAAAAGGTGGGAGCTAGAAGAATGTGGCTTTTCATTAAGACTGGCGCTGCATGAATATTTCAAACAGGCAACATGATTCCTCAGTGCCACCCGACACAAAGGAGAGTTCTCTGGTTGAACTTCGGGGTGGGGCGATCAGAGGTGAAATCTCAGATTGGAACTTGGCTTCAAGGCACCACCTGCTCGCGGTGACAGACAGACAGACAAGGCCCTGGAGCTGGTGCCGTGACAGGGGTTCGGTTAAACCCTATCTGACCATGTCTGCATGTATCCGTGCCAGGCCTGCCACTGGAACTCACTCTGCTGTGGAAAAGTACAAGCTCAGGCATGTGCTTGCATTGTTGATTGTGTTTGTGTGGATGGAGAGGATAGGTGAGCCTGTGGACATACCAGGCATTCCACACCGGCAATAAAGCCAAATTGAAGGTGGGGGATAAAGCCGGGGTTGTTGAGTGATACCAGGGCCGCTGGGACTGAGAAGGTGGGACAGAGAGGTTTAGGATGGTTGAGAGGTGCTGACACTGCTTTAGGCAAAAAGCGGGGAAAGATTATGTAGTGGGGACTTGGGCCAATTTTGTGGTCAGACCAACATCAACTAGGTTGCGCTCCAATTTTGACTCAGAAGTAGACAATTATGCCCTCAAAAGTGCAAGACATTACACACTCTGAAAAGATGTGAATTTGCTCGAGTTCACTCTCCCACAAGCAGCTGAATAAGACTTGAGTGGTTTCGCTCAAAGTTGCACTGAGGGAATGTATATCAAACATTTCTGTCAAATGTCACTGATTCCTGTACTGCATTACTGCCAACACCCTGTCATATTGTTATTGTACATGTTCATGGTGGCGACCCTGGATGTCACGTTGGTATGATATCTCCACATTTGTTTGGGTTTAGAAACCATTCCAGGGTGCTTGTTAAGGCATTGGCCAAACACAGGCCACTCTACAGATCAGAAGCAGATAGCAGATATGTGGTTAAAAAAAACACAGGGAACAAAATGTTCTTTCAAACATACTGCAAAAAAAAGGATATGTACAGAACTCTACAATAATTGCCTATAACAGTAGTCTGTGACCACTTTAAAAGCATTGTCTACTCATGACCCCTCATCACAGGATGGATGTGTTTGGTGTATTTATGAGTTGTTTGCAGTTCAGACTCTCACAGATTGTTTCATTTAAATAATTGTGAAATGTTGAACTGGCAAGTATCTTATGATAGAACAAGACTTTCTGAGTTGATGGTGGTGCTAAAGGAAAACTCAAGGGAAGTTACTACAATTCATCCAGAGGGGAACATGTATGTCTGTACCAAATTTCATGGCAATCCATCCAATAGTTGGTTGAGATATTTCACTCAAAACCAAAAATTTGTATCTGATGGTGGCACTGGAGAAAGGTCATGGGATCACCAAAGTCATTAGGATTTAACCTCTGGGAACCATGAATGTTTTTGCCAAGTTTAGTGCTAATCCATCAAGGATTCAAGGGTCCAAGGATTCAAAGATTCAAGGATCATTTATTGTCATTATGCAACACAGGGATACACAACAAAATTCAGTTGTAGCCCATTTGTAACACAACAGACCCATGACAAATGAAACAAAACAAAACAGTATTACAGTCCTGTGGTGAGATTTTTGAATTAGCGTCATAAGAAATGTAAACAGCAGCAACAATAACAAGTAGATGTTTGATGATCCTCAGATCTGATTCAAACTTCTTAACGGATAAGCTGTTCTTTTTTTCCTTCTGTAAAACCTTTTGTTGCCATGAAATCATGAAGGACCATGTTATTGCTATTCATTTCAAATTATTGTCTGTCGGTGTTGAACATGATCTGCAGTAACAAATATTTAACACCTCCGGTGTACAAATCTCTGCGCAGCTTGAGCTCTGGTACGTCCAGCACCTTCATGTGTTTGAAACAGTTCCAGATATCTCTGTTGGTGAGCGCAGAGCTCGGCTGAAGGCACGGCCCATTAAGCCACAACACTGAAGCAATTAAAGCTAATTAAAATGCTGTTAGGAAACCCAATGGGCTCGCCACTGAGACGGGTATGTAACATGACACTGATGAATGCAGGAGACAGGAGGTCCAGACCGCGGACACAATGGGGTCATCAGGGGTCACAGGGAGACAATGTTAGAGTGTTCAAATGGACTTCCACTTATATGAATGGAAATTCCTGACATATTTGGATTTTAAAATCTTTTAATTGCTCAAGTGTGACCTGGTCTACACCACCGTCAACTGTTTCACCTGTTGTTCACATTTCAATTTTCTTTAGTGGCCTTTGAATTTGCAAAAGCGGCCTCCATTGTTCTTTTGATGTACCATGCAGTCCCTCACTCACACGCACACTCTGCTCTGTTGTGGCAAAGACATGGAGTTCTGCTGAAGCCCAGAATAAGCCTGCAGCTTTAATAACGGAGCAATTTCCAAAGCTGTGTAATAATAACTCAATGCCCACAGCTGATGGCAGCAGCTCCGACTTCAGTCTTTTGACATCTGGATGCTCTTCAGATAGTCTCCCTAACATGGCACGGTCAATTCAAAATGAGGCTGCCTTTCAAAAGACAACAGAAGGGGCTTTTGTCTCGAAGTTTGACAGGCTTCCAGGCAACATGTGGATGCAGGCAGCCATTTTAAGGTATGTCTTCCTGCAATTCTGGGCTCTTTTTACCCCTGGACAGACTAATGCGAGCCAGATTGTTGGCGCTTTGGGGAAAATATAGATCTCATGATTACCAACAATTGACCAATTCATTTGAGGCCTCCTTTGACATGGCGTATGTGCAGCTGCATTCAGGATTGTGGTTATTGTGTGTCTGTGTTTTTGACTGTGTGTGTGTGTGTGTGTGTGTGTGAGGTTGATCACTCCCACAATAATAAATCAAAAGAGGCTGGTAGCCTTTAGATCAAGTTGGGCCCCATGTTTTGAAGAATGGATTGGCACTCAATATGAGCACTGATTGAACCACTGAGAGGGTGTTTGGATTAGAATGAGCATATACATTACACAGATGGGGCTCAGCCTAAGTGCTTATGTATGTGTGTGACAGCCAGCGTATTCTTGTAAACGCAGTTTTGGAGATACTGCACAGTGTCGTTAAACCCAACCAAAGCAGGCAGCACGTGCGGAAGTTTTTAGCCTAGATAGCTTTAGATGGGCTGCCATAAAATCAGTTTGGAAAGGCGAAAGGAAGCAATAGAGAAACTTTACTGGCTTGAGATGAAGTGCTTGTGTACAAAGAGATTCCAGAAATGCCAAGGGAGATGGAGACTGCCCACGGGCCAGGTAGCTCAACAACATCCTACTTCCTTATCATGAAGCCGTTCACAGCTGGAATACAGCTGATTCTTTGCACTGCTCTGTCTGAAACCACTGGCACCCATACGTACAGTATACACACTCTAATATAAAATGTATGAGTGGGGGAGCGCTCCAGATAACAGACAAGATACATCTGAAAGTTATTTTTCTGCTTTTTATCTTTAAGGCCTTTTAAGAGCCCAATGCTGACAGTCAATAAGAGGCAACCACAGTGACTTTTGTACATTATAGTGTTCTTCACAACACAGCCACTTCACTTTGTAAATGGATGTATGTTTAGAAATGGTGCCATAAGGGAAGAGGTTGTTGTCTTATGATCCCATCAATATGATTATTAGGTTTTAAGAAGCTTGTAAGTGAGGATTCTTTTTTAACATTTTCACTTCTGCATGTGTGCAGTAATAGTCACCTAACAATAAGGCCCAACCAGCCACCACAAGAAAGCTAAGAAAATTTAGATGAAAAAAAAATGATATGTATATATATAACCAAAAGAAAATTGTGGAAATGTGAATGTGTATACAAATGAATGATAGTTGGCCTAATGTAAAAGTGGAGATCATATAGTTGCTCTTTTTTTAAGAGATGTTTGCTCAAAACAGTTTGTCTTTTCAGTGAGTTGTGGTTCTTTGAGTCTGAATATTTAAAAACCCTTATAATTGTAAACATACTATCTGGTCATAAGAAAACAAATGTCCATCAGCATCAGAAATGTTTCCCACCGGTTTGACTCATATAAGATCGGAGCCGAACGCCTGTTGTTCCATTGCCTGTTAGCGTGCGATTCCTTGATCCTTCTGTAACATGAAGCCTGTGTAGCGAGCCGGACCACATGGGGAGTGCGATGTTGTGAGGTGAGGTATTTTTCGACTGGGAGACGGATATGTAATGCATTCCAGACACTCGGGCCGCACACGGCTTTCTCCCCTGCTACCTATAGGCATCAATCCTCTCCCCTTTCGCTAGAACAATAAACCCACTGCCACGAAGGAAGAAGTCATTTCAGACCCAGAAACACAACTACCTCTTCTGTCGCTTCCTGGAGCCTGTTGAGTGGGATCCGAACATGCTTTCTTGGTCTCTAAACACGAAACACTTTCTCTGACCCATAAACATCAACCCTTGACCCAAAATTTAAGACCTTGTACCCACGTTCACACCTTCAAGACCCCGAGTGTTTTGCTATTGACCTTCAGCTCACCTACAGAGCCAACCAGGACACTAAATCTCTCAACCAAAATAGATTCTCCAATACTTGACCTCTTGGATGATCACCACGAATAAAGATGTTTCTGGGGATTCTCCTGCACGGAGGTCTAAGCTGGTATAACTGAGTTGCATAACTGGGATGATACTCAGGTTTCTCTGTCCAATGAGGCCCAGATGGAAGATGATGGTGTGTTTTAGAAAACTAATCCCAACGTGACCTGCGTGCCTCAACCCTCCTCCGCTCCCTGACTTCCTCGCCTCTGCCCTCCGTCCTTTCCTCATCTCCTCCACACTGCATTAAGGAGCACCAATCAGGTTTGAGCCTAAAACAACAAAATGGCCTCTGAGAAAGCCTCTCTTTTCACCTTGTCAACAGTCGGGGGGGGGGGATGCAAAGACATATGTGAAACACAGCGTGCTGAAATAATACTCATAATTAATGTCCAGAGGTTGCAAAAGAATCAACATTGTTGGTTTTATAATCGTGTCCTTTCCTCCCACCTTTGAGTGAAATTTTCAGCAATGCTCATTTGCAAAGCAGCTTTCTCCCTGTGTCATTTTGATGTTTTTCTCTCCCTCGTTCTCTCTTTATTGAATCAGTTGCATTGAATGTTATTATGTCAGCGCTGACTCACCAAACAGAGCCAGAAGCGTGTGGGGATGGCAAGTTCATTTTATCTATTCTAAACTTTAGTAAAAGCAGATCCGTCTTCTCATGCTTCTCCAAACTGCCGCCAAAGAACAACAGATTGACAGCGCTCCCTGTGTGAGATGAACACTCCCGCTTGGCCTTCATTTAATAGGAATGCATGGGTGGAAGCATGTCTCTTTGTGATGTCTATGTGTGTCTCAGCTTCCCCTTGTCGCTCCAATGTTCTCTTCTCTTTCATCCCTCCATTTTTTTTGTTTTATTTCCTCACTTCCAAGGCATCTGATCCTGCAGACCTTGAGATACATGAGAGTTGATGGTGCATTCTTCACATCCAAACTGGAGAGCTTTGAACTAAGCTGCATGAGACAGAGTCAGCGAGGCCAAACTGAGCTCTTTCCCCAACTCCCACATTGGGAACCTCTGCTTTCGAGCATGTCCAAGTCAAGTCAGAAATTCATAGTCAGGAAAAAATTGATTTGTATGTCTCTAAATATTGAACATTGCCTTCAAGTCAAGTCTAGGGAGAGAAGTGTCAAGAATGTCAATTCTCCCAGCAATCATGTCCAAGTCAAGTCTGAAGTCTTCTTGTTTTTGACTGAGGTCTGATCAGCTTATCTGGTTTTGATGGTTTCAAAGTACATGGATGTGCATTTGGCAGTGTACTGAATTTATTCTACTGTATACCTGAAGTAATCGTTTACATTTCAAATTAATTTTATAATAAAGAGCAGCAACAAGGAATTGAAATGAAAAGACCTAAGAGTTGACCAGCATTTAAGCTCTTTAAGCAAGACTGTTGAGATTATATTCACCTAGCTTGAGAAGGCCCTACACGTGTTACATAAAAAAAACCCTTAGCCCTCCACATACCTTACTACCTTAACACAGGGGGAGTCCCCTGGAAATCACAGTAGCTGTTGTAGCAAACTGCATAGCACAGTGGATCCAGTTTATTGTCGCTTTGTTACCTGCTGTATTTTTGCGCATATGCCGGGGTTCTTCAAGTGAGTGTGAAGTTATGGCTTTCATCTGAGTAGGTGTGTATGTGTGTGTGTGTGTATGTGTGTGTGTGTGTGTGTGTGTGTGTGTGTGTGTGTGTGTGTGTGTGTGTATGTGTGTGTGTGTGTGTGTGTGTGTGTGTGTGTGCGCTAGAGAAGTGGCAGCCAACGTGAAAAGATGTTTAGTGTCTGCAAGTGTCTGAATTGCAAAAAGAAGAATGACAACTTACACATTAACAAAAAGATAACATTTGCTGTTATGCAGATCCACTGGGGTTCCACAGTTGATGTATAATAAATCCTTTATGCAGAGGATGGCCTAAAAATATTCATGCCACACAAGGTTAGGTCATGCTCACTGGCCCAGAACTGCCTCTGAGACTTTGTCATTTCTTAGTTTCCGAGAACTGCAGTCCGAACTCACTTTTATTGACCTACTTTTGAGGTGGTGCACAGATGATATATAGAGCAGGCCTTTTTAGAGAACAGGGCTAGCCAAGTGGTGGGGGCTGCGGGGGGCTGCAGCATTGCATACCTCTGTGTATGTACAAGGAGTAGCCTTTCACCTCTCAAGCTTTGTGCTGCCTTTGTCTTTGCAAAGGGGGACATAAATCAACAGAAGTCCAGCACAGGAATCAACAGTGACCAGAAACTCTAAATGAATACAGAAAGAGCAGGGGCGAGGTGAGTAGAGAGGTAAAAGTTCTGCAGAAAGATTGTGTTCAGTTCCATAATCGAGGCATTTGTTCTGAGTGTGAGAGCCAATTCACAATCTCCTCTTCCACCCCCATATGTATGCAAGTGCCGAGGCAGGATTTATGTTGACTCTACAA
Source organism: Anarhichas minor (assembly GCF_050575085.1). Classification (NCBI taxonomy): domain Eukaryota; kingdom Metazoa; phylum Chordata; class Actinopteri; order Perciformes; family Anarhichadidae; genus Anarhichas; species Anarhichas minor. Next base: position 11,174,553 of record NW_027466457.1, read on the forward strand.
CATGTTCAACTCACAAGTCTGGCAGACAGCTAGGAGACTGGGCGAGCACGAGACATAGATAAAGCGAGAGAGAGAAGAAGAAAACGATCCAGTCTCTTTCTCAGGCTTAACTCTAAGCAGCTCTGCAGAAGGAAAACCCGGACAGGAGTCAGCAAGAAAAAAAATGCGTGAAAGTCCAAGCTTTCAAAGAAAAGCCTCCGGCATCATCTACTGATTTGTCACACAAAGGTGCAGAGTTAAAGGGTTTTCTCTTATGGTCTTGACCTATAACCTTTTTCACCAGAGTGTCAAAAACAAATGACAAGCAAGTCTTTTAATTGTCGACAGACAGGAGACTGCCGTCCTTATGTTAGCTAATACTGTCTTCAGGCTTTAAAAGTTTAAACAACGCGCTCTCCAACAATTTGAACAAGGCATCCAGAAATTGTTCAATTTGTCTTTTTTATCGATCAATCAAACTTATAAAATGCTAACATAGGCATGCTAACATACACACAATGGCAATGCTAACATGTTGATGTTGGCAGGTATAATGTTTAACATGGGACGATGCTAAAGTTTGCTTTACAGCACCAAAAACAAAAAAGGAAGGCTGAGGCGGATGGGAATTTCAAAAACTTTTTTAGGTATTTAGTCATAAACCAAAGTATTACAATTTTGACTTGCTTGTAGCGTTAGAGGAAAAGTCAGGGGATCACCAAAGTCATTAGGATTCTTCCTCTAAGGACCATGATTGTTTGTACAAAGTTAATGGCAATCCATAAAGTAATTATTCTGTCTGGACCAAAGTGGTGCTAGTCACTAAAACCTGATGCAGTCTTTGTGTAACTTGCAGTGCCTTTATAACCCCTTGGGGGTGAATGAAATTGCAGACAAAATTACTTTAAATAATTGTGTGGGATTTGTTTATTTACCACTGTATTATTGAGATTATTATTATTCAGCTTGAGGTATAGGTTAAATGTATATAATGTGTCACAGAAAGGAGCTCGTGTAATGTAACACCCTGTCAGTATTAGAGCGTTTAATCGCTCATCTTCAACCACAGCTGTCACTCTCAGATCTGTGGAACAGAAGTGATAATGGTCCTCAGCCATTACACATATACACATGAACACATACAGAAACACACACTGTTACCTACAGCAACATGTCCCGACAGGTGTAGATCCTGTACACCTGGAGGTTTTACATCGCTGTGCCATTACATAAGAGTTTTCTGATGGGGGTAAAGCATTCTTACAAGCTGATTCACAAGTGTAAAAACATTATAAAACATGGGAATGAGTAGTCTGTTGAGGACGACTTTGACAAGGGAACGGATCAGGAGACATTAAATCAATTTAAAACCAGAGCAGGGCCAGGACAGGTGTGAGCAGCTTCCCAGGTGCACCTCCACAGGCCATGTAGCACCAGTAATCAGCAGTCAAGGGTGGTAATGACAGGTTGCTGTTCTCAGAGAGCTGCACACACACACACACACACAAACAGAAGCACATACAGTTATAACTCAGAGGGACACTTGCACGCACACAGTCAAACTTAGCCTGTTTCATCACAACAGGCATTTTGCTTTCTTAACCTTCTCACACATTTACCCTCTGTGTGCCTCTCCCTCGTCGACCACTCAGACATTTTCACACCTCCGCTCGGATCTCTCACCTACTATCTCACAGGTCAACACATACGCAATAAACTCAAACAGCAGCTGTGCGGTTATATAAGCAGCTCCCAACCTGTCTGCAGACCTGTAGACCTCCAGCCATTAGGGTCAGATCAAAAGGTCAACCAACACTTCCAATATAAAAGAAAGAATGCAAATCGAATCGTTTTTGATGATGTAGGAAATTAGAACAGAGCCTCTTTTATTGTAGTTTAGTTTTTTAATGGTTTACTAACGTCGAACTGGTGTAAGAAAACATAGATTATGATATATGTGGCAACTGGGCATATTTTTCTATTTTTTCAAAAGAGGATAAAACTGTTAAGTAAGGAGTAGAAGTAAAGAAACCTCTTTGAGATTTTTCGTCATTTCTATCTATATTTCATGTTTTCAAAAACATTATTGTTTCTTGTTCAATTTGGCAACCGTTAACAAATATCACTTTGCCCTTCACTTGAAATGTAATGATGTATAATAATTGAGATAAGAATTATTTAATGTAATTTGTTACTTCCACAACTGCTGATTTGTATTTCAGTTTGTGGGGATAGAACTGTTTCTGACAGCTATGAGAGCAGTGTGTGTTTGCATTCTGTCAAAGAGAAGATTGATTGATGTAGGAGATTTGTGAAAGGCTACGTGTATCAAAAGCAGCCTAAAGTCACCTCTAGGCCTAATGACAGATGAAATAAACATTTGCCACCTGTGTGCTTTTATCTTCAGCTGCTGTTAATCTGAGAGGGGGGGGGGGGGAGAGTACCCAGTCTGTCACGAACTACAGGTATGTTAAGACACGCAGCCCCTGCTTTACCCCCAGTGCAGGGTGTGGTGACGGTGCTGGCACATTGCGTCCTCAGTTCAGAAAAAAAACACACCCCATACTTAGCACCAGCGCCGAATACTTCTCGACTAGTGGTGCACTTTTTTCCCCCTTTAAATTTCCATCACAGCGATGTCAAAAGTGCAGTGAAGCGAACAGCGAGCAGATCTGGCCTCCGGTCTCGCCAGGATGTCATTATGAGACACCAGCGTCACTGCATGCTATTTTTAACTCTGTCCTTTCCCAACTGGACCACAGTCACAGCCAGCAAGCCAGGCTTCATGCATGCGTCGGTGTGACCCCGAAGTCTAGTCGGTTACGTATCAGGGGGGCAAACTGTCTTGCAGCTTGTCTCAGACACATCTCATGCATGTCTGCAGATTACAAGCCCTGTGTATTCAACAGTGCTGCAGGGGAAAGCTCTCGTCCCTGAGGTGCTGTGAACTCATGGAGCTCTCAATGTGGAGGTATACGACCGCAGCGACCTTCCTCTGTGACCCTGCTGACTGTAAACACACACCAGGCCTAATCTTCGGGGCCTCCATAAGCTGCAGAGCAAACAGGACCCCTGACATAGGAGCTGTGTTGAGGAAATAATGAGTGGACCATATTGGACGTACTGAGTGAGAATCTAAATTCCACTGAAAAGTGGGAAACAAGAACACTAAATTATCACTTTACTCTACTGTTATGGTCCTTTAAGTAGCACAGAGATGAGTAGAAAGGGTAATAACACAGAACCAAATGCACAACTCACTCTGAAGGGGATGCAGGAATGCCAGAGGCTGCCCTCCACACTCCCCTCCATGCTGACAGGTCCTCAGCAGCCCTCAGGGCCGCAGCTAACACTGATGTCAGATTGGCATCTTTGCTCCTACATAAACTCCAGAAATTCTGCAGCCACCACCACGACCGCCGTAGAGCTCAGCGCAGAAAGAAAGCTTTTGTCTCCGAACAAAGCCAAAACGCCACATCTGTCAGAAACACTCATTCCTCTTTCCATCCTTTTCCATCGATACCTAGCACGACCTGGGCAGGCTTAATGATACAGCGCAGGGAAGAAAAGTCGGTTGCGAGGCAATTGTGTTTGTATAGACTGTGGGTTCCGCTGAAAGGAAGCTATGGGTGGCAAGAGGAAGAGGAGAGAGGTGAGAGGATGTGGGGAGGACAGTGGTGGTTTGGCACAAGCCGCTGTGTGTGAGCGTCAGGCAGCGTTGGCTGGCTGATGGAGTACAGTGTGCTGTATAGTCCTGCATTTGAGGGTTTTTATAGAGTGAGAGTGAACGAGGGGCAGAGTGATCATTATGGCTCCTGGAATAGCATAATTAAAGAGAAAGGCCTCGCAGTCTGAGTGTCTGTGCCTGTGTATGTCTCTGTGTGTGAGTGATGTTTTTATCTTTCTCTGGGGAATAAAACATTAGCATCCCAGGTATGCAACACTGGTTTACTTCTTCTTACTCTTTTTCACAAGAGGTACATCTACCACACACGGAGCAGCATGTTCATTCATTTGGGGTCATCTTTTGGGCCACCTGTTGAATGTAAGTCAAATATTCCCTCTCCCTTTACAGTTGTGGTCCCTGCTAACTCCTGAGGGATAATATCTATCTCTTTATATGTTGACCAGCTAGTCGCTAACTGTGTCTGTCTACTGTTTTGTCCTGGGCAGGCAGCATGCAGTGGCAGTCAGCTTCTATGTCCAAAAACAACACCATGAGAGTGGTGAGAATGAACCAAATCGAGTACAGCACAGATGTTGGCATTAATAAACTGAAGTCTTACAATCCTTACAGCATCTCACTTGTTTAACGTAATGTCTGCAGTCTGTAGATGATGATAAATCAAATCCATTACCTGACACATTCTAATTCAACTCCAAAGGAAAGAAAGTGTATTTAACTAGCCTAGCTAGCCACATACTTTAACCTATAGCTCCTCCGTTGCATGCGAGCACAAGCTTAAGGAGGATGCAAGCCACTGGAATGATGGGAGTGAGACAGGCAGACGAGATGCTCAACTAATGCCAAGATTAATTAATGGTATGGTCCACTTTAGGGGTGTCTGAAATCGTATTTCTTCCAGGTATTGATATAAGAAATGTATTGTTATATTATTATATACAAAATCTGTAGAGCTGAGGGGAAGTCGGGTATTCATGTGTGCCCTTACACATTACACATACAGTGGTCATTTTAGCAATTGTAATCGTAAACAAATAGAGTTGCTATGGACCTATACTTCCTGGTTTATGATTACGTGGATTACATAGAAATTGTTTTTGAGGGATATCTACAAATTAAAGCGCATTTGTTGTCGTAGGTGTAACTACGAACACTGTATGAGAACAGTAGCAATGCTTTGAGCAGCACAAGCTGAATTCTATTCATCTTCATCCCCCTCTCTTGTATTGGGGTGGGGTCAAAAATTTAAGAGACAGAAACCCAGCCAACTTTTAATCAATTTGGGTGAATTGAGCATTCAATATTATTTTGTTAAACTCAAAAGAGCCGAGCAATTCTCTTGAGTTCATACCCTGTAAGTTGATATACCAATGACTAATTCTATAAAGATCTTCAGGTTTGTCATTTTAGTGCTTCTGACTGTAAATACAGGAAACATTTTATCAACGACTCTCTAAATTTCAAAGGGCCTTGATTGAAATGAGTCCATTAAGTAAACACCAGACGGATGAAGTAGCCTAATCATCACATCTCATCAAGAAAATGTGGATGTGATAGCGGTTAAACGCACATCAAGGCCGTGTTCAGGAAATAGGAAGTGAGCACTCAGTGCAGCTGTGAACGGCAAATTGATTTTCTCCTCGGAAAACAAAAGCATAATCATACTGCTTCCAAATGTAGTGCTCCACCATTTCCGTTAACAAAGGGCAGATTAAATGCTTACAAGTGCACAGACACGCTTTACTCACACACTGTGAGTTAATTGCATACATGCATGTGTGTGTTCACACTCAGACACACACCACCATTCTCCACCGCCAGCTTGACTTGATTTTCTGCTGCGGAGTGTGAAGCCGCTCTGCTGATGAAAGGCAAGGAGCTTGATCTGTCACTGCTGCACGGGCAATACATGCACAACAGTTTACACAACAATGGAGCACTAAAGTTGGCCTTCATTAGAGGGATTAGAGGCCTAATCTAAAACACTGTTCAAGTCTCTCATCCCAAACCCTAAACAGCCTCTCCAGGGGGGCCCTTCCCTCCTACACCAACCATAACATCTCAGACTTCAAACGCTTCATCTGTAACCCCAACCTCTGGGAGCTATCCCCTCTCTCATCGACCCCTATCTCAGAGCGAGGGGTTGCAGAGGCTGATGGACCCCATGTGATGGCGCAGCTGTGGAATGATTTATTGCCGGGTTAATTGTTGGGTGAACGGGAATTGTAGCCATAGGCTGCTAGTTCTGGTTTGATTACGGGTTCACTTGCTATCTGATTGTAGCATACAGTTCATTAGCTTACTCTCTGTGGACGACTGAGGGCCACGGAAGGAAAGGTTAGAGTCCAGATAATAGAGGGTGTCCTGCTCTATTGCGGTAATTAGGGGTCATTCGTTTTTGACTTCCTGTTCTGACCAGCTGCATGGTGTCTGTCCGCCATAAAGCTGCAAGGATCAATGGGCCCTGAACAGCCTTCTGATGACTTTGACCCTCAAACACTCTGTTTCTCATGTGGTCTTAAGATGGAACGATATTTATCCATGTTGCTATCTGAGCATGTGAGTAGTTTTGGTTTTATGTGCTTGAAGGTGCTTGAGGTTTTGAGTATTTGGTGCCGCAACCCTGAAAGAATGAGGTGACTGCAATTTTGAATGTGCGGCTCTAAACTTCACTAAAATTACAACTAAATATCTCAACAGTTTTCCAAAAACAATTTACCCATTACTACTAACATTTATTTTATCATCTCACACTTATGGACTTTTAATGTATTGTGCTGTTAGTGTGTTTGTTGTGCATGTGGTTGTGTGTTTTTGTATACATGCTGGGATAACAGATGCAAATTACCTTCTAACTAACTCTGGTGCAATTACTTTTCATTGTGCGCTGTCCCTGCAAAAATGACCAATAAAATAAAATAAATGTTATTACTATAGCACTTCAGAACAGAGTGCCTCACAATTAGGCAGATAAAAAAAAGAAAAGAAACTAAGCCAAAACAATAAAATTGTTAATAAATCACTGGGAAGCTGATTATAAAATGTGGGCTTTTAAAAGTGGTTTAAAAGAAGAAACAGAGTCCAAAAGGATAGTGCTGTGCTCAATGGGTAAATGTTGATGCACTCAATAAACAGACTCTAGTGGCTCTTGAAGGCAAAGTGTTGAAACATGAAATGGGTGAAAAATAACAAACAGGCGCTCATACGTTGCAGGTTTGTGTAATTTTGATTAAAAAAAACATTTGTTGGTCACATGACATGTTCATGAAACAGCATTGATTAACAAAATAAACATTTATTTGTACACACTTATAATATATATTTATAAATTATGTTTTCCTTTGAGTTGATGTGTTTTGCGCAGTTTTTTTGCTTTTTGATTGGTTGTTGCTTTTCTTTGGATTCTTTCTGTTTGTCTTTTGGTTTGTGAGTTTTGGTGAAGTACTTTCTGAACGATACTTATTATCTCCCACCTGTTGTCCCAGTTATCCAATCAACATACATTTCTAAATGAATGCACAAAACAGGCTGAGACATATAAGGCAAACTGAATTTACTGCAGTGGTCACACACAGCAAGTCACTCCAAGGTCTAGGAGCCAAAATTGCAAAGTAATAATCTGTATGTAAGACAGAATATATGAGGGAATGTGTGCAGCTCAAATTGAGACAGAGGAACAGAGAGAGAAGTAGGATAGACTGAGCAGTATTGTATTTGCTTTTGTTGCTATATGGACTCATGTGTCTGGAAATAAAGTTGAATAAATAAGAGTTGGTATAATCAGTCTCGGGACTTGAAGCTAATGGACTGCAATCTTCTGTTTCCTGATATTAACTACAATCAACAATCAGCCTGCACTGCATCATGCATGACCTTATAAACATTTCAGGATAGAAACTATAATACAGTTTCTACTTAAACTAAATTGCTCAATATTTGGACACAGAAAAAAACAAATAAAAAATATGCACTCCCTCCTGTTCATTGGCCTAAAATGGACTGGAGAAGAACTGTCAACTTTAATTTCTGTTTTTAACACATAAAAACCTAAACCAGACTTTGGAATCTAAGGGTGTGAGGTGGAGACGGAGGTGACGGTGCACATACTGGAAACTCAGCTGCCACATTTTTAGCAGTGCTGATTGGATTGCTTTTGGCGTGGCTCCCCGAACTCCACCCTGGATTCTATACCTTTTTTATTATTTCCCATAATGTGAGTACTGGCGGAAGCACACAGAAAAGGCATCCCTGTGAAACCACGCTAGCTGTGAAGTATAAGCACCCAAATACGTCCTTGTTAGCCCTGAGTCCAGTTGACACTCACTGGGCTTTTACCCAAGCTAAAAGTACGTCTCCTTTGCTTTCATCTCTCCTCCCTTTTATTTAGCGTGTGAGAGCTTTACTGGGTGATGCTGGTCCACGGCCGAACTGAGGCCTTAAGCCCCTCTCCTGTAAAGAAGTGGGATGCCAAACATCCTCTGATTTACAGCTTGGAGCACACGCTATGCCTTTGCTCCTATGGGCTATAAAAGCCAAATGAGAGCGAGATGTCCAGATCCCACTTGCTATATTAACCTACATTCTTTCCAGTGGAGTAGAGTGGCTGCATGAACTGACTATAACCACATGGTGGAAAGAGGCAAAGCTTCCAGGCCCCAACATAGCGCTCACGTGAGGGTTGGGATGGCGGAAGATAAAATCAGCTGCTGACCTGCTCTTGCATGCTGCGTATGGAGCGGCATTCCTTTTCTGCCACACAACACTGGCTCCACAGCCTTGTCGGGCCTCAAATCATATTAAATATTTCCTCGGGTGTTTAAGGCAGGAACACCTGGGGACCTGAGTGACAAGAAGTCAAAAAGAGAGGAGCCAGTGGGATCCATGTTCAGTGTCGACAGCCATGCTAGCCGACACATTCTCGTCCCGATGCGTCAAATACTGCAGCTTGGTCAATGCTCCTGAGCTTTAAACTATGACGCAATACAAAAATCTGTAGCGCCAGTTTTGCCAGTGCCAGTGATGGCTTGCCAACTCGTTGCATGTAGTGCCTTTTAAAATAAACTTCAGTTTTTACAGAATGTGAGGGAAACAAGTTTAGGAAAAGAGTGTAGTTGACGTTAGCTCGATTGACTGACTGACGACTCCCGGGACTAACGACACTAACAACTTACGTGACAAAATGTCAACCTTTACTTTTAGTTTCGCACGGGACACAGCGCCTTCAGTGCATCGGGTGTATTACCAAAGCTGTTGCAATTCATTCTCAGGTCCTTAAAATAGTTGTTGAGAATTTTCACTCAATCCACAAATGTCAAGCTGCTTTTGACGTTAGAGGAAAGATCATCAAAGTCAGTCGGATTCATGGGGACCATTAATGTCTGTACAAAATTTCAGGGTGATCCATCGAATGTTTCTATCAGTCTGGAACAAAGTGAAGGACTTTGGCATCCAGAGAGCCACATTCTTTGCATGGCTAAAAATCAGAGAGTTTAAGGGGAAAACAATTGAAATCTAAAACTAAAATAAAGGGTACATGAAGGGGGGGGTTCTATCAGGTCCTTGTAATCCTTTGAAGCACAGCACATCAGGCCCCTGTCGAAGATGCCGCCAACTGCCTTAACCCCACCCGTTCCTCTCAGGATTAGCTTTGCTATGATTTAGCGCTGTTTCTCACTGGCCTCTGGAATGCGACGGATGACGGATCTATTTTCCTACATTGTTTCACCTGCTCTAAATGAAACCACATGCTGCACAGGACCGCCTCTCCTTCGCCTGTAATTGGAAGCACATGCACAGTGAAGCCAAGAGTAAAGCGGAGCAGCCACAACCGACAGGTCCAACCCCCCCTCTACCTCCACCTCCCCTCCCCTCGGTCTGGGGTGCCATTTTGGTCCGGGCCAAGTGGCAGGACACAGTGCAGAGCCTGAAAGAATTCATTGAACTAACTGACCTGGCATTACACGTCAAATTCAGTTCACTGGGACGACTGTATCATGTGTCCTGCGAGTCTTTCATGCCCCCGGACTGAAATTTGAGTGACAGTTGTAAGTCTGCTAAAGGAAAGAGGCCTTGACATTGAGTCTGACGTGCTTTAAGAACACAAGCAGTACTACACTGCTCATTCGCCACGGTCTGTAACGTCTGGATGCGACAGGCCATGGATTCAGGGCAGAAGTATCACCAACTCTTACATCACTGCAAGATTGCATAAGGGAAGAATGTATGATATTTATTAACCTCATCAGTGACGATAATTTAACACGTCTGTCAGTGATGTATGGGACCTTTCAGTGATATCCAGACGGAGAGAAACTGAACGCTCTATACTCAACCAAACCCAAGGCTTGTTGGCAGAGATTTAACAGTTGGTTGAGCTGTTACGGTAACTTCTCAATCGTATTTTCTGTACAGTCTATTTCCCAATATGAAGGTCTAAATGGTTTCTGCACATTTGTTGACCTAAAAGTTGTCAAATTTAAAATCCTCCTCCGATCAAATATTGATTGGTTGATTTGATTATTCACACTGTCCTTGGATGTTATGAGTGATGAATGAATGAAGATGATTATGTATAGTTTGACACTTCCTCTGCTGAAGGGGGGAAAGTGTATCTGTGCTCAGCTAAAATCTAGTCGGTCACGGTCCAAAATGCAACTCACACAAGTGTGTTGCGGAGTCTACAAACCACTAGAAATGTACTTTTTAGTGAAGTAAGAAACATCTTGTGTCCAAAAGTTAAACTTTTGAAAAGAAAAATATTTATATGTTCAAGAATTCTGAGATTTTTCAACGAGGGAGAAAGAATAGATGTGATGTTAAGGAGTCAATTAAACTTTTTTTGTGGAAAAAACATTACAAAGCATTACCCACCAATCGAGACTGTAAACTCTCTCCATGTTCCCATAAAAAAAATGACCATTAACAAATGTGATGAATTTGATCATGAGTGAGGTGAAGAGGTTTTTATGTCCTCTTCTCTCTGAGCCAATTTGGAACATTAGATGAGAACGTCAGGCATGCAGGTTTGAAATACAGATTAATGAACGGTTGGTAATTCTGTAAATATTTTTGTAAATTCACTTGGCAGCAAAGCGCCTCTTTTCCCGTTTTTCTCAGTCGAAATGGCCAGATAAGTCATTACCGGGAATATTGGGAATGCAAAACACCGTTTTTCAGGTTTCAGCCTCATTATTGTGAAGAACATAAAGCCGTGTCCGTGATTGAGCCTGACATCGTCTGTAAACTCATCAGAATATAAGCTCACGTGGGCCTCTAAGTGGCCTGATCGCCATGGAAAAGATGGCAAGGATTTTCCACCAAAACAGTGATTAGCACACTGTTACAGTTATTGTGCTAGATTAGTGACTCTGGCGCCAAAGATTAGTGCAACCATCTGGCTTCACAAGTCAACTGGAGAAGATTCTTTGAGCTGCTGGCTGGCTTTAACCATTTTATCACTGTGTTTGCACCCTTATTAAAGCTGCTGCCGAGGGCATGGGTGCAGGAGAAGGAGATGCTTCTCACTTTTCATGGATATCACAGAGTGACTGTAGATATCAACCAAACATGGTGTTTGGTTGTCCTGAATCTGTCTTGCTGGCTGCAAGGTTTAAATATTGGACTGTGCTGCAGTGACATCTAGTGCTGATAGTTGGAGTTTTGTTTCTATTTGTATATTTTTTTTTTGCTTCATGCTTCTTATCCAGTGGTGACAGCATGTAACACATTCAAGTGAAAGAAGCAATGAGAAATTAAAGAAAAATAAAGACATTTGAAACTGGACAGTGGATCAACCTGGAAGAAGAAAAATAAATAATTCGATAAATAAAATTAAAATCGTCCTGCTCACGTGTGATTAGTATACAAATAAAACCCTCAGTATTCTCTTTGAAGGACACATGAGTTCAACACACACATAGCTACTCCAAACAGGAAATTAGTGCACAGTAAAACCTCATATCTAACCAAACAAAAAACACTTCAGATATTACAGTTTTATATTGAGCAATAACCTACAGACAGTAGTATCTAACTGCAATAAAACTGAATTTGAATCCTGTTGTCTTTTGTGACTGGATTTTGTGCAATGGTGCTGTGAAAAAATGTACGATCAATGCCAATGTTGCCAATGCCACGTACAATATTTATCTGAGAAGGCAACTACGGTATGGTTAAGGTTAGGGAAACCCCATAGTTATGACAATTAACTAAATTATGGCTGAGGTGTGGTTAGGCAACTAAATCACTTGGTTGTGGTTAGGGAAAGATTGTCTTTACAGTTAATAAAAAGGCACATAATAACCACCCTGACCTCCAAACCTTGCTGTCTGCTTATAGGGCACGCAACCTCCTGCTTTGGCACTAAACGTTAGCGTAGTGGGGGGTAGAATTGTCCATTATGGATGTAATTCCTGCTTGGGTGCAGGTGGAAGCAGAAATGTAACAGTTTTGACAGCTAAGCCAAAACCTTTGGCACATAAAACGACTAGAGATATAAACATATTTTTGTAATTTGTATGAAAAGTCCTTTAAATTTGAGATAACAATACATCTCACACATAATGTTGGATTACCATCCAGTTTTGTTATGATGCTGTTTGTGTATATAGGCTGGCTGGGGTGATATAAGTCCATTCTCTACAGCTCTCTGTCCCTTGGTGACTTATTAGCTGAACTCCGATTTATCTTGCTCAGTATGTCATGAGCAGCTTATGTTCTTCAGTTCTTAGTTATTGCACCTACTGCAGAATATGACACGGGATCACTGGAGGGGCTCAGACTGCTGCTGTGCAATGAGAGACAGGACAGAATTCACATCTCCCCACCACCTCCTGCTCCTCCTTCTGCCTCCTCCATACACTCCCAACTCAGTCAATTACCGAGATGGAGCTGTGATTGATCTTGTTGCAGGCAGACAAAAGCCCTCGGGTTCAATAATAGCAAATGTTCTCTTCAGCAATCCTGAGCAGTCTGTCCATGAGACTCGTTAAGAACACATGCAATCGCTCAAGTCACAGGCTTATTGATTACAAAAGGCAGATACATTTCAACAAGGACCACAATCAATAACCACAGCTGTGCACGGACAATATAAAAGTCTTTAATCAGAAATAATTGAACCGGATGACCATGCATGAGTTTTACAGAGTCAATCTCCTCATCTCAGCATCGTTGATGAATTAGGTGATATGACTGTGTGTTTGAGGGGTGCATTGACACCATTGATGAGCAGGTAGTTTGTGCATGAATGATGAAGCGTATGTGTGAATGAAAGATGCACAGAACATGTGAGAGAGAGAAAATTGAAATATGACCAAACAAACCCAATCACCTCACTCATAACCTCTCATAATCATGAAATCATACAGCGTCAAAAGCATAAAGAGACACTGGTGGGCTTTTAATAACCACTCCAGGTCTTTTCCAGTGAGTGAATAGGCATGTCAATTATTAGAACAATTCACAGCTGCTTTGATGTCAATTGGTTTCCGTATTTTTCAGCCTAATGTGCCGCAAGGATCTTATATTTCCAAACATTAAAGGAATAGTTGGATAAACATTTGCTTTCTTGCCAAGAAAGATGAGAGGATTGATACCACTGACAGCGGTGACAATCTTTTCATCCAATTCTCGGGAAGAAAGCAAATAAACACGTTCCCCAAATGTCCACCTACTCCTTTACAACGTATGCTACGTCCCTAAGCACACCCAACCACTACAACAATCTAACAACAGCTTTTTACATCTATCCCACAATGTGCCACTGCGGCATTTTAATGTAGAGAGCTTCGCTTCAGACCACATTCTGCCCCCTTGTCCCTGTTAGATTCATTTAATAGGTCAAAGGCATTGACATCATATACAGGAGGAACAACCATAAAGGGCAAAGAGGGACTGATAAAAGAGGGAGAGACAGGCGGAACGACACGTTGTAAAAGCCAAAGGCCTCTGGTAAGGACTGACGCAGGGAAACTGAGGCAGCAACAGGGAGGACATAGACATTAAGAAAAAGGGACAGCAGAAAGTATAATGTCTCAGGCGGCCTTCTAAATCACTCGGTGCTGTGGTGCTGTAGGCACCACAGCACCGATGCTGCACCGGTGCTGCAGCTCTTTTTTTCATAATATGCTGTAAACTACACAGTACATTAAGCAGCTCTTTGTGTCTGCAGTATATTCTGCCTGAACAGTGTAAACGCTGCGACAATGTGAGCTGACAAATGCCTCGCATTTAAAAGACACCGCATGAAATCCCATGGTATCAATGTGGCTGATAACCGGCGACACCGCTTGGCAGCTTGTGGGCGTCATTCTGGAGAAAACAGACACAAACAGTAAACAGCATGCGAGTCTTTAGGCATGTCCCTATTTTTATGCAACTGGTCAGTCAAGGCTACACACACATACATAAGCAAATAAAGCGTTTTGTGTAACACGGAAAGAACATCTCTTGAATCTCAAGTGTTTAAAGTTGGCTTATTTCCACCCTCCTCTGGGGTCCTGGTGAGTGGAGGATGTTGTACATTCATCAGAAGAGAGAGCCGTCAGCAGCCTGGCTGACAAATGACCTTGGCCGCTAATGCCCGCCAAGCTGTAATGTGGTTTTTTTTATGTTGACAATGCGCTGGTGATATTCTATGTTCTTCTTTTTGTCAACAAAATCCATTAAAAAAAAGCAACTATGAATTGATTCTTCTAACAAATATACGGTGATTAAATAACCAGAGCCTGATATAGCTTATTCCTCTATACCATAGCCTTCCATTGTTGTCACGATATAGTACTTGTTCATTCATTATGATCAACATGGGCATTGTAGATCATTTTTTGAAGTAGCAGTTTGATTTTATATACATGTGATAACAAAGAAACGACAGGTTATTATGTGAACAAAATGTCGTCCTCCACATCTGCATCAGCTTGGTTTTAGTCCTTGATTTGTTGACAATAAGAAAAATACAGCAAAGCATCAGCTTTATCCTTTAAGGATTACATACAGAAGAACAACATTCACAATAAAGTGTGATACACAATGTATAAAATAGATTGTAATAAAAACAGTTACAAAGCAATGTCAATAAACGGTAAGAAAAACAATGAACAATAACACAAAATCACCACCTCTGCCTCTCTTTGAAATTTTTACAATTTTTTGCAACTGAACAACATTTTATTATTTAATAAATTTTAAAAATTCTGTTTCTAAAAAAGATTTTAATTGTGTTAAGTGTGAATTTCCCAGAAGCACTAAAATCAGAGCTACTGAGGGAAAATAATCAACATGCAGAGAGAGCATGAGAGAGAATGAGAGAGAGAGAGAGAGAGAGAGAGAGAGAGAGAGAGAGAGAGAGAGAGAGAGAGAGAGAGAGAATATCATTGATGTCTTCCAAGATAAATAACTGAGCAGTGATTATTATTGCAGAGGGCTATTGGGAATGTTTGTGTCCCCCAGACAGTAAGTTAGTTAGTTGGCTGGGTCTCCTGTCTCCTCCTGAGAAATAAAGAGAACGTTCCAGTGGAGTGACCAAGAAGCCAAGATGGCTGTCACAATGCCCGTTGCCGCCTCCCACAGCCAGTCCCAGGGTGGGTCGCTTGTCGGCTATGATCCTTTTCTTTTTAGCAAAGTGAAGGTTGATGATGAATGCTGTATGCAGACCTCTGCTGTGCGTCCCATGACTCCATGAAGCAGCATCACACCCTGCTCGCTGACAGCATTGAAGCGACTTTATTTTGTGTGTGGTGAGCCAAAATAGGAGCACTTACATGCTCTCTGCCTCTAATGTGAGTGCCTCTAGGTCAGGGGTGTCAAACTCAAGGCCTGCGGGCCGAATTCGGGCCACCACGTGATTTTATGTGGCCCGCGAATCCGCCAGCAAAAACAAAATAATAATAATACAAAAAAAATAAAAAAGTTAGACTTGATAATACAAATATCCCCATAGTCGAAATTATGAGATAGAAAGTCAAAATTATGAGATAGAAAGACATAATTATGAGATACTTAAACACAACAGTCATAGAACCCCTGAAAGGATTTTAAGCTTTGAACAAAGTTATTGTAATAACTTGTTTGATATTTGTCTTTGCTATTTTCTTTAAAGGTTTGATAGAGTAATGTGGGTTCCTTAACCCTAAAGTAAAAGGATTTAAATTATAATTACAGAAATGTGCTTAAATATATTTTTAGATTTATACAGTATAACTGCATGTACAATATTTTAACACTTGAATAATTAAATGCAGAGACAGTTATTTACCAATATGTTAGGAGAAGTTACATTTACACAGTCTTACATTTACAACCGGCCCTTTGAGAGGGCGACCGTGATGCTGATGTGGCCCAGAGTGAAAATGAGTTTGACACCCCTGCTCAAGGTGAGTGAATATGCAGGATCCTGTTGAGACAAGGAACAGTCATTGGCTCTCGTGCGGGTCTTTGTAGCAGCTTCACTTTCAGAGACGAAATACAGAAGAGCAGGTGATGTGAATAGCTTAACAAGCAGCCTAGTTTTTTTTGAAGTACCTGTGTTGTGTTCCCTTCAGTGGCTGCTAATCTGCAAGACGGGGGGGGGGGGGGGGGGGGGGGTAAACAGAATCAGTGCCAAGATATTTATAGGATAATTATTTGACAAATTTCTAGTTCTTGTATTTCCTTTGTCAATGTCAAGAGTGTGCTCAAAAAACACCCACGCACTATACCAAGCAGTTCCAACTGGGAGACCTTACTGGTGAAAAAAGAGCCAGTACTTGTTGAGGGTATGAAAACGAATCAATTCATTATGATGTTTGACCTGGATGAGCACAAGGACAAACATGGAGGAAAGACGCCGGAGGAAATCCTTCAGGACTGCAAAATACAACAGCAAGGTAGCAGTTTGTTTCTTAATACTGGTCACATTACAAAACATTAATGTCACTTTTTATATTGGTTCCATAGCTCTGTCAGAGAGGTGGTTGTATAAACAGTGGTCAATTAAGTCAATACCATTGTAAACTGTATTAGAATAAGAGAACAAATAAGGCTGCCGTGGTCCCTAATAGGAATAGTAAGGCTGTGGATAATTATCTCATGAAAAGTTATTTTTAGTGCTTTTTCGTGATTGTTTTCATACGAATGTCCAGCAACATGAGCGTTCAGTGTGTCTGTGCAACCTCCTGCGGTGTTTAGGCAACACAACTACTCGGTTAGGTTTAGAAAAAGATAGTGGTTTGGTTTGAAATAACTAAGGAAAAGGCATTTCATAAAGGTCCAGTGTGTAGGATTTAGGGGGATCATAATATTCATAACTATGTTTTTATTAGTGTATAATCATTTTGCTACCTAGAATAAGCCCTTCAAGTCTACATAGGGAGCGGGTCTTCTTCCCAGAGTCCTCCAGGTTGCACCGTCATGTTTCTACAGTAGCCCAGAACGGACAAACAAAACAACGGCTCTGGAGAAGCCGCCGTATTTCTCCTACACGCTTTAAAAGGGAATTATGAGGGTATTCAGTTTGTTGTGGCATTAATTAAGTGCGGAAGTTACATGATATATAAGTCAACGTTAACTTCCGGTTTTCACTCAGGACACAAACAGCGGCCTCCTTGATAAAAGTCCTGTTCATACTAGATCACCTGTCCTGGCTTGCGATTGCGTGCATTGTATACGAATTGAATACATAGGTTGTACAGATTACAGTGCATTACAAACAGTGTATAAGAACAGCCTGAAGAAAACATACAATAGGGAAATAACAGATTGTTTATTATACTTGTACTGCCATGGTCGAAACAAATGTTGTGAACCACATTCATCCTCACAGCTGAGTACCCAAACTGTTACAGGAAAGGGAATGCTTCTTATTAGGATTCACTAAATGTAAAGGTCAAATAAAACCCAAAATGCTGTAGGCACGCAGGCACATGGTTTCCTGGAGTCGCAGCTCAGCCACTTGGGATTATTTCTCTCTACGCCCTTAGCTGCTTCACTACAAGATGCTCTTCAATTATCCAGAGAGTGAAATGCACAGTACAGCGTTACAGGCATTTACCTTTACATGTGGACTTGGACTGACTGGCAGCCACAGCAGTCAGGTCTGCTGGTAGACCCACGTATACGCCACCATAGTTCCTGAGGGGAGAGGAGAGGAATGTAGCAATTAATAAAAGACAAATCAGTGATAAGATAATGTTGTGGTGGTTCTCAATGGAATACAGTTACTCCTTTGAGCAATGCATTAGCTTTCTAACTGTTCATGGAAGATACCACATCTGTTTAAAAGAAATCTCATTAGGCTTTGTGTTCTAAATGTTCTAAATTTAAAAAGAGAATTAGGTGTGCCTGGAATCTTTGCATCTTTTCATCAAACATTTTGATTAGGTGATCAGGAATAAGTGTTTAATGGAACACAGCCATCGTTTATCTTATTATTTACACCAGTGCTTGTCAAAATAACCTCTATTAAAAAGGCCTATTCATATTCAGGTTCTATAGTCTGCATACTACAAAAAAAAGGATAGAACTTTTCAATTACACACTACAAGTGGATTAATATGATTAGATCAAAATGCACCCATCAGCACCATACAAACTAAAATGTAGTTAATTAGACAAAAGGTTTAAGAAGCTAATTACCTTCTTTTCTCATCGTCTGGCGAGGGTTCTTCTGTCCTGATTGAGAGAAGCACAGGTCAGGTCAGCTCTTATGGGAGCGCAGAGGACATACAAACTCAACAGCAAACAAACATACAGTGCACGCTGATGAGAAGTAAGAACTGGACAGTGGAAGTGCATTTGCTCAGTTGCAGAGCATTCGAGATATGCTGCATGAGCCCTCTGGGGAATTCTGCTAATTCCCATGTGGGAGTTCTGAACAACTGATGATCAGGCTGAATTGCAAATTTTTGTTTCAGGTCTGGAACCAGGCTACTAAACAACCAGTTTCGAATGAATTCCGTTTTTAGGGTGTTTTGTGTTTGTTTGTACTGACATGACCACCCAATTTACTGTGTGTGTGTGTGTGTGTGTATGTGTGTGTGTGTGTGTGTGTGTGTGTGTGTGTGTGTGTGTGATATTTTGCTGTGTTGTCCTAGGAAGCTGTGATTAGCTTCAGTGAGTCAGTAGTGTGCTACTGTCAGCTCTCATGAGTCCTGTGCTGACTGTTCAGATGGTTATCAAGGAGCACACACACACACACACACACACACACACACATACACACTCACACACACGTACTCACTGATTCCAGGAAATGCTTTGGAAAATGCTGCCCCTCCCAAAGCTTTGATAGACGCTAACTGTTAATGGCAAAAGACAACCTGTCCTCCACATGACACTCCAGAGAATAACGTCTGAATTTAATTTTCTAAAGCCAAGAAGGGTCAAGTATCTATTCATTTCTTTTATTTTCAATGTTTTGTTTTTGTTTTTGACAGTAAAGTCAGTATTTTTTAATATTGGTATTTTGGTAATGAGACAACTTTGCACTTTGCAGTAAAGTTTTTACCGCATCCATCAAACTGCGGATCACTAGAAGTCGTCATTCTGCCAACACACAGTATGTATTTGTATGTCATGAAGGAAATAACTATATATTCGATATCACATATGAAGCAAAAGACAACACATTAAAAAAATCAGCATTTTCAATCGGTAATTTTTATTGCTGCGTACAACCATCAGTGATGGTTTTGTGTGTCCACTGAAATACTGTTTTGAATTGATATTTTAGTTATATATTGTTTTGTTTTGTTCTTTCAGCTGCACTTTTACTTTACAATGCATTTATATTGAAATGTTTGTAAAACATCGGCGTGATATCAGTGTGGACAAAAATATTTGAACAACGAATACAACATGGGCAGGTATATCAAGGTGTAAATTGTGATCTGAATGTCCGGAAGCCACAGATGATGAGCCTCAAAAATATTTTTAAAAGTTGGAAATGACTGATGTACTTACACATCTTTGGAGACATCTGCTGGCCCTGAAAACAGGTCAAAAGAGCAGAATTAATTCATCTTTGTTGTGAAAAGTATTGAAGGAGGAGAGTTACCACTAATAAAAGGCTTTCATTCAACAGCCTTGGGATGTATACCATAGACACTTAAAGATAAATATAGACTACAAAATATAATACATCACTCTTCATCACACGACTTATCTAACAGCGCCCTCCGCATACACGATACCAGAACATTTCACAGAAATTAATAAGTTTAACTGCAAACACTTAAGATGAAACTAGAAACACTTCTTCATTTGCTCAGCTGGCTGCTTGCTTTGGAGAGCTCTCCATGAGACCACCTGGGACATTTCCACGGATCTGGTTCTGGAAAAACATCAGTAAATATACTGACAACTGGTTAGGTAAGTCGTACACCCTGTAGTGCCATGGATGCAAGATTTACACAGAATGTGTACATTTAAAAGCGGGACGTGCTCAGATCTACTTTGCTTTGCTTGGGTTTTGTTCAGTTTCCTGTTTCTATTTTGTTCACTCCTTTAGTTTACTCCCCTTGTGTCTTTTCTTGTTTTACTTCCTGCGTTTGTTTGTTTTCCCGCCTTTGGGATTGTCTGCCCCTCCCCCATGAGTTCCACCTGTTCCTTGTCCACCCTGCTCTCACCTGTCCCTTGTCAGTTCATCTTTGGACTCTCAGTCTTTAAGCCTTTTTGCTTTATTAAAGCATGCCTGGTCTGCGTTTGGGTCCTTCCTCTGCTGCCTGCTCTACAAAACAGTGACAGAAGGAACCGACTCAACATCGACCCAGCAGACATTATATTTCAGGAGGAACTTAATGACCTGAGATGCTGCTCTGAGTGTCTCGCAGTAAGGTGGGCAAAAAGCCATGGCTGAGGAGCTCATTTGCCCGAGTGGCAGGACTTTTTAGACACCACGGATTCCCAGCCTGCTAGTCTCCAGCCTGCTAGTTCCCAGCTGAACCTATAGTCTGTCCTCGTCACCTTCCTGTTTGTTCCTGTTGTTTGTGCTGACCTGTCCATTTCAGAGTTTGTTCCTGTGTTGGGGGTCCCAGCCTATATCTCGCCAGTTCCTGTGTCGAGGGTCGGACCGACACCTGCTCCCGCTGGGCCAAAGCTACTTGCTGACTCCGGTTGCATATGTTATTATTTATATTCCTTTACTATTTGATCTTTACTTTAATAGGCAGTAGTTCATGCAATAAACCTATTCCACATACCACTGCATTGAAACATATAGCCTATGGGTTTGCAGTGTCCATTATCAGATAGGCCTTCAGAAATACAAACTTCAACATCCAAAAAGACAATACAAAGAAACAGCACAAAGCACAATGATACATCTGAAGGTTAACAGCAGACATATATGATATTAGGCATACAGTGTAAAATGCCTTCCCAGTGACAGGCATTGTGCTCATCCCAATCATGTTTAACTCTTTTATGGTTAAACAACAGATCATTCTTTGCTGAACCACAGGCAGTCCACTTAACTTGATTTGAATCTAAATGAGTCATTGATCACCGCGGGGGGAACAAAAGCCTTAATGCTTAACGTTTTTTTCATGCCATTTTTGTATTACTGTAGAAATGTACCTTCAAAAAGAACACTACACGAATAAGATCTAAGAGCAGAAAACTGGAGAATCTACATTACACAGAAACAGCGAATTTCATCCTTGTAAAAATGAGTCTGCTGACATGACACAGGGGCCTATTCAGTAGCCTGACAAAAGCTCATTCATATCCAAGGGCGCACATCTGGGTGCAGAAGACTAGGGATGAGCACTGAGGCAGTCATTTGAGTTTGATTAGCTTGAAATTAAAGATATTCTTGCATGACTTGAATATCGCATGGAAGTTAAGAACTAATAAATGAATGCATTTGACTTTAATAAAGATTTATTAAATTGTTAATAATGCACTGTATTTGGACAAATGGTTTTAATGTAAAGAATTAGTCAACAATGATATTTTCTCCCATGAAGGTACATCATAACTGCAATGACTGTATTATCACCAATTATCTGTTTATACATCAGCCTGCACTTTTGGGTGCATGTTACAAGCCAGTATTAACTGTTTATATACTGCTTATAAATGCTAACTACAAATGTGTAGTGACATAGTTATACATAAAAGCAGAAGGTGCTGCTATCTATACTTGACAGAAAAGAATAGTGTGGGAACACTTTACCGTAACCCCCCCTGTTTACCTTTTATAAGCAATATACAAACATTGAATTAATGGGTTATACTACCTTATAATGTATAATGTACATGGATATAAGGATATTTTTAAGTGTTGCGTAATGTGCAGTATTTCTCAACAATTATAACTTCTACTTTTACTGTGAAGACATACAGTATTTAATATAAAATCTTTCTGTGTTGTCATCCACAGGAGTTATAGTTGCTTACACCTACATTATAGTGTGTTGTAAGTAATTATTAAATGTTTATGTACCAGTTATAGATGATAAGACGGTGAGGTATGTGCAGTGACACAATTATACATCCTGGGTTCAAATGATGTACAATTGGAGCGGTATGGTTGTTCCATCGTAATTCTAACATAATAGCGTGAGGAAACAGTGTCCTTTGCCTCTGGCCTGGTGTCAGCTGGCGTGGACAAATGAGTGCAGCCATTAATCCACATGTCATAAGGCCTTGACATCGTGCTGAACAGTGACCTATAAGAAGGGACAGAAAAATGGACCTGCTGCACCCAAATGAACGCAGCTGCTGTTTTTTTTTTATAGACAAGCAAGCCGACACAACAAACTCAGACACCTAGATGCTGTTCGCAGATATATAGTAGATCAAGTTCTGAGCAAAAGACAACACCGGGTTACGTTTCCCAGGAGCTCTCTGTGGCTCTGTTAACATGCCTGGCAAGCACTGATTAGGTACCTGCAAGCACAAACACATTTGCAAAAGCACAAACACACACCGTACTGATTTAATGGGCAGCGGTGGTGAGGTAATCCTGCAGATACTTCAATCTAATTACTACCTCAATTTGACTTTGACTGTTTGACTTTGTTTGGTATAATTCAAAACAGGTATTGAATCAGGATAAATCAACTGAGAGAGATGTGTGTTATATGAGGACAAGCCACAGTGAAGCAGGATGTCTGTTCTCCTCTGCTCAAATGTGTCCTCCTGGCTTTATGAATGAAACATACCCATTGATCAGAGGTGGGTGTTTGTCACTAAAGCCGGCTGTTTTACACACTCAAAAATCCAATGAAACCAGCACAGACACTCCGAGAGAAAGACAAACACATAAAAACAAAACTGTGAACCACGAAGGACTCACTTTTCTGTCAATGTAGAATTTAACTTTGTAATTACAATATCAATGTCATTATTGCTATCAAAGCGGTACATTCCTAAGGCTACTACTCTGGTGTCTTATATTAGAATATGGGCGGCCCTTCATGATCGACCCACCACCCTTAGCTTTAGGAGACCACTGCACGCACACTGTGGGGTAAGAATGTATCATTTTTGAGGCACAAACATACATGATGATGCACGACTGAGCTGTCTATCGATGAATGAAATGAAGATGTAACACACACACACACACACATGGACATCTCAGGACGTACACTACATGCAGGGTAACCCCGACACGCTTCATTTACATTCAAAACACCCTCCCCCTTGATGCAGATCCAGTGGT
Source organism: Anarhichas minor (assembly GCF_050575085.1). NCBI lineage: Eukaryota > Metazoa > Chordata > Actinopteri > Perciformes > Anarhichadidae > Anarhichas > Anarhichas minor. The sequence goes on from NW_027466457.1 coordinate 11,197,865, forward strand.
AACTCTCCACCTCATACTCTCACCCATTATCACACACACACATATAGATGCACACACACAAACACACACACACACACACACACACACACACACACATGGACACATCTCAGGACATACACTACATGCAAAGGTAACCCCGACACACTTCATTTACATTCAAAACACCCTCCCCCCTTGTTGCAGATCCAGTGGTAACTCTCCCCCTCATACTCTCACCCATTATCACACACACACACACACACACACACACACACACACACACACACACACACATATTCCTTAAAAACACTCACTCACCTCCTGAGGTGTTGGTGGCTGAGGAATTGCCACAACCCATTTTTCATCGATACGGCCACCGTCCAAGCAGAACGGAGACGCTGAAGAAGATGAAGGAGGAAGAGGAGGAGGAGGAGGAAAGAAGGGAGACTCGAGACACGTTGGGAGAGAACTGGGGAAAGAAATGTCTTTCACTGTGACACAGGGATCTCCTTTGGTCATTTACCCCCCTCCCCTCTGTCCAGCCTTGCGTCTATCCTCTCAGCAAAGCAGTGGAGAGCTGAGAGTGAAGTGAAAGCATGGAGAGAGGGGCTTTTATACACACACACACACACACACACACACACACACACACACACACACACACACTAGGAGAGAGGATGAGAGAGAGGGGAGAGAAAGATGCTATGCCCTCACATGATTTGCTCTTTTCCTCCACCCTGAAATGGTTGCCCGGGAAACCGGGGGAATGTGGGCGGAGGATGGGGATGAGAATCAACCAATAGGGAGCTTTCTTTGTTTGTATAAAGGAGGGGGGGTGAAATAAATTTAAGGGTCATCAATGTATCAACCTGTGTGTGCCGAACAGACGACCTTTATTCATGCTACACACACACACACACACATACACACACACACTCTTGTTTGAGCTCTTGACAATCACTGAGAGTGAAGTTAAAACAATCCTAGAACAGTCTTGTAATCAACCCACGAGGGTCACGCTGAAGTCAGCTTGCAGACCCCTAATAAATCCTAATTCAACCTCAGTCACGCCATTGTGTGCCAAGACTACAGTGCAGTCATAAGAGGGGAGTTGAAACGACAGGAAGAATTGCATTAGCAGTTTCCACCAGTGTAAATACGCTTCACATGCAGTCACTGGTGTTATCTTATGATGTCAAGATGTCTGTGTGGTTGAGAGGCAAGATACTTTAAATCCTTTTTTTTTTGAGAACTTTTCAGGGACACATGCTGCGGCTCTGACAAAGCCTCCAAACAAACTGGATCTCTCCTCCGCATTTTGTTTTGTTTTGCTAGACACAGACAAGGTGATCATGTCACAAGCTTTTGAACTGTAAATATTCGTCTCTACTTTCTCCTGAAGGTGTGTTTCCTTGTTCTTGTTGTCTTTTTATAGGCCAGACTTAGCCGAGCCAGCAAACAAAAGTCAGTCCTGAATTGCCTTATCTAATTTAGAGCCATAACTTATCCAATTAAACAACACAAGTCCACTGGGGAGGAAAGAATGTGCTCCTGCTCAGGCTGCCTGATGAGCACACACTGCTTGTCATGGCTTGCCTGCATTATCAAGGCACAACACAACACGACATGGCCATCTTATCGATCAATTAGGCTATTGTTGAGGCCTGAAATGTCTTGGATAAATAATAATAACTGAGACAATTTCAATGTTACAAACTAGTGTTTCATCTGCTTTTAAAGATTTCTTTAAGTGACATTACCCTGAGATAATTGAGTTACCTCTCTAACGTCAACGTATTACTGCGGTTCTCAAAATAGACCAGATTGCCTTGGAAACAGTTGAAGTCATCATAGGACAGTTCATTTTACAATTGTTTTAAGTGAATGTTTTTAAAACTCCATATTAGATTAAAGGTTACGTAAGGATGGAGATTTTGTTTGTCAGCAGTCCCCTAAAACATTTGATATAAATCTTTAATGTTTTTGTCTAGAAAGGCTGCAAAACACAATATTATGATCATAATTATACGTTCAAGTTAATTTTTTCAATATAATATTTTGTTAAGAAAAATGTGGATCAATCAAAACTTTTATTGAATGCCTCCATAATGAGTTCCACACTTGAAAGACTGTGTCATTCTCAAATGATGAAATCTCATTCCGCAAATATAATCGATTTTATGAGCTCCATTTTCAGACACATCTCCCTTAATATAATTCCCAATTGATGCTACGTTATGCTTGTACTCCACTACATTTCAGAGGGAGTAATCAGTCATATGTAACCAAGTTAGGTAATTTAATTACAAAATGAATGCAATTGTTATCAGTCACAGCTACATTTGTATTTGAATTTGAATTGAATGTTGGTAATTACAAAAGGGGTTACATCCGAATATATTCACTTTGGTAAAAGCTTAGATATAACATTCCTTCTGTGTGTTGAGTCAGACAGTGTTGTGAACTGTTATAACGTTTACACAGCCTGGTTTATGTTTATCGGAATTTTCAGCTTTATTGCCCACATTAAAACATTTCTTAGAGAAGCAAACAATAAGCACAATCAATGTAACACAATCAATTTGATTGATTGTGTTACATTACTTTGATGAAGTAATTAAAATAGTCAAATCAATTCATTCGTATCAAAACTATAATAGTATTATACCTAACATACTAAGATTTCACCTCCATTTTCAGTACATGTTACTGCTAATATTTCTGTACTTTTAGATTTCAGTAAAGGATCTGACCAGCCAAGAATGTAGTATCTTGTGACCTTGTTACAGTATTGTATTGTTCTGGTGTGATGTTGTGCAATCAGTCAAAGTATTTTTCAAGGGACGAATATCGTTTTTTTAAATCAAACTTTGCAACTCTTCATATGTCCACCAGGGGGCACTGTTGATACTGAAATGGTAAAAACGTTACACGTAGCCTACATCTGCTATAACAGTCAACCGCTAACTGCCCATCGAAACTTCAAAAAAATCAAATCACATCTTCAGAAAATAATCTAATTAAAAATAAAACTACACAAATATTTAATTTGGGGTTAAAGTGAAGCTGTCTTTTTAACTATTCACTCTGCTCTCAGCGGCTGCGGATGAGATCAGACTGGGCCCGCCTCCAACTCCTACGTGGTCCTCTCACCCGCGCAGAGGCCTCTGGGAAACCGAGTCCACGCTTTAAATAATTCAAGCTCCCGTTCCTTCTCTTCCAACAGCTAACAAGATGCCGGCCGTACATCACAAACTGCTCCTGGAGGAAGCTCTGCAGGACAGTCCTCAGGTAGGCCTGTGCCTCCCCGCTATAACTACAGTGCGGTTAACACTGCTAATCACAATTATCGGCGTTCGTGTCTCTGTGTTTTGTTTACAAAGCTACCGCCCGTCACAGGGCGACTCTCCGATGTGCTGGTCTACATTTAGTCTCGCATCACCGTGGGAGCCGTCACGAGCATAGCTCAACCAGATATCCTGCAATGTTTTAATTCTCTAATATCGTATGAAGGTAGGTTTCTGGGGGCTAGACCCTGTCCTGGGAGCAGAACTGGGCCTTACTCACAGAATGTGGGAGGGGTTTCCATTATCGGACTCCACTAGAATTAGCTTGCAGCAGTGGTAGCTGTCAGCAGTGAATACCAGATGATGTTTGATGCTTAAAGGTCTTATAGTGCAGTTAAGTTATTAAAGTTGCACTAGGCCTTCTGCATGGTTATCAGCGAGGGTGACGTGTAATGCAGGACAGTATTTGCTATACCGCTCCTCTAATGTAGGCTGCATTTAGATGTAGCCCATGTTCTCTGCTTTTAGTTGCATCACTCCTTTCCTAGACTCTTTGATGGTTCTGCTTAAGTGCAACCCAAAGCTAGAGGGTTATTTCTGTCTTTATGGGGGTTTTTGCTACAAAATGCTGTTTCCTCCTTCCATGAAATAGGGCTGGAGTAAAATGTGAACACAGCAAAGGTTGGCAGATCGTTTCTCTTTGGTGTGAAATGTCTCTCAGTCAGCTGGAGTGAACTGTAAGCACACTCCGGCTGATGGGTGTGTTCCTCTCTGTATCTGCCCTGTCCTGCTGCACCTGTTTGTAGAAGAAGAAGAAAAAACTACACCCAGACAGGATTTTCTCAGTTTGCATAGTCAGCCTGCAGTAAAATCATTCTGCCTTTTTAGTTTCACTCCCGAGCTGCACTTCCATATATATGCCTCTGCATACTGCAGACTCATTTCGTTCACTCGTTGTCTTATGACATCTTTCCTCTTGTTCTTATTCATCTCTTTTATGAGTTACAGGTTCCCTCCTTTGCTTTGTTTTTTAACGTAGGCACTATACGTCTGGTGTTCATCACAAAAAGGATCATTTGACACGATTACAATATGCCGAGCTCCACCTGATCTACCCTGATGAACACAAACACAAACCTTTGATGTGATTTGTTAAAACACGCTTAAACTTGTTTGCATAATGAGCTGTTGCCCCAAGACTAATACACACCTCAGTATGATTTACAGTTGGTGACGCAACTTACAGTTATTTACATTTTTGATAAATTTGCTGATTATTCTCCCTGATAATTCAGTTAATAGATTAATAGTTTTTTTTCTATAAAATGTCAGAATGTTGTGAAAAATCCATGTTGTAATTTGTCAAACTCAGACTGCTGACGCCTCATATAATCTTCACTCAAACTTTAGATCATCTGCACACAGAATGAGGCCCTTTGATTTAGTCTGCGGTTACTTGCGTTGGAATCAGTAACAGTAAACGGTAGCAATGACTCCAGCAAGTACAACCTGTTTCCATGTTTATGTGGACACCTCACTGCTGTCAGCCACTAAGACAGACTTGGGAAAAAGTGTGAACCTACTCTTTTATAAGGTAATTCATCTATTGTATGTGTGTACGTGTGTGAATGTCTTCTTCCACAGACTCGCTCCCTGCTCAGCGTGTTTGAGGAGGATTCTGGGACGCTTACAGACTACACCAACCAGCTGCTACAATCCATGCAGCGTGTGTTTGGAGCCCAGGTACTGAACAAAACACAGACTCTGTTCCCTTTGCTGTGTGTGGCTAGGATTGAAGAGCAACTACCCAATAGCAAATGTCTTCAAATTTGTCACAAATGTCCACATATGAGTGCATATGTGGACATATGTGAACAAGAGTCAAAATTGTATCTGGCTGAAGATGATTTGGGGTTAAACGTTAGTAGAGGATTGATTTGGTTTGCACTTAAGAGAAGATGGTCCTTCTGAACAGACGAATGCCAAACTAGGATATTCTATTTTTTTTTAACCTCACAAATGGAAACTGAAGAGTAACTGACATACTGAAGGTTATTGAAGAAAGAGCAGAGAACCTTTTAGTTTTGCAGCTGGAATGGAGGTGCCGTACACTGTGCCTCTGTACATTTGACTCGGTAAGATTTTCGGGAAGTGGTGTGAAACTCCTCTTGTGCTGTCAGGGTGTAGATAGTTTTGACTTTGCTGTTCTTTGTTCTCTGGAGAAGACGATGCCAAATTGAGCAACACGCTTAAATGTCTCAGTCCCAATACATGCTTCATTTTCCCTCCTGAGCGCGTACACAGCCTGTGTAGCATGACGTCACACCTTTTCTCAACCAATAATCGTTCACCGGTAGAGTTGGCATTCATGTGACCCATCACCTTGTGCTTTTCCAAGGAATTTCATCTGAACCCTCATTCACCTGTCGTCCATTTATTTTCCTTTTTATTCCTTCGAGACTGAAAAGAGAGAGTGAGAGGAAAATGTAGAAGCTACGGACAAATCCGGAGTAATCCTTTGTGTTCACTTTGCTTCCTGCCTCTATCTGCCCCCTACAGAGTGAGATGGGATTGGCCACGGAGCAGCTCTCACACCAACTTCTGGATTATGAGAAGAAAGTAAGTATGGGTGCCCATGGTTTTGGGACATGTCCCTGTCTTGTGTCAGCTTGATTTTACTTCTGCGGTCTCTCTGAACATTGTCCTCTGAACGGCCAGCCTCTGCAGTCCAGATAACAGAAGAGAGTAGCCGACGAAATTCAATTATCAGCATTCTCTCAAAGCAATGAAGTGCTTTTCAGCCTTTGTTTTGGCTACTTTGTATTGTCCTACTCACAGCTAGTGTGGTTGAATTATTCAAGTGACTCTGCTAATGGGCTCCTATACTTATATGTATGATTGCAATAAAAAAACACAACAGAAAGAGATGCATCGTTTTATCATTTTTCATTTCTTTCCATGTTGTGTGTGAGTTTGCATGTGTCTGCCAGACGTCGCAGTTGCATGCGTGTCTTAATGAAATCTCTGTGCCTGAAATAACCTTGAAGCAGAAGTGCCTCTCTGTGCGATCTATCATGGGGTCTGCTTTCATGCAGCCAACGAGAGCTACGAAATAGAAAAGTTGCTGAAGTCAACAGAGCAGGTCTATTAAATCATGCTAAAAAAAAAAGAGATGCGTTGGCTTTCTGGATTGGGTGGGTAAAAAAAATGCAATGACCAGTAATAGATGCACTTTTAGCTCCTTTTTAAACAATACTTAAAACTCAGCATCTTAGCATGGAGGTTATTAGAATCTTTGGCCTTATTCCATGAAAGGAACGTGCTGTAAATCCTGGCTTAGCAGGCTACTTATTTCTTTACTACTTGGCACCGAGTGTAGGCTCGATCTATGCAACAATATGCGGTTTCATCAGGGTGTAAACTTGTTCCCCCTCCCTTCTTCTTCTTCTTCTTCTTCTTCTTCTATCTAGAATTTTGCTCTTGGAAAAGGGGATGAAGAAGTAATCCTCACGCTGCAGAACTTTGCCAAAACTGTAGTAGAGGTGAGCTGCATTCTTGTTGTTTTCTATGTTTATCTGTGAGAGGGATGATAAACCACTGCATGGTGAGTAGTCTGTTCTTTATCATGTAGCACCTGTGCTCCACTAGCATGCTGGTGAAAAGACCCGACCTTTAACCTCGCTGTAAGACCACATCTGATTGTACACAGATGCTAAGAGGGGATATGATGCCCGTCACAGTGATGGAGGGATGAAGGAGGGGTGTGTAGGCTCAGTTGTATAGACAAAACAGATGGGCCTGTCACTGTCAGACATGGGGGTCCACAAGCCTGTCCAGTCAGCACTCAACAGGATTTAGGACACACCAATCCACACACACACACATGTGCTCAGAGGACACAGGTTGATTGTTTGCTTGACCTTTACCTCGTGATTTACAGCCGAGAACTCCTTTCACAATGAGAATTAGGCCGAATGCTGCACCTGAGCCGGTGAACTTTAGCACTTGCTCAATCGTTCCAATAAACCTGGATGTCATCTTGTTCGATGCTGGACCGTAGCTCGTTCATAAGAAGGGAGATTTCCTGGTGTGTGCCATGTGTGGTTCTGTTTCCAATATCACAGTAAACAAAAGGTTTTTATTATTCTCTTCAAGAAGTGTTTCACAATATGGGCTTTTTATGGTGTGGCAGAGTCATTGTCTGCAGTTCTGCACCCATTTCTTTCCAGCTCGCTGCAGGAATAATAACTGGCAGCATGTGTTCCTGTGAATATTGAAATAAATTGAAATCCCTCAAGATGTTTGGCACGGGTACATCTCTTGTTTGTTTCCTTGTGCAGTGCACGACATTTTTGTATAATCTTTTTTTTGTTTTTTTTTGTTGTTCAGCTGAACTCGCTCCACTCTGTGCTAGCCAACCAGATGGCCGACAGCATGGTTTTCCCCTTGATCCAGTTCAGAGAGAAAGACCTTACAGGTAGAGACACACACACAAATATAAAAAACTTATCGTAAAACATTTTTATTTTTCCAAGTGTATTGGGGTATTTTAGGCCTTTAAGACCAAGTAAACAGTCGGATAATGAGGAGAGAAGAGCGCCTTAACCCTATAGGCCACTAGACCTCATTCTGACACATTGTTGTGACGTTATTACAGATATTTAATCTGTTCTCTGTAACAGTTTGATGCAACAGGCGAAGCCCTACCTTCTGGCAAAAGACTGTCAGTGCGGTTTTAGTGATGCTTAATAAGTTAGAAATGTATATAATTCTGGATAAATGTATATTCTGCAATTTAAGGTCAGTGGCTGCATTTGATAGTTTTAAAATGGTGTTTTTTTTTAAATGCACTATAGAGACGCAGCGCCCATAAGGCCCGCCCACACCGGAGGAGACAACAATTCATCGCTCTCCATTGACTTTCACTGCGTTCCAAATCACATGCTTTATCTTTTTACTGATAGTTCATACTGCATTTACAAAGTGCGTACTGTTGCGTGCCATATGTTTTCAATTGGGACATACTACTTCGTCACCTTGAACTTTGACCCTCTTGCTCATAAATAGTATGAGAGTATATGTATTGGAAATCATTATTTGTATTGTGTGAAGGGGCCTCAATTCTGTCTGCTTACAAACGACATAAAAGGTCCCTAGAAGCTGCTGTGTGGTGGAATACACTACCAACAGGGTCAATAACACAGAACTACGTTTGTATTAGCTGCCAAACCAGGAAAGTGAGGATACAGGCAATAAAATGTGAGGCAACAGAAGGAAGAATGGGAAAACTGGGAGATCCTGATGCTCAATATATATATATATATACGTATATATATACTATGTCTAAGTGTGCAGCAAGCTTTTTGTCCGAAAGTCAGTTTCGGGCTAACTACATTTCAGTAAGTTAAGCGAAAGCATCTTGACAGTAAATGATGTGATTTTAGTTATCAGCTGCTACTCCTGAACAAATGAGGCTGAAATAATCCTTTGACATGCTGAAAAATTGCCCAAAGCCGCTGTCACAGCAATGTGATCGGCTATTTGTCAGATTCTGTTCGTCCTCATTTGCTCACGGTTTGCAGAAGTCCGTATTTCTTTTAAAGAAGATAAGAATGATGCTCACAATGATCGATGTGTATTCTCGCCTATAACACAAATTTGAAAGCTTGTCTTTTGAAGAAAGCGTGAGGTTAAACACCAGCCGCGGGATATTGTTCTAAACTAATCCTGCTAGATATAATAATAATAATAATAATAGCATTCAACGAATCGTTCTCCACGAAAGTAATGGAGAACTGGTAACTGCTGCTGTTAGAGAGGACTGTGTGTGTTATTCTGAGAGGATGGTGCGTGGTTAAGAAGAGGATGTCACGATGTCAAGCGTCTTTCTCAGAGGATCACCAAACAGGAAAGCAGCAGAACAATGCGGTGAAATTGTGCTTTCTAGGCAGAGCAAACGTAACTACCCGAATTTACAGCACATACAGACTGTGTGAGCATGTGAAATAGCAAAATAATGTAATTTTCTAAAGGATTCAGTTTGAACCGACAGCTTAAGTTTATCTACTTTAAGCATCGGTGCATTTCTTTCACATTGTGGATCTATTTTAGATATTGTAACACAACTTCATATACTTTTGAATGTTTCAGAGATAAGCACACTGAAGGAAATATTTGGCATCGCCACTGATGGTAAGTAGATATCCTAAGTGATTTTTAGAAAACCATTATTTTGCGGTTGCTATCTGATCCTCATGTTCTTTCTCTACTCTCCTGCAGAGCACGAGGCAGCGATGGTCAAATACAGCCGACTGCCCAAGAAGAGGGAGAATGAGAAGGTAGAGTGAGCGCGAGACACTTTCAACCCAAAAGCTGTAAAAAAAGACTTAGAAATGAAGTAATACTCTGGTAATGCAGTGGAATTGTTTAAGTAGCATTTGAAGTACAAATAGATGGAATTACCCAGCAGGCCCCACAGTTTTAGTCAGACTGTAACATCACCATGACCTTTCATGGCTGCAGAGCAAATATTGCTTTATATGCTTCTATTGAATGTGTCGGCATGTCTTGTTAGACATTCAAGGTAATGTGTGAGAGTAGGACATTTATTTGCATATGTATGAGTGTGTGTGTGTGTGTGCAGAGCTTGATAGTGAGTTTATGCTGGATATGTTAATATATTTATATATATATATATATATATATATATATATATATATATATATATATACTGTATAATTGCATGTTTAACCCTCTCCCGTCTGGACAGCTGAAGTCCGACTTGGTGAAGGAGGTGGCGTACACTAGAAGGAAGCAGCACCAGGCCTCACTGCAGTATTACTGCGCCCTCAACGCCCTGCAGTATCGCAAGAGAGTAGCTATGCTCGAACCCATGCTGGGCTACACACAGGCACAGGTACTTACAAACTAGGTCAGACCACATCATCATATCAGTGTTCAAATTCGGTAGTCAAAAATGAGAAGCAATTTCCTCATTGGAACTGAGTTAGTTTGCAAATGGCAGTTGAAAATGTCCATGCATTGCAAACTACTGAGAAAAAAACATTGTATAAAGTCTGTAAGCACGACGAGCTGCAACGAGGAGTCGATTAATAGATTAGTCCAGCGACAGAAAATCTATCTGCAACAATTATTTGAAACAATTTTGTGTAAATGCCAAACACTCTCTGTTAGCTTCTCAAATGTCAGGATTTGATGCTTTCCTTTTAAATATATGACGGCAAACTAAATATCTTTGTGTATTTAGTATTTTTCACTATTTTCTTCCATTTTACAGACGATTAATCAAGAAAATAAACAGCAGATTAATCAATAATGAAAATTATCATTAGTATGCAGCCGTACATGTGATCAAGTGATTATCTGTTTCTAGACATTTCTATCAATTATAATCACACAAAATGTAAAAATAATCAAAATACAAGCTGAACTGCTCATTGTTACCTTTTACTTCTCAGATCAGCTTCTTCAAGAAAGGCATTGAGCTGGTGTCAAAGAAGATGGACAACTTCCTCTCCTCCGTGTCCAACATGACTCAAAAGTAAACACTCATCTCATTAACATTCGTATTTATGTGTGCAGCAAATGTGAAGAACCATAGCTGTGGTATTAACAATATAACATAATGTGGTTTGCTGTGTATGGTCCTAAACACAAATACTTATATTGTGATGTTCTGCAAAAACAAATTCCATATTTTTGGTTAGCATCTTAATGCTATAAATAGTTTAAATGGATTTGTCTGTATTTAAACTTTATTTCCCGTCTAGTATCCAGGCCCAGCTTGACACAGAGGCAGAGACCATGCGTGGGTCCCAGAGGGACTTTCTGTCTGTGGAGGACACCGTCTATATGCCGGATAAGGACACTGAGCCTGTCAATCGCACACTCATCCAGAAGGCCGGCTACCTCAACATTAGGAAGTAAGATTAATTGCACTCATTATGACTTTATCGTAAATCAAAGGACGCTTCCTGTCCACGTAGCTTTCCCCCGCTAGTCGAAATGTTAAGGGATGTCTTGGGGGGGGGGGGGATATACAGCTGAGGATTATTTGACTCTGTCCTCATTTTATATATGTGACAATTTAATATTTTCTTAAGTAATTAAGTGGTATGTGGTAAGTCTTAAATCTCTAAATAACCAAACGCAACAGAGAAAAGATTGTTGCTTCTCTTGCAAGAGTTGCTCAAAATACGCATGACCAGAGTAAACAATAAGTCTGTCACAGCAGACGAGGTGCGTCAGGTAAGACGTTGACAGTGTGCGCTGTCAGCTTATAGCAGAGTGGATGTATGAGAAGGGAAACTTCCTTAATGGCTTCAGGGGGTAGAACTGCAGCGTAGCCCGCAATGTGATTTAGTGAAATGTCAGCGCTGTCAAACTCTGTCTCTCGCTCATATATATCCAAAGTCTCTGACAAATGTCTGTGACACCAGAGAAAAGGTTTCCACAGAATGCCATTCTGTTTAATGACACACACACACACACACACACACACCGCCAGCAGCATCAAACGCTTGTCAAACGCTGAGTCCAGAGAACATTTGCTACTTCGACTGGTTTCTCAATATTAAGGCTCTCAGTCACCCGCGGCAGCATGAGACATTCGAAGGAAATTAATCAAAGGAAATTTATCCAGGAATATTTTTCAAACTGAATGTAGAAGCGGGAGGTTTTCAGGTGAGCAATTTAAATGAGTCATACACGTGTCACTTTGTTTTGAAACTGAGCGAGTCAAAGGTAAGTTATACTGTAGTTTATTTTTTATATGCAAAGTCCTGAAAAAAGAAAATATGTAGCTGTTTCTAAGCCTTTTCAATGTAACACCACTCTGTTGACAATTGGATTAAATAGAAGTCAGTGGGGCCACAATAACAGAGGAAACGGTTTTGACTAAAAAGGACTTAAGCTAATGACAGCAGCAGAGTGTATCAGTGAACGGATAAAAACGACCAGTTCTTCTTGATACGTTATACCTCCGCAGAGTGTCATTTAACGAGGACTGATGGACGATATGAGGCAATCTGGCCGTTGTTAATGTATGCTTGTTTGTTTTAGTTATAAGCACGGTGACATACACTCCTGCCAAGTCCTGCCACCCGCAGTCAAAAACACACCGTTAGCGGATGTAAAAATCTTCAAAAAGGCACATTAGTCGCTGGCACTGACACAACCACAGGGGGTGACAAAGTAGAGCATGGATTAAATTAGTGGCGGTATTTTACCGGCAGAAACATTATAAGTTAGTATGGCAAAAACGTACAAAATGTGGCATCTGCTCGTGCTCGCCAGCCTCTGGGGAGTAAAGGAGAGATCAGCCAGCATCCATGTAAAGGCCCGCTGTGGACGATATGCTAGACTCAGTCTACAGAGTACTAAAGCCCCATCCCCTCCGCTGCACAGAGCACTGGTCACTTCTTTATTCAAAGTTTATGATGAGAAAGTTCATAGCTGTCCCCCAAACCCCTTATATTCCTTCATTAACCATAACGGTCTACTATTTGCCTTTTGTCATTGTTTTTTATCCGCAGACTCGGCTGCTTTAGGTTCTAAAAAGCCTTTTTTTGTATTTAATACATTGACATGTCTGATTTGACAGATTGTGTAATTTCTTCTAAATTACAAAGGCCAAAGTACGTTTGTGATCGTACATCCCTAATATTCTCACACTTAAAGGACATAAAATACACTTCTTGCATATCTTCATTGTGAACTGTGAGAAAGGAATCTCCGTCACATCCAGCCTTAAATCCTTGACATTCCCTCTTCACCCATTCATCTTTTTATTCACTTGTTCTGCCCCTTCTCTAGTAAAACGGGGCTAGTGACCACAGCCTGGGACCGACTGTACTTCTTCACCCAGGGAGGGAACCTCATGTGTCAGCCGCGTGGGGCGGTGGCGGGGGGCATGGTGCTGGACCTGGACAACAGCTCCGTCATGGCTGTGGAGTGTGAAGACAGACGCTACTGTTTTCAGATAACTTCCCCCTCAGGCAAAACGTATGTACACTTTCCTACATATCCAACAATGAGAATAATGCACACACACGTATATGAAATACTGGATGCATTTTATTTAATTCTCTCCATTGCCATCAATGCCTCCAGGTCAATGATTCTACAAGCCGAGAGCAAAAGGGAATATGAGGAAGTAAGTGTGAAAGAGGCCGTTCAAACGGCTATGTTTGAGCTTCCTTATTGTTTCTACATCTTCATCCCAAATACATCTGCTGGTCCAAACATTTCATACAGCAATGGAGGAGCTGACTTATTGGTGTGGTTTTCATGTTAGCTTTAGTGCTACGCACATCTGACTGGCCCGTCACAGTCTCATGATTTCAGGTGGCTCGTGTCTGAGCTAGAGGAAGTCCTAATATGGATCTCTGTGTGTTTCTTTCTCAGTGGATTTGTACTGTGAACAACATCTCCAGACAGATCTACCTGACTGACAACCCAGAGGTAACGCGCACACACACACACACACACACACACACCCACCCACGCGCACACACACACACACACACACACTGCAAATAAAGTTAAAAAAATAGCAACTGAATCAGACATAGAAACAATTGATCTTTAGTCTTGGAAGGTACATCTATTTGTTGTTTCACCACTTCAGATTAGATAGATTTATATCAATTAATAAAACAACAATAACCATTAAAATGAACAGTATACAGCTAATTCTAAACAACATTAATATTAACATTTGGTGATGTTTTAAATATTTTTTGCATATTTACACACAGTGCTATACTGCTCTGGTTTTATGAATGATTCACCTGCTTTGTTGTTAGGCTGTGGCCATCCGACTGAACCAGACCGCGATCCAGGCAGTCACCCCCATCACCAGCTTTGAGAAGAGACCAGAGGGCTCGCCCAACCCTGACAGGTCAGGCATGCTGCTCGCCATTCATACTGCATCCTCTCCTGACGTTAATAATTAAATCATTTTACAGTGGCAAGTCTTATCAATTTTTAAAACCGAGGACTAAGCTGCACCGTCATTTTTGATTTGTATGTTCCATGCTTTTTGCATCGTCAGTATTGTGAAATGCTGATTTTTCTTTGTGTCTGTGCAACACTGTAAACATCTAAAACATCTTCCTCTATATCTATTTGTTCTTGGTGTACAAAGTGATACTCAATTTACATTGATAACAGTTTGCTTCAGGACGAGCTATGATTACTGAGGATGATCATCGCTGAACTGAAAACACAAACATTTTGTATCTTTTCCGCTAAATCTAACCGTTTGCAATAAGTGGTCACTTGGCTGTTCACTAAAAGGCTTCTTTGAACAGGGATTGCCCAATTATATCTTAGCAATGGTACATAAACATTACAGGCAGGAGTGTTGAGCTCTGAATTACTCGGCATGTTGAAGCGCTGTGCATGTGGCTCTGATTAGAGCAAATCTTCTTACAAACACCGTTTGGATGGTGGTTTGTTCTTTCATTCTATCTAAAAGCACTAGAGAGAAATGTGTGAGGAATAGCCTAGTTTAAACTTTATGTTTGTCCACTTTCATGTAATGCCTGGTGCACACGTTAGCACGTCCGGCTAACTAGCTTATTACCTAGCATACATGGTTAACTCAACGTTGCTTTAAAGCCCCATGAACATTTCATACCATGTTGTGAGGTTACAGATTACGACAAAAACTTTTGAAAATAGCAGCAGATTTTCAACCAACTGACGGAGCAATGGTTAGCTCAATTAGCTGGCCAGGTACCGCTGATAGATGTGCTAGCGACAGATGTCATTTAATTAAGATGGCAAATCAACAAGTCACTGACTGGACATGAGAAGTGTACCCCAGTCTAAAATCAAGGGCTAATTGTTTCAAGAAATAATCCCAAATTTGGCATGTTTACATCTGCCACTGAACTGAACAGTTGAAACATAGGTTTTGAGGTAAGTTATAACTTAAAACACTACCTACCTGTCCATAATGTATGTACACTCAAAACACAAGTGGCCGCTGTAATTGTTCCTCTTGTCCATACTGGCTGTGAAGGGAATCCTTCCTAATGCAATTGAAATGTAAGTAACAAGGTTACAAGGTACTTTAAGTATCGATGTACAACATGGTTACGCAACCAAATGCAGTACGGCAGCTGATACTTCTGTTACTACGTCAGCAGGGTGAACAGGCTGAAGTGGGTATTGTCTTTTAATATCCTTTGAGCTCTACGCAGGCACATCTTCTCACCAATATCACTGATGCTCGGTCGATGGGTACCAATGATATTCTGGATTTTAATCACATGCTGTAGAGTGATGTGAGTGATGGGGGACCAAATCCACAGTCCACCTTCCATGCATATATTCACTCTGAAGATTGTATTACACAAGACAAGATTTTATCCCCCATCACTTACAGTGTAGTTGTGTTGGGATCTCACAGCCAGTGGAGAGGATTAACAATTTACTTTTTGTGAGCATTGTATTGAGAGACTTTAAAACATGTGGACCTTACCTTTGAGTTGAGTATTGGGTGTTTTGATGTTTACTTACATTCGGTCTGTCTCACTCTTAAAGAGCGAAGCCAGGAGGTGTTTATGCTGCCAGTAGTGGTTCCCAGAAGACGGGGGCTGCTCCGGAACCAGAAGACCTAATAGCCCCTGGGACACCTATTCAGTTTGACATCATGCTGCCGGCCTCTGAGTTTCAGGACCAGAACAGGGCCGGGGGGAGGTGAGGGAATAACTGGGAAGTGTGTGTGGGTGCATGTTTGTGAGAGACCGGAACGACTAGTGCTGGTGGGTGATGATGTTGATTTCCTGAAAGTTGGCCTCATAGTGGTTATTCTATTATTTCCAGGAAGCCGAATGCTTCTTAATGGCTCAATGCAGCAGTTTAATTGTTTCTTTTTTGCTGGTGTGTGTGTGCTCCCTTCCTGGCAGACGCACAAATCCGTTTGGAGAAACAGACGATGACTGTTCAACAGAAACTGACGGTAACCATTTTCCTCCCTCCCTCTAAATGCAACTTCACTGTCTTCAGGTCTCATACCCCCCACACTCAAGATCGCTGCTGTCACCCCCGTGCTGAAAAAACCTGGTCTTGACCCCGACATCCCCAACAACTACCGGCCCATCTCCAACCTCCCCTACCTGTCCAAAGTCCTCGAGAGAGCTGTTGCATCACAACTCAAGTCCCACCTCAATCTCCATAATCTCTACGAACCCTTCCAATCCGGCTTCCGTTCAAAACACAGCACAGAAACCGCCGTACTGAAAATCACAAATGACATACTTCTCTCTGCTGACTCTGGATTCCTCACCATCCTCATCCTCCTTGACCTCAGCGCCGCCTTCGACACTATCAACCACTCCATCCTCCTCTCACGTCTCCAGTACTCCCTTGGCATAACTGGCACTGCCCTCTCCTGGTTCACCTCATACCTCTCAGACCGACATCAATTCATTGCAATAAACAATTGTAAATCCTCCACCTCCCCAGTCACCCACGGTGTCCCCCAAGGTTCCGTGCTTGGTCCCCTCCTCTTCATCATTTACATCCTTCCCCTTGGACAAATCATCCGTCGTCATGGTCTCAACTTCCACTGCTATGCTGACGATACCCAACTCTACTTCTCCACCAAGACCATCACCTCCGTCACCCACTCCGCTCTCACTGATATAAAATCATGGATGCAACAGAACTTTCTCAAACTCAACTGCAACAAATCTGAAATACTCATCATCGGCCCTAACTCCCTCACCCGTTCAGCCCAGCCAACATTGATGGCTCCATCGTCACCCCCTCCACCCAGGTCCGCAACCTCGGTATCATCCTCGACCCCACCCTCTCTTTTCTACCCCACGCCAACCACATCACCAAAACTGCCTTCTTTCACCTCAGGAACATTGCACGCCTCAGACCCTCCCTGTCCTCTGCCACCACCGAAATTCTCATCCATGCCCTCATAACCTCCAGACTCGACTACTGCAACAGCATCCTCTACGGTTCTCCAAACAAAATCATCAACAAACTCAAATATGTTCAGAACTCTGCCGCTCGACTGCTCACTTCCATCCGCCGCTATGATCACATCACCCCGGTCCTTCGCAACCTCCACTGGCTCCCGGTCAAATTCAGAATAGACTTCAAAATACTACTCACCACCTACAAAGCTCTAAACAACCTGGCCCCTCCCTACCTTTCAGACCTCCTCCCCCTCCACACCCCAACCCGTTGCCTCAGGTCCGCCGGTGCAAACACTCTGAAGACCATCAGGACCAAGTGCCGGACCTGGGGTGACAGGGCCTTCTCAGCTGCTGCACCTCCTCTCTGGAACTCCCTCCCCATCCACATCCGTGAGGCTTCCTCCCTATCATCATTCAAACAAGCCCTCAAAACCCACCTCTTCAAACTCGCCTTCACCTGCTAACCCCGGCACCCTACCCTCCATTACATGATCCATTCAGCACAGCTTCTCCAGTTATTCTTTTTTTTTTTTTTTTTTCTTTTTTTTTTTTTGTTCTGTTTGTCTCTGCCTTGTAAAGCGTCTTTGATTTTTTATTATTATTATTATTATAACTTAACGGTTGACTTTCTCTCTGTGCAGCACTGTTTGTGTTCTGCTTAAACGCATTGATTGTGTACCAGGCGTTTACTTTCCTACACGAGTGCTGTCGAGTTAAGTGTTCCTGCTGCTGACATATTCCTGTTTATGTGTTTCCGCAGACTCCCTCCTGCAGCAAGTATTTGCCGTGCGCTTCCAAGGCTCCATGGCGGTGCGTTGTGGCAACAATCAGGAGGTGATCTTTGAGGCCATGAGGCAGGTGCTGGCTGCCCGAGCCATCCACAACATCTTCAGGACCACCGAGTCCCACCTCATGGTCACCAGCAGCAGCCTCAGGTAGAGTTTATGAACCGTTACATAAATACCACCTCTGAGGACAGACAAAGACAACTGATTGGTCGAGGCTTTATCACTGCTGTGTTTTCAAACTGTATGTATGTCTCCATTACGTCTTCACTATAGGTTGATTGACCCTCAGACTCAAGTTACAAGAATAAGTGTAAGTATGACAAAAGATAGGTTCAGTAATAATCCTTTTCTCTTTTTTACGAAGAGGTTTTTAGTCATGTCCTCCTACTACATTTGTTTTTTTGAAATCTTTATTCTCTCACTGTCCCTTCTCTCAACTCTCCTCATTTCTCAGTTCCAGCTTGGAGAAGTGTGTCAGTTTGCAGCCCACCAGGAGAACGGGAGGCTGATGGGCTTCGTGGTTGAAGGCAGAGACTGGAGTGACGGAGATGAGGAGGGAGAGCCTTCGTTCAGCGCCTTCGTTTTTGAGAGCAACACAGAGGGCGAAAAGGTAGATACAGACACATGTTTACTGATGCACACATAAAAATAACAGGATGTCTGAAGGCTTCCACAGCAGACACGTTGTTGTTCAGAATGGTGGTTGGATGCAGTGTAGGCGCACGCCTCCTGAACTCCTCCTGATGACGGTATCATCCACTCACCTGTTGACCCGGTAGGCAAATTGCAGGGGGCCCCACAGGGGTCCTGTAATGTCGTTCAGTTGGGTCAACACCACTCTCTGGAAGGAATCGGCACAGACATCCGGGTGATGGGCCTGTAGTCATTTAACCCTTTAATGGGAGCGTTTCTTGGGTGCCGGTATGATAGAAGAGTGTGTCAATCAGGAGTGGATGTCACACAGCACCAGTGGACTGATAGAAATGTGTGTGAAGATTTGGGCAAGCTGGTCAGCACAACCTTTCAGACATTCATTGTACAGCATGCCATAAAAAAATGAATATAAACAGTCATGGCATGTGGTGTCCTAAAAATGTCATGGTAAAGTAAAACAGTCATAAAAACTGTCTAAAGTCATTGTGTAGAATGTCGTGAAACATTTTCTAAAGAAACTAATTATATAGTCTGCCATGAAAAAGGGCATATAAGTCAAAGTATAGTGTGTCATTAAAAATAGCATTAGTGTAATATGCCATGAAAATCTTAAACTATAGTATTTGATAAAAAGTCATACTATTGTATGCAATAAGTGTCTAATAAAAAAATGTCATAAACTAAGATTTGGTAAGTTAAAATATGTTGCTGATGTATCCGCTTAGATCTTAAAGTGGCGAAGAGGTCTTCAAATGTGTTCCATACGTCAGGATCCCTGCACATACTCTGTGAATATTAACTTTATCTTTTTGTCTTCATTCACAGATATGTTACACCATAAACTTGGCGAAGGACATTACAGAAGCCAAGAAGGTATCGTCACCATGTACTCAGAGAAAAATGTTTCTGCAATTAAATTCAAAACCCATTACTACGTTCTTTTGATTAAGATGTTGATGTTTAAGGCATAAACCGGAGGACGAAGTAGAATACAATCAAACAAAGTGCCATGGGAGTGTTTCCATTTTCTGTTAGACAATACTGCAATATTATTCCAATGATGCCACTTTATTTTAATCAAACATTTGTAACATTTGTAAACATACTTATATATATTTATTTTCTTTAAAAGGACCCAGAGGCCCTGGCCCAGCTGATGAAGAACATGCCTCTAACTAATGACGGCAAATTCCTGCTGCTGGAGCCTGAGACGGGCGACACGAGCAATGGAGCAGAAGAAGACCTGGAGTCTGAAGCCTAGTCTCTGTTAGGACGCAACAAAACCAACAAAGACCAGAACCACGGCCCAGGAGAGGAGGCTCTCTGTGGCTGAAGGGGACATTGTGACTCTCTAGCCCTAACGCTGCGACTGTAACACCCGTATTAGAGCGTGTAGTTCACTTCCACCGATCCTGTGTTACTAGATTTCCAGTTTTCTGCTGAACTGAAAGCAGATCTAATGGGTGCTTCATTAGATCTGCTTCTGTACGGTCAGACTGTAGCATGGGTCTTTGGATTTGGAGTTGGAGTTTTTTTAGCCGACGGTGGGCGGTACTTCCATCAAAAGGGACACTATATAGTTATTGATTGTGTTTCATTGTCTGCTAACAGAAGGCGGTGAATCACTTCATTTTTAGGTTTACATAGTTTGGAGAGTTTATTCTTTTACACGTTAACTTGTGCGTAAGGCTCTTATGCAACTACTTTGGTGTTTATTTCTTGTTTATGAATGTACAAAAAAAAGTTATTGCAAATCCAACGTTAATATCCGTTTAGTAAGAGTGCAGTAATTGAGACATTTTAACACAATGAAGGACTTGAAAGAGGTTAAAGTCGTGTCAGTTCTTCTCATCGGCCGAGCAGTGACTGTTGCATTGCTTATTATTGTAACTCCATGTGAGCGTGTGTGTCCTGAAGCAGTGGACACGGTGGGACTAAATGTTTTTATTCTTTCTGTACTCTTGCCACTATAAGGTACACGGACAAGGCACCTTGACTTAAAGCATTCCCACTAAACTTAACTGATGTCATATTGTTTTGTTATTCACAGATACCTGTACAAGGTCCTCCGGGACCGTGAGCAGCCCAAATTTTCAGTGAAATTACAACGTTGTGCTACGCTTCTTGAAAGCCTGTGTAAATATGAACTGTTCCAGTGTCTATATGATGTTTAATCACAGTTGGCTACATTAAGAGCTTTCAGAGTTGATATGCGAGGACTGATGCGGTGCATGATTAAATAGTAATGTTCTGTCCCTTTGCAGAAGATTAAAACATTTCTAAATGTTACAGTAACGCATGTAGGCAGACCAGTGTGGTGTTATGTACTCATTGAAAAGCAACTGGCTCGTTGCTTAATATAAATACTAAACAGAAAACATGAAGGAAGCGACTGATCAGTGAAATTCTGCCTTTCCTCACGATCTGTGCGGTTTTATTCCAATTCAGCCAATTTGAGGTGCACCACTAACCTCATGGGGAGGTGCACTGTGTGTATATGCGACATGTTTTTGTACAGACGGGGGTCAAAACCACTGACTTGACGTTGATCGTGACCGTTGTGTTGACCTGTGCGTTAGCTCGTCTGCTTGCTTTTTCTACATCAGAGCTCTGGGTGCAACGTTAAACAAGGACGGATATTAACTGTTGAAATAATTAGTTATGATTATGTTTGATTGCTTGTGACACTACTTATTGTCTTTAAAGGTTGACAGTTGGGAAATGTGCTTATTCGCTTTCTGGTGTAAAGTTAGATGAGAAGATTGATTCGGTCTTCTCGTCGTGACTCTACCAGGAAGCAAATGCGTGTATTTCCCTAAAAGTCGACCGTTCGCTTTAAGCCATAAGAGTTAACCATCTCTCCTCCTTTTGCCTGATGTAAATGCACATCTGCAGGTCTTCTGATGCTATAAAGAAACTGTTGTCCATCCGATGTATCCTCCTTCCTTGAGTGCTGGTTGAAATGCTTCAATCACACTATTAATAAAACTACAGCGATGCAAACAAACGAGCTCAGTGCATCAGTCCAGAGAAGTCTGACATTCCTTTGTCCAACTTTACCGTTCAAGAAACCAAATCCTCTTATTGCCGCCTGCTGCAGCTCGTTACACGTATCACAGCTGTGCTGCAAAGATTTGATGTATTTTTGCTTTGTAAGTTAATGCACAGTCAGGAAAAATCAGAGTACTCATGGTGTAGAAAATAAATGTCATTACTAAAGCAGGGACTGCACTTTCTCCCCGCTCCTTGTCTTTTTGTAAATGGCTGAAGTTGACAGTCCACTACCCATAAGGCTTTACACCTGATGTGTCCTTGTTTTCTGAAACTCTGCCAACAAAGTTGGCTCACGCAAATGTGTTTTCTCCACATTAGAACAAAGAACATCAACACTAGAGAATAGAGCATTTATTTCACAAAGCTGTTTTATTTACATATAATTGCCACTTCATGTATATGTACTTAAAATCGACATAGCTGCAGGCACGACTGTACAGTGGGCATTAGCATCATCAATTACAAACTTTAGCAGCATACAGGTTTAGAAGTGAAGCCATTAATCAAGCACACAGACATGGAGGTCAAATCCTGCACATTGATTACCTAAACTGGTTTAAATGTTGAATGCATGCCCTAATGTAAGGAACAGGTGGGATTGAAGATATGTGTATTTGGCCAGATGAACTGAATTTATTATCTGTCTTGTAAACACATATCTGGGACTTTAAAAATGTAAACACTCGTGGTACACAGGCTCGGTATCTAACATGTATCATGTTAAGTACCACAACCTACACAGCAGTCTCAGGAGTCTTTGTAGTAGTTGTTGAAGTTGATGCGAAGAAGGAAATCCTCTAGATGAGGCTGGTAGCCTCTGTTCACCAGCTTGGTCACCACTGAGAAGAAAGAAAAGTTCTATATCTGTAACTACCGTTAACAACTAAGCAAGACCTCAATTTAATTTAGATAACCGACGCAAATAAAAACTACTGATTTAACTAAAACGCGTGCAGCGCTCTTATATAATATATTGCCGTTTGTAATCCACTGATTGGCAATACTTTATAACATATGGCTTCATAATTTTAAACCTAAGCCACAGCTGAATCAAATCCCTTGATTAGATAAAAGTATTTAGTCGTTACCTTTGAAAAGGAAGTGCGAGTAATACTTGAAGGTGTTGTACGACTGCTGCATGGCGATGAAGCTGGGGTGCACTGCCTCCCCCTGCTGGCTGCCCCAGGGCTGTGCGATCAGCTGGGCCCGAAACTTGAGGATGAGGCTGAAGATGCTGTGGATGATGTTCATGACCGGAGCCGCCTTCTCCGTCAGCAAACCCCTGGGGAGGCAGGAGAGTGCAAAGTTTAGCAAACATGACAAGGAACTTTGAAATGACTTTTGAGTCTGACACAGAAAAGTGTGATACTAACAACCTCTCCTAATGAGATTAAATCATTCACTGGGTTCAAAGGTTAGCCTCACATCCAGCTGGAATTATAATCAACTCGGTACGAGGAGGTTGAATTAATTTTAAATTAAATTATGGCTGCAGAGAGATCCACTTCAACTCAGAGCCTGAAGAAATCCTTTCACTCTCCCGAGTGTTTCTGCGTTTTGTCAAGTTGCAGCCGGAAATCCTGGTTTAAATGAGACTTCTGCTGTCCTTATCATACGTTTAACACCTTTAACAACACATACTTTTGACACCAGAGAGGTGCACCCAGAAGGGCTACAAGTTTATCTTTATTTATCCATTGATCTAAAGCTTTTTTTCAGCTCTGGTACTCACCAGAAACTAAACTCTGACTCTATTATCCATACCAGAGATGAACCAAACTCATCTGGACCTGTGCCTGAATGAGCCCAGAAATACCCAGACGGCTTAACAAGGTTACATCACCACTGTTGGATTGTTGGATTGACCGATATCTGAGATGAGAACACATCAAATGTTCAGTTTGGAGAATCTGGCTCTTTAGCATGTTACAAAATTCATTCAACATATTATACATGTTATAAACCTTAACTTTAGTTGTTACTGCAAAATACCCACATTCAGCACAAAACAGTTTGACAATTAGGGTTATTACATGTAAACATATCATAAAATTCCAATTTTATGTATTCTAATTCAGGCAGCCACGTCAGCAAAAACTATAAAAAGGAGAAAAATACAAATCCATGAGAGTTTTATACTAAACTTCGCTAAAAGGAATGTGTGTGGAGTGACTTTCTGTAAAGCATGCACTTTATATCTACTCTGTGTACCCAGGTGATGTGTTTTTGGTGCATTCAGCGTGAACCTACTTCATATAGATTATGCATGCAATATTTGAGTGTACAAGGTTATCTGTGTCTGCTCTCACGCGGGGTGCAGAGGCTAAACGCTGATAACACCGAACACCGAAAGCCGTTGGAAAGTTTTAAATGCATTGCATTCAAGGGGAGACAAGGACATTTGTTCTTCTTCCAAAATGTCCTCTCCAATGCAATATATTAAAGAGAAATATCATATATCACCTAGTCTGTGCACAGAGATAACAGCAGGCATTATACTGTAATAAACACTGACACATGTGCAGTCCCGGCCCTCACCTGAAGATGGCTCTGTTGAGGTAGTCTGCGTGCATGCGGTGGATGGCGTCCAGGTCGCTGGCGGAGGCCAGCTTGGCTGTGAACTCGCTCCAGGACACTTGCAGGATCTGGTTGGCGATGTATCCCTGCATCACCTTGACAAAATGCTGCATCTCATGTCGGTACAGCTGCAGCTGATGAAACTGCACCGAGCGACCCGCTCCCTTCACCAGCGCTGAGGGAAACAAAGGCGGTAACGCGTCATGATCGGTGCCGCAGGGACTAAAAAAAGAAACCGTTGCTGGTTACAGACATTAAAATGTGAAGATCTGCAGCTTTTCTGTGTCATATCACAGCAAAATCCATAACTCTGTATTCCTGCCGGTCAGATATTTGAGCTCACTTTGTGCACATTCATTCTTAATGAAAATAATTGATAGTTAAAGCACAGGCAGATTCTTGGCTCATTGTATTATCATACATTTTGCAGTCATGTCAAAAAATGCATTCTGAGTTTGTATTAAGTGATCGTCCACACTTTCCCCTGGTGATCAGAAATATTGTTGTTCTGGTCGGTGGAGTTTTCATCGCTCCAATACTTTGTTTTCCCTTCAGGATATCCATCTAAGTAGTCCGTGCGCAGGCTTCCACTGATCAATACTGCCCACTGAAGCACACTATTTTACAACAGTCCCACTGCTGTGAAAAGTGCTTTGTATGAATAAAACATAAATGAATGGCAGTCTTCACCTCATTGCATATTTCATAAACAGGAATAATCTCAGAGCCTGAATCCACGGCTCCCACCTTCCCACCTGTTCTCTTGAGATGGAACCAGACTTCCCGAAGGCTCCACACCATGTGTTTGAGCTGCAGCAGGAACGAGAACAGACGGTTGTACTTGTTCATGCAGCTGTCCGTGATGATGATGTTCAGCGGCCAGTCCACCTGGGAGATGACACGAAGGGGACGAGACGGGGGGGGGGGGGGGGGGGGGGACAGTGTGTGAAGGTGTGAGAGTGTGAAAGAAAAGAAAGGAAAAAGAAACAAGGAGTTAGGAAAAACAGGTAAAAGGGAGAGTGACGAATGAGGCGAGGAGAAAGGTGTGAGAGCAAGGATGTTGAGAAAGGAGGTGAGAGGGTTGTGAAGGGAAGACAGAGCGGGGGGGGGGGGGGGGGAAAGATATATGAGAAGAGAAATAGTGGAGCAAAAAGACATAAGAGATAAAGATACAGAAAGAGGAGGAGATTAAAACATTTAAAAGATGAAGATTCCGCAGCACAGTCAGGAGGGTGAAGAATGCACAGAAGAAGAGCAGAGGACAACATGTGCAGCATTAGTCACTGTACGTGTCATCCGAAACACTCGACTCCAATCAATCTACAAGCTCCAACCATTTAAGTGTGTGATAAACTCATTTTCCACACCCAGGGCCGTTTGTCAAAACATGACGGGTTGTCACATTCCAGCTGCCACTCAGGGCGAGACAAACGCGCCCACGCGAGCGTACGCACTCCATTAACACGCGGCCCATTAAAAAAAAACAAGCGGCCTGACCTTGTAGCGCAGCTCCAGACAGTTGAGGGAGTCGGGGGCGTGCGGGTGGAAGGTCTCTGGGAGGAAGCGCAGGGCGAAGGTGAAGTTACCGGCTAACGGAGTGTCCCCGTGTAGGCTGTACTGCAGGGCCTTACTGAGGATGGAGTTCAGGACCAGGGGGGTCAGCAGCTCGCCGGGGGTCTGGCCACTGCCCAGCTGGGGGGGGGGAGGGAGGAGGAGACATTTTGTTAAATAAATACACAAAAGGTCAAACACGGATTACTCGCCGATCTTTTCAAGGCCCACGAGCTGGCAGGTTTTCATCCCAAGCAAACACTGCGTGTAGCTGATTACTATGATTAGCTCGCTTTCCGGTTGAAGGTGTGCTAATCAGCGAGATCAGCTGGTGTAGCGTTTGGCGGGAACAAAAACCTTCTGTCTCACGGGCCTCAGGGGACAGATGTACATGAATGTGTCTGCAGAACAGCAGCACCAAGGTGTTAGCAAAGGATGTGCTCGTTATTTCACGACAGGAAGCTTTGGGCCCATCGGAAGTAGGCTCGGAATCTAGGCCCTC
Source organism: Anarhichas minor (assembly GCF_050575085.1). Classification (NCBI taxonomy): domain Eukaryota; kingdom Metazoa; phylum Chordata; class Actinopteri; order Perciformes; family Anarhichadidae; genus Anarhichas; species Anarhichas minor. The sequence goes on from NW_027466457.1 coordinate 11,224,221, forward strand.
ATCTTTACAGAGTTTCAGCTCATTGTTTAGCGCTACAAGCCCACAACTTTACTATTTTGAGTCACTCTCACCACTCTCAGGACGTGGTTTTCAGCCGCAATAGAGAGCTATTTCAGTGAAAAAAAGCTCTAAAAACCAACAGGTATTTCCCTCAGGAGCTGGTAGAACAAATATTTGTACTTGAATATTAGAGACACAACTCTAAATCAATGAATATGTCACTCTGCAACTGCTGAACGTGTAAATACGTAAATGTTTGCTTAACAAGTTCACTAAAAACATGACAAAATGTCAATTTTGTATTCACAAGGAGCAAGGCTGTAAACTAAATATAAATACTAAATATTGATATGCTGAACGTCTTCGCAAACCGAGCCAGCGTACACATCCAGCAGAGGAGGAGCAACATCATCATTCATTTGGAGCAGCATCTCTGGCCACCTGATGAATGTACCTCCTTAATATCAATATAAAAATATGAATAAGAGCACACAGGCTCTAGTTTTTAGAGAGTCGAGTAACTTCCTCTAGAGAACTGGCCTCTACCTGCAGCGCATACACTGTTAGATAACGGCTAACTCTGGGTATTATTCAGCCTGGTACTTTATGTATACATTCATTTAGTTTACAAGGTTACCTGCTGATATCACTAAATACATGCAGTGCTGCTCAACTAAAAAAAACAAATGAGTTAGATTGAAGAGGAGACGAGAACATTTGGCCTTGTTCCAAGATGATCTCTCTCTCGTCCTTTCCTAGAGTGCAACAAATAAATAAACACTTTCTGCAAAGAGAGCAACACTGTTAAAAGAGCTTCACCTTTTCAAAGAGCAGGTCGCTGAGGGACTGTGCGAACTCGCCGTCCTCCATCAGCAGGAAGTGGCGCAGCGCCTCAAAGTGTCTCTCCACCCCCAACTCCACAAAGAAGTAGTCCACCACTGCCTTGTTCACCAAAGACACGCTGGGGATGGAAGGTGGAGGAGAGAATGACCAAGAAGAGAACAGAGCAGCTTTGACACAAAACAAAATCAGGACTGAAAATGATGCTGACTTGCATATTTGATAGAGGTTGTGAGGGTGAGCTCAGGGAATATACCGGTGTTTCACTTTTTAGATGACTTTTGCCATCCCGTTGCTTTAAATTATTCCGAAGCAATTCACAACAGTGGGATTTAGCGGAGACTCTCTTTAACTGAAAAGTCAGCAGAGAAGATTCAAAAATAGAGTTGAAAATCTCTGACAGACTCCACCGTGTCGTCTGAGCACGGGATAAAAATGTGTTCCTAAAAGTTTAGAGCTGTGAATTCCACTGCGTAACACACTGCACCCCCTCTGTGTGCAGAAAGGGATGAGAAAGCCATTTCTTTACACACAAAGGCTAAACTGCATAGTGTGCAGAAACACCGCATTGAAGACTGACAGGCTCGTCTGGATCTCTGATGGAATTTCAAAACGGGGAAAGTAATAGGAATTTAAATTCTTCCTCCGGTGCAGAATGTGCACTCCACTACAGTTTAAGTGGCCTGAAGTGGCAGAAAAAGGAGGAGATCAGTGAGAGCCTCACACCTGCATTTCACTTAAACAGAGTATTCCAGCTTCCAGGTAGAATAATCACATCTCCCTCAGACACTCAAACTCAAACAATACGTTATAATGTACACTTTCCTCCTGTCAGACACTCACTGTGTGATGAGCGGGGTGGTGACGGCCTGTTTTATCAGAACTGGCAGGGAAACCATCTCGCTGAGTTGGACGGCAGTGGTGTCCGTGGCCCTGCGGAGCGTGGGGTCCACAGGGAGTCCCCAGGGGCCCCCAGTCACCTGCTTCAGCAGCTGACACTCGGGGGACGAAGCTGTGTGAGAGGGAAGATGACGGACATGTTCGCTGAATAAATATCGCTCTCGCTACACCAGAGCGCTGTGTGAAAAACAACAGCATGTACGGTGACAGTGGAAGTAATAAGAAACGACATTCTAGTACGAGGATGCAAAAGTTTAGTAGGATCAAAACATGTGTATTTGGGCTTTTTACTATTTTCTAAAACGATGAATTGATAATGAAAAGAATCGTCAGTCATAAGCAATCCTAAAACTCTAAAAAGGTCATTAAATGTGTTATTTTGTCCACCTTCTATATTTTCAGTAACGCTCCCTAAGTGATCACGGCTCCTGACTTTGATCGGCAGTGTGGAAGATGTCTTCGGCTGACGGATTTCACGGAGACCCTGGAAGCCGGCATGAAAAATAGCAGCGTGACACACGGAGTGAAGAAGACGAGCCATGATGCATCTCACCCAAACATGAAGCAGACTTAATACCCTAATGAAATATCACTGCTTTATATATACAGCCTCTGTGCCGGCTGAGGGAGTAAATATTAAACAGCCCCTGGACACATGAAAAAAGGGCTCGTTATAATTGACGAAGTAAGCTCCACCGCTCTATGGTGTATCATTTCTCCACAATTTCACATAATGTTTTGCTTCTATTTCACAAGATGTGATTTCAGAAACATCAAGGGCTTTTAACAGGCTGCACATACTGTACAAGCCACCTTGAAGATATGCTCGTAGTGTTCGATGTAGGCTGCAGGCTAATATCACAAGATCAGGGCAGAACATTTCATCGTCTGACTGGATCTGTAGCGCAGGCTACAACGCTTTCTGTTACTAAATGAATGGGTTAAGCTTTGTTTTAGGCGTTTAGTCTCATCTCACCAAGTCCACAAGAAAAGGCAACAGTCTTAGCAGAGTTATTGTACTGTAGAAAAACATTAATTTTACTCAATTTATGGGCCAAATAATTTACTTTTGTTCATTTCATTTATGATCGGAATACAGAACCTACTTTACTTGGGTTGTGCTGTAAAATTAGCCCACGCGAATTGTTGAAATAAGGATTTAATTAATATTTAGGCCTCTGCTACTGAGATGGCATTATTAAAGGTTTTATGTACGGGGTTCAGAGCAGTAGTGGATCTGTATTCAACATAACTCCAGTTCCTCCTCTACAGAGACACAATGTGGAGGTCCTCAAGGCTCTGTTTTGGATCCCCCTGTTTTCTATTTAGACGATCTGTTTTGGTTATCATTTGTCGTTACATTGTGTCGAGAATCATGGCCTTACTGCCCAAATTCCCCTTAGTATGTAGAAAAATGATGAAGTCATAAACTTCACATTGTCCAAAAGTACTATGTGCCAAAGGAATCATTCATCTTTGTCCAGTTATATGTTCTTAACTGACCCATTAGGTTGTAGCAGTCCTCGTACTGTTCCACCTCGTACTGAGCACACAAAGCCAGGAGGTATTCCTGCTCAGACTTTGCTCCAGGAGACAAACCGCAGCCGGCTGCCCAGGACCCCATGAGCTCCACCCGCTGCTCACCAGGGCTGCCCGACTTAGAGCCTGAAGAAAGACGTAAAACAATAGATCACAGTTTTCAGTGATGAGTGTTAGGTGCATATAAATCTGACTTTGTGACTTTCTATAGAGCTCTGACTCATATATTTTGGGACTGCCCAAAACCTACTGCACGTTCTATTCTTTGCAACATAGGAAACATTAATCTAAGCTATCTGTTAAGGATAAATCGCAAAGATATAAATCACAGTCCCCAGGTCAAAGCAGCAACCTCTAAAGTAGTGTTCTGTTTTGTCTTGAGTTGATGCAATAAAAATAAAGTAAAATAAAAATAAAAGTGAGTTTATTGATTTGGTTTACATTTGCATCAAAGATAGTAAGCTGTAGATAGTTGCTTCAGAATGTGCATCACTCAAATATTATTCATTACCTTTAACATCTTCATTGTCTTCTGCCTTGACCACGCAGCCAACCGCAAGTGAAGAATCTGATGAGTGGCCATAAGTGCTGCCAGGTAGTGCAGCAGGTTGCGTGTCTGTCCCAAACACCACACAACCCCCCCCTAACGCCGAATCAGAGGAGTGACCGTAGACGCTGCCGGGTAGCGGTGATGAAAGTGGTTCCGTTTTGGTCACGAGACATCCGGTGCCTAAATTTGAGTCCGAAGAATGACCGTGGGCACTGCCGGGCAGAGGAGACAGTTTGTGTTCATCTCCTGAAACTACACATCCAGGAACCAACCCGGAGTCTGAGGAGTGCCCGTGTTTACTGTAACGAGGTCTTTCTTCAGGTATGTTGGACACAAACCCGCCCACTTTAATATTAGCATCAGAGGAGTGACCGTGGACGCTGGGAGAAGGAAGTGTTGCAACAGCATCCGAGATGTTTTCTCCAACCTTAATGTGGGAGTCTGAACTGTGACCGTAAACATTGGCTGTGGGCAGAGGGGCAACAGCATCTGAGATGTTTTCTCCGACCTTAATGTGGGAGTCTGAACTGTGACCGTGAACATTGGCGGAGTGCAGAGCGGCAACAGCATCTGAGATGTTTTCTCCGACCTTAATGTGGGCGTCTGAACTGTGACCATGAACATTGGTGGAGGGCAGAAAGGCTACTACCTCTGAAACATGCTCACCGACTTTGATGTGGGCGTCTGAGGCATGGCCGTGGACATTTTGAGAAAGACGAGGAGCGACGAACTCTGCGACATTTTGCCCGACTTTAATGTGAGCATCAGAAGAGTGGCCGTGAACACTGACGGAAGGTAGAGGCGCATCGACTTCCGACATATGTTCTCCAATCTTGATGTGTGAATCCGATGCGTGGCCGTGGACGTTAGGGGATGGAAGGGGAGCGGTTCCCTCTGATACGAGCTGTTGGACATTTATGTGAGCATCAGAGGAATGTCCATGGAGGCTGGATGAAGGCTGACGGGCAACGGCATCTGAAACCAGCTCCCCAGCTGTTAGGGGATCGCTGGAGACATGGATGTTTGGCAAAGAAATATTATCACCAGCTTCATCTTGAACATCTGAGCTATGGTCATGACCATCATCCTTGCCACTTCGTTCTGGTGCAAAAACATCATCATCTTTAGTAGCCGCAACAGATTTACCCTCATCTTCATTTCCCTCTACTATACTTTCTAAATTCCCAATTATCGGTTCTATCATAGATGCAACCTCCATCTGCTTGTTTTTTGACTTTGAGCTACTCCCATCCTCCAGCTGCACTGTGGCTTGAGAGGGATGTCCATAAATGCTTGAGTTGAATGTATCCCGGGTCTCCTCTGGGGTGTATTGGCCCAGAGGAAAGCTGGATTTGGAGGCTTGGCCAAAGGGGCTGGCTTTGGGGAGACCATCCTGGGATTGAGACATGTTCTCTCCAATGGGGATGTGGGAAAAAGAGGGATGGTTGTGGAACAAGTCAGGCTGAACTGCAGGTCCCCAGCAAGGCCGTGGCTGGACCAAGGCTTGGCCGGTGATACCCTCAAGTGGACTAAAGGGGGCACTGAAGTCGTAGTCTACTAGTTGTGCTGTAGGACACACTTCAGGTAGGTCAGAGCCGATCTCCTGTAGTGCGACGTCTACCTGCTGACTGGCAGGATTCGGTGACTTGGGGAGACAATCCTTGATGTTGATGTCCTCACAGATGAGAACAGGGTCAACTGTTAAGGTGGGCGAAGATGGGTCAGGTGGTGGTGATACGGCATCACATTCTTGGGTCTCCGCTGGCTGCTGTTCAGTCTGATCCTGACTGGGAGGTTCCTGTTAGGAGAAGATGCTAATGAGCACACACTTCCAAGGAGCATAACTGAGTGGAAATAATTGGGGATTTAAGTTGAGAAACAGGTGTGTTGTCATACCAGTGTCGGTTGTGGTGCAGTCTGTTGAGCTGAGGGAACAGGTGGCGACACTTCCATGGGAGGTCTCTCCTGGCCTAATGGATATTTCTTCAGCATCGACTGGAAAGGAGTCACGAGAGCTTTGCTTGAACTTACCTCCCTTTCCTTAAATAATCATGATAAATATCTTGTTTCCTATGTTAATTCAATACACACCTGAGTCTGCTCCCTGTCATGCATGAAGAACTGAGCCCTGGCTTCGTCGAGTCTCATACGCTGCACCTGCCACAGGGCCCGTCTCTCTCTGCGAGCTGCCTCCTCTGACAGACGGCTGTACTGATCTATCAGCTCCTTCCTACAATGTGGGTGCAGTAACACACGCGTTACAGGGAAATATTCAGGTTGAGGGTTTCATCTAGAGCAACTTGCAGTAAATGCTTTTCTAGGAAAGGGTTAATGTCACATAAAGCTACAAATGACGATTATTTTCGTAGTCAATCTAAATATCTCAGAGTCTAAAAGGATGTCGCGCTCTAATGTTGTGACACATGATTGTTGAGGATCAAATATGCCACGTCGTATTTATGGGATTGTCCCTTTTTAACCACAGGTCATTCGGTCACCAGGGAGCTTTGCTTTAGCTAGCTTCAAATTAGTACTCAACTGAGATGCACGCTGCTCCTCCTAAACACAGATTGGCTGATTTTTCCAAGAAGTCTGATATTCCATCGTACAATAAATAACGTCTTATTTGAACACTGAATCATTTATATTTAAATTGGAGTTCATCCCGCAATCAGTGTTCTTTGTACTCGAGGAAGATAAGCTTTCATGTGCATGTGCTGATAAGCGTATTGGTCTGCAATAAGCTTGATGTGTGCTTTCAGGCTCTGCGTTGGCTCTCAATTCAATTATGAGCAATTTCCACCAATTGTCAGCCACTTCAATGATCTATAGTTGACTAATCAGTAAAGGCCAGTACAATATGAAATGTAAGTTCCTCAATGAAACAAAGAATATGTTCACAGCACATCCCAAATAATAAGGTTATTAAACCTGGAAACTTTGCAACAATTTCTACTGCGAGGCAGGAATAGTGAACAAAGCCACGGTGAATGGGGTTCGGTTAACAAGCAGGTAATCTCCTCATTGAGCCAACTATCAACTTTTAGCCATCTTATGGAAATCCATTTGTGCCACGCTCGCGTTACAGGCTCCGAGCATATTTGCTCCTGCTGCGGCATCGTGCTGCACGGTCATTCGGCACAAGCCCAGCTGCTGTAATATCCCACGCAGATGGAGTTGAAGTCCCATCGTGTTTGCACATGGTCGGTTCATATATTCCAGACCAAATAAATTCTTAACGGGGATTAATCAATCATCAATAAAACATTTGCATCTCGGGTAGCGGCTGTAAAAGCAGTCAGACCTGGCTCTCTGCTCCAGTTGCTGCTCCAGGGCTTGTAGTCTTTTTTCTCGATCCCTCAGCTCTCTGGCAAAGCCGAAGTCATCCTCCTCCTGCCGCTTCTGGGCTACGCTGCGACACTGGAGCACACAAACACACACGTATCATTGCTTTCTGTTTCTAAAATCGGCTTCAAAAGCAATGGGTGGATAGTATGAATCAGAATTTCTGTTTTTATTCTCACCCTGACAGATGTGTTGATTTTAAAGTGGCTATAATCAATATAATTATAAAAACAATAAGTATATATGCTGCGCCCGTTTGGTTTTACAGATTTTTACGGCGAGTTTTAGCTCAATATTGAGCTGGACAGACCGCAACTTTACTGATTTGGTTCACTCTAATAGCACCACTATGGCAACAGCAGGCAGCTGTTTTCAGCGAACAATTCTCTCCCAAAAAAAGAACTGTACAACACCTGCTCAGCACCAAATGATAGACAAACACAGTATCAGTGACTAACTGGTGGACATAGTGGAACATTTAGCAGCTAAAGAGCCAAACAGTTCCCACAGGAGATGGTAGAGACAAAACAACCCAAATGCTCCGTGTCTGCTAGAAGTGTAAATGCTAACGAGATTCTGTGCTCACAACGTGTCTCCCCAAAAATATTTTAGTCTCTCACACACACACCTCTTGTTCCTGCTCCAGGTGCTGTTTCATTTCTTCAAAACGCTCCCTCTTCTTGGCCTCGTCAGCCAGACGAAGTGACACCTGGCGCCCTGCAGGAGTGGAGAGAAATAACAGTGGGCTGCTTACCCCCCCACATAGAAAAGTACATAACCTCTCTCTCACACACACACACACACGCACATGCACACGCACATGCACATGCACACACACACAGCGCCATCACCATCTGCCTCACACAAACACCTCTGCTGAGACATGCACAGAGCATCAGGCCAGACTTTTCACCTCCCCTCCCCCCTCCCAAACTTTGCCACACATCTTTTTGGAGTAATAAATGATGTGAGGAGTTTGCTAAGCTGTGCGAGCGATGATGAGATTTCACAGCCTACAGTGCTGTGAGCCATTGGAAAGCATTAGCCCTGTGCATCTCTGCTGCTCTCCTGAGAGGAATGACTGTAGCTGAAGGACACTCTCGTAGTCAAGAGTGAAGAAGCAAGTGTGGGTTATACAGGGGCGTGCATATACATCAAGCAGTATATAAAGTGATACTCAGTGTGTGTGTGTGTGTGTGTGTAACACTAACCGCGAATGCTCTCCAGGGATTTGGCCGCTGACTCTCTGAACTGATTGATCAGCTCCTGGCGTGCCTGCTCCGCTCGCTGGGCCTTACAATAGACAGACAAGAAATCATCATTCACAAAGATCTATCCGGCTGCCCTGTGGCTCCCCCCCCCCCCCCACCCCCCCACCCCCACCACCACCACACCTCTGCCAGTCAGCACTGCCAGCGGCACACGATATAGGTCATACACACCAGTCTGTTACACTAAATCAAGCAGCGAGCAAGCCCCACACTTACACTTGAGCTGCATCATTATAATGACTCGCTGCTGAAAGTCTCAGTACTTGAGGGGCAGTGTCACCATCATGGATCATGTTATGTTAAAGAAGTGTATATATATATATATATATATATATATATATATATATATATATATATATATATATATATATATATATATATATATATATATATATATATATATATATATATATATATATATATAAGAAAAGGCTTAAGGACAATACCTGTGTAATGACTTGTCTTGCTACATGTTTGGCTTCTCTTAGGCTTCAATTGATTTTTATAAAATACATTCTAGTCAGCTAGCAGTGACATAATAGTGTCTTTATTAAAGTAATACACCATGTTGACTGCCATGTCTACTTGCATCGTTCTTCAAGCTAATTTGACCAAAGCTCTTGACAGAGATAACTGATTTAGAAGCAATATTAACAAAAGCTTCAAAAGCATCAGAAGAAATCGGTTTAAAACACCTCGCAGGTGAGATGATACTGCGTGGGAACAATATGCATGAGTATCAGTACTTGCTCCTCCCTGCTGATGGCGCTGTGCTTGGCAATCCTCTCCATGCGTCCGCGATACACAGCGCAGTCCCTCTCGATCTCCTCCACCTCCCGGAGGGAGAAGGTGACGGCAATGCGAGGCACCGGCAGCTCCGACCAGCAGATGTAGTGCTGTGGACACGCAGGAAACAGAAAGCCAATCAGAAGCTCATTGTTTTGGTGACATCGTGTGTTTTGCCCACCTTGGACCCCCAAAGGTCTCAACTATCATTACTGTTGATTAATTGATTGGTCTATTAAACCTCAGGAAGGAATGCAAAGTGTCTTTACCGTCATGGAAGACAAAAGCAGCTGGAATCAGTAAATATTTTTTTATTTTATTAATAAAGCTCCTTTCACTTTTGTATTTTATCGAGATGATTTCACATCCGGCAGTATGTCCAGGAATAGCGGACTAAAATTAGCACACAGAGAAACACTGTAGTTACAGAATGCCAATTAGTCCGGAGCATGAGCCCTGCGGTTTAGGTCAGGTAGGTCGAGTCGTAAAAAAAACTGAATGTGCTCGTGAATTAGCAGGTGAGTCACAGAGAAGTGAGGAGATTAAATACAATTAGATTACATAAATACGTCAACGCTTCACTGACGCTTTCCATTTGTCGGGCATGCTAAGCTTCCTGACACCATGCCAAGTGGAAGGGTCCATTCATATACAAGGACACGTGCACGCTTAGGCTTTTCAGCAGGCGCTTTGCAGAGAGCAGTGCTGGGAGTCACACGCTAACTCATAGTGACACACCGACTGTATTTAGTGCACAATAACAATGGTTTTACCATACAGACAATTCCGATATATGCAAGATATTGCAGGAATATCATCTAGATTTGAAACAAATAGTTGATTAGGCCATTGACAGAAAATAGATCCGCAACAATGTGATTGATAATTGCAGCAAATCTAAAGCAATAGTGTCAAAAATGTATTGTTCCTGCTTCTAAAATGCGAGAAAACAAAAAGCAATTGGAGACAGCAGCTTGGATTTCAAGACCAAACAATTAAGCAAGAAAAACAAATCGTCATATTAAATATATATTAAAATAATTGTTAGTTGCAGCCCTAATATCTGATCCATTTAGGGCTGCATCCAGTGATTCATTTAATTATTGATTCATCTGACAATTTTTCAATGGTGTATAAAATATCAGGACAGACTGAAAAAATGCTCAGAACTTGTGTGAAGTCCAAAGTGACATCTTCAGATGTCCTGCTTTGTCTGACCAGCAGTCCAAACCTCAAACATATTCTGTTTAAATTGATATAAAACTCAAATCCTCATATTTTAGCAATATTTTGACGGACTAGTGAATGGTTAGCATTTCAAAAAAGTTGGCAATAATGTTTCTGTAGATCAACTTTTAGTTTTAATCAACTAATCGTTTCACTCTAAGATACATCACGATAGCACCGCTGTCACGAAAGAGGAAAGTATAAATCTAAAATGGCAATATTAGTTGTTTCAAAGTGTTGTCAAAGTGGCAAAAGTCTGCAGTAACGGAGAGCGGAACAGTTCAAAGAGTTCAAATGTCTGCACTAAATGATAAAAGCATCTCTGCGTCAGTACAACAATTCAATCCATCACAATACTGACGCACGTGGTTCGATAACGTTTTGCAGGAGCCCGTGGCCCCATATGTTGCAGCATTGATTATTTGTCCAATCCCCTTTGGGCAGTATTGACTTCCAGATGTTGGTGAAGCATGTTCTGGCAACTAGATAATTGTGGGGTGCGTGTGGACGGCAGAGCTTATCTCTTAGCCAACTCAATACATCGAATGAATGAGAAAAGCAAGAAAAAAAAAACGATCAAATATGGCAGGGTTATCTAAAGGTTTATCGTTTTATATGCCTAATGTATTCACAGCAAACACCCGTCAAAGATTCTCTTTGTACTGAATAAATTAAGTCTTAATTAGGTTATACGCACTAATATCTTTACAGAACGTTCAGCTGCTTAAAATCCCCCGTCTGCATACATGAATGTGTTAACTGTGCAAAACAAACCTGCGGGCAGCAGATCTTGAGGAGGTTGATGGTCTTCCCACAGACGTACACGTCATTGCCGATGTGTCTCAGGAAGATGGGCACACACTCCTCCACATCCTTTGAGATCAGAGTGTAGCCTTGGACCCAGAAGTGTTTGTCTGGCCAGAAGCAAAGACGCCCGGTTACATGCTGCTCTACTATTCAGACCCAGTTTACTGCTCCATTATGCCTCCGACAACAACACAACAACACAACAACACAACAACAAAAAAGACGTAACAGTGGTGTAGTGTTATTCAGCCTGCACTAGGCCTAAAACTTTTCCTCATTAGTATGACTTACGGGGCATGGCAAAACTCTGGTCGCTTGAATTAACACTTGGAAATTGTTAGCGCTTAGCTCAGTGATCCTAAACAAAAAGCATAAGAGAACACGAACGCAGCGAGCTTCGAGAACTCTTTACAGAAAGCCTGCGGCTTGCCAAGAAAGCTTAGCCGCTGATTGCTTCCCCGGGCCGACGGACTTCCGAGGAGAACAATGACATTTGTGTGTCCTCCAAAAAAAAAAAAAAAAAAGAGCGGGAGCAAGAAGTGCAGAGGTTCACTGCAGAAGCTGATGAGGTGTAGCCGACGAGCAAATGAACCTCTGAGCCGGACAAAGCCGAGGTGATAGCCTGACCTTCAATGGGGTGTTGCTAACATACAATATTTGGACAGGCTATGATGATTCATAGAAAACTATATTTATGGGGTGCTGTCAGAATGAAGCAATTACAGAGTGGACTCATTTGGGGAACAGGTTCCCATTAAGATTATAATTTGCTTACAAATAATTCCCTCATACAGGGCTGAAGCTAACCATTGTCGATTCATTTGCTGATTATTTTCTTGATTAATCGGTCTTTACATTTCTGTAAATAGTGAAAAAAGGCTCATAACATTTTGCAACAGCTGTATTTTCAAATGTAGTTTTTTCTCACCCCCCCCCCCCCTCCCCGGGTCTGTATGTATCTGCAGGGCAAGAATCCTCTCCTCCTCTTTAAAGAGCCGCGTCAATAATTGGATTAAAAAATAAATCAGCTAGTCCAGATTTGTCAAAGGCAATTACAAGAGAAGAAATGTAAACAAATTATAATAATAATTTGTTTGAGAAAATGTTTCAGCCAGCATGGTGTACTAACTGAAAAGCATGAGGGAACATGTTTGTCTTCTAGCTGTCCCTGTGGCTTACTGAGATGACTCTGGTCTCCAACGCAGCGGTAGCTGATTTTGTTTCTCACTGATTATCATCCAATAACTTCATGACATCCTTTATAGACACAAGGACAAATAAGGAAAATCAATTGTTTTTTCTGCTAGACAATCTGTCAGGCAGGCTTTCCATCTTCAGAACCTGCTGACTGAAGACAGCATGTGTTCGTGTCGTCTCACCTCTGAAGCAGAGATAGTCCTCATTGACCTGGATCATGAATTCTCCATAAACGTCCCGAAACACGCCATTATACACCCAGTCAGACACAAACCTAAGGAGGGTACGGGGGAAAAACAGTCACACCCAGTCCTGACAGTCAAAATATAAAAAGAGCAAAGTCTGCATAGCAATGAGGTAAAGTCACTTATTTTGGGTTGTATCATTTTGCTTTGAAGACACACATCTGCATGAGGAGCGTAGTGACTGACCGTGTATACGGTTCACAGCTGCTCTTCAGCAGTGACAGCAGGACCGGATAGTTCTCGTTGCTGCAGTTATTCTGTGCTTCGTTGTACAGGTAGGACAGCATTTTAACACCCTGAGGAGAGCCACATGACACTGAGCCGACATCCCATCTGATAGGCTAAACACAGCCGTGATGGATGACATTTTGCAGTAAGAAGAAAAAAGCACACACTCACCACAGGGAAGGTAGCCTGGCCTGCACCTAAAGGCCCATCAACACAGCACAGCTCTGACAGGTACCTTAGATTAAAAGAAAGCAGAGCTGGCTGGGTTTTTTTTTGATGGGATATTATTGACATCAAGGTCCTCGAGGACACGACTGTACGGCCGACTGAGTGAGGTTGATGTTCAAAACAGTGAAATTAATACTCGACACATAAAGGCAAAAAAATAGCGGCTTTGACCTCACCTTAGTTGGCAGCCCACTTTGCGGAAGAGGAAGCCAATGGTCAACAGGCTGAGGGTGGGAGGAGTGCTGAGAACACAAGCCCTGTAGTAATGCAGATACTTCCGCAGACCACCTGTAAAAGCCTTAGAGAGAAACACAATGTTATCTATGACGGCGTTAAACCACTGAAATTGTCACGATACAGTCAGTACAGATAATAGAAAAAGCACTTTTGCACATTTTGACTTAATGTGCCTTTGTGATGTTGGATATTTTTGGCCCTTGTGTACTAAACTCTTTTTCTTACACGATCATATTTGTGTTTTTAGATTGTTTGTGTGAATGAATTGTTTGTGTACTTGTCTCAAATTGCCACAACAATGGCAACAACAAACGTCCCGTGCAGTGTAGAGAAGGCCGGGGTAAAATGTGCGATATTAATGCTGATTATGCAACTTACCTGAAAGACGAGGCCTCTTTTGTCGGCACTCTGCAGAGCAAAGCGACTGAGCCTCAAGTAGTGGGTGCCGTGCTGGGCCAGCTCCCCCAAGAGACGAGACACGCTCTCCGGAGAGGCTCCTGACACGCACACGCCGGGTCTCACGTCAAACTGAACACACTGCGGAGGAGATCACATATTTACAAATGGCGGACAAAATACAATGAACAACCTCTAATAAACCAGCGCTACAGCGAAGACCGTCTTTGAAAAGCTGATAATATCGAATTGTTCTTGAGAGTCACCTCCATGGTCATTTCTGAAGGCATGCTTTGTGGTGTTATTATATTAGACCGCAATACATAATCAGGAGTTTATTATATTGTCCTCTTCATGGTTGCTTTATGAGAACTGGATACAAAAGGTCCCAGACAGGACCCTTCTGGGGGGACAGAAATAACAGACAATGTTTTGCAATCTAGCACAACACTACCACAATGCCTCTAGGATTACCCTTGAGTTTAATAAACTCCTCTCTGACAGTCTCAACAAAACTTCTTATATTAGAAGCCTTGCAGAAGTTGCATAACGCAGGACTACGGTATTAGATTACGTTAGATTGTACAGGTGTTTATGATATTGTGTTACCTCTTCTACCAGCCTGCTTGTTATTGATAAAGTCTGCTAGGGAGCGAGAACACAAGGGGGTAAGGGGGTAAAAAGAGAGAGTAAGGATTTAAATAACTAAAATCTTCTGGAGATATAAAACCGTAATGGGAAACAATAAATCAACAGAAGAGCTCTCCTGTGGTTTTGTTTTTAGCATGAGGACTATTTTCATTTATGTCCTCGTCTTGTAATGTATCTTGTCAGGCGACTAACTGTGCTTGACACTGCCACATTATTTATTTTTGTAGTTTTGCGGTAATATGCTTTTATAAACCAACTGGGTTTGTATCGCACAGATTGTCCATTGATTCTGCTCTCAGTTTCTCTTCTCTCTTGTGTTTCTTTTTAGTAATTGTTGTCACGGTGCTTTTATCACCTCGTTCACTTTTATCGCTTCAGTCTGACAGACTCCCAAAAACAACAGATCAACTGCATTTTATTGCATTTAGGAGGCCGATAAATGAATATAATGAAACGCACCTGGTTGAGAGGGAAGGTCGTGGACGCCACTCCGATCAAGACGTTGAGGAGGTCAAATACCAGCTGTGCCTGAGAGTCCAGGGGCAGCGGGAGGAGAGGAGAGGGTGTAGCCGTGCTGACCACCCTCATCTCCCCCTCCCACAGACGATAAAGCTGGTCAAAGGCCTCCCTGCCTCCCTCTGTCAGATAGAGTGACTCTCTTTTCCCCGGTGGGCTAGTAGGAACAAAAATGTAAAATTAGGTGTTGCGTTCCAGAGAGGGAGAGCAAAACTGAACACATAAGTAACTATAAGTGGAGATCTGTAATACAACGTTGACTCTGCCAAACTGCCTCTTTTGTGACATTGGATATCACATCTACTAGTCAATCAAAAAAATTATTAATTGTAACTGTTGGTTGATTGAATAGATCTATGTACAAGTTTCTCCCTAAAAGTAGTTTGATGTTTTATGATCAAACTTTCAATAAGCACAACTGACGTGTCACTTACCAGCCAACAGACTCCCAGCAGCGGCGTCTTCCAGGCTCAAACGTGCGGAGCGCCTCCCATATATCAACATCTGGAATGGGGCTGGTCTCTGACTGAGAGTCTGGGGTCATGTTGGAAGCGGACTGGAAGCCCTCATCGTCAGACTGATCCAAAGATGAGGGGATCTGCACAGACAACAATTAATCCTGAGGATGCCACTGCATAACACTGGGGTTTAATCCTTATTCAAAGAAATTGTGCAAATTTGAACCTAACAACTATCAAAGTGCATTAGCTTAGATATTAAAAAAAGACATTGTTTCATACCCTTATAGCCAGCCCAGTTACATCAATATTACTGGGAACAGGAGGCAGGTCCAGTCTTATGTCGATGTCTGAGGTGCGAGTGTGCTGCAGTGCTCCGAACAGCGTCATCCTGGTCTCCCTCTCAAATCTTTCTTCCGCTTCCAATTTAGTTCTCAGAGCCAGCAGCCCTGTGCCTGGAGGGGCACCCATCAACCTCTGAGTTCCACACAAACTCTCCAAAGTCCCCCATTCCTCCCCGCACACTAGACCCCACGCCCGGGCCTCCAGCCTCTGCAGCTCCTCGCTCTGGTAGCTCCAGGGTCGAGGCCTCCGCAGCACCGGCCTCTCTCGTCTCATGTAGTCCCTGCTAAAAGAGGTCGGGGGTGGAGGTGCCGAACCGGCTAGATGCACCAACAGCTCGAGGACTGCGTCTATCTCCTTCAGGCCAGAGGATGCTCCCTCCAGCAGCATCCCCAGCTGCTCCTCCAACCTCTCTGCCTCCTCTCGGCACCCCGCCACCCGCAAGTCAAAGCATATCATCAGGACTTTGTTTTTGGGCGGTGTGTTAGCTGTGGCACTCGCTCCTGAGGGAGGCCCTTTGGTGTCATCTTGAAACAGCTTAGACAGCAGCGAGCCGTAGGCACACTTCTTGAGGGCTCTGCGGAAACCTTCTCTTGAGACTCCCCCCAGGGCACGACGCTTCCAGGACACCCCTGACAGGCTGCAGTCACACAGGGCCCCCAGCAGCTCAGTGATGCTGCTGCTGTTGCAGCTGGACTTCATGTGGTTGTTGGGGCTCGAGTACATGGTGGCACCGTTACCTCAGCGAAAATGGATTTCTGTTGCACAGAACAGACAAGAGATTATTGTAAACATGTATCGAGATTTTAGGAACTAGACATGCTTTACAGTCCAACCAAAACAAACTAGTGAACTAGACGGTAACGTTAGCTTTAATAAGTTAGATGAATTACACCAGCTATTGGTAACTAGCTAGCTAAGCCAACATTTAGCTAGCGTATAATACTGTAACGTTTTATCAAACTGCATATTATTGAAATAGTCAGCCCAGTTCCAAAACAATGCTTCTTGAGATTATTTACCCTCTCGCGATGGTCTGTTTTTCGTTGATTCAGAGTGACAGCTTCAATCTCGCATCCACCCCAAGTGACTCCTTCCAGTGCATGCTAGCGTTTGTTATTAGCAAGCCCCCAACTAGCTAACGTTAGCTGTCCTGCTTAGCTTGTGTGGCAAGCATGCGAAACCTAGTGGGTGGGTCCCCTTCACAGCTCCCAAATGTCTTTATTATTCAGTGGTTTCTTGTTCCGGCACATTAGTGTCAGTTAATATGATGTACTGTTGTTGTCGCTAGCTAATTGCTAGCTAGATGCTTCAGTCATCTTCCATCATCTACCGCGAGGATACGAAACATTTAGAATCTGCCCTCTTGAATCTGATTGGACAATGGATGTTTAGACTCCAGTGATTGGCTGTTGTAGAAGCCACGCTGATTGGTCGGGGGTGTTAGTCAATCACAGGAAGACATTTTGTTTCATTCAGGTAACACGGGGAAAACTGTAGATATGAGCTTCCCCCCTGTTAGCGACAAAAACATCTACATGAAGGATTGCAACGTTTGGCTCGTTTTGAAATTGAATACTAAATCAATCTCTAACTGCTAGTGTGACTAGTAACTGTTAGTAGGCAAAATAACCAACAAAAGCAACCAGCATTTACGGAACTCAGTCACTCCGTAAACATATACCGCATTGTCTCTCCCATTAGCCTGAATGCAGCAGAAGAGTATTCGAGCAAATTTTGCGCGGGATTCAGAAACTCATCGACACAGTTATGGACAAACCTGCAGCTTTTTTCCTTACCACATGGGGTTCACACACATCAACTGTGTTTTGCATGGCTGTACAGGCTAACACACTTGCTTGTAGAATATGGTGTCTAGATTTCCGTTGATTAAATATGTGTTACAGATATTTACATCATCATCAGGCAGGAATGACAGCACTTCATGCATTCTTCAGCAATGCATGTATATGGTTATTCTGTCCATACTGGATAGAAAACCAAAAACCAACAGTCTTTGTTCTGTACAAAAATGCAGCTTGTTCCAAAGTTCAGCAGAAGCCAGAATGAGACAATGTTTCAAAGTAAAGTGGATTTTGTCCCTCATCTCTTACATTGGCGTTGCATCAGGTATGGTATTTGCCCACAGGAGGAATGCTTACAACAAGCAATATGTTGTATAACATTAACTTGTATAACTTGTAATAGCATTCCCGGGCATGTGAATATTGTTGTAAGACTGACTTGAAAGAAAAAATCCATATATTTTACCACATTCTAAACAACCTGCTGTTTTAGGCTATTGTTGGAAGTTAAAGGCTTTCTCATTTTAAAATTTCTCAAAGGTTTTTAAAAGTTTTTTATTGAACAGGTCTCTTTGAAAATATAGTGGATAATGTTTTATTTTTACTCCAAGTTGCTTAGGCTACATATACTATAGCTGTAGCCAAAATGCACAGATATAGTCTTCCAAAGCACAACAACCTCAACTCACAGACAGGGTATTCTATCATTTTAATGTTTGGGCTTCTGTATTTGTGGTTTGAAACTCACCTCCCAGAGAACAGTTCTCTTTATAGACGAGTCGTCTTTTCTCTCTCTCTCTCCTCCCAGCCTATTAAACTGACCTGTTAAAAAGACCACAGCTGATTTAACTGTCTGCAATAGCTTTGACCGCTCTGGTTTTAAGAAGTTTAAATTCAAACCCCTCTCAAATCATGTAGTTGCAAATCTGCTAAAAATGCAACCAAACCTAACAGGATATTTTCTTTTGCTCCAGGGTTATTGCTGAGCTTAGCGAGCCATAGAATCAGTTGTTGGTAGGTTTTAAATTATTCATCAGAACAACTGTTTAAAAATGACACCACGCCATCATTGTTTTTATTTTCACCAAGTCCTCCTCCTCCTCCTCTTCCCCTAAGGCGAAGGAAATCAAAGCCAAATCTCATTAGATGGTTTGAAACATGCGAGTGAAATGCAGCCTGCTGGTAAACACAACCCTCTCCTGCTGAAGGAGAGGCTGTCTGCGAAGTATCCCAGGCAGGAGAAGAGAAGCCAGCAACGTGCAGATTTTAACCCAATTTCTTGACAGAAACCCTGCAGACTTAAAACCGTTATTTTCAGTGTGCAGTATCATTGCTTTCTGGACATTCAAGGGGATGGTTATTTTGAAATCTTATCACAAATGCAGTGCACGCCAAAGAATGTTAACTCCCAAAATGATGTAAGCTGCATGTCTTAATAGAAATATTAAGTACAGTATTGACTGATTTTCCAGCAGCGATCAAGGATAATGTACAAGATGCCGTGCTTGCAATAATCAAGTGTAATCACTCTTGCTCTGGCAGCAGCCCTTGAAGTTGTTCTATCTGTTGCTGCATCAATGATCTGCTCAGTTAGATGATGGCCTGCGCAGGCCTCTGGTCTGTCTTTGATATCCCCACCCCTACGTCAGGGTTTGTTAAGCAGTCAGATGAGGCAATTTTGCCTTTCATCTTTCTTTTCTCCAATTTCATTTTTAGCTGTCAGTATTTAATTAATGTTTTCGCAGCAATTTTTCAACCTTCCCCGCCGATGACAGAGATGCCGTGCGGGCTATTTACATTATGAACTCGTTTCATGAAGCCAGACCTTTGCTTCTACTCTGTATTCTGAGCCGTGTGACAGGAACCAGATGTGGCATTTGGGTGGAAAAGGCATCAGCCATCATTATTATAGGGTATGTGCGGCATATAAGCACTGATGCTATCAAGAAAGTACTTTGAAGTCATAATATGCAGAAATATCTGTAGAAAATGTTCATGCACTTGGCCCTCTATTTCGTAAAGTGATTGGTTGGTTTGAATAAGTGATAATTTCCATAAATCCACCAATCACTCCTGTCTGTGTGTAAGCTCTTCAGTGAGTGAAATGTAATGCTACATAAATACCAAAGACTTAAAGCAAGGATTCAGTTCACTTTAACAAGAAACCTGGGGCAAGTGTTACTCTATCACCCAAGGTGATTGTATCTCATGCAATATGCATGAGAGGTGAGTGTTCAATTGAAGCAAATCCATATTCTTAAAGTGAAAGAAACACAGCAGATATGAAGGGCGTATATGTCTCTGAGTTTATTCACGGAGGAGTGTATGATGAAATATGTGGGTAACTGCTCCGTACACACACAACCTTTGTAAAATTTAAGTTCATCCAGTTCAACCAAATCAGGTACAAGATCGAGAATCTTCTGAGCTGCCTTGGATGACGAGTTGGCTCCCATTAATGGCCCTGCACTGAAAATGGAGTGTCCCCGTTTCTTATATCATTACAGCACATTCACAAGTTTCCAAATGGAAAAAGTCTCGACAACTGCACAAACAGCTTTTTTTCTCTTTTGTTTTTTTAGTTTTTTGTCCCAGGACTCAATGCATAGGATTATACAGTTAAGATACAGTATTTCAACATGTTTTACAAAGATTTATATGGTATAGGAAACATGAAATAAAAATAATAACTGCACAGCAGTAAGAAAAGTCATTTGTCGAGTATAGATAGTCATTTATCGTACACACTGTGGAACAGCTTAGAAACACAGGGCAAAAGAAATGAACACCGCTGGAACAATTTTGCGCTATATTCAGTCTACATAAGGACACCCTTTTGATTTCAGACTAATTTAGGAATGCCAGACACTTTCAAGGGAAACCCAAATAACATTGGCCACATTGTTTTACATTTATTCATTTTGGCCGTTTGCCCTATAGCCAACAAAGTCCTACTAAGCACACGCCACAGACACCCAAAGGAAATGCACACATCGAAACGGCAACCGTAAAAGAAATCATACTGAAATGTCTTCAGCCTATTGGCACGTACATGGCTGCAGTAGGACATCTAGCAATTTAGACAGCACACATAATATCACAAGTCCAAATACATTGCTGTGTCTATAGCACTATCATCATCATAATCACCTAGGTTAACAATAGAATAATTTAGAAACAATATATATGTATCATCCTACTCAATAAGGCACATTTTTGGTTAAAGAAAGGCTCTGAAAGAAGCTTCTTGCATCAACTCTGTCAGTGAGGGCGGAGTCAGCAGTAAACAACGGCGGAGACGAGGATGGAGTCTGCGGTCGGTATGCAATTAAGATCGAAAGCCTCCCCTGCTGATTCCATTATACAGAGTGCCACTCTGCACTGCGCTGAGAGGGCAGTGCCAAGTGCTGTTGGTCGGGATGCCAGGGTGCCACGCTGAGACAGCAGGCAGACGGACAGGCTCGAGGTCTGTGCAAACCTCTCTCTAGCCAAGGCAGGAATCGTTAACATTCTGGGGTCTCTGGAGCGCCGTTGTGCTCCGTCAACTACACACATCCATGATCAGATAGGGGGAGTACAATTAAATCATCTGTCAACAGCAAAACCCACAGTTAAGGGATGAAGCATGGCGGCGTTCAATGGCCCAAGAAATATCAAACCCTCATTCCTACCCTGTCGACACCTCGGATCTGACACTGACATATCAACGACTCAATTACTACAACAATTATGTACATGATTGAATCTGATCTCCCGAACATCACACAAAAGGCTAGAATCGCTGTAATTTGTTCAAAACATACCAAGAAGCAACTGCATCTCTGGCAGGTAATCAGCAAGTCTATTTCATAGCTTTAGCGGCCGGATGCTCGATGACTATTTGGAACATTACAAGAGCAATACAAAAAAATGGCACTAAAAAAAAAATCATGAACACTAACAATAAATGAATCAATTTGGAAATTTCTCTAACATATTGCTGAATTGCTACTGGATGTGAATACACATAGTAAGCTAATGCAAGTGTCGATTGTGGCTCATGATATTCTGATATTATTGCAGGGCTAACATTGTTTCATGGGAGAATAAAGTTGCTTCCAGCTGACACTTAAAAAAAAGTTTTACAGCACAGAAAAAATATGAACTGAAATGTCTTAAAAAACCTTTTGAAATGTCCTTCTGTGCTTTAGTTGAAGTGGAATGTATCATGGCACTGTACAATAAAGGGAGACAGACTGTGCTATTATCGATTTCCACCAAGCACAAATGGCAATCCATCTTGAAGCAAATCTGAGTCAAAATTATTTTACTCAAACATTTCTGAAACTACTATTGACCTATCAATCATGTGAGCCTGTGCATTGCTAGATTAACCAGTGTCCTTGTGAGGACCCTTTGGTCTCTGTCAAACAGCTCGTCAGAGCACAGGCTCCAGTGTGTCACTGGGTATGGGGGATTAAAATGACGGAAAGCAGGCGTCCCTTCGCCTTCACGCCTGACAGTAGGCATCCTGTGTGTGCACACGCATTCGCACACATTCACACACACTTTAAATTTAGCAACGCACGCTCTTGTTCACATGTTGTACTTCACGCAGACATCTACACACACACAGGCTAATAAAAACACTATCCGCACCACACGGTGATCCATTTAAAAAGATAATTTGTTTTCCTTATAAAGCTTTCCGCATAAAGACTGCACAATAAAAAAAATATATAATACAATTCTTAAAACCTTTTCTACACAGAAAGAAATTGGACATCTGATTATCGCCTGTGCTCCACAGAGGGGTTTAACTCTCAGAGATAGGTCTACCGCACTGCATTGTGGGAGCAATATTCAGTGAAGCATAAATGAGCGAGCAGACCTTTAAGGTTTGGCAAGTGAGCTTTAAGGCGTACCTATGACAGTGTAACACATCATTTTCTTCCCCATTTTACTCTCCATCTGCATTTCATGAGTCCCTGCTACTCCACAGCACAGAAAATTTGTCCCAAGGCCAAGATGTACAATTTACACGACCACATGAGTCCCCTCTCACCTTTCTTTATTTCCATGTTTTATTCTCTAAAAGAAGAAATAAGCCCATGTAGTCACTGGCGGTATCCTACCATTCCCCTCCCTCCCTCCCTCCCTCCCTCCCTCCACTCGTGGGTTAGAAATCAGTCACTTTGTTTTCCAGGATGGCTGCTATCTGCTGGAGCCGCAGGGCCAGCCGTTTACTCTGGGCAGCTGGGTCCTCGTTTAGGGATGCGATGATCTGAAAGAGGAATGGAAGGAGAGAAATAGAGGAGGATGAAGGAGAAGTCGGAAATGATAAGCGAAGAATTGGGCAGAGGAGGGCAAAAGAAGAATGTCGGAAAAGCGAGGAAACAGGGAAGGGGGAGACGGATAGAGAATGAGGACAGGACAAAGAGGAAGAAAAAGGGCGGAGAGTGGGAGGAGAGGATGGTGTTATTTGACATCAACAGTCACGTCATATAAGCTGTTATTGTTTGCGAGCAACACTTAGGGGAGACTGACAGCCCCATTTGTTTATCCAACTTGTTCATTAGGTTTTGTTTATCCCCTTTTCGTGACCTCAAGTGGCAATGCACAATGGACGCTTAAAAATCAATTCCCAGAGCAATTTTCCAATTCACATCCCACAGAAATGCTTTCAATTAAAATTTCATACAATCACTCTTCTGGCATATCAAGAGTGAAGAGAGAGAGAGAGAAAAGAAAAAGCAATAATATAGTGGGCAGTAGTGCATTCAGTGGAATAGTCTCCTTTGGGTGCGATAGGAAAGAGAAGGGCCTCTTACCCCATCATAGTATTTGCTGGCGTACTGGTAAAGCTGATGGAGAGCCACTTGTGTGTTCAGTTTGTCTGTGTGAGACTGGAGAACATAAAAGACAATTAGGGTTAAAGAGAAAATGTAACTTAACCATGAAACTGTAGAAATGAATGAGCAACGTACAGTACTTGTTTCCAGGTTTAAAAAAAACAAAAAAACACTTGTAGACAAAAGAACTACGAGGCATAATAATAACACAAATTATAATAATTATTATTATTAATAACCATTAGATGTCAAAGTTATATCCTTAAGATGTTTATGAAATAAAACACGTTTTTGACAATATTTACATTCAGAAATGACGTCTCTATATAGCTTTCATTAGTTAGTGGCAGAGTCCGCCATTCCCGCGCTATATGTAAATTGCCTACCTATGCACGAGGGATTCACAGGAAACTATCTCATTCTCTCTCATTGATATCAGCCTCACTGTTCGCTCTCCTACATCTGTATAAGAACCGTATTAAGTTACTGTTCATGCAAACCAAACTCCCGAAATCCCTGAATTTCCAACTCCAGCTCGTTGACATTAAAAGCATTCAACTCCAACCAAATTAAGCGCAAATTTTTACCTAATTTCCAGAATGCAAATGAATCTGCATTTCCACCCACTAGTGTTACTACTACTACTACTGAATAATAGGAGTTGGTTCATTGGGAGAAACAGTAGGTGGACATATTAACAGATGCAGGGACCAATTGCACACCTCCTCCGCAAGATAACCAACTCCTGTTACTGTGCCCTGTTGTTGTTCTGGGATGCTTCTCGCGCAGCAGGAAATCAGATCACAGTAGCAGAATTTATTGACGGACTTCTCTATGAAAACAAAATGACTTTGCATGTTTGCATTGTAAATAGATGCACCAACTGCTTTTCGATTGCATTTCTGAGGAAATAGCTGCTTAAGGAATGTTCCTGTTGCGTTAAACCTCACTTTCTGTTAGCACAGCTATCGCATAATCAACAAGGACTGAGAGCTTGAAGTGGCAATCTCAAAGCTTTTCTTTTAAATAAATGTATGTTAGCTTACACAACACACAATGAGGATTGAACCTATTGCCTATTGGATGAAAGTAACGCAATATATATATATATAATTGCAGTATTAAGAAATGGTTGACTGCGGCGACATAAGAGAAAAAAACTCTGTATTACATATAAAAAAATCAAACTATGCACACAACTCTGAAAATGTGAAGCTCGTGTATCAACATAAAGACTCCCAAGGCCTGAGCAAAATCCCATTGTTTTCACTAGGCCTGAACTGGGACTGAACTCTGAAGGATTGTCACTTTAAGGATTATAACTTTAATAGCAGAGCAATCTAAGTGGAACAGAAAATGACAGCAGTGTTTCTCACCCGTGACACCTCTGCCAGATGAGTGTTCATGTCCTGATCACTGACAGGAACCATCTGCCTGATGCCCTTGTAGTAACTACACACACACACACACACACACACACACATACACACACACACACGGAGAGGAGACAAGATGCTTTAATCATTACATTCTATAATTGTTATTGACAAATCTCTTAAAAGAAGCCTTTTAAAGTGGCGAGAAAACAACAGATCGAAAGAATATTGTGCTGATAGGACTTACTCATCCACCATCTTCTTATAAGTGGAGATCTCCTTTGCATAGAGTAGTTTGTTACTTGGAGAGTCCTAGAGACAAAAAGTGGACACAAGGATGAAAAACAATGGCACTTGAGATTGAGTGACCTTTGACATTCCCACTTCTCACTCCGTTTTACTTCTCATGTAATCCACTTTATAGTCTGATCTCACTTGTTCCCTCTTGCTCTTTCACCTCAACACCCTCCCCCCTTTTCTCTTCCTCCTCCATCCCGTTTCCACTCACCCGGCTGAGTTTGTGCTCGCTCTTGGTACAGGCGTCCATGAAGGTCTGGGCGATGACGGAGAGCGAGGCGTCCACCACTTCAGACACGTGGACGTCGAAGGTGAAGTGGGGATTCTTGAGGATGTTCACCCAGAACCGCAGAGGAAGGCTGCGCGTGGAAGAAAAGGCCAACAAACAGGCCATCATCGCGGTTGTTATCATTTCTATTGCTCCAGAATGGGGGAAAATCGAATCAGCTGCATTACATCTGTGAATTAATTTGTGTCAGAGAGGCATTTCATGTGTGAGAGCACTTGCCTGAGGTGCAATTGAGTGCAGTACAAGATAATAACAGGGATGGAGAAAAGCCTTTCTTGTGGGTTTCAGTTTATTCAGAACAATACCCTCGATTGTTAGTTCGTATTACTATTTCATATGATACTGACCTCTCTGTGAATCATTGCGATTAAATGAAAATGAAATGAAGAAAAAAATAACCTCAGAGAAGTTCCTAATAACAAAAAGGCATCTACGTGGAGACACAGTCAATGATGCGTTTCTTCTCCAACGAAACGTGATTAGAAATGTTTAAGCAACACCAAAACTTTGACCTTTCAAGTTTGCGTGCAGCCTTACAACCTAAAGCACCGACTTTGTAGTGCTCGAGTACGCTCGCTAAATTCCCTTCTGAACAGGAAAACACGCGCTCCACACGCTCCTTTGTTAACCTCATGCCACCTTGTGCATTCAAAAGAATGCCCAAGATACAGTAGTTTCCAAAAAACTCTCCTCCCTGATCAGTGCGAATGCCCCGCCATCTGAGACATGAAGCGCAAACCGTGTAAAATTCATACTGGTTTGGTAATATCTCCGGGGAAAGCTGCAGTGAGAACACAATAGAAGCATAAAAATAGCAATGTTGCTATAATCACAGAATTTAATTAGCCTGGGACATAATTACCATGTTTGTTTGTTGTTGTGGCTCATACACACATTCATATTTAATACATGGCCCTCAGTTGATTTGATAAACAGAATGGGTGGATGCAGAACGTGGTGTGGAGTCTGGTAAGTAATTAAATCGCTCATCTCCTGTCCTTGTGTGGGTGCTCTCTTGCCAGCCTTACGTCAATCACTAGCATCTAAATGCAACACGTCGTCTTGTATGCTTGAGCCTCAGCCGATGTGACACTAATTTATGCACTTAAATGTCACATGGGAGCAGGGAGATTGCAAATGCAAACTAAGTGAGCCACAATTGTGCATTTGTATTCAGCTCTTTCTTGGACAAGTAAGTTCTATTTCTTGGAGAGTTACTGTATCTCAGGCATTGGGATGTGTGGTGTTGCTCAGACTTGGACAGTATGTGTGTGTGTGTGTGTGTGTGTGTGTGCGCGCTACTGGAGATTTTAGTTAAGCACCGTACAGTACAAATTTGAGGTAATTACTTTAGTATTTCCATTTTATGCTACTTTATACTTCTACTCCAATACATTTTAGAGGGAAATATTGTACATTTTACTCTACTACAAACATTTGACAGATATAGTTGCTAGTTCGGCCTAATTTTCAAAATAAGATTTTGCATTAAAAAAACATTTGATAAGCTTATAAATACGACGCTCTATCAAAGTAGTTTACAAAAAAGCAAACGTCTATGAGTTGAGCAGTTCTACTAAAGAAAGATTCTCCTCTTAACTTCTCAGTCATTTTTCCTTTTTCTAAGTCCTTTATTGTTTTCTTAAAGTTACTGTGAGGAACATAGAACTGGTTATGATAGAGTCTCAATTTAATACTGATGTGTCTACATGACCTACATAGTAAATGAGACCATCAGCGAGGAGATTTCTATATAGTTATTCCTAATGCTAGCCATCGGTGCCACTGGGTCGGATTCCAGGCAATATCAGGAGGCGAGAGCTCCGTGCCTGGCAGCGGCAGCTCCCCCTCTGGCCAGGAGCAGAGCTTCGCCCCACTGGGAGCCAATATCAACAGCACGCTGCTGGAGGCCCAGGCCGTATTGCTGGGCCCACTGGAGGGAAGCGAGGAACGGGAGAACCAGAAACAAGAACCGAGCAGGTCCGACTGTCAGACCCTGCCGCAGTAAAATGAGAGGTTTTCTAAAGGGAATCTGCTGCTCCGAAACACTACCGCTTTCGTGCACAGGGACCGCTAAAAATCGACACAAAATGAAAGTTCCTCATAGTAGCTTATTGTTTGTGATCTGAAGACTTCCTCCACCACTAATTACTGTACAGTACATACAAATTAAACAGTATCTGTGTAGGCAGGTGTACAGTACTCTTACCTATTAGTCTTCCAGATATGGATGGTCTCCTCATCCACATTGTTGTGTTTCAGCGCCTGCTCATCCAGGAAGTCAAAGAAATATTTGATAGCCGGTGGCACCACTGACCCAGAGCACAGCACGCTGCGAAAGAAGTCATCCACAAACTGCTGCAGTGTTCCCTGAAAGGAGCCACAAATAATGTGAGACAGGGCAGAGACAGAGAGCAGAGCCAGAAATATCATAGCTGTGAGATATATCTATTTGCAGGCAGTGGCAGTGTAGATATTCAGGCTTTTCTGAGAGTATTTTAGCATTTTCTGCCAGAAGCCATCAATTTAAGTTGGCTGACTGAAAACTATTCCTGGAAAAGCACAAATTGTTATTTTCCAGGAATTAGAGAACAACTCAACAAATGTCTGATTGAACAAATGAGCCCGTCTTTGTACCTTGACAGAAAGGAGTCGCGTCAAATAGATCTCTGTAATGGCTTTGGTCATCGACTTGTCCTTTATGCTCCCTCGTTTAGATTTGATCTCATCCAGTTCGTCTGCCGGCCTCACCATGTGAAACACTTTGTCATCTTCCAACAGAGCATTCCCTATGGGCGGGGGACAAAACAAAACTTAAGACTTTCTTCTAATGATTCTGATTATTTAATAATTCACGCACACTCTCACAGAAAATATGCAGATGATAAAGAGGAAGGGTGCTTGTCAACTGAATTTGGATGCAGAGAGAATATCCAAGAAGAAATGCTAAACAATAAACTATTGTGAAATGCACATTAAAAAAGGCAGAAGATGAAAGTGCATATTATTTCAGCATAACCTCAAAGTGCGCTATACATAAAACAACATGCATTAGCATGTTAAATGAGAGCGGGGATGTTGACAAAAACCCTGGGGATAAGAATCAAAGACAAGCATTGTATTCTCAAGCTCACACCTGATGTATGCTTGTCTCAACAAGTGTGTGCCTGTGTGTACACTAAGAGTGTATTTAGAGATACGTACGCTCTTCATGGTTTTCCTGGTTCTGGTCATAGTTCTGCTGAATGGAGAACACTTTGGACAAGACTAATGTGGCGTTATCTCGCACCTGGAATGCACATAACAGTCTTTTGTTAGACAGAAAACTCACACTATACAATACACACTCACTTCACACACCTTAATAGGTGCTGTGACTGAGGTCAGCAGTCTCTTTTAGTGCCCCAGAACTAATTCATAATCAATGCGATTGAGTGGACAGCAACGCTGGGCCTTTATTGGGGTACTTAAGGGCCATTTTCTTCGGCGTCAACCCATTATTGAACCCACAAATACTGTGATTAGCACTAATCTGACACAACCAATGAATCTGTGGCAGCAAGGTTGTCCTTTAAGAACAACTGCCAGACATCAGCAGGTAGGATGAAAAAGAAGGAGTACCATTGAGAGAGGAGAGAAAAGGGGGACAAGTAGGGGATTTTTGCGAGTGACCTTTTATTTCACTTGGATCAATACAGTGCCAAGAAGATTTAGTGGCCTTCTGTCGCCACTGAGAGCTGACGAGAACAAACCAAGTCCAGGCACTTTCAACTAGCTGGTGGTGATAAATGAGAAATTGTTGGCATGTTGCTAAACTGACGAAGGCAAACACTGAAGGAAAAGAGCTATGTTGTGCTTTCTTATATATTTGATTAAGGGACACACATTGATCTGCTGCTTAGCTTGGCACAAAGACTGGAAACGGGATGACAGCTAGTCTGTTTCTTCTTACAGTAACATAATATGCCTACCAGCAACTCTAAAGCTCATTAATTAAGAGCCAGGCTAGCTGTTTCCCCCCGTTTCCAGTCTTTGTGCTGAGCTAACCAACAAGCTGCAGCTTCATATTTAATGGACACATGTGAACATGGCATCAATCTTCTCATCCAACTCTGTTTTAGTGAATACTGGCATGTTGTCAACACCAAGCAAGTCAGAAAATTAACATTGATTTGACTGGTGGTTAATAGTATGGACATGTAAATAGGGTAATTAGCTTAAAAGAGCATTAATCAAATAATCACACGATGTCTGTTGATGTGTAAATGTGCAGAAGACAGATTTCATACACACCACTGTGACACAAGATGTACAGCTTTGAGTGAAATAGGGTGAAAATAGGCAACATCATTCACATCCACACGCCCACATATAGCTATTTACTTTCCCTCTGCCTCCTCACATCCCTTCTATTTTAAATATGTTTCATCAAGACACTAAAATGTTGTCAGTACTCACGTTGTAGTGTGCCAGAGTGTTGAAGCGTCTCCACCTGCCCTCTTTCTGGGAAGTCAAGTCCAGATCAGACAAAATCTGTCCTGTTGAGCCCGGGCGCCACTCTGTGATGAAGGCCGGAAGAGAAAGTCAATCAATCATCGCTGCTACTGCAGGTGTGCTGCCTTGTTTGGCAAATTGTCTCCATACTTCAACCTTTTGTTCTTTCTTTCAATACGGTTTGCATTTATTTCATCATGGGTCATTGTTACCCTGAGGTTATTCTCTAATAATATGAAATAAATCCAGCTACCCATCCTTCACTCTCTCTCTCTCACTCTCTCTCTCTCCAGTATTTTCTGAATAATTTAAATCTAATTGCAAACTTTGATTTGCACCCCAACATTTCCAATCTAGAAAAAAATCAGCCACAACTGCAGACCTGAGCTCCACACCATCGGTGACATATGATTCATTTACATGTACCACCAAATGTAAGGGGGTTATCTTTCCGATTCACCATGAAAGAAGACGGATCTCTGCTTATCTAAAATGTATAAAGGAATGAGATCTACAGCCTGCGTGGGAATAAAAAATGTCTTTGATGTTGGAAAATGTCTATAGAGCTTTTGCCTTTCAAGTCAGTCCCCGAGGTTCCTGACTACAGTAGTGAACAAAAACTTTGTTTAGGGATGAAGGCTATCTTCATGTTGCTTCATGACACTGAATAACTTCTCATCCTTGGTGATGCCTATTTTATCCCACAAACAGAGACAGAAAAAACAATCTATCAAATGAAGTTAGAATGAAATGAATAATCAATTATCTATTTAGACAAATGCATTCTGATTTAATTAAAAAGGCATTTCAGTCAGGACTGAAATAGCGTCTCCATTTGGATGTCCTCTTCCCTCCCTGTAACGCTTACATTATTCATCGTTATTAGACATTTACCGCTTCAGCTCATCCTCTTCTCATGTGCCCTCATTTACTCACCCAGTGCGACACTGTCAACCTTGGGCCGCTGGGAGTACGGCAGGTTCCTGTACACCTGCTCAATGATCTTCTCTTTCACCTGCGAGATGGTGTCACAGCTCAGCACCTTGACGGGCGTCACATCCGGACCCTCGCCCTGCACCAGCACTTGCAGGGTCTGGCAAACACACACACACACAGACACATTAAGCCTCTAATATCTATATATATATATGGCAGATATATCTGTACATGCACCTACCCGGCCACCCTCCCACACAAACACACACAGAGACCCTCTGTCGGGATGCTGTCGTCATGGCAACCAGGCTCCTGTAAGCACACTGTGTGGTGACACCTGAAAGGACTCCTGTCACCTTGGCCAGCTAATGACCAAGGCTCAGCGGGTGCAAACTCTGACCCACCTCGCCTCCCACACTCTGTCAGAAATAACTAACTGACCACTCGACAGACTCGAACATCGGGGCGGGCAACACACTCGCAATAGAAACCTCGTAAGCCCGTCTGTCCGTCTTTGAGGTGAAAGAGAAGAGCACGCTGTGAATTAAAGCCAAAAGGAAACACGGTGTCTGCCTGTAAAATCTAGCCCATCGAGTTTTTTTCCTCCTTCTATAATTCAATCGCAGAAGGCGATCCATCACGGCAGGAGACGTGTAATTCAGGCTAATTTGGTAATTGTCCTCGACAACGCCATTACCCATGGGTCTTTTTATTTGTGCTGACTTCAACAGAAAACAGCCGTGTGTTCACATTAGCTTCCATTACCGAAACACGATACCAAAGCGAGACACGCAGGCTTTTCCTGACTTGCGTAAACTGCCCAAATAGACACAGAGCGGGTGCGGGTGCAGGTTGGGAGGTCGAGGAGAAGTTGTGGAGGTAGCTGGTTCTCTACACTTGTACCAACAAGTAGTACTTTCACCTAAGCCATGCATTTCCCCGCTATATGGGAATGTGTTGCCTGTGTCGTTTTCGAGCAGAGAACATTGACACTGAAAATGGATGTCACACAAAAGCGGGCAGTCGCCCTGGGGGTTTTTGGTGGTTACCATGGCAACTGCACTGTGTGTGTGCGCATGTGTGTGTGTGTGTGTGTGTGTGTGTGTGTGTGTGTGTGTGTATGCGCGCGCGTGCATGGTTGTGTTGCTCAGAAGGCACAAAACACCATGCAATCTCAAAGCAGTGTACAGTTTTTCCGACACTGAGTTTACCAGTTTGTGTGTGTGAGTGTGGGGTTTTTTGTGTGTGATTGTGTGTGTGTCCGTCCATCTCACCAAGACGGAGTACTCTACATCGTCGCCCAACAGGCCCGTGTCGTTGAGGGTGTACTTGGCTTTCTTCACTCTGGCGTCCACGGGCCCTTTCTCGATCTGGTGCTTGATGGCTCGGAACAGTTTGTACAAGGGCTCTCCTGCAGAGTCCTAATACATAGACACACACACACACACACACAGCCCTTTAGACGTCTCAGATGTTGTCAAGGAGCTAATTGTTGTGATTAGCAGTTTAGAAGACAGATAAATGCACATTATCAATACAGAGCACTAACGAAAGAAATGTAGAAATCCATGCACTTAGCCCACAGTTTAATGCTGTAGCATGTCATTATACACATTTTCTGTATCAGCAATTAAGTATTTATGCTAACAGATTACATATGATACATTTTTAGTGACCATAAACTCTTGTTACCTTCAAAAACTGATAAAGGCAGATAGACATCCAGTTACATAGCATCCTTTCCACCACTGTCTCTGATCTGGAAAAACACATTAGATGGACAGCTGTTAATATCATTGTAAGAATACAACTAAATCATTCTGGTGTATTGATGCTGTATGTTAATAAATTGTGCAAACATAATTTGATTAGAAAATTCAGAAAAAAAAAATGAAATATCTAATTTTCAAAATCAAATCATGACACTTAAATTCTGAATCCATGAGCTAAGAATCCCTGATAAATAGTCACTACTTGTAATGTATGTAATGTGAGCTCATATAAGGGTTTTTAGCATTTGTCTATACATATTTTGTAATATGTTTTTGGTGTTTATTGTGTTTTATGTTCATTGTATTCTCTTAAAATGTTGAAATACTACTTTCTTAAGAATGTGCATCTACAAAATGTCAACAAGGGAAATTCCCGCACAGCATGTCAGGATGTCAGGATATTTTGATTAAAAAAAAAGAAATCACGTCAGTGGTCACTTGACAGATCGGCAATGCTAATGTCACATGCCCACCGTCGGCGCCTATCGTTAGCTGCTAGCATGCCTAATTAGATGTCTTGTATATAAGGGGGCTTGTGTTGGCACAATGGCCTAATCAGCATAATGAGCCTCTCCATTGGGGGATAATTAAGATTGTGTACTTGCACAACAGCTAGTCACAGCGTGCCTAGCCACAGCAGACAGTTCAATTCACATAACCCCCTCCCAGCAGTGATGAGCGACTGTACGTTCAGACAAGTGGGTCCTGCTGAGGGAGGAGGAGGCCGCCGTCAGTGGATGATTTGACCGTGACATGATCATTATAGCGGTGGAGAGGGTGAAGAACAAAGAACGCTAGAATTTGAGATTCTTTTCTGAGGGCTATTTACTTCAGTCAAATTAGTCAGCTGAATGTTGACAGACTCTAATTCTACAAAGGCATTATGAGATGTTGCCAAGGGAGAAAACAGCAATTAATATTACGCAGTATCAGTGAAAAACATTTGCTGTTTTGGCAACATCCTAAAAATACCAATTCATTTGTGATAATAGTGTCATGCGAATCACAAACATATTTTTGAAGAATTTATGACCCATGCATTGCTATTTTTTGTAATATAACAATTGATCTCTCAATTATTAAAATATAATTCAGGTCAGAGTAGATGTTGGGTGCAGGTGATGTACACTTCAGTTGATGAGTTTGTTCTGATCAGGATTGAGAGCTGGAGCTTATTCATGCAATAAAACAGGCTCAGCATTTTTTAAGAGATACAGCATCCATTGAAAAATCCTCCTGGTACAAGATTAAGCCACAAAGCAACTTACAGAAAGCCAATATAATTGGATTTATGTATTCAAGGCAATCAAAAACCGTATAGACCAAAAGCAATTGTCAGCCTATTCACCCAGTTGGTCAAGATCTATAGGTTAAGAAGATAAAGAGGATGATGAAGGGGAACAGCAAAAGGAGAATCACACAGCACATTGTGCTTGGAGGAAAAAAAAAAAAAAAACACAGAAGGAGAAACAGAAGGAGGAAGACTGGAACAGATCAAGCAGCAGTCTGGCTCTTGGTAGTGGACTACAGTAGTCAGTGCAAAATTCAACAGACAACATGGCAACAGAATGAAACAGTCCACTGCCTCTTGAAGTGAATCCCAGTCCTCATAGAATGGTTATTATACTGCTGCCAGGGTTGAGATATGTAGTGATTCTGATTGCAGAGCTTAGATATAAGGACATTAATGATATCAGGGCAAAATGTGCCAAACAAGACAGTCAACAGCCATGCTAGCTGCTCTCTGAGGATGTACTTACAGCAGGGACAGTTAACCTCAGCCTGCTAACATGCTCACGATCACCAAGCTAACGTGCTGATAAGGTAAACATAAAGTACAGTCGAGGTCGATATTTGGTCATTAACCAAAATATAATGGTGCTTGATGGGAAGTTAAAGGATCTCCAAAGTTATTACAATTGATCCTGAGGGTGACATGAATTCCGTGAAATATTGTACTGACAATCTACACTAGCGCTGACAAGATATTTTACATAGAACTAAAAATACCAACCTCACGGTGGCGCTAGAGGAAAAAGTCAGGGATTACTAACGTCATTAGGATTTGAACTATGGGAGCCATGCATTTAGTGTCAATCCATCCTGGAGATGTAGGCATTTCACTACATGAGTGAAGACTTTGACCTGCTGATGGTTCTTAATGAAAAGTCTGATGTTCACCATGGTCAGTGAGATTCATCCTGTGGGGACCATGAATGTCTGTACAAAATTTCCTGGCGATCCATTCAATAGTTTTTGAGATGCATCAATCTGGCCCTGGACATTTTAGCAGCACAAAACATCTTAGATATTAAACTTGGCACTGGCGTTTTGACATTGTATCTGACTGCTCCAGTATGTACTGAGCAGCAGCACTGAGGGACTCCTCACTCACCTGCGCAACATGAGTTTAGGGTTCTTGCTGTGGACGTATTCCTCAATCAGCTCCAGCAGCAGTGTTCTCATAATGTCGGTGTAGTATTCCAGTTTCCCGTGCAGAGCCACCGTCAGCAGGGATGCGAAGTACACCTTGGCCCTGGCGTTGAAGTCTTGACTGCGCTCCAGGGTACGGATAAACTAGGAACGCATATCAAATTCTAGTCAATATTAAACATTTCGCTCAGAAGCACAAAAGCTGATGACGTTAGAGGAAAACCCACAGGATCACCAAAGTCATTAAGATACATCATCTGAGAACCATGAGTGTCTAAACCAGTTCGCCCCTTGACCAGACTGTCCCCTGGGTGCTCTATAGTAGCTGCCCACGGCTCCCAATACTTAAAGTTGATTTACATTTACATATTTCACATGATTGTGCAGTATAATTACAGTAATGAGGAAGGTCTTTGAGTTCAGGAGGTTGGAGAACTGGTTGAGCCCCTGAGTCACTGTGGCCCGTCGAGCCTCTGGGATGTCGAGCTTTCCTGTGATCATCACATCATTGGCACCGTCCTTAGAGGGCAGGAAGAAGACGCGTTCGGTGTAGGTTTTGTAGTCCAGGAAGGGGATTCGTCCCTCGCTCAGTTCGTTGCTGTGGTCCTCCATCTCGATCATCAAGTCTGCGAGATAAAAACAAGAAAGTAGTACCTCATTCCTTTTTAATAAGCAGCTTTTCTCATTTGTGTGCTGCTCGTCTGTCTCAATCATTATGTTGCGAGAGGCAGCGAAAGGGAGAGCTTTGCCAGGAAAATTATTTCAGCTGTGAAAGATTGTTTTCTATTACTGTTACTGCAAAACTGCTCCTCATAATGATGATAACATGATGTTAAGCAGGAGAATTTATTTAATTCACTGCCGTACAATACATCCAACAAATGTAATCAGAGCTATGAAGCACTTCATTGCTTTATAGCTTCTTAGAAGCATAGATCCTTTGAGGGACATTAGCGATATTGGTGAGGTTTTGCACAGTTGGTACCTGTGAATTCTTTCTTGCAGCGGTCCCGCACGCTCTCCTCCAGATTCTCAAGCTGATGTTTCACCTTCTCGTACTCCCTCTCTGCCTGCTGACTCTTTCTCCTGAACACATTAAACAAACACAACACGTGTGTCGTAAAAAAAAAAGAAAAAAAAGAAAGGATTTAAACTTGAAAAAAATGAAAGGTTTCAGAGATCTAATTGTTGTTTAAAGACTCTGGTTTGAGTTGGCACAGTTGGCTGATAACTTAGCCACAGTGTTTCCTTTGAGTCTCCCAAAAATATATTATTAGCGCTGGTATTACTTTGTCACTGATGTAGGTGTTTTATAAATATTCAGCTGAAAATGAGCAAAGTTGAATTGATCCAAGACCGCCTGTGTTATTTTGGAGAACCTCTAGGATGCACAGACTGATTTGGTCAAATTAAAAGCAGTATAATATTATGACAATACAGTTTGAGAAAAATACCATATTTGCATTAATATGTGTCATTGTAGGTGGTTAGGTTTAGGTGTATGGGTTTGTGGTCAAACGGGGTGTTACTGTACATCTCTCTGACATCTAATTAACCCCGAACTTAAGTAACGTCCCGTTCATTAAATGTGCAAGCCCAGTTTTTGGCACATCAATACTTTTCTACAAAATGGGTTTTAAAAGGTCACAAGACAAGTAAAAAAAGTTTTGCAAGAAAAATTGATTTTGCAATTATTGTTATTATTTGTAAATGAACAGCAGTGGGAAGTAAGGCCAATTTTAACTAAATGCAAGGGTTAAGGGGGTCACAAGACAGAAGGCTGGAGCTGGGAACCACTGGCTTCAAAATATTGTGGGTTTGTAAGTTTACCGTTAGCTGACGAATGTTTTTTGCTAAACAACACACACAAATGGCCTCTCCAGCAAGAAAAATGTAGGTATCTAATTAAAAACGGTGTAAAATCATAACATTAAAAAAAAGGCCTAAACTGAGTACTATGTGACGTTTACCAGTAGGGTCAAGAGGTTCAGATGTCTAAAAGCGAGGTCAAATAGTAAGATAGTATATGCTAACCCAAAGCAGCTTAACTCACCTGTAGCAGTAGACAGAGATAGCGATGATGAGCAGCATGGGGACAATGACAGCAGGGATGATGACGTAGAGTGGCAAATCATTCTTCTTCTCGTATTCTACCGAGCCGACCACCCACTCCCCTTTCCCAAACATGATCTGTGGATAAACACAGAGAGAGAGAGAGAGAGAGGGAGGGAATCTTATTATCTGCACAAGCTCTTGACATTTTAGCCCGAGATGTATTCAGGTAGGTGTCGATGGTAAAGATTCGACAGCGCTGGAGAGGAAGCTGGAACAGAGGAGGATCTACATAATTGCCCAAAGTTCTGCAAAATCAGCTGCAGGACCTTTCTGTATTTCTAAAGTGCTAGGGCTATATGTGCAAGTTGGTGGGCCCACATTAACTGAACAAATGCATGTGCATTGGGTTTGACACTTTATAATCAATCTTTTTCCATGCAAGTATTCTGCACCTTTTGATAGTTCGTTGGTGTCCCTTCTTTATGCTGCACACAGCCACAGAAATAGCTCACTTAGAGGAATTACCCAGAGGAGAGGTTACAGTATTCATCACAATTGTGGCTTGGCTATAATTAAATGTAATTACAAAAGGGCCTGTAGCTACATGAAAACTGTTCAACCAGTGAAAAGAATGGGGTTCCCAGATGAACAGAGGACACGCCTAGAGAAGTACAGTAACGATTCATTAACCATCCATTCTCCAAGCTGCAGGTCTGAGTAAGTACATTTACTCAAGCAGTACATTTAAATTAAAGTTTTACGTACTTGCACTTGATTATTTCCTTTTCATGCCACTGTATACATCTATTTTACTACATATCTCTTCAATGAAATAACATACATTGATATGACACTTAATAGGGACATTTTTCTGCTTTATGTACATATCTACATTTTCCTGATTATAGTTACATATTTTTAATAGTAATGGAGTATTTTGACAGTGTGGTATTGGTCATTTTTACTGAAGTAAAGGATCTAGGACATATTTCCTCCACCACTGTGTGTCTGCCTGACTTTTGTTGTTCTGACCGTTAAGTCCAGCAGCTCGGGCCGAGTGTCTCTGCGGTGCCGTCTGGAGCGAGCGCTGGGCGTGCTGGAAGGTGGGTCCAGAAACAACTTGTCATCCTGAAGTGTGTTGACCAGACAGGTAACGTCACCCACATACGCTTGAGCCTCTTTGGCCGTCATAGCTTTGGAGAATCCCCGACCCTGCAGGGGTAAGATCGACTGTAATGCTTAAAGTGCCTTGACAGAACTACATGGAAGAGAAATTAATTACTGCATTTATACACCATCAAGTAGACCCATCATATGAGTATTAAAAATATTTTCATTAGTAATGGATGGAAAGTTTATTACAGCTCGTCACTGTTCCACTATGCGTGCCGAAAGTAATTAGAAAGATTACGATTCTATTCATTGTAAGCACATTTTTAAGTCATTTCTTAGTTAAGACACTGTAGGCACAGCTCCAGTCAATCCCACAGTTCTGGCATTGCAATATACACTTTGAGATTTTGCAGCACACTTTTGTATCTACAGACATGCTTTCAATTATTCTAATGCAGTCTGCAATATGAGAAAGGTGAAATTAGCTTTAAGTAAACCAGCATCTGAGTAATTGAAAAGGCCTTTTGCAAATGCCTTAATTGCCTAATTTACTGCAGTACTTACAATGTCTGCACAAAGCAATCACCTTGGACTTCCACTTTGGAGTTTGTGATGGACATTTTTCTATATTTTCTATATAGATTTTACAGATTTAATGACTCGTGAAACATATACATAGATGTATCTGTAAATAAGATAGCGTGTAAAAAAGATATAAACCTTGAACCTTGAACCTTTCCCTGCTCACCCTGTCTGGGTTCTTTTACCGGGTCGCTGTACATTATCCTTTACTGCGCTCTACTGGCGTAGGGTGTAGACCCTTTTACAGCCGACGTCATGATTACGTCACCATGTTAGCTGGAGGCAAAACAAAGTGAGGCAAATGCGACTCACCTCACAGTAGTGGGATGAGAGTGAGAGATGAGAGAAATTTTGCTAATAGGCTAAACTACTACAGAGATGAAGAGATGGTCCGCTGTTGGACTTGTTTTCTGTAACCTGTAAAGCATAGTGGAATTAGCAGGCTAACTAGCCAACGGCTGGCCACTTGGCTAGCTCGCTAAGTCCTTCATGCTTTCATGAAAAGCTGTGATTGAAAAGTTTTTCAGAAATCTGTGTTTTTTTCATGGTAATCCTCCCATGACCCATGGGATTTACTTTACCAATCTAGAGTTGGGGAAAAACAGTTTCAGAGAAAAAGATATTTGCATTAAGAATATTACAATATTAGGTATTTTTATCGTTTAAAAGGGTTAGAATAAATAAATGCAACTACTAATGTACATTTGCCTCAGTTCACTTGACTTCCCAAAGAATAACCCCACTGTGCTAAAATGTTAAATGTAATGCTATTTGCATAACTTTTCTATGCAATGAAGACCATCCATAACATAAGCAGCTAAAGAGCGAAAATGTGGTGCAGCAACTGCAATTCAGCATCTTTTCCATTTTTATCCTCAAGTCAGATAATAACACCATTTATCTTAATTCCTTCACACGAAGAGGCATATTTCTCAGAAACACTGCTGTCATACTACAACCGCAGCATTAAAAAGGGACCCGAGCAGCCTGCACTCACAGTCACGATGATGATGCTGGCCTCCGTGATGACCTTCTTGGTCAGCTCGTTGAAGCTGGGGTCAGGGTGGTAGTCGAAGGGCTTTAGTACCTTCTCCAAGTTGTCAAGCTGGATGTAGGTTTTAAAGGGCTGGTTCAGGGAGCTGTTTACTGTTGGAGACCGAAACTGGATGACCGTGTCGTTCTTCTCGTGGGCTTTCTGAATGTTTCAGAAGGTGAGTAAAACATAACTGGACATTAACAATGATGCAAAGTTTTATGTTTTAAGTAAGAAAAAAAATATAGCAGTATTCAACATAGAAAATATGGTGAGAGAGAGAAAAGCAAACAGTGGGTGTTTTTCAACAAGGCAGGGAATTAATGCTTTTGTTGTGTGAGGGAAGAGTGTTTCAGGGGTGTAGGGGGAAAAAGTCTGATTTAGTAAAATTGGTACGGTAAAAGTATGTGTCTCTTTTCAATCATTCTACTAAAATCCCAATCTGCCATCGTAGAATAGCAGCCTCTGATGAATCACAACTCACACTGAGTCACTCCTCTGGCTTTGTTCATTCACTGGACCGATGGCGATATTTCTGTCGCTCTCTGATTGTTTCGATGCAGGGCTGACAAAACTGTGTGTGACAGCCAAACCCGACAGTCTTACACACAGTTACGTTTTTCAAAGGACAAGGCAAAAGGCGTAGGCTACATCAGATAATGCTTTAAAAAGTCACGCAGACCTACTCTAAAGTTTGAGACTGGTTGTACTGGTTGAATATGTTTTCCTCATTTAGCTCAAAAGTGAATTTGTCCTATTTTAGGGGGATTTATTTGCATAAATGGAATATAACATTCATAACTATGTTCTCTTTAGTGTATAATCACCTGAAACTAAGAACTGTTGTGTTTTCGTTAGCTTAGAATGAGCCTTTTATATCTACATAGGGAGCGGGTCCTCTTCACGGAGTCCGAAGTGGTGCGCCGCCATGTTTCTACGATAGCCAAGAACGGACAAACCAAACACTGGCTCTAGAGAGCACTTTTGTGTTTTTACGTTACATAAAGGCCACCATAGTTCTCCAATATGCTTGGAAAGGGAGGGGTGAGCGGAGAGGTATTCAGTTTAATGCAATCTGCAACCTCGCCACTAGATGTCACTAAATCCTCCACACTGCTCCTTTAAAGTGTTAACTCACAGTAGCTCTGTGAACTGACTGTCTCTTCTGACCATACAATATGTTGCTCTGTGGTAAAGTTAATAGTTCAACATTTCGGGAAATGGCGGATAAGTATGAAGCTACAGCCAGCAGCCAGTGAGTTAAGAATGGAAACAGGTATAAAAGCTAGCCAGGCTCTATCCATAAACCAAAGCATTGAATAAATTACCATTTTGACTTGATGATAGAACTGAATGAAAAATCAGAGGATCATAAAAGTTATTACAAAAACCACAAATCTGAACCTCATGGTAGAGGAAAAGTCAGGGGTCAAAATGTCTTCATACGAACTACTTTAGGTGGTGCTACGCATTTTAACTTAGTGATATTTAAATCTACATCTAGCAATAATTTCTAAATCATTTTTGCAACTAGGCTAAGTTTGAAGTCACGAGCAGCTGGTGCAACCAGCTCTAGAGGTCTCTGTTTACAATTACAAACAAGAAATGCAGGGTCTTTACAGCCAAAAAAACAACCTAATTTCTTTGAGCCGCTGACCTGACCTACAATGTAATCAACATGTTTTCGCCACAAGCCAGCAGCCAAAAATATTTGGGTCTAGTTCAGTGGATAGACTTAAACCAAGAGAGGCTTATGAAGTTGACCAGCCAAGGCCTTTGAGATAACACTTTACATTCGCTGCTAGTTTGTGGCAGCCAGGAGTCTTTTCAAATCTCTCCTGTCCCCCGGGTAGCAGGGCACCAGGGAAAAAAAACTTGAATGCCAGTATTAAATTTAGCCCTTTAAATGAAATGAACAAAATTGCTACTGCTTAACACTGGCCAGTAAACTGGAGGGCAGGCGGCGGCACGCTGTGTGCAACTCCTTCAAGTTCCCGGGCAGAGTCAATCCACCTGATTGAGCTGGACGAGGAACATAGTCGTATCTTGCTGAGGGTGAAACAGTAGCGCCGCTATCTGCAATCTTACAGGTTTTAAGGATTTATAGCCTAAGAAGTGAGATGACGTAATACTGGCTTATGGACTCTCTCTGATCAGTGGAAGCATGGAGGAGTGCAGATGTGTGTTTGTTGACGTGTGTGCATGCTTGACAGAGTTTGAATAAATCACCACAGAAGTCGTGGGCTCATGAGATGTGTGGAGATCGATGGACAGTGCTGCTACTGTGAGGGGGGGGCAGAAATTTTCTGAGACAAAGAATCGTAGGACTGAGAGTTAAGAGAAAGTGTGAAGTGAGCAAAGAAATGATGACGTTTAGAGGAGGGTAATCAACGTGGGGAGACGCTGATTAATAAAGGGAGTAGAAAACAGAAATGGAAGACACACCTCAAAGGCTATTGAATCGTCTCCTTGGACCTTCAGGACTGCAGTCTGGATTAGGTTAAAGCCAGAGCCGGTCACCACAATGTTCCTTCCTCCACTAAAAACACACACAGACACACAGATGTAGAAAACACAGTAAAACACATAAATGAGATCTAAAAACAGATATCCCCAGCCAGCCACATAAAGACAAGCTCATAGAGAGAGTTGCGGGAAGACAGACACACTTCTTAAATTGCGCCTGGGGTCATTTTTCACCGAAGATAAAAACAAATTAGTTTAGCCTGCAAGCCGCATATATCTGTTGCCTGTTGTTCCAGGCTGCGTGCCTAATCACACGCACTAGTGCTTTCAATTGCTCAGAAAAAAGCAAGGTAACCGTCTAATGCATCCATTTTCAGAGATCATCAAGCAGTTTGGTACAACATCAAAGACTAGCATTTTGTATCCCCTTCAGCGAATCAGAAGTAAGTATGGGAAACATTCTGCACACATACACAAACAACAGGTATACTCTAGTCTAGGAGGACAAATCATGCTTAAAAAAAACCTAAAAGGTTTTTGGCATTAATAACCTTTACCAAGGTTTCAGACGGAGCTTGCGTGGCAGAGAGCAAGGCAGGTACCATTCCAAGTGTTCAATTTTCCATAACAGTACTTTTCTATACAACCTTGTCATCAATGTCAACAAAGGCGCCTTTGCTCTTCTGTTTTGGCTTCTCAACTTTAAATACAAATGCAAAGTGGGAGGTATTTAAAGGAGAATTAATTTGCTTCCGTCCACCCGGATGTTATTGTGCTATTTTTAACAACTAATCATTATTAAATTGGATCTGTATCTGCAGACTCGGGTAAGAATTACATCAATAACGACAAGGAGAGCGAGCCTCCTACAGCTTTCCAAACAAAGCAGGCGAGCATGTATTTGTTTCAATTTTCATGACAATCCACCCAATGGTCGGTGAGACACTCAAACCGCCAAATAACAACCTTAAGGTGGCGCTAGAGGAAAAGTCAAGGGATCATCACAGTTAATGGCATTCATTTCCTTAGCTCCATGGATATCTGTACCATATTTAATCCATCCAATAGCTGTTGAGATATTTCAGTCTGGACCAAATCGGTGGACCGACCAACATTGCCATCCTTAGAACCTAAAAACTTCAATCTAACAGAAATCATTTTAAATACTCGTGTTTGAGCACATCGGAAAGTAAAAAAAGAAACCGGACCCTGTGGATGTTGTAGCAGACTTCCCAAACCTCTACAAAGAAGGTGAAGGTATAAAATGACGAGGACAAAACTTGAAAATAACACACGCCAAATATCACTATATCCCTTGAAATTTCATTCAACACTATATGTTTCCGGGTAAAATGAAATATCAATATTACAAACACTTTGAATCGAGGTGAAACGCTTGCAGGCTGCTACTTTATACTGACCAGACAAAGCTTTCTTTGGGGTGATGGTCCAGCACGATGGGATTTTCCAAGAAGTGGAAGGCTCTTGGGATGGTTGTTGTGGTACTCTTTCCATACTTCACCGTGACGGTGAGAGAGTCAGAGGGCACCTTATCTGTTCGGTATTCTCCTGTCCTGCAGGTGATCTCTGCTCCGAAGTGCAACCTGCAAAGACAAGGACACAACACTAACTGGCTGCAGGAGTCAGGGTCGCACAAGGTCACTGTGCAGTGGAAGCCAACATGGCAGCAGTCTGACAGCTTGTTAATTCCCGGCTTTGCTGCTCCTCTGGCTCGTTATTTTCCCGTTACTTCTGCCTAAAATGTCACCGCGGACTTGGTTTGACAGAACACCGTTGGTCACAACAGCGAAGGCAAATGGTAGAAGTAAAATAAATCATGCTTATGACACCAAAGTTACGGTCAATTCCATTTTGGCTTCAGAAATGTAAAAAAGAAAATCAATTTATGGGCTTCAAAGTGTGCATACTGTAGAATTTGCATAGAATACAACGTCTGAATAACAAGTAGCACTTATCAATTTACCAGACTGAATTGAAAGAGAATTGAGCTTTGGCATGAATGACAATTATCGAGGAAAAGAAGCCCTTACACAGTGCAGTCCACCCCTCCGACGGTAACCTGGACATCCTCCTTACTGCCAGTGTCCAGAGAATGTCCAGAAATGGTAATGACGGTGCCCCCAACTTTCGGACCTCTAGAGGGTTTCACCTCCTCTGGAATCGGGTCCTGGTGAGGGAGGAGACGGGATGCGAGGTCACAAGACACAG
Organism: Anarhichas minor; assembly: GCF_050575085.1. NCBI lineage: Eukaryota > Metazoa > Chordata > Actinopteri > Perciformes > Anarhichadidae > Anarhichas > Anarhichas minor. The sequence goes on from NW_027466457.1 coordinate 11,268,695, forward strand.
CATGAATACATACTCATCTTTCCCCTGCAAGGATTTACATGCACACACAAGGTCCAACCCACAGGCTCGCTCACACACTCAACAACAACACGCACACACAATGCTTTGGCATAAACTTACACACATTTCCTCTCAACCTCCTTGATCTCCAGCTCTCTATTAGAAACATTCACACACACACACACACACACACACACACACACAAACTCATACAAGCACCACATCTGCCTCAATTTGCTGAGCAAACAGTTAGGAGGAGCACTCCCCTGTGGTGGAAGCTTTAGCGGAGCCAGAGATATGAAAAGCCAGTTTAATACTTTAACAGGCTACAGCGTAGCTATTTGAGAGAAAAGGGGGGCCTACTGCACAGCATCTGGTTAAAGAGGAATGCACGCACATTGTGGCTTTTTATACAGTGCATTACCATTGTACTGTGACAGTATCTCGACGGTGCATTTACCAAAACATTAGGATGTACATTCTACATAAATGACATGCCCTTGGTATGTTCTGATAAGGAACTCTCATCAGTTAGGAAATGGAAACATAATAGAGGCAATAAAATAACACAATCAGCTGAAAGCTTTTGGATGAGTTTATTTTCTGGGTCCAAAGTTTTACGCCTCCATATTGAAAGTGCAGCTGAGGAGAGAGAGAGAGTGAGTGTGTAGTAGTAAGTATTTACCCTGTAGGTGAAGTAGATGGAAGAGGTTCCTCTCTTTCCTCCCTTCACCTCCACCTCCACCTGGCCCCAGTTAACATTGATGGGGTCAACAGGGCCGATCTCACACACCACGCTGGACAGGACAACAACAAAAAATACTTTAGAGTAGGGCTGCAAGTAACAATCATTTTAATTATCAATTCATCTTCTGATTATTTTCTTGATTAATTTACAGAGAATCATTACATGTTTCTGTTTTTGTCCATTGACTAAGCGATTAACTGACTCGTTTTAACTCCATGTAAGACCTGTATTCCTGATTAATGTTCCTGTAATGTACTTCCACAAAAAAAAACTCTTGTCTCTACTACTTACTTACGGCTGCTCTATTGAAAACAAACAGATAGCCTCATGCAATCGTTGTCCAAATTTACCATCTAAATCAGCATCTGAATATTGTCGACATTGGCAGACAAATGAGTACTGTCTTGTTTTCGTTAATTGGAGGAAGTGGTGAAAATAACTCGGGTAATTGAAAAAAAAAAGAATAAAAAAAAAAAAAAGGAAGTACAAACAATTTCATCTGACGACTAAGCGGATATGAAGGCATTATGTTTTTTAATGCCAGATTGGCTGCTTCTAGCATGTTAGAAATATAGTCCTTTGGGAATTATAGCACACTGCAGAGTCTAGGAAAAGTGTGATAAACCAAACACGTCCACTAGGAATATGTGTTGCTGATGAAACCGGTCAGCATAAAATGGCAAGCATCATTCGGGCTAACAGGTGGGCCACTAGTAGACAATTAACAGCTACGACAGTGATGTGTGAAGGAATGAAATATGGAAAAGCTGTCAAATCTTAAAGCAAGTGAGCGCCAACATGCTGTAGACCATGGAGGACAACAAGATGAAGTCTACAGCGGGCATGTGAGCTCCAGTAGTGGATGATTTAAGGGTGAAAAACATTCCATCTGGTCTCATAAATCCTGGTTTATGCCTCATCATGCAGATGGCGGGGCAAGAATTTGTCATAAACGTGGATCCATCCTGCCAGGTGTCAACAGTTCTGGCTAGAGGCTGCGGGGTGACGATGTGGATGCTTTATTTTTTCATATACCATTTGAATAAAGTGAACGCTGCTGTGACTGAAGTGCATTTGCGAGACTTGAAGTTTATTCCAATGTTTTTTTGGGAGGAACAGAGTGTCTGCAGCATGAAGAGGCCACCAACAAGCTGTGGCAAATATGTGATGCAGTGCTTTGGTGAATTCATAACTCAAAGAATGACAGTATTTAAAAACTGACATTCAGCAGTATTCCCCAGAGGAGGAAGTACATTTACTCAAGTACAATTTTTTAGGTCTTTTCTGATACTTTATACTACTGCAATTCATTTCAGAGGAAAATATTGTACTTTTTATAACATTACTTTATTACTTAAAAAAACATGTACAATTCATTGCTAATGATTAAACTAGGGCTTATAAAACTTTTTTGGCTCGTGACTCTTCATGAAAGAGCAGTGTCTAGTTTACTGTCACCTTTCAGATGTCTATGAGTTATTAGAAGTTCCACTAAAGAGACAAACCCCCCAAAAAATTAAATAACTGGTTTAGGCCCAAAGAGGTGAAAGTATCCAACTCTTCGAAACTAGTGCTTTTGTTGTTTGTACTTTTACTCAAAAAAAGGATCAGACTATTTCTTCCACCACTGCCATTCAGATCATTACACTGGCATAGTGAGCTAATTGAAACATGCACCCTAGTTACCTTCCTTTTTGCAAACCTGCCAAACACAGTTTGACCAACAGCGAACAATAGGGAGAAAGTGGGTGTGCTGCTACTGCTCGTAAATTTGCATAAATACATGAAAGTGAGTATTACCTCGTGGAAACAGAGTACTTCTCCTTCTGATGGATACAGGGCACCCCAACCACACTGATGCTTATAATGTCTTCCTTGTGGATGCCGAGGTTGGAGCCCCGGATGGTGATGGAGATCCCTCCACGCAGGGGGCCGAAAAGAGGGATGATCTGGGTGGGGAGATACAGTGGTGGGGGGCGTGTTTTTAAAAAGAAGGGATTTGAAATGGATTTCAACAGATTAGTTGCGCAATAAGAATGTACAGGAGATTTACACAGTCTCTTTAAGTCCGCTGAATGGTTTAAGTGTTTAATATTCAAGACCATGGTTGAGAATTACATCCATACGGTATGAGCCTAGTTTGCATATATGTGTATGTATTAGAGCCCAACTGATGCTGGATTTTGGATGCTGATACGAAAGAAACTTGAGGATAATGTTCACCATTTTAGTGTTAGCATGCTAACATTCACTAAGTAGCACAAAACACAAAGAACAGCTAAGGCTGATAGGGGGCAGATATTTGCTCATAAACTAAAGTATTGGACATATTGAAATTACAATGGGACATGATGATGGTGCTGGATGAAAAAAATCAGGGCATCGCCAAAGTTATTACAATTCATCTTGAGGGGGACATGAATGTGTGTACAAAATGTTGTAGCAATCCATCCAATAGTAGACAGGACATGGCACTAAAGGAAGTCAGGGGATCAATAAAGCACGAAGGATTCATCCTCTGGGGACGATGAATGTCTTGAATGAATTTCAGGGCAATCCATCCAATAGTTGTTGAGATATTTCAGTCTGGACCAACGTAATGGAGCGACCAACATAACCGATAATATACATAAAAATGCCTCAAAACATCTAGCCAACACACACACACACACACACTGTGATATCTTTATGCATCGGTCAGGCTGTTGTATGTATGGCCATAACCTCTGTCACAATGACATCAACGATTTTTGTCAATGACAATGTGATGCCAACAATTAAGTAATCAAAGAAAGAATTGATCCAATCATGACGTGCTGCAGATCAGCTCAACACGCCCTCAAGGAGAAGCAACTCCGTCGAGAGAAAGTGGAGAGGCCAATTAGATGGTCCAATCAATAATCCAATCACCAAAGCTGCTGCTTTTTCACTGCCAGTCACAAGCCTTTCATGCACGTACTGTCTCCAGTTCAAAAGTCAACATGAAGAGATGACGACATCGTAACTACTCACATTGGTGATCTGGGGGTCGGGACACTCGGTGTTGTAAGGATCCTCAGACCGTTGTTGGTCAGGATTGCACAGCTCGTTGTACACACACGCCCTCTGCTTGGCGCACCACACACACCTGTACTTTGGATCTGCATTCTTACAGAGACTACAGTCCTCCCTCCCTATGGAGCAATTATACAGGGTGACTATAGGAGAAGTAGAGAGGAGAAAAACTATTAGCACAGTTTGTCTTATACCAATTTTCTCATACTTAAAGGTCTCGCTTTTCATGAATAATTAGCAAGATGTTTATATTTGCATCTTCTTAAAACTTTTAAGTTACATGACAAGGTAACTGTGCAGTCATTTGCATTTGAATCCTTCATATTCTGTCAAAAAATGTTTGGTGATACAGTCATTACCAAATAAGTTTCTAATTATTTTTAATTAAAGATTAAAAGCAGTTTCTCAGATCTAATGGCGGCCCCACACTGGGACCAGCGGCATTAAAAATACTGTAAGCCCTCCATGATAAAATGTGAGCGAGTGTACCGTTCAGCGTGCTGTCCATCTTCTTGCCCGACTCTTTGTCCTTCACGTAGAAGAGAACATTGGTCTCCGGTGACTTGTCGTAAGAAAACTAAGAAATTGGAAGAAAATGAATTATTAATACAGAATCCAGTGATTAATGGCACTTAAGCTCTTCTCGGCAAACAGTGTGGGCTGCCGCTCCCTCATGCCAAGGCAAGAAAAGAAAGGAAGGGAAAAAAAATTACACCCGGTCTGGCAGATTTTCAGCTGAAGAAATCAATGTTGGGAAAGAACATAGCTGGGGGCTAGGTACTGTTTGAGCCTCCAAATCACAGAATTCACAATGTGGAGAGGCAGTTAAAATAACTCCAGTGAGGAGAGTCTGTCCATTAGAGGGAGCTAGAGAATATCTAAGTGACTGCTAAAGGGTGATTTGATTTATAACCCTGAAAAACAAAGTCAGTTCATAGATAGTTTGGATCTAAACTGTTAAAATGTAAAATCAGGTGAAGGACAAATTCGCCTCGCATTCGCATCCCAGCAAAGGAACAAAATCAGCAGTTCATTGTGAATACAGAGATACAGTTGAGGGCTGAGCGTCAAGCAACTAGAAAACAGTGGTACTCACATTGAAGCCGCTGAAGACATACAACGGCCCGTTGTCAATATTGACCTCCTCTTCCGTGTTTCTCATCAGTGCAGTGCCGATCGTGACAACACGACCCTGGAGAACAATACAACATTTAAAAAAAACATGGCGGATTAATATATGTAGATCCTATTTGATAATTAATGTTCTCTAATGCTCCTCATTTTTTCCACTGCTGAGCAAGAAATCTAAAAGACTGTTGTACTATAGACTCTTCCAGCCCTTGGCTGACATGGCATGATTGGCTCCTTTCCTTTCCTGTTCGCAACTGTATCAAAGTTTTCTGTAAGAGAACACTACACACAGAAGGTGTTAACAAGGAGTTACTAGTTATCAATTTGTTCGTGAAAACCGGCCCATCCTACTGTTGCTTTTAGTTTTTGCTGTACATACACACTTGTTTGATTAAAGTTAAATACTTTTATAAAATGGGTAGCTCAAATCAAGCAATCTGATTGCTTAGAATTCATGATACAATACCCACATAGCTGCTAGAACCGCTACAAAAATAATCTGATGCGGGTCTTGACACGAGAAAGATGAAGTGTCTCTCTCAAAAGCCATTGGCAACCAAAACTCAAGGCCGGGAGAAAGTGGAATAACATCCTCTCCAAGCAACACATCCACACAAATAAAGGGCGAGCCGAGTACGAGCAGCTATCAAAGTCATCCTACCGACGGTGGACAGTTTCTCAGTGGCTGCAAAATAGATGGCAACATTCAAATAATGTAAATGAAGAGCCAAATAATAAAATCAATATAATGCTAGCCTGTGATGAAAAGATAAATATTCTAGCTGCTAGTGTGCGTTCCATATCAACCACCTTTATCTATCAATAAAAAAACATTTAAATTGGACTGTATGTATAACTTTCGTACAGCCATATTTGATGAGCGTTTTATAGAAGCAATAGCTCACTTCTGCCCAAGACATATTGTGATCATATCGCAGCTAAGGGGAGTTGTATTCTTCTTAGTCATGCACTGGTTAAAAATTGCGATCAATCCGGCTCACGGCGGGCCTAAGGCCATACTGAATAAATATTTAGAAGAGACAGTTATTTCTCCAGACAATGTTAAATTCTGTGTCTCTTTACCTGGTTGAGGTTCAAATTTATCCCCTCGAAGCCGATAGGAGTCTTGTAGCCCACAGGGATCAGCACAGGATCTGGATTCTCAAACTGAGGACACTTCGCTCCCTGAGAAGGCATCAAAACAAATCAGATACTCACACTTTTAATAATTTACATTTTAAATATGCGAACCACTTAACGGACACCCTCGTCTGCGGTTACAGATAAGTGTATCGCTGAAACATCTGCTCACTTATAAATTGATATCCTCCACCCTACAGTATTTGTCATGCAAGATGGTGCCAGCTGATACTGGGATTTGAGTTCTTTTTTTATTAGTTTTCAGGGGAAATTTGGATCGCTCATGCGTCCCCTCACGTGTGGTGATTAGATGAGTCTTTTAAAACTTCTGTTGCACTTTTTCCACACATACTATCAGAGATGAAGCTTCTTGACATGCCATTGATGTGTTAACACTTGAGAAGACTCACCTGACGGTGCTTGATGATGTTCTGACCCATCAGACTGTCGTCCATGTCGCTGCAGGTGTGGGCGTATGTGTCCCACTGGCAGCCCCACGAACTGGCCACGCATGACATGCACCTGAGGACACACACACAAAAATAGACCAAAGATGAGAAAATGCTTTCGAGGGCATTTAATTAGGCAGTCACACACACACAAACAAAATCTTAAAGCATGCAAACTCATCAAGGAGCGTTCGGCAAAGAAATCCATGTTGCTGACAACAAAATGGATCTCTGCAACTTCACATAAGCAAAGCTCGTTCATCACACATTCCTTGGCATGAAAGAAATGAAGAAAAAAATAAAGAGGTGGAAAAAAAATGGCGAGATCGACTTTCATTTTTTGATTAATGAAAAGGAAACTGAAGCAATTTCCTCGGCTTGATAATAAAAGGAGAGAAAATGCAAGAGGTGCATTCAAAATTACCATGCATCACAATTTACAAACACAGCCTTGATCTCTCATCTGTTCATGCACGGTGATACATTTACATCAAGGTTGTCAGTTGATGCTGTGTTCAGTGTCACTGTGTACTTTCTGTGAGTGACAGAGCAGAACTGATAGATTGAGAGTGACTCACGGTGTGTTTTCGGATTTCCTAAATGTGGCAGCACAGTTATAGAACTTGAACTCCCGCGTAGCCAGCTCCACAGTCTCGTTAACAAAAATCCTGACGGCCACGGCCACAAAGTCTGAGGACGCAGCAGAGAGAGGGTTAAAATGTGCTTCACTAGCTTTTGGTGGGATATGAGTTTTACACATTTATGAATGGGATGGTGTCATCGGGAATAATTCTGACTATGCAAGACTTAAATTGTTCATGGCAAGACAAAACAACGCAGGAAGGACGACATATTCTGACACACAACACATGATCTTCAAATCATTTTTGACAGAGCATGGCCTCAACTTCCTTTATACCAATTATGTATTAATGCATTCATCTAACCAGACTTGGAGTCTACAGCCATGCTCGTGGCTATGTAAAGCTGTACTTGTGCACACAGGAGCACTTTGAGCTAAATGCTCCCGTCGCCAAGCTTACACGCTCACAATGACAATGCTAACAAATGCCAACGTTAATACATTTGCTAATTAGTAAAACACAAAGTACAGCCTAGGCTGATGGGAATGTCATTAGTTTTTTAAAAAGGTAACGCCTGCACACTTACTCCGTGCCACAAATGAATGACTAGGTTTCCTAATTGGATCTTCATCAGTTGAGAATGTTTAAAAAATAGAAACTACACCCGTATTCATACATCCCACACACACCAACCGGCAAATAAGCTCTACGATGGCAGGTGTGGTTTATCCAAAAAACAGGATGATAAAACATCCACAAATTACAATTCAACGAAGTACATAGAAAGAGTACACAAAAAAAACAGTAATACTAAAGCCATACTTATCACAAGTATGTTATTTCTAAACATTAGATCGTATTCATCACCACATATATCATGAACTTCATCACCTCTGTTCAAAAATATTGCATAAATTGGAGGGAAACAACGAAAGAAGAAATCTTGAATTGGGTCGAAACACCAATCTAAAAAAAGTGATCGTTCTCGATAATTAGTCATATTAACAGTCTTTTATAAACCTTCGTGGCATGAAATAAGTGTGCAGTTGTTACCTTTTTTCCTTACTGACTTTGTTTTTCTGATAGCCTTGAACCTTTCCTGATGTGCGTATATGTAATCTTCTTTAATGTAATTAGTTTTACAATTCATCCCGTGAGGGACATGGATGTGTGTTTCAAGCATAAACTAAAATAATAAAGCCCATAAAAACAGACTTTGGAAATGAATACACCTCTATAAGACAAGGCCACAAGATTCGCTAATAACTTACCTTAGTTCAGTGGTGGTGGTTTAGTGGTGCAAATTCCAGATAAATACACAATTAATTAAATTACCAAAACCAGCTGACATGCTGTAAACCTGGGGCGTTTAGAGTCTGGGGACCCTGAGGCTGTTTGCCTGCTTTGCCCATTGGCGATACAACCTTGGTTATAATGGATAACAACAGACATTTGTCTGGACATACCTTGGTCCTCAGGTGTATGTGGTATAAGCGAAGGGCTGGGTAGATCGCAGGAGACCTGACCAGAGTCAGACATGGTGCCTTCACTCTCGACCGACTTAAAGGTGCACAGCAAACGGTCAGAATGCCCAATCACAGGAAGGGAGGGGATGTTGATCTTCACCTGAACACAAAATAATATACAAAGGATTTGGAAGTGGCTGAAACTGAGTTGTTCACAGAAAGGATTGTTGCCTATCACCTGTTTGGCTGAGTAATATCACTTCAATTTAAATTAATTTCGCTGCTCGGTGTATGATTCTGATCACTGTTTCCTTTTAAAGCCCGGAGATTGATTGGTTGCCGTTTGTGGCTATACAAGAGTGAGTCAGAAAGGGAGGGACAAAGTGCAAACTTGAGAGACAAAGTGCACAGGAGAGGCTCTCCATCTTCAGACTGTGAGCACAATCAACCAGGTCGGTTATAATAAGCCAGTTTTGAGTTGTCTGGATGGATCGATAGTGAGGCAGGAAGACCTAGAGCCCAGGGTCTCTGATTCACCCTGGAAACAGTTTATTTCTCAGGCTGTGCATGTTCGTGTGACGTGCATGTGAGAGCGATCTGCAGAGCGAGAGAGACAGAAAGAGAAGCAGAGAACAAAGAGAGTGAGTGAGAGGAGAAGCGGCGCAGTACCTTCTGAGTCTTTTTACAAGAAAGGTTCGGGGGATAGAAGGAGACGATCTTGACACACTGCTGCCTGGGGCTCCACAGCCAGCCATTCTTCTCCTCCGCCCGTCGGCACTCAGACCTCCTGGTACACCTTCAGACGAAGGATGAACAACTCCCATCAGCCTCTGCTCCACAACCCCTCGACGCTTTTACAGTACAAGGTCTCAACAAACAAAGCCTATGGACTCCAACAGATTTTCAATGTGCTTCTGTCAATAACAACCTCATGCCCAAGTGACTTCAAGCTGCGTCCGTGCAGATTTCTAAGATTAAGTTTTATATAGCTAGAAAAAACACTATATGCCCTCATAGTTATCTGGATTTGTGAAATAACATTTGACAATGTACAGTATGATTTGATAATAGTATATTGCACAGGAGACGAAAAAAAAAAATCAATACGTAATCTTGAATAACAAAAAAACCCTCTTTTGTCATTATCAACTGGGTATAACACAATTCAAAATAAAATGTAACACAGACGGAGATGATGTCAATAATTTGCAAACAAACAGGAGCACACCATATAATAAATCAATGTTCATTAAATAGTTTTCAAGAAGTAGAAGTGAAGAGAGAAAAGCAAACTTATTATTATTTTCATTATCTATTTATCGAATCATTATTCCTTCATCAATTAATCATCTCGTCGATGAAACATCTGAAAACAGAGAAACATGGCCGGCACAGTGTCCTAGAGCTCAAGTTGTTGTCATCAAATGTCTCGCTTTATCTGACTCACCATCGACTGATCAATAAATCTGCTAAACGCTGCAGCTTTAAAGCTTAGCAAAGAGCGTGCATTGTTTCTGAATAAGAGTATCAACAACTTCCAGAGGGAGACAACTGTTTTTCTGATATTTTTCTCTTTCCTGCTCCCATCTCTGTAAAATACATGATACATACCGCCCCTTCTACCCTCGAGACCGTGATAAATATAGGCCGATGAGAGTAAATTGCACAGACTGCCTTCGCTGCATGAGGCTGACAAACAGCTTTAATTCCTCACGGCTGCACGGACAACAGGAGATGGAATATAAACACAGAGGGGTACTAAAAGTGTCTGCAATAAAACACAGAACAAATACCCTGCTGTGTTCTACAGATGGAATTGCATGTGTGGGTGTTCGTGTCGGTCTGTCGCTGTGTGCATGCATTTTTAAGTCTGCGTGTGATCCTCACCTGCCCTCCAGGACACACCAGCCACAGTAAGGGTCCCTCAGTTCCACACATGATTGGCAGTCCTTCTTTTGGAGGCACGTCTGCACCGGCACCTTGGTGATCTGGAGCATAGCAACATGAAACATGATCAAACAATGCACCTTAGGGGAGACACTGCTCAAAATACGGGGCATTTAAAATACGGCTCGAAACGATCCTTAGTTTGTTGCAGGTGTGCAGAGTGGAAGTAAAACACGTCCTGTCAAAGCACCGAGACTTCCTGTCTGCTCCCCATGTTCAATTACTGAAACAATTGCCTCTCCCTACATGCCAAATGTGCATTGTACCCAGTGGTGGAAAGCATCTAAGTTCATTTACTTTACATGTATCTGATAGGAGAGCAGATAGGCCAGGTGTGCAGGCAGGATTTGAACTTTAATATAATATAATCTAGCCTCCTTTCAGAGCTCTGAATCACATCTCCCGAGTTGTTTACCGATTCAAACAGACTGAAAGAAGGGAAAATGAAATTGCTACTCAGTCTTATTATCAGGTTACATATAGTGCAATCATCTAATAAAATATGAGACGGTGTTATAGATTAAAGTAACCAACAGTATTAGGTTTGTAGACTTGGCTCCACATCAACCACCTACAACATCAAACTGCTGCTTACACATTAGTGCATCCGTAATTAAATTCCAGTATTGTAACATACATAACAATATCACATTCTGAAAGGGACAATTCTTTTTGAGTACTCTTACTTTTGATTCCTAAAGACATTTGCTGATAATACTTTCAATTTTACATTTTGGTATTTCTACTTCACTGAAAAAGTACTTCTTGCGCCACTGATTTAACCCCAGTGCCCCCAATGCCCAGACATGGACTATACACAGACTATTTGGCGACACATTTTAGCACTTTTTATTTAAACTTGTTTTCATCTGCCCAAGAGAACAACGCCATCCGCGATCAATTAACTAGTCGGCAATCTCCTCTCGCTGTATCTCTCCCTTATCCGTTTGTTCTTCTATCGCAAGAAGGGTCTACTGTCAATCGCACATGCTCTGCAATAGAATCTAATTGTGTGGGAAACACAGCACCCTGTAGCATATATATCAGATTTATAGTCAAAAACATATTGGTCATATCATGAATATATATAATGTATTTATTTTTGTAAATTATTTATTTACTTATTTATTAATTCAAGAACCTATATTACTTATTTTCAGTTAAAGCCAGATAGACAGTGTGTGTACAATATTGATGAAATAGATGCGCTTCAATTTGAATCAATACAGCTGTCGTACTGGTGTTCAACTCTTTACACATTTAACTGCGGCTCAAAGCATCTTTTTCAAGTCTACTTTGCTCAGTTTTACATGACTGCATTGATTGTGTCTTGGGGTCGCAACGCTGCTAAATCACGGGGTAACCTACATGCCTGAACGCCTCCTGCGTAGACAAGTGTTATATATGATTGTGTTACAAAAGGGCCCTGACATACACACCTTCTTCTCTGTGGTAATGTAGAGGTGGCTTTGACTGCGATCAAAGAAAAGGTTCTTGTTGACCTTCTCTCCCATGGGGTCAGCAGGAGCCTGACTGTACATGTGTCCCGTCTCGGTCAGGTGTACCTGGATAGAAAACAAAAGGTAACACTGTCAGACATAAAGTCCCTTATCCTGCTTCCCTCAGGTAAGACTAAATGTTTAAAGGGAGGAAAACAATAAGCTGAGCAGAGAAGAGCACAATTCCACCTTGAAAACATCCCCCTGGGTGTTCCCCAAGAAGGCGATGGTGTGATCATTCTCCACAGCAACGGCCACAGCAGACAGCAAGCCCGACTTGGCCCAAACCGCAACTGCCTTTAAGGCAAATCCCGGATTGCTGGCCAGAGGGGAAGGCAGATAGTCTCCACCACACTTGACGTTTTCCAAAGTATCTTTCTATAAAAGAAAAGGAAAAACAAAAAGGATGATGAGACACTGTGAACGCTTTAATCCAAAGAATATGAGAGGAAATCTCCTGCGCTGTAGGTGCATTTTCAATAAGTTTTGTTTAATTAAGAATTTATTTGAATAAAAAAAATTTTAAAAGCTTGTTTTATGAGGTGATTCCTCTCATTTGCAAGTTTGTGGTAACACAAAAAAAAAAGATTAATATATGCAAATATATGTTCTGTGTTGCACTACAAGAGACTTCATTGATGGGATATCCCCACATGATGGACAGTGCCCTGCTTCATTTAAGGTTGACTGAAAACACTATTGATGTTGCAGCCATTTCTGTTAGAGACACACCTATTTGAGTTCTGAGATCTGTTCTGGTCATATAGACTTAAAATGAGGGTTTTAGACCATATTAGATATTACAATCTCATTTTTATTAGAAACTACATTTGCTTTGTATTTACATTGTCATCTTTAGTAGGTTTGTGAAAAATCAGAAAATAAAAGTTTTGATGTGAACTATGAAAGATGATGGTGATTTGCCCACAGCTACTATATGGTAATATTCTGGATGAGTTGAGGGAATTGAGAAAAGAGACATGGAAGAAGGGAAGATGTGTGAGACAGAAGAAAAGCTTTAAAGAGAACAATAAAAAAAAAAAGGATCTGCAGAACAAAGTAAACACTGAGACATTAAAGTAAACAGTGACGCGTCCATGCATTATTAATAACACGAAGGGGATTCTTCAAAACCTATCACAGTCACATCTGTTATTCCAAACACCTTCTTTAAAACTTTCATCAGCTGACACACAAAAGAAGCACTTACCGAAATTGTTGATGTGCAGTCAGTTTTTGATGAGTAGGGGATTCCCACAGCAGGTAAATCGCCAATTTTCCCCGAGTCGCTGTAGCAGGCGCTGATGATGTCCACCAGGCGCTCATTGATGGAGTTGAGTGGGTACATGCAGAGAGCCGATTCGTTGACGTCGTCATCGGGACTCGCCACCATGAACAGAACTTTGCTCCATGAGACGACCTTCCCATACATACCTAATTCAGTCATGGCCCGTGCCAGCTCTTTTCCCGGTGAAGCCACATACGCAGCTTGAACTTTGTTGTATCTGTTATTTTGGCCGCAGTTTAACTGGAGCTCTGTGTGGGAGTAGTAATGGTCGTCATTTTCGCAAAGACGAGACACAAAGGTGACGTTTTTATTATCCGAACCATCAAGTGTCCGCGAAAAGAGGAAATAAACAAAACCATCCTCTTTGAAGGCATGGCGGAAGTCATGCAGGTACTTGGGAACAAATGGCGTCGTCTGCACCGTAGATGCCTCGATGATGCTCTCGAACACGACCCAATCACGGAAGTCCTGAAGGATTCGTGTGCTGATGAGTTTTGCAGTGTCCAGGCTTCCGAAGCCCTTCCCAACAAGAAACACACTGAAGGTGTGACCTTCTTTTGAGTAGTTGGACATGACGCCCACCACGTTCACGTTATCCTCTATGCTAGTCACGTAAGTCCTCTCTCCTTTAATGTCACTGTAATACAGCTGCTGTTCCACATTGGTCAGGTTGTGGAGGGAGCAGATGCCTCTGTAGCGGCTGCCACAGACGATGAGTGAACCGTTGGTGGGATGGACCAGCAGAAGCTTGTTAAGGTTGGGCATGGGCTTGGTGTCCTGGCAGGCAGAGGCAGGAGGCGTACAGGTCCGGGCGTCATTTTTGGGGCCCGTCTCGGCACGAGCCTGCCGCTGGAGGGACGGCCCCAGCTGGTAGATGGCGTTGACCGCCCCCAGGTAGATTCGACCGGTCTGGGGGTCCTGGACCACATTGTTGATGGAGGTTTCGGAGGTGAATAGGATGGGGATGGTGCTGCTCTCCTCCTGGGCTTGTGAGACTGGCTGGCAGAAGAGAAAGAGGAGGAGGGAGACCCAGCTTGCCATCTCTAGAGAGAAAAGAAAGAGAGAGGTGTTCCATTATTAATGCAGTTAAATACACTCGTAAATGCACATTAACCATCGAAAACTGCAGTGCAGAGTAGGCATGCGGTTAACATACAACACTTAACACACACTCAGACATGCAAAGTAATGGTCATGTGGACCAGTCAGATGTCCCACTCACGAGGGTTTAAAGGAATCGTTTTGGTAAATACGGTTATTCGTTTTCTTGCAGTTATGTGACAAATTGGAGTCAGAAGACCTAAACTTGGAGCCTTTTGACTAAAATCTCAGACAAATTTCCTTTAACTTGTCGAAATAAAAACAAAACTATTTACATGTAATTTGGATTTTCTGAACCTTCAAGAGTCTGCGCTACTGTATGCTCCAGCTAACAGTGTGCAGCTATTTATGTGTGACTCAACCTACTGCTCCAGTTCTGAAGGTGTGTTAATTTGGATTTAATTGACTTAGTATCAGAAATGATCGCTGTTGAAGAAATACAACTGCTCTGTGTGAGGGTAAAGAAAGATTAAAGCAGAGAGCTATCTCAAGCCATAACACAATAAAAGCCTATTTAAAAACCCTGGATCTGTTCCAACTTCATTTGCACTTCCTTTTTTTTTTTCTTCTTTTTTTTTTCGTCAACACCTCTCAGCACTATGTGCTCAGGAAGTACACTGTTTTGTCTCAGGAAACATGATCACACCATATCCCTGTAAAATACAGACAGCAGCATGTACCGACTAACAGCAGGTGCCTGAGGAGTCCTTCGCTCACTGCTGTTTGCCCAGGCTGTGGTAAATATGGAACTGCAGGTGGCTTTGACGCAGCTATTGCCCACACAGCGAATGTGTGTTTGCATGTGCTTTCCAGCTCGAATGGTATCCTCCTTCCTATTACACCTGGCCAGTCAAGTCCAAAGGGCACATTTGTAAAACTGAAAACCCACACTTCAAAGAGTTCGAGCGCCAAAGTTGTGTTTCATTATGTTAACCTGCCTTCCCTCTTCGGACTAAGTGGGGAGACCACTGATTAGACCTTTACCCAGAGGGGAACCTGTTAATTTCACTGGCAACGCCCATCAGCTTTTAAGTGCAGACAACTCGATTTGATGATTTTATATTTCTTCCTATTTACTACCTTAGTCCTTCTCCCCCCCACAACCAATTTAACTGCTTTAATGTATTGTGCCCTTTTCAATTCATTGCCTTAAATATTTCAATTAAAATTGAAATGGTGCAATAAAATCTGTGCTCATTCAGGACACAAATGTGTGTTCGATTTTACAGCTTCAATCATGAAGAAGGGCTGGTTAGGGTCTTGTCTGCTCCTCTTAGTCAAATCTTGACAACACTACAGGGGTGGACAAAATAAGAGGAATACCATGTGAACAACAGTTTAAGCTCTGAGGCAACAAACTTCAATTACAAAGATGGATCCGCTGGCTAAGTTGAATGACAATTAAAAACATGTGTCAGCTTTAAGAGGCTCCATAATAACTCACTTTTATGTTTGAGCTTTCAGGGAAGCGTCACAAAAACTGCATGAACTGCAAAACGCTCTCGCAGCCGGAAAATGTTGACAACATAAACAGACGCAGTGAAGCTGGGTGGTGGGAAATGGCAAAATGTTCACAGAAAGTCAGAAGAAATTGCCTTTAAAATGATCATAGACTTAAATAAACAACTCTGTGAGGCAATTTCTGAGTAATAAAGTTTTCTCTGTAAAAGTGAGCCTCACAAAGCCGTACTTAGGGCGTATTTAGGGCAGGGCTGCCTTTGTGCAATAACGTGCGAGACGTTTGAGCTAGAATGCGAGTGGCTTTCTACTGAAGGTAGAAGGTCAAAAATCACAGAAAAAATCTTTTAAGCCACAATAAAGTCAGCGCTTGAATGCACCGCTTGTGATAACTGACATCTGTAATTTCTGGGCTCGGTACTTCAAATGTGTTCTGAGGGTGTGAAATTTAAGGTGTCAGTAACACATACCCACATTTATTGCCTTCCACAACCCCTTCCACAATTATACTTTTTACATTTTAATTGTTGTCTTTTTTTCTACCTCTCTCTGTTGTCTCATTTACATTTTCATGGATTACTGTCTCTGAAAAGTGCTACCGTATAAAAACGCAGGTCTTATCATAATTTGTGGTCATTTTATAACATTTCTACGTCACAACCGTAGTTAACGCCACCAGCCGAGATGCGTTTTCTCATTTTGACAGCCTGTTGATGGTTAAACCGTTTTGACTAGACAGGTTCAGGTAGTCTGACATGCCACATGACCTTTAATGTGCATTTTGTTTCTTCTTTTTGTGGAAACACCTGGCAGGAAAATCTAGTGTTTTGTAACTTCATCAGCAGCTCCTGTACATATAAATTAAACCTATTGTACTTCTGTGCATCTACAAAATGTCTGTAATTAAACAACAGCTGTTTTCTTAATTCTACAGAGTTTCTTTCTGTTTGTACACAACAAGGAAGACCATACTGTCTAAATATTGGCTGTGATTGTAAATAAAGACGGTAATTGAAGCATGACTGCCTGTCTGAATGTACCTCCATTGTGCACCATCTGCCAAAAACTGTAATATCCATATTGCTATCAATTTTACTCGGCCATGATACAGACCGCACAGAGAGTCCACAAATAGTGAATTTTTTCTATGAGAAAAAAAAAAAAAAGACTTGATTCCTTTGACTTCCAATCAAACATGCTCTGACAAAGCAACTTTCTCAGTTTGTAATGTACAATGCAAGGACAATGTCTCGGGGCGCTCATTTAGGTTTCAAAAAACTCCAGTTCCACTTACATCCATGACTTCAAAGAGTCCTTTTCCTACTCGTGCAAATCCTTTAGCCAGCCAAAAAAAAAAAAATCCCTCAGATGCTTCATTGTGGGTCAGTGCAAACGAAATTCTTAACATATTTCAAAGGAGCCCGTTCTCTCCGAGGATGTCTCCTCCTGTCGCTCTATCACTTTTCATCCTTTTTTCATGGGCTTAATCCTGAACGCTGGAATTAAAGAGGCTTCAAAGAGCTGAGGAGAGGCAGACGTCTGGTGGGGGTGACACAGGTGGAATGAGGCCCATTTCTCCACAGACCAGCCCACCTCTCTTTTCTCAACATGTCTCTAAGCTGCTGTGAGAGAACATGGCAAGTAGGCATACCGTCCAACACGTGGCCATTCTGAATAAATAAAAAGATGCTAAAATTAGAGGCCGCGTGCTGCATCAGCCTGCAGCTAATGAAGCCTCCAATGGCTTGGGATAAATAATAATGAAACGCATCTTGTGCTAATGATGCTGGCACATCTGAAAAATGTGATCCTGTACAAGACACAATTGATCAATTAAATCTGTCCGGCTTTTAGAAATCTCAACTAATTATTTTTAGTTGAATTTCATTTTCCACTTTAGAGGTACAGGAAAATCATAAATCATTCAACTGAACCGATTACACTGAATCCTCATCGTCGCTGACCAAATCACTAGTTGTAGAGGTGGAGCTCTCCTCACTGGTGACTATAAGCGTTGTTACGGAATGTACGCTACCTCCTCATTAAAAGCTCTTTAAAAGACTGTTGAAAGACAGTTGGTGGACTGTGTCAACACCAATGACAACAATAAGTCCAGCAGCCAGTTTCACAAAGATAGACTACGTTCAATATGTGACAAAGTCTAATATGTTGTATTTTTAGAGATATATCTGTAATAGTTTGACAACAAACAAGAAAAACTGGATAAACAGTGGTTTATTTTGGCCTAGATCTGTGAACTGAACCCGCTGAAGAACATTATAAATAGAGACGCGATTAGATTCGGCAACGTGCTTGGTAATTTCCACCCACAGTTTATTTCTATTGTTGAAGGGCAAATAAACGTTAGGGAGAAAAAAAACTGCAGAGGTTGTGCATGAGCAGTCATGAAAATAGCACCTGAAGGTGTGTCTCTTTGTTGGCTTGCTGGTCATTACATACACACACACACACACGCGCACACACTCATTTCATGACAACTTTAGAGCCATCCTCCCTCGACAAGTTAGGATACGTCTGGACAGGAAAAGAAGCTCTCAGCAGAGGAAAATGAAAGATAATTGAAAAATGGCAGGTGTGCACACAGACACACACATATTCGTAGGCTTAGGGATACATGTGCATGCACCGATACGTGCACCGGCACAGCTTGAAGTGCTGACAAGGTAATCCCACTCCGACCACACAGAGACACTCTTCTCTTCAAACATCCACGCTGTGTTTCTTTGACACAGGGGCACTAAAGCCCAGCATGGCAGTCCACATGCCTCTCGGCCAATTCTCTCGCCACACAACCCCCCCCCCCCCCACCCCCCTTTTTCTAGGACAACACACACCAGGAGGAAGTCTACGAGTATGCCTGAGCAAAGGAGCAAGAGATCAGGGAGGAGAGAGGGGGAAACAAGAATGTTTGTGTGTGCGTGTGTGTGTGCGTAATGATTAAATCACAAACACTTGCGCAACTGCTGACCTGGCAAGTCTTGAACCAGCAGGAGTACCCCACTCACTCATTAAAACGGATACGGAAAGGAAACTGATATAATAAATAACAAACAGACACCCTACCCCGAAAAACATAATAAGATATCACCCCATACTGCGATCACTCATATTCAGCACTTTCTTTATCGGAGAGCTGGCTTTGACAGATGCCAGGGTCTGACATTGATGTGCGGGGGGGGGGGGGTCTTCACATTGAAGCCGCTTTCAGTGTTACATGCTGATAAAAGTGAACCGCTATTAAATTACTTGCATGTCCCCAGAGGCCCTTGGGGCTGGGCGGAGAAGGGAGGGGGGGGGGGGGGGAGGTGAGCGAGGGGTTAATGCTCTAAAGTGAATCGCACCATGTGTCTCGCAGTGTGTAGGGTTCTGAAAAGGCCTGATAAAGTGTGGGCAAGGCAACATGACAACGTGGGTTAGGAGCCGTACAAGGAGCCGGAAATGAGGGGCGGTTCTTCATCCTTTATTTTCACGCCGCCGTCCAGGGAAGGACAGGCGGGAACAAGCGGCATTGTTAGAGATGAAAGATGAAGTGGGAGAGTGTAGAGAACTCTTTCTTTTCTCTGCATGTCTCCCATCTCTCCCATTTTTTTTTGACACGCAAACGCTCTTGTCCCTTCCTTGCAGTGAAATTGTTTCAAGAGTTGCAATGGGAGGCTGTTGTGACGACGGCAATCCAATTTCCATATGAACAATTACCCTGCCGTCAGGGTTGGCAGTTCATTTATTTCAATTTGACTGACTGGGAGAACCACGCTCACCAAAGCAGCCAGCACAGCCATTGTATTCATGGCACCAGGCGGGGGATTGATGGGCCAGGTTCATTTCAGTGGGATCCAGCTGCTCTGGCCTAAATATGCTAACACCTTTAAAGTTGGCCCGTGACCCAAGGAGTGTGTGAATCACACTTTGCTCTGCTAATAGACCGTGTGTGTGTGTGTGTCCCAATTCTCACGCCTGTGTGCTTGTGTTCCTCCTGTGTGTCTACATGCCCTCTTGTGTATGTTTGTCTGTCTTGATGTACGACCAAGAGACACGGGTGCGAGCGTAACCCGCACACACCCAGTCCATCCTTTTAGGCACGCCACTTTTGCTCATTAGGACCGATAGGCTGCCTCTGTGTCTGTTTACCGCTCCGTCACCATTTTCAAGGCTCCTGCTATCTCCCCTCCGCCAGCTGGACACTTGAGCAACGAGAGCACAAAAACACACACAAGCTACACATTTAAATGTGCACGTGTGCAGGGACTTTTCATACCTTTCTCAGCAGCCGACCTCGATGTCTCTTGTAATCTCTCAATCTCTGTTAGTCTCTCAAACAAACACACAAACGCAACCTCTCCATGTCTGGGCAGCAGCAGCTTGGGCTAATCTCCCGATGCTAACTGGCCTTTCCCGCCCCCAGCTGGATGTTGCAGCTCTCCAGCGGGACAGAGCGACTGTTTGCTGTGTGGACACAGCTGGCGGATGTGGGGAACCTGATTAAACGGCCTGGCCTGGCGGAGAAGAGCTACTTTCAGGAGCCAACGGCTTCTCCGACAACGCCGCCACATCCAGACGGTTGTTAATACACACAAACAGTTGTAGGGGCATGCATGCATACACAAGCTCACTAATCAACTCGACTCACTCACAGATGCACATCTGAGAGCCAACACTGTCGCTGGCCACATCCACAACTAGGGTGGCAAATAAAGGTCGTTTCCCAGATCAATTAATCTGCTGATTTTTTTAATAAATTGATTCTGTGAAATTTCAGAAAACCACAGAAAAAAAGCTCAAATGAGGTCCTCAACTAGAGTCTAAACCCCAAATTACTACATTTAATATCTATATATAATATCTACTGCAAATCTTCACATTTAAGAAACTGGATATGTCACAAGTTTGACATGTTTTGCTTGACAAATGACTTAAATGATTAATTGATTATGGAAATTGTCACTGGGTAATTTTCTGTCTTTCAAGTAATCGCTTAGTCGACTTATCGTTTCAGAAACTAATTTTCCTTGTGACACATTGCTTGACGGCTGCAGGGAATTTCTTTTTTTCTCTCACTCCTGTCAGAGATCAGACTCTCTTTAAAGAACAGGTGAGTCCGTGTCTTGCTCAAGGGCACTTCAGCAGGTTTGCTCACACACAGAGACTTAAATCCCGGCTTCCTCTGGTTGGAGGGCAGCTGCTCTAATCCGTACAGCACCCTGAGGCGATCCTCTGCGCCCAAAAGGCACACTCACCCTCCACTTACATACAACATTGCAACACACATGCAGCCACAATTAAGAAGTCAGGCAGGCAGACTGACTGCTGGGAAGGAATCCATTACACACCTTATTGGTTATAATGATTTCACTTCTCTAGCATGAACGTCAATGAGCCATGAAGGTATCTTGTAATGTGGTTTAGTCTCAGTGCCCGGCTTCAGTTTGGTTTCAAGGAGAATACAGACCTTATGGTGACTGATTGCTCACCTCTTAGAATAATTCACATGAAAACTCTGTAACGGAGGACAAGGAGAACCAATGTGTGTTTATAGGAGCTTCGGTCTTAAAGGACTAGTTTTGGGAAACATGCCTATTTGCTTTCTGTCCAAGAGTGAGATGAGAAGATTGATATCAGTCCCATGTTTGTGTGGTAGGTGCAGAGGTGGAGCTGGGACGTGTTTAGCCCAGCTTAAAATAAACACTGGAAGCAGAGAGAGGCAGCGAGCCTGGATCTGTCCTATGTGAAAATATACAGCTTCCAACACCTTCCAAAGCTCAGTAATCAACACTTTGCATCTCACTAGTTTAATCACTGAAAAAAAAAACTGACATATTATCCGGTTTACAATTGGTCTATCCATCTGTTATGTAGTTCTCTGCAGCGTTTTTGGCTGTAGGGTGGGTTGCCAGACACGGCTGGTGGGCATCGGTGTGGTCTCTGGACATGCTACCATACCTGGTAACCTCACTGTGACCATGAAATGAGTTAGTGGTTACTGTATATACATGCAGCAGGTTAGTAATCAGTTGTCTTTCCTACAAGAGATTATGTAGTCTTCTGGCGAATACTTCGTGTTAGTTTCAGTCTGACATTGGATGGAATTACTTCACTTGTAATTGTTACGTGTAATTATCTGCAGTTTTTTTACATAACCTTTTGTGTGCGCATCGGAGCGTTAACCTCGGGAAAGAAGGCAGGAGGGATGAAGAGATGATCGAGAGACAGAAAGACAGGACCAGAGGGAGGACAATCACACGCACGTTACCAGCTGAGCCTCCATAGTTCCTTTGTGCAGGCTGGCAGGTGCCTGTCACTTGTCAATATGAGTCAGAGTGTGGATAGCGACTGAGCACTGTAATGGTGGCGGCATAAGTGTTGGCTGAGGCCCAGAAAGATTCCAGCTTTTGGTAATGACTAACAGCTATCAGGTAATAGCCCAAAGATTAGCCAGCTCTCGTCGGCATATGGAGAAAAGGTCACGTTTAGAGCTTAAAAGGTAATGGCTAAATTAGCTGCAAAAAATACCTCATAAAATGAAATAGCTTCCAGCGAGAAGGAGTACTTTCCGCTGGCCGTGCAGAAGGAAATAGACTTGGCTACTTTTTAATTAGTCGGACGACGAAAACGAATCACAGGAAGGGTAGAGTCTGATAAAACGTGTATGCCTCGACACAAAACCTCAGCTCATAACACAAGAGCACCTTCTCACTTCCTCCTCCTCTCACAATAATTAATGAAAATCCACATTTGCTTGTACCTCCAACACTTCTCCTTAGTGCCATACACTTCGAACAAATGTTCTTGATGCCATTGAAACCACTCCAATACACTCATCCCTCCATCCGCCGACCCTGCAATCTTCATCCATCATCTATCAGTGTTTCAGCAGCCAGAGGGGAGAGAGCTGCTAAGCAGGGCCTGACTAATGGCTAAACAAACACCATTATCAGGCCTCGGTGGCCGAACGCTGAGCTACAGGAGCCGCAGAGCAGCTGAGGCTCTTTAATACTTAATCCCCGCTGCCCTGCTCTGCTAGCGGCTGCTCAAAACTAAACTAGGATGGGCGGCGCTGAAGGTCAACTAATGAGGGAATAAGCACAGCAACATCAGAGAGGAGGAGGTTTGAGGTAAAGAGGACTGTCATGCATACATGCACACACAAGCACAATCACTTGAATCAAAAGCTGAGTGGGGAATAGACTATTATGAGGAGCTCGACAGAAGTGTGGCCCACTCGTCTTGGCCAATTCCCTCTCTAAAAAAAAAAAGAAAAAGGCTCAGGGAGAAGTTAATGAGCCTGTTACAGCCCCACAGTTCCCCTGATAAGACCGCTGATTACGCCACATGTTCGGGCAAGAGGACTGTGCGAATGTGTTTGCACACACACTTTTGGATTTGTGTGTCACCTGACCCAAAGCGGTCATCTGCTATTCGTACGTTCACAAGTCAGGGATTCACACACCAATCATCTCTCGAGGCGCAGTCGATGCCTCTCACACTCACTCGCTCGCCTACATTCACCAACTAAGTCACACCAGTGATCACATTTATCAGGCACGCACACACATTTATACAAACACACACACACACTCAATCAAGTGTGACTGAGTGAGCAAGCCACTCAATGAGAGTGGGTGATTAGGCCCTCGGAGAGTAGGCCTGACCTTTCCCTCCACATCAAGTCCTCCCTGCGCATGTGTGTTTTTATGAGTCAGTGTCTGTAAGCTCTCGGGCCCGCACCACTTCACATCAAATGTCACTGACTTAAATGAGACGGCCAGACAGACAGAGTGATGGAGGAGGGGAAAAGAGGGGAAGGAGGAGACGGAGGGAGGGATGTATGGGATGAGAGAAAGGAAGAACTGTGAGAAAGAGAGAGGAATATTTTTACAGAAGGCCCCAAGAAAAAAGCCAAAGGAGCTACTACGAGGAACTTTCACTTGGTGTTGATTTTGGCCGTCCCTGTGGACCAAAAAGTTAGTGTTTCCAAGCACCAGACTCCCTTTAGAAAACATCTCATTTTACTGCACCAGGGTCAGACAGTCTGCCCGGCTCAGTTCTGGTTCTCCCATGCCTTCCTTCCCTCCAGCGGGCCCGATAATACAGCCCGGGGCCTGAAGCAGCACGGTGTCAGTGTTAGCAGTTAGCAGGGGCCGGCAGAGCGGCAAGGCGAATCTCTGCTCCTTGCCAGAGGAGGAGATGCTGCTGCCGGAGCCTCAGACTGCAGGTCGAAGGCGGCAGCGATGCAGGACCTGGGTCTATACGCGGCGAGCTGGTCGCTGTTGGAGGCCCTTGTTGAAGTCTGAGCTGAAGGAGTTTCTGATGATCCTGCATGATTTCATCCGATTTCACGCGGAAGACAACCATTTACAATAACTAATCTTCTCACTGATGTTCTCGTTTGCTTATGTAGGTCATACAGAGGCACCAGTATTAAACGGTTAAAAGTTCCTCAAAGTAACTTTAAAAAAAGAAAGGAGAGAGAAAGACGGAAAAAGAGAAGAGAGCGCTGCCACAGATCAATCTTCTGTCTTGCTTCTCTCCCTCTTTGCATGAGAAACAGCAAAGCTGAGGTATTTTTAAATTTGTTGGTGGTTGTGGGAATAGAGCGCAGGCCCTTGTGGGTACACAAACCTCCCCCTCCTACTGTCGAGATGGTTGAGTCTGCACTTCCGTGTTCTCAGAGCTCAGACGGACAGAGAGGCAAGTCTGAGTCAGGCCTCTGAGGAGCGAGTGAGCACGGGGCAACCGAGGTTTCGTTTGAGGGTTTGTTGAGCTACTAAATGCTGAAGGTTCGTTAGCAGCCAAATCATATTCATGTGGGTTTTTTTAGTACACAGAGCTCGTCATATGTGCAGATGCTACAAAGATGTTTTGGTCCAAGTTTTAACTCCTAAAGGATAATTAGAGTTTATTACAACTTGGGTCATATTTGTTATCATAATCATCATTAGTTGCAGCTCTGAACGTCGCTAAAAGGAAGTTCACTGATGCAAGAAATAACAACACTTCAGGTGTGCGCCCATTCTAAATTTTCCCTCCAACTGAAGTGGTTTTGATGACCGTTTACAACCCTTCTGATCTCCTGACTTGCTCTTTAACCCGTCTGACTTTGGTGTAGCGTTGACGCCATCTTTACAGATCTCAGCAGTTTCTTTGGCGAGCACAGCGTTGTCATATCCGATAGAAGTGATGACAAAAACTGTGAAAATAAGTCTCATGTCGAGACAAACTGGAATTATCCTTTAATAGCAGGTTAAGTTATGTGATGCAGGTGGGACCGCTTCCCATCTGTCTCGTCTCGCCCCTTTTCCTCGTCTCTTTTCTCCTGTCATCACCGCAGATCTCAGAGGAGATAGTGAACCGGCACTCACCGTTGACGGGCCAGAGGACGTGTGGCGCGGCGCCCGGGTTAATTAAGTTTGAAATCGTAGAGATGATCAGTGGTGCTGCCACTCTGCCAGCCTCCCTCCCCTCCCTTGCCGTGTCCCTGCTACTACCAGTAGCGTTCAGTGTTCAGACTGTCTGACAGGTCGAGCGGTGTTTGTGTGAGAGAAAGAATGTGTGTTATTAAGTATGGGACTCTCAAAGGGAGGAGAAACAGGAAAGGGATGTGGAACTATTAGTCAATTGATCGATTAGGCAGAAAATTGAGATTTCTTCCTTTTTTTTCCTCCCTGGATCGAAGGCGTCGTATGGAGTAGCGACTGTAAAGCTCCTTCAGGAAGATTTTTGGGCTAACAGTAAGAGACTTCACTTGACAGGAAAATTAATGATTTTAATGATCAATTAATCCTTTAATTCGCTCATAATGCAAATCAGCCGAACGCTTGCTAGTTCAAGCTTCTCAAATGAGAGAATTTAGTTTTAGACCAGCAATTTGACCCTGGCTTCTGGGAACTTTGATGGTAGGTATTCACATGCTTCATATACTGTGTATTGCTTTTCATACACTCGTACTGTATCACATCAACTGTGGATAGTATAATCACTTAATCTACCGATTATTTTCTCCATTAGGCAATTACTCTGTGAATGTGAAAATAATTGTCATTACAACTTCCCAGAGCCCAAGGTGACGTCTTTAAATTACTTGTTTTGTTAAGCCAACCGTCCAAAACCTGACAAATATTAAATATATGATTAAATAATACAGAGAAAAGGAGCAAATCCACACATTTGAGAAGCTGGACCCACAGAATGTTTTAAACATTCGCTTTAAACATTAATGAAATCATCAATCAATGATCAAAAAAAGCTGCTGAATAATTGAACGTCGCTCGACTTTATTGTTTCAACTCTGCTCACACAAATTCAAGTGCAGAACTTCATTCCCTAAATCTCACACAAACACACACACACTCTGGCCAGAATGATCAGTGTCTGAAAATAAAGTACCAAAATCCTGTCCAGACTACAGCCTTTTCTGTGCCATGATTGCTCTGTTCCCCAGGAGGCCGCTATAAGGAGCTGGAGCTGCAGTGATTGTTGATGGATGCCTATTGGAATGAGCAGCACGTAGAGCGCACTCCCTCCCCACCACCTGTAATCCTGGAAAAATGGACTCTACGTATTAGTGAGATGCTTAAAAGGCAGGCGCCATTTCACACAGTCACACACACACAAATATTACAGCTCCCTGTATTGCGCTTATAGAGGCTGAGGTGTATTATTCCCCTGGCTCAGTATCAAAACCTTTAGAGCCGAGAGGTTGTGTCGAAACAGTGGTGGAAGGCAACTAAATTACGGTACTTCAGTAAATGCAATCAGTAAAGTACAAGTACCTCAAATTTTACATTTGGGAATTGCACTTCAGAAGGAAACATTTTACTTTTTACTGCCCGACATTTTTTTGGACAGCTTACAAAAATAGTTACAAATGAAGATTTTTTTGGGCATATCTGGCGATAATGAAACATCATACTGTATTATAAAATGAACTACCCAAGGATACAAGTAGAGCTGGAACAATTAGATGATTGACAGACAATTAATTGGAAACTACTTTGATAATTGTTCAAGTCTGTTTTCCATGTAGAAAATGCCAAACAAGCGTCTCAAATGTGAGGGTTTGCTGCTTTTCTTCTTAATAATGACTTTAATGAATTTCTAATCAATTTGAGGTTTGGACTTTTGATTAGATGAAACAAGCATTGTGATGGTGTCACTGCGGGCTCCGGGTAATTGTGATGTCATATCTGAATATTTACCTAATTTTAACAAACCAAGCAAACAATTAATGCAAATTTTAGGGCAGTGATGCACCTCATGGTTTCTTTTTCCAAGATAAAGTCAGGTCCTTAAAACTGATTCATATGAATAAGAAAAATGAAAAATATATACAGTATATTCTTTTTTTTTTTTTTGAGAAAAAGTGTCTTTTAGGACACAATTGTTGGGTTCTGCCCCCGGCAGCAGAGTCTCCTCCTCCAGACTGGAGCAGGGCTTCGCCGTGCTGCACTGCCGGTCCCCACTGGGAGCCAACCTCGACACCACGTGGCTTGAGGCCCAGGCCGTATTGCTGAGTGCGCTGGAGTAAAGGGAGGCACGCGAGAACCACAACCTGTGACTGTGCAAGGCAGACTGTCAGACCACCTGTTGCAATAAAATAAGACTCTGGTGCTGGGAAACCCGAACCACTTTGTCCACAAGGACCACCAAAATCAACACAAAATGAAAGCCCTGTAGTGGCTTTAAGTTAAGGAGCGTACCTCTTCCAGCCCTGATAAGGTGCAATTATGATGTGATGCAGACCTAAACATACAATCCTCACCTGATGAATGGCTAAGATCATATTATATGTTTGATCAGTTTTTGATTAATTGCCAAGTGCTCATGTGATCACCGATCAGCATTCTAATCAACTGCAGACAAACAAAGGTCAGGGGGAATTAGCCCCCCGCCGCCGAAAAATAAGCTGCTTTAATCAGGCTGCAGATGGCCTGATAAGCAGCAGGGTGGCATTACGGCCAGTCGCGTAGCATAGCTGATAGCATCTGCACCTTGTCTCTAAAGGTGCCACTGTGTCTTTCATGTAAGGCGAGTGCGCTGACATTCTGTCACATCCAGACTTCAGATGTGGTGGGTTGGAGGGGGCCAAACATCAAAGTCTGGGTTCATGCTGGCGGGGGTCTGCTAACACGGACGCACACAGCACGCTCCTGTAAGAGGACGTGGACATCCTCGTGCACGCGCTCACATGTGCCAGTCATGGCCGCTGACAAGTGTTGAGTTTGAGTGCGAGATAGCGCTGATGTCTGCCAGCGAAGCCAACAATTCAGTCTCTTTATCTCCTGAGCCTTCTGCTGATAATTACAGCCGTCCCTTCTCTCGCACTCGGTCACACCAAAGCTGCCAGTCTGCGCGGCTCGAGCCAGAGGAATTATCACCCGGGCCATCGCAAAACAGAGTGCGCCAAGGTCAGGCCCTGTGTTCAATTTCACTTTTGATTCCAGTCCACCTTTCTTCCTCCTCCACTTATCCACTCCACCCTCCCGGCCCACCCACACCGACGCTGTTGAATTTCACCCCGGGGCTAACCTCTATTTCCAGGACAACCAGCGCCTTGACACTCATTCATTTCCAATCCTGCAGAGTGGTCGGCTGAATGGAAATTGACGATTCAATTTTTGGAATGAAACTCAAGAGTCCTATTGGAATTGACTCTCCCCTCCTGCCCTCCCCTCTCCCCTCCCCTCCGGCTTGGGTGCCCGTTCTGTCACCCCCACTGCCCCCCGCCACTCGCTATCTCTGTCCTGGTCTGCTGAGTACAGCCAATTTCTCTGCTTGTATGGAGACGTGGGCGAGATGGCTACCGCAAAGCGCAGCTTACAACGCCCCGCAGCCCCCAGCTCCCACAGACTTCCCTCAGACACCTTTTATTCATGCCCGCTCTCTCTCTCTCATCCCTAAACTGCCGTCAAACAAGCAAACACTTTAAACCAAAGGGTTTATTCTCAGCATTGCTCCCAGCTGGATGTTGGGTGGCAATTTAAAAATGATCTATGCAAATGTAATTTCGCTGTGTGTCATCCAACACAGCCAATTAATGAGTGAGCTTCTCCAACCCAACTATAAATTAACAAGGCTAGATATAATAGCTAGATTAATGTGTTTTTCTGGCACTTGCCTAATTGCTAGAAGACTCCGGTGGGGCTAGTGTAAGCTGCCTCATTTCTACATGTGATAGAGTGAGTTAAGTCAGAAAGGGATAAACGCTGGCATCAACTCTATTTATCATTTATATGAACTGTGTTGTCTCTACTATGGGGTTTTATTGAGAGGAATGCATGAGGAAAGTGATGGGGAAAGATATTTTGCCCTCAGGGAACTTGTATCTACTTCAGCAGAAATTACTCGCATCGGTTGTTAGATTGAGTTTGGTCTTAAGGACAGCATTAACTTTAGTCAGACTTAGGAACATATTAATGGAAAACAAATCCATAAGTGGTCAGCGGGGCATTTGTGCATGGATGGCATATCCGGTAATGAGAAATGAGAGCTCAAAGCAGAGAGAAAACATAGAATACGGAGAGAAAAGAGCGGCATAAGAGGTAAGGTAGACAGAGAGGATGAGTAACCGCCTGTCTCAGCCAGAGGAAGAAAAAAGAAAAAGAGTGATATTGAGAAAGACAGAAAACAAGCTCCAGGATCCAAAACAGCACATCACCAACATGGAGGCCTTTTGTTTTGCCCCTCTCAACCGATTGTTCTCTTCGCCGAGGGTGAGAACACTAATCCGCCGTGGAAAGAGGAGTTGGAAGGATTTACTCTAAGTATCCTTATTAGTGGGAATTCACTGATATCGGGATGAGGATGGGGGGGAAGGGGGTAATGGATGAGGGAAGAAGGTAGAGGGCAGAATGAACAAGGAGGAAGAGAGCAGCAGGAGGGGCGTAGTGTATTCTGAATACACTGTAGGTGCCATATGAATCTTTAATACAGGGCTTAATGGTGAGGGAGGGAAGAAGGGAGGAGTGGAGAATATAAAGAGAGTGAGGGGAAAAAGAAGAGGACTCTCCAAGGAGGTTACCGAGCCCTGCGTATCACAACACTCTTGATAAGTGCCAGCCTCCCAGGATCAAACCTAATTCTCCACAGCTCCAATGCCACTGCAGAGTCCCTATCAGAAAATGGTGGCAAAGGACACACTTGCCTTTGTCTTCAAAAACAAACAGAGAGATAAAAATGGATAAAGGATCTTTCCAGGTGATAAATTTCTTAATTGCTTTTGTTAAACACATACCCTGCTGGAAGCTTGGCCATGGTACATTGTTTTAATTACACGCACAAGAGCCTAATTAGTTGTATCTGTTGTACCAGAGGCTAACGCGCACCCAATTAGACCGAAATCAAAAGGATGGTACAGTCAGACGGGGGAAATGTGCGGTTCTTTGTTCTTGCACAGTATTCATCAAATAACAGAAGGAAGTGTAGACAGCACTTAACTTACCAGGTTGCTGATGTCATGATCACCCCTGCTATCTTTATACTAATTAAATACATTTTCTCGTGTGAGTGCTTGAGCGGGTGGCTGCCTCACACTCGTCAGTGTCTCCGTCTCTTTGTCTCGCTCGCTGATGATAATCGCTGGAGTGGAAAAATCATTTGTTCCATGATAAAGGCTAAAACAACACAGCTCATTATTGTGGCATTTGTGCAACAGTTTGTGGATTAACACGGGCAAAGTACAGTCTTCAGAGTTAGATCCACCAGCTGGGTGCAATAAAGAACAACAAAATAAAGAGCCGAGTGTCTGAAGTGGGGTTATGATAGCACAAATACTGCTTTTGCTGTAAAGAAGGGATGATGCTCAGTCACATTTTTATGGAGGGGTCTTCTTGTACTATGGTAACTAATTGTTAAACAGGCCCTTAGGGGAGATGAAATATCTCCTAGCAAGGAACATCTGACATGAGAGCTTAGAGCTAAAATTATTCGACAGAACATCTACAAATGATTTCCCTAATGACATGATGAACAACATGGGTAAAACAGAGACGGCAGATCCACCACTTTGAAAACACAACCACATCAAAGCCTTCTCCACAAGCCCCAGAAGAACAGCTCCTTTCCTCCACACCGAGGCAAACGATCCAGGAAACTACCACATCTATCGCAGGTTCTCACAAAAAAAACTTTTCACACGGAAAGCTCTTTACCTCCTCCCTCGTGCGTGTGTTACCGCATTTCAGAGAGCACATATTGGTCTCCTGGGGAAGCACTAGAGCAGAGTTGGAGAGAGATGGCTTTTCAGAGCATGTAGCATTTCATCTCTGCATGTTACCCTGTTAGATGTTAACAACTGTGTAGGTGTACTACAATCAATCCCATCAATGAAATGCATCTAGAGTGTGTTGCAGAATTAACTGAGGCAAAACAGAGTGCTGTGGGGTTTTTCCTCCAGCCATGACTACAGCCCGAAAGCACATTTAGCTAGTAATGTTTTCTCCATGTTTATAGCACAGGCCCCGTTCACACCGGCATGCGTTTTCCGGTGATCCGATCACAACTGGACAACTCTAAGTACAGGTGTGAATGCACCCAAGACGCATTGAGATCTGATCGCTCAGACCACATTCGGAGGTGGACTGTGCCGCATATGGCCGCATTCTTTTAGCAGCGAGTACGTCGATGTGTCCTCGGCAAAATGTATGCCCAAACGGCATCATATTGGTTCTCAGATCACGTGAGCTGGCTTTGTCCACAGTGTTCGAAAATTCAGAAAAGCCAATAGAGATATATTTTGAGTGAGTCAAACATCTTGGTTTTGCTTAGAACATATCAAGGAATAGACCCATTCTGCATTGTTTTGATTTCTTATTCTTCCTATTATTTCCGACAGACAAGTGCATTGTTGCCACTCGCCAGTTAAAAACAACGCATTTGGCAAACACAAATGATGTACGTGTTTATCATATAAAGCTGGGGGGCGTGATATCCGATCACAAGAAGCATGGTCTGTAGATGCATTCTAATGCCAAGTGTGAACCGACATAGTTAGAGCTGTCCACATGTGATCGGATTACTCAAGGCACATATTAATGCCAGGTGCGAACACGGCCATAGAGACGACTTGTCTGAACTCTTCAGGCTGGTTCGTTGAGGCACGGTGAAGTATGCGCCGTTATCAAGAGGTACACATAAATAAGTCGCTGCACAGATGCACATGTGGGAGTGCAAAAGCGGGTTATGCAAATAATAAGTGGCATCTGGTGGAGCTGGTCCATTTCCCTGATTGGTTCTAGTCTACCTCTGCAAGGAGAAGTGCCGGGCTTATGGCTTGGCATTCCACATCCCAAATAGTCCCCGACAAGACACATCTAAGTGGTGGGGAGCGAGCGGAGGGAGGGATGACATGTTGTGGTGCCGGTGCTGGTGTAGTGGTGTGTAACTACTGATTGTTACCATGGCAATGGTAGACCAAGGATCAGGAGGTGAGATCGCCTGGCGTGCAGCTCTTGATAGCGGCGTGAGGCCACACGTGGGAGTTATTCCCAAGGTTTATAATCACTGTGAGCCGGCAGCTCAAGTGGTCTGTGCACACACACACATGCGCGTGTGTATTTATGTGTATGTGTCAGTGTGCAAGTGTGTTCCAATCTTCCTGGGAAACTCATCTGGCCTAAGCTTCCAACTGGCAGCGAAATCCTAAAATCCTACCGACCAGCTTTCTCGTGAGTGACAATCTTCTCTCACACGGCCCTTGTGGGTTCCTTTTTTTGAAATAAAAAAAAAAAAGCATCCGTAAGAAAGCAGGCTGTGAGATTCTAACAAGAGATCATCTATGCTGAAAGTGTAAAAACAGGTTGCTAAGCTGCATGTTTTCTCATCTCCCGATCGATAACTAGTATGTACACCAGTTATGCAACCCTGCATTTTGGATCAAATCAATGCCAGCCTGCTTTAAAAAAACCTTATCAACATTTTGCTGCGGTGTGCCCATGGAGTCGGTCCAATCATCAACTTACACTCTGAATTTTCATTAGGAGGTACTTAATAGAGACAGGCACGTTTAGAGTCTCTCTCTCTCTGGGTGGGTGGGTTCTGTCGATTAGGCTGAGTTAATCTCTATCACAATAAATAACATTGATTACAAACGCTGAATGCTAGGGGAAGGGTGTTAAAATTAAAGCGCAAAGGAGTTGACGTACGACGAGCGGTGGAAATGAATAGAGGGAGATTGGTAAAAGAGGGCGTGAGAGCGCATAGAGATTGAGAGTATGTGCGTTTGTGTGAATGTGGGGCCGGAAACCAGACAGGGTAACCACAGTTATTCCTTCAGGAGTATCCGATTCTCTGTCAGCGTGTCAGACCACTAACAGACACACTGGGCTTCTCTGGCGGGACACAGGCACTCAAGAGTCTTTTAACATACAGGGAGAAACGGGCGCTGGCTCATGTTTCCTTGGCCGAGGACACCGTTAACAAAACAAATCAAACCAAACCCATAATGACATCGCCACCGCTGAAAAATAATCTGTGCCGCACACTTTGGGTGAAGAAGCGTTTTCTCTGCAAACGCGGTTCACCCGAGGGTCACGGTGGAAGAGAAGAATTGTTTTCAGTTAAATCCAATCCTGAGCTGCTATAACTTTCTTGACAGCGAGGAAAGTACCAGAATTCTGCTCTTGTTCATCACAAGCGAGACGTTTAGTTTTATTTCTCCATCCATAAAAAGAAGAGTAAAAAAATATAACCTATGTTAGTACACCCCTCTCTCATCAAGTTTATCTGTTTACAGCAAACAAAAAGATACTCCTCTATCTCATTCTGTTTTAAGTGCACAGTTCTGGACAAGTGGGGGAAAACTGCTATGTTCTCAGGGGCAATGACCTTGCGCAGCTCAATATATCTTTTCCATGTTTGCTGCCTCGGTGTACTGCCTGGATTTGTTTACAATGCAGCATGCTCAACATCACAAATCAGGGATTGCGTAGCTGTTGTCAGGGATTACCAGTCTGGTCTTTGAGTTTTTCATTAAATTGCTGTATCGGAAAACAAACAAACCAAGAACAAAAAAAAAAAACCTGCCATCAGCTTCTTGGCAGAAAAGACCAGCTCACACATAAATTTGCAGGACACACATTTAGTCGTACTAGGATCTTTTTTCTATTCCATCTAAAAGGCTATGCATCCTCATGAATAAATAAATGGTCTGACAGACTGCTGTGACAGAGACACATGAGCATTTGTATTTTTTAGATGAGAGTCACATTACTGTGTGTGTTGTTTTTTTCAAATCTGTAATATGTTTAATATATAAGCTCTTTATTCTATATAGGGCTGCAGCGTGATTTCGTTTGACACCGTAGAGAGTGGAATCCTCTTACTTCCGTCTTTATGAGGTCAGCAGTGGAAATGGACAGAGTTCAGACAGATGGGGCCCGAGGGAATCAGGCAGGGAAGAGAGATAAAAATGGTGAAGAGCATCAAAGCAAGGAGGGGGTTGAAGACAGGACAGTAATGGGTGGCGAGACAGAAATATGTAAAATGAAGGGGGGGAAAGATGAGTGACTGGTACGGAGACAATTGGAGAAAAGCTAAGGGAGATTAAAAGCGTCACGCTTCCCACAAAGCGCTTGCCGGATTGTCGAACTGTGTCTGAAAATCCCTCCCCCCTGTTACCTTTCTGATGTTGGTATTGGGAGACCTCTGCTCTCTCTCAAGACATTTTTGTAGCTTTCTAAAAATGGGAAAAAACGATGCAGGAATGCAGGATTTGAACTTCTGTCACAAGATCTAATTTTTCTCATTCTTAACACGACTACTTCTGTCATTTTATGTGCACAAATTAATGCAACACTACGAGTGCCTTCGAGGACAGATTGTCTGAAAGTGTTAGCCGTTTGAAAGGTTATCGCACCTTACCTGCCATCACCTGCCATCACGTCTGTGATGGCAGGTTTTTTCTCGCCATCATTGAATGCTCAGAGCAGCTATAGTCACTTTTGCCTTCAGACATGGTCAAACTAATGAGTTTTAAAAGTAACCTGAACTTAAAGCCCCTGAAAACTTTGTTCAATAATATATCAATTATATATTAATGACTAAATAATCAACAATCAAAGTTGAAGATTGTGAAAGAAAACAGGTATTTTGTATTAATAGTTCAGACCTAAATTTCTCCTTTGAAATATCAAAAATTTGTATAACTTTGGAAGTGTGTTCGTGTCTAACGTCATCGTTAATAATAAGAAACACATTGAGAAAGCAGGATATGAAGGAGCGATTGAACACCTTGTGTAAGCCTGAGCACGCCCCCTTGTCGAAATCAAAAAAATACAATCAAACCAAGTCCTGAGGACAGAATTGTTTCCATGGAAAAGGGAAAATAACTTGTGTTGTAATAAAGACTAGAGAATGGGATCAGCAGCACTTGATAGTGACTGTAATAAAGCGACTGCACACAGACATTTAGTGACCCATGTTTATGCACTCAAAAAGTAGATTTAGTGTGTAGTTACTCTTGTAGTGAGAAGTCAATGTAACAATGTTCTGGTCTACAAGGTCCTAATGTTGTTGATTTCCTCTTTGCATTAGGTGATTAAGAGACAGATTTCCCATCAGTCACAGAAGAATGGGAGCCCAATTTATTTGCACCTGCTAACCAAGACATCTCCTCTTGCATTGATGGACTGAACTCCCTCCCTTTTATTCCCCCGCCTGGCCCGTTAACTCTGCTGCCCCCTGAACATTGATGTGGCCATTTTTTTTCCTGTGCAGGCCACGGGGTCCTCTGTAAAAATGACTAGTCCCCCGAGTGCTGTCTGAAGTGAGGCTTTGATAAAGAGTGCCTTTTTTCCACTTCGCCGCTCAGATCTGCAGGAAGCAGTCTGCTCCAGAAGCTGCCACCACGCTCACGCCCCCCCCCCCCCCCCCCACCCTCGACCCATCTTTTAGAGATGAAGCAGGCAGGCAGAGGGGCTCCTGTTAGTCTCCATCCTCGGGGCAAGAACACACAGTCCTGACAACCATCTCCTCCCTGCGACAAGCAATCCTTTTCCGCAGGGCTGCCCAAAGAAAAGTGTTGATGCTAACAAAATGCATGACAGCCACTCACTTATGTTAACAGCTCGCGCACACAGAAGAGCAGCATCCTTCTGTTTGAGTTTGGTTTTATTTTCAATCACCCCCTTCCTAACGTCTGAACTCTGCAGTCTCAAGAGGTGGGGGTTGGAGGACAGTTGACAGTGAGCCAGACAGCTCCTCTCCACCAGGGGCTTCAACTCTTTGTCCTGCAGAGATGGCATGGGTGTGCAGGCCGGGATAGGGTAGAGAGGGTGCAGGCTGGGTTGGAGGGAGTGATGGCTTTTGCAAAAGGGGGAATAAAAGGGGCCTGGAGAAA
Source organism: Anarhichas minor (assembly GCF_050575085.1). Lineage (NCBI taxonomy): Eukaryota > Metazoa > Chordata > Actinopteri > Perciformes > Anarhichadidae > Anarhichas > Anarhichas minor. The sequence continues at coordinate 11,304,910 of NW_027466457.1, forward strand.
AGCGGCCCATCAATATGCTGTCATGGCTGCCTGGGAGAGCTATTGCTACAGAAATGCTGAGATAACACAAGCTGGACAAGTTTACTTCCTTAGTATTCATTCATGCTGGAAAACAACTGGGGAAAAGTTGACTTGACTCTCAGTTAGCGACCGGAGTGAAAAGCTATGAAATAATCAATGTCAGTGGACCATTGTGGATAGAATAATCAGAGAGAGGAATGCTTACTGCATGTTGTGTTTTTTTGTGAGCTCCACAGGGCTTAGTACAGGCCTCCTCATATTATTCAAAGACCAAGAGTTAAAGACGGCAAAATGGTCCTCAGAGGAGCAAAACCCCACGCACAAGTCTGAGGTCAGAAATTGAAAGGTCACACGCAAGGATAACGTGAAATGAATCACCTCTGTTTTGGTGTAAACAGCTCAATGAGGAATGAATTGTTCAAAGTCTACAGGGTTTTACAGCTGAGCGGATACTCATCACCCCGATTTGTCTTTCAAACTAATCACTTCAGACATACGATGCTACAAGAAGCCTCACATATATTCTGCAGAGGTCTACTTCCCCATCGTCTACTGTGGTGCATGGAGGCTCGAGCTGACCTGCTGGTGCAGATAGCGTAGAGGAAATTCTCTTATAGGGCAAATAAATTGTCCAGCGGACCTAAGCGCACCGTCATCGCTGTGAAAAGGGCAATGACAGCTTCCATAGGCCATTCCACTTGAGCACTTTTAATGCACGTTAAGAGGATGGGTCTGGCAAATTAAAATCCATATCAATTACTTCTCGTCTCCTGTGACTTGTAAATAGTGTTTTAAGGTAAAGTATCAGTCATGAGCTCTACATCATCAAAATTGCATTACGAGCTGTTCCAGGGCAACTAAAGACAGTTTTGATGGAAGGGAAATATATATTCCATAGTTTCAAAATCAAAATGGAGGGAGAATGCCATGCAGGCACCGACACAAATCCAACCATTTATTTCAAAAGAAACTGTTATTACCTTGCAGGTGTCAACACTTGATTCACCACACACTCACATGCTTTCAAAATCCCCTCTGGTTATTTAAAATAAAAACGATCAAACATCTTTATTTCTTAGCAATCACCCTCTTCATTTGGCTTTTGTCATATTTCCAATCCCTCTAACCAAATATTGCGTCAACTTGGGTCTTGTTTTTCTGGGGAGCTTCCACACAGACTCAATAAAGCCATGTGTGTCTCATATCACATCTAAGATAGCATATCACAATGAGTGGGCTGCGGGGCCTCCCTTATCCACAACAGATACTACTGTTGTTTTTTTTCCTCCTCGCTGGCAGTGACAGAGGGGAGCGTTCCAAGTTTCAAGCAAGTCTGAGCTTTTTGAGAATGTTGATTGCAACGCAGTGCCTTCTGCTTACGCAATCCGCTGAGACCGAGGCCGCTAACTAAAACATCACAGTAAAAAAATGCACATGTCAATAGTTTTTTGATAAGCTCAAACAGATGGTAGGCCAGCTAGCGACACAGCACACTTAAAAAGGCTGGTTTTGTTGTATTTTTCTTGGATCAAAATCCAAAAAAAAAATCTAAAATGGACTTCCTCGTGTTGACTTTTAATTAGTATTTGTTGATTTTTCTTGGATCAAAATCCAAAAAAAAATCTAAAATGGACTTCCTCATGTTGACTTTTAATTAGTATTTGTTGTCAGCGTCGGAAGAAGTCTTCTGATCCTTTACTTAAGTTAAAGTATTAATACCACATTGTAAAATTACTTGATTACAAGAACTGCAATTAAAATCCTATACTGAAAGCTACTACGAGGAACTTTCATTTTGTGTTGATTTTGGCGGTCCCTGTGGCAGAGTTTCTGAGCCCTTTTGCAATCCCGTAACATATTACATAGTAAACATACATGACGTTTGTCCTCTGCTTTGCACCCGGCTGCTGTGAAGGAAGGGAGCAACTTGGGGTTCATGTCTCACTAAAGGACACTTCAACAAGTGGACAGGAGCAGCCGAAACCCCCAACCTTGTGATCAAAGGACTCTAAACCTTCTACCCACCCCCTCCCTTCTTACAAACAGAACTGTAGAAGCGCAAATGACGACCACAAATTACAAGTCGTGAGAGCAAGATTAGCTAGAATAGTTGGTAATTCTTGCAAATTATAGCAAATTGGGTGTGCTTAATGGGAAGATAGTTCTTGGCAATTTGGGAGACATCATCGCAGTGAGGGAACAGATACAGAAAGCCTTGAAGCCAATTGACCCTGCACATTTCTAACCCCCACACATGACCGACCATGGGTTTTTTCAATTCACCGGTCCAACCAATTACACTTGCAGCGAAAGCACCTACCGTAAAAAAAGATAGTCCATGTCCAATTTCTCTCGCCCTATCTTACCCCCCACCCCCCCACACTTTCTCACTACACAGACAAGGCCGGGGCAAAGTGCATATTTGAAAGGATCTAGAGTGTGGGCTGTGATGAGAAAAAGACACAGCGGGGAGGGAAAGTAAGTTCAACTCAGAGCTATCTCGCTCCCTTTGATCACAAGGAACGGTGGATTAGAAAGGATTCTCCAAAAGTTTCCATTTAATTCGCATAACATTTTATAAACCCAGCAGTAAACGTTACAGCGGGCCTACTCCCAAGGTCAGATTAGACTGCATGCCCCGACTCCAGCATCTTTTTTTCTTGCCTTAGACTACATTTCTCCACAATATTAGGTCCACAACAGCTGGCTCTTCCTTTTACAAAAATAAAGAAACCATTTATCTTTGGCTGTGGTCTCATTCTTTTCCCTGTGACGGATGCCGCTGCACTGAACCAAGCAGGTCAACTTTTCCATTGCGTGTTAGGTGAGGATTTCTAAAAGAGAATCAGACAGTGACAAGAGAAACATTTCTCCAGGGCGTGTTAACTATTGAGAACTGTGATGTTTTCAGCCGACAACAGCCCTCCAGCCTCTTTTGAACTTTAAGTGTCACATCTCTAGAAACAATTGGAAATTGTGTTGGGAATGTGTTTGTGTTTGTCCTCTGAGGGAGAGTATTATGTCTGTAGGGGTGGACCGATGAGACAGGCATGCAGACTCTATTTCTGTGTCGTCAATCACCTTCGCGTACAGTAAATGATTTTTCAACAAGCTCCAGGGTGATGGATAATCAGAAAGAAAGGGTGGGCTGCGTACACCTCTCCTAGTTTTTCAACAGACTGTGGAGGGGAAGGTCCCTTCATCACCGCGCTCTTGTTGTGCTCTGCACGTTTTTCCATTTGGGCGCTAACGTTAAACGTAGCGCCCTGGGCCAAAGCCATGATGGATTCCCCCTCCTGGCAGCTTCCCTTGTTTCAAAGGAGAACTTAGGATGAGAGAAGGGGAGGGAGGGGAAGGGGAATGTCTGGGGAAAGGAGCCCCATGTCGAAAAAGAAGCTGCCAAATGGAGCCTCCACAGCTCTTCATCAGGGCCGGTGGTCCTGGAGGGGCGGCTGCTCCAGGCAAATGCTAAAAACTGCAAGCCAGGCAACACATCTGTGCAGCTGGGTTCCCTCTGTGGCATGAAGCATACAAACCCTCCAGCAAGTAGAGGCATGCGAGTCAGGGACAAAGAGAGAAACTCAGAGGAAAAACAAGACAGACAGAAAACCAAAGGAAAGTGACGGGGGTGTGCGAGTCCAAATACTGAAACCAAAACTTTCTCTCCCCCGAAACCAAAAGCCAGCGCTCCAATGGCGAAGGTGCCAAACAAATGCAAGGCAAATCTCCATGGTAATTCTCCCTCTGCAATCATTCTTCTTGTCTCTCTCCAGCAGTATCGCTCACGCGGTTCGACTCTATCTATTGTCATTCAGGCATAATTAAGGCCCACTGTTTATATTGTTGATCGTCAATTAAGATGATTCACCGTCTGGCGGCAAAGCGTTTTTCACTTGATGGTATTGTTGTCGCAGCATCTCTGTCCCGCTGTTGTTCCATAGGATGAATTCATTCTGAAGCGATGCAGCAGTTTGTTTATGACATTTGCTTTACTTATGATGTTGTTTGCCTCCTCTCCGACCGTGTTCGTCACTGCTTCGCAAGTGACACTTTCATTCTGTTGTCATCAAGCCTCTTCAAAAATTTAGCACAATGTAGCACGGCTGCTTCCCCCAAACAATGCATTAAACATAAAAGCTAAATTGAAAGGTTTCCCGCTCAGGCTTTGATGTTGACAGAATTTTCATGTAGGAATTACCGGCCGACAAAAAAGATTTACTTAATCTTTCTTTCCTTATATTTATTTATTTTTTATGGGGGGGGGGGGGATCTCACCTGGTGCCAAAGCTAACTAAGGCCTAGGCCAAATGACCAATACTTGCTTATTGCAATAAGGCTTTTAATCTTCAGGCAGCTGCAGCAAAGTCTGGTGAGACTTTCCATAAGGTTGTTTCTGCACGTCCATGTTACGAACACTGCACAAACACAGCTTGCGTTTAATGTCTATGTGATGTCTGAATTACTTCAAGCCCATATTTCAAGAGCCAACACCCAGACAGCGCCAGGAATTGTTCTCACCTCATTTGTATGACCAATTTAAATAAATTGAGTCTCATTTCAAAGCAGCCACTTTCTGCATATTGTACATGTTTGCGCTGATCCGTGCCTCTCTGTCCAACATGCATCCACAACGCACTGATTTATTAGTCATTACCTAGTGACAGGGTCTTTGTCAATGTACCACAACAGTCAGCACCAAGAATTCTCAGCTGGTTTATTAATAAGGAAAGAAATAATATGATGAGGCATATGATTACAGTATGTTCGCCATAGCAATAACAACCCCTGCTTATTACGCATATTTGAGTCTGCCTTGGACAATGTGAAGTGTGACCTTAAGTTTTATCACGGCAATCATGACCCTGTCCAGGATTTCCATTAAAGAATATCTGTCTCATTACATTATGGAATGCAATCTGTGCAGGGCAAGATAAAGTGGCACCAGGTCACACACTCAATATCTCATCATTATGTAACAACAGGGAGCGCGGAGCGGCCATCGCTCTACACACGCATGCTCTCTCTTTCCCTGCAGATCGAACTGGCAGCCTTCTCATCAATTTACAACACAAACACACACGCAAAAACACAAACCGCAGCCGCGGCAGACAGGAATTGGGATTTGGAGAGACTTTCTGAAAATCAAAAGGTTCAAATCCAACGGAGAATTTTCACACTGGCTTCAATGTCTACTTCTTTTTCCATCTCATTACAGTGCACTTTGAATACTAATGGACAGGGTCTGCACAGCCGTGTAGCACTACTGACTTGCAGCAACGGAAAGTAAATACTCTAAAAGATACAAGCAGGGAGAACAGCCCTTGGAGGTATTATTCAGGGCCATTCCTGTGTACACCGTTTCATTTGAAAACATTATTTATGAGAACAATTTCCCAGACAGTGTCTAGAGGAAAACGGCAACTTACAGTTCTAACATCTCCCTCCATCTTTACAAAGAAAATGTCATGCAAAGGGATGATTTTTCATGTGCTCCCCATGAAGGATCCTACCCAAATGCCGCCCTGCAAATCACTTAATGCGCCGGGGAAATGGGCATTTCTGCCTCGTCTTACAGCGCCTCAGAGATGGAGTAGGAGATTGTCACTGTGTAATTCCACTTCTTGCTCTGTGCCAGTAAAACCCTCTCTCAAACATTTCATGGTTTAGGGATAGAAAAACAAACCCTCCTTCCTCTCAGCTTTTTAGCCATTTGTGGTGAAATTATTTTTAGCTTTAGAAATCCATGAGAATGAGAAACAGAGAGACAGCAAGAGGGAGGGGGAGAGAGAGAAACGCGTCTCACAATACCAGTGGATTATTGGCAGCTTGCAAAATCCCATCAGAAATGATGGGGTAGAAACAGATCAGTCTGTGTTACATGGAAGAATAAGAGCTGCAGCACATTGTATAGTCGTGGCCTTCTGTGTTGCCCTGCCTGCCATGCTCCTTCTCATCTCTTCTCTCTGAGCGCCGGGCCACTCCTGGGGAATTAACCCCGTAGTCATTATGCTGGTGAGGGTCACTGGATCTGTGGCATGTGTGGAAACACCAGTAGTGCTCTGGCTTCAGTGTCCAGCCTCAGGCGTCCTGCCTCCCTTCCTCCACACACACACACTGCTCAGTTTCGTGTGTGTGTGTGTGTGCGTGTGTGTGCGTGTGCGTGTGTGTGTGTCTCGTACATGGAGAATACCCACACACCCAGGCTTGTTTCCCAGTCACCAGTCGGCTTGCTTAATAAGGACGGCCAATAGTCCCTGCAGCACTAAAGGCACAACAACAGAAGCCATGATATTCTCTCTGTAGCTGGAGCTGGAGTTTAACTGCCTCTGTGTCCAAGCAGAGGGCTTGAGGTTCAGAAGGCTAAACGCACACGCTCCATTTGAATTAGAGCTGGATCCACTGAGGTGACAGGGCTTGTTTTCAGCTGTAGCCACCAGGTAGAAGCCGGCCAGGCTATCTCCAAAACCAGCACTGCATTGACGCTTCACAGGTAAAAACGCCGGTCCAAATAATGAGCGCAATGAGACTAGGCAGGGCAAAACAATGGCTCGGGGCTGTAAACGCTGGCATCCCTTTTTTAATTGCCACTGTTCTCAGTTACGCTTGGCTGAAAAGGGGGGCGGAGGAGGGGTCTCTTCTGTCGCGTTCAATCTGCGGTGTGCCATCCTTCACATGCAAACTGCGTCCAGCCCTCCCAAACCTTTAACTTGAAAATCAAACAGATGGAAGAATAACCCACTTTAGCACCAGCCATGAAATGCCTTTCAATATACCGCCTGCCCAGAGCAATTTTCCCTCCTCCCACTTCCACTAAGGTGGCAAGATGAGCAAACAGACATTCAGGCACACACTCGCCCCCCGGGGCATCATTATCCCAGACACAAGAGTTGTGGCCAAACGCAATAGAGCTCTCGGTCTACCTGGCTCATGGCAGCCCTTACTTTCTTATATTGAAATGGAAGGAATGGGAGAAGTCTAAACAGTGTTTATATAAGGGAAAAAAAAAAAAATCACTGCCAGGGGCTTTGCTGTGGGATTATGAGATTTGGCCAAGAGTCAGAATAAGTAGGGAGGGGGAGGGGAGCAGTCCTGCTGTTGGTATTTTTTTTCCCCCAGTGTTGGCTGGTTCTGTACTGTACTGGGCTTGGTTATACTGGGTTGGGTCAGGCTTTTGCTGCCAGTTCCCAGAACACAAGGACCCTTTTTTCTCCTGCCAATCCCAACCAGATGTGCCCAGACTTGTTTTAAGAATTCTGATCCCTCACTCAGTCTTGCTTTCAGCTCTAAGCGAGTCGTTTCGAGTAACGGCACACACACGCACGCACAGCAAAAGTTGGTGGAGCACATATTCTGACGCACACACTCGGTAAGAGGCATACACACAAACACTGCCTGGCTGAGGCACTGTAATCGCAGGGGTCCAAAAGGAATCCCAGAGCAGGAATGGGCTCCAATAACATGCTTTTCAACACTGGGGCGCTCTCATTCACCCATTCCCCCGGGACATGTAGTTTGGGGAGATTCAACCTGACATGACAGAGATTTACGGGGTGTAGATAAGCCTATTTTCACATAGATTCCCGGTCCTATCAATGCAATGCCAAGGCCTATCAATTACCGACCAGACGGGTTTCTGCACACTGAATATTCTTCAACAGGTATCCTCTCAGCCTCAGACAGCAAAAACAAAATGCGACGCACTCAGCGGCTGAGGCATTAGCGAGCCTGTGGGTGTATTTTAATATTTGAGTGCCACTAGAATGTTTTTCCTTCAAAACACAGTGTGAACAGAAATATTTGCCCTCCAGCTACATAAAGCATTGATGTTTATGATAACCGCACAGGAGTACAGAGATCATTGTACACGGCAACTGCGCTGCAGCTGTTTGTGTATAAATGAATCTGGAGCTCGGTGAGGGTCATGTGTTGTAGGCAGTCGGAGCTGATGTGAAATTAACTATTCATTACATAAATCTGATTAGGGAATCATTCACCCATGCAGGTTTCGTGAATAAGTATCGCATAGCTCCTTAACCTCTTTTCTCCTTCCTCCTGTGCTCTGGAGGATCTGGTCTCCCCTCACTGTATCTTCTTCTCTGCCATGGACCCACCTCCAGCAACATTATCAGTGAGTACCATCTGTTCCCTGCAGCAAGTGTAAAATTGAGCTGCTTAAAAGTTGTCCGATATCGATCGCAGCCACATTAATTTCATAACGTCACATGCAGTAGTGTGTGTGTGCGTCACCATTCGCAATCACATCATGGCATCTCTGCGACCGGACAAATGCCACTGCTCACGATCTGCATCCAGTGTGTGTCTGCACTGCAGGACGTGTACCTCTAATGTCAAAGCTGCACGAGTGATGGTGTATACAATATATTGTGGATTAACTTCATACAGTTAATAACTGCAGGATGTTGGCATATCTGTAAAATTCAGAAACATCTCATAATATCAGTTATACCGCTTCGTACTGTTCACAAATTACAGCAGAAAGACCTGAAGTTTAATTTCTGCCATAATTAACATGGCCCTAAGCAAAAGGTGTAAATACCTTCACTTAACTGTTAATGGTTGTGATGAGTGACAAGTCCGGGTCATATTAATAAACATGATGAGATAAAGCCCTGCAACCAAACCACAGTCGCAGTGCCAATTACTCACCAGGATGGGAAAGAAGTGCACCGAACAACAAAATTACAATTCATGAGCTACCTTGTTCGTCAACACATTTGGTACTCCACTTTAATAGATATTTCCCACGTGAGAGAACGAGTGACCTCACTTTAACGCACTTTAACGCACCGTTACTCATCCTGAGAGAGCAGCTTGAAGTGTTGTCTTTTCCTGGTTTTAAAGGCTGCGTTACAGTAAAGTGATGTCATTTTCTTAACTTACAAGGCTGTTCTATTATTTTACTTTTACAATTAGACATTATATACACATTACTGATGATTATTTATCAAAAGATATTAGTGTAAAAGCACCACTGATCAACCTTACAATATCGTCACAAAATCGATATTGAGGTATTTGGTTAAAAATGTGATGTTCTCCATATTGCCCAGCCCTAATCAATAATTCATGCACACAATTTAGCAGAACAGTAGGAGTGTTGAACCCAAGCAGTTGGATTGCCCTTGACTGGACAACTTTCATTATTTATTTTGCACCACATCACACTATCGTATGTACCTAGCAGCAAAGCCGGCGAACAAAGAGTAAACAAGTGATGAAAAGTCAAAATGCTTCAGGTAACCTTTCGCAGAGCATCACCATCAATTTAAAGACTTGTAAATTTAAAGCAAATCCAGCTTTTTGAAATACTTTAAGTGTTGTTTAAGGGAGGCATTTTTACAAGATTGTGGCAGGAGATGAGAAGTTAGCAAATATGATTGCACATCATTCTCTTGGGGCTGTGAAAATCCATACCAAATGTAATGGGAATCTGGCCAGAAGCTGTCACGGACAGGCAGGCAGACTGACCATCCAGCATTGCCATCTCAAAGCTGTGCTGCGAGCATGACAGACGGTCACAAAAGCACCAGAAAAACCCTACTAATGCATCAAACACATTTAAGTAATTTATTAGTGTCTTGCAAACCCCCGAGGGTCTCACCCATGACGAGCTCAACGTGTCGCAACAACTGCAGTCGCACAGCTCAAGGTGCCACAGTGCACACCAGAAACAGGGCAAGATCCAATCAAAAGTGTCGGTAGTGTTTAAGTGGTGTGTTCACATAAGTTAAGACTATACCTGCATCAGGCTGTCTATGAATACGCTCCCCTCGATCTACTTTCTGTATGTTTACTGTCGCCAAAGCTAATGTCGAACATAGGGGAAACCAAGATGGATAAAACCACAAATCTCCGTTTCAAGTTCAACTCTGGTGCCTTGTTTTCAATTCCATCGTGGAGTAAGCCTGTTGCAGAGAGCATAAAAGTCACAGTTCAAATGAGGTAATATCGCTACAAGCAGTCATAAGTAGCTAAACAAATCATTGTCTGCAACTCATATGCACAAAGATATTAAGTTAAATGAAAACACAGTGAGAGGATTAAGCTGAGCCGAGTCATCAGCAGTCATCTTAGGAACAGCGCCGTTAGATAGCGGAAATACATAGACCACTTCACAGCCAGATGCTTGAAGCACATTAAGGCCTAATCTCTCCGGGGTTACACAGGGAACCAAAGAGCACGGAGACTGGTTGCAGGGCGCGTGTAGAGTGGGAGTGTGTGCCCTGCAGGCTCCTCTTCAGTAGATGGTCCATTGTGGTCGACTGTACAGATCGGTAGATCAGGTCAATAGATCATTAAGCAATCCCTATGCTCCCGAAATAACACAGGGATCAGAGTGGAGATAAGAGCCTGGATCGATGCTGGATGGACAAGAGGCTGGAGCAGCAGACGGAGGCTGGAGCAGGGATGGATGGGTCTGGGTCTGCCACTTGTCTTAATGTAAAAATGTATAAAAGGGTCGGTTCAAACAAATCCTTAAAAAACATTTTCTCACTTCGCTCTGGTGATGCCAGACATGTAGATAGCTTCAATTTTAGCTCTGATTTCTGTCTCTAACGTAATAGAATAGAGGTAAAAGTAATTTAATTTGTGGAGCATTAATACAAGTTATAATACGACAGTGAGACGTGGGTTATTAAATACCTCTCTTTTTAACCTTGTCGCACTTTCGGACGACGTTTGACCTACTGGCTAACTACAGGAGCAGGTTTTGTGAGAGACAATAAGCTGCAGGAAAATCACTATCATCACCTACGAGCTTTGTATTATTCTCTATATTATAATTTCTCACCAGTCATTGTTTAGTTGTAATTTAGTTAACACATGCAGTTGCAATCTGTCTTGTAATGTTTTTCTTTAGTTTTCCCTTCATAGTATGCATTGACTGATGTCAATGAGTGATTTGTCATGGAAGGAAATAATTTTCTAGTTCTTTAGTTGCTCAATGTTTAGAAATTCAGAGATACACTTTTAAAATGCAAAGTGTTTCTCCAGACGGGACCAGCGAGTTTGCCAAAGAACAGTAGATAATTAGGGCTGTGATTATGACTGGGCCAGAGGTGAAAAATCACAGACATATGCGCTCCAGTCCAGATTAAATTCACTGGCAGAGGTAGAAAGGGAAATCACCCCGCCACGGCCACTCAAAGATATGAATCCCATCGAAATTGGCCTATAGGGACTACTTCTTTAGTAGAAAGTAGTTCTAATGGGATGAATTATCCATCATAATGGAGACTCTGTTTCTGGAAAGAGACACTGCCGTTAAATCATTTTTTAAATGTTATTTCTTCACTGCTGTGAGCGCTACACACAAAATCCCCTTCACCTAAACTGTGCTTGGATGGCAGCAGATATCTCAGAAAAACCTTAACAAACTAAAATAGAAACTATCTGCATGGCTAGAAAGCTAGAAAATGTAAGTGAGAAAGTACTTTTTTTTTGTAATTTGGGTTAACCAATCCTGAAAAGCATCAGCTCATGTGTGCATTTGGTGGGCAAGAACGGGCGAGACTCTGCCTGGTTCTGGCCACCTCTGCGTCTCCGTAGGTGGGGCACTTGGGTATCTTTATGAGACTGGGCAGCCAGGAGGTTTTAGGATGAAATGGCAGAGGTGGAAGAACAGCGAATGGGAAAGCACAGCTGGATAGAAATCACATAATCCCTTTTCTACTATGCGTTTATTGCCTTTTTAAAATTCGCTAATACAGATCATTCTGTCTGGTTAACTCATTAACATCGGTAGTTATCTGGCGAACCAATTTAATGCCGCACATTATACCAAACGCCTCTAGACAAAAGCACAGCTATGTGGCACCGGCTTGAAAAGATGGCTTCTATCAGATAAGGACGTAATTATACAAAACACAACATTGTGTTGGCTAATGCCATCATAAAGCACTTAATCGTATAGAGGAATTAGCATGCCTGCACTAATGCCTCTCTATACGGAAAATAACAGTGTAAGCCCATTCTTATGACTGAGATCTATTCGTAATCTGAGAGGTTAATTTTAAAGGTCAACACCTGGTGTTTATCAAATTCTCTAATAAAAAGGACTAAAAAAAATTGATCTCGGGTAATAGCAGCTTCAAATTCCTTTTGAATTGATCTTGTACTTCATAACATATCAACATGTCTGCCCATTTGGGAGCGAGAAGAGCTCTGCGTCTTTGATCGTACTTATATTACTCATTATCATCTGTGAGCAGGGCTAATATTAAAGTAAACACAGCAGGGGGTAAAGCCTGGGGACCGGTGCTTCCTCTACCTCGCCTGATGACGCTGTGTGCCCTTCCTGTCTGGGTGTCGGGGCCAAGCATGCCTGCTGGGGACCTGAGAAACTCTGTGCAGAGGTGGGGGAGAAGGAGGAGGAGGACGAGGAGTGGTGGAAAGCCATCCGCAGATGCTCCACCCTAAAGAGGAACAGCATGCAGGCCCCGGTGGACATCTGTTTTCACAGGTGTGCTCAACAATGTGATTAAGATTGGCGCTGCACACCCCCCCCAACAACGCTGCACTGGTACGCCAACGCTGTGGGTGCTGGGGCATGGGTTGGAGACGCGTGGAGCAGTTGTGTTGTTTTGGGGGCAGATGGAACTGATGAGAATTTGACTGAAAGAGGAGGGAGTAAGTGGAGCAGAAATGGAAGGCATGGAGGAGGAAGAGAGGTGGGGGTGTGGGGGTGGAGGGGGGTTCTTGTGAGAAAAGTTCATAAGGCTTATTTGATGCAAAAAGTGTTTAGAGAAACACAATTCAAGAGTGGGATTATTCGGAGCACATGAAGATTATCCTCTGCTGTTTGGTTCTTAAAGTGCGAGGGAGCGATCACATGAAAGGATCGGGGGGAACCACACATGGGAACAGTGTTTTAAAAAACGCCAGTGCAATTCCAAAATGGGCAAAATGTTGTCACAGAGAAGACGAGAAGAAGAAGGATGGTCTGAACCACTAACCCCCCAAAGAGCCTATAGGATATAGGTGGGCAGTGGTTTTGGCAGACCCATCACGGCTGGTGCCCAATGCTACAACCCATCTGCTTCCATGGCAACCAGGAGAGGGATTGCTTTGCCTTACACCAGCAGGCCACTTCATGCTTTAATGTAAAGCGACAACTTGCCGGAATTAATTTGTGTGTTGTCAAAAAGAAGAAAAAAAAAGTCCCCCAAACAGATTTAATTTGTAAAAACAGAAAAAAAAGCAATTTTCTTTATTTATGTTGGCTCACCAATCCACCTCCACACCGCTGCTGCCACACCATAATACTCCAGTGGGTTTTTGAGAACTTTCAGCCATTTCAAGTGATCTCACTCCTGGAGTAGTATGAGGCAGCGACAAGAAAATCTTTAACGAACGAGAAAGCAATTCCATTTCACAGCAGCGAGGAACCGAGAAGGAGGGGCGGGAGAGTCAGTCACCAGCCTCTAAAGAGAAATGGAAGCCGTGGATAAAAGCTGCTCACCCCAAGATATCTCCAAAGAAAAAAAAAAAAAGAGGCGCAGACAGACTTAACACCAAATCATCCCGCTGTACGACTCAAAAGCTTACCTAGCACTGACAACTGACAGGAGGAGTGCTACGCTGTATGTAGCTTATTAGCATCTTTGAATATCATTTTGCTTGTGCCCCCCAAACTTCTTAAACCTCCATCTGTGACTAACAGAGCAACACCATCTTTAACAGCAGAAATTAATTGGTAAACACGGCATGAATAAAAGTTGAATGCGTGCTTTTACATGTTCAGTGTGGGTATCGGAGGCTTTTCGTCACTCAAGTTAGTGATTTTACAAAGTTGCCGGGTAAAACCTGTTGCTAATGCATGTTCTATCGGTGTACCAATAGGAACGATAGATGTGCCCGTACACCAGGCTGTATTCAGAGTTAATGTTGCTTGCTGCGAAATCAAGCTGCTGGAAACAAACATATCCCATTTGCCAGTCTGGGATATATTACAAACTATGATCGCACAGCCAATCCGCAGCACTCCTTCCATTATCCAACCAATCGTGTGCACCCCCTCCCTCCCACCCACCCACCCACCAACCATTCCACCCCTCCCATTAATGAAGCGTTGGCAGCCATCGCTCCCACAACTCTGCCCGGTTCCCAATCTGCTCTCGCTTCCCATCTCCTGGCGCGCATAACTCAGCGAGGGGTACGACTCCTCTCAAAAGCTAGATGTGAGAAATGTATATATTTGTAAGTGCTAATACTAAGCGGCGCAGAATGTCGGGCCAGCACCAGACAGATGGTTCTGAGAGAGGCAGAAGATCAGAGAGAAGCTGCCTCCAACCTCTCTGTCCCCATTCCTCTATTTCTCTGAGAGAAGGCACCATAACAGCTCTGCATGGCACCGAGGAGTTATACTGTACAAAAGCAGCCTTAATTCCACTGATGGTGGAAGCAAGGGTATCACAGTAGCTCATCAATGAGGATATTTTAAACTCCAGATCTCAAAAGCCTATATAACCATGGATGAAATACTATTGTGAGGCTTTTTGGGGTGTTGAAGGACAAGTTGAGACAACAGATAAACAAAACAAAACAACAAAGACTCATAGAAGTTTTGGAGAAAGAGGAGCAGAACAGCCGCTCTCCGATTTGTAGCAAAGGGACTAATGACATGGAAATTCTTCGCATGCAACTGGTTTAAAGGCACAATTAGCCTTGCCCTGTGTGTCCTTCATTAAGCATTGCCAGTGCAGATTAATTGATAAAATCAAAGGCCAAGTGAGCTCAATTTATGAAGCCAGAATTCCCTGGAGCAAAAGCTATACTGTGTGAACAAAAGGACTGACTGACTCACTGTGTGTGTGTGTGTGTGTGTGTGTGTGTGTGTGTGTGAGAGGGATTTCATGTCTTTATTTGGCATACATCTGTTTTACACTTGGCTTGCTATGACACCTCATAGGAGGCCAGGGTCAAATAAAGTGCAGGAGAGCTTAACAGCACTCGCACACCAGGGGAGACAGAGCTACTCGGCAACTAAAACACAGAGACACACAAATGGATTCCCACTCAGATGGACAAGAAACCACACTGATAGACACAAGTTCTAAGTTTCTTGAAACAGAATAAAATGGGGCATGCAGCCTGCGTGGGCTACGTCAGCCATCCTTTCAACTACATAAATTGGCTCAGACATATCTACAATAGTCGACTCTGCCTTGTGTTCTGCTTCTGTCTTTCACTATCTCTTTCTATCTGAAACTCACAATTGGTTCACCCACAGAGCAAAGAACTCAATAAGGGGCGAAAGCGCCGTGGCAGGACTGCTACCGTGCAGAAAATATGTTGCTGGGCCGGGTGGAAAGAGAGGAAGGTGGCACAGAATGTGCCGATCGATTAGGATTCTTATTGTTCGGATGGGATATAAAGCTCTCTTTGTCTGCCCATGCTTTTCTGACCTTTATCGGGGCCGTCGAAGAAGGCAAAACGCTGCCAGACCAAAAAGGAAATGGAGTGTCTGTTTTGCACTTAACACACTGCACACAGACTGCAATGCTGGCATGGTGTGGCGGCCACAGACTGTCTGCCGACCTGGGCGCTACCCGCCCTGCCCGACCTTGGTACCACTGCGCCAATGTGCCAACGAGGGCTACATAACACCATGTCCTCGCCTAAAAAGAAACATACTCTCCCTAAGACAAGGCTGGAAAACAAACGGGCTCGAGACACCGAGTTCATTAACAGATGAGCGGCGGGAGGTGAGAAAAGAGAGAGAGAGAGAGAGAGAGAGAAGGGAATAAACGAGGAAATGACAACGGACAGAAGATATGGGGAGAGGTTGGCAGCCATCCATGAAAAAGACAGCTGGCGGCGACATCCTTCACAAACCTGGTGACGCAAGCGGCATGATGGAAGCAACCTCCAGAGACATGGAGAGAGGGAGCAGGAGCGAGATGAGGGGGTTTGGAGGAGAGGGGGGGGGGGGGGGGTTGTGGCGGTAGATAACGTGGCTTTCGTCTCCAGATTCCTGTGCTAATTAACACAGTTTCACATACAAGGCCCCCTGCCTGCCTCGCAGCCTGGCCCCGGACTCTTCGGTGCCGACACAGAGGGACAGAGAGCAACGGGAAAATGTGTATGTGGGAGTGAGTGTTTGTGAGGAAGGGCCGGGGGAGTGAGAGGAATGAAAAGGGATGAAAGGTGAGGCAAGGTCTGGCGGTGGTGGCCTTGTCTGAAGGTGAGTCGGCTCCCCCGCCAGCCTGCAGCCTGGTTCCTCTGGCAGAAAGAATACAAGAGAGAGGGGGAGGGGGGCATGTGAAGACGAATGACTCGCAGTGCAGGGATGCTGATCAACAGCCGAGTCGCTCACCGGCCATCTCACTCTGTCGCCCACCTCATCCTGAAGGAGAGCGAGAGAGACAGAGAGAGAAGTGAAGAGGCCAATGAGCCGGCACCGGTCCAGTCACAACACCACAGACACAAATCCTGGTTCTGTACCATTAGCTCCAGACTGCCATAAATCAGACAAAGCCAGCCAGCAGGACGGAGGGAGAAGGCCAAACAGAGAAGTCAAAAAGCCACAGCCACACAGCACTGATCAGACAGCAAGGGGGGAACAAATAGCAACCTTTGGACAGAGAAAGCATCTATAACAACACAAGACAGGCTCCACACAGATAATGAAAGAGTACGGCGGTGTATCGACTCTCTGTGCTTTTTGAGTTCTGACCGAAGTGTGACCATGGCATTGAACGCTTGGCTATTTATTTTATGATCAGATATTTGCTCCTCTCAATCAGGAAACATTGATGCCCGAATAGATGTTAAACGCAGGGGGATGAAAGTGAAAATGAGGCCAGAGAGACAAAGTGCAACCTCTCATAGGTGCTTATGTTAAAAACATAAAAACGCTGATGCATTGAGAACTTTGGTTCTTTTGTTAAAGGGCCTTGGTTGAAAAACAAAAAAAAAAGGTTATTATTTATCAAACTATGGTATCAGCACAGACACTCAGTATTGTACTGTCACATGCCACAAAAAAAATGTACCGGTTTTAGGACGGAGTAACACATGCTTAGCATTTCTAATTGTAGCCCAGAGCCTCTGCTTCTGTATCTCATAAAAGCCTGCATTAACATACACATGATCCAGTTCGTCCCACTGCGAGTGGACTGGATATTTAGTCATTAGGATTTTGTCAATGTAAATTGTGATGCTCAATTTGAACATGAGGGTTAGCATTTCCATTTGGTAATGCCATTACTGGAGCAAAAGCTTCATTAGCATTACTGCGTGTAATAACCTCGACGAGGGATTTCCTAACCCAGATTTCAACCACACCCAACCCAGGCACGCTGCTTTGGCATGCGCCCTACTGGCAGATAAACAAGGCATCTGCCTCCCTGCTCTGAAGTTGTACATATATATTGTATGAGCCACTGGAGAGAAGACAGTTGCTGTTTGTTATTGTGTGTGCGCGTGTGCGTGTGGGGGAGCGAGTAGTGTGCGAAAATATTTGATTCCATGTATGTAGGCTTCTCCAGATTGGCACAAACCGGCAGCGGAGCAACTCTTGGTCTTGCAGCAAGTTCTAGTGAGCGCGTGCCAATCCTACCTCAAACAGCGGTGCGCCATGGGGGGCTGAACACTTCTACACAGTGATCCAATTAATTTCATCTCCGCACGGCACACATTTTGACATGCTAGGAGCGTAAAGAGAGGAAGTAGAGGTTTGAAATGGGGTGGAGGTGAGCAGTGAGGCAAGTGGGAATAACTGAGAAAGGGAAGAAGCGGAAGGATGGGCCAGGGTAAGGGGAATCTTAGAATTTCCCGTATGTTGCGTTTGAGTTTCTGCACGGGGAGAAGAAAAAGCAATTACACGTGCCCTCTCAGCCTTTTCAGGCAAGTGTGCTGTGTAGAAGTGAGGGGGTAGTGGTGGGGTTTCTGCCCTGTGGCGACCAGCACTCCCATACTCTATGCTAATAGACGCTTGTTCTGCATTCTAACAAGCATTTGGTGGCAAGGCTCTGAGTGGGGAGCAGCCGAGGTTGAGTGCAGAGCATCAGCAATGTAAGGGGGGAGGGGGGGGAGGAAGGGGTCTGTCTCTGGAGATAGTGGGAATAATGAAAAAGTCAGCTGGGACTTCAAAGAAAACGGCTGGTCATTTCCTGTGGTGATGGCAGATACGGGCCTACATGTTCAGGCAACAAGCACGCACACACTTAGTCACACATTCCTGCCAGCAATAACGCTGGCCGATGAACACCACTTCCTTTGATGGTACAGCAGAGCCAAGAAGAAGGAGAAACGCGTCTTTGGACGTGGAATAGATTTGAAAAGCTTTTGTGTGTTGCTGGCGGAAGCATCTAAGTGCTTTAACCACGGCCTCGGGGTCAACACTTATGCAATGTGGGTGTAATGCCAGAAACCAGCTGGAGACGTTAACCATTTCTTGACACTTTGATTTTTACAAAGACTTCCAATTTTACAGCAGCAGCAACATGTGACCAAAAAAACAACACAACATAGGACAAATAGCTGTCAGAGGGCAATCAGACATGTAAATACCTGTAGAACTTTTGTTGACAGACATGTTGACATACAGTATAATCAATAAGTGTTCCAGTTCTAGTTATCTGGTGTTGTGCTTGGTGGCTCACTGGGATACTTGAATAGAGCAGAGCTATCATTAATATTGTTTGTTACAACTGTCCTTTTTTCTGCTATGACCAGTCAAAACATCCATCTTGAAAAAGGACACTACTACTTGTTTGACATCTCAATTCATTCTATGAATTGATCCATTGAGGGGATTTCCTGAAAAAATAAGCCACTCCTCTGCCTTTGCAGCAACGTCTAACTATAACTTTCTCTCTGGCTATAAATCATACTCGAGTCAGGTATCCGTCCCTCCCTTGTATAATGGCCTCAGTGTTCCCTTGATGCATTACAGAATAATTGTTTGGAATGGCAAGTCCACTTTTTTCTTTGTAAATTTCAGAAAATATAATACAACACAGTCCTTTTCTCTGAGGTTTCAGATCACTATTTTCACTTCTAAAAGATCTTTATTTAAAAAAAAAAAAAAAAAAAAAAAAAGTATGAGGGAAACCTTTTAGGAAATGCTGATGGAGATGTGTGTGTTGCTCATCCCTGGGTCAATACAGGCAGACGTGTACAAACATGTAGAGGCATCACAATCTGAGTGCTAATCTATGTGTGTGTGGAGGGGGGAGGGGGGTCGCGCTGACATAAACAAGCCTGCAGTGGCCATTTCTGGCTGATCCTGTTTCTTATCATATCATCTGCTTCTGTTATGAAAGCCAGACTGCGCTGCAGGAGTTTTGTTATTCTATGCTTGTGTGTGTGTGTGTGTGTGTGCGCCCCCAGAAGCACGCTCACGTATGTCTGTGTCCAAGTCACCACGAGCATGCATGAGACAAGAGTGAACAAAAACACACATCTGGTTCCATTCAGGATGCCTGGAATTCTTTGCCTGCGTGGTTCAGATTACTTCCCGAGCCCCCATGCCGGCTGCGCAGGAGAGCAGATAAACTATGCCGCTCAACACAATGTCTCGCCTATTCAACACTGGAAGGGTGTAGCTTTGACAAGGACGAGAGGTGAAGCCGAGTTTACAGGCGAGCTGTGGGTGTAGACGAGCCTCGAGCTAGGTAGGCTAATTTATTGCTTCTCAACCATTGCAGACCCTTTATATCCTCACTGTATGTGTAGCTGGAGTGGGTCCTAAGGGAAGGGCACGTTAAAGGTTCTGCCAGCTAGCACCTTAATTTGATCCTAACCCCTTCCATTGATATCCACTGGGAAAAGCCCCAGCAGTAGAAGGCCAGCTCTGTAGAGATCCAGACCAGAGAGACCGAGATATAAGGTCACGTGACTTGAGAGCATTGGTTCAGGCCGTAGTGAAGCATAAGCAGAGCTAAACCACGTGAGGAGAGCAGGAGCACTGATATATGTTCCCCTGGTCACAATCCAACTAAAATAAAACATGTTTATTGTTTTGCTGCGAGAGACCCTATGCGCAGCAATAAAGAACAAGATTATGTCTAAATCAAAAAATAAACCCTTACACACCATGGTATCTGTTCGTTCCACACAACAATCGAGCAATTATTCCTGAACGTCACCTTTCCTTCACAGAATGCTTTCCTTCCAATTCCCCCACCCCATTCTCTTATCTCCCAGGTTTGACTGAATGATGTCTTCAGCCAAAATCACCTCGTCTACTCCGGTTCCCCAGGAGATGGAGTGCCAGTGTTGTAGACGATTCAATCAGTGAGAAGTGAAAGAGCAGATCACAGACAATACGCTGCGGCCCCATTACCCCCAGTCCTCAGTTACCGCTAGCGACGCTTAGCTCGGGCCCCCACCTAATGGGCCATAATATCATTTTACGCCATGTTCCAGCTCTTTATACTAGCTCTAAACATAACTCTGTCGCCAAGGCACAATAAAAACAGATATATTTCTTTATTACTCCTCACGAAGCATATCACCGGATCCGAGCACCCCTACAAAGGAAACTAATATCTGCAGGAACCCGCTCTTTTCCTTGGCTCATTTAGGGCAGACGCACAACTGTTATTACATTGAGCTGCACTCTGCCGGCCTCACCTCCCCATGCCGTTCACTCAGAGTCTAATGGATGTTTTATTATAATCAAATGAATACAATGTCTTTACTATAAATAACCTATTGAAAAAGCCATTTTCTCTGCCTAGCAATATGTATAAATGTCCATCATGCCTCAAGCAACGAGCCACATGTTTAATTCAGAGCAGATGCAATTTGCGTGTTGTGTGCTACAGTATGGAGGAAAACAGCAACTCGCCTGCCTTTTACTCACCCTCACGTCCCCGAGCTGCCCCCTTCAAATCACCCGATAATCACACTTTCTTGCATAAAGTCATGCGAGTCTCCGGCAGGTTCATTACTTTGCATGGATTTCAGGAGGAGGAGATGTCACCTGGGTACTCTGCTTTTGAGGCCATTAGCTTGCTTCATCTCATGGGGCAAATGCTGTGCTTGTAAGTCTTGAGCCAGAAGAGCAGAATTTCACTTCAGCGAGGGCGAGTAAATATCTGCAACTAGGACTCATCCCCTACACGGTATACGGTGCCATTGTCCTCTACCCTATATATCATCAGGTCTGACCAGCCTATTTACACTATGGGGATCTGACAAGAGATGAGCAAACACTTGGGCATGAACATGTGTGTTTGTGCTAGTGTGTGTGTGTGTGTGTGTGTGTGTGGCAAGGCGGAGCAGAAGGGGAGTTGGGAAATCCAATCTCTCACACAGAGGAGCAGAGACAGGCGGGCAGATATGCTCCGGGCCCAGAATAACCCAGGCGGTATCCATGAATGAAATGACAGGATTACAGGGGAATTAGAAAACCTGCTGAGATAGTTGATAATGCCGTTTATGGTTGGGCGTCACACCGCTTGCAGGGGAAAAGTCCAACTGTTTAACTTGTGGAAAAATATGGACAAGCTTCGTCACCAAGCAGAAAATTAAAGGCCACGGGGTCTCCTTCTACGTTTACATTTGTGTTAGCTTGACAGACATTAACTCAAATACTTAAGGATTTATGTCAGCGGCATTATTGTGGATGAACCTCTTAAAAATGGGGACAGTAAACATAAGCTCCCCTATCCTGGTTAAGAATGGGATTATTGTTGTGTCAACAACCCCCATAGATAATAGTAATTACTGCCCTTGCTGCACCACCATCAGGCTGCAACTTTGCTAGCTGACAGCTTGGTCCTAATTACCAAGAACCACCAATTACTGGCTCCATTTCATTATTTATAATGCTCAGCACACCCAAATAAAAGAGACTTCAGTGACTCTGAGCAGTCACATCTCTGGCAGCTGCACAGGAGCATCCGGAGGACCTGCTGAATCATTGTTTCTTAGTTTTTTTCCTGACAATATAATAGTCAGCATGCAAACACAACATTGCTATTGTCAAGACAAATGAGTAAAAATAGGAAAATGTCGGCAATAGGGGGCTGCCTCTACTTCCTCTTTGCCAGCTACAGGAAGTAATTTAGCTACAAAAGGAAGTGCATCATCATCTCTTCTTTTCCCACTTGCTCCTGCTCGTTTATCTGCCAACAGAGCTGCAGAATCGATTAAAAAAAAAAGAAAAAAAAAAAAAAGAAATCAGCCCTGGAGCCTTTAACTACTAAAACAGTTTGCATGTTTTATCTACGGTATGTTCA
The DNA here is from genome assembly GCF_050575085.1 of Anarhichas minor. Taxonomy (NCBI): domain Eukaryota; kingdom Metazoa; phylum Chordata; class Actinopteri; order Perciformes; family Anarhichadidae; genus Anarhichas; species Anarhichas minor. Next base: position 11,327,148 of record NW_027466457.1, read on the forward strand.
TATTTCATCCACTGTGATATCTATGTTAGAATAATTGACTTGTCTGCTGACATGTAAAAGATGCCTCCAAAAATAAAAAAACAACATAAAAACACTTTTTTTATATATCTGGCGAGTGTGTATTCAACCATTCTCACACACACACACACCGACTTTCGCAGATGTTTCTCATCACCCTCTGCTGCCAAGTGTCGTCCAGTGATGGCTGAGAGGAGGGGAGAGGGGGCTCGGGGCGCGGGTGTGAAATTCTGCTATCCCTGCTCCAGTGAATTCTGCAGGAACTTGGCAGATCATTGTGGAGATTTGTATGTCTGCGGATTTGATATGAAACAGTTTGAGAGGCTCGTCTGGAGTCTGTCTCTCTACGTGCCTCCCCTTAAAGTGGGCCGGACTGTTTAGCTTATGTTCCCGTAAAGCCTGACGGCCACATTTCTCAGCCCCCCAAGGGTGCAGATGGGCGATTAACTTGGCAGACAGGTCTTATACCATCATCTGAAAGATATACCATTGCAGTACTTTGTTGCTCCAAAAAACTATGCCTCAGAGTAAAAAAACAGCCCATAATCCTCAAATAGGGGAACCACACAAAAACACCTGCATCGTCTTTACAGATTTCTGCAATCATACACCTTGTTGATTAACAAAAGACTATTTCTCTATTGATAACAAAACCTGCTCAAACAGCAGCTCATGCTCAGCAAGCTGCAAAGCATGTAAGGCTTTTAAAGGACAAGCCGTCTCAAAAAATGATTAAGTATGTACAAAAGGAATCTACCGTAACGATCCAAAGCGCTTAGCATTTAGATGACAGTTGCGCAGGGCAGGCTTTGTTTGCAGGGGCTGGAGTGGAGCAGTATATGTGGCCCGGAGGCCGGATCTGTTCCAACTGTGCCCTGGCAAGAAAACGTTCAGCCCAGTCAGCCTCGACAGCTTGGATATTCACAGGGGGCGATGGAAAACTGGAGGGCTGCACTTCCACGTTGGAGATGGGGGAGCTTGGAGGAGGTGGGGTGATGAGTCAGGAACAAGGTGTTTTATATTATTTTGGTACCGCACGGACATGGCATTTGATAGACGTAGGCAGGTGATGAGGGCCCCGTGTCTGTGTTGGCCTGCGGTGATTTAGGTTTATCATCTGGCAGGTACGTCTGGAGGGCGCTAGCAGCATTTTTAGTTTAGAGTACTGCAATACTTTGGTGATGAGGAATTTAGAAAGCCTGGAATTTAATTATACATTTATCACCGCAGAGAGAACCGAAATGACTCTACAGTTAACGAGAAAAATAAATATACCACATGACCTGGAAGTTATTTAACCTTATAGCAATGAGCTTTAGATTACATGACACATTGTCATTCGACAAATCATTGGGACAATTTCAGTTTCCAAAGAACACAAACATTGAAGTAAGGATCATCACTTTGATTCAGTTTGACAAATGAATTATTCACTCTTATCTCTGGAGATGCAAAGTTAAATTCGGACTAATTTGAAATATCATAGAAAGGACTTTTGATGTTGGACAGCTTTCTTCTCCTCACTTGATTAACATGAACCAAATTCAAAAAGTTATAGTATCGCAGTCAGTAATACTCTAAACAAATTTGGAGCCTTTTTCAAAAACAATATTTTGTATGGGCTTCCTCTTTGAAATATTACGTGTCAAAAGGTACAACTATCCATTAAATGGTCTTGTTTACCAATTTTTTGCCATTTCCTTCAAAGAAACACATTTAAAAAGGTAAACTAAATGAGCATCTCCAACACAAATAAGAATGTGGAGCTGCAAAGTTGACTGCATTGATTAATGTTCAAAGTATCTAAAAGTAACACGGCAGATAAAAAGGTCAATGTTGCGAAAACAGCCGCAAAAAAAGGACGACAAAAACAAGAGATTTGTTTGCTCTTGTGCATTCAAATTCATTCGTCCCCAAGAACCTCTTCGCACCGGGGTTGTGCCAAAGCAAAGCCTCATGGGAGAAATGACTGACACCTCCTAATCCTCAAGGATACCAAAAAGCATGTCATTACCATGATATTTACACTATCTTCTGGGATGTGAGATGAAGCGTGGGAACAACAAAGGGACAAAAACAGTGAACAAAACTCTAAAAATAGGACGAGTGCATTTTTAATGTGCTGTGTTTTCAGTCGCAAGTGTAGCTCGAGTCTCCACCCAACTTCTATTAATTCAGCACAGCTAGGACAACCACCTGGGGTAGCCTACATTTCAAATGAGCCATATTTTGCATTTCTTTAACACCAGCGGGCAGGCTGGCAGGCATACTGGAGGAAATGTGATGGAAAGTGGAGCACAAGAGTTATGACCTAAGCAAGCGGCTGATTATGGAGAAGATGAGTGAGAAAAGAAGTCGCCTGTCAAGCTAAACCCTTCACAGATGGACGAGTGAGGCACACTAAGAAAACCAGCAAGTCCTGAGGCTTTGTGGCAGCTTTGGGTTTTAAAGTACACCGCAGAAACCGTTTAGGAGGAAATGATGAACAGTGAATAAACCCAAACACAGTATATACAGTACATCTTGTGCAATTACATGTTAATATTCCTCACCTTTTCATTCACCTCATTGACCGAGTGAATCATGGTTAAACATGGTCGTTTTCCAACTCTTCAGTGAAGTATGAACAGAAGAAGCTTTTACAGCCGTCTATATAAAACGATTATATCAGCAGTTAATTGCAGGGGATCTTCATTTAATGAGCATCGGAGCAAATTTAATTACTTGCAGCCCTTAATAAACAAGCACAGAAACCTACTGGTGTGCAAATAAAGTTTTGACAGAATATAACTTACCCTAAGCTGTAGGCCAGGACTTGACTTATAATTGGACCATTGTTTCCTGACACACAAACACACAGTGTTGACCATTTACTGGCCAGCAATGTTCCACTTCTATGAGCGCAATCACAAAAAAAAAAAGTGTTTTCATTGGTGTACTGTGGTACTTGGGGGCTGACCCTTGCCTTTGTGTCTCCCTGGTGGGATGGTTAGCTATTGCCCCACTCCCTTCCCTCTGCTCACCCTATCTTCTCAGTCCGTTCCCCAGAGTTCACTATCGCCCTGCTACCTCTACTCTCGTACTGACAGCCAAACAATGGGAGCCAGGACTGCCCTAATGAGTAGAAAGTGGAGGCTCTATTAATTAGAGGCACCCCCACCCCTCCATCGCCTCCAACTCCTCCTGTTAACTCAGAGCAGTGTGGTACAGCTTGGCCGGGCTGGGACTGTTGGGCTCATAGTGAGAGAAATAGGGGCTGGAAGTTGTTGGGGTTTTTTTTCTGGCAGTTGGCCAATGGGGGACCATAGTAATTGCCCGGATCCCACAGTGGCAAGTGATGAGAAAGAGTGTGAGGGAGGTAGAAGCCTAGAGAAGTGAGGAAATGCTAAGAGCCAATGTGGTCTAGTCTAGCAAAAAGAAAATACAGTTTGGGAAGGAAGAGACATATAGAAGTTTTGAAAAATGAGGCACAAAAAATAAATGTTTCTAAGAGGAAACACAGGATGACATGTGGGACAAGTGATTCAGAGAAAAGTCAGAGCCGGAGGACTCTTCGTTGGGTGAAAATAATACAAGTAGAACGAAAACTGGACAAAGTATTGGGAGTGTAAAGGAAAATAGAATGACCTCGGGTGCTACTCACTAGGGAGTCGCAGACAGGGGTGCAGTGAGCGTCTTGGCTGTTGGAGTGGAACAGAGCAGGGTGCAGCGGCGGCTGCACAGTGGGCCCTCGCTGGACACTTCAATCACAGGCAGCCGGAGCCCCGGGCAAACTTGGCCAATTAGCCGCACACTGCTGCTGACCCCCAGCTTCATTAAGGGCCCGGGCTCTGGATAAGGGGAGAGGGGGAGGAGAGGATTAGGGAGAGAGAGAGAGAGAGAGAGAGAGAGAAAGAAAGAGTGAGTGAAAAGCATCAGCACTGGCCAGGTTTGAGAAGACACACACATGCACGCTAGAGGTGAAGCTCAAGGTTGCAGGTAAACACAATCAACTGTGAGAGCACCCCATACCACACATGTACACGCACGGTGTATTACACCCCCCACCTCCCTGGTAGTGGTGGTGGTGAGGGGGTTAGAACCATGAAGGCCAGAGGGCGTAGCGACCCCCTTCTCTCCCACACCGCTGCACTGACAGCAACAGGTGTGGTGGCCAGCAGACATGCAATTACCAGGCTGAAAAATCTGCTCTTTGTGACAGAGACAACGGCAGATCAGAGGGAAGATCAGAGCTTGCGGGTTAGAGAAGTGGGAGGAGAGGCGAGAGACGAGGAAGAAGCGGCAAAGATACAGACGACTGAAAGTCCCCGGAGAGGAGACGGAGAGAGAGACAGACAAGGAGAGAGATTTCCAGTCCGCTCTTTTCATCGCAAATCCCTCGCCGGCAAAAAAAAAAAGAAGCAGATCAAAAACCAACACATACAGTAGCTATGACACACCTGTTGTTCTGCAGTACCAACGTACACGTTTTGGTGGTCTGGAGAGACCTCACGTACACGTGTGCACAACAATGAGACAAAGGAGAGGGTAAACTGACAGCATCCCATTTCAATTCAGATTGGGTGGGGCTGTTTAGGTGCTTTGGGACAGGTTGCGCTCAATGAGCCCTGACAGAAAGACTGTTTGGTGTATGCGTGTGTGTGTGTGTTTGTCTGCATTACAAGTGTGCATATCCACCTGGGAGCTCTGCTTGCATCAACCTTGTGATGGAAACCAGGGTGGGGGTAGTAGCAGATTCATACTCCCTTTCCCTCATTCTCCCTGCTCTCCGATTACGGGCCTTCGATCAGGCTAAAGTAATGTTTGCGCGCTTTGCCGCCAGTGTAGCAATAAGTGCTGTCAGAAACCTTGCATGCTCGGGTGGAGAGGAGATACTGGCCCTTTATTTAAAACAAGTCGAGGATAAAAGATCAATGGCCCAATTCAGGCTATGAATTGGAGGGAAAAGTTCACAAACATAGTGGGAGATTATGAGAGGGAGATGCATGTGTGGACGGGGAGAACGGAGAGCGAGGGGCATCTAGCTCATCTGTGTGCTAGTGGCTTATTGATCGGTGGAGACACACAGCTCCCAGCCATTCATCACAGGACACTCAGGCCCTTAGATAACTCCTATGATAGTGCCCTGCTACTGAGCAGCTGCAACTGGTCCAATCCATTATCCTTCAAAGTAAGGCCCCTAGCCTGGGAACAGGCATGGTGAGGCAGCTGGGTGAGAGGCTGGAAGGAGGGCTGGAATGGAAATGGAAAAGACCAGGCCTTTGGATAGGAGCCTGAGGCTAGTGTATACAACGGCAGGAGCCGGGGATTGAAGGGCCAGGGCTTTACTAAAAATGGTGCCCAAACAGCCACGACAGAGATGAGAAACTGTCTGTTTGCACCAGTTGGAGGGGGGAAGAAAATGTGACGGCGCTATTGTTTCCATTTCTCGGCCAAACAGTATTAGCAAAGCTGTTTTATAGCAGATAGCACACAAACTATCCGAGCGACAGGCGGCTCTGAAAACTGCTGAGTGGCTCTGTGTGTATGCGAGTGTGTGGAAAGAGAATTCCCAGATTGGGCAGGTGGGGATCAGCCATAATGAGCCATGCAGGGAGAGAAGAGAGGGAAGGGGGTCGGAGTGAGGGCAAAACAAAAAAAGAAAAGAAGGGAGGAGGCCAAAGAGCGAGGGAGAATGACAGAGTGAGAATGATGGAGACGGGCTCGGAGCCAGAGACAAGGCCCCAAAAGAGCAATTACAGGAGCTCCAGAGAAGGTGTGGGCCCAGCCCCCAGGCATAGTTTCACACAGTACAAAGCCCTGCCAGACATGCACACACACCTAAGAAAAACTTCTGATGAGCAAAAGACAGACATGGACAAAAAAGGAGATGTTAGGTTGAAGTCAAAACAGGAAAGAAGCATGAGGTGGGAGTATGTATAAACTGGGGTCCATCTCAATCTAAAGCATCCCAATGCCTTGCTCCCTTACACGTTTTCAAAGCAACATTCTGTTCCAGTCTAAACCTGTTCCCTTAACAGCATCGCTTGAAACAAAAGCTGAAACTGCGGGGCTGAGGTCAGTGTGAGCAAAACTTTCAAGTCGATTGTCCTCCATGTAGTGAGGGCTAAACAAAACTGAAAAGTCTGGGCAGCCTCACACCATGGTGCCCGTCACAAATACGAGTCCGAAATGGTTTCTGAAGGCAACCGTTGCCCCACATCGCCCCAACTCCACCACTTAAAGGAGAACGACGGGCTGCAAAGAACAAGCGAGAATGACGGGAGAAAAAAAACAGGAGAGAGAGATGTGCAAACAGATAGGGGGAGGGGAAATTAAATTAAGAGAAAAGTTCTCGCGCACCGGTATGCACCATTGATTTCCTATTCTCTTGGAAACATTTAATGAGCTTAAATAGGAGCCTCGTTTGACACTGCCACGGTGACTCGGAGGAGCCTCCCAGTGAGAGGAAATCGTTCAGCAGCTGTGACGGCTACCAGAGGGGGTGTGGAAGATGGAGGGGGGGGGGGGGGGAGTGAAGGTTGTAATGCCAAAAGCAAGAGATGTGTGCAAGACAGATGTTGGATTATGCTCTGGAAATGGTCCATGGGTAGCATTACTTGCCTTGTTCTGAATGGGGGGGGGAACGAGGGATGAAGGAGATTACTGGAAGAGAGAGAGAGAGAGAGAGAGAGAGAGAGAGAGAGAGAGAGAGAGGACGTACAGTCAACAATGCTGCCTACTGTAGTTAAGTAGTTGCTTACTACTCACAGCGGCCACTCATTATAACGCAACAATGTCCAAACTGATTGACAGCTACCGCTGTACTGCAGCGTTTCACCTCATTACTTCCTGGATGACCTCCCTATGAGGCATTCAACAGATTCCTTATGCTTGGCAGCCATCTTGTTCTTTTCCCCTCCCCTGCTCTCTTTTCTCCCGATATCGGCAGGAAAACTATTGTCACTTCAGAGAGCAGAAGTCCTGAGGTGCTCCGCTGCTCGCTACCGCTGATGAGGGCCAACTGGGAACCATTGGTGTTCGCTTTATGAAGCCGTCTGGCAGCGTGAATGGACTCAGCGTCCCGCCACCTTTTGCGGCCAATCATGATAATAAGTGTGGAGTCGTGCATGGCTGTACACTGGCACCGCAGGGGGGCCTCCCTTCACCGACTGCTGGGAAAGGTGGTGTGTGTGTGTGTGTGTGTGTGGAGGGCTGGTGTATATGCGAGTGTGTTCAGGGCTGGAAAATAAAATTGCTTTCATTCAATTTCCTACTTTTAACTATGCTCTAAATCCAAACTAATTAAACTCAGAATGGCTACAGCAAGATAGATCTTAAACCAACCAAGAACCTCACAGTCCAGTCATACTGTACATAATCAGGACAAACAGAGTTAATCAAAAACAAAAAAGGAAATATGCACTGCTATTTTAAGAACAAACTGTATATCATCAGTGAGGAAAATCTGGAAATCCATTGTGATTTAGTGTGAAGACACAAAAGATTTAACGATTAATTCAATTACTGAATTATTTAAGATTAATTGAAAACGATTTCCATTATGGATTTTATATTTCATAATATTTGTAGGATTTCTTAGTTTCTTCATCATTGTAAAAATGCATCAACTTTGGATATTTAACTGTCAAGCAGAAGACGTCTTTGTCTTTGGGCACTTGCAAAGTGTATTTTTCCCCACTGCCTGAACAATAAACTGATTTATGGCCCAACAATAATAAATGAATACATTATGTGCTGCAGACCACATACAGATTTTAGGAGATATATGCCTAGTTTATGTCTGCATAAATGCAAATGAGATGCCATACATTTAGGAGGACTGTATATCGGTGTCCTACTGCTAGGTACAAAACAGGCTCCAAAACATGATGGCCAGCTCTTAATGACTCTGGGTGTAGAGTGTCGTGCATGTAAACATGCTGATAAATATGTACATGTGTAATTGCTGCTGGTGAAGCGTAAATATTTTAAGTCCCTGCATATTACATTACAGTCATTTAGCAGACGCTTTTATCCAAAGCGACTTACAATGTGACAAGTGTATTCAACATCGGTTTTCGAGAGAACAACTAGTCACCAGAAGTCATAAGTGCATCTCCTGTCTTCAAACAAGCATCTAAGAGCATGAACCATAGCCAACGTACAGTGCAGAAACAAACGAATGCAATAAGTGCCACAAACTAATATGCTTTTCACTCAGTCGGACATGGTTTCTGGTTCATAGCTTTGAAATTCCACCAGTGTCTGTTTCTTATATTAGCAGGTCACAAAGGACTCCTTCAGTTCCTGACCCTCGTTTTTTTTCCTTCCCCAGCTTTGGCTCAGCTGCAGGGAGAGCGGCTGGCTTGTACCACCTCTGAGAATCCATCCAGACAGATGCACAGTAAGCAGTGCTGTAGGCAGATTGGGAGTTTGGCACCACTGGCAGCAGTGCTGAAGCCACGTTTAGCTGCGTTTTCATGTGTGACTCGCAGCGAAAAAGTTGTGCTGAAGGAGATTTATTTTATTTATATGAAAATTAATCTTGGGCTGAAACAACCATGTGATCCTCTGGTGATTAATTACGGCGAAAGAAGAACAGACGAGACTGCCCTTTTTCCTTCTCTAGAGTTCCAGCAGACACACATAGGCGGTCACACACACACATACACACCAAGTATAGGAACTGGAAGTGACTAACAGCAGCATAAGGACGACAACTTGGGAAAGGCGTAGTGGTGAAGTGCCCTTCACTGCTTTCTCCGATGTCCCCAGCTGTCATTTCCAACAGTCTTGCTCAACGTAGTGCCATCGAGAAACAATTATTCAATGGAAACTGTCTTTGCTCGCTGTAGGAATCCACAGGCCATCATCTATACGACACTATGGACCATTCCCTGAATCATTTACACTGGCCTATATATAGCCTGTGGAGAAAAGGTCATTATTGAAACGGAAAGCTATATTTCATAATTGCACAACCACGCTTCTATCCCCTCAGTGAAATTGGCTCTCCAGAATATATTTGCTCTCACTCTACTCCATCTCTCTTTATCTCCCTCTCTTGTCTGTTAGAGAGGGCGATTTTGACAGGCTGACTGTCTCTCCTGATGCAATAACCACCCTCCATTTGTATCTGAGGAGTGTGCATTAACTAGACAGCGTAATCAGCCGGCACAGAAAAAGGCAGCATGCCTCACCAACCCGGCTGCTTTTTACCACTCTTTGCTATAACGGCACGTCATTAGGCCACAATTAGCACGGAGCACTCTGGGAAAAGAAACCCCTCATAGACCTTTAACCAGCAGAGCGGATGCGAGAAACAAGGCGACTTTTATCCAAAGTCCATTGTTGCTCGAAACACTCGGGTGAAGTAATCTTGTTTGTTCACACTTGATGGTGAAGGCAATAGGAATGACTTTGTAACAGAAGATTAAAAAACAACAACTTCCATTGCCATGGGACAACCTGATACCGTTGACATGTTACGGTAGAAGATTTCCGAGTGAGGACTCGGAAACGGTAAAGGCTTATCGCCAGAGACTTCAGACAGAGCATAATACATCTAAAAAAGGCAGCAGGCAAAACGAAAAAAAAAAAAGAAAAAAAAAAAAAAGAAAAGACATCCGAAAGCGCTGCCTTATCATAAATGTATGCTCTTTCAAAATAGGGAGGTGAGTTTTGTTGAAGTACCCCTGTGGTGAAGGTGCACTTCAGGTGAATGCGTTTATTTATATACATTCCCTCCCTCTGGGTTTCTGAACAATAAAGAGAAACGCGTGTCCCTGTGGTCATTTGAGGCATGCTGGCAGTGGGCAGACACAGATAAGAGTTTGCATTGGTGGAGACTGACACGCTGTGATTATCTCCCGCTGCTGGAACTGACCGTCCATCAATCCAGACGGCCGAGAGGACCGTGGGCCGGCCGACTCAATTGTTGCCCGAGACGAGATTTTTATGATTCAATGACCTCGGAGAAAAATGTGTCAAGTGTTTCAAAATGTGTTGTCGTACTAGCGCACTCGTGCATTGTGATTCAGACTCACAAATACTCATGAAGAGATGGAAAAGTGCAGCAGACACACACGGACACACACACACACGCGGACACACACACACGCGGACACACGCGCGCACACACACACACACACACGACTTTCCAGGGCTCCCTCTGAAGTCCCAGTCTGCCTTCCTGGCTCTCTCACCACCTTCCCCCTCACCTCATGCTGAATGTTCTGGACACGAAACCAAGTCCATATACCGGAGTGAGCCACAGGAGAGATGGAGGAAGGGAAGGAGAGAGGAGAGAGAGAGGGGGAGAGAGAAAGAGTGTGTGTCAAGAAGCACATTCTTTCCACTGGGCGCCATCTGGAAGTGGAAAGGTAGATAAACAATGACGTGAGCCGCATCCCATCTCCCTGCTAAAGCCTGAACACGCACACACAAACACACACTCGACACAATGCATGAGCGCCATCGCCGCCGATCCCGAGCAGCACGCCAAGCATTGTCAGGCATTGGGTCTTATCAATCATTGGCCAGATACTGAGCATAAGCGTGAGGCAAACAAAAGGAAGGGAGAGAGAACAAAAATGGAGGGGAGCTGCGAGCGACAATGAGAAACACAAATGAGACGATGGCTGGGAGCCACCCGTCCACGCGGCCCGGACCGACTCTATTTAATCGGGTCAAGTCTACCCCGAAATCAAAGCAATCTCCTCCAGTGAGCAGAAGGAGGATGGAATCAGACAAGACGATCCCACCCAAAAAGGAAGTTGCTGTGGAATTGAATGAGGGGATATGGGGGGCTATGCTGCATTGTGCTAGACATTCAGACTATTACCGCTGGGGAACTCTCCTTTATTTTAAAGTCCATTTGCATTCACTCAGCTTGCGAGAGGAGCTCGGGGGCAACGTTAGCTGCTGCTCCTGCTGCTTTTGAATTCCTCGCTATCTTTTTTTTTTTTTGGCCCTTCTGGCATGCAATATATCACAGTAGTAGTAGAAATCTTTATTATCCCTTATGGGGAAATTGTCCTTTGAGTAAGTCAGCGATAATAACAAAAACAATATCCATACGATACAAGAGCATAGAAGTTGAACACTGATGAAGAGCAACAGCTGGAGCAACAGCCGGAGGGATCCTCCCTGTGGATACTACACCTCTTGGGGCGACGCTGCCCTAAAACAGTGCTTATCTAGACTCGAGTTAGAATAGAGTGAGGCGTATAAAGGCCACAGTGGGGATGACATGAAGGAAGAGGACCAAAACGAAGAGACTTTGACAGCTATTCCTCGGGCGGCAAGAGGAGCTGCACCTGTATGCACCTCGGCTCTACTCAGTTTAGTTTCCGTCTCTTCAGACGACACACACACACACACACACACACACACACACACACACACACACACACACACACACACACACACACACACACACACACACACACACACACACACACACACACACACACACACACACACACACACACACACACACACACACACACACACACACACACACACACACTCTGCTGGCACTGGCAGACACAACAGGAGGGAGGGATCAGGTGGCTGGGGCAAGCAAGCAACGGAAAGAGAAGGGTTGGGGGAAGGGGGGTTGACAAATGAGTCTTGTCAGGTAACATTCACAGATGTGGAGGGAAGGTAGGGAAGAAGATAGGTTAAGGGAGGGGAGGGTGTCTGTCAGCTCATATTGGTTCACCAGCGAAAAATCTCCTGCCCTGATTAGAAAGCACTGCAGTCAGGAGACGGGAGGACGGAGACACTTTGAAAGAGGAGGCATTTAGGAGCGGGTCCGTTTGCACCCGAGGAGAGCTTACTGATGCTGATTGAGGAGACAACGAAACATGGCCTCGGTCTCTCTGCCTGGGATACTTCTCACCATGATGGCTCTGATCAAAAAGAGCAGGGGGGACAAGGTGGAGGAAGAGCCCTGGGAGCATTCAAGGGCCTGGAAATTTGGGTCAGGCACATGACATATTAATACAATGACTGACGAGAGAAGAAGATGACTGCAAGGGTGCCAAAAATATGCACAGCGGAGAGGAATCGCGTCTCCACGTGCCCCAGCATGTACGGGAAACGGGGGCTTCTTTAGAAGATAAAAATAACGTAATAAACCTTTAACTGATTTTGGCTGCAATGAATGCACGATCCTTCAGCTTTATTCAGACCTTGATAAATGCCCACTGTCGGGGCTGTTATTAAACACCAGAGAGACTGGTGGGTCCCTGTGACAGGCAAAACTAATTAAATCCAGGCAGATGTGTCTGGACAGTGGTGTACCATACACACACATATACACACACAATGGTTCATGCTTGTTCTCTTCTAGGCACGCTTACACACATGCACACACACACAACCTCTAAATGGGCTGTTAACCATGTCCGCAGTGCAATCAGTGCCAGCTGATGAGCCGTCACTGCGCTAACTAGACCAGGTGAGCACACAACAACAGCATCTCAGCTTCAATTTCTAACTCTGGTGCTCGACTTCGGAAACTTTTTGTCAGCCTTCCACCCCGGTGCCTTGTTATCCTCGCCAATACCAGGCAACGCATTTCTTTTCTTCTATTCCCTACCTTCGCTGCTGCAGGTGATGATGATCGTTAGAGCTAACAGCAACCAATTAATCTTTCATGGTGCACGTGTTCATGCTTTTGTTAGGTCTGCTCCGTGAAATTGTATTAGACTTGCAGCTGTACAAAAGAGGGCTGGTGACACTTTCATCCTCTTCGTCTGCCTCCTCCTCTCCACTTTTCATTCTCATACTTTGTGAGCAAACAGCTGGGCTTTTTTTTCCCGCAAAAGCTATCATTACGGCAGCCTACAGGCATGAGAGCTGCACTCCAAATCGCTGATGGAAGCCCAGCTAGCAGAGTCAGAGTGGGAGATGAGATTGCATTGGCCATGTGAGTACAGGGGAGGGGGATGATGGCTATCAGACGATAAACACACAGAACCACACATCCGTGCACACATACACATACAAAAGGGTATGACATGAGGCAATACAAGTGCCCGTGTTTTATCTTCATTTAGGCTGGCTGTCCCATTGTCTTGTAATCACATCGTTCTTAGGTCACATACACACATCAGAAGCTCACCAACGGTCTCTAAAAGACACATACACACAGTACTGACTAATCACCCATCTGGAGCAGCAGTTCCCAGGTCTGGATGACAAAGCACCCATGCCCACAAATATAGGCTAATGCCCTTCTCAACAAAAGGCTTAGGCTGCATTACAGCCAGATACAGACAGGTCTAAAGAGAGGGTGGGGTGGGGGGGTGGCCTATGACCTGGCCCAGACAAGCATGGACAGGGGAGGAAGCAAGTGACATCACAGATAAGGGTGGTGTACTTAGGCTAGCTGCTAGTGGCTACATGGAGCTGACAAGTCTGTACGTGCACTCGATTTCAATAGGAGCTCCCCGAGTCAAGGGCAGGGAGAGGGCAGAGCCAAAACAGTAAAGGAAAAAAAAAAAAAACATCTCAATGTGACTAGGCTAGTTTGTGAAGTGAAAGATCCGGTATGGCTTACCCACAGGGCTTTGCTGAAACCCTCTCGTTGTTAAATATTAGCGTGTTCGCAGTGGCAGGTGCTAGCCATGGCCTCTCGGAGCAGTCCATTGGGGTGAGGTAGGGCTTATCCTCCAAATACCTCAACCGCTGTGGAAGACTGTTTCCCTAGCAGAGGCTTGTTGCTGGCTGGCATGATCCAGGTAAGTCTGCTAGTTGCGAGAGGGGCCTGATGCAACCAAAGCCAGGTTCAGAATGTGGGATAAGGTTGGATCAGAGCCAGGAGCCATTAGTGAGCCGTGTATCTGACACAACGGGCAGACCACAACATTTTCAAAAGGCGTAGAAGGACTTGAGCGGAGCCGTGGTGAAGAGTGCTAGGCAGCTGTTTCATTCAGGCCCTCTGATAACAACCCCTTGTCCAGATTGGCTACTGCAAACAGGGCAGGGGAAAGCAAGGCAGCAAGAATACAAATCACTTATTCGATAGTCTACACTGAGCTAAGCAAAAACTACTGCCCTGGCATTCTCTCAGTCATTTCTTAGCCGACGAAGCCCCTTGTGATTTAATGCGTGCTAATGTAAAGGATTCTAATGCACTTGCATGCATTTAGATTAATGTGCATCCTTACAAAAGAGCATATGACAGTATGGTTAATGAGCAGAAAACACTTAAGCCATCAGGAAGGGCCAGCAGCATGAACAGACTAAGATCTAGCTAATGGCCCTCGCCGTATCATTTACGGTACAGACCCTAGCCAAAGGCAGACTCACACACCGGCTCCAAAGACAGGGGAGAAGGGAGAGTTTCTCTATTCAAGAGATAACATCCTAAGAATACTTTCTAGAGGGGCGAGTCTTTGCTTTCAACCCCCACTGTGAATAAGAAAGCAACAAGTGCATCAATTATGAGAGTGGGGAAAGAAAACTCAGAGTTATTCAATCCTCTACTTCCACTTAGTCCATAGATATAACTACCAAACAAATCCTGTGAGAAATGTGACTAACGAATGGAGACACAGGCACTTCACCCAGCAAAGGCTGTATTCTGTTTTGCAAAAAAATTAAAAAAAGAAATCTTGACAATGTGACTCATTTCAATTATAAATCCGTGGAACAAAAAGTGATTTAAAATACAGGTGGGAAGCCATCTGGCTTTAAGTGGTGCTTGATCTTAATCAGACACAGATTCAAGTGGACTGTCCACCTATCATATACTGACCATTGCAATCACCAAAAACAACAAGCTTTTACGTCTGTGAATGTGGCTCAGTCCCATTAAAAACCCATCACACCCACTACCGCCACGCTACGCTTACTGCGCACAAAACCCATTGCTATAATTGGCTCCACTGCAGCCCTTTCCAACGGGCCAACCGGCAAACGCAAAAAAAATACTCTGCAGTAACTGGAAGAGAGCCAAACTCCGGTCATGTCTCAGTGACAATCAAGCATGACAAATTATTTCCAAACATGGGGAAGAAGTGAAAACACGAGGACTGTTCCAATCAGACGGAAGAGAAATAAGGGATAAAATAGAAAAGACGTGAAACAAAACATTGTTCATTGCCTGCATCGGGAGGCTAATGGTGATGGCACACCTCCAGGTGACAACACACACTCCATCACTCCACATTAAACAGATAGAAAGGTGCGGTAGCGAGGCGGATCTGTTGTTTTACACGGACCGCGGCGAGGGCCACAACCATGTCATTACCCCAACCAGCGAAGAAGAAGGAGAAGAAGCCCAGAGCCTGGTAGGCTGAGACTTTGCAGGAGAGTCGAGAGAGCGTTTGTTTGAGGGGTGTTTGACAATGAGAGAAAGATAAACAGAAAAGCGGGGGGGGGGGGGGGGGGTGGAGTTAGACTGTGAATGTGTATGAGAGTGTAACTGAATCAAGTGTGTCTGCCACAAAGGCTCAGCTGTAGTTTGAGCCAGGAGGAGATGTTTGTCATACCAGAACGAGGAGCGTGTCTGGACTGGGACGAGACTGAGAGAAAATGCTAGCGGGGCCCTGAGGCTCTCTGTATGAAAACACACTGCTCTCTCTCTTCAACAGAACACACTCAAAAGACTCGCAAACTCGTGATTTGAGGGAAGGGGGAGCCTTAATAAGGCCACTCATTAATACAAAAACAGAAAAATAAATTGCAAATGAGAGCAGGAGGGGAAGATTTTTTATTTTTTTTTTAAGTTGTAATTTATAAGCAAAGTAACCAATTATCACCAGCCAGAGACAATAGAAACTCACAATCGGTCATAATTGTTTCTTGGTGTGACATGACTGCAGATAAAGGAAAACTATAATTGATATTCTGAACTGAATTTTGTTAATTAAAGCACTGATTATTCTGCTAAACATACTTCGACAACCAGAGGCGCAGCGCTGCCCTTTAGAAAAGGCACTTGCATAGCGTTAAACTGAATTCCTTGGAGGCCAATGTTTTTGGCAGCGCTGTTGTCGGGGGATCAGGACGTTCAATGATATGCAAACAAACACAAAAACGGGAGAGCGGTTTGCACACGAGACAATCCCCAAACCAAGCATTTTTTATTTGCTTCCTCCAATAAATGTCAAGCTTTATTAATTGATTGAGCCTGAGTGGGATAGAGACAGAGCGGGGAGAAGGCAACGGCAGTATGAAGCAGTGTGTGGACTAATTGTGATTTCATTCCTCTCTGCTCACGGGGGAACTTGATGCCAAAACCTCACACCAACAACTCTGACAAACTCTGTATAGCAACAAAAATAAGCCTAAAAAAAAAATAAAACCCTCATGTAGGAAAAGTTTACAGAGAAAAAAAGTGCCCTGTAATTACTGCAGCACATCTGTGGACTGAAGGGTTTGTGGATTAGAAAGGTTGGACACTGAACAAAAGGGGACCTTGGCTTACTGAGAGCCTGGTCTGGGCATATAGGGGTGGGAGTTGAAGACAGCACACTTAATGGAAGTGACAGTCAGCAGATACGCGCCAGTCCCATCTACCCGCAGCCTCCTCCTCTGGCGGCCCCGGAAAAGAAAGGGAAAATAAAAAACACCCCTCCCTCCCCATCTACAGATTACACACAATGCACCCTAACATACCAGGACAGAGGGAGGGGAGGTGATGGGTGTTGTGTGTGTGTGTGTGTGTGTGTGTGGGGGGGGGGGGGGGGGGTGAATAGACAGGGAGTGCTGCCAGGGCCTACTTTTAGATAGCGCGGTTATCAGCGGGAAAAGGAGAGAGAGAAACAAAGAGGAAGTTTACTGGCATTGTTTTATCTGGAAGGGCATTAAACTGAGAGGCACACAGGGGATGAGGCAGCGAGAGTAAAAAAGAAAGACCATTCAGAGGAAAGGGAGAAACTGTCCAAAGTCAGGCAATCTTCAGAAGCGTCCTGTGTGTCTAACTCGCAGTCACACGCACATACTTTGCCCTTGGCTGAAAGTCATCCTTGGTTCATGGTTGCTGGCTTTGATAGGAGCCCGGGCCCTGGAACGAGTTACCAACGACCCAGAAAGCAGCTCGTCGGGCGATCTGTGCAGCTTGATATGCAGCGAGAGAGGCTGTCACTGGGATGGAAACTGAATGTGGCCTTTGATAAAACACTCAAAGCGGGATGAAAACAGAACAGGAGGAAGGAAGCCCATTAGGCCGTGATAGAAAGGAGGGGAAATACAGAGGGCCAGACGACGGGGACTGAGGGGGTAAACCCGTGGCTCTGTGTGCTGTCCTTGACCCTGTCAGATGGGGCTGAGGCCTGCGGTGAGAAAGAGTGTTGGGCACACTGCCCCCCAGGTGTGAGCTGGAGAGGGATGAGAGGCATGGCGATGAGGGGACCACACCTGCAGCACCAAGGCAGCCCGCCGGAGCCCACTAATCAGAGAACTTAGCCGCTGACCTCTCAACAGGCTCTATACCTTTTAATGAGATCCATGCCTTTGATTCGTCTAGCCGCCTGGAGGGAGAGACCGATCGCGCATAAGCTCACACATCAACTTTGTCGACTGTGGATGGACACCGCATCCACACACTGCTGTGGACACGGACACGAGAGATGTACACAGTTGAAATAATGAGCGCTCCATAATCCACAATGTCCGAAGGCTCTCGTGTGTGTGTACACGCATGCACAGGGGAAGTGGATACACAATGGCGGACTGCAACAAGCACTGCCTGAGAACCGAACAAAAGCAAAGTTAATCAGCACACACAGAATCCCACGGACCTACGCTGAGCCCGGCTCAAGGTCACAACACCCACCTTGTTAAGAGAGGGTACGAGGGAGGTGCAGGTGAGATTGGATCCAGACATGCTTGCTAACAGGTAGAATTGAATTATTGATCAGCCAACAGATTGTGTTATGAGGAATTCATGAATTCATGCCTGGGCTGTCCAGCTCCCTCAGGCTGAAAGACAGACTGTGCCGGGGAAGCCTAGTGGGGAGCGGGTTGCACTGGTCGAAGTTGGAATTATGAACTGCGGGCGGAGTGGGCAACGAGAGCTCGCACTTAGACAAGACAGAGCAAACAGCGAATCGATCAAGCTGGCTGGGGCGATGCGTACAGCAGGAAGGCCTCACCCTCGCTGCGCTGAGAGAGCTTTAACTGCTCACACACTGAGTGGCTTTTTCATTAGCACTCAGGCAACAGCGCAATCCTCAGCTCTTAATACCAGCGGTGGTCAGAGAGGAAATGGAATTTTTATTCGTCTGCTGCTGCTAGTAATGCACTGAATTACAGGCCCTCGTTTTCCGTTACTGACATCAGCCGACAAGAGGTGCACGCCATTAGACAAAGGGTTGGACTATATTCTGTCATGAGGCTGTGCTGCCTAAAATCCCACTTTAGCCCAGAAACATCTCAACACTTCCTTAATAATGGCGATCTAGAGCATGAGGAACTGGATGGAGTGACCGAATGTTTTCTTTCTTCCTTTTTTTCCAGGCCCTAACCTACTTTCTTAAAAATAAAACATGTCTGTAGCCAGGTCATGCTGCTCCAGGCCTGAGCTTTAAGGACACATTACCATCACTAGCGTCTCAAAAGCGAACCTGATTGCTACGATAAAAACTCTATGGTCATACGCTGTGGAGCCGCAATATCAAAAACTAAAAGGTTTGGTCAGGTCTCACAAAGATCCCGTGAGTCACAACAATACAGACGTAGATGAAATACCCGTTAACTTCAATCAGATTTCCTTTACAGAAAGAAACAGAGACTGAAGTAATTATCTTGCTTTTGGTTTTGTTTATATCTTATGTGCAAAACAGATGTGAGGTTTTAGCACGCTGCTAAAAATAATAAATGTTTTCTTTTCAAGTCGGAAGGTGGAGAGACACATCAGGACCCAATGGGAGCAAGATGTTTGTACATATTTTCCGTTACCCAAAGAGGAGACGATCTCCATATGACTAATTAAACAACAGACCCAGAGGAATGCGTGATGACATCCTGACGGCAGACAAAAACAGAGAACTGAAAGTTAAACAGAACAGAACCTGGTTAAAAATAAAAGCACGGGATAAGGGAGGCGGAGGAGGAGGAGAGACGTGCCAGTGGAAGTGTACTGTAGATATCAACAGAGAGATATTAATGGAGGTCTGGAGTGGTGGATAAATGGCTACTCCGGTCTGGTCACGCCACCAGTCCACAAGCAAACAAGCAGCGCCACAACGACATGGCCTCTTACACCCCACTTTGCTTCAATCTGTTGCTGGGAAAGCGGCACACTTCTCCTCCATAAACAACTGAACGAGGATGAAAGGAAAACGGGGTAAATGTCTCCTGGTGAGACTTGTGTGATTTGGGGATCCAATTTGGCAGCTTGTTTTCTGTAAACATTGTGACTGCAGCTTGTTTTCAGACAACACGCAAAAGCCAGCGGCGTTAAGCCGTTCGCAGTGCGGGGAGGAAAGAGACAAGGTCTTTGTAATAAGGTTCTCTAACCCCAGCAGCAGATCTACTCAAGCTAATGACTGTAATTAAAGAGCCCAGCTCCACGGAGGAATCAATGACGTGGGATCAGCCCAGACAGGACGTGGAATAGACGTAGCTAAAGCAGAAGGAAGCGACCACAGGGCTGACTTTAAAAACTTATAGGCTGTACAAATGGGAGGCTGAGCGGTAGGCCGGCATGCGTTATGAGGGCCTGTAAATATTTAGGCATTCTTACAGGGGCATGTGGCTGCGACTCTGATGTCATTTCTCCTCAAGCCTGTCATTTGCTTTAGTTAGAGGCTGAGAACCGAGTGGGGAGCAACTATAAACGCTGATCTGTGAAAACGGGAAACAGAATGTCACAAGACAAAAATTAACCACGCAAGAGGCGCAAGATATCTGTTTGACCATCACATGTCTGACCCACTGTACACGCATTAGGGAAGAGAAAGTAGAGGCTAGAAAAATGCAGATACCACATCTACGTGATTTGCAGACACCAGCATAAAATATATCTAACAACTTCCCTTTTTTTTTCCACATATGAAGTTGAGAGGGCATACCAAAACTGACTCCGAGGCTGCCCAGATGAGTCAGTGAGGAATAATGTATGTCATCACGGCTGCGTGAATAGGAGAGTGAGGCTGGGGGGCAAGCGCAGACACCAAAGACATAGAGCCATGATGACACCTCCACAGATCTGCATTTCAGAAGACAGCTCTGAGCCCCAGGCAGGTTTGAAGCACCAGGATTAATATCCACCTAGACTAGAGATGCACCTCGTAAGAAAAGACAAAAGGATAAAGTCGGGGGGGGAAATAGAGTTATGGAGCGCGAAAGAATGGATAGAGAGAGACTTTGTTCTGCTGATAAAGGGAACCAGACCAGTGCTCAGAGATGGTGTCATTAACATAAACAGGAAGTTATATACACAAGGGCAGTAGTGGGCACTTCCACATTGCTCCAGCACAAAGGTCTGGGTTGGCTGATCAGGCATAGCTAACATTCCTGTTAGATCACGACCACTCCAGAGAGGTGTACACTCCTACGGGTCTGCCACAATGCCCCAACTCAACAAGGTCAAAATAAAAGCCTGACTCATACTAATGCCCTACATGAGCCTGCATTCCAAAAACAAACTAAATGTGACAAAGCTCCCCACCAGACTGGATTATTTTCACTGCGTTAGTACATATTTTCCGCTTATGCCTGTTTTTATTGCAGAGTTCATTTGTTTTTCTGCTTATATTCTACTTGTCTTTTTCTCTGCTTCTGCTGCTGCGCTGGGCGACTAATTCCCCCATGGGGATCAATAAAAATAAAAGCCTTAAACTTATCTTTAGAAAAACAGTAAAATCCCACCTTAAACATTAGCAACCACACATTTTAGCACCCAGTGGTCACTACAAAATGTCATTCTCTTGAGGCAGTGTTATTACTGCTGGCACAGTAAAATGGTCTGTCAGTTTACAGACGAGAAGCAACAGAGCCAGTGGCATTTAACTAGATTCTCAGTAACTTTAACAATTGATGTATGAACAGATTTTAATAGGTCCCTCTTGGATCATAGGCTGCCGAAAGGCCACGATACTCACCTCATTTACTAGAGACAAGGACATGACACTGACAAAGAAATGATTTCATTTTCATACACCATTTCATTATGGACTGTAATAAAGGCAGACAACCTGGCCTTGGCTGTGTTATCCCAGCTTGATTATAACACTGTAGAACAAGTATAGATGCATATTAACAAACGTCTCATATACAGTTACATGTGAACTTTACGATTCCATTTCATTCAGCATTGGTTTTCATTTTAATGACTGACCGCCACTGAGTGCTAAAAGAGGCCTGACCGCCACTGAGTGCTAAAAGAGGCCTGACCGCCACTGAGTGCTAAAAGAGGCCTGCGAGCCTCACACCGGGAAGCACAGGTATGATGATGAACATCTTATCTTTTCCTCACAAAACCTTGCCTGACTTCTAATTTGGATTGAAACAGACAAGCAAGAGATAGACACCCAATATCCAGCAGTGCTGCCACCCCCATGTCCATTTCCAGCTGCCAGCGGGTTTCAGCAGATGCCAGAGATAATAAGGACAGCATATGTTTCCTCAAGATCTAATGTTGCCATTTCTATTTTACAACACACTCCGCCTGCAGGATTTACGTCATTGTTTCTAAAAGTTATTCAATTCAATTATGAGGTTATATTTTCAATTTCAACGCTCAGATTAAAAAAAAATGCAAATACCAAAAATCTAAAGATATTAATCTATATGAGGTGCAAATAACTCATGTGTTTTCATACGATTCAAGATTTCATACCACTGAAAGATGTTAATGAGGGACTCTAACACACAAATGCCTGGCGGGTCATCTATAAATTTCCCCTTTTAAATATTTAAAAGCACATAAATAAAGAGCTGTTGCTTGCATTATGGTAATTCCAGTGGTAAACATTTTTTATATTTTTCCAATCAGTTGTTCGTGCCAACAAAGGGGACGTCTCTGGTTTAGATACAATGATGCATGTGCGTATTTTTTTCATACATGTTCAGAGTCAAACTCCATTCTTCTCTTGTGTGAAGTTAGACTGTCACAGACCATCCCTCAGCGTGCCACGCCTTCTCTCTTTGCTCTCTCAGGTCGGTGTGACCTTCATCTCCAGCTGCTGCCAGTGCACTGACCCTTCATGCATCTGTCGCCCGCCAGTCCTGGCTGAGGCTCACATTCAGCACTACATAATTAATCGCCCAGCGTGCATACAAAAAAAGAAATAAACAACAACAAGAAGGACAATACTTGACTGCAACTAGCTAATTAACATAAACCAGCTGGATGTCCTATTAGCTGTAAAGCAGAGGTGATAATTAAAAACGATCTTGACAGGAGTAAATTGGTCAGTTTGAGGATTAACTATGAAATGACACTCCGGTGCATTAGCTAGGATTAAATGGCACTCAACATGGAGCAACTCTCAGTTATGAACAAAAAGTGCGCTAAAAATGCATTGCAGGTGGAATAAGTGGCTCCACACAGTTTCCATTATTCCTCAGCTCCTCGAAGCCCGAGTCCAATTAACCAAAATCACTGTGACAAACACATATCACCACCAAATCCTGCACAGGAACCCTCAATTTGCGCAAACACAAAGTGCCGACTCATCTTCGACGTGTTAAAAGTCAGAGATCTTTGAATCGTCGAAAGAGCCGGAGTAAACATCAACCCATCACATTACGCTGATTGAAGCAGGCACGACCAACTTCCCTATGAAGTGCTCAACTGGATAGCGTTTTGATAGAGATACGTGCCAGCCTCATTTACCAAAGCAAAAAATAAATTAGATTCCCCGCTCTCTTTTCTGCTGCCCATACGAGCCTCGAGAAGAAAGCGTCCGACTGAGATTTCCCAGGATAGGAATCAAGGTGACCCCTCATTCTCATCGCTGCCGATTCGTTTTCAGATACCCGCTTCTGTGGCGTCTGGCTGAAACGAAGTGAACTTTTGCCACTGGGCCGAGCTGGTTGACATGCCTCCAGTGAGCAGGTAGCATCAAGGTAGCCTGTCAGTTCAGCCGCCATGGGGAAGTGGGTGAGGAGACCGAGGCAGATATCTGTATTGTGTATCCATCACTAGTGTTCCGTCCTCGGCTATGCAACCTCACACCTGCTGACAGCCAACACCTCACAACATGCCTTTTGAACAGCAACGGAGATCATGTTTTCCTCTGGGCTGATGTTTTTTTTCAACCTCTCTAAACCTCACATCACGTCAACCGTCCCTCTCGGCTCTATCTTTTTGAATTTCTTTTTTTTAGGATGTCTTATTCCTCGTGCAGAATAGCCTGCCCACAACCTCTCAACCGAGCAATTAAGGCAGCTCCCTCCCCACGTGAATCATTTATCTCTTTCAGGGGCTTGAGCATGTTTACAATATTCATCATGTTCCTCTTACTCATGCTCCCAGCACAGTGTAGGGAAGAGTCACCGTGGTTAAAAGGTAGAAGTGAGGGCAGCAGCGCAGGGGGGGGGGAAACCCCAGCATGAGTTGGCGGGTTGGTGCGGAGAAGAAAGTAAGCCACGACGGGTTGAGTGCACGGTGTGGTCGGTCATGGACATGAGATGAAAGACGGTGCGGGTTGAGAACATGTCAAGGTTGTTTCTACGAGGTAAAAGTGCACCCCGCTGAGCTGAAACTTGACCATAAAACCTGCCGCTGAAGGGCCTGTGTTGGAAACCTATGGACGGACCAGGTTAAACTCTGGATTGCAGTGACTCTAAAGTGGATTGGTTTCCATCTTCTTCAACAGAGCCCATCCTCGTAGCCTGCTGCTGGGGGAGCAAAGCATGCAAATTAGCATGATCACACCTCGTAGGTCTGTCATACGTCGGCTTTGTTATCTCGGATCTCAAGCACACGGAAGGGGAGAAGTGTTGAGTGGCGAGGGTTTGCCGTGTGAAGTACAAACAAAGCTGTATCAGAGGAAGATAGCGGGGAAAAGAGAGGAACGCTGTTGGGGGGGATAGTTTAGGACAAGGTTGTGAAGTCCAAGGGCAAAGGGTGGCAGCCGCAAAAAAAACAAACAGCGGAAACCAGATCAGAAATCCACCTCACCATGACGTCCCTTCATCATGGGATAATCCTTAAAACGTGAAAAGACAAGCCTATCTCCAATCTGAAGGAAATCTCTATTCCCCAGATTATTCAGCCGTCTAATACCAGGCTCGACACGCCCTTCACGCATCTGCCCACACCCCCCTTAAGTCTTTGTGTACTTTAGATAAGTAAGAGGAACAAGGTGATGCATATGGCTCTGTCTCATGAGCGCCACACCTATTTTATGAGTTTACAAAGTCCATGCCACAGAGGGAGAATGTTGGTCAAACAGTGCCCGACAGTAAGCTTTTCAATGCAAAAGCAGGTCTAACAAACACTGCAATATGATTATGATTTAGATTACATCGTGTTCTTAAATAGGGCCAGGACATAAGAAGATTAACTAGCAATTTCAAAGAACCACGTGTGGTGAACCAACGGCATTATTGCTACTATTCATGTATCAGTACTTTTAGTGCCGTTTCTCTGTTTGCAAGCTGCAGACGGGAAGCATTGGATTGCTTGTTGCTTGCAAGGATTATGGTTTTATTTTCAAAATGAAATTGACAGAATTCAGTAATCCAATGCAAAGCAAACAAAAGAGACTGGGGATGAGTTCAAATTAATTTGACCTCAAAAATATTACAGCGCTCTCTGAAATGCGGCACATGCTTCCAGGACACGACATGCTTTAAACTGTCCAACACCAAAAAAAAAAAAAAAAGGAGGACAGGATGAACTTTGGCTCACCCAAAACATGTAGCAGCTTAACAGCAGAGTGCTCGCTACCTCCGTTTCTCAGTTGGTCAGAGGCTATTTTACTGGATCCAAAAATACTCCGAGTGGATCTCACCACAAAGTTTCATTTCCAGAGCCAGCGGCCTATTACCAAAAAAGAAAAAAGAAAAAAGCGGGGATTCATGGAAATGCCTGCTTTGTTGTTCACTTTGTCGGTTTCCCTTGTATGTCAGAGTCAGAGTTTGCGTTCTGCTTTTTGGATTGTTTCGCAGAATCCTGAAATACAAACATGACCTGCATGACAAACTTCTCCTATTCCCGTGCCCTGAAAAGAGCTTCTATGATGAAGAAGCGTGGTACGCTTGTCTTCTTCACCCTTGCGGGGAGAGCAGGAGAAAACATTTATCACCACTCTCTTCTGCACAGATAAGGTGTCTCTATTTATTCAGAGTGGAGTAGATAAACCCTGAATGAAGCACTGTGGGGCAGAGAGAGAGAGAGAGAGGACGGGGAGATGGTGGACGGAGGGAAAAGACAAGGAAGCAGCTTGGTTTTCAATTGCTTGTGTGTGTGTCCATGTGAGCAGATGGCATCTATTGGAAAAACCATCCCTGCTCAGTCGGGAGACTGGAGGTTGACCCCCTGCTCGAGCTCCCCTACAGCCACCACCAGCAGCCACCACCTTTCCTGCCTCCACGTGCCCCCCCCCCTGTCTGCACTAATCCATTCCCACTACGAGACCGCTTGTATAAGGTCATCAACTAGGAATAATCCCCAGGAGACGTACAGTAGGTCTGCGCGCATATCCGGGTTGGAAGATGGCAAGGGGCTGCGAATATAAAAGGGACGATTTAGCAAGACAACAAGGCAGTACAGTGGTGTGACGGGGTGGGGGGGGGGGCGTGTCAGGGACAGAGAGACACAGACTGACAGAACTGGACGGGACGTTCAAACAAGGACATGAATAGTGCCTCTGTCTCCTTGTTCTACACACAGATAGAGAGGAACAAGAAAAAGCAAACAAGAGGCGATGCTACTATACTCGTGCCCTCTCAGCTGTTGATGTACAGCTACTGTCTAGAGGTGAGGAACAAGCTCACATGGCCATTTCTCACTGGAATTGCCTTGTTTGTTTGTGTGTGGGAGGGGGGGGGGGACAGACGGCTCCTTGTGAGGTGAACCGGGCAGATGCAGTGGCTGCAATGCTCCTCAGATGAAATGGTTTGGGGAAGAGCTTGTCAACAGGGAGCTTTCTTTTCTGCTTCAAACACACAGCTGTTGAGTTTAACAGGAGGACAACTTTTCACCCAGACATGAAAACAAGCAGCGTTTCACTGACACATGTCCTCCTCTCCTGTACAACAACACTACTGTAGACTTTCCAAAGCATTTAATGAATGTTATGATGCTGGTTCTTCATAAAGCCTATTTTCTTTACACATCAGTACGTGGCACTGTGAAATCGATAAATAACACAGTACGGTGTTATTATAGGAGGTGGGTACGGTTTACGCTCGCATGCCATATCGACAGGGCGTATTGTAGGCTATTAAAACTTAGAGCTCATGTGGGTAAAAGGGTATGAAATTGATCTACTCTGGTTAAAAGATGACGCAAATAGTCACAAGTCCAATTTGCTGGGATCCAGCAGCGACCCCGGAACTTACCTTGGAGGAGAAAACAGCGAGGAGAGTAGTTGCACAAACGCCGCGAAAAAGTCCAGATAACGAAGAGTCCTGTGGTGAAATAGTAAAAAGAACAAAAAAAAAAAACAGGAGTCCGGAATCAAGTTCACATGTTACTCTCCTCACACGTCCTGTGAGGGGAGGGTTGAGAAAGGCACTATTCCGTAAACACGGGCTGACGCTACTTGAATGACACGATTTGCCAATTCCCGTTGAAAAGCGACCCGGGCAACTCCTCAACAAAAGACTATCCGGGTAGAATATCAGGGACTTTCTCCACGCCCAGGTAACGAGTCACATGGTAGTTTCCAGGTGTGTGCGCGCGTGTGTGTGAGTCTCCAAGAGCCGTGGCTCATTTAGCAACAACACACCTGTGGGATCCGCTCACGCGTTCGCCTCGACTGTCATCACGATTGAGAAACCGGGAGGTTGTACGTAGAGAGGAGTGGAAAAATGAGTGGGAGGGAGGGAGGGAGGGAGAGAGAGAGAGAGAGAAAGAGAGAGAGAGAGAGAGAGAAGTGCGCGCTTGATGAAAACCGGGTACGGAAAGGAATGATTCCCCTCCTACTCTACACTCACCGCTGGGCAAAGCCACTGTGCGCGCGGGTGTGTGTGTGTGTGTGTGTGTGTGTGTGTGTGTGTGTGTGTGTGTGTGTGGGGACAGAAAGCAGCAAGTAGCCAAGTGGAAAAAAAGGGAAACAAGTTGCGTCGTCTGTTCGCCGACGCACCGAAACATATTTCCGCGGGCGGTGGGAGCGCAGCGGTAGCAGCTCCGCGCTGCTGTTCCCAAAGTGTGGTCCGGCAACCAACACGGGGTGTGTGTGGGTGGTTCCTCCAGGTCATTCTAAGCAAGACAGACATTAATCACAAGTAAATGTTCAAAAGTAATGGTTTTAGTTTCACAAACGTTCTGGCCCCGGTCAGATTATTACATAATGTTGAGTCATACCATAACAAAAACTTTGGGGAAATTAAAACGTTTGGCTACAGAAAGTTTAAGTGTTATACGCAGATCCTTTAGAGATATGTGCTACTGAGACCTTTGCCATCAATAAAACAATATGTAATTTCCTAAGTAGGTAATTAAAGAGCACCTACTTAGTGTTGCTAATAGCGTGGCTCTGTTGCATTCAAGTGGCCAAGTAAGCCATGACTGGGAGCCAGCATGCTAAATGGAATCGAGCCATCTGTAATGCTCTTGTTTACTGTTTTTTTTACCTACTGTGACATGTCAGAATGTTAGACCCATAAAGGTGCAGGAGTTTAGAAATACTGAGGGAGTTATGGGTCCAAATTCTCCCCCATAAGCAAGTAATATTACAGACACAACTTTACTGTTTTATAATTTTAGTAAAACTCGTCCTCGGGTCCGTACACATCTTTCACACAAACACTGAAGACATGAAATCAGTGTCCGATGACAGCTGTTTCATTGAAAGTACTCACAACATTGACAAAATGGCATTTGAAAAAATAAAAAAAACTCTACAGTATGTGTCTATTCAGAACCAATCCTGTGTTTACTCAGAACAACCAACAAACGTCACTATGGACAGCTGTACCAAACTGCTTCTTGGAAGGAAACAGTCCTCGGTGAAAACTGTTGACAGGGAGGTCTGTCAGCCGTCAAGAGAAAGATGCGTTGCTGTTGAGTTTTTTGGTCCTTTGAGCATTACCAACAAGCAGAAGCCTCAACAACAGGAAGCTCTATCTTAACCTCTTGCCACAAACACAAACAAAACGTATCTGCATCACAATTCTGGACCAAAAAGTCACCCTTTGTGGGATGTAAACTAATCGTAGTATCACTGTGATCATCGATGCTTCACTTTTATGTTCCAGTGTTTGTGCTGTTATGATGATATTCTTTATAACGTGAATCATGTTGTTCTGTTGTTTTCCTCTACTTTTAAAACCAGGTTTCCTTTTAGATTACGTAACTCGTCTAAAAGCCCACTGAGGGAGAATGACTGGAAATCAGCTTTCACTGTAAACTCTACGTGCAACAAGTTATATATTTTAAGAGGATGAATGCAATGATGATTACAGCACTTTCCCAGTCAAATGAACAGCTAAATCAAACATAAATAAACTACTGCTATTACATTCAAATGAACACAGATTACTGTGGAAGGGGAATTTGGGGACATTGCTTGGTTTTAAAATATTTTCAAGAGCAACCACTCCTCATTTACATTTCACTGAGCTCCATTTGACTACTTCCTTACAAGAGCCGTATTAGTAGTCATTATAACACAAATTATTGGTGTGCTCGCTGAACCTTGGCTGCTGAATCGTCAATCACAAGAAGTATCATTTTGAAGCTCTTTAGTCAGGCTAAGTTTTTAGAAAGTGCAACAATCTTTCATTGCCGCATGTGTAAAGCTTTGAATCAGCCATATGTTTTGGTCTTTTTTAGTAACAAATACACAGATCTTTTTTTAACTCATTCGTGCAGAGACGGGCTTAAAGGTTGCTCTGATTTTTCTGATATGGGCCATATGAATGTGAGTTCTGCTCAAGCGTGATTGGCTCTATCATCACCCAAGAGGTTACGTGAATAGCTTAAAGCCTAATATCATTAAACGCTGCAAATTGGCGCGCTGAGTTTTGTTGCTCCGTGTCACGCCTTGTTGTGTGGCTTGGTGTCAGTTTTTGTGAGTGATTTATGGGCATGCAAATGAGGCTGCCTGTTTGGGGAGTTGTGCTGCCTTTGCCCAGCGGGCCCTGGAGCGAAGACCGGGGACAGCGCGTGGGTGTGAGTCAGTCCCTAACTGCTGACACAAGCAGGGAGCTGGCAGAGATTCACACAGCAAGATGGGGGAGATGGCCTTCACAGGTCCTCACATTGACTGATGAGATCAAGGAGAAAGTAGGCCAAGCCAGACAAGTGTCGGGCAAACAGACACCCAGAGATGGAGTGAGAGAGACAAACACCTCCCGATCACAAACAGAGCTGCAGAGAGTGGAAAGTGGCGGGTTGGAGCAGAGTTGTTTTGGGTCTGAGTTCAATATGTCAAAACCTGTTTGTCTAAAAGAGTAGTGCTGAGTCTTAAAACATGCTACCCAGGGGGATGTCGGTAGCCGAGTCAAAGCTCTCTGAATTCACTAAAGTGGAAAAGAAGTTCCCTTTGTTCTTTCAGATAGCCTGACTGTGGTGACATTTTGATCAATGTGCCTCTACCTTCCTGCAGCTTGCCTTTATGTTGCTTGAATAGTGATGATCTGTTATCACGCTGGTGTCAAACAGCACCATTTGTCATACAGTGTCCCTCAGCAGGTCCGGACTGTAAAATGTTTTGACTATCAACACCGTTATACAACCTAATTTATGACACAGTGTTTCAGTTGTCCATAATGATGTAGTGGTCACCTCAGATCCAAGGTTCATAGTTCACATTCTGTTTGCCACGTGGGTAGACTGCCCTCTGTTGGTGGCAGCTGGTGTTGTTTCATCAATTAACAACCACAGTAACAAACAAACAGGAACACACCTATTCAGCATATATATATATATATATATATATATATAAACATGCATAGATACACATATACAACTATTACTACTCCTGTAAAGACATATTTGCCTACAACTACATTACAGCCTGTTATAAATATATACATTTATTCAGTATCTATATACTGACTATTACACATTTTGTATCCATCTCTACTGTGTGTGCAGTGTGTGTACAACAAAAGTACAAAATAACACAAATAACGTAAAGACAATTCAATACAACAACATTCATACTATCAAATGGGTAAGTCAGCACCTCAATGTTTTGCAGATACTATTTAAATATAAATCTATGCATTGCATTATATTGTACTAATGCTGCGTCCACCATAGCTCTTTACATTGCATATAATAAGGAATTGTGGTAGTATAAGTAAGTAAGTGCATGCCTCATTATTAAGTCCATTTGGACACTGAGGCATATCTGAATCATTCCCAATCTTTCAAAATAGTTTTGGAGCTATTTGTGTATATTTTATTCCACTGCGAATTCAGTCCCAATGCATTAATTCCTCAATAAGCGACACACGACTTTCACAGATGAAGCTGTGTTAATCATATCACACTGTAGTGACAAACCTAAAGATGCAGAGGTGACAGATGGAGCTCACAGACACAGGAAACTGTCACGGTGGTGAATGATAAAGGTGTGAAGAAAGACTCAACGGGGAGACAGAGGGAAGTTATTTACAGCGTAAGGAGCACTTTGATTTGAATGGCTTCCTGACCTAGCTAAGTGCACCTCCAGCTGTCAATATGACTTACACGTAATTACAGAGGGAGGGAGGGATGTGCGAGCGGCCCGAGCGATGGCTACTGTATGCGGGGCTCTGAGTCTCCGCCAAGGCATCATCCGCGACAAGGAGACATCGGGTTTGGCATGAAGCGGACAGACAGCCTTATGGTGCCATTCTGACTCAGTCTGGGAATAACCACAAGCTGGGAATAGTAGGCGGGCAGCAGTGCGTGGGTTGGTGTGAACAGTCTGCAAGCATGTGTGTGTCAGGGAGAAAGAAAGACAGAATATTTGAGTTAGAGGAATGATCTTTAAAGATGCCGGTAGAGAGATTATATTACACATACCTACAATTTATATTGCTGTGTGGCATTGGGATGGGAGAGCTAAAATACTCATGTAGGCTAACGCCTTGAAGTTTGGGGAGAAACTAAAAGGCATTGTGAGCGACATTTGTCTTCGCTTATCAGATGTCCCCCTTGCACTGGCTGAGCTGTCACTTTACCCAAGAAAAATGTCATTGTTTTCCTCCCCCTGCTCATAGCACAATTGAATCACAGTTTCCCCAGCCCATCGTGTAATGTCCAGGTGGTCCCGGCTCTGAGAAGCAACAGAGGGGCTCTCAGCATCAATAAATGCACTTAACCAAGCCTAAATGAGATGTAGTGCAGATTACACAACGGCTACACGTGTAGGTAAACAAATACACACCACACAAATGCACGCATGTTGACGCAAAGTGTGCACCGCGTCCATTCCCTACTGAGTAATATCAGTAAGTCGGGGGGTGGTTGTGAGTCCTTGACAAGGTCTGTAAATGTGTGATTATAGGGAGGAAGCTGCACTGTGTGGTCTAAGCTGGATCAGCCTATTGGCACAAACACAGTCCACAGACTTAGCTGACAAGCTCAC
This sequence comes from Anarhichas minor, assembly GCF_050575085.1. Lineage (NCBI taxonomy): Eukaryota > Metazoa > Chordata > Actinopteri > Perciformes > Anarhichadidae > Anarhichas > Anarhichas minor. The sequence goes on from NW_027466457.1 coordinate 11,358,812, forward strand.
ATTTCTCCCAAACCAAAACAGTGTTACTTAGCCTACTATGAGCTGCTCCACATTGTGCACGATAGCTTAGATTGTGACTCGCGTCTGACATTGATTTTTTCTCTCTCTCTCGCTCTCGTATTTGAGGCCTGTGATTGATGGTTCAAGGTGAATATAGCTTTCAGCATGTTGAAGACTACGGGCAGCCCACTGAGTCCCTTTTGGATGGCATGATATTATGTGGGCTGCCCAGCAGCCTGTGCTGTATGGCAGAAACAGCTAAGCCATCTGTTACACTCTATTTTCATCTCTCAGCCAACCAGCGGGGGGAGCCACGGCCTAAAGGGACGTCCATCGCTCTCACAGAGTCCTATTTGTTCAACAGGTCAAGTCTAAGCCCTGCAGTGAGGGACCACCAAACCAGATCTAATTTATGGCACGAACCAGGTGATTACAACACCCCACACATCGCTCCACTGGGCCGAGCTGGTGATAAAGGAGACACAATACTAATACCAAAAAAAGTAATCAGGTGCCTCAGAGAATTAGAGGAGATTATCACTGTCACAGTTGTTAAATGACCATAACCTAATGTGCCCTCAAAAGCTTTTTAAGCCAGGTTAAAGGGATCATCTTGTGATTTTGACTTTGTTCATGTAATGTGTTTCACAGGTCGGGAAAGAAGAAATTTGGGCTTTTCAGGTGAGGATGAAACAGAGGCTGGCAGGATTCATTTGAGATTACTCGGCGCAAACATGGTGTAATCCCCTTATCTGCGTACTTACCTGTCCCTGACAGTGATCCCAGCCTACCTCTATGAACCTCATTGGCCTGACATTCTGGCAGGAGCAAATCCCTGTCTAATTTGTCGGCCCAGGCAGCTTTAACACCTGGCACGTCAGTACTTATCTTCTGAGCACCCAAAAGCACCTGCGTTATCCCGCGGAAGCTTCACAACAAGTGAAAGGGCTTCTAATATCCACACGGCGAACATTACAGTTTGTGTCATAGCACAAACACACAATATGCAAAGTGCGTACCATTACTGAGGGCTTATGGCCTGATCGAAATACACGTACAGTATCAATCATGCTAAGTACCCTTCTTGCTGGTGGTTGGCTCCGAGAGGATTTTAGTGCTGATAAATCTGTCTTTATTACTTTGAAATAAATGAACGGTCTAGCCCCTGTTATTACTGAATTATTATAGCCTATTCCCTCTTCAATAAATAATTTTAGGACTTCCATTAAAACTTGACTGTTAATCCGTAGAATGGCAATCTATGCAAGATTAAAGGTGTTTATTTTGTTTTATATATGTTTTCTTGCATCTCTGAAAAATATGGCTCTGTAACCCTAAGTGTTACATATTGAAATGAGAATATGGAGAAGAAATATTACTACATTGAACAGGTAAATAACTCGTAAAAAAACATGAGTCTTAACTGCTAACTACTGTGCAGTTTACCTCCTTAAAGCATTCTCGGGGCTATTAAATATTCAAAGTCATATGCTCCCATAGTTGATAGTCTAAAGTCATCTGTGGCCTAGTGCTTAAAATTAATGAGCTTCTGCAAACATGGAATTTGTTCAAGCAATGTTATGAGAGGTAATCCATTACATTTTTCATTCCTGTTACACAAACTCAGCACCACCGTGAAACACCTCTGCGGCAGGTAGCCTGCAGACAAGGTGGACGTTACTCATCACAAAGAACACCTTGTGTGGATTAATTACTCTGTGTTTTTTTTTGGAAACTTTGCACATAGTTTTTTTCCTCCTAAAAGTTACTCAACAGACTTTTCAAGGAAGCCACAGCAGCAAGCAGGTGAGAAAAGGTCAACCTCGTGCATGTTAAGGTTTAGCAGGGTAGCCTTAGTATCAGACTTAATTCAAATAAATCGTCATTTTTACTGCACCCATGTCACTTATGATCATTTTAAACTTATCTAGGCCGTAAATAATCGTGTTAAACAACGGTAATTATCCAAAAATGTTTAAGTTATGTAAGTTTTCTGCTGAAAGTGGTAAATACCGTGGATGTAGTATTATTGGTGTGAATGCTTATTATTCTATAGCCAAATATATTCATGGTAATTACATGTGGCAACGTTACATTTTAGTAACGTGTTGCGTTATATATTTTGTCTTGAAGTATATTTATATTACGTATTGGTTACTTTTTAAATCAACAGGCCCTCAAGAGGCAGGTAGAGGAGGCTTATCCTTGTCTTTGGCGACACCTGGTGGTGTTTCACTAGCATTGCATCATCGAGGACTTGGAGTTATACTGAACACGGAGTCGTTTGAAATGCTTGTTTGAATTCACAATATTTAGATACCTACAGGATAATCATTGTCTTCCGTCTCAACACCGACACACTTCGTTATTTACCCGTAGGTGTGTGTGTCATCTCTCCCAAACAGGAATTCGCGAATAGAAATTAGGTCAAACTGGCCACCGTAGGATCGCCGCTCACAGTCGTATAACCTCTAATACTTAAAATACACACGTTTGTGTGGTAATAACACACATGTATGATTTAAGTGCATCATTAAAGTTTGTATGCTTTTAAATGGTCGAAAACGATAAGGTGATTTGGGCCGAAATTACAATAAGTGTATGGGAGATTACATCCCATGATGCATTGCGTCCTGGTGACAGTTTAAAAAATGTATTTAAACTTAAAACGAGCAAACTACAAAATAAGCAGCAGGTTGGGTTTGTTCCATTATACAGCTTTCATTGTGCGCAGAACACGGATTGCGTGTCTTGAATTCAAAGTATACTACCGTAACTGAACAACGTATGTAGTGGAATGAGTACCCTTACCGTAACCTTCCAACGGTAGCTTTGCGCAGTGGCAGTATCGTAGCCGATGAGGTTTATCCGAGGCGCGATTATTGCTAGTTGAAAACTTTACCCAATACCCCGCCTAGACGACTTGAAATATAGTCGGCGACGGCAATTTTTGACGGTCTCTAAGGAGACTGATAACTTTGTAAAATAATAATGAACAGCTTTAGAAATTAGGCAACTTTAAAATGTATATAACAGATGTGAAAGTTGGTGAAGATGTTATTAAAGTTGCCCAGAAATTGTGTAAATACACCCTGAAACCTGAAAGTCACCTCATGACTTAATTGACTTCAATCAGACTTATAATCGTTGTATACGCGTCTAGTTCTACAAATCCACATTTGTACACGTTATATGCATACTTGTATGCATGAGTGTACCTTACTTTACTGATAATCTTTATTGTTTATATTTTGTAAGATTTACACGCTGGATATTTGCTACTTTTGCAAATGCTGCACAACAATTTGCCTCGGGATAGATACAGTTTTATCTTAATTTAGAAGACATATGTATGTGTGTGTGCGTGTGTATAAACACATAAACAATTAGTTCCACCTACTACTGTCACAATGCACGTTAAACATCATTAACATATACTGTATATTAACCCACATAAACTAAAGCATGACAATAACACTTTAATCCTTTACAGGCTGACTGGTTTCTCTCAACCAAACATGAACTAATAGTAACATCCGGTCTATCTGGTTTCCTGTGTCGTCATTGAAGCTGTAGCTGCACGCGTACCATAACAGAGGAAGGTGGTGATCAGAGATAGACCCGCTCCGTAATCGCTCTCTCGTCAGCTTTGCGCAGTGGCAGTATCGTAGCCGATGAGGTTTATCCGAGGCGCGATTATTGCTAGTTGAAAACTTTACCCAATACCCCGCCTAGACGACTTGAAATATAGTCGGCGACGGCAATTTTTGAGAGTCTCTCAGGAGACTGATAACTTTGTAAAATAATAATGAACAGCTTTAGAAATTAGGCAACTTTGAAGTGTATATAACAGATGTGAAAGTTGGTGAAGATGTTATTAAAGTTGCCCAGAAATTGTGTAAATACACCCTGAAACCCACCTCATGACTTAATGACTTCAATCAGACTTATAATCGTTGTATACGCGTCTAGTTCTACAAATCCACATTTATACACGTTATATGCATACTTGTATGTATGAGTGTACCTTACTTTACTGATAATCTTTATTGTTTATATTTTGTAAGATATACACGCTGGATATTTGCCACTTTTGCAAATGCTGCACAACAATTTGCCTCGGGATAGATACAGTTTTATCTTAATTTAGAAGATATATGTATGTGTGTGTGCGTGTGTATAAACACATAAACAATTAGTTCCACCTACTACTGTCACAATGCACGTTAAACATCATTAACATATACTGTATATTAACCCACATAAACTAAAGCATGACAATAACACTTTAATCTCTCAACCAAACATGAACTAATAGTAACATCCGGTCTATCTGGTTTCCTGTGTCGTCATTGAAGCTGTAGCTGCACGCGTACCATAACAGAGGAAGGTGGTGATCAGAGATAGACCCGCTCCGTAATCGCTCTCTCGTCAGCTTTGCGCAGTGGCAGTATCGTAGCCGATGAGGTTTATCCGAGGCGCGATTATTGCTAGTTGAAAACTTTACCCAATACCCCGCCTAGACGACTTGAAATATAGTCGGCGACGGCAATTTTTGAGAGTCTCTCAGGAGACTGATACTACTGTAAACAATAACGAATATAGCAACATGTTGTACTGCGCATAAGTGTTACGTGACTTAAATTAATGTTATAATATCATTGAGCAGTCGTGATGTAATGCATAGTTTCGGTATGTTTTGTTGTCTCTGTAATAAAAACATTATTTTGTTTAAAGTAGAAACTGAATGGTCTGAATTAAACATTCGTGTTCCGAGTGTGGCTGAGTCGAGGGGGACCCGAAACAGAGACGGACCAGAGGCAACGTCACTTCCGCCTATAACTTCTTTAAATTGTTTCATTGTATTTATTTAACGTTGTGGGTGTTTTTAATGTCGGGTCGCTTGCGCGTGGCTTTATTCTTAGTGATTACGAGTTACTTCACGATTCGACCATTACCCGTTGCATTTTAAATAACGGGGCTTATAGATACGTCGTGTTTTCTTTTATAAATCCTGTCTTTTCAACACGTACTGTTCCCATCCTATGGAGATGCATTCGTAAAGTCTCCATTACTGATCTCTGGGGATAACATGGTTTACATTTCTACGTTATTATGAACTTTTTTAAATAAATAAGATAAACTGGTATATGTAAGCCACGCCCATGTGCACCGTAACAGAGCAGTGTGGTGCTGGGATTCACTCTGCCCTCGTTGCCGGTTGTTCGTCAGCCTTGCGCAGTGGCAGTATCGTAGCCCATGAGGTTTATCCGAGGCGCGATTATTGCTGGTTGAAAACTTTACCCAATACCCCGCCTAGACGACTTGAAATATAGTCGGCGAAGGCAATTTTTGACGGTCTCTCAGGAGACTGATAACTTTGTGAACAATAACACCTCGAAATGCTCATAGCAATAAAGACAGCAGCTTACCGCCATTTACTGTGTGCACTGTAGACAACAAATGGCTCATAATAGAGTATAATCTTAAAGTGTTTCGTCGTTTCATATGCAGCTCCTGTCCTCACTCTTCCCCAATACTTGATACTTGATACTTGTCAAATGTATCAACTGCACATCATAAAATAAAGCAGATTATTGTCACGTTTGCGTATGTTATTCCCTTCTACGTCCATGGAAGTACACAGTAGCCTGGTCACGGTGCAATGTTCTCGCTTGGACAGCAGAGGGCGCTCTTTAACAGGAGATGGGACGGTGAAGTAGAGGAACACATTTTAAAGACAGTTTGTGAAAACAAAATTTACATTATGCATTTTAAAGACACGATTGATTTTGCTGCGTCATGAAAGAGTTTTGTGCTCTGTAGTTTCCCGTGATATTATTATTCATATTATTTAACCACCCTGTAGAGAAGCGTGATTGCAGTGATGTCTGATTAGAAGCAGGGTGGGTATTAGACAGTCACAGGGGTGAGGGGGGCAGACGAGCTCACAGCCTCTCGTCACCCCGTGAACACTCACTTAATATTCTCACTCTCTCACTCCGTCCGTACTTGTTACTGTGATGCGGTTGACATTTCTACCTTCAGAAGTGTGTCTCTCATTCACAAACTGCAGATGTGCCGAGATCAGTAGTACTCACCAGCTTTTTTATATATTATTTTAATTTTTTAAATTGTAATGAACTGTAGTTATTAAATTATATCTTAAAACTGTGCTGGACTGTATGGTGGTTACTGCTTTCTGTATTCATTATAAGTGGTTATTATCTGAGACGTTTCACTGTTACAACCAATGCCAGTAGACGTCATTTAATATTGTTTTTTAGTGTTAAAATTGATTTTATTACTTGTTTCCGAGCAATCGTGTATTTTGTCAAAAGTATCTAAATGTGTTCAGTATCAATAATTAATCAGAAGATATTTTTCAAATGTGATTATTGTGATCCAGCTGCTCTCCTCCATCCTGGTAATCAAATTATTGGTACATGTGTGTGTGGCGGGGGCGGGGGGGGGGGGGGGGGGGGGGGGGTGGACCATGCTTTCAGACAAGGTGAAATGAAGGCTTTGAAGAGTGATTCATATTTGAATAAATTAGTCGAGGCCTTTTGCATTCAATCTTCATTCAGTTTGACTCCATTGCTTTTACTCTCTGTCACACACACACGCACACACACACACACATCATTGATCAGTCCTGACCTGCATGTGACCCCCCCCGGGTGTCTTTCATGTTGAGATGCACTCACACAGAGGATGTGAGATCAGCAGCAGCAGCGTTTGCCGTCTCTTGACCTCTGACCCCTCTTTATCCGTCAGAAATAAAGAGGAACGACGTTGCTTTCCTCCGTGTAAGCGACAGCGGGAGGCTTGCCAACAACATAAACAAGTAAATTGCACGGCGTCACAGGACTAGTTCCTAGGTAACCATGTGACAGTGCCGAGGATTGCTATGGAAACCAGCGTACCCTCGCTCTCTCGCTCTTGTCTCTCGGTTCTGTGTGAAAATGTGTGAGAATGTTGCCTTTCCTGTGAATTGGTTTTACTTTCCAGGTTTGACAGCTGTGGAGGAAGACACCGTCACGTCACAGAAAGTAGTTCCCCCTCATTCTCTGACTTTAGAAGACGTTCAGCCCGTTATTCTTGGTAGAGAACCAGAAATGTAGAGATCACATGAACGAACAGAAAGCTCAAAAGTTATCAAGTTGTTCAACGCACCCAATTAAACTTGTTCCAATCCTCTAATGCCGTCTCCGTCAAAATCACCGAGGGGTTGCCCCCAATTAGTTGCCTCCTGTGACACCCCGACACCTCGCTGCATCGTGATTGTGCTTCAGCTTCAATTACTCCCAAAGCCCTTCAGGCAGAGGTGATTGGTCTGCTCCGCTCTTCAGTTCATCTTTCTTTTGCCCTGTTTCCTCTTCTTGTGATTGGAAGGCGGTGTCAACGGACAGTAAAGGCATCATGTTTTGGAATAAAAGAGCCAAAAGCCGCAGCGGTTATAGGTTTGTTTTTGCTCGACGGCTTGGCAGCTCTGTGCAGATGAAACAGCTCGGTTTTAACTTCACCTAAAACTCTGCCACGACAACTTCAAACTTTGTGTGAATTAGCAATGATGGATGATCACGAAGGAAGATAATATCATTTTGCTCTGAGGTCAAATTTGGGGGCAGACAAACACAAGTAATAATCAATTATTCAACCAACCACAACATCACTTTCTGTTAAAGCTACAGTCAGATCTGAAAGTTGTGCAACACTCGACTGTCTCACTTCCACATCATGAAGATTAATGCGGCACCAAAACGGTAACATGTCTGTAACACGAACTGCTCCCCAAAGATTGTTATTCACAGTCAAAACAAAGAAACTAAAATAAAGACGATTAAAATCCGATCCTTCCTTTACTGTTTAGTCCACCTCAGCCTGCTAGTGTAGCAGCGCTGCCATCCTCAAATCCTCCCGGTTCAAACTTATATTCACAAATCAATAATTTAAGCTTATCAACGTTATAGTTTGAATCAGGACCTTCAGTGTTAGGATCAAAAAGCTCTTGAAATTGGATTGGATCCGACTTGGTATCGACAGATACTCGGTATAAAAAGAGATGTTCAGGACCTCCCTAGTTTGAGATCTGGAGCCGGTGTCTATTGGTGTGTGCTTGCGTGTTGGTTTGTACACGTGTTTGTGTGTCGGTTGTTAGAAAAGGGAACTCCGGCAATTTCAGACTATTAGGAGCAGAGCCCGGAGAGCCGCAGGCTATTCTCTCAGAAATAGCTTTTTAAAAGGTACCGGTCTCCCCTGTTTCCTCAGGATCCAGGTGCTGTTAATTGGATTTCTCTGACGACATTATTGCCTCTGAGGCCAAGCTTGGATAGCGGGGTAGTTTCAACACGTGTGCCTGTATAGTCACTTTAATCATCAGTAAACTTGGAAAAAGAACTTTGATTTGATTGGAAATTACAGCGTGACCAAATGTTGACCCTGTAATCCATTATAAAGCCTGGTGAGACTAAAGTTATGTTGTGAATCATCAACTCTGACATGCATGTTGTATGTCTGCAGGCCATGCCACAGCTTTGCAGAATTTAGAGACACTTCCCATCTATATTGTACAAGCTCCTTCACAAGGGGACGAAGTTAAGCCTCCAACGTGGAGACAGTCTACAAGCATTTATTCCCAGGGTCCCAATCCCTCCAAGGTGTTTTGACCTTCTTAAATGAGACAGATTTGAAGAGGAGCATGTACTGGAGGCAGTGAGTTGCACCAACCAGCCCGATAATCCCTTAGAAAATCACGGCTCCTTTTAAAATCCCATTATAACCACATAGCAGGTCCACGCTGGCTAAAAGCAATTAGTCAGAGGAAATGAGCAACAATTATCCGTCTAAATGGGCACATGAATTGACAAAGACAAAGACTAAGATGGTATCGTGCCCATTTTAATGTTTTATTTGTTTAGTTTAATTGTGCTCGGCTATTTGGTGTCCATAAAAGACAAGAGGCTTCCACGATTAGGTAATTGTTTCTACTTGACGGATAGTCACTGGACTACTACAATCATGTGCCATTTAAATGTGCTCTAAAATGCGTGCAGAATTGTTAAACGGGTGGCGTATTTATTGAATTTGAATTGGCAGTCTTCTGAGAGGCGGTGATCCAGTTTAAATGCTCAATTAGAAAGATTTACGCCGTCATTATTAAATGTAAGCTGTAACGTTCTGGCTTTAGTCAGTTTGAGACAGCCGGAAAAATGTTAAGAAAGGGCATTTTTGACTCGGTCAAAGCGAGGTTTAATCATATCCTCGTCGAACACACGTTCTGTTCATGTAAAGGTTAATGTTACTTAAAAAGGGTCACCCCGTGAGATATGAACATCTCAATAGGCCCTATTGTCCTACACGGTATTCTGTCACAGCACTGCGGAGAGGCTCTGCAATCATTGAGCGATAGCAAAGTATAAAGTGAGATGCACTTTTTCTCGGGGCTCAGCTGGGAAATGTTAACAAGGTAGAGGATTGTGAGGTTGAGACATCAGGTGGGAGTTTATTAAGACTCTACGTCTGACTCCACTGTGTCATGAACCTCCATGCTGCGCCTCATCTGCTCTCCTCTCGCCACTCGTTAGAGACGGCTAAAAATGGGTTCTGGTGTTGCTTGCACTAATCTAACACCATACAGGTTTTTTTTTTATTCGGAACATTGGGGTGTTGAACAAATTGAAGTGTGAGATCCCTACGCTGCTAAACTTCAAAAGTATCAAGGGTGAAAAAGTTGTGAATTGAGACAAATGCATGAGTAATCATTGATCAACTTCAAACTCAAACAAGCATCTGGATGTTGTTTTTTACTTTTAAATTAGGTGATACACAGTTTGCACAGCTTTTGCCAAGTAAAAATAAACTCCTACTTTAAATATAGTTTGTTAACAATGATGACGTATGTCAGTGTGCACACGCATTTAAGTAACAGAAGTACAGCGGTGTACAATAGCTTGCCGAGCTATGCGAGGGCATTTACCACCAAAGATGGCGATAGCATCCGAAACAAATTGACTTTCCAGATCCGTGTGCTATTAGCGAGTGGGTAGAATACATTAGCAAGAGTTACAATATTTAGTGGCCGGATATATACATGGTGAAGAAAGCTCTTAAGGAAACTTAAGAAGGCAAGATTCCCTTGCCAAGTTCTTGTCAACTCTTACGGAGGAGCGATAGAAAGGATCCTGTCTGCAAACTTTACAAACTGGAATGGGATGAGCACGGCCCAGGACAGGAGGGCTCGACAGCGGGGGATTAAAACCGCCCCAAAAACAGTATTGGTACCCATCTACTGAGCATCAGTGATATTGGTGAGAAGAGGAGCCTGCGAAGAGCTAAAGGGATGTTAAAAGACAAAACCTGTTCACCTTGATACTGTCTGGAAAGAGATACAGAAGTATTAAAAACAGCTTCTTTCCTCTGGCTGTGAGACTCCTTAACTCATCCTCCACCCTCCATGAATAGTATAGTTTTTTTGTTGTTTTCTTTCCAAATACCATGACATGTAGACTCAGAGTTTTGAGTTCATTGAGTTTTAAAATTGGCGCTACAAACACAAGCACTCTTGAGCAGTCCAGTTGTAGTCAACACGGTAATAGCGTTCAGTCACCAGTTGAAACGCTCACTCGTCAAACATGATCCTGTTGGAATTCTGTTAAACTTCAGTCCGCTGTGGGAATATCAATTCTGACAACCGAACACGCATCAACCAGTTATTTTGATGCTGGTAATTCAACATTTTAAGTTAGCCAACTCTTCTGGATGGCTGGAGCAAAACATGTAAGGGCATGTTTTTGATGACGTCAACTGTAAAGGAGGTTATGTAGTGTGTCTAAACCGCTTTGACTGGTGGCGTTAAAGGTGCAGATGTTTAGGAAGCTCCTACGAGTTGAGTTCCCAAAAGACGTCCGGAACGCTCGAGAGAGTAAAGCTCTGCTGCAATTTATTGGCGTTGTTTTTGTGAAGGGCTTTTGTGCTACAGAGGCAGAGCTAAATATTACAGTTTACTTAAATAAGCCATTGTTCCCAACCAAAATTAGCTACGTTAGTGGCAAAAGGAAGGGAAAGCTGCTTCAAGAGACTCGATGTTCTTGCCAAACAGTACGTTGCTATTCCTGCCACCGGCGTGCCTGCAGAGAGTGATTTACACTGCGGGGTAAGTGGTTAACAGACTGTTCATGTCTTGGCCAAGGATGCGCTTGTTTTTCTTTCACTGCAAGCAGGCCCGAACACTGCGAGCAAGGGTTCGTCATGAGACCTTCATGTTGTCATTTTTGTGATGTTCTTTAGAGAGACCCAAAACAACATTTGACACAAAACGTGTGTTCATGTGTGTGTTCAATTCTTTTGAATTTCTGTTAAGGTTTTGATCTATTTTATGGGGAGAGCTGTAGCTTTTAGTCGCCTGCTTATTTAGATGGACAAGTAAACTCAACCTTTATTTGAGAATTATTAAAACTGCTGATTTTGGTGTGCTTTGCATTCAACACACTTTCAATCGGAGAAGAAAAATCCAGCAGGAGGCTCAAACAACAAAATACAATATTTAATATTTCAGCATTATCTGGTTGTCGGTTTGTAAGTCTCCGATTAGGGAGACAAGTGTCATTTACTCTACACGCAGCATTTTCTTTTAACTTAATTTATGTTAATCTCTGCACTTAATCCACTTTAACATTTATAAAGTATGCATAATTCATGCTGAAGCAGAATGTTTAATATAGCAAGGCAAGTACATTCCCACTGATGTTGTGGTCGGTCGCCTCCCATGAAACATAATTGGGGAACCATTTGAAGAGCGAATCATCTCTCCTTCCGTACAAATCAAATTTAGAGGACATAATCATATATGCTGCTCTGTTGGCAGATAAATGGATCATCAGGGTCCAGCAGGTCTCGAGGCTGCCACGGCTTTTATTCTGAGATGACATGGTCACAAGGTCCATAATCCAGAAAGGAAAAGAAAATTTTTTTGGTCACTTTTTGTAGGGCTATATCATCTTCTATAGGTCACCTGTTGAGACGAGGCTTCATTTAGTCACCTTTTGATTCACGCCTTGACACTTAAACAGTGTGGATGCTGGAAGATGAGTTAAAGTTACTTGATGCAGTTTGTTTGTGGATAACTTTTGGTTTTTCAGTCGTGATATCTCTAAAGGAGACAGAGTGCACGCTGGAGAAAGAGCAGAAAAACAGAAACTGAACCGTACCAGTGTTCGGTCCTTATCTCACTGCAGTTAATTAAAAAGGAGCAGATTAAAACCTTCAACACTGGTTGGCGGTAAGGCTCTCACACACTGCCCACATTTTATTGGCCATAGTGACGCAATCTGCAAAACATCCCGCTGAAAACCTCAAGCGCGTTTGACGTCCAATTTGACTTCAACATGTCAGGAACCAGTCCCGTCCGTCAATGGGAGCCTGCTTTTACTTGCATAAAATTTGTTGAAAATAACACTCCAAAGAAATTCAAAAGGTCTCCAACAGTTTTGCCATTTAACTCTGCCGACTGACTCAGCGTGTTGTAATCGTTTGTTAAAGAAAGACTCGTACTCGCTGTCAGCTAGAACAGTGGGGCCCAAAGGTCCGTCAATGAAACCAGCCGGTTTTGACATTGTTCTGTACAAAGCTCTTCAGCGTCAACGCCACCAAGTCAGCGCTATCAGTAAGTGGATCTATTGACATCATACCGGGGATGTCGATGCAGCTACCAGCATGCAGGAACAAGGACTTAGCCAAGTTTATTATTGGATTTCTGTCCTAACCTTCAACCTGCTCCAATGAGAGTGGTTATTATTTTCCAAAGAAGCAGGTCGATCTGGGTCTGAGTCCAGGTCTGCTAGGTCACAAACACCCACACAGAGACTTGGGAGTGATGGAGCGTCGGTACATGGTCATCATCCATAACAAATCTCCTGTCAGACGGGTTCTCATTCCACCTGCTAAACACAGAGGGCAAGACATTATCCTGAAGGCAAGAGTGTGCGGGACCCAAAACCAGAGAAAATGACAAATAGAAATACAATAGGAAGTGAAATATTTCATTACAAGTCTCAAATGTCTTTCTGAAATTGCTATAATCTTGTGAAACACTGAAAAATAAATATCCAAAAAGTTTCAAGTGAAACACAATGTTTAGAATCTGTATATTGAAACGTGGAGCATAACACACCCGTCTGAAAGCTCATGTAACAGATCGGGATGAATAACGCCTATGGATCAGATGACACCAGTTGGTAATAGTATGACCAGTAAGAGAAGCAAACTGTGAAGCAACACCGTCTGGCCATACTTCTGTTTGTACTGTATATTACTGATGATGTTATTATCTGCTCCAAAATCAGTTGCATATGAAAATTACATTTTGGTGTAGAAACACAAAATAGCAAACCTAACAATTAAAACAACCTGCATGTAATCACTTAAAATATACTATCTATCTATTTTTTTTTATGCTGCCATTTATTTAATCATCTTGGAAACGAACTATTAAATCCTAAATGGTTAAGCTACTCATGTTTGGTCCATCAGCTTATTTCTGTCATTGAGTTTGAAAAAGCAATCAGACTTTAATTGCAGAGCCTTTAAACACTGAAGAAGCTTCTCCTACTGAGAGAGACAGTCTTGAGTTGTGCCAAATCACAAATCACAGTTCAATTACAAATTAGCATCCTTAAATGTGGCGACTTTGAAGGCAACGCGCTGAACAGACGAGAAGGGGCCAGAGATAAACTCAGACTTTCTGCTGGAACATCTCGTTCTTTCTTTTGGACACTGAGCAAATTAGGATCGAGGCATAGTTTTTTTTTTAGAGCCCTTTTAACAAACAAGAGTTTGATTGTGTTCTGGCGACAAGACTGTGTCCTTGGTTTTGACCTGGAACTGGAGCTTTTGTCATCTGTCACTCTCCACTCTCGGCTGTGCAAGGACTGAATAAAAAGCAAGCACTCAGAACCCCCCCCCCCAAAAAAAAAAACCAGCAGCAACCTAAATGTCAAAGAAAATGGCTTGTGACTCAGAAATGTGATGCAAGGTTTTTATCCTGAATAATACTCTTCCATACCTCATCAGCTACTGCTTTTCTAGCCCTAACTCCCTTAGACACAATCAGCAGTGCCGGTATCAGAGTTAAGCATGAAAATACTGCTTAAATATACAAAAAATGACATGCTGTAAACAGTAGACAGTTAGTGTATATTGCAACTTTGTTGAGATTTTAGAAAAAAATTAAATTCCCAATGAACACCGGGTATAAAACGAGGTATGTTCCTCAAGAGTATAACAGCAATATGAAGAGCATTCTGCTGTCACGGAGCCGACAGATGCTGCAGAACCTTCACCTGCATCTTACTGTAATGTGACTGTCTGCTAAATGTATCAGTAACTCATATGTTATTTGTTTAACAACAGAAATTGTGGCAAATACGGATCAAATTTTAATGTTTAATTATAGCATTTGTAATGGCATGAATCGGCCTTCTGTTCATACAGGACTGGAAGGGAAGAACATAACAGGAACTCAGTCAACATCCCATAAAGCTTTGCATCAGATTGTGAAAAAAGCAATTTAACCACAAGGAGATGCTTGGTGCTTGGTATTGCACATGTGTATCTGAGTGAGGGACTTACACTTTAAATGTTAATACATGCAATAAGCGTGTTCTCATGGTATACTGATAAGAAAACAGAGGACTGTGCAGACCTTCAGCTTTAATATCCGACGTCAAAGAGAAGCAGAAAAAAGGAGATTGGCTGTTGTGTCGATCGACTCGTCGGCTCCCGTTTGAGCGCTTCCTCTGAATAGCATCTCCACCGCTGATTATAGATAGACTGAGGAAGTGAGGAGAGTGGCTTCCACACAGTCTGGATTTTCCGTGTAACACGGGTCCATGCTGCGACAACCGTGTTAAAGTCACTGGGTGAGATAAATGGCCTCCTCCAGAGACAGATTGCTAACTGTTAAATTTAGAGCACATCGCCGCCCATTCACCGCCTCCCTGTGGGGCAGCCAAGATGATCACCCAAGTGTGTTGTAATGTGCGATCATCACCTTAACGGGAGCAATTTTCCTTATTTTGACTGCGGGAAACTTTTAGAGGGAACCATACACATTTTCATCTGTGTCTGCTTTTTGAGCACAAGACCCAATGTAGTACTTTCTTATGGACCAGGCTGAAGATTGCAGAACTGAATATCACTGGGTATTTTATTGAGTTTCCTTTTAGTTGAATGCTCTGAGAGTGAATTTGCTTCCGGTAAACAGTTACTCAGGGTATATTTTTAGGGCTTTTGTTGTTAAAGGTAAGAAGGGAAGGAGGGAATCTGGTCTGAACTGCCTTTGTCGAGGTTGAAAGGAGTAATAAAGTTTGTCGTCTTGGTTCAGACTACAGAGCCTCCTTGTTGTTGTACACTATAGAGCACCTTTTGAATATGTTCCCTCGGCACAACGTGATTGGTTGATGCCTGTATTCGCGGTTGAAATGCTCAGATAATCTCTCGTTCCAAAAAAAATGACGGTGCTTTTTCGCTACAATTTCAAAAAATACATGAAAGAAATTTGTATTTGAAACGATTGTTATAAATGACCTCAACCATGATCATGGCATTCCTATACTGCAATTTCTTGTTATTTATCAGCCGACATATAGGTGTTGATACATCAGCAGTAAGCTATCGTCAGGCCAATTTATCTGCCAGCCTAACTCTAAATGTACGGTTACATGATAAGCAGTAAAATAAACACAAATAACACTTTCTGGTATTCTCACTTTCCACCGTTGCACAGATTTACAACATCAAATCAATGTCACAGTAACACGAAAATTCACAAGTAAATTTAACATTTCTTGAGGCGGTACGGGTCCTGAGTTTAATTCTTGTGACTATCTGCTCAGAAAAAGCCCACAAGCTAACTTCTCCAAGTGGCAACTCACTGATCTGAAACCTTCCCAGAAAAAACCTCAACACTGTCCTGGATCTGTTCTCTGAACCTCCCTCCTGTTTGTTTTGGCTGCCATCCACGCGGCCGTCTGAGCCACTCGCACATCGACTACGACCAAGGCTGAGTCCCTCAGCCTGTGGCGGCTGCCTTACATCCATGCTGACATCCATGCTGACATCCAGCTCCAAAGGGTGGATGAATAATGGACGAGTGCAGTCCAAGGATTTTTCATCTCCTCAACCAGTGTGCATGGAGCTCTTGTCTTTTCTTTTATGTTTCTCACATCAAGAGCCAGTGCTTCCAAAGACGTGTGGAACAGAACCAGAAATGTGTGTTCGCATTAGATGAGGAGTAACCGATAAAGCAACAAAATAGCTTTGATTCTGAGGTGCAGTGAGTGCATTTGTGTTCAGAACAATCCATATGCTGTTATTTCATAAATCCCACGAGCAAGGAGTCTGCTTTCAACTAGATGGAAAATACTGCTGACAATGTGCTGATAGCAGTTGCTAAGAAACTGATGAGGTGTCGGTGTCGGACAATGACAATTACACCACTGGAATGTGATCACTTGTGAATAATTTGTCCAGCATGTGATGGAGAGGAGAGCACGGGGAACGCTGCATCCCCCCGTGTTGTATGTCACAGAACCAAAGTAAACACAGAGATGAGGAGCCTGCTAATGGAGCCCCTTGGAAGACCTTCGGCACAGCCAAATGAAAGATAGCCTTGCTAGCGAGTGCCATATAAATAAGTGTTAGAACAATTTTGGCTGCAGCAATCCTCAGATGGGAGAAAACGACAGCGTCTACATCAGGATTCAGTGGGAAACGCAGCAGACATCGTAACAGCTTGTAACCACAATGAGTACAACAGCTGTCACAACTCGCCAAGTGAGAACTGAACGACTGCTCCATCTTGTTGAGCAAAATTTGAATTGCCTGTCTCCTTCAATATACACATTCTTACATTCACTCCCTTTTTGTTTGGCAAGTTTTTGCAGATTTACATTACGTGGCACTGTATCAATGCTCACTACAGAGAAGTGCAGGTTAGGGTTATTAAAACTGCCCCAGCTTTTACTTTATTTACTCAGTAGATTCATCTCTGTGCAGCTCATTGGACTACCAACGCACGCAACGTGCCAACCCAAAACTTCAGGGGCCCTGAAAGATCCAGGTTCACTGTGTTCAAACTGATTTGTGTTAATTTTATTGTGAAAATGTTTGGGGAAATGCACCACAAAAGCACAATATTAAGTTAGGCAAGGAAAGCTAAAATCTGCAGGCCTCGTCTTATACAGTAAAGGACCCCTGTGTCAAAAATCTAGCTTTAAAGGGCCTGAAAAGTTGGCTTCCAATGTTAGTTATTTCTTCATAGCATTAAATATGCATGACCCAAAAAGCTCCCTCTCTCTCAACTGCACACTTGCTGATGTTACGCCACACACAGCGGGTACCTTCACATCAGTGGGCTGAATGGAGATGATGGGCGGGTGGTGGCAGACTGGCAGTTGCATGAAAATCATGTGGCTATAAACTGCTTCACTTAAAACCGTTGTGAAAAGCACAGAGAAAAATCTGATGTGAAGTAAACACAACTGTGATAGCATTGACATAATTGTTCATCGCTCGTTCATATTTTAGTTGATATTGCTATTACTTTTTGTGTATTGCTAAATTTATTTGTGTCCAAATTACTTTACAGTTACTCTTCCAGTACTGGCATACTGTACACAATGCACAGAGAGTGAGAGGGACAGGAGGGTTAGTAGGGGCCCGGCAATTAACTTTTGCCCTGGGGCCCCCTAGCAGGTTGATCTGGCCATGCAGCCAGTCACTACATTTGCATCTTATTAATGCAGCATGACCGCCTGCAAAGCTGGCAGCCCTTCAGAGTTTGCACATTGTTGTCGCCCGCAATTTAAAAGTTGTTAAAATTGCATATATTATCTATTAGCTACAATCCTGGGGGGCTAGTTAGCACATTTGTTTTAGTCGAGGATGTATTTGAGAAAGATTTGTTATAATATCCTAGGGTATCATATGTCAGGATCAGAATAATGGCAATTATTCATCTTTGTTAATAAGTGCAGCATTCTAATGTGTCACTGTAGTGTACTCAGGCTCAGCTTAGTGCTACAGTAGTAATAAAGTTTATGAAACCTCTGCACAAGCGCTGTGTACGCCCTCATCCACCTTTTAACCAGGAATCAAACTGACAAGATAAGCAACATATAGGATCTCTTTTTGTGTTTAATCTGAGAGGCTGAATTCACACAGAAACACCTGTACTGTAGCTATGTGAAATCATACCGGAAGAACAGCCATTAACAACTCCCCACAACTCCTGTGCTAAGTCAATGGATTGCGGATGATCGACCGTGAACACAGCTCCTCTTAGACATAGCAGACGGGCCTTCAGCTATACTTCACTGATGTGACACAACATGCACTTGCCTACTGGCCTCTCTCCTCCGCTGTCAATCATTTTGTTTTTGCTCATCACTTCCTCCCGAATCTGCCCAGAAAATTGGATTTACTAGCGAAGTGATCACTTCGAAGTCAATTGACAATCCTCTCAGAGATGCATGAAACGCAAACCAATGATCGCCTGCGACGCACCGTCTTCCACATCAATTTCTCATCCGTGTCTCATTTTGCCTGCGATTGATTTTTAAAATTACAACACCTGTGGCTGCTGCTTTACTTATTTATTTATTTCCTTTGGGCGACAAAAATCTTCTTATCGTTTCGTTTTTCACTGATTGGATTGAGATGCTTGGCGAACCTGCTGATTTCACCTCAGGAAGATGGTAAAATAACAGCAGCTGACATCCTGCTGTATATATTTCACTGTTTGTAAATGTCATGGGTAATAACACATTGGGAAGATATTTGTGAACTGTGCTGCGAAAAACGAAACAAATTTTTCACTCCATTTTTGTCAGATATGGATTTGATATCTGATGCTTGTCACATTCAGTTATTGGCAACCATAGGATTTACAGGAGCTTTACAAATAGTTAATGTCTTGCCATGTTTGCCAATCATATAATTAAATAAATGAGTAAATAATTTGTAAAAAGGAGAATAAGGAAAAACAAAGGAATCAAGACAAACAAATCAGAAATAGCTGAACAAAAATAAAGTTCCATGGCAATTTCCATTTTTGTAAAACATTATTTAGGGTGTAATGTACTCGGTCCATCGTCCCCAGATCTTAAAGATCTCTTGTGTTAGGTTTATATTTTATACATTTGGGCACCAGATGTTCTCCTATAAAGTCTTTTCAAAATCACGTTCTGCACATATATTACTATAATAATAATAATAATACACTTTTAGTGTGGATCCAACGCTCTATATCATATTTGAGGCTGCTCCAGAACCAGTTAGGTGTGCAGCATTAATTACCGTGGCAGTCTACCCCGCTAAGAAGTGAACCACCGCCGCAGGACTGTAAAACCAGAGTTAACCCTGAAATTATCTCGCTAATCCCAAATCCTGCTCCATAGTACAGGGCTATGGTTAGGTCTGCAGCAGCAAGTTGCCATGCCAATATAGCCAGGTTAAAAAAGAGCCGCATTTAAAACTGGCTTCAGGCTCAACACACACACACACACACACACACACACACACACACACACACACACACACACACACACACACACACACACACACACACACACACACACACACACACACACACACACACACACACACACACACACACACACACACACACACACATTGCTGTTGCTTTGTGTAGCCGTGGGAGCCAATTTACGTGACTCCCCATTAAACAACAAGCTGATGTAACTCCACTGGACTTGCTCAAATCCGTCCCAATTTGTAATCGGATATGTATAATAGTCAGATATTGACTCTTGTAAGTGTCCATTACAAGAACACAGTAAAAGTTTTATTCTTTACCCTCCCAAAGGAAAATTGTTAAAATGTCTGTCTTTATATTTTAAAACGGGACTTATTATAGACTAAAATGTCAGCTGGAACATTCGTATTCAAAAGGTCAGTATTTACCACCAAGAACAGCGCAGTGACTCAGTGCTGCGGCCTTGTAATGGTATGTTATCTGTAACAGCCAATGATAAGCATGTAGCAGAGAGAGCTGACTGCCTTTGGCACTGACTTTGTCGTTGTCCTGAGCTCATTCAAGATGATGAGCTGCGGGAAAGTCGAGCGTCTTGTCCCTTTCAGGCCTGTTTGTTGATCAAAGGCATTTGACGGACTCGCTAATCCCCTATGGCCAGAAAGACAGAGTGGCATCAAAGCGTGTGGTGTGGCAGCTGACACGCACACAGACTTTAAAACAACACAACCGCTGTTCGGCATCACTTGAGCTCATGTCTTATCAAGTTGTGCTTCTTTAAAGGATGAGGCCGGTTTTATTCAATTATTATCAATTATTATTTCACACCACGACTCCTCTTACGTTACACTCTTTTCCATTGATAATAAAAACATATTGATGGCCATGAACAGCCATTAAAGGTATTGTATGAGAATGATTGATGATGGTTAATAATGAAGCTTTACCTAAATAGAGACGGTGGTGGCCACATTGACAACTTTTGTTCCTTCCTGCAATTCAAATTCTGGGATAAATCCTGGACACAGTGCAATAGCTAGTCTACTCTTAAGCCCTTTTGCACTCTGCTGGTCGCTGTCTTACTTCATCACCTTCCCCTACGTTTGTGATTTCAACAGAGGCTCTTGAGCTGGCAACTTAAATGGGTCTTGAGGAGGACAACAAAAACCATTTAAAATGGCAGCCTCTGTCACTGGGGAGGCTGCTGTTAAAGCCATTTGGGAAATTAACTGAACAGCCGGAGTTTTTAAAGGGCGTCCGGTGGACAACACAGCTAGTGCTCTCTCTTAGAGTTAGTGAAAGGCACATGCGTTTTCAGTCAGCATTTAAATTTAAATGCTGGGAATGTTTCGGGTCAGTTTTAAAAGACAGTCTTAGATTGACGGGCATGATTCAAAGTGTCAGGATCCCCTCAGGCCAAAGGTTTGCTCTTTTAAGCAAAAGATCAAACTTTTTGTGACTGGATTATAACATTTAAATTAGTACCCTAACAATTACCCCCTGACACAGACCCCACTCAGTCACCTCATGTGTCCTGGGTGGATTGGATAGCTGTAAATACATCCAAGAAGCACTCAAGACGGATTAAAATGTATCAGCTCAAACTGCATTTCTACGTCACAGACCATAATAGGTAATTTTAAAGGATCTTAATCATTATGCTGTGACCAATATTTAGTGGTCGACTGTTGAACATGTTAATTATTGTGCCTTATACTCAGATATATTAAAGTGGTTGGAACTTTGTTTCAGGCTAGCTCTGCAATTTGCCCATTTTTCCTCTGGATGTTGATTCATTATTAAAAATGTTAATGATTTGTAGGTTCGCTGCTTCATGGCTTCATAAATCATTAGTGGTATTCACAGAAACAATTGAAGGAAATAATTGTGTATTTGTGTCCTTTTTTCTCTAAGTCAGAATGTAGTCATTTATTTAGGGCTGAGATCACATTCACATCAAACACGCATTAACCTCCTGACAGCACAGCTCATGTATTTAATGAACCATTCACACGTTCTTTGTTATGGCCGCTTTTCAGTGCAAACGCACAGTGACGGCTGGCTAATGAGGGTGTAGTGTGACTGACTGTGATAAACCTGTGGAGTGCCAGTGTATCTTTCCATGCTCCGTCAGTGTCATGTCAACGGCAGCAGAAACGCTGCACATCTCTGTGGCACAGCTGCACTAATTGTTTTGTCAACCAGGAACCCAGCAAAGCAAATTGAATCTGGGTGTCAGAAATGTTCCTGTTGCGCACAAATTGCCCACCGTTCATTTAGGTTGTACGATTAACGACTTTATATTGTCAATGCATCATTTTAAAAAAACGATAGGGAGACAAGTTTATTTGGAAGTTGGCTTTTCTGAGTGTTAAGAAAAGAAAGTCCTGGGATGACTTCAACAACAACGAGAAGCTGCATTATTATATCTTATTTATGCAGAAACAACATGAATATGTGATTATATACTGGCATATATTGTTTATATGTAGAACATAAAAACTGTCCTGGAGTTTAGTTTAGGGAAAATAATTGCAAGTTTAATCACAATTGCAATGTTGGTCAGAAAAATCCCATTTGACATTTTAGTCAAATCAATCCTGTTTATTAATCAGTCAAACAGGGATTGTAACATTAAACTATGTGTTTGTAACATTATCCTTCTGAGCCATAGGTCAAGATTAACCATGACATATGCAGAAGTAAATAAAGATATTAATCAATACTGGCAGCTTAACAATAACATTGCCAGATATTGATCAGTTGATGGAGCATCAGCTATAGCTGATATTGGTCCCTGGTACACGGCTTTAGAAAAGCAAGTACACAACAAAAACATGTTCCCACTAAGAAGGCTTCTCCCTCACTTCTATAACACAGAGAGCTCAAAACAAAGAGATATTGTTCTTTCATCTTGATAATTCAGATCTAAATGTTCATGGAAGGAGCCTAACTTTTCTGACTTTTTTAATTCTAATTATAGGCCACCTTCACAGAGAGGGAGGAAGACTTGTGTGGGAGGAAATTAGTTTTAATGATATTGATGCTGACCACAGTAGTTGCGGGTAAAAGTCAATGAGCGTCATACATTACATAATGCCCCTCCAGGTCACAGTATATCAAATTTAAAATGGCTGAAAACTTGTTCAACCCCAGGGTAGGTTTGGTCTAAACTTAACACCAGTGTGCACATTAAACTGTGCGGTGTAATGAAATTGCCTCAGTTGCTGGAACGGTGTTTGTACTCCATATCTGCCAAAGCACACAAGGGGGATCATTAATAGTGAGACGGAATGGAGACCCACTTGCCAGCCACCTTACCAAACTCTGAGACCGTCTATGAGTTTGGCACGGCAGTCCCATCTCTGTTTATTGCTCTATCTAAACACGAACGTCGGTAACTATGAGCTTTGACACAAACAGAGAATCCTCAGTGGTCTGAACCACCATTCTTTTCATGCCATGGCTGGTGTGAAAGGTGCCTCAGTCCAGTATTATGCAGCCGCTCTAATGAACTCGCTTATAAACTGGTTTTTCAATAACGTTTCTGTTCCCAGAAATGCGAGTGCATTTAAAATTTGCCGCTTCATAGGGGGTTCGTTGGAGAGTCTTATGAAACAAAAAAACAATTGTATCATTAAAAGTTTCTGGTTCATACACTGCTCTATCACTTAAAGAAAAATTCTCCACATCATTTCTAAAACCACATGAATTTGGTCGACTATATTGAACTCCCTGAGCATGAGTCATAGCTCGCCGTCTGGAGTGAATGCACACAGACTCTGGAAGTTGACCTTTGGAATAATTTACAGACACTGACTCTTTGTAGGAAGACCGGCCCTTCTGTGCTGCTAATGTCTAAATCACAAAGTGCAAACTGGAGTTTCGGGTTCCATAATTTCACCCGAAAAAAGAGATATCAGTCGGGGAGGATGACCTTAGCAGCACTTTGCTGACGGGAATGGAGTGTTATAGTTAGCTTTTATAATAATTTCATATATAGCTTCCATTTGTTGTCTGCTAGAGGTGAATATTCTACCTACTTTTTTTATGATTGTACCAAAATTCTCTGTCTAAAGCTTAATTCTTAGACTGGTTTCAGAATGCTGCCGACATCTCTGATGTGTTCAACTTTTAAAAGAGGTTTGGTGTTGTGCCCGTTGATTGCTTGACAAAAATATTGCAACAAGCGTGGATGAGATCGATGTAATTGACAGAAATGGACATATTTCTCTGATCAACGTGAAAAGCTGTGGTTCTTCGACAATCATTTCAACCGTGAAAGCGTCAAAGTCAGAAAACGAAAACACGGAACTCACTCAAAAACCAATTAAATGTACACCGTTTGATTGACAGGTCACCGTGGTAGCGACTTGTCAATCACATGGACGCTACGCTCTCAAACATACTCTGTTTCTACTCTAAATGGAACCCTAATTAAACAAATTAACATGCTGTATTGAAGAAGATTTGAAACTAGCCATTGAGACCATAAAATGTTTACGGTAATAAACGGCAATAAATCCGTAGGGTAATTTTCCTTTTTTTTTTTCTTGTAGACTTCTACATAATCAGACTTCTTAGATAACCCGTGGAGTTGCCCCCTGCTCATTAAAAAGCATGCAGAGTTAAAGCACTTCTGGATTGGTTTCAGACCAGGAGGTCGCCCCCTTGGTTTAAATAGCAGCACTCCAATATTACCTATTAATCCCACCAAGTTTCTATAATGTCAAACACAAGGGGAATCATATCCCAGAGCATCAATGAAGCCCAGATTTAAATAAGGGTCACTATCTGTTCCCTGCTGCAGGCCTCCACACTGGAGATAACCGATGGGCTTCATGAATCTGAAGACACAGGGTAAAAATCTAATGTAATTAAATCTTACCTAGGGATCAATGAAGTCTATTTAGTGTCCTGAGAGCACTATTATAGTTTGGCAAATTGTGTTATTTTATATCCAAACATGATAGTGCCTGTGGCAATGAAAATGACATTGTCAAACGGTCGAAAGAGAGCTGCACTATATTTTGCTGAAATTATTTCACCCCGTTGACTTTATATCGATCTAGCTGTTAAAATGAAGACTGCAAGAGCACTGATTTTAAGTGTGAACACTCCTAAGACGCACATGCCTCTCAGGTCGGATGATAAACAGCCCCCATAAAGCATACTGTATATACTGTATTCTGTACTGCATAATTGCTGTCAACATATTTAGGTCTACAGAGATTTTTCCCTATATGTATAACCTTTATTCTCTAGATATGTTTTTTACCAGCAAATACAGCTCACTGTTACCGCAGCCACAAAACAGCATACAGGCTTGTTTGCAAACTTTCTCTTATATCACGAAACTAGTTAATTTAAATGTGTTTCTGAAAACCTTTGAGGGGAGAAATAAGCCCGGCAATTTCTGAATCTGTCTTAATTTTAGATTGACAACACTTAGTTTAAATGTTTTTGGGGTGTTTCCAAAGGTGGCAAGTCACCATTCGCGATGGTTCATGGGATGAGTAGTTCCTTCACTCTTAAAATATTTGAAGTACACAGTGTTGTACCTTTGTCTTTTTTCCGTTTTCCATTTTTTGGGCGGTTTTTTTTCTAGTCACAATTTATCTCGTAGTGGTAGATGCAGACAGGTGTTTGCTATCGGAGCAGAGGAGAAATTAATGTCCATTGTAGGTTTCAGGTTCGTCCGTGAATAAACACTGCAGCTCCTCAAGACCCAAGTACAGTTCCTGTGTCTTGCTTCCCACCTGCTGGGTGAAGTGACGCCGGTTAGCCCTGAAGTGAAGCATCAACTGAGCAAAACAAAGTCTCTCCTGTGATTCCCCATTACAGAGAGCAATTTTTCACAACGGTGAATCATTTTTCAGTTTCTTTGTTGTTCCAGGCTAACTATTCTCTGTATGAATTGTAATGTGTTGATAGAGCACAGTTGCCGCATTATTTGTGAAAGGCCATTAATTACTAGGGTCCAGGGATCAACGCTAAAGTGCCATTTTTACCATGAATAAATAATTATTAAAGGGATATTTCTCCATGACTAAACTAGCCAATTGAAACAGTTTGGTAGTTTAGAGGCTTAATTTGTTTTTTCATTGTTAAATTTGTCCCTCCCAGTTGTTGTTTCACACATCAGTGCATTACCTAGAGCTCCTGATGCTCCCCTGGATCAAAAGGCAATTGACACTAAGCAACTTTCTTAAATTAGGCCAGCTTGACTTTGTTGGCAGGTTGTCAGCAAAGGTCAAGCTATTCCTCTCTTAAACGCGAAGCGGGGAAGAATTGGCAGGTATTAACATATTAATAGGGTGCTGTTCTCCATATAAATAGGCCTGGTGGATAGCGTAATTCTCTCACCAGTTAAAGGTCGGCCACAGTGCAACTTGTCTGGGTAACATGAAACAGAAAGAATACCAAACAGGCTGCAGGAACGCAATGTTTTGACATCCTGTGAAATGTTTTTCACTCCTGTATTTTTGTAGATTTTTGAAGTGCACGAAGAGTACTTGGTGAAATAGTACGGTATGCTATAGATGCTCGAAATAATTACTTATTATGCTCAATGATACTCCCACATAACATTCAGGCTACCCCAAGTGTCATTTATTTACATGCCTGTGGCACATTCCCTGGTCTGAGTGGTATTTCATGCGCCACCTCCATGGAAGCTGAAGCATGAAATAAATTTTACATGAGCTGAAGCTAATCCGCGGCGGGCTGATTAGGTGCTAAAAAGGGAGTAATTCACCAGATGATGAATACAACTCGATAAAAAATTTTCCGCAAATGTCAATGATGACGCATAATCCCTCAATAACTGTCTATTTTTCCCCTCCCTGTCTCCTCCCTTTAATTCAGAGGAAAATAAATGTGGGGAATAATGCCAGTTAGATAGAAACGTGTGAAGAACACACTTATCCTGCAACAAACAGCCTTTTAGACAGCAGCAGGAATCTGCCATCAATCTGCCTCAAAGTAAAAGGAATGACTTGTGTGTTTTTCAAACTTCACTGCCGTGTGGTCGCAGTTCTCAACTCGCACAAACAGCTTGACATCAGTCATCGAGAGTAAGGTAGCAGTGTGTTATAATAGCTGTCGTCTCAGTCCAAGAAATAATGAAGTAGAAGAGACAAGACGTCCCTGCATATAACTCTGAAGCTCTCTGAACAAAGAGGGATGTCTAGCATTTTATAAGAAAGGGACAGAGAGGAAAGAAAGCTCCGCGGGGGGAAGGGAGGAGGTCCTCGTTGGCTGAGAAAGGTGTCAAGGTTTACTATCTTTCCAAACACACATGCTCACAAACTCCCATCTAAGCAATGCTCGTGGTGTCCATTGTCTGCTGGAGGAGAGGTACCCAGGTGACATTATGACAGCAGCTATTGTTCGCCCAGTGCTGAGATGGGTACTTTATTATGGGAGAGCAAAGCAGCAGCAGCAGCAGCAGCAGCCTGTGGTTTCAGCGCGCTCCGTCGGCATGCATCGGCCAGGCAGGTGTGACATTTAGCTGGCCGCCGCCTTGCCTCCTTAGAGCTGGAAGAGTAGATAACGACACGGCTCACTCTCCTAGTTGGAGGGGTGCACCGTGTGCCCGATGTCACACATGACCTTTTAACATTCATGTCGCGATATTTGTCACTCTCATTTATCTTCACGAGCTCACCTTGATGAGTTTCCCTGCTCTCCCGTGGCCACGGTCCTTCATCTCCTTGCTGAAGCTATAGGAATCGATACTGAAATGTCAGCTTCTGCATTCTTGTCCGTGTGTGCTTCGGCACCTTGATGGTAGTGGAATTTTAATCAGTGGTTCATAATTAAACAAAGAATACCATAACAAAGGCAGATAACGTGGTCTTGGGATTCACTGCGAGTGTGAGAGAGAGGAAGTGAAAACATCTCTCGTTATCCTTGAATGTGTGAACAAGACTCTCTGAGCCTTCTGAAGCTGCAGGCAAAAAACATACGTGAGAACTGAATGTAGTACGGGCTTGTCTGTCTGTTGTAAGTAAATTGATCAATTGGTAATTTAAATGACAAAATTTGTGTCTGATTGAATTAAATGAGATTTTGTAACAAAGTGATGAGGCTGTTTAAACTGGAGGTATTCATGCTGTTGTACTAGCGTGAAGGTCAGGTTAACTCCTGGATGTTTAGCTCATATGATGAACGGTTTCTTTAAGTACTATTTTGTTATTGCACATTTGTTTAGAGGTTAGGTATTTACCTTCATATTCAAAAGTACACTAAAGTGTACAACAACGCGGAGACTCCGTAGAGATGGCAAACGCATACCAGAGCCACTATACTTCCCTTCTTACCTTTCACAATGTTAGCAGCAGAAATATACACTGTGGAACTGTTTGCCAGAGGAAACTTAAATTCCCTCAGAGCATTTAGCAAAATGGAAACTCAATAAAATAGCTTACAGTAGCTTGGGCTATGCAACAATTTACCTCAGACTGCCAGACGCTGCTCTGAGTCAATAGGATCCATGGTCCATCTATTCAAACATTTTCTTGAAAAGATGTTACAACTGTTTACATTGCTGCCAGTATGGATAGTTTTGATGGAAAATATTCACATAGGAGAATTTGGCATTTTCCTTGTCATTTATTTGTGACGCGAACTACAGATGTGACTTATCTTAAAGCCATAATCTGGTACAGTGAATCAAATGGTGACATTCATGTTATAAACTGTCCATACCTTTTAAATATAAATAAATATGTCTTCATGGATTTAAGATGTGCTTTTCATTTACTTTCGAGAACATAAACATTTGTATTAGTTCTTTTGTTGTTTCTTATTGTTTCTTACATTTTGCAGTTTGAATTGAGGTCCACACCAAAACGTGGATTTTTGTCTCTCTGTTCTCCTGATTGTTAAAGTTGAAACGATCACATATCTTCCCCTTAACTTAACAGTTATCAAATACAAACTAACCAAATAAACATCAAGTAATATAAAAAATGTTCCTTCAATTTGTACCGCTGGTGATTTGGAAACAAACAGGAAGACATTGTGGTTCACTTCATTTGTTTTTCGCTGAAGAGCATGCAAGTGCTAAATGATGCCCTGGGCCCCCTCAGCCGTCAGCTGGAGCCCACACAGATCACAGCGCCAGAAGATGAGTAGCTGGTTCTCCGTATGAGACGTGTGCTCCCTGGCCAGGCAGCGAAAGACGGAGAGGAGGTGGAGGGATGGTTGCTGGTGGTGTCATGGAGGGTGAAACACAAAATAGCGGAACAAAGTTTAGTCACTGAGGCAGAGAGAAGGAGCCCTGAACGCCATGGGGGGGCTTGAATCAGATTCAAGCCGAGCTATCAGAGAAGTCAAGCAGCTCATTGTTAGATGAAGTGCATATTAAAGTGGGATTATAGATGTGACACATGTTAATCCTCTCCAACAGGTGTAGGAGTGTTGATTACGGGAATGCTGTGAGTGGTTCAATGAGTGGTTCCTCACCGCTGCTGTAGATAGTAATGAAAAAGAATTCTACTCTTCTTTTATTTATAGAGAAAACACAAAAATCCCCCAAACCACAATCTCTGCAAGCAACATTTGAGAATGCAAAAAATAAAATGGACTACTGCTGTATTTACATAAAATAGGACAAGGACGTGTCCACATACATTGTGTTTTTCAAAAACCATCGAAAAAAAAGCAGCTATCCCGCTTTTCTGATGTTGCAGCAGCTTTTCAAATGTGTGCCGAGTCAGTCAGAGCGACATTTAAGTTGCTTTCAGCAGACGTCTCTCAGTCGTCTCCTCTATTTGGTTTATATAAATGATCAAGTGGAATATATATTTCATATAACTTTCTATTTGTTGCACTGTGTTGATTGTTTCACGTTATGCACCACCCACCATGTAGAATTCCTTGTATGTGCAACATACCGTGGCAAATAAACGATTCTGATTCTTTCCATAAAGATAACGTATCTCTTCCACGAGGGTTGTGGTGGCAGACCGAGCAGCAGGGAAACCTTCCCAGCAGAAGGGAGCTCAGGCTCAACAAGGGCGATCTTCTCCACTCTCTGGTTGTCATGGCAACTTATTAGACACTGGGAGGGATGGATGCACATTTTTCAGTCTTGTTAGCCTATTTGCTCTATTATATGGTATACTCCACATTTGTGTCTGTGCATGAATATCTGTATGCACGATGCATTGGTGCATTCACACATAACTATTGATAACCGTGTGTAGTTTGTGTGTAGAAATGCGTGTGATACTTTGTTTCCTCAATATAGATTTCAACAAAGCCGGCTGCCAGCCAGTTCCTGCCTATCGGGACAGGCATGTAAATAAGGCTTGTATGTCTCAGACAAGCTGCTTCTATATTACCAATCCTGCCATTTCGGCAGGGGCTCTTGCAAAGCACAGCAGGACAAACATTGCACAAGCTGCCAGATGGTGGCCTAACTGATGCATTCGTGCCATAGGGCATGCACTGGCACAACACAATCATACTTCTGTCAGAAAGGGTGTTAAATACATGGGGAAACCTGAGGGAACAACTATGCCAAAGGAGCGCTAATGATTTGTAAGCAGTGTAATACATCAAGTGCACACAAAACTGCATGAATGACGAAAACTGTATCATAATAATGAACCGAGACGCAACTTTTTTTATCAAATCTGTTCTGCAAAATATGCGAGTAATACACTTGGCTTTACCTCCTGTGATCAGATAAAGATCAGCCAACACGGAGAAGCGTTGAGCTCGTTGTGCTGAATGAGTCCCAGGTGACGTGGGCCCAGGTGAACACACACACACACACACACACACACACACACACACACACACACAACCGATCTCCCTAATCCATGGGATCACAATGGGAATTTATAGAGCCCCCTCTCAACTCTGCCTGTGCTACGTTATCTCACTTTGGACAGCTGGCTAACGGCAGTGTGGTTGCCATGGAAACATGCTCCGTTTTTTTTTTTTTGACAGAGAGAAATAAGACACAGAGGAGTTTTATCATTAGAGCTCTCAGTTATGAAAAAAAGGAAACAATGGAGAGAAATCTGTGATATTTGTACGAAGGGGCGTTTGTTTTTCTTCTTACGATATTAACAACAACATGTCACTTGTGTGTGAAGATGCAGAACTGTGGGAAGAGTTTTTACTGGCAGGAATATGTTTAAACTGTGAAACAGATGCATGTCAGAGAGACGCAACCGTTCTACATTGTGTGATTTAACCGTTGACTAATTGCCTCACTGTTGGTTTGCCCGGAGACTCTGAAGTCTGCGCCTGAAAACAGCCACAGGGCACACTGCCCGGTTGTTAGATATGAAAATATACAAATATGTTTTTTACAACCAAGAAAACTAGGGCTCGCACAGATGGCTCATATTTCCTTTTGCCTTTGAACACCCACTAAACCTTTCCTTCTTTTCCTCTCCTTCCTCTTATTCTGAAAGGCAGCCATTTGCAAACTAATGATGATTTGCAGTTTGATCCATAGACGGTTTCAAACACTCGCATCCCTTCACCCCAAATGTTTTAATGAGACTAAGGCACGATGTCACAGTGTGTATACAGTATACTTTCAGGAAGTGATCAAGACTCTCTAAGGGAGCCAGTGCTATTATCTTTGATCATTTCCACATCAAGCCAGTAAATACAATTTTTTCAAAGCTGCCATTTTACATACTTTACATTTTCTTTTTGTTGATAACAAAGACTGTAAGTGGTCGTGACAGCAACATGTTCGGGTACAACCCAAGCCCAGCGACAGTACAAGTTATTAGACATCTTCTCCTGTATTTCCTCCTTAAAAATCACAAATGTAGCAGCTCATTTGAGAAATAAGTGGTGGGTGTGGGAGCACCAAGAGTAGCTGACATGAACACTGCTCCTACTGGCTGTGAAAATTGAGCCAGGCTGTCTGCTGTAACATGTTGATTAGTTGCTAATCTGTCCTGGAGCAGAGCCATTAGTGATTAAAAATTATGGCAGGAAGAGCTTTAAACCATTACAAAATGTAATGTTGAAACATCCTGCAGTACAGCTGCCAGTTTGTTCGGGTACATATAGCCAAAACTAATTAGCGCCCTGCACTAAATCCTACCTTGATGAAGGCTTTAATGTTCAACTGTATGTAGTGAACTTTAATGTATTATACAGATTGATTCAGTCATCCTACCCTAATCGATAATAACAGGATGCGCAAAATAAGATCTGTCGAACATTGACGAGATTATAATGTGATTTTAAAAGTCTAAAGACAGACAGACCGGAAACAGGGATACACTGTTTGACAAGATTTGATGTAAAGGAGTCTAGAGCTGCAATGATTAAATGGCAACTACTGTAATTTGATATTTAATAAAGTATTGACCAATCACATTGGAGCAGGCTTTGGTTGAATGCAGGTAAACAGTCCGTGTGGAGAGCAACCCACAGGTCTGATGATTATTTACATCTTTGGTTGTAAACTAGCTACTTACAACATGGTCATACATGTCGTCTCTCAACTCAAACTCCCTTCTTGCATCTCAAGTTGCTACACCGGAACCCCAGAAATATAGGCCCTCGTGCCCCCGAGGCTTATTGGTCGTCAGAAGCGGAAGTTGATTCAGAGTTTGACATTATAGTAAATTTAATATTTTGGGGGCTTTTGAGTGTTGGTGGGTGATATGACCTTTTGCTGTTCTGTTTGGGAAGGTGGTCCTCCATTTTTATTTTTTTTTTACAATCAAAGTGGGTCTTAAGTTACAAAATATTGTGAATCCCTGCTCTAGGGTATTGTGATGGGCATTTTCCCTCTGTTTTCTGATGTATAGATCA
Organism: Anarhichas minor; assembly: GCF_050575085.1. Classification (NCBI taxonomy): domain Eukaryota; kingdom Metazoa; phylum Chordata; class Actinopteri; order Perciformes; family Anarhichadidae; genus Anarhichas; species Anarhichas minor. The sequence goes on from NW_027466457.1 coordinate 11,391,171, forward strand.
AAATATGAATCAATAATCAACAGATAAATGGGTGATGAAAGTAATGGTTAATTGCAGCCCTAAAGTAGTCAGTCCTGTTTTAGAAAATGCGGCACTTACTTCCAGTTTTAGAGGCTTTTAAACAGACTTCTTACCTTAATGACAACATACCCAAACAAAAACCAATCATCTCTAACATAATTAATAAACAGTTATTTTTTAACATTCTACCAAAACACAATGATCCCTATATGAACTACTCTGAACCTGTTGATTTATCCCAGCTTGATATTATTGCTTAATCTCGCTTCCACCTGAAGTACGTCTGTGCCATAAAGAATCCTTTACATTATTATTAATAATATCTAAAGAAGGAGTAATAACAAGAAGACAAAGCAAATAATGCCCTTTGGTTCACACAGGCTTTCAGACCGAGTTACATGTAAGCTTCTCTGACTTCCCCCTAATGTGTATGACAGCTGCCTGAGATCTTCCATTATAAACAGCGTGGCGCAGGTGTCTGCCTCCTCTCTGAATCATCCTAGTAATAATCTCTCTGACTTGCTGCTATTTCCAGGCTAATTGATGTCTGAAAAGCAAAACCCTGTCCAGGTCTTAGAATAGCTTCCACCCACTCATCTCGCAAGGAATCCAAAGTGGCATTTGTCCAGTGCTGCTGCTGCTGCTCTCCTGTCACTGCGGGTGCAACCACGACTACAGTATAGTAGACTTGCATGAGTCACTAAAGCCGTTTATTCATGTCACACATACCTAGGCACGAGCTCCCCCCAAGTGTGTTTAGCATCACAACAATATCAACAGATGTTATGAACAATTGCATGCAATTGTCAAGAAAACATGATTGCAAAAAGAAGCATAGCAATTTTGTGCAGGAGCACGACCTCGTGCTGTGAAAATGCTTTTGGGACTAAAGTACAAATCGACAGGCAATCCAAGAGGATGTCTGCCTACATGAGGGCTTTCTCTGGTGAAAGCAGATGAAAGAGTGCTATAGGGGCAAAGGTGGTCGGGATAACAAGTGGCCCTTCTGGCACTTTGGGCTGTGTTCCTATTATACCCTCACCTGCTAGTCCTTCCAACCTCCACCCCCGTCAGCCTCTGATCCCTCTCGCTTTCCCCCCCCCCCCCATCTGCACCCCGAGTTACAATGGTCAAAACTGGAGCACTCAAATTACAGTCTTGTGGATCTTAAAATAGCCAACAACTGGGTGTGTGTGCGCGTTTGTGTGTGTGTTTGTGTGTGTGTGTGTGTGAGTGAGAGAGAGGTGGGAGTGCGGATGGTCTGGTCTTTGCGTCAGCCCTGTCATGGCAACCAGGCTTTGCTGGTGAGCGTCTCCTCTTCTTCTTCAAACGTTTCTTTTCATTAACATCAAAGAGAACTGTCCACACCAATATTGCTAATTGCACTCTGTCTGCGGTGTGTTATGTAATGATCTAGCATCCTCACAGGCAGATTGGAAGAATTGAACATGCATAAACGCAGTATACACACAGTGTACAATGTGCATATTGCCTTTATTTACAAACCACGGTGTGTCAGTTGTGACAGACGAGGGCTAATTGAAGTTGCGTGAAATTGAAATTCAGTATTAAAGGACTCTGTTGCAGTGACGAAGCAGAGAGAGATGAACACTGCCTTTAATTATGACAAAAGTGGTAATTTGCAGATGGACTGCAATTTTTTTGTCAAGTGTTGGATGTTTATAGATGCATTTCTGCTTCATCAGCCTTGTGAGACACTCAGTGTATCGCTGCACATGTTTCAGAAGACGGAACCGTCAAGTCTGTTGTTTGACAGATGTTTTTTTTTGTGCCGTCTGGGACATACTTGGACTTGATTTGTCGCATTGACAAGCACGAGGCCCCCTGAATGCCAATACTCATTCTGAATCTGCTATTTCCATTTCTTAAACCTGCAATAACTGATTTGTTTGGCCACCTGGAGGCAGCAAAAACAAATTCTAGAGATAAAGATCATATAGCAACTTGTTAGCAAACAGTTGACTATTAAATCCAGCAGATACAGAGAGACATTAGCATTCATGAAGTGTACAATGCTATGAGAAATAAAAGAGTAATGTTGCTTTTCTAAAAACCAAAACAATGAGCTGAAAGACACAATAAAGCTCTGTTATGCTGAGGGGAAATACAAATTTGGGCGATAATTCTCAGTGGGTTAATCTCTAGCAACCCCTTTTAAATTACACACAGTTATTTGATCCGTTGTTATGGTGAAAATATTGATTAGTGCGACTTTAAACTAACTTTTGAAGTACCCCCAACTACATCTCACCAAAGGAAAGTGCAGTCCCTGCTGTGGAGATTTGTTGCAGAGCCAGCACCTCTGTGCAGACAGAGGTAAGCTCAAGTCTGCACACATCATTCTAAAGTTCCCAGCCAAGCTCAACTCCCTGACAATCCTCTCTTCGTGGGTGTAAGGCATCAACAAGGCCGATCAATGTCATGTGCTCAGGCTGAGCCCAGCCAAGCTCCATGGGTCCAAGTCTGGCTTCAGAGGTGGGGCCCTGCTATCCCACATTTATCCTCTTTTGGCCACTTCGCCTGAGACTGACTCCTTTTTCGTCTGGCTTCTTGCCTGGCTCCAATTTGACATAGAAGACATAACTAGCTGACCCAAATTACAAAAACGTCTAAGGTCATGGAGACTCTCTGTCATGATAAGGCTCCTGATTCCCAAAGTGTAATTGGTTCCTCCTTGTCTAAAGCTCATAAAATAAATGGAAGAATGAAGTAGAAAATACACTCCACAGATTTAATAACACTTGAAAGGATAATATAATAGTTCAGACACTTAAAGTCTAATGAGAACAAAATCAGACCAAATTCTCAACACAGTAGTGCAGTCTTATACATAATCTACCAGAAATCACAGTTCTTGCTCCGTGTGACATCAACTGCTAGATTAAATCCATTCATGTGATTGACTTCAGTTCATGTCACTCTCGATTTTATTGGGTCATTAATCCTAAATCGTGTCTTTAGTTCGGTTCACTGAATGCACCAGATTTCTCAGAAAGAGATTCAATGATGATGGGGACGGTGTAGAGAAAATCACACTGGCGTGGGCTCACGCACCATATGGCAGCAGCCATATCGCCCACCTAGACAAGCCTAATGAAAAGCACTTAAGACTGAACAATTAACTGCAACAAAAGAACTGTGTGTTTTTTTTTTCCACTAATGCTGGAAAAAATGCTTTTGAAATAAATAACTTTCTATTTGTTAATTTTCACTTGGCTGCTTGTATTCTGTGAGGCTGAAGGCACCTGTCTGTCTTTATCCACATGCTGCCAACACTCATCTGCCATCGGCCCATCAGTTAGCAATCAACTTACGCTTCATTTACTTCGCCATTCAGGTGCATCTGTGCATGCTTGTCTAGGTGTGTGTATACTGTCGCCAAATCCCCCAACTCCTCAGATGTCTTGTTTTTACACAGTTCCAAACCAAAATATATTCTATTCTTTGCAAATAAAAAAGTCTAGATTAAAGATTTGGAGTTTGGTGAATCGGTATGTTTTTGCCCACATCTGTGTCTCGACCGTTTGTCATAAAGGAGAGCAGCGCTGCAACACTAGCAGGCTGACGAGCACAAAAGGAACAGTAAAGAAATAATTGTGATTTGATCTGCTTTACTTTAGCCGATACAGATCCATTCAAGTGTGCACTGATCGGCCCCGATACAGGTCATTAAATGATGACATCGTGGGAATATTAGGTTGAAGACAGAAGGAGAACCTGAAAGCATTGAGCGGCGTTGGCATTGCAGGGGATACTGCTCTCTGCATGCAGTGGTCCTCTGAGTGTTTGGTCATGGCCTGTCTGTCTCTTGTCATGTTAAATTAATGTGATTCATGACAAATCAAATTGAAATCACCTCGTCTGCTTTTTTTCCAAGGGCTCAGAGAGGGCAAGAGGGGAAGTCTGTCTCTCTCGGTCTCTTTCTTCTTCCTCCCACCAGTCTCAAAAGGGACACACACACACACACACACACACACACACACACACACACACACACACACACACACACACACACACACACACACACACACACACACACACACACACACACACACACACACACACACACACACACACACACACACACACACACACACACACACACACACACACACACACACACACACACACACACACACACACACACACACAAAGAGAAAGACAAAACAGACCCTGAGGTGCTTCAAGTATGAACAATTGACAGATGGAATCAAACAGTGAGAGCAGATGAAAGACGAGACACAATGAGTCTGTTCTCATGAGCGCGCGTGCGCGTACGATCAAAGCTAATCTCGCCTTTTCCTCAAGGCGATCCCAAAAAACACTGTCACTGTTGGCTCCGCAGAGGGGTTTGAGTGTGAATGCATTGCTATGATTGGATTTGCAGTATTCTTCAGATCCAAGAGAAAACACAACGCACAGCACTCCCTGATCCCAAAATGGGAATAGAAATATCTTAAACTGAACAGTCAAATTTAAACAATCGCGTGCCAGGTCTACTGACCTCTACACTGCTAATAAATCTCAAGCCCATCTGTCTACCTCGATGGGGTCTCAGAGATACTGGGGTTTTTTCGCCTTAAATTAAGGGTGATTCCCTGAAAAGCAAGTGCAGGAAGGAAGAGATAGATTAGCAGTGTGTGACTTGCATACTAAAGGAATTGACCACAGGATTTCAAAAATGACAATCCCTGCTGTGCTTAAAAGGAAAAACATTCCAAATAAGATTTCTTTTAAGCGTTTTGGTTTTGCAGTAATTCTTTTTTTGATATGCCGAGTTATCGTCATGCCGTTTTAACACCCTTTAATTGCTTTTTTCCTGTATTTTGTGTTCTTTCTCTTGATCTACTATAAATTATATTGTTGGTTTCACAAATGATCCTGGAGTTGATGATTCATGCTTGATTTAACAGCTTTGTCTTGTGTAGCCAAAACCCAAACACTGGATGGAATAACAACGGTTCAGCCGGCTTCTTTGTTCTGCATGTGTTCAGTTTGACTACCAAAGACACCATGTTATAATAATCCAGGAATGAGCAAACGGGACAAATGTAGAGCGTCGGTGCAGGTCCTCTGTAAGTTTTATCCCTCATTCCTATGGTACTAAATGCTTTTCTGTGATAGCATACTGATCCCACCAATAAGAAATTCCCTTTTTTTGTTTTTGTTTCTCTCCTTTCGGAGTCAGAAACTCTGGACTGGGGGTTTAGCGTTTTCCTAAAGGAGGCTTCAGTAGAGCAAATGCTTTCTTTCCCAGTGTAGACCCGGTGTTAGTGTTATTTATGTAGTTACTTCGGGTCATTGACTCACACTAATAAATGTTTATTTTGACCTAGTAACATCATCATCTTCATATTTCTGCTTCTTTCTACCTTCTTTCTGCCATGTTACCTCTCATATTGAAAAAAACCCCAAAACAGAACATGATGAAACACAACTAGCAGCGCTGCCATTGAAAATGTGATGTCTTATTACCTATTCTTAACCATGCAAACATTCCTCACCGCCATTACATAACTTCAGCTACAATAGTACTAAGCATGAACAGTGCGATAGGTGATAATCCTTTCACATAAAATCATTGTCTATGACAACGTTCCAAAGGTAAACTAACCTCAATCAATAATCGTATGTGATTTTTTTCATATTGACAATCAGGTTACAGCAGACCTGACGTCGGCACACACAAATGACACACACACGCACAGACACAGTTCATAAAGAAGATGGAGGTACAGTACGCACGCTTGAAACATGCACTCTCACCACCTTGAAACATGCCAATAGGGCAGAGAAGGTAGTGAATCAATAGTGAATTAATTAATTCATGAATTATTCAGATGATTCTGTTTTTTGTTTCACCACACAAACGTTCCAGGCTATTCACCTCCAGTCGCTGAAGCTCAAAGTGCTTCCTTTACACCAGAGGATTAACCCTCAATGTAGTGGTAGAATTAGTTTTAAAAGTCACTGAATTTAGATCTGTAGCGTTTTATCAGCCGTTATCAAAGCTGCTTTGAGATTTCTCAATTCAGCTACTTGCAGTGTCGGATAGTTCTAATTAAAGCAGAGCAAGGCAAATATGTTCAGAGGCTAGCCCTAAAAAAACGTTCCAAATCAATCCACTTTTTGCTTTTTACAAATAGAGCAGAACCATCGTTGAACAACCAGAACACACTATGATCTATCTAATTGTAGTGTGGGAAAAAAATATAGGTTTCAGATGTGTTGGATCAAGTTTATGAGCTATCAGCCTCAGGCTTCAGTGCGTGAGCAGCCTCTATATAGGCAGAGGGATCTCGTAATGCCGTCACATACACACTGAGGTCAGAGGTCAGCTCATCAGTCAGGAGGAGCGTGCTCCAAAGAGCCCTGCTTACATCGCCAGGTTGCCTGATTTTAAGCAGCTAGATGCACACTTGGAGACACACACACTCAAACACAGACAAGGGGGCTCTTGAATGCGACTGAATAGCTGTCTAACAACCTCGTGCAATCACACCAAATGGCTCTTATGCTGATTGAGTAATAAAGTGCTGATCACTATTCCTTCTCCAATCAACAAAGATTTCAGAGACAAGAACTTTGCCACAGATGTATACTCCTTGCTTATCTGTTCTTCTGAATGCAACTTACTTTTACGGCACTGAAGGTTATATATCTAATAATTTATTGTGATCATCTCTCCATTCTAGCACGTCAAATATACAGTTGACAGTGGCAGATTCAACACTTGATTAATTTTACGCACAAGCAAGCTCCTCTTGTCTAGCAGACAGTTGTAGACATTGTCAGCTGCAATGGCACATTTTATTTCAGCCATAGCTAGCTAGTTGATGCTAATGCAAACAAACATTTGTGTTAAGATAACCCTAGGATGGTTGGGGCTTTAGAAAAAAACTATTTGGATAAGCAACACAGGTGAATGTTCATATTTTCAAACAGTATGTTTCACTTTTAATGATTTAAAGGATGAGGAGTATGCTAATTGTGATGTCTTTAGTTGCTAGAGTGTAAACTTCACACAGGACAGAGCTGCTAACGTTACTCCAAACTCCATATTTCTTACACTTTTGCTCAAGTATTTTTAGTTTTATAGGGGCTTAAAACCACCACCACCCAAACTCTTTAAATCCAGCATTGTGTTTACCAAAGCCCAACACACACACCGCTTCAACTTGCGGAGAAATCCAAAGCTTGACAGGCCTGTCGTGCACAGTTACGGTTTGCAAAAACTGTTCAGGGGCAGGGCTCAGAGAACAGTCAATATCCAGAACATTTTGATTGATCGATGGTATTATTTGTAAAAATATCAAATATGTGATGCACACAGCTTCGCAAAGAGGAGGGTAGTTCCATATCATTTTAAAATCAATACACTACCCAACGCTGAGTGTTCAGACACAGGATAAGACTTCACAGTGCAAGGAGGCTGGCGACAATGTTGTGTTTTACGAGTTACCGTTATCTATAAATCTGTCCAGGAAAGACCGCAGTGTGCAGGCAGTGTTATAGTTACAGAGGAAGTTTGAGATATTTGGTCCCCACAGCAACTGTGCATCGTGTGTCTGTGTCCCTGAGCTGCTTCATGCGGACTCGTTTTAAGCTCCTCCGGATAAGTATGTCACTAAAAGCCTCAAAGGTAAACAGTCTTTGCGTGCCCTTCCTGTAGAAGGCCTCGAGAAGGACTTCCTTTAAAGCCGCAATGGACGTTAAAGTTTGTGTCATTGAACTGAATACCGTATTAACACCTCAACTGCTCCAACACACTGTCAATGGCTTGGTTTTTGCAACCCCGTTGTGGTGTTTTGTACGACGTATTTAAACCCATGTGCTTCTCCATTAGCAATGAAGAGGAAGATGGTGTAAATGGTAAAAGGACTTGTACTTGTATAGAGCCTTTCCAGTTTTCCGACCACTCAAAGTGCTTTTACACTACACGTCATTCACTCCCATTCATACACCTGCTCATCAGGACTAACTAACATTCACACGCCGATGGCACAGCCCTCGGGAGCAATTTAGGGTTAATTGTCCTTCCCAAGGACACATCGACATGGACTAGAGGAGCCGGGGAAGATTAAAGGACGACCCGCTCCAACTCTGAGCCACAGTCGCCCCTGGAGTCATGTCGAGTCATCTAGCAAGATGTTGCTAGTCAAACGGGCCACAAGTGTGAAAGGTGACTCTGATCAAACAAACTTGAGGACATTATTTTTCAAGATTCTGGTTAAAAGGAAGGTGGGGATTAAACACAAAAGAGTTGATTTCTCTCAATGTACTGAAGTCTACATGGAAAAATCTGAAAAGTACTGAGGCTGAGAGCAGATAAACAAACTGGAGATTAGACATTGCGAGGTTGAAAAAACCTTAATTGCATAAGAAGCCCTTTTTAGACAAGTAATACATAACATTTCTGGCTTCAGTGTAAGTAAGCAAAAGAGATGCTCGCCATCGCTTCTAACAATAAAACTGTGGATACATTTTACTATTAATTTCTAATATGTGAAGAACAATATCCTCAATGCCTTCAATGTGTCTCACTCACTTTCTCTGTTGCGTTCAGGCGGCATCTTCTGAAAAGTGAAGCCAATGCGGAAGTATCTTAAACTTGCATTCTCGCTACTGGCCATCAGGGGGCGACTCCTCTGGTTGCAAAAAGAAGTCTGATTGTATAGAAGTCAATGAGAAAATGACCCTACTTCTCACTTAATTTATTACATCAGTAAACATTGTAAACATAAGTTTTTGGTCTCAATTGCTATGTTTATCTTTTTCAATACAGCATGATGTTCATTTAGTAAATAAGATCCCATTCAGAGTAAAATAGAGTATAGTTGTCTCTTGTGCATAAGAGACAACGATTGATAAAACACATTTTTTACTGTGATCTTAAAAGGTGGTACAAGACATGCATTTAATCTCTCTCACTCTGTTGCGGCCATGTTGAAAGAGTTAGACAGTTTACTATGTGCGACCTATAAAATCTCCGCTGTGACTTAATGTAAAAGTGTGCTTTTTCAGATATGAGTCAAACAAGGGGCTCATGAGTATCAAAGCAGAGGCCGTATTCATTACTCTAAACAATGATCTAAAAAGTAAGTACGATGAGATAACTAGACATAAATGAGCTCATATTACCAGTGCTGCCCCTTCCAGTTAAATTTGATGAAGGAGGTAATTTCATCAAAAGTAAGATCTATTTTTCCTCTCAGAGGCACACCGGGTCGACAAGTCAGAGCGCTGTGAATCACGGGCTGAGACACGAGGAGCCAGACACCCAGGTGTGTTAGATTTGACTCGGGCAGACATAACAAAGGCCCCTTGCCACGAAGATTTGCAACTTAATGTTGCAGTTAAAACGTTTTTTGCGTTAATGCCAAAATGAGTCATATTTCAAGTTATCGTCTTGGATGGTCTCTCACGTGCTTCTTCTCTGGTTTTAATTTGTAGCACCACCATACTGAAGCTATCAGTAGGGTTGGCATGGTTCAGAAGCCTGAGCTACAAAAAGGTGATTAGAGGTGAAGCAGAAAGTTCTTGAAGTACTAATTGGTGTAAAAGATGGCACATGAATGAGTTTCAGTTTATTTCCTTTCTAACAAAGAACACACACATTAAAAAAGAGCTCAAATCTAATCGGTTTGTCATTAAAAGCTCTGATGGCAGCACACAATTGTTTTTCTTAATTAATTATTGACAATGCTGCTTCTAAAGTTTAATAAACAATTGTTTAATAACTTTACTGGTGGCAAAAAGTTGATGAGGTGAGCATTAGATATCCTCAGTTACTAATAACACCTCTGAACATTTTCAAGTTAAATTCTGCAAATTCTTTCCATTTATCCCCCATCTCCTTTTATTGCATGCGTTTGTCATTGGCTAAGTTAAAACTTCTCACAGGAACCTTAAAAGCCCCAAATTTACCTCCATGCTGCTCATCAGCTGTTCTACAGTCTGTCATTTTTACAGCCTGCTGTCCTGAGGCACTGTTTCATTTTATGATGGACGCTGTAAAGAAAGAAAAAAGGAAAAATCCTTTTTAGCCAACTCCTGAATTGTTTTCTCACTAATGATCAAATCGACAGCAAAGGCATCAATCGCTGCAGAAGACACGGTTGCTCTGGAGGTGAAAAGCTATTCAATTTTGCAAAAAAAAAAAAACACTTCATCTCAGTAGCAGGATTGTTGTAATAATGCATCACCTTCATTCACAAACACAAAAGTAATTCCAATGCTTTATGACGGCAATAACAAGTCCTCGGCTGTGACGGTGACCACGATGAGCGAAGCCTTGTTATTTTGTTTAAAAGTGTGTATCTACAGTAGGAGGGTTGCAGATATTTACATTCATGAATTCATCTTGAAAGCTTTTCCCCCCGAAAAGCCTCATACACAATTTAGGTGGACCACCAGTTACATCAGTCTGCATCAGTTTGACGGACAGCTGCTGTCCCCACTGAGGCTTCAGAGTGAAGCGTCCTGATGGGTGATGGAGACGGAGCGCTGAGGCTTTCTTGTTTACACACAGACGAGAGGATGAAGAGAGAGCAGACATACTATTGACAGCTGGTGGATGTTTTATGGAGCCGTTCTGTGTTGTCTGACATTTCTTCTGACCTCTCTTCATCTTCCGAGTATGTTGTACAAAAAGAGATTTTAAGAGCTTTGTTCCAGAATGTCTAAAGGTTTAAATAGTGCCCACCGGACTGCACATTGTGATTTACAGTAGGAGCCATCCTTTCATAAATTAGGAGTATTTGCCTCTGACATTGGTAGTTTTTGAGGGCAAAGTCATTTGGGTTGTGCAAGTTTTGTAGCATTTTGTCTTTTAAAAATTATATATATGCGTCTTCTAATTAAATCACCCCATTTAGCAGGTCGCCTAACAGAACAATTTCCAAATTTGCGGCGCCTCTAAACTCTTGCACATTACAGGCCAAATATTTAGGATCTATTAAATTAATACTGTATATAAATAAAGAGAGCAAATCTGTCCTTGAAACTCCAATTCTTTACATGTATTTAATGAATCAAAAACCTATATTGTTCTGTCATTTCAAAGTACATCATTTGTTTGTGATGCCAAACCTATTTTTTTTTTTTTTACAATTAATTGATTTATCATTTAGATCACATAGCTTGGTGTTTCCGACCACCAGACCTTGATCCAAAGATATTTAATTTACAATAATATAAAACTGAGAAAAGAACCACATATCCACAATTAAAGAGGCTGAAACCAGTGAGGCATGTTTACATTTAGATGACATGAAGATCGATTGAAAATTGTTCCTGCTTTATGTTTTTATGATTGACTAACAGGTCATTTCAGGTATCCTTTCTTCCCCCATGAGCAACATCTCATTTCTGAATGAATTGGAAAATCAATGCAGTGCAGACGGACTAACAGTAGTGTGTCTGTGTTGTTTTGACAGTAAAAATGTTTGTGATTATATGATGAAGGTGAAATGCTGCTGGAATAGAAACAGTAACACCAGAGATGACCTCAGCCTTGGCAATATGGCGACAGCTGCAAAAGTCCGGAGTTTGGACAGAGTGACTTTTGAGAGAGCAAAGCTCTTTCAGTGCGATGCCAGGACCCATTTGTCTCCTTCACATTCAGTCGGAGAGGACATCGATTAGATGTACCACTGACTCACAGAAAACACAACACAGTGGAGGTATGCCTCAAAACCTGTCAGAGAGAATTTCTTCTGCAGTGAAAAGTGGAAAAGTAGGAAAAGTTGGAGGTTATACTCTCGTAAAATCCGTCCCCCAAACAACAATATGATCTATAAATGCCAATTAAAGTTATATTCTACAACAATGAAAAGCTAGTTTCTCTGTGTTTAAGTATGCATATAATTCCTTTTTGTAATTCCCTCCAGATGTAGATTTTGGTGAGAAATGCAGCTGCTGAGCTCAGAAAAGTATTCAAAGAGGGGCCATAAAAACTGCATATTACAGTGTTCACTGGGTTGTTTGTTTTTCAAGGAGGAAAAAAAATGATTATCCTAACATTTTTCAGATGGCTGAGCGGTTTATGATTGAGTCTTGTAATTGCTGATGTTAAGTGACACCCCGCTGCTTTCAAGATGGGGTTTAAAGCTTTGCAACAAGCAGCGCTACTTTTTATGCAATTAGGAGGACACACTTCCCTGAATGAGGGAAAGCACGCGGACAGCCACCCGTCAGGGGATTAGTCTAAACAGAGAGCTGCTGTTGTGTCTGATTTTTCTTTTTTGTAAAGGCTGTGTCAGCACCAGCATGTCGCGATCACATGAAGGGGTGGAGGTATAAGTGTCCTTAACCAGCCTCCCTGGGGGCCCACTTTTCAAAGTTATACTTGAAGAGCAACAATCGACTGAAACAAGAGACGGCTCGTTTTGGGGAATTAAATTAAGAAATTCACTCATCTTTCTCCTTTCTGACCTTTTGAAATGAAACGAAGCAAAAGCAAAAACTGCACCCAGATGTCCAAAAGTCACGCTTGAGAGAGCAGCAAGATGCACGTTTCTATTAGCAGCCTATACATCTAAAGAGCAGAGGACATGCAATGACTTGCAGGGATTTGCACAATTCCCCACGTCTCTCCTGACCTCTATCTAGTGTGCTTAAGCAGGGCCCCTGAGAGAAGCTTGACAACCACATTCACTCCCCTTATTACCATGGGACTTACACGGCATCAGCTGAAGGACACTGAATTCATAGCCGGGCTACATTTTTGCATAAGAACCTAAATTAACTTTAAAACCACCACTACAAATGCCCTGCAATAGGAGGTAAGCCAGCCCCAGAGGCCTGTGCTGTAGACGGGAGAGGGATCTAAGAGAGGAAAGAGAAAGAAAAATACAGACAAGCCTTCTCTAAAAGTCATTTCCTTGCACTTGGACGATATAATACAAAGCTGAGCCAAAATCTCTTTTTTTTTTTTGTAGATTGAAAGTCACATCTGTATCAAATACCCTGCAGGTTTAATGGTGAGCTGTGTAAGCTGATCCCCTACATTTATGGAGCCTCCTTACAAAAATTCAAAGAAATCTCCCGGAGCTTGGCTTTAGAGGAGGAAAGGCCACGCTAGTCAGAATAACTCCTATCATCTCTGAATCTCTGAGAGGAACTGAAACAGAAAAGGGAACTGGAGGAGATCATTCTCATCTATAAGAAGGTAGAGATATGATGAGGTGACGCAAAGCCGCTTGCATTATAAATGAGCCGAGCTGTGTGGAAGACGATTCAAATCAAGTCCTCAGTGGACCTCAGCACGGCCACTGAGGGACTCTGTGTTGTCTCTGGTTCACAGAGGGAGCACACACCTAGAGGTGAAACTCACACCTTTGTCCAGCTGCTGCAAAACATGACCATCTATTTACAGTAAGGACAGTCAAGTGTACGTGGCGTCTGATATACAGTCGTCAGAGGCATTGTCTTGTGACTAAGTGCCGTCAGCGAACAATCCACGCAGCCTGCTTCCCCTGCTTTGCATTCATTTATCATGACCTCGTTTCCCCGAGTACATTTCAAGCCACTCAATATTTCATAAGAGTTGTAAGAGAAATGTGTAATATTTACTTTCTGGCACTCCGGGTGAGCGTTCCATATAAAAACAGCAATCCTGGCAAGAATTTCATCACAGCTCTTTTTCTGTGACCAATAAAATCATCTTTTGTGGTTTTGTGATGGATTCCAGTTTATTTCCCCGCATTTATAGCTTTTGGTTCACATGTAGCGCAAATGCAATATGATATCCTGAAAATAGATTTCAGCCAGCTTTTCACTTGCTAAGTGTTTCTATATGCACTGAATGTTGGTCACAAAGAACGGCACTAAGGATGGCCCTGAAGCGATTGTGCTGGATCGGAAATGACTATGAGTAGTTGGCTATTTCCTGCAAACCCTCACTCAAGTCCACATGCAGACACACAAACGCACTGGTTGTATCGCGGCTGTGCACACTTCCTCCTGGCTGATCATCACACAGCCTTCCTCAGGCCGCCCTGTCGACCCACTCTCCCTGTGACAGAAGCTGGCCCTAATCGGAGCTCCCTCTTCCTGCTGCATGTGGCGGAGCATCACCCGCCAGCCGCGACGGCACAATACCCACAGTGCACCACGGGAGCACCTCTTGCTCGCCCCGGTCCGCGGGCGAACGTGCAGCACCAATACACCCCGGCCATATGTTCGTACCTTTCGCTCCGAAGATATTCTCTATCACTTCATCTGTGGTGTGAACTTTGCCTGTGGTGTGCGTGTGTGTGTGATTCATGACATTTTGACACTTCATCAACATAATTGAGGATGCTGTCAGTTTGGCCCCTGAATCACCTTTTAGGGATGCATGTGACCAGATTAATCTGCCACTTCACGTGCATATTGACCCAAGTATGCGACGTACCTCAGGGAGGCGCTTAGGCTCTCCGGCTGTCATGCAACATCAGGAATCGGCAGAGCAGAAAAGAAAGGCAGAGCCTCACAGTTACAGCATGTCCCATACACACTTCCAGACCAAGTCACCAGTGTCAATACTGGTTTATCTTTACGCTTGTAAATGTTACAAAACCAACCGTTCCAACTAATTTACTGTTCGGATAGTGACGTAAAGCCGGGCTTTGAAAAAAAACAATCGTCATTGTCGTTTTAATAATAATTTGGACACCTTTAATTTATTCCTGATCTACAATAAGCACTGAAAGTGTTGATGAACACAGCTGGGAGGTGGCCATAAAGTGCTTCAATTCCCATAGTGGCCTGGAGCAAGCCAATCTTCTCACTTAACCAGTCCTGTCAATAAAATGTTTCCATGCAAATGCAATGTTGGTGCACATAATGATGATTTTCTTCATCAATCAATCTATTTTATTTCAATGAATTAGTCTATAGATCGACAGAAAATGGTGGAAAAAAAATGCAGATTCACAGCTTTCCGTAGTCCAAGGTGATGTCTTTTGTTAGCTTTGTCTCTACAATTGCATTGATGGTAATGGATGTTATTACTAATAGTATTCTATTTATATTCTATTTCATATTTACTTCTATTGTCGCTACCGCTATCACAAGGTGGCCCCGCCCTAAAGCTTACCCTGCTTTATGGTCTATTTGTCTCTAAATTGGACCATAAATTACTAAATGAACATAATGCTGTCTCGAAGGAGACTTAAAACTAACAATTGAGACCATAAACTCATGTTTACAATGTTTACTGAGGTAATAAATCAAGTGAGAAGTAGGGTCATTTTCTCATAGACTTCTATACAATCGGACTTCTTTTTGCAACCGGAGTCGCCGCCCCCTGCTGGCCATTAGAGAGAATGCAAGTTTAAGGCTCTTCTGCATTGGCTTCACTTTTCAGAACTGGGAGGTTGCCGTCTGGTGCTGCATGCATGCAGTTTTTTAAAAATCTTTTTCCAGTGTGCACAAGTACAAACCATGCGGTTTTCTCTTCAGTTAATTTGTGCGTTTGACACAATGTCACTTCTGTTTGTCTGTTTACATCTTTGCACAGCGTGAATCCGAAATAAAATTGCAACACATTCCTCGTTGGAACAGCCTCTGGGCAGACAATGCTGGTGAGAGAAGAGATTAGATTAACTCTCACAAGGATGCTAATACATGAGGGAGAGGAACAGAGTTCTTTTAAATGCATTAAAACACTATAGTGTTTAAAACACGGGAGTATATCACTCATGAGGGAAGTTGAGCGGAGAACGAACAGGAAGTCTTTTCCCTCAAGAGGAAACAATGTGTCGTTACTGTAAAAGCAACTGACCTTGTGGCTTCTGTCGGGAAAAAATGCATGCAGAGGAGACAGACAGGGAGATAATCATGAGCTCATACAGCAGAGAGGCTCTCCCTCCAGTGCATACACACAAGCTCTCTCTTCCTCCCTCCCTCTCTCTCTCACTCTCTCTCCCTCACTCGCCCACTTACTCAGTATCATTTCATCTGTCTCTCTCTCGCACTCTCTCAGTCGCTGTGCTCTG
The DNA here is from genome assembly GCF_050575085.1 of Anarhichas minor. Taxonomy (NCBI): domain Eukaryota; kingdom Metazoa; phylum Chordata; class Actinopteri; order Perciformes; family Anarhichadidae; genus Anarhichas; species Anarhichas minor. The sequence goes on from NW_027466457.1 coordinate 11,407,196, forward strand.
ACGGATGGGGATACACTGCCAGGGAGGACTTAGGGGCGAGAAGAGAAGTGTTTCTTTTCTTCTCTGGCATGTTTTCTTTCTCTTCCGCCTGGCTTCCCTCATGAGCTGTTAATTCCTTGCCCCGGTCCTGAGGATGAGGAGGTTCTATTTCTGAGGAAGGTCGCAACAAAGGAAGAGGAAACGAGGAGCAACAGGGTGGTAAATTCTGCGAGCGGGAGTGAGCGAGAAGACCTTTTCTTTTTCTCCAGGCTCGAGCAAAGGTTAGTGAGGAAAGCTGCTAAAGGAAAGCTGTTAAAGCAAACACTGCGTGCTGTTATTGTTTCATTCTCTGCTCTTTACTTTGTTATCTCAAACAAGACATTTGCTATTCAAATCCTTTCATTATGCTTTCCATCCTTTAGAGTCTACTAGGGCTTAAATCAAATGTCCTCATAGAGCAGTTTCCTAAATTGAAACAGTTTATCAAAATTAAAAGTCCCTCAGTTACGTTTCTTTTCATACAGTAAGTCAACCAGTTCGGCTACTGAAGTTTCACTCTAGGTCAACACGACTGCGTGATTTCCCAAAGGTATGTGCGCCGTGGTTCCCAGGTGGAGCCTCTCCTTTGGTGAGGTAGCAGCGAGCGAGCGGCAGGAAAAGGCGAGGACAGCTCGCTCTCATCAGTCGTCACTTTACACGGGAGGCAATTAAGTGGGATTGGCAGCCGACGCTGCCGGTAACTTGGAAACAGGCGTGTGGGAGACGCATGGTGGCACATGATGGGATTTAGAGGGATAGGGGAGCAGAGGAGGAAGGAGATTCCCTTTGTTCATTCACACAAAAGCCTCTGTGAAAAAAGCCGCTCTCGCCTGCAGTGTCTGTGTGAGAACAGGCCCAGGGGCAGCGGTTGTGAGCTCTCATGATTTTGCATGACAGCAAACACTGTTGCGAGTGTGTGTGCTGCAAGCGCATGTGCATAGAAAGTGTGTTAATGTGCTATGTGTGCAGCTGTGTGTGTGTGTGTGTGTTCATGCGTGGACACGCGGATAATACGTCTCTTGGGTGGGTGTGTGTGTATTGGAGGAAGTGAGTCTTAGGTGAGCCCTCGTGTATAATTACCACAAGTGGAGGAAATTATTCATGCTGTAAACTAGTCAGACAACAGGAGAATAAGACAAAAAGTAATTAAAAAAATAAATAAAACATGGCCCATATAGTGATTTCATACGGTGATGAACCATTGTGTAATTTCTGTAATGAATGGAAGAGCAGTTGTGTACGCGATGAATGAGCTCCCTAAGGACTCTGCTTTTGTTCGGCTGTATTTATTTACAGTGTGTGAGCGAGAAGATTCTCCTTGAAACCAATAAAATCCTCTTCTGTTCACCGTTTTTCCACAAAGCCTATACTCACAGACATTTTTCAGCTCGGTTAAGATAAGTGTGCCTGGAGACACTGAGGTTGGCCTCTGGCTCCTGCGAACAAAGGCATCTGAAGCAGGCTGATGAACGGTTGAGTTTGTTAAAGATTCACCCTTGGGTGGGGAGGGGGGGGGGGGGGGGGGGGGGAGAAGTGGAGGCGATTGGATTAAAATGTATTAAAGACAAAAAATTTAAAAAAGTATTGTGTTCTCTTTGTAAACACAGGTGGAGGAACGTAAGGCAATTATTCTAAACTGTGTGTTTTGACACAAAAGGAGAGATATTGCATAAGCCTAAGCCTTAGTCTCCATTCATTTCAGTGACAGTAAAGTGTTGGTCTATATTCAACATCCTGTGTATATGCAAAAAAAAAAACTAAAGTGAAGAGATGCTTTCAAAAAGGATCATTCAGCACCAGATTAGTGCGATGACAGAGCTCGCTTTGTGTTTAGTCTGGACTTTGTTTTTGTGACATAATCTCAGTCAACTATAGCAGGACAGTTGGGCTCAGCCATCAGTCATCAGTAAAGGCCCGTTTCCTGTGTCACCGGCGCACGCATACACACTCTCTCACACACACACACACACACAATACTGCCACAAAGGGGAGTTAGTGAGTCCATCAGTGGCTCGCTGACTTTTCCTAGGAGGAGTCATTCTCATTGTTTCAATGTCTACCCCGTGAACACATTGACTTGAACGTACAGTATATACACTCTCATTTCCCCCCAGGCATATCATGCACCAATACACATGCACAAAGGCAGAATCTCTATCTCTCTCTCTCTCTCTCTCTCTCTCTCTCTCTCTCTCTCTCTCTCTCTCTCTCTCTCTCTCTCTCTCTCTCTCTCTCTCTCTCTCTCTCTCTCTCTCTCTCTCTCTCTCTCTCTCTCTCTCTCTCTCTCTCTCTCTCTCTCTCTCTCTCTCTCTCTCTCTCTCTCACACACCAGGGGAGGCAGAGCAGGGAGAGGCGTCGTGACCGGTGGCTTGGCAGAAGCCCTCAAGGTGAAAAATTAGGAGTGAGGAGCATTTCAAATTCAGAACAGATGATCAAACCGGTGTCGGAGCGGCAGAGTAGCTGGCCGCACCAGATGCAGACAATCTTTTGGCAGAGGAAGACTTTTTGGTGCGTCAATCTGAAAATATAAAAGTCGTAAGCGAGGAGCTGAAATTAATACAACCGTGGTATCGTCATCTCACGGGTGGTGGTTCTTATCACGGTTCAGATGTGGCAAAAAAAAAAGAAGCTCTCAGCAATACAGAGTGGCATTTTCTGTCACTGCACACACATCACAATCCAGCCATGAATCTAGACGTATCGGAGTGCAGACAGAATAGGTTATTTAGGAGAGAGCACCAACTGAAACTGTATTTCAGAGTATAGTGTCCCCAGTTTCTCACACACAAACAGAAGTCAATGTTTGACCAGATATTGAACATTTTCTCAGCCAGGTAACTGTATATTCCCAAATATCTCCAATGTAAAAGAGTTATATTACCTACCATCCTACTAACTATGAACCATTAGGAAGAACTGAAAACTACTGTAACCTACTACTGGAACTCATGTGCAGCCACAACAGTTTCAATAAGCATTTCATAATCTATTATTTTCAACTCCTGATGACTCATTTTCTTTTTGCCTTCCACCCTCTGAAATCTGAAACAGATACATATTCTGAATTTGCAAAAAAACACAGAGGGACAGAAACTGAGTGTTTAACCTCTGCTATACCATTTAATGGCCGCAAGGAGTGGACAAGCTAACCATGAGTGAATAAACAGTTAAGGCCACATGAGCCGAGCTGAACGGAGCGCCGCCACGTGTGCAGGCTGCAAAGAATTGCAAAAAACATAGCACTCTTTGTCCACCACCCTTGTATGAAAGGAGCCCAGAAAGGAGCCCAGATTGCATGTGTGAAAAGCCCCTGAAGACTTATAAATAGTTCTTCTAGTGTTCATTGTAGGCTTTCTGGAGTTTTATCCTTAAATTGGGATTTTAAAATAGCAAACAAACAAAAAAATCTGCGAAAAAACTAAAAGTGAAACAAGGAAATACATCTGTTGGCACATCTGAACAGAACAAAGGCTTTTATCTGACGGTGCACTGGATTCTCTCATTCCCTTCTCAACAAAAATCATATTGAACAGTTTCCAGCCGAGAGCATAACTGATTAATAACACCAACAGCAGCCATATAATTACATTCTCCAACCCCAAATAAACAGCATGTAGTCACTCCGTGCGCACAGAAGTGTCGTGCTTTCTGATCTGCGTCTCTGTGACTTCTGTCTCTCCCCAGGGTTCAAACCGAGTTCCCCAGCCCTGGGCTTGGCTCTGTGTGTGTGTGTGTGTGTGTGTGTGTACAGTATGTGTGTCTTTAATTTGTGTTGATTTCTGTTCATGTGCTTGTTAGAAAGAAATAGAAAGAGGAAGAGTATGTGTGTACAGTATTCATGTGCAGCTGTGTGTGGGTGAGAATATAAATGTGTGTGCCTTTAGTGATGTGTATGTGAGAGAGAGAGAGAGGCTGACAGAGGCAGGTTTCTTGACGAAACGTTGAGTTTCCTTTGATGGCGGATTCTCCTCCGTATCAGATTCCACCAAACAGATGATAATCTAGCAGAGGCCTGTGGAGCGAATAACACACAAACACACACACACACACACACACACACACACACACACACACACACACACACACACACACACACACACACACACACACACACACACACACACACACACACACACACACACACACACACACACACACACACACACACACACTGTCCCTACTCATCAGCTGTAAGCTCTTGCTCTCCCTCCATGTGGTCGCGGTGTACTTTAATGCTGTAGCCATTAGACGCCAGAGGCAGAAAGTCAGCTAGCACTTGGTGCCATCATACTGTCGATGCTAATATCAGTAGCCCGCTCTTGTGCAACACTTGTACAACAGCCACACAAGTCCAAACTCTCTGCTTGTTTGCCGCTGATAAAACAGCCCATTAAATGTTTTTCACTCAATCTAAATGTCAATATGTGTGTACATTGCTTTGAGATTTGTTGCTGTGTTATTTATGGGGGGGGGGGGGGGGGGTTCACCCAGTAGCTGCTTTGAATATTAACGCCCAATTTGCTCTCGGTGTGTGTGGGTGTGTGTGTGTCAGGTCAACATTTAAGGGAAGACAAATGACATCGATTCAGGCTCCTTGGAGGCTTTTGTAGTATTGACCCAGCTGAAACTATTCAATCACACATGAATAATTATTGATAAGAGGAAAATGTAGTACTTGGGGAAATCAGAAGTTGGGGCCATTTGGCATAGCATTTATGCTAATTGTTCATTACAATGCATTAATTAAAATAATAAGCCCCATCTGTATATTGTTCTCTTTTCAATGTAATCAGTTCTTAAAAACCTTAATTTAGGGAGGAAGGACTTTTCTCAAGGGTGACATTAGAAAAGAGAAAACCCTGAGAGAATAACCACATTATTGACATGTTGGCATTTAAATCTTTATGCATGAACCCACTCTATGTCAATACTCATTATTTGGTGTCTGACCTGTGATCAGAGGCCTCCTCTTTGACCTGTGTTTACCCTCCAATTGATCAGTGTTATATGTGACTACAATGATGTTGATCACCTTCACAGATCTCACATGACTGTAGCAAGAAATATGCTGCTGGTGGTGACACTATACTACTATACTAGAAATGAATCCCAACCTGCTCTGACTTGTGAACTATATTCAGAGTTTAATGTCAGTTCACGGCAAATAAAGCAGCTTTCAAATGTCAGAGTTAACCAGCAGTGGAGAAATACACTAATACCCATTATGTTAAAATGAGTGGAGTTAACTTTACGATAAGAGAAGCTCTGTGTCTTTATACAAAGTATATATATATATCTTCTATAATGTATGTGCAGCATGTTACCGATCTGTGTAAACACTTTGTATAAAACTGGTTATTTCATTTGAGAGCAGTAAACAAAGCTCTCTCAAAATACTTAAAATTCGGACTATTGTGGCAAATGAGCGACAAGTTGTTTTTGTCACAATTTCAGCTATTTTGCCTGCACACACACGCACGCACACACACAGATTTAGATGTAATATGTGTTACAACTCCTCATTTAGAGCATCTTACCAGAAGGTATCATGTGCTTAAACTCACTCAGTTATACGTCTACATCAGTGTGTGTGTGTGTGTGTGTGTGTGTGCACCCTCAAGGGACATAGAACAACATTCCTAGTTATACTGTATATAACATAACTCCAGTGCTTTTAGTAAAATCACAAAACAGAAGAATCACTTGAATAAGCTTTACGCCTCCACATCCAAAATACCAGATTAACTGGTCTCAACAACAGCCATATAAAGCCGTATGTCTGACGGACCTCGCTTACTGAGGTGTTGTAGGAAGAAAGCAGATGCAATTGACAGCAGAGGTGCACGTGGAGTGGACGAAGGGTTAAACGTCGGTGTCGGACACTGGCTGTTGATTACAGAGCCTGGAGGTGCAGCAGAGCCTCTGTCACTCTGTCACAGCCGTGCAACGTAGAGAAAAAGCTTTTATCACCAGATAAAAGGAGCATGTCGAGGTAACAGCTTTAATGCATCTACAGCGCCAACAAGAAGTGGCAAGTGAGACGACTGAAGGAACAGCTGGGCATGCAACCTCTGGACGAGCAAATAAAGATGCTTGCTTTATTCTTCTAATGACTTGATTTTAAGCGATAAGAAATATCGTTATTATGGTGGCAAACTGTTTTCCTGCATGGATCGACAATGAAAAATGCTTAAGAGTTCAATTTTGATCTTTGGGAAGAGTATATATATATATAATAAAATAACCAAATATTCATTCTTTTTCAGCTCAGTTTTTGGTCTTCTCCTGAGAAAAATATGATTTTTTCACCATTTCTTTAAAAAAAAAAAAAAAAATCCATCTTCCTCTAAAACCGTCTGATAGACTACCATAGTATAAATACAGACTGGGCCTCAGACATTAGTAGTCACGGGCTTCGTCCTCCCCCCTCAAAACAATGCATTATGGCGTTTTTCTCATCGTTAAAACAGAAGACACAGTGATGCTGCCGTTGGTACGAGGCAGGAGAAGCATTAATGTGGATAAAAGCTGTGTGTGTCTGTGGGAGATTGGGCTTTCGTCTTTAAGTCAGCTACCACGGAGACTGCTGCTTCACATACTGTAGTCGAATGGCACACATCAGAAAATCCTCATTAGGGGGTGTAAACTCAACTGCTAAGTGTGTGTGTGTGGGTGTGTCTATATTGCAGCACCAAACATATATGTGCTCACCATGCTGACAGAGATAATGTTATTTAAAGACTCACTATAATCCGTGAGTCATTATGGGCTCAAATGACTGTAATTGTTTTGATTCACCATGTAATATATTGGCTGACTGTAATCCCTCTCTCCAATAATGATTAATAATTTAGATAGACAGTAATCCCGTCCACATATTATCAGTGAATAACAGCAGGTAACCCTGCTATTGTTCAATTTGATAATAAAAAAAATGTCATTCCAGGGACATAAATCAGCTCAATTGGACCTTTTTAGTGGATTCTTCAGAGCATTTAGCACAAATGTATAATATGAGCCAAGTTGAACTCACTAGCCTTCAGAGAGCATTTCAGGACATAATAGGAAGGTAATATTCACAGGAGATCTTCCAAAATTATGCAAACTTGAGTTCACTCTCCACGGGTCAAAATAAGGACAGCCTCATTTATGAGGTGCCGTCCCACTACGACAGCCAGTCAACCAACACTTCCAGTAACGATTGCTGGAACGGCCCACAAACGGTTCCTTGCATTTCAAGGTTTTTCTAAACAGGCCATGTATACAGGCTGCCAAAACACCCTGAGCGTTTTGGATGAGGAGCAGTGTGGAGTATTATCCACTCTCGTCTGAGGTATTCTTGGCGGTGCAGTGTGACCGCTACCCTAGGTGACCTCTTGGACCCCAAGGTGTAAGAGAGCTCTCCAGGGCTCCACAGGACATCTGTCACAGCTATTTCTAGGCTATACAGTAAGACGCATGGGGTCCGGTCTGGGGTGTTAAACCTCTTAAGGCAGACTGTTGTTCAGGAGGGTTATCTGAGGGTGAACTCACACCCATACTCTGCGTTCACTGTGCCACTTTTGGATCCGACACACTCGTAAATGTCACCGTGGATTAGTATTTCTATTGATATCGTCAGGGAGTGTCGGTCGACATGGGCAACAGGGTACACTTAAAGGAACAGGGTCATCTAGTGACATATGTAGTAATAGGTTACATCTTGTAGGTACATATAGTTAGTCATGTCAATTGTGTGACCATATACCAAACACTAACTACACCTCACATCAGTGATTTTACTATTTAAGGCTTGTTGGTTTATTAGTATTAAATATCGTGAGATAACTGCTGGATCAGAACATTATATTGCTTCACACCCATGGTGGTTTGTGTAACCTAGAATATTAACACCGATTCACAAACTGCTGTCTTTCAGCCACAGTTTTGTCATGCATTGCTGTCCCATGTCATGATTTTCTCTTTCTTCATTTTCTGAATTCCCAGCAGGCTATTAATCCGCGGGTAGAAGCTATTTTAAATCCAGGGTCAGGCGAAGAATGACACGGAACGTTTCCAAGAGAAACTAACTGAGCCCAGAGTCGGGTGTTAAAGCAAATCCAAACAAACAATGCTGGCTTGTGTCTGGGAGATAATGTCCCTTCTGTCTGCATCACAGACACCAAGAATCGCAAGAATGTGTCTCCCAAAACCCCGGAGCCAAATCGAGTCCAGTTCTTCTCCATGAGTCACAGATCCACTTCCAAAGAAAACTGAATTTGAGTGCCAAAGTGCCGATGCGTTGATAAACGAGGTCTCTGCGTAGCCTGCAGGCAGCTCCATCCTTGATGGAGCTTGCGTGTTGGGAGCTGCGGTGGAACAATTCCTGGAAGGCTTCCTGTGACTTAACCAACGACAGCTACTGCGTCTCAGTGACATTTAGCAGTCAAACTGAACAACGCCCAATCCTCAAAGTCATTTGATCAAAGCAAATCTAGTAGACATGCTGCTCAGGGACAGCAAACTCGAATCAAAGTAGGGCTGCAACTGAAGCGTCAAGTTGTTGTCGATTAATTTTCTTTCAACTAATCGATTTATCAGCTAATAATTTCAGTGCTAGTCAAAAGAGACAGAAGCTCAGCACTCTGGCTACTTTTTCTGTTGTCTAATAACAGGTTTTATCCTTTGATACATAATCTTAAATATCCAGTGTTACATGTAGCATCAAGTGAGCTAGAATTCATTTATGAATGCAGACCTTTGTAGATCTGCATTATCCTAAATGGGGCTCCCAAAATGTTCATCCCCCAACTGACTTTGAGACCTTGATTGTATATTGAATTCAACTTATTAGACTCCAGTAGATGTCTCATTAGCCGTCTTTCCCTCACTGCATGCATACATTTACTTCTCTCCTATCAGCTGCTGGATGGTGCTAGTCACTGGGTTGTTCTGACGTGTTGTAATTACCCCTTTCACTCTTTCTATATGTGGTTTAAACTTGAGGAAATGCATCGGGTTTCTTTTCCCATCACCTCTGTAGTTTTGGTACCAGTTGCTCATTCAAGCTGAAATGAGGCTGGAGTAGTGGAGCTGAAGCTGTTGGAGGGTTATTTCCAGATGGATGCTGATATTACAGACACACCAACTAAAAGTCTTACTACACTAGATTGTCCCAAACAATGAGGCTGTGCTGCCATTTCTACCAGGTATTATGGAAGCTGCATGTCAAATGAACTTTATCGGAAGTTTTATTCTGGTCAGATTTGGGGAGATTCAGACAAATACCTGTATTACTTTCAAATCTTCCTTTGTGATCCAAATTAAAGATGAATTGAGGGTGTGAGACAACATGAAGCAGGAGGCCGAATGGTTTCCATCAACATGACAGCACTCAGCAGGTAGAAACTCAGCGAGCCAGAGGCAGATGTAGGTTTGATTACAGCTCTACTCTCATCTTCAGCTTGTGTTAAGCTAACAAACCATTACCAAGTCAAAAACAGAAACAGTAAACGTCTCCCAAGCAACATCAAGCCACCAGACCAAAACACGTTGCTGCCTCGGGGCTTTATTTAGACCATTTGATCTGGAATATTTATTCAGGCAGATGATTATATAAACCAAAGAAGAACCTCTGTTCATCAGTCATATTTATCTGTAGCGCTGCAGCTCTTAGGTCTCAGTGATACGGCGCAAATGAATGAGCAGTTGTGAACCTGACAGTGCTTCATCAGTTCCATGGAAAGATAACTGGGCTGGGCCTGTTTGGAGCAAATTGATTTAAAAAAAAAAAAAAAGTGTAGTACATCTCAGCTGAATCAATTAGTATTTAACTTGTTGCTTTTATCTTTCTAATAAATAATGGAAAACAAGATATGACTCGGCCTGTCCTTTTATATTCATTCACAAAAAAAAAAAAAAAGCTTTCAGGTCAATAAAACTAAATAAAAAGTTCATGGTATTGCATTTCCTTCTTACAGACTGCCTGTATTACTTACAATAAATCTAATTTAAATCATGCATCATGAAGCCCAGCATTACATTTGCTCAGAGCTGGCACAGAACACGTAACACATGTTCTTTACAACAAGGTATAAACTGTGAACAGTGACTCTTACATAATATTCCCCAGATAGTTACAGTAAGTTAGATTGCTTTTGACTTACAGTCAACTTCTTTGGTGAACTCTTATCAGTTCCAGCTGTAGAAAAAGATTTTCCTGTCAAGAGTTGGTCAATGGTTGTGCAAGGAAAAACATTTTGCAGGTTATGTTAAAGGTTTAGTTTTTGCACAAGTGTGCATGGTTTATGTTTGAATATTTGTTGTGAAGATAGACTGGTGTAACGGACAATACAAACCGTATTAAGTCGATAAGGTCTTGGACAGTGATCATTTTGGTGTTTTTAGCTCTACGTTACAAAAATCCCTGACCTCATATTACCTTTTATAAAAATGACCCCAATGAGTTCAACCATTCAAATTTGTGAAAAGAGACCTCAGGTATCAGGTCAGCTCTCCTATATGGGCATATACCCTGAGTTTAAGTATCTTGAGCGCATCAGCCAGTGCATCAGCCGGTGCATCAGCCAGTGCTTGCTGAAATATGTTTCAGACCCAGCTGTGCTGAGCAGGAAAGGTATATAAAATGACTGGGAAGGTCTTAAAAATGTATATTTATATACAGTATTTCAAACAGTTTGACATTATATTTATGTTGCGATGAAGCCATTGGCGGCACTTACTGTACATCCCATTTACCAGCCATCCAGTCCGCTGCCTCAGGCCGCCGCTCTTAACTCATTGACAATTGCGCTGCACACAATTCCCGTCTCTGTGCCAGCGACGATCATTAGATCCTGGCTCTAAATCTCCCGACTTGGAGTCATGTCCTAATGGAGCGCTGTGGGGCCTCTGAGTGAAGCTCTAATGTCATCAAATGTGAATGAAACCCAATTTATTATGATGACAGTCAAAGGGAGCATCAATTAGGAGCGGGGCTCGTTGCAGCAGAATACTGATCTGTATTTGGATGCGAGCCCATCAGCAGACCCAGATATGAGTTGCGGTCACTTAGCTAACGCAGACTCATTCCCCCGCGTGAAGTGAGAGTCTCATCTCTGAGCTGTACTTCACTCCGGATGCTCACAAACTTGTGTGATTTAGGGCGATTGTCAACGCATTTTAACACAGATTAAAACCCGACGTACCCACAGAGAGTGTATTTGTGCGCTCTGAGGCAAACACAAACCTAATAAAAGAGGCACAGAGTGTGCATAAATTACCACCTACCATCATCCACAGGCAAAAAAAAGAAAAAAGGTTATAGAAATACTGACAAGCCTAAATGTTTCACCTAAAAATAAAGTTGAGGTGTCGAGAAAGAGAGAGAAATTGTAATGTCGAGTTTGTGCCTTTACAAACTTGAAAGCCTCTCAGATAAAAGATACAGCAGGGCTAACAAATATAAATAATGATTTTTAGAAAGCATAATATAGTGTCACAGACTTTGAAGTTATTGTTAGAACAAAAAAAAAAGTTCTGTTCATGAAATGAGTTGCTGCATATCACTGTGATCTCTAAATAGTCCAAAATCTTCCACTGCACTTTCCCTCATCAAACCTCTGACAGATTCGGGTCTCCTGCTGCGCTGTGATGAAAAGTGTGCCGTTACCCCGCTGCAGCAATTGGTCACTTATAATATTTCCTTCTTCTCTCGGGCAACAACGTTGAGTACCATGTAGACAAATAAAAAAGCTCTTTGTGCTTTTGGTTACCCCATAGGAGTGTGTTCATCTTTTATACATTTCCTCTTATACAGTAACAGCCTTTAGATTCACTCTGAGAGCGCCAACACTGGGTTGTCATGTTCTTTATGTATATTTTAGTTTGATCTCAGACATAAACAGCGAGTGGCTCCATCTGTGTTGCACGCCCTGCTCAGCTGAGCAGCATGTTCTCTTTTCAGTCCCAGGGAGCTATGCACTGTGTACTATACGTTGTGTATTTACAGTACATGCTCTGCTTCGCTACCATCAGGCTCATTACTATGCACTGTGTACTATACGTGTATTTACAGTACATGTTCTGCTTCGCTACCATCAGGCTCATTACTATGCACTGTGTACTATACGTGTATTTACAGTACATGTTCTGCTTCGCTACCATCAGGCTCATTACTATGCACTGTGTACTATACGTGTATTTACAGTACATGTTCTGCTTCGCTACCATCAGGCTCATTACACAAACCCTTCACATTCACTTCTTTCTTTGCAAACAAGCCTCGCGTCGTGATGAAGTGAACCTTGCCCTTTTACAGCCCTTTTACAGCACAGGTAGCGATGTAGCAATGATGTGATGCCATTGTAAAAGACAACAGCAGCAGAGAGGAATCGGTTCGCTGGGGGACTTGATGGGATGGGAATCCCTCGTTGTGCTGCACAGTCGTCTGACAGTAGCTCTCACTCGAAGTATAAAGAGAGGAAAGAAACATAACAAGATGCCACTCTAACAAGCCTCCTGGGACCCTTAGCTGCCGGGCCTTCTGAACAGAGAACAGCTTGTCTGATCAAAATGTTTTAAAAGACTCAAGCAGAAACAGGCTGCTGTGTGCTCCACGTGTACACATATTCTGCCCATACGGTCCATAGCAACGGCTTTGTGCATTGGTTTGGTGACGTGCAGCCATCAGCCCGTGCTGTTTGGATTACGTAATAAACATGGCAACAAGTAGGAGCTGGAACAGGTAGAGCGACAGTAACTAACACAGCAACTGACATGGAAGGGGATTCTCCAAAGTGTTTAAGCAACTTTAGTTTCCTCCACAGAGGATAAAATTGAACAAGCACATATTTTTTTCAGTAATGCTTGACTTCACAACATATTTATACCTAGAGGCTGCATTGTGTGTGTGTGTGTGTGTGTGTATATATATATATATATACATATATATATATATTTTAATATTCTCTTAAGGGTGTAGTTCAGGCAGTCTGTAAAGGGAGTGCAGGTCCTTACAGGTTCAAATAGATTTCATCTTATCTGGTCATATAGGATCCTGTTGTTTTGCTTCAGGCTCTCAGGTCTGTGTGTCAGTATGTGCAATACTCAAGCGGATCTAAGCGGACAAGTAATCAGATTTGATCATGTGATGATTCAAAATATTTTCACGGCTGTTTGTTAACTGGTGTTGCACCCTAAGGTCTACAGTAATTATTCTCCAGCCTACTCAGGTCAGTCTCTAATTTGGAAGTCTGCGTCACCCAATGTTTTCCGAAACTGACGAGCGGTCAGCCAAGCCTGTTTCCTGCATGGATCAGGCAGGTGTGAAAGCTGTGAAAATAGTCAAGTGCTTCTTCTTTCTCTACATTCTTCACAGCCTGACATGAAGTTCACCGATCAATTATGTATTGGCAGCTTTAAAGGCTGTGTTCTTTCAAAGAGAGACGTTCCTACACCATTTTTGAACTTCTCATATATGAGAACCTGGACTCATCAATGTTTGATATTTTTTTCAAATCGATAAATCGTTGCAGCTCTACTTTCAAAGATAAGATTGCAGCCAAAATCCGGATCAAGTTCTGAACGACAGTCGAGCAAACACTTCGCATATCCCATTACTGCGGCAAGAAATGTGGCTCCCTGTGTGCGACCTGTAGATGCTCTGTAGCTCGTTGCTGATCTCTTGCACCACTCACTACTTCAACTTCATCATTTCCGCCTCGCTAACTTCTAAAAAAGTGTGACTTTGCATTTCTGACCTGGTAAATAAAGATTGTGTGTTCACGTAAAACAAAGTGAAGCCTCAAAACGAAATACTTTCCACCGAGATGTTACAAAAAGTTCCAGAAAAAAGACGGTCATGATGCAACGTTAAACTGGATGTGATCCACCATTACATTCTTTTTCATCACAAGAAGGCGTAGAACATTGATGCTGTTTTACACTCATTGTTGTTGTTGTTGCTTCTTATATGTGGTTTATATTCTGCTGTCAGCTTCTTAATTATTCAGGACTTGAGTTTTCCATGTAGCTTCTACTGAGAAGAACTTTCTTGCACAAGCTTGCAGCTAAAGCCGTCGACGGTCTTGGGGTCATTTTCAAAGGTATATTCTGGTACTTTACTTGAAAAGTAATGTATAAACGGGGGGGAGTAGATTTTATGGTTTGAGGAGCAAATTACATTTTTTACAAACCATTTTAACATATTACTCTGTATAAAACTTGTGTAGATAGTTAGCTTTGCTGACTTTAATTTCAGCCACCCTTAAATTGAGACCGACCATCCATTATCATCCACGTTTCCAGCTCATGCTGGGTTCCTCTGTCACATGTGGCTGCCACTGGATCAGAGCTTTAAAGTCACATTGAAGCACAAAGGGGTTTCTCGCATTACCTTTGTAAAACCACTGCTAAATGCAAATGGTTCATTGACAGAGTTTGTAATAAATTACCATAAAGATCACCTTTAACTTATTCATGAGCCATTTATGTGCAATTTCCTCAGGTACTTTTAAAGGAATAAATTAGCCAAAGAACAGGAGGAACAAGCATGGCTAAGCACAATGTGTGGCCACCCCAATAATCGTATTTAGCATCAGTGGACGGACGACACGAGTTTGAATGGTAACTGTACAGTGACAGAAGAAGAAGAGTTCATGAACTTCCACGATGCACCGTTTAAGTAAACTGCTCTTCAGCAGTTCTGCAATCAAAACTCTGTAAACTGTGCTGAAGGAGCAAGTTCCCTGTAACTCATTAAATATTTGATAGAAACATTACTTCGTCAAAGACCACCATCATTTACTGCACTTGTGGCAGTTTTCTTAACGGCAAAGCAAAGTTATATAATCAAATATCTGCTGGCTGGTGTTTTTTTAAAATCTCATTTCCTAATAGGAGAAATTGATAAATTAGAAAGATTTCCATTAAACATTCATAAGATATATATATTTATTAGTTCTGTCTTTACTGTTTTGGAGTGCTGATATAATGCATTAGTGAACATGCATGTTGTGACAGGGAACTGTAGTCAAAAGGAAAATTAGTGCATATTTAGTGGTGCAACTATTTACAATGTTTAATTTTATGGGTCTGGAATTTCCAGAATTTGAACCAGTAATGTATTTATTATTGGAAACTTAACTCCTTATGTTGATTTGCAAGCTTGTTTGAAGGCAGATTCATATTTTTTGCATATTCCATTTCCCAATAATTATTGCCAAATGACATACACATAAATTACAGACATATATATATTTGTGCTCCAAACGTCTGAAATGACAGCATCAAGTGCAAAGATTTCTCCTGTCAAAAGCATAAAAACTGTTGTCACAATAGGGATGCCTCCCAGAGTGCCAATTTCAATTATAATTGATGCCCGAGCCATCCTATTATATAAACCCAAGGACAGATTTGGAAAGGCATCATGGGAGCTCACTGCCAGACAAGCTGTCCACACAGTAGGGTGGAACTTACCAGAAATACAAAGCAAATCTCTTAATCTTTCCGCTCTCTGCTCGTCTTGTTCCCACCAGGAGTCCTGACGCCCAGCAGCAGCCATGTGAGAGGAGCTGTCAACAAGCAGAGGATGCCCACGCCCACTTAAAGGAGAGCCACCCCCTTCCCTCCATCCCCCCCCTACCTCTCGCTCCCTCCCTACCTCCTACATGAGGACGAGAAGATGACTATCACCAGCCGGCAGTCCTTCAATGTCCTGACGGTCATCTTCCTCTTGCTGTCCACTGCAGGTCTGTAAAGTTTAGTGTGTGGTGTTTATCAGTGAGTCTGCCTCTGTGGCCCTCGGAAGTTCATATTTCTGCTACTATAGGAGCCTCCAGACACTCGGGGTGTTCTCATGTTATATGCTCAGAGTGGTTTAATAAACGTCGGATGCTTCGAAACGTGTGTCTCAGTCTTTTACTGAGAGAGCCACTAGTGCCATGAACTAAATGCAGGAAACAACCCCAAAAGACACAGTTGATATGGATGGAAGGAGATAGATGTTGACATCTGATGGCCAGAAGTTAAGTCTAAGACACTCAATATCAAGAGACTAAAAAACACTTCTTGCCAAAGTGCACTTGGCAGGAAAAAAGCTCTGAACCTCAGGGCGCTCTCTAAATGAGGACATACAGCGTAAAACTGTGAAGAGAGCACATTATAACCCCAAAAGATACAAAGAGAAGAACCCAGCCAACACGCATCTCTGAGATACGGCATATACATTATGCACAAGGGAAAAGATGCCAACTCAAGTTTTAAAATGACAAAATAGGGCAAGAGGAGGGTGGAGGCAGAACAGGAGCAGGTTGGAATAAATGGAAAACCTATAATCAGCAGAGTGAGTGTGAACGACTTTTTAATTGTTATTTAATTCTTAAATTTGTTTGAATTTGTGATTGAGATGGTGCATATAGCATATTGATAGTAGGGCAGCAACTAACAACTATTTAACATCAATTTAATAAATAAACAAGCCTTTTTTTAAATAAATCTATATTTTTGTCAACAAAAGTAGCGAAAAAGAAATGACCATTAAAAAGTGTCCTAAAGTTACATAAACAAGTTTGTTTTGTTCGGGCAAACGGTCAAAGCCAAATGATATTCAATTTACAATGATTAAAAATAGCAGCAACTTACCCCTGAACAGCTAGCACCAGCGAATCTTTAGCATTTTTGCCTGATAAATGATTGATTGCTCATTGTTCTATTGATAAGCTGATGGCATGTATTATGCTGTTTCAGAAGAAAGATGACAAACTGTGGGCCCGAGTGTAGCCATCAATAATTAAATATGATGTCAGAGCATGTTGCTTGTTAGGGAATGGCAGAGAGAGCCATGGCAGTTTTCAGACCGCAGATTGTAAACATACTGCAACGCTGGAGCCAAGCTGTTAACTGTATCCTAAATTTCAAGAGGTGTTAATGAAATTAAGCAGGTGGGTGTGTTTACAACTGTATGGTTTCCAGAACCAGCTGTTGCTCATTTGTACTCTTCTCTTTCCAAACCTTTAAGTCTTGCGTCGTTAAAGGACTTTATGGTCCACTTCCGATGTTCTGTTTCTTGCCAGTTCATGCACCTACAAACTGCTGACCCCTCCTTTACGTGCAACGTGCTATGGGACATCATGAGTTGATTGCAGAACCACGGTACAGTCAATGCAAAGGTCAAATGAAGAATTTTAGACAACAACCCTTCACTTCTAATCCGGCACCGCTTCACTGCACCGCCTGTTCTGCTTCGGGTTGTTAAAGGGAAGATGGCTGGCCACGCCGAGCTCATTATAACCTGAAAGAGCCGTCTCCTTTCAAATGCTGATCCATCCCTGCCGGAGATTACTGAAAGACTTCTATCACTCCGCAGCATAAATGGACATTGAACTAAATCACAGCGAGAACACTTTTGCTCCCACATTTGTAGGCTACGCTGATAAAAGGAAACATACAAGATGAAGACAAATCAGTTACAATAGAACTAATCTGGATGAACTTCACATGAAACTACCTAATTTAATTCACGCTTAGGAGGAGAATGATGAAGCAAAATAAATCAAAGAGCCTAATTTATTACAAAATCGCCAAATGATGTACGTAAATAGAGCCAGACTGATATATCAGCATGGCTGTTTTGGGACCCAAACATTGCATCAGCGTATAGCATTTGTTGTAATAAATAAACGCCAAAGATATATTTACTGTTATTTATAAACAGTGTCACCATTAGATAGAGCAGTTTATTTTTCAATTTAAAAAATTGTCCTTTGGAAGAGATATTTGTTATAATTCTGGGCTGCAAATATTAAGGAGTATGGTCTTATTTATATATGGTTTTAGACAACCAAAAATAATCACGTTACTGTGATATGTGGCATGTTTTGTGTTATCTGTCTTATTCGTATGTGGTTTCTCTGTAACTTACTGTTATTGTTGAAAATCTTAGTCGGATGAATAATTTCAAGGAGGCTTTCCTTATCAAATAATGGGTAAATAAAATGAAAAAACAAACATATTTTGGGCAGTTTCTATATAATTACTATTCAGTTTACACAGTCTGTCCCCAGGCAAACTAGAGCATTCCTTCTTTGTCTTATTACCAGTAATATAAAGTGAAGATGCTTGATATGTGATACTGATGCGTTATCAAGGCACTGAGGCCCCATAAACTGACACTAATCATATCTGGTTCATTTCTCTGACAAACTGGTGATTTATTATCATCAGATGGAGTCTGCAGCTGCTGCTGAAGTAAATCGCCAGATTCTATAACAAAAACAATATTGCTTTTTTCCCCTTTTGTGGCAGCAAGTATGCACAGATTTATTGCCTCCTAAAGCAGTACGGACTTCAATGCACAGCTACAGATGGATGATGGATGTAAATGAGCCAGAGTAATATTTGTACCACATTATCTTTGCATTATTCAATAATAAACTCGGTACTCTTATCAGCTCGTATCACTCCAGCTGCCAAAAAAAGAAGTAGGACTGACATAACAAATGATGTAACCGGTCTGAGGAGCACATTTGGTATTTCCATCCAGAAGCACTCACACGCGTATGTTTAAGTAATGACCTAATAGATCAGACGCACTCAATGTTTTTGGGTTGATGAGCTTTTGCCATCAACGCCTGTATGCTTAAGGTGGCGTCTTCTATCTGCTGCTGAAGTTTGGAAGGTGTTTCCTTGACAGCTATTTGTCGTCAATAATTCGAGTAAGAGGTTGTCATTTTCAGAGTAGGAAGACAAATACAAACTCCATCTCAAAAGTTCATGAGTCACATTTCACTGAGTGTTTGTGTGTTTGTCTCCCGCTTTACTATAATACTTCCTGTCTGACATTTCTGTTTGTCTTCCACAAAACTGCAGCCCTCTCCGCTCATTACCGAGTGTGTGAGCCCTACTCGGACCACAAAGGGGGTTACCACTTCGGCTTTCACTGCCCTCGCCTCTCGGACAACAAGACCTACATGTTCTGCTGCCACCACAACAACACCGCCTTCAAATACTGCTGCAACGAAACAGAGTTCCAGATGGTCATGCAGATCAACCTCACCACCACCTCAGATGGTTATGCACACAAGTAAGTAAAAAGACAAAAATCACTCTGCCATTTGACCCGATTTGACCTTTTACACACCTGAATCTGTACCAGTACCAGAAGTTAGTCCCATTTCTTTTTTTGGTTTAATTTATCAGTTTCCTTTTTTTAAATATTAAAGTAAACTTCCATTATTATCTATATCAACACCGTTCACCGTAGTGTAGAAACATTCTAAATGTTCTACTCACCAGGGGTGTCGGCCCTTATAAGGATACTACAAAAGAAGTCATAATGCTGTAGAGCCCAAGGGGTAGAGAATGTTCGGCATTTTTGCAAAAACTGTATTATCAAATGTTATTTTTCTGTCAATCGACTAATTGTTACAGCTGTAAAGCAATCCAAAAATAGGAAAGGATATCTACTTATACAGTATGCTTCATGGTTCAGGAGCACTGAGCCGAAATATTGAGTGCTTTATTGACGGCCACATTGCTTCGCTCTCCACATCAAAAGCTCATCGGTTCTTCGTTGGGCCATGATGGAACTTCACTACATTTGGAATCTGTTTAATAGTTCTTGAGTTATGCTGCAAAACGCAAACAAACAGGACTGATGCATAACCTCCGTGGCTCGGTGGAGGTAATTAGGGAGAAAATAGGTTGTGCTGAATATCTTCAGTTGAGTTTTATGGGAACAGCTTTGGTGAAACAAACAGTTTCAGAGATTACATTTCCTCAGATCAGATGAAAACAGCTGGTTGTAGTCTGCTCGCTCACAAACGCTTCGCTCCCTCGACAGCATCGCACTCATTGACACCGCTTGCCTCTCACTCAGAGGGTTTGTTGACATTGATCCACACCTACAGAGGCATTCAAAACCACCACAGAGAAGAAGAGCAGATGCTGAAAGCAGTTGTGTTGTGAGAGCGACGCCTCAACACGATAGCTCACAAAGGCAGGTGTTAAGTGCTGGCTAATATATCAAGTTTCACTATGGTATCATATCCTACAGAGCAGATGCAAGACTTATAGTACGTTTTAGTACTATTAATAGCAAACTACATTACACGTACCGATATGTGACAGAGTACTTATACACATTTATTCGTTGCAGCATAAACAGATTTCAGCTGAGTGAGGGACACAGAAGAACGAGCCTCTTGTTCTGTGGGAGCTCTCAGCTCTCTGTGCTAATGCCCTCCCAGCATGCCTCGGCCCCGGGTGGTTCACACTGCCCTGCAGCAGGTCATGATATTTCCTTTTAGTGTCAGATGGCCTCTTTGGCCGCTCTTTCATCCCGGCTCACTGGGCGATAGGGCTGCGGGTCTGATATTTACCACAGTCCAAGCGAGTTAAACTGGCCATAATTCTGCTCTCTACTCACACTGCATGGGAGAAAAATGGTAATATAGTTTGAGATTTATTGCAGTTCAAGGTAAAACGAAAGGCGTTTGTCCTCTGAGGGTTTCATGAGTCAGTGCTCTGTACTATATAGCTCACCATGTAGTTACAGAGTAGCTGGAATGATGCAGAGTTGGAATAGCTTCAGAGAAGAAGAATTAAATTTCAGAAAAGCAACAGTAACAGCAAGAAACCGTTGACAGATAATCAATTGCTTCTGCTTTCGTTGCTGTGTTGAATATTGAATAACATTTGTTTTAGTTGTGTGGTCATGATCGATCCCTCCGAGGACTGTGCACATGTTTGCTTACCTCCAGGTTGACTCAAGTACAGCCTGCTGCCCCTACAAATTACCCGAGTAGACTCACAAACTAAATTGTAGGTGAATGTCTCAAAACGCAGAGGTGAAGAAATGCAATTGCGGTTAAGGATACAATTAGATTTGAGTGCAGTCGTGGCATTCGCCTGCCTAACAGATGTTCATTTTAAAGCCATTTATTCAGATAAATATCCCAAGGCCACATCGTTTTCTGAAAGAAGGGGATTCACTTGATCAACTGAAGTGGAAGCTCTTGGGCATCACTTTTTTTGTGAGGGCTTCAATCAATGCAGTCAAACAAATTGCAAAGTGTGCCGAAATGACATAATAGATGGGTTTCCCTCCAAATAAATCTCTATTTTGAATAATATCCTGCTTCCTCTCTCAGTCGTAATAATACTTTTCATTTCCGTACGATAGAATCACCCTAATAGGACTGAATCACTTTCAATTTGTGCGAGATTCCCTAACTAAGTGTCCTCAGTGCCATAGAAACAAAGACATCGCACCCAGATATTTAGTGTCCCTGTTTTGGCAAAATGCTGCCTCTCAAATTTCTCAGGGAGCTATTTTTGCGCATTTACCTTGCTGTACTTTATGGATGTGGGTGGGCTAAACGAAAGTTCAAAAGTGCCACATAAATCCAGCTGGAATGTAATACATGACGAAAATTTACGAGTAAAAATTAGGAGCACAGATTTTCGGAGGCACGGAGGAGCAAATGGATTAAAATGTGTATTGTGCTACTGAAATGTGTTGTAGAATTGAAGAAGCAGCAAATGATGGAGGGCTTCTTAATACATTTTTGCTTTTTGTTTATTTAACTAGTTTTTATCTAGGGAGGATTTGATGAACGTCTTGGTCTTGCCACATGAACAGAAAACATTCACATCTGGCATCATAGCTGGGATTTAAGGGCCCAGCTGAGGGGTTTATGGATGGTAGCTATGAGCATGCGAGAGTGTTTATCATCATCTTTCCCAGATTACACTGTGCTAACACTCATAGTCTGTCTCTCACGCAGTAATTACACAGCCCTGGTCGGCGTGTGGATCTACGGCTTCTTCGTCATGGTGCTGCTGGCGCTGGACTTTCTCTACTACTCAGCCATAAACTACGAGCTGTGCCGGGTGTACCTGGAGAAATGGGGCCTGGGAGGACGCTGGCTGAAGAAGGCTCGCAGTCAGTGGCACAGGTCCATGCCAGAGGAGAGCGAAGCCCAGGCTCCGGCCCAGCCCATGGTCCCGAGCCACTACCAGCCCAGACACAGCCTCAGAGGGGAGAGCCACAGCCCCACACTCCTGCCCTACAACACGTCCACCGCATGGTGAGTCACTGTTCGTCACATGGCGATCGCCAACCGACAGTTTGGCACGTCCACTGTAAAGCTGCAAGAATCAGCAAAACGTGAACTAAGATTTACGTCACAAATCACCTGGGTAATTACAGCTGGTGTCGTAACGGAAATATCTCAAAGGGAGCGCTGGCAGTGTGCAAATAATACTTTATACATCACAGACAGGAAGCTGGAAAAGACTGTAGATCAGTTCTTTGGACCATCTGATGATGTAGATTAATTTTAGGTAATTATGTTCAAATCCATTTTATTTAGAAAGCCCAATAGGACACCCTCTAACCTTAGACACTTAATTCAGATAAACATTTAAAAAAAAGGAGAAACAATATGGAAAAACAGAATTACAAAATTAAGTAAATAACTGTTTCCCCAAGTAGTAAGCAATGATCTTTGTACTCAGTGTTTTGCCATGTAGAGAGAGCAACATGGCAGGGAAACACTAACAGGACAAATTAGAGCATTTCCAGCATACTTTTCCCAAGCCAACATAGAGGAAGCTCAAACATCAAGCTCCCCGTTTACTTGCATTCCTTATTAAGAGTGCAGTGCGCACACAAAGATACACACAGGACACAACCGCACATGATTACTGCCTACCAATGGTATTGCTACTAGAGGAACTATGTCCCTGTCAGAATCACAATTTGGGTTTTAAGTCTGACCAGCTCATTAAGGAGCGGTCATTATTAATGAATAGAACAGAATAAATGTGAAAGCTGCACTGCTCGCCCCAGGCCCCTAACTCTTATTTAACCTGAATCATTCGACTCCGAGTCACATAAGAGACCTTTCATGGAGTTCCTGTGGAAAAAAACCACCATCTGCTGTCCTTTTGGTTCATCTTTTTCTTACCTTTGAGCGCAGTCACAGGAGTCTCAAGGTGTGTTGGGCTGCGTGTGTGTGACTGTTGTTAAAACACAGAGCGAGGAACTTATTCTTCTTTTGGCAGCCAGTGCTCAGACTTTCATAATAAAGCTACACAATCACAGAGCACAGTCTGAACAAACCTACATTTCTGTGCGGTCCATTTTTCATGCAGTTCTTCGTCTCTGTCTGACTGGGGCTCAGAGTCTCTCGCTAGAGGTAGATATCTCTCTCGGGTCATGATAATTTAATGTGGGCAGAGGTTTGACAAATGGCTCTGAGAAGCAGCGTTGACTGTGTGAGCCATAGATAGGGGAGCTGGGATGCTGCAGAAGGATCCTGGGGCTGCTTTGCTGGTGGAAACATGGTTAACTTACATTGGACATACCCATGGAGCCTCCTCATTAGACATGAAGTCAGTTCAATATGATAGGACTAGACTTACTAGGTTGACCTGCACTGGAAGCTCTCGAGCTTTAAGCCAGAGGAGGTCTCTAAAAAGGTGTTTGAAACTGCAGCAAAATGCTCATTGAGAGCATGCTAAATTCATGGTAATTCGT
This sequence comes from Anarhichas minor, assembly GCF_050575085.1. NCBI lineage: Eukaryota > Metazoa > Chordata > Actinopteri > Perciformes > Anarhichadidae > Anarhichas > Anarhichas minor. Next base: position 11,430,735 of record NW_027466457.1, read on the forward strand.
GCTGACGATGACTGATGGGAAAAGCTTCAGAATAGATATTGACGTGGAATAATCTTCTGCATTTTTTTTCCTTTAAAAAGTTGAGTCGCTTTTTATTAAGAAACAGGTCAGTTTTTAAAAAGGAGCTATGGATATTCTTTGATAATCCATCAAATCAGTTAAAACAAAAAAATACCAAAACGTGACAGATGCTGGGAACTAAATTCAGTCACAAAGTTTCTGGGCAAGATTAGAATAGCTTGTTTGCAGTTTAACACAGTGAAGCACTTCTCACAATCTAGACAATGCTTACACATTTTGTTAAATGTGTGAAGTAACCAATAGTGTATGTACACCACAGCTCATGTTGCCCACACAGTGCGTCATCGGATGGCCCGTGGTTTATTTGCGGGAAGACAGATCTTTATCCCCAGAGAAGTTACAGGGTAAATTCTCAGAAAACTGGGTCCAGTTAGTTGAACATCTGTTGGACTAATGTAAACAAACAGAGAAGGGGTCAAGTCCCCGCAACTGGCGCAGCAGCATTTAAAAACAACCCAGTCGCACAGCAACTCGGGAATCCAGCATGCACAAATGGTCACCAGTGCATCGGAGCGATCTTCACAGCAAGTCAAAGTATCAAATTATTTCTCCACATGCAGAGATGTTTTTCTTCAGGAAAAAGTGCAGCTTGGCATTCAGCGTGTGGTGATATTGTTTATCATGTCGCCACGTGAGCAGGCTGGTATGCTGCAGATCTGCTGGGGGTTAAGCGTGGGCGGCCTGGGAAGCTGTTACTTTCTCTCTGTGGATACCCTTTATTGAAAGCTCCTATTCATGCATGTGCAATCCAGGTGAGAGAAAAACAACAGGTCTGCTAAGCCGCGCTTTATAGTTAATTGTTCCTTGATATGAAGAATGCATTGTTTCTTTATGGGCAGGGAACTGACAACAGATGGGACTTTAGTCACAGGGCAATGTGGCACGTAATGGCAGCAACAACCCACTCAATGATTGATAAGAGGTATTTGTACCACAGGGGTTATGTCTGCAGTTGAAAGATTATGAAGTAAAGCTCAGCTAATTTGAAAACAAAAAACCTGAAATATTGATCTATTTCTTTGTGGCTAGCATGTGGCTAGACATTACACAATGCGCCTTTAAATAGGAAGCTCCTGCTCTATCTCTATAAATTGCTCAGCAGCTTTAAAGCCCTGATTGGTTGTCCACTCATACATAGCAAATTAAAGGAAATTAAAAACTTTGGCCAGGATCCCAGTTTGTGCCAACCCTCTGCCCAGTAGTTCACCTCTAGCAATTATGGGTGTAGTGGGGAGCAGCAGCAGCATCTGGATATCTTGACACCAGAAGAAAAAGTGGAAAAAGGAGCTGGCAGTGAGCATCTCCTATATTATAACTTGTTTTTTACATCCTTTGGTAGTGTGCCTGACACTCTCCCCTCTCAGAACTGCGAGAACTATCTGATCTGCAGCTGTCATTTCAGTCTGGCTATATTGCATATAATTTACATAAATTTAGTTTGTCTTTAGTCAGTGCTGATCAAGACTTGCTGTGCAAATATAGCTCTGCGATCAAGATTAAATACACTTCTTTGCTCATGCTCGGTGTTAAAATCTGTCCAGAGTACCCCGCCTCTCGTCCAATTAGCCTCCTCCCGTGACCCTATAGGATTAGTGGGTATAACTAATGGATGAATGGATGATTCAACTTTGGTTTAATGTGTGCGTAGCATTAGCCAGGAATAAAGGTGAGAGAAATGAGATGTTGGGCAACATCAAATGGCACCATCGCATATCAACAGAACACGTCAAAGAGTCATTTGGTGATTCATAAATCACTTGGCACCAAGTTACAGCGGCACCTTGTGCCAGTAACAACCCACTCACTCAAACTTGGCAGCTTCACTGGGCCAGCTGAGCGTAGCCACGGATGGAGCCGTCCGTGTGAAGTGGCATCTGTCACCACATTCACCTGACTCACCGGCCATCGTAACACTGCGTCTTACAGTCAGACCTCAGTGACTCAACCTTATCACACAGTCAGAGTTTCCGTCACTCCGCTAAGTCTGTGTGTAACATCGCTTTGGTCGTAGGTCACCACTAACACCAACACTCAAAGGCCTGCAGGTCTGTCTGCCGAGGAAATTACACTTGGGAAATGGACTTGTAAAGCTCTTTTCTAGTCTTCAGACCACATGTCATTCACCCATTCATACACTGATGGCAGGGGTTACAAAGCAAGGGGCCACCTGCCCATTAGGACCAACATTCATACACTGAGGCACAGCATTCGGAAGCAATTCGGGGCTGAGTGTCTTGCCCAAGGACACATCGACATGGACCAGCGGAGCCGGGGATCACATCGATCGATCTTCTGATTGAAGGAAGACCCGCTCTACCACTTAGCCACAGTCGGCTCCACTCTGGAAGCTGAAACAGCAATTCACATCTTTTTTTTTTTTTTCCCAGTTTTTTATTTTTCTGTCAGAGTATGATCAAAGCCTAGCTGTGTCTCCTGCATATTCACGTCCATCTTTGAACTCACTGGTTGGCTTTCTGTGGTAATAATAGAATTGTACATTATGAAATTATTCCTGGCTTGTCTGTCCACAGAGCAGCATGCCAAGGCCTTGTCCAATTAAAGCAACACTCTCCATGTGGTGTGAGTTAATTAACATCATAGATGCTACAAAGGCAGCCAGGCACAGCGTTCTGCTGTGGGCTAAAAGGAAAGCGCAGGAGAATAAGTTTGACTCCTTGAGAGTCGTAGAATGACTTTTGGCATTGCCATGAGCAAGTGAGGCAGCAGCAATGTTATTTTTGGGGCTGTGTTTGTGATCTTTTATTAGATCTGCTGTCATACGTCAACTTCTGCAAACTGCATTTGAGTCATTTTCTCAAGAGTGCATTATAATAACCTTCAAGTGGAAACTTTTATTTTACCATCAACAATGTAGTTGCATTATTTTATAGAAATGGCTGGGATGTGACTCATAGGAGGTGGGGTGGGCTGAAAGTATTTACAAGAATTACAGACTTGTAAAATTGTTCTGTAAATCTAATTGCTTTTTGAAAAGCAGAGCTACAGTTTTATTAGTCTTTGTGATTTCGGGCCTTGAGCTGATTCTCAAGCCAATAGTAGGCCTGTATAAAGATCAATGTGGATCATTAAGCACGCACATCATGTCTGAGCCAGTTTCAGCCATGCAGCTAAAAGCCACATCCTTCAATAGGATACAGGATATTCTTTCCAAACGCAGTCGGGCAGTTGGAGAGGATGAGGCAATGTTTCTTTTCTTCAATTTCTTAAAAGTTCTCATTCTGTTTGATCCATTAGTATGATATCTTTGAAATGTGTATGTATGTGATCCTAAAATGTTTGTTCTTCATTTGCTTGGTTTTCTTGAAGCGTGGTTGTATTTGACGCATGCTATTAAATGACAATTGTTTTTTTAGAATTGCGCTCTTATTAAATTGGTTAGAAAACCATCTTTATGTATATCTATTACCCGAGCGCAGCTGCTTCATGGGTCCAACATTTTTAGAATTGAGAGGACCTCTAGTTCACAGATAAGCGGGTGTAGTACGTTTCCGGTGTAGATTCAGTGGGTTGTCCACACAACTGGTCTGGTAATGAAAACCAGAAACAAGATTAAAAACAGAACCAGAACTGGTCCCAGCGTCCGACCCCAGAGACCATCCCTTTAAGAAACAGAAATTCTGTCACATGATAACATCCAAACCATCTCCATGAGAACTGGGCAACTCCCACAACTGAGAGATAAACACAAGATGCGGTTGAAAGCTGTGGAGAAACTAAAAAAGTAAACCTTGTGATAAGATTGTTTTTTGTCGAGAATGCTCAATTTCTGCATTTCTCTCTCTTTCTACAGAATGATTCTGCAAGTGGACAAACCGAAGAGTAGCAACACCTTGTTTCCTTACGTGGTACAGAGGAGAGGTCCCGCAGATGCCCCCTCTCTGGACCACAGACACAGACACCAGTGGTGGGCTAGCCATACTGTAGTAGTTAGAAGAGACTACTGCCCTTTCCTAATGAGCACAAAACACCCATGGACCGACAGAAGCAGGCCGACATGGCATTTAGAAACCCCGCTGAACAAAGGCTGCCAGGAGACACAGAGGACTGTACCGCAGAGGAGCGACACATTCAGCAGCTCACAGGTGTTCAGTGATCCTCTGAAGAGACTGCCAAGTCCCGAAGTATCCCAAAAAGGATCCGAGCTGAGCTGGATAAACTGTACTCGTTTTAAAAAAAAGAAGCTCATCTTTCTAGATATAAAATGTTTATTGCACTGCTGTGTCAGTTTGTGTTCAGTAGCAGTTAGACACAGTTGTGGGTTATCTATTTGGTGATTTATTTATGCGAGTTAGTCAGAGAATATATATGAGTGGTTAACATTCGGAACATGTAACAGCTTAGGTTGATGCTGAGCATCTCGCTTAGAGTAGAATGTTTTTGTTACTTACCGATACCAGACGCAAAATGTCTCTGCAGCAGCCATGTTGAGAAAACAGTATCTCGTATGAAATGTTTTAGATCTCCTCTCTGCAAAACAAGTGATTTTATCTATATTGTAACGTGTCTGACACAAGGACACAACGCCATACGGATAATCTGCTTTACAATGGGTCATCAAGATTTTTCTTTTGGTTTAGTGATGGTGAGGAAAGGGATCTTGGCTTTCAAGTCATTCACCCAAAACATTAATGCTATGTTCACAGAACTAGCGACAGAGCTACAAAGCGGTCATGCGTGGCCTGCTACATTGTCGGCACGTCGCCTCGGAAGTGTTGCTCAAGCGCTCGTTGACGTCGTTACGCCGTTAATTGCACTGGGAACTGGATAACGGAAAGAAAAAAACATTCATGTCACCGGCTTCCATTGAAAATGAATTGTAGCCGGTTGCTTTGTCACTCGTAATGTGAACACATCATAATGAGGATCAGGGACGCCTTCACAACAGCAAAGCGCTTCATGCTAAGTTAAACATAAGCTTAGTCCTTGGCGTCGAGCCTACAAGCCCATTTGAGACCATTACTTACAAAGTTAGTGTGAGACAGTTGCCTGTGTAACCTCATCCATTGACTTGTTTGCCCTTCCTCATTACCGGAGCTGCCTGAAAAACAGCTCCATTAGCAATATGATGCAAATGAATATCTATTTGGTTCCTTTATAAGGAGCGCTCTATATCCCACATTGGTAATAGACAATTGTAAGTGATTAGCCATAATAGAAAAACCCACATTAAAACCCCTTTCACTGTCAGCAATAATGTACAATAGCTTAATCAGACGGATGACATGGTATGTAAAAGTCAGCCAAATGAGCATCGGGTAATCATTGAGGTGGAATCGCAGAGCTTTCAGTTCAGTTTACATTTAATAAGGCGAGGTTACTAAAATGGACATACAGCATTTCTGGATAATGAACTCGTACTGAAAAAGGTCTCCAACAATTTCTGTGACAGCGTTGTTGGAGCAAAAGTGAAAACAATTCACTTTTTAAAGACAAACTTTTACATTATAGCTATAACTAATGACTTGAATCTGACAATTATTTTCTCAATTTCTTTATGAATTATTTGGTCCATAAAATGTCAGAATATAGTGAAAAGTACATGTTAGAATTTCTGAAAGCCAGAAGCCAGGTATTGAAATAGCTTGTTTTATTCAACCAACAGGCTAAAACCCAGGATATTCAGTTATACTATCATTTATGATAACATATGATCAAATCTTCACATGTGTGAAATCAGTGTAAGCTTGGAAATAAATGATCAATCAATCTAGAGGTGCAACTAAAGACTAAATTCAGATTAATCAGCCATTCGTTTTCTCAATTAATCAATAAATTGTTCGGTCTATGAAGTGTTACACTATTACAGTAGACAAACTCCTCATATTTGAGAAGCTGAAACTAAGGAATTATTTGGTATTATTGCTTGAAAAATGACCTAAACAAGAAATGAATCAACCAAAAAGCAAGTTGGACTAATAGATGAATGAACTAATCGTTTCAGTTCTACGGTCATCGTGTTTTAAGAGAAAGTAGTGACTTTATACCCAAATCTGAATTAACTACTGAGATAAATTCTCTGTAATCCATTAAATACTACAAGAGACAAAGCAGCTGTTTCGTGTACATCACGAAAGAGGCGTCGGTACCAATCTTGCATCTGCAACTGGTACTCTGGCAGCTCCTGGGCCTCGTACGCGTGCACAATCTCTGGTCCGTGCAAACGTCGTAACGTCCTCGCTGAAAGCCAACAAGAGATACCGTTAATTGCTCAGAGTTGGCTTTTAGCCAGTCATGAGACCTGGGGTCTCGCCATCATATCTGTCCTCTCCGTTTCATGAAGTTTAAGTGGATCCTCCGAATAAAACTCTGGTCGTGTGCTGGGCTTCTTCCTCAGTTATCGGCAATAATATTCACATTTGCTGAGTTGTTAGAGCAAGTCAATTCCCATTTCAGTGGCTGAAGTTTAAGTGCGTGTGCAGGCTTGTGCTTTCAGGGGCAGAGAAATAGGATGTGTCCAAGTTAAATAATTGGCTCAGGGATCTGCAGTGGTCCTAAATTACACTCTCCTGCTCTCTTTCCATAGCTGTCTCCTTATTCCCAGAGTGTGAACAGGAGCACCAAACAGGGAGGGGTTTTTTTAAACAGATGCAGCAGCACAAAGGGGATTTAATTAGTCCCTAATGCTGAATAAGTGGGGAAAATCTGATGTGTTTAAGGTAATGTCATTTTTCAGGGTTTTTGCTGTGTGTTCTGACCTGTAATAAAGTAAAGGAGGGCAGTAAAGAAACACTTAATTTTGCCTCCGACAAGCAGTAGCAGCTGGATTATTTCCCCTCATTTCATTAAAATGTTACAAGTTGGTTTTGTGATGTTTTCTGTTTTGTTTGAAGACAGTCGTGACTCTGGCCTGATGTGTGACGTGGTACTGTAAATCGTATCAGCTCAACCCTCTACCCAAATAAACAATTTTTAAAAAAACAACATAAAAAAGGGAAGAAGAGAGCGCACATCTGTTTCAGTCTGTCAGGCGGTCATGGTAACAGTTGCCTTACGGTTGAATACCCACCTGTACACAGAAGCTTTGTAGTGGTTGATACCTCACTTTTTGGGTGTGGTGGTAATGATAATGTGCACCAAGTTCTGTCTATGTATTTACTACTAGATAGAATGACCAGTATCGTTTTCAGTTGGATTGTTATTGCACTTGTTGAATTTGTATTGTCACAACAGGGAGAAATAAAGTTTTATCTTTTCCAGTGTGTTTAAATCCCTCTGTGTCAGGTGCTCTTTGGAAAGGAAATACTGCTTTATTTCATTAGACCTTTAAAGCCAAGCCCCTATGGAGGCCAGAAACAGACAAAGGTTATCTAAAATATAACTGAATATATCAATGAATCATACTGTTCATTTTGAATTACTAGGGAGTTGAATGCTTTAGGAATAGAAATAATTATATTTTGTCCTTTACCTCCAATGATTTGATAAACTTCCACCAGCTCATTTTATTTTTCAGCACTTAAGTGCATTTTCTGTGGCATTGGCACACAATTTAAAATCACAATCTAAAAACAGCCTATCGTTTTAGTAGTGCAATGCTAACAAACCCCAGCAAATGGTGAATGGACCATTGTATTTATATTAACGCTTTTTTACCTAAGACTTAAGACCAAAGCGTCAGTCATTCACACACACACCAAACGTGGAGTTCAGTGTCTTCAACATGCAGACCGGAGGAGCCGGGGTTCGATTTACCAACCTTGTGATTAATGGACGACCCGCTCTCTACCTCCTGATCCATGTAACCCCTAGTATTGATAATATGATCAGGATAAATGGGAGCAAACTGATTTATATAACGTAACCTTGTTTGGATGCTTATTACATTCTTGGACATGATAGATATATGTTGCATTGTTAATCATTTCAAACAACATGTTTCGAGTTTAACCGTTACCAGAGAAAAGGCTTTGACAATGTGGACTAACAGATGTTTTTCGGAAACGTAATGCTCGTGTAATATTTTTGGGGAAATGGTTGGCTGGGGTCCGAAAGTGCAAATTTTCCAAATCCAATAAAGAGCTTTAGCTGTGAGTTAGTCAGCTGTATGTCTGCCCGGCATACTCTGTCAGGGTTTCCTTAACTGTTCATCAATAACATCCCTACTGCAAACTATTACTAAAACTTGTATCAGGAAAACACAAAGTGTTAAAATGTCAGCAACAGCATCATGTTGTATATTTACTTTGTTACAGTCAGAAAGTGAAGAAACACCTGATGAAAATAAAACATGTTTTCAGAGCCATTGTTAACACTGTAACTCTATTATTAAGTTCTCATATTGGGACTCGGTATCGGCAAGTACCCAAATGTAAGTACATGTAGTTAGTCTGAAAAAAAAAATGGTATTGTTGCATTCCTAAAGGAATTCAAAGCTAAATAGGTGTGACATGCCTACTTATGGTTGCTATGATTGGACAATCATTTTTGTCTTGACGTTTTTATTTTTTAACTGATGTGAGCTAAAGAAAAACTGACTTTTTTAACCAACTGATTACCAAAAACCTCTATGATATTGATGTTTTTTAGTAGTACTTTTGACTCGACTGATAACCTTTTACTGTCTTTTATGAGTTCCGGGGCTATACAAGCCTCTGAATGAACTGGGTTTGCTTTTCTATGCCCAATCAATACACCATGAGATGATTCATGCTGCCCTCAAAACAGTGACCCGTCCCAGGCTGACAGAGCCACATCCAAAACTGGCTCACACAGTATCATCATTAAAGCAACGAGGTGATGGTGAGACAGACAGGTCATGTCAGACCTGCAGATTGCTTCAAATCAGACACCTGCTGCTGCTCGCTTGCATCAAAGGCCCGCGGCAACCTAGAAGTTTGTTACCACATCGTCAAGGTCCCTTTGCGCTTTCCTAATAAGCTCTGACTTCTACTTTCACCCCACCTTCATCCACCTCCGTCGATCATTCTGTCAAGGTTCTGCTTATCAAACTGCTTCCTCACTCTCTACTTACTCCTCCATCTGTGTCCTCCTTCTTCCAGTATGCCAGTAACCAACGCTCTTCCCATCTGCACAAATGAATACAATTGCTGCCATCCATCTCCATTTAAAAATCGTTGTCTGGATTTCTACATCCTGCTGTTATTGAGGAGCCCGAGATACATCCTGCAAACATTTATCTATTAAAACTCCATTAGGCCTCGTCTCCCTGATGCCCCGTCTGCTCAGGCCGGATCTTCTGTGGCAGTGACACCACATTAAGATCCATCTGAAGAAGCCGATATTAATGTTACCGTTTCATGACGTCCATTTAAACAAGCCGTTTTAAGTGCCTTGGTGGACCACACCTAGCTGATGCAAAGAACGGATAGTGCCAGACTAAAGTATGGTTTTGGCTAATTTATTGTCCATCAAAGAGAAAATATGTATAAGCTTCTTTCAACAGGCCACCAGGATGGTGAACTCTGACCTCTGACCTGCTATGTCTTCAATATATATTGCAGTTCACCGTTTGTAGTATGATGAAAGGCAGTTCATTTCAATCCCATTCAGTTTATTTCAGGGTGTGTGGTTGTTTTTGGGAGAAAAGAAGGAGGAGCCTGGAGAGTTGCATTAAAGGGACTTATCTTGATGGATCAAAGAAGTTAAGGAGGCCCAAGCTGGTCCAAGCTGGAGCTGAACAAGATTCCTTTTCAACCACCTGCTCCCAGGATCAGCACACCTCCAGTAAGGCCTTGTCGTCCAAAAAAGTTCCTTGTATCCAGCCGGTTCATGGATAACCTGCTGCTCCGATTTAGTTTAGTATACCTCAACTATTTCTTAGTTTGAGTGCAACAGGTCTAGAAACTGAATAATACTTTCAGTAGCTGCCTCTCTCAGTTCTCCTCCATGCAGCTTCTGTTAGTTGATTATTTTCCCTTCCCCCAGCTCACAGGTGTCTCTAATTTTTAGCCTCACTTTCCCCACCTTCTTTTCCTGTCAGGTTGCAAAAGGGCTATTCTGTGTATTTTGTTCTGCTAATACGTGACCAAAAAAACCTGAATCTGTGTATAATCTTAATATACTTTTTTAATCAGTAGTTCCCAGCCTTTTTTGGCGTGTGGCCCATTTACGGTCAAGCAGTGTTTACTTGCAAACTTTTGTCACAGGTTGCAAGTATCTATGAGATGTGAGCAGTTTAACCAAAGAGTGATTAGCCTTTTAGATTGATTGAGTAATTATAGCAGTTTTTAGACGTGTAAGATTAGAGAAAAGTCAGAAAAAATAAATGTTTTTGTTTTTCAGAGTCAGTAAACTTCATTTACTTCATATTTCTTGATATTATATTAGTTAACATGTTCACAGGCTGTAGTCATTGATGATATTTTTATGCAAATTGGTTTTGTAGTTTTCATTTGAGCCAAGTCAGCTATCTCACATGGAAACAGATGTATTATGTAAATAGCTAATATTTGATCCCACACCAAGCTCAACACAACTGAGAGATCGAGAGTAAATAATAAAAGTTAATTCCCCAAAACTGGAGGGAGTATACCACAATCACCACAGTCCACTTGATTTGCAGCAGCAAGCTAAGACACGTCATCTGTGCAGCAGATAATTATTATGCATATTAAACTCGCAAAAAAATGCAATGCTGTATCCATGAGTGCAGCTGAATGTAGGATTAATGACACAAGGAAACAAGGGCTCAGCAGTTAAGATGTAATTGATATGTTGGTATGAAGAATAGTAAAGCAAGCTGTCACACAAACCCATTGCTCTCAGTTTAAATATTCCTCTAATGCTCAGATGAATATGAAATGTGTGGAGAAAATGAAGCAAAAGCCATACTGAGCTCCCCATGAAGCCAATATTACCGGATTACAATTATGTGAATGAGCTGTGTGAAGTCATGCTTACAGCCCTGAAGCCACAAAATTATTTTTTCTACAACAGATCTGGCTTGCCATGAGCCCTCAAAACAACAGCAACATGCCACCAACAGGGAAATATACACAAAACCAACTCAGCCGCTAGGATTCATAACACTCAAACATGTGTATTTCTCCAGTATGTAAATAGACAAAATTTTACAAATTTACCCTTGGGGATGAATAAAGTACATATCTATTTATCTATCTAGACAGTATGAAAGCATCCCAATGTAAGTGCCAACACAAACCCAAAGAAAAATAATGTCACTGTCAGTCACTTCAAGAAGGTAATTTACAATTAATGCTGACACCAACACTGTCAGCTAATTTAATTACTCCAGCATAAAAGTAGAAAACAGTCAGCAAACGCAAAGATAATGCAAAGATAACGTTAAACAGTCAGTCTCATAACTGATTAATAATCCCAAGCACACAAACACCAATTCAACTGAGCCAAGTAGAGGGGGGGGGGGGGGGCAAGTCAATGCTGTTGTCCTACAGCAGTTGGAAGCTCAAAAACATTTTTGGAGTCCACAAAGCCATCGTAAATTCCCACGATAAGGCCAATGGCAGGCTAGCTTGCTTGTGAAATGCAACATTAGCTATAAAGGTGTTCAGCGCATGGATGTAGCTACAGTAAAAAGTTAGCTAACGAGTGGGCGGGGCACTAACGTCTCGTTTGATATATTATAAATTGCAGCTTGACAAATAAACATCTGTTTGACCACCCCACCTCCATTAGCTTTTCTATGGGAGCTTGAGGGAGGGTATCAGGGATTCAGTCATATGAAAAATATCTAATAAAACCATGCAATTATGACACAAGCCAATACATTTTTTAAACCTGCTTCTCGTTATTCATTTCACAATGCCCCCTTTCTGTCTGCTGCCATTACTTTCCCACTCCAACACAGCCTGCTGAGGGTTAAAATGAGGACAAACCTATAAAAACTGATTGTGTTATTTCAAAGGTTAAAGAAATTATTTTTGAGCAAATAGCTTTATGGTAATTATTATTACCAGTTCTTTTCTGGGTGGATTTTGTGTGTAATTATGTGACTCTCTGTCCATCCATCTTGAACAGAACATGGAACACACACAGAACACAGAACACCTTGAATAAATGTCTATTTATTACTTTTATCACTCGGCTTGTCTCCTTTATGTTGCAGCACTGTTGTCATTGTTAGCACTGTTAGCTGCTACACGCCGCCTTAGACATCTCTGTGTTGAGAGCCGTGTGCAGGCTCGTGCATCTTTCCACCCTCTTAGACATATGACCTGTCAACATATCTTTGTCTGTCCTTTTTGATTTTTAGTCATCTTGTGTCTATCGTCATTTTTATGTTGAGTAATGTACAGTACATGAAATGTGCTGTACAAATACATTTAACTGCTTTGAACACATCTCAAGCTATTTGGCTTAATTATATCTCTCTTAATTCTTTAGGTTTGACACTCCCATGATACTGTCACCTCTGTGATAACTTATAAACCCACTTATACAGCAGCTGAGTGATGGGAGCGATGCTGCTTTGTTAGCTCTGCTCCCCTTTCAATCCACAGAGAGATGCATCTGTTCAGTGTGACAAGTTAGGCAGACATTACTCATGTTTCCTGTGAACATTTTGGATGGACTCCAGTGGGTTTGCAGAGGGACATCATTTGTTTTCTCCAAAACTGCCAGTCAGTTTGAGAAATCCTCCGGTGTGGTCACCCAGGCTGTAAAATATACTCACAGTAGCATCAAACATGATTTAATGATTTCTAAAACATTCTCAGCCCATGCTTAAGAGGCACTATAAGTTAGTTATCTCTTTACAGTGACTGTTTTACAGTGTTGAGAAGTGGTGATGTGGAGTCCTAATGAAGGCAGAAGAAGGTGTTGTCGTTGGAGCAGAACAGGTTTAATCCCTCAGACGTTTATCTTGAAATTTATCCTTGTTTGTTCTGATGGTTTAGAAACTGATGACAGGCGAAGCTGTGACCTTTTTCCTGACATGTATACAGTGGCTAAAAGACATTAATCCCCCTCGTCTTTCACTGTGTCTTTAAGATCATCGCAATTGCGTGTCAGAGCCACAAATGTTTGCACATAATGAACACACATTGTGATTTATCAAGCTTGTTTCAATATATTAAAGATGTTCACATCCGTGCCTCAAATTAATTCAGGGTAGGTAGCTTAAACACACTATGAAACAAAACATACAAGATACGTTAGAATTGGCATTAACAGTCTAAATTATTTTTAAAAAGACATTTATCATATCAGGAAACAAGATAACTGCTGATCCTGACAAGTATGTCTGAAACAAGACTGTTCATAGATAAAGAAACAGATACATAATTTAGTACATTTCAATGAATATTGTTTAATCCATGTCATTTACAGATTCTGTTAGAAGGCTCAGTACAAACAGTCCATTCATGTCCCTTTTGCACCAAGGTTTTAGCCATTTATTGCAACAATAACACACATCTTTGAAAAATATATTAGCAAGCTTCATACGGACTGTCCCTGAGCTCAAAACCCCTTCGACTGACCCTGAAATACCCAACATTTGATGAAAAATAACATACATTTCATTTAACATTCACATACAAAACAATATGAATATTAGAATGGAAGAGTCAGATGAGGTGAAGGAAGTTACATAAAAGGCAACATGCAGAAAGATTTAATGATAGATATTTATATGGACCACCTAATGTAAGAGATGACAAGCAAACATGTATGATTGGATGGGATATGTACGTAACACCCGACTATGAAATACAATTACAATTTGTACTTGACAGGCCGTAAAATGCAAATAGACGGCACTTTATTGGTTGGTCGTGTACTACAATGGGTTTTGGTTTTCATAAAGCAATGTGCAATTTAATTTTCAACAAATAAATCTTGTTTACTATCACTCGGGATGTGGAGTTCAAGGGCTGTAAATTGGAAAACAGAAGATAAGCCATTTTGATTTCATAATACTTTAACTGCCCGCTGAAATGTGTCAATTTACATGTTGAACAAGAGCAACACACACCTCAGTGTCTCTTTGTCTTTCTGTCTGTCTCTCTCTAGCTGTGTTTCCATCTGACTGCCAAGACAATTTTATGCAAACCTTTTGAAATGTCAGGGGAAATAAAATGTGAATTTAGAGTATTTTCCATCACAGTGGTGGAAACGAATAAATTGGCTTCCTGAATGTCAACAAACACATCTGCATGAAAACTGGGAGAACTGAATAGGAAGTGTGAAAGTCGCTGTTGTTACTGTTTATAGTTCCTTTAACCTCGAGAAAAAAACAAAGAAATGCACGCTGCAATTTGCTAATACCCAAGCGCAATCCACAAAAGAGGCAGTGGAAATATATTTATATTTAACAAGTCACTCATGGTTAGAATACATTTCTTTCAAACAAAGGAATTACACGTCTTTCCAACACAAAGGATAACAATTTTCCAGTTTTTAAATTTGCAAAAAATGCTTTGATGGTATCACATCCATTGTCTGTCTCTCATTCTCTGAGCCTGCCTCCATCGCTGCCTGACTCGCTACATGTGTGTGTGACATTGAGTTGTGAACAATTCAATGGCAAAAAACAATAAATGACAGAACTGACAATAGCATTCACAGACTAGAAAAAGAGGAGGTCACAGACTGTCAGCAGGAACACATGGAGGAAGCAGAGGACTAAATGCACACTGTTTATTGAGAAGTGGCAGTTAAGGACGATGGTTTTCTATAGCAAGAATTAAAAGTGCCATGTTTCAGCACTGTCACACAGTGAAGGAAAGAGAGCAAGAGATAGCGGAAAAGGGAAATAACACTGGGTTACACATCCACACCACATATTAGAAACATGTATAAAAAATAAAGAAAAACTAGAATTACCGCCAGGCAGTTGTATGCCTCCATCAAGAGTTAAGTTACAGTTATCTGTTCAAAATGTTACCACTTCATCGTTTTATCCTAGCAGACATGTGTGTAAAATTATCATAATTAGCATATGAATTCTTGAGTTATGGCCAAAAACGAATCAGTTCATCCTTGAGTCAAAGTGGACATTTGTGCCAAATTTTCAAGGAATTCTCTCCTGAGGTATCGCGTTCACGGGAATGGACTCTGGCGAAAATAATTGATTTTGATCCAAAGTTTTAATGCTGGTCTGACTCTGCCATTATAGACACCGATATCGTTGATTATGCATGACTCGTTAATCAAGCTTCATGTACTTTATTCTTTTTAATTAGCTTGCGAGCATCAGCAAAAAGTCTATGAACAGTCAACTTCAACTTTAGCATTCGTAACAGTTTCTCATCTTTTCTTCAGCTCTGTTTGTGTTCCTGTTTGCTGAGTTCCTCTTCCTTTTCACATTTCCCTTTGTGCTTCTTGAACAGGGCGTACAGGACCTTCAAGGTGGCGGTGTCGTCCTGAGACACGATATCTGTCACACAATCAGGAAACATTTAGTGCGTATTTATAATGCACCTTCAGCATCTACCAAGCCACTGATGCAGTGAGGACATGCCGATGCTTTTATCAACATTAGCAGCATTAGCTAATAGCTATTCTTACAATCTATGCTAACAGGTCAGATGGACATAAAAAAACAACAACATTAAATGGACATTTAATCAATACGTCCTCGGTGAGACGAGATCCCAACAAAATTGCACTCTGTTTGTAAGATGCACTAACTGAATGAATGTGACATTAGGTTCCATTCCACCACTGGCTAACCTAATTAATGCTCCCGCTTTTAGACCCTCAGTGCTGGGATTCCTCATTCCATCACTGTAATTATGCCAGTAATTAAAAAGACACTAAAAGTGAATTAAATTACCCACTTGCTCCTGGCTTAGATTAATTGTGCTGGTCCTAACATTAACAGTTATCGTGTTGAGGATTTGCTTCACAATTACAGGCTGGCAGACAATATTGTGGAGAAGCTCTAGTGGGTGTGATTCGAGCTCAGAGAGAATACAGAGCGTCTCGTCAATAACGGATCTGCAGAGAAGTGAGGGAGATCCATTTGCTATTGATTGATTCACACACTTAGATTAGTCAGTTGCTCTATTTTGCTCTTCTCTTATTTTAGTTATTTATTTTAGTTAAATTAATTACAAGAGTGGATTTAATGTTAAATCAACAAATATCTTCCATGGTGAAACATTTATCTGGCAAATGATCTGAATTATGACCTGAATTCTTTTGTTATATTGGTAGTTGTTCATGTCAAATAGCTTAACTGATATGTAAACCAATAGTAAATTCACCAAAATAGTCAGTTTACCAGTTTACCAACCCTCACTTTATTAAACCAAGCAGAAAGCAATGTAGTGCTTTCACTGGTGTATGATCATTTAGATGAATGCTCACGCTTCATGAAATCGTGATTTTACGGTGGGAAATCTGATAACTGGCAGTTGCAAGTTGAAACTGACAAACACAAAAACTAACGAGGACTTTTTACAGTCCACAGACACGATCATAATATTTCTGGGATGTGTCTGATAACTGGGTGGTACACAGTACTCATGAATACAGATACCATATCTTCCTCCAGACACACACACACACACACACACGATGTAGCCATAGCGTTGAGGTTAAATCCCCGTGTCTATCATCGGGCACCAGAGTGGCATCGTCCCCTTGAGATTGTCTCCCTCGCCGCGTCTCTCTAAATGAATGATGATGACCTCGGACTGAGACAATCATCCGCAGGGATCGAGACACTAGTCACATATTCCGCAAGCAATTTCATCTTTCCCTCCAAAACACTGTCAAACCCGCACTCCACAGAGCAGCGGAGATTAAATCAAACTATCCGGGCAATCCGCCTCCTCCTTCGCCTGATACCTGACATACAAACAGATTTGGGCTTTTTACCTGTCACACAGATAAATGCTCTCGATATTTGATACCATCCAGAATCGTTTGACATTGCTGTCTAGGAGCTCTGGTGTTGTTCTGTTGCAATCATTTTACTGTTGTTGTTTTTTGTCCATCCTCAGTGCCTGGCATTTTAATTTGAGTTTATTCTGATGTCAACCAGGCTGAGTGTGTATGTTGTGTGAGCAGTGTGTGTTGTTTCCTCACCTTGTGGATCAACACTGGACACCTGAAGGCCTGTGTCATTAAGGAGATCCAAGGCTAAGGTCACGTTGTGAAGCTAGAGGTGAAAGAGATTTAGAACAATTTCAAACACAAAATCCAGACGCCACATTTACATAAACAAATGTTATAAGAAGATATTCGATTCTGTTTAATTTACCCACTGATATATATTAGCATAGTTTGGTAAAACTTTTCTCTTCAGTGGTGGAAGAAGTCCACCACTTATTTAAAAGTATCAAAACCACTGCGTAGAAATACTCAGTTACAGGTAAAAGTCCTGCATTAAAGTTTTTACGATGTAATAGTACAACAGTATTAGTTTAAAGTACTAATTGCTCATTTCAGATTAAAGTAAATTATATGATTAGATTACAATCCATGTATGTATCACTTAAATTAAATGTATCATCTTTGTTGAGTTTCAATGATTTTATGATATGAGTATATATTAATTAAATATATTGTGGCATTATAAGTCAGCGTACATTATAAAACTGTGTGAAACATACTATAACATGAGGTATTATGGATCAGGCTGATAAATAATGTGTTTTATATATTAAGTTATTCATAAACTGCTCATATCTGTGATAAAAGAGTCGTAACTTTTTATAGACAAGTCCTATTGCTTCAGGTAAAGTGAGATCAAAGATATCATTATAAGTGACACAGAAGTAATTATGCATCTAATTTTATCATGGGAATAGTAAAATATTCATTTGATCATATCTAATATTGTAATAGGTATAATTTGGGATCAGGTTTCAGTACTGAAGCTCATTATCCGCCATGGTCTTGTGCAAAATTAGATTATCTGAAAATGAGTCTGTGCATATCTTCACTTTCAAAAAATATCACTCAAAAATGAAATGAATCCTAATTGAAATTGGTAATGTCTCTTCTGACCGGTTGATTTTATTAAATAAATATGTTGCAAATTAAACTCACATCACCTGTGAGCATCTACAAATACCAAATAAGGTAAGTATTGTATGCGTGTGTTTGACGATGCACTTCCTTTACTAATGTGTCAGGAATCACGACTGTACCATCTCAGAGTGACTGACGGGAGTCAGGTTGAAGTGATACAGCGGGACGAAGAAGCCTTCCAGCTGTCCAATCAGCAGCAGCAGAATCACACCGTCAGCGAACTACAGACAGAAAACACAGCGGAGATCGGAGCCCGTCCAAGGAAGGTGATATAATCAATGAGTCTTTTTTCTTTTTCTTTTTTTACAGGAATGCTCCAAAGGTGTTCGACTGTTGTTGTTGTTTTTACCTGTTTGTCCATATCAGCCACCTGCAGACCCATGGATGACATATTCTGGTTCACAAAGTGTAAGATGGCCTGAAAATGGACAAAGTTTGGCAGTTTGAAATACAAGTTGGTCTTATTTTGTTGACATATTAGGTATGTATCAACATGAAATCTCAAATATCATTATTTCCTAAAGTTTTATAGACTAAATGATGAATCAAATATTTAATATTTATTATAACATTGCTTTCCCATTTGATAATTTCAGGTATCATTCATCATGTTTGTTTTCAGGTTTATAAGTTAATTCCACAAACTAATTATAGTTATTTATATCCTGTCTTTACCCAACAACATTTGCTCTCTCACTGCTGGTAGAGGTGCAACAGTTAACTTCTCCTCTCCTTGTTATACCTTCTTCACCGTGTTGACCTTGTGAGCCTCCAGCTTTAGCAGTTGCTCGATGGGATCGTCCCCTGAGTGACCAGTCAGACAGAAAACTGTGTTAAAGTCATCGTGGGCTGAAATGCTGCTTCAGTGACATTCAAAATGTCAGATCGTCTCAACCTCCGACAGCTTTGTACTCACTTTCAGTCTTGCTTTGGGAGTCTGAGCTTGCGTCCCTGTTAAAAAAGACACACAAAAAACCATGAGGTGTTTTCATCACATTCACAGAATCACACAGGACATAAAATGGCTCACCTCTCCTCTGTCAGCACCTCCGTCTGTACATCTGACTTGATGCCACTTCTGCTCACCTGCATGAAAATGAACCAAAGCTCAGAAGCAATTACACAAGGTGTGTGTTTAAGATTTGGAGAAAAGTTGAAACTCACTTCCACAACTACAACTTCAACCGACACGTTCGGAGGCAAATCCAGTTCAGGCTGGAACGCTCTCACCATGGCAACCAGCAGATGAATCGTGGCCAGAAGGTCTTTGTTGTGGATGACTGACAGGCGAAGAGCAGGGAACAAAACACATACGACATGAACACAAACGGAAATTTAATACTGAAAACTTTACGTTATAATCATGAAATCTAACCCTGTTTTTGATACTATTTATGGTCCGCATTTTTTTCAGCGAAAGCCATTTTATGTAAACAATGTAGTTTTCATTATTAGTGGTCTGAAGAGATCAAAGCGTCAGTTCTTTACAGTAGTATAAGTGTTGCTGGAGTTTTGACCACTTCAGACTTTTCCCCCCACTCCATGTTCTTTAGAAGAAGGTGAAGTGGTGCCAGAAATGCCCACTATGCTTAGTGGCGGAGTCCGCCAATCCCGTCCTGGATTCAATTGCCTATATATGCAATTCCTACACACATGTGGGGATCACAGGAAATGATGCAACATGTAATTATTCTCTTTCTTTATTAGCCTCATTGTTCACTGTGCACTCTTCTACAGCCCTATCAAACATTTCCTACAACTGCTGCTTCACATTAAAAGCATGCAACTGGTGAAACATGGGGTTGCAGGATATGCAATGTATTTGTCAGAGGTAAGTGCTCACCACAATCTTTTAAAACCAAACAAGACAATGGTCATTTTTGGCTCATTTTTTCAGTTTACGTCCTTTCAGTCATATAATGCATGAAATAAAAGTTCAGATGATGCAACTCACACTTAGGTGTTCAGTTGTTGATAAAATTCTCTAACCCAATGCCAGGGCAGAAAAAATAAAATCCACTGACAGGTGATTCAAACAGAACCCCATCGTGTTTATCTCCACCAAAATCCCTCACAGTTGGTGCGAGCAAACATGGCATCCTCGAGCTAGCACCAAATCCCGATGTAATTTGAAGACGTTGCCAGAAGGGAACATTTGTTCTCTTGTTGCTTCGAGCCGAGTCAGCTGCATGACTCACGCTTGACGTTCCACTTGATCCGACTGCTGTCCTGCAGGCCCAGTCTCTTGTCCAACTCCTCCACGATCATTCCCAGCTTGCGGATCTGAGCAAGGCTGGTCAGTGCCATCTCCTCCACAGACACGTGCACACCGGCCAACCTGGCTGTGGAAATCAGAACATTTTAATGATATACTCTCCCTGTGTATATATATTATTATAATTATATGATAATAAAGATGATGCAGATTATTAGTATTATCATTATCAGCACAATCATAATTATTAAAATTATTACAATTATCATCATTATTTTTATTAATTTAATTTATTTCTTAATTTATTTTTACAAAATGTAATAATAACAATACTAATGTTTTATTGTCAAGGGCTTTGTTTTGTATATTATAAATGACAAGCTTTTGGGTGAACTACAACGGGAAACATTTGTTAATTTTCAAATTGTGATAATGATTAACTGGAAGTACAGCGATGATGAATGACCGCACTAGCCTTTCATACAAATGTGTATTAACTCACACAGCAGGTGATGAAGCACCAGTCCATCATACAGATCCTCCTCCAGACTCTGAACCACTATGTGCTCCGATTTCAAAGTGCTATTGATCCAATAAACCAGTGCCTACCAAAACACAATTCATCACACAGTCAGATACAAACACCAGACGTATCTTCTTGCATACATCTTTCTGTTTCCAATGTGTCAAATGAAAAACAGCATGAAACCTTTTTTTTATTTTTTTTATTCTCTTAATTGATTTTCGAAGATAATACGATCCTGAAGTAGATGGAAACGATGACAAATACAAAATACTCCCCCCAAAATAACTGGATTTTATTTGTTTGCCCTCCCGACTCCATATATGAGACATGCCAGGCTTATTGAGTTATTTACTCATTCACTGCCGCTTGCATGAAGCACTTGTGCTGCCATCTTTTCCAATCAAAACCTTTTAGCGTTTTAAAGTCAGATCCAGCAGACTCTGCCGACGACTCCTGGACGTGACTCACATAGCTGTATCCCATCACCTCTGATAATTATGTTCATTAAAATTTCACCAATCCTTCCACCTCTCTCCCTGCGTCAGATATTATTCATGCTCTTCACTGCTCACATATACATGCAGGCTCTGTAATGTATTTCCTGTGTAGCATTCATCTCCAGCCCACTCAGGAAACACTCCCTTTGTAGTCCAGGAGGAGCTTTGATGTTGCACTAAATCTTTAATCGAAGACATAGATTCAGACAAAACTCTATATGTAGATAACAGGAATTCATCTCTTACCTCCTTTAGTTTTTCTAGTTTGGGGTCTTTTAAAGACGTTGGCTGAATGACCTTCTGCTTCTCTCCTGTGTGAATATATTTACAAACTGCATTGGTCAAATCATATTTTTTCTTATTTTACAGCCTTATACATGCATAACCTGTGTAATAAACCTCATTGAACATTTGATCTGCATTATTTTCTATCAATCTTACATTATTGTGGCGTGATAATGCAGTTTAAAGCTGCTTGTTCAATGTCTTTTTTTGTTTTAGTGGTTTGAGCTCATTGTTTTGGTTTTATGTCCTATGTTCATATTGATGCATTCAGCCATTTTCAAAAGGAAAAGTTTTGATTAACCCATCAAACAGCAGACTGGCCATGTTAGCAATATCTAGTGAACATAGTGAAACATTTAGCAGCTAAAAGATGCCCTAAGGCATGCCCTACTAACTCTTTCAATGTACATATACGTAGGTGTGAGTATTGTATCAAGACTGAATGTATTACATGAATCCTGATTGACTGACCCTGAAAAGCCTCAATGTCCACAGTGTCTTCCTCTTTGTGATACTCAAAGATAGCAGCCTCCATCGCTTCTCCTCAAGACGAGATATTCAAGATACCCGTCAGCAGAACCTGCAGAGAAGAAGAGCTTGAATAGAAACCACGAAACCAGAATGAAGAAACACTTTCTCCATGCATCACCATGTTTGTTGGAAACTTTTTCTCCTTCTCTCTCTCAAAAGGGGCTCAGTAAGTGTCCTTGACCATAATTTGCTCAACTTCCAACTGCTGCAGCAGAGTTACTCGCTGGCCAGCAGTGGCGGAGGCTGATTGCACTGCCAGGCAGCTTACTGTTGCATGAAAATCCAAACTTCTGCTTCTTGGTGTACAAAGAAAAACAATTTGTGCTCAGTGGGTTTCCAGAGTTGGGTTTTGAAAGGGTTTGTTTTATCATTGAGGATGTTAAGAAGTTTCTAAAAACAAAACTGAAAAGGAAGATGTTTAGTTTCCTCACTTCCTTTTCTCTTTTAAAGCGGTACGCTCCCCCCCCTGCAGATTTGCAGAGCTGCACCTCTTCCTCTGAACATTTTTTTTGAATCACACGGTCTTGAGACAAAGCACAGCAAACACATAAAGTAACCCTGACTAAACAGACGTGACCTGAAGCGTGTCAAACTGTTGTTTCCTGGATGTGAAGAAGAGAAAAGCTACCGGTGAGAAACTTAACTTTCCCTGTGTGTTTTAAGTGTGTGGGGCTTCCTTTTCCTGACTTTGACAGAGACTTTCAAACAAGGTCACAAACAAAAAGCCTTTTGAATGAGCTTACCTTCAACACTCTTGAGAGCGACTCGACAGAATTGGATGACTTCAGCTGAATTGAGTTCCTTAACTGATGTTTTCACGGACTGTCATAACAGCAATATAAGAAGGGGAGGGCTGCACTCGATCTCAGCAAAAGGTCTAACTGCGCTGCGTTTCAAACCGTTGCTTTAAAAGAAAATAACATGTCACAGGGCCGAAAGGGAAGATAAGCACAAAAGAGAGGATGTGGCATAGAAGGTAGCACTTCCTCTTTTTGGTACTGCCTTTGCACAGCGTTTTTTTTTTTTTAGATAAGGGCGTCTATATTCTGTGTCACGAACTGTATGAAGCTTTAATCATAAGTATGTGTCGAGAGAAAGAGAAAACAAGGAGGACTCTTGGGTGCAAATGAATTGTTTGGAAAACCACACTTCAGGAGGGCCGAGAGAAACGTGACACTCAGAGATCTGAACCACTCAGACTCGACTCACACATCTCCATCTGTGACCGGATCAATTCACTGTCGTCTGGTCTCCAGCCTTCTCCGTTCTCCAACAAAGAACAAAAAAAAAGAAAGAAAGAAAGAAAGAGAAAGAGATAGAGACAACACAACAAAAAGCTCTGCATGCGCACCAGCCTAGTTGAAGAATAGAAGAAGGGACCACCCATCAGCCAGACGAAGGGGCAATTTGGGGGATGTGGAAGGTTACCATAGCAACAAAGGAATGAGACAAGAAAATAAAGGTCTAAAATAAACCCCATAATTCCTTTAGCGAAACCCAAATTGCAGGAATTGGCCGTTCCAAAGCCAATCTCGCTCAAAAGCCGAAGCAAATCTAACCTATCACACAAGTAAGAGACGTAATGAAATTCTCACTCTGTTTGATTTCAGGCGTTTATTTCTTGATAGGCAAGATGAAAATAAAAAAAACACACAGAGGTGAGACATCCAGCGCAAGCACGGTTTAGATTGACTCATCCACTTTCTTAATAATTCAGACCCGGCTCTGAAATGCACAAGTCGTGCACTGTACATCTTAGCAGGTCTCCAGGTGGCACGGCGGGCAAATGCTCTGCATCAGGAGGGCACTGTGTGGTCCAGGCCTCCTCGGAGACTCGTCTGAAAGGCCCGTGAATACGAAGATACTCTGACTGGAGCTCTCCCAGGACGGAGAGAGCCCGCTGCACTTAAGGCAACAGCATTGGCTTTTAAATATGGCTTGTGATGTAGTCTGCATAGTTCAGAGTAAACGAAGGACCGTTCACAGTTCCTTCAGCTGTCAAGTATGTAGTAAGAATATACAAAGCATTTTCAGATATTATAGAATACATTGCATTTTCAACTTTTTTAAAGGAATAGTTTGGAGAAAAATGCGCATTTGCTTTCTTGTCAAGAGTTAGTCTGTGGGAGAAGATCGATAACACCCGACAATGAGTCCACAAATATGAGGCTACAGCCATCCGCCGGTTAGCTTAGCTTAGCATTAAGATGGAAGCAGGGGGAAATAAAGGAAAACATTTTTTAATCATAAGTAAATTAGCTAATTCCAGTCATGATGGAGCAAGATGAACAATTGCTAACGATACACAGAATAGCAGTAACTGCCATCTCAGCTTTTGACTCTGATGGACAATTATGTTGCAATTAGATGTGCTTAGTGAGCTACAATAAATACATTTGCATTTTTAAATGTACAGTATATAAACCATTTCAGTCATAAACCTAAACATTACAAATTAGTCCCAGTTTATTTCCTTTTGCAGTGCTACGAACTATATTCCTTGTTCCAGTGTATGTGAATGGAATCAGTCGACTGAATGGAAGTAAACATGGACCCAAGCTGTTGCCTTGCAATGCAATTTCGTTGAAACGATGTATAGGTTTAATGGCACTGATTTCCTTATAAAATAAAGGGATCACTACCTTTCTATCTGGTGCACAGTTATTGTGGTCTATGGATATAATGTGTTATACATGAGCTTTACGCAGATTGTGTAATCTTTCATCAGGACCAGACAAGCAGTTTCCCCCGTTTCTGGTCTTTTTATGCTAAGCTAAGCTAACCGGCAGCTGCCTCTAAAGTTAGTTTAATATTTAGCATACAAACATGAGCTCGGTGTCAATCTTCTCATCGAACTCTTGGCAAGAAAGCAAATATGTGTCTTTCCCAAAACTATTCTTTTAATATTTACACAAATTAATTTTTGATACTATTAATATATAATATAATTTTCAACTTTCTTAAATATTCTGGAGTTAACACGGAAATGTTTTGCAGTTTTCACATCCTGCCCTCATTCATTATTCCTGTGATGGCTGAGTATTCAAATGCAGGCTAAAGGTCGCAGTTTCCTGGGTTGAATTTAACATTCAAGGAAGGAATAAATAAATACTGACATTTGGAGAAGATAAAGAACTAACATTCAGAGCCTTTTTCAGGCTACTCCCTGTGGGTCTTTATAAGTCCCACATAATGATGACTTTCAGTCCCAGTTGGTCTCCTCCAGCGTCCAGACCGTCACGCATAATATCAGCACAGGGACAGGGTAGCATTCATAAGTAATATCAGGGGGTGAAACTGGAAAAGTTCACTCAGAGTTTTTGTAGTTGGTGAACAGGTTGTAGAGGACTCTGAGGGTGGATTTTAGGTTCAGGTTGACAACATCTGGAACACAAAATGAACACAGCAGAGATCTGTAGTGTGCTGAACTTGTTTTGAGGAGTTTCAGGAAGAAAGAATTAGACCTTTGACGTGCACAAAAACTAATCTTATATGATAAGAAATTAGATCCTTGGACACTGAAGCACAAAATAAATGAGCTGTGCTACCATAAAAGCCTGTTCACAATGCGAACGAGCTTGTTCTGTGATTGCTTTTGGACTACTTTCCTTAAAAGGTTATTTGTAATTTAGAAAACGAATTGGAGCTTAAAATAGCTCATTATAGATCATTTGATGTACTACCTCTTACCAGGAGAGCACAAAAACACGTTCTGTTCTCTTCATCAGTAACATGATGTCCTACATCAGTGCCTATTTGTTTCTCGTAATTTATCATCACAACTAGGTCTTTGTTAAGTGATTCAGACATCATTTTGCTACAGCAGTGTCATATTGCGTGACCATTTAAACTAGGACGCCTTCAGCTCCTTATCGTCTGCATAGCCCTGTTAGCTTGGGTGACACTGTTGATGTCATACATTTAGTTTATAATGAACCTGCAGATGTGCACAAACCTCAGCCAACTGAATACTAATCAGAACACATAACTGTCGGGGCAGCGCAGTTGGAAGATAATATTAGTATGAAAATAATAGTTATAATGTCCAATTACTGCAAAGAAAATAGTTTTTTGCTGGGGAGAAATATTTCCTTTTTGGCTCAAAAAAAATGTTTGAATAAGGGAAAAGCATTTTCATTAATACAGTGTGGAGGAAAACAATATTTACACATTTTGAAAGTTAGATAGATTAAAAATAGTTATAATCAAATTCACAATTGAGCAGTATAATATATCTTCAAGGACTAGTGCACTTATAATACAACAGATGAAAATTAAATCAACATTTAAAAAGCAATTAATGCCAAAGAAAATAATAAATACAAAGCGCAATAGCAACAGTATATACAGCGCATTACTTTGTAGAACATAAGTGATTGAAAACTGGAATGTGGGACATGAAATATGGACACATATGGGACGAGCATGTGGAGCAAAACGTGAATATTTAAAGTAGCTCTGAGAATTATATAAGTACACACAAGAGAAGTGTACTTTATAGTTAAATAAGTGTTCTTAAATATATTGAGCTGACACGATTGTACTGACTGTTAACGGTTTTATTTAAAGTCGCACAGCAAAACATCGAACACGTTATTCTTTCAATATCATATGCTGTGGATTAAAATGAGTAAGAGTACGAGATATCAATTTGAAGGCTTCAGTTGAGTCAAATGCTGATTACAGTTAAAGTAAGTCAACTGTATTCGATAACTGAAAGCTATTCCTGTAATAGCGTCTCTAACTCTACAGGGGGTTTGTAGAGCAAAATGAAATGTGTGAAAAACAGGGGAAATACGTGCTTATGAACTAATAGTCAACGTAATAACTACGTGAAGCCAGTAAGTCATATTTTGATTCGTTAAGTGTAAGCTCTCTTTAAAAAGAACAGGATGGTTCATTCAAACATGTAGCTCAGGGCAGAACGAACTCAGCACCATCCATCCAGTATGAAAGTTTAAGGGTAAGACAACGTCTCCATCTACTGGACAACCTATAATATGACTGCTACTGTAAGACACCAACCATTAAACACCCTTTTCAAATGGCCCCCAATGTCTATAACATACCTTCTGGTCTGGCTTTGGGTTTCTTCAGGCCTCCATCCTGCATCAGCTCAAAGGCAAACGCCACATTGTGGACCTGAGGGGGGACACAATGTGGAAGCTCAATGTACTGATGAGTTGCTAAACATCTTCCCATTTAACCGACACACGTCACTTTTTGAGGGTGTGATCACCTTCTGTTCGAAGTTCTCAGGGGTGAGGAAGAAGTTGTACAGAGGGACAAAGTAGTCCTCTAGCAGCCCCATCAGCAATATCAGGTACACGCCATCAGCAAACTGAACGCACACGGACATAAATATATACATATCCAGTATATACACACAGACTGCATAACAATTCACAGCACGTACAATATTAAAACGCATAAGCAAATCAGATTGGATTATATGTATTTGAAAAATAAAATCGTGCATGCAAATAGAGGGATGATGAGAGGATGAAAATATGTTACATAACACAAACTTATGATGATTTTAATAACTGACTGGATAAACCATCAAATCTCTTACCTGAGATTCCAGCTCAGTAACTTCCAGGTTCAACTTGTTCAGGTGTTTGTTTACGAAGGTGATGAGAGACTGGTAACAGGATCGATGAACTATTATTCGTTTTTACAGCATAATCATATTATTATCATTATGCTGTCTATTATGTATATCATTGTTATATTATCACGCAAATATAAGGTCTTGAATACCGTTTTCACCACGTTGAGCTTGTCTGGTGCGTGATCCAACAGAGTGTCAAACGCGTCCCTCTCTTTGTAAAAAAGAAAAGAAAATCAAAAGGTAAGGAACACTTAAAGGAACAGTTTGACAATTTGGAAAATTTTTGAGATAAGAAGATCAATAACCCTCTCATATCTATCCTGTAAATGTACATCTACAGCTAACATATGGTTAGCTTAGCTTAGCATAATGGGTGGGAACAGGGGGAAACAGCTAGCCTGGTAAGTTGTAATTTCACAGTTGTTATTCAGCTGGGGTTACGAGGCAGTAGACAGGAAGTCACTGCACCCAGCCAAGAAATAGTCCCCCGATTGTTGCTTTTACACTTTAGTTTTTGTATGAATTAATAAACAAAAAAGATTTAACATGTTTATTAGTGAGCTTCAGAGGTCTGAGAAGACATATTTTGTGACCTATATATACGGAGCTAGACTAGCTGTAACATCATATTGAACAAACACACATTAGAGTGATTGATCTACTCATCTAACGTTCAGCAAGGAAGCGAACAACCCAGTTCCCAAAATGCTGAACTATTCTTGAAAGCAGATTAATAAAGAAAAATGAAAGGTAAATACATTTCCATTATACTGTTAGATGAAATGTGACTGGGACTCACCAAACCTTCCCATCATCATTCTGAAAAACAAAAAGAGAGAGAAAACTATTCAATAATACTACAATAAACAATAAACATTATTATTAATACATTAGAGCATGAATATAAAAGGAGGAAGGTTGTGGAGACAATCATCAAGCTCTTACTCTGTGGTGCTCGTCAGCTCCTTGGTCACAAGAGCAGTCTGCAGGATTCCCTCTCGTTTCTGCTCAAACAAAATCAAAATGCTTCAGTTACTACGTGAGAGAATCACTACAACTGATCCAACTTATTAAAATGACACGTACGGACAAGACAAATACTGATAGATGAGTGAAACATTTATCCATAAACTGACACTATACTATATCAATATTATGTGTTACACTCATTATGTTATTGTTTTGGATGGGTCTTTGTTATTTTCATGGTTTCTCTAGGCAGTTTCTAAGACAACATTATTTTATTAGAAATGTTATTTGTGGTTTTATCGACACATTTATGTTAAATTTAGATTTTGAGGTATATTTTGCATTATCTGTCTTATGTTGTTTGTCACATTTATCGTTGCCAATCTTGAGGGAGACATTCTTAATCTCAGTGAGGGTAAATGAAAGTTAAAATAAATTAGTAACAATAACTACACCTCCGTATCTATCCCTGCATCATTGCACATAATGATAAGGTTGAGGAGCCACTTTACCTTGACGACCACCACCTTCACAGAGACATGCTCCGGCAGCCTGATGGGCGCCTGGAAGTGCATCGCGAGAGCCACCAGCAGATAGACAATAGCCACCAGGTTCTTTGAATGGATCGCTGTGAGAGTAAATCATGAGAGAGGACAGTCAGCTGTTTGCTCACTGCAAGCTAACGTAACGATGCAAGCAATTTTCTTAAGATTAAAAGTTCAGTTTTTCCAAGAGACAAAACTAAAAATTAAAAAGCTGCAAGCTCCTCAAAACTCAGTACTAGATTAAATACTTTCCATTTGTTATGCAATTAAAAGATTATGTGCTAAAGAGGCATTCCACCAATGTTGCACATGAAGTTCAGTTTGCGTGTCACAAGGATAAAAGCTGTAAAAACAGTTGTATGATGTCTTCTGTGGCCGTAGAGGAGCTCTCCAATGTGTTTAGCCAAAGTAACCCCAATGGTGTCATAGTGACGTCATCAGGGTTATCTTGGCTTAAAACTTAACATTTAACAGAAACTCTGCAATTGAGTTGCATTATGGGAAATGTCGGCAGTATTTTTGAAGCGTGACCCATATCAAGATATCTCTTCTGCTTCAATTTTAACCGTTCTTTTTTAATCTGTCTCTTGTGAGTTCCCCAAATATTATGGAAGTGAAAAACGTAATCGCTGGAGTCCCAGTTTAAGCAGCAAAGCGCTGAAGTCGATGTAAAACTCACAGTCCACATTCCACTCAATAGTCCAGCCGTGAGGCCGCAGCAGTTCGTTGACGGCCTCCAAAACCGTCTGAAGCTTTTGCTTTTGGCCGATCTCGGACTGGGTGACCTCGGCCACGTTCAGCTTCCTGCCGGACAACTTTTCTGTCAACAACAGGGGAGATGAGATATCAGCTCAAACACACAGGGAAAGACTTTCCATATACAGATGAACATCATGAATAATTGTTTCCATCAAGCGGCAGTATTGTGTTGTGCTGAACAGGTAAACTCTAGCAAGCATGCAACGTTTAAATAAAAATGAGAGGAACTCATAGAAAAAGGGATGAAATCCGGGTGAAAAGACGCCTTCATTTACATAAAAGAACAGATGTGCTTCAAACCAAAAATACAAACTACTTCATGCCTGAATTAGTTTGGATTTTGTCCGTTTGAAAACAAGGACACGATGATCTTGAAAATGTACAAATGCGGCGGCTGCAGACAACAAGGATTTTCTGTTCTAAGCAACAGTAAGACGGAGGATTTAGGAAGCTTATCTCAAGAGTGCGTGTTCAAATATATATATATATATATATATATATATATATATATATATATATATCTAAATCTAAAACAGGCACTGATGCAATAAAAGACTGAGAGAACAGAAGGTGCAACCGTGATACTAAAAACTAAAAAGGGCTTTAACACAAATGAGGCAAATCACACATCACTTAACAAACTGTTTCCTGCTGTGTTTTAGTTGTTGTTCAAACACTTCTGCAACATATGCAACCAAAATGTCGGTCCTGTGTTGTACTACCTGGCTTTTGTAATTGAACATGCTAATTCTTGATGTTTTATTTTCGCACAGCGGATGAGACATTTTGCCAGGCGGCAATAAAAAGGTGGCGTTTGTGCGGAGATAAAAAATATATATAAACAAGAGCTCAGATTTCCTTTGATTACACAACCCCCCCCCCATGACCATAAGCATGGACACAAAGGAAGACAGAGTTCTGCTACCGACAGATACATGTGTGACATATAATCACTATAAACATCAATAACTGCAAATTGAATCATAAAAATATTGGGTTTATTACTGTTACTGTTGCAATGACATTACATTATATTCATCTGTCCAACCTACACGGTAGTGTGTCATCAAAAAAGGCTTGGAGGGTTTTCGTTTTAATGTTTTGTTTGAATTTGGCGAGGTGGTCAGCCTGCTGTAACAAATGAGAGACACAAGGGGGAAGCCCCCGACAGACCAAAGACACTGAATACACATTTATCACAGTGGGAACTGGAGCGTGCCAATACCAGCATGCTGACATGTTTTTAAACGAGGTGGGTAATATGCTACGAAATAAAAGATTCTGAGTGAACTTTGTATTAGTATTGCTAATTGCACAGCTGGTACACAGAAACATAAATGAATAAAAGCATGCAAAATAAAGTATTGAATATCTGCTCACAGTCAGCACTGAAAAAGGTTTTCGTCATTGACCTTTGTCAAACATTAAATTCATGTTATGAAACCAAAACATTTATATATCAAAGCCACAAGCTGCAAATAAAAATGTATAAATTGCTGTTAATTGACTCTTTTTCCAGTTGGATGGTGCAGCATTTGCTCTGATATAAATGTTGTCGTTTCACATTTAATATTCACGAAACAGTGCTGACAGATTGCAGGAATTATATACTCTCTAATACAACGAATACTGCTGTTTTTCATATTGGTTGTGAGTTGTGATGCCAAAGAAACCAATTTCTCACCAAATAGCTTCTGGAGCACCTGTCCATCATAGCAGTCCTCCTCCAGGTCTTTGACTATGATCCTATCTTCCTCCAACTCACTGTTGATCCAGTCAATCAGGACCTGGACACAAATCACAACAAAATAAACAACGACAGCCAAACTTCTTCTCTGTACTGTTTCTTCATATATGTTACTGCTCTGGTTGTGCTGAAGAGGTGAGATGCTTGAGCACTACATATGATCCCAGACTACCTTCAGCAGATCTTTAAATTTGAGATTTTCCCGCGACGTTGGGTCCAACATGATCCTCTCAGCGTTTTCCTCTGGTGAAGAGAAATTAAGACGCTCAATTTAGTTCCTGGTGACACTCAAATATTCCGTTTCATTTCCTACACACTTACCTCCCACTTTGGATGCAGACGCATTTTTTTTGTCTCGCATAAATACAGCCACACACA
The DNA here is from genome assembly GCF_050575085.1 of Anarhichas minor. Classification (NCBI taxonomy): domain Eukaryota; kingdom Metazoa; phylum Chordata; class Actinopteri; order Perciformes; family Anarhichadidae; genus Anarhichas; species Anarhichas minor. Next base: position 11,462,828 of record NW_027466457.1, read on the forward strand.
CACACACACACACACACACACATACAATGTTCCTATCGCCCTCACGTCAACAGTGACTCTCATGGTGACTGAGGACAAAGGCGTCTCCTCCTGCAACCACTTTCATTTCCTGCTCCTCCACTGTCAAAGTCTCCATTACTCAACATGTGTCAACATATTCATACCATCCTCCGTGACCTCTGACAGTCACATGCAAAAGTTTTAGGAAGTTTAAAATATTTGAAATGCAACTGCAGTATCAACAACACTGCATAAAGTAACACATTTTACACATTCAGGCAGTAATAGTGCTTTAGCATAAAAGATTAAATTCTAAATATGATGTTCTTCACATGTATGTGTGTTTATGTGTGTTTGTACCCAGCAGCGTGTCCTCTGGATGGATGTCTGTCCCTGTGGGAAGCATGGGAGCGTTGATGGCATTCTTCCCCTCCTCATGGAGATCACTCACTGGTAAGACAACAATACACACAAAAAACATGAAGAAAACCAGACAAATTCAATCAAACAAATCAACAGAAAAAGACTTGATAGTTAGTTCTGCTTATAAGTAACTGGAAGGAAACAAATTGAAAAGAGCATTCATTGCATTTTCATTCTCTGAGTACAGCAAGAAAGATAGTCAGGCAGAGACTGTGGGAAATAAAAGAAGAAGACGACAAAGAGAAAGCGCGTCTCAGTCACTGGCAACAGTATTAGTGCAAAATCGCCACAAATTCCCCTTATGGGTAAAGTGTGGTGTCGATTTGATGACAATTTGTGGCACCTGCTTCTCCTCTGCAGACACTTCTTCAGTCACTCCACCACCACGTTTCTCTATTCAGTGTCCGTAAAAGTAAGAGCTGAACAAAATGGCATTCATAAAGGTTTCTCTAAATCTGTAGACACTTTAACCAGACGCTGAGAGGGGAACTCCACCGATTTTACACATGAAAGTCTGTGTGTTGCTGTTGTATAAAGCCTATCGTGGCTCCAGAGGGAGCTCTGTGAAGTCTGATGAATGTCCTCGAGAAGAAGTTAGATAGAAGTGAGCTTATCAGACCTCTGTAGCCCGCTCCTCATCTCTGCTTGAGGCTAGCAGCTTTAGATTAGGTTTACATTAGGCGCTATAGCATAACACACCTGAATTACCAATCAAACTGCTAGTGGTCGACTTGCATTGTGGGTAATGTAGGCGGCATGTATGAAGGATGAAGAACGCGTGGAATAAAAAAGATATTTCAGGTTCTGCTGCAGTCATGTCTATCCTTTTTTTTTAAACGTCCATCATGAGTCATACAATGTTATATATTATGTGCAATACTAAGTCGGTGTGGTTCTCTTTTAAGACATATTTTTAACACTGACTTCTCATGAAAATGTTTAAAAAGTACATATTCTGTTTCATTGTATTCATCCTCGTTTTATTATAAGTGCCTCTTTAACACATATATAAGTCATGATTATTTGCTTTTGTGTAAAGCACTATGTCTTTCATTGTATGAAAGTAACCACAGGTTACATTAAAGGACAGCGTTGTCTATCCATTCAAAAATAAAGTCATCTAAGCAGCATGTATCTTGGCACTATTTTCCAGGTTTAAACATACAACATACGCAAAATATGAATAAAATGAGAATTTAGCACAAAACTGGGAGAGTTTAAGTGGATTTAAGGCGACCAAACACACAAAGTAACAAACACTTTAGCACACTTTGAGTCAGGCATAAAATCAATTTCCACTGAGATGCTTTTACTTCTGACTGCAGAGACACTGCAGGGATTCAGAACCTCTCTTCCCCTAATGGACACGCTGCTTTTATTATCCTGCATTTCAATTTGTACGACCTGCAACAGGCTGAACTGCAATCAACGGCCTCAAATTTGTCCTTTTATTGATTTTGCTATTTATAAAACCTGCGAGGAGAACCAATGGCTGCACTTTGAGCGCTTGCTCAAATTAAAAGCATGTGAAATAGATGTTTCTAATTGATAATATAATAACAGAAAGTCTGGAACTGTGTGTTTATGACACATTCTGGATAACATCTGAACTTCAAAGCATGTACAGAGACATAATTACCCCGGGAGGAGGGGTCCCTACAGATTTCCTATCAGATTCAGCCTTCTCATAAAGGGCAGAATATCAACTATCTCTCTACAGATCAGCAGTTTGCTTTGTAATTACAGAGCAAACTGACTGCATTTCATCATAATTGTGCTGCTTTTTCCCTCAGAGTCCATCCGACTGCATTACTGCTGCCGGCGCTTCACACAGTCAAGTAAAACGAGGGTGAAAATGGTCAAATCAAACAATATAATGAATTTAGTACGACAAATTTTTCTGCAGACTGATTTATGGATGTAAAAATACTTTCACCCGCCGGTCCAGAAATATAACAGCAACCCTCACACAGACACACACAGTGGATTCTGTAATTTTAAGTAGTGACTATACTTACATCTTGATGACCTCTCACAACAACCGACACAACACATTGCTGGACGTTAACCTGCAGATGCACTCAGGTAACATCAGGTCCTGCTTCCCCATTTCCACTAACAAGTTCCTCAAAAGCCCAAAATCAAAACCAAATTTACCTTGTTTCTTCCTCTTGGTCCCACACAGCAGCCCCGCCATGTCCACACTATAAGCCGCAGGGTTTCCTACGATGGCAGCGAGCTTTGGTCGAATATGCAGGAGTGTATGTACATATGTGCGTGCGTGTGTGTGAATCGTAGTCGGTGGGACTGAGCAGTGGCATGGGCGTCATCACGTGTTTATTTCTGTCACAACCCTCCACCCCACGTCTGCGGTCCAGTTACAGGAGACACTGAGGGGTGAGTGTGTGTGTGTGTGTGTGTGTGTGTGTGTGTGTGTGTGTGTGGGTGTGTGTGTGTGTGTGTGTGTTTGGGACAGGAAGGTCCACACTGGACATAAACAGACAAAATCAACTCAACACTGGTAACCTCTGGGCTGTTTAGCAGTGGACACTGGACGAACTTCACTGACCTGTGACAGGTATCCTTTCATTTCTCAATATAAATGCATGCGGCGTGGTGTAAAAAGCACACCTGTTCAGGTTGTTGTTGTTCTAACTAACTAAATTGTAGTCTAGTAATTTAACACTAATACAAGAGAATGGGGTTGTTATTTCTGAGCATCAGGCAACGGCTGTATTCCTGTTAACAGAATTACACTAATTCAATACAAATCGAAGGCTGCAGTCAAGAACAACTATCTAATGCCGGCTTCATTGCACAAGTTAATGCCGGTGGTTCTTACAAACCGTTATGGGAAAGGACGCAAGAGAACAGCAACAGCATCTTGTCAGTTGTGTTTTTGCTTTAGAGATAAAAATGTTCTCAGCGTAATCAGTCTGCAACATAAACAACAGCGTAAAGCAGATTGAAATCGACCTCGTCTGTTTGGTTCCACTGCTCCCGAGGGAGGGGGAGGGGGGGGGGGGGGGGGGGATCACCGTGGCACAGGGGGAAGATATAAATAATGCAGCAGTTTGGAGAAGACAGGCCGGACCTTAAATATAGCCCCGGTTATTTACACCAACACAGGCACCAGTGAGTAACAGCAGCCAGGAGAAGAAGAGTCACACAGTTTGTTCCACAGGTCGCCTTCAGCAGATATATTAGCTCTTTTTACACCTCGTGTTTACGTATTAGTATTTCTTATGTACTTTTCTCCATATTGTATTTCTACTGGTTTTCTACTATTCTTTTGTCAAAAAATAGAGGGAGTCATTATTAGTTTTTTTTTTACATAAACACATAACATACATAAACCTTTCCAATGGGAGTCTTTTAAATGTTATTAAACACAGGTTTTAAGAATTATGACCAAACTGAGTGGAACTCTGATAAAGAAACTGTAAAATGACAATATGTCAAATGTATCTTCAGCATTTCTGAACCGAATGTTACGATATCGGTCGATATACGGCAGCAGGCCATATTAATAAGCTAACATCAGTCATCACTATATCAGCTCTAATATTTTATAATTGACTTTACTTTATTTGACATTTTAGTTGCATAATAGCTTGAAACAGCAAATAGCTTCTTTCCTTTCCTGTAATAACTTTACTCTTCTAAATTTTAAATATCAGTGAATCTCCTGGAAAATGGCTACTAGTATAATGATACAATGTACCTACGAGTTGGATGGTTTTATTATTTGTAAAGTATTTGCCTGAAGATGCTAAATTCTTCCCAACAGTATAAACAACAGTAAAAACATATATTTGAACATATTTATAATAATGTTGGTATAATTTGTACCATTTTTGGATGTTTAATACATTAATTAATGCATGATGTACTCAATCCTTCACCTCTTTTTGATAGTTATGTAAAAGTAGCAACAAATGAGTATATGAAGTGAGTAAAAAAAGCCAAATAGCAACAATAAACAGATGACTTACTATTATCAGCATCCATCCTGTATCTTAGTACTATTTTGTATTTTCAGAGTAAATACTCTTCACCCTGAGATAATACAGCGAGGATATGACCTGACGTTCATCCTCTCCGTCCTTATAAAGTAAAAACATCTTGTTGTTTTTTTTGTCTTCACTAAACTATCACTGTTGCAGCACTGCCTGTTGCTGACAACGGGAGTTGAGCCTTGTCAGAGAAATGCAGACTTCCTTTCAGTTTATCAGGATACAGAAGGAGACATCTGGGCAGTGTAAAACAAAAGAAAAAAGGTTCCTTTATGTCGTGTTGTATAGCCTGAAGCAACACTTTCCATCCCATCACATGCAACAAGAAGAGGAGGGTTTAAGTGCTCAATGCTGAACTACACCGTGCACATGTGGTCGCTAAGAAGTGTAAACACAGTAAAAGAAACCATGAGTCCCACTCCCATTACGCAAATAATGATTATTCAGCAAACGTGAAGCAACTTTTCCAGTGGCAACTCGTCTCTCTTGGGTGTTCCTCTTGACGAATACAAAGCACCACACCCAAAAGTAACAGAAACCACAACAGCAGCAGCTGCAGCAGCATTTGAGGCCACAAGCTGTGCTCCATTACCAAAGACTAAACCTCACATGCTTTTCTCCCGTTAGACTGATTTCTAATTTCAACATCACCGAGATCATCTATACCTTTAAAATAACTTGTTTGACAGCTGGGCTTTAATCCACTTTGACCACAGAGGGGCACTGCATCCTCACAAGCTGCACTCAAACACAGCCTATGTGCTTCCCCTCTGTCCTCACTGCAGACTTTATTCCCTTCAGCACTGACTTATAATCATACGTTGGCAAAATGAAGGGCTGGGGACCACCGAGGGGTTTTTGAAGATAAGCAGGAGGTTGAAGAATAAAAGGAACAGTGATAGTTTTTTCTTGTATCATTCTTTACATATTAGCACAAAGGGAAAATGCTTAAGGCTTCTCCGATCACAAGTTTCCCTTTCTCCACTTTTACATCTCCTAACCCGACACTAAAGTCTGCCCCAGAGTTACTATGAGAGGTTTCCTGACAAACCTGAGACTCCTTACAACATGAATAAACACCCAAAATTGGGCAAAAAAATAAAGATATGTGGAGGATTCTTTATAAAAATCATTTTGGGAAAATTGTGCTCCCCAGAGCCAGATGAGAAGGTTTAATATCTGTGCGTTAAAGGTCCAGGATGAGGTTAGCTTAGCTTAGCTCAAAGACTGGATGCAGATAGAAACTGCTAGCCATGCTCTAACTAGTCATTCCTATATTAATACTGATATGAATAAATCAAATATCAAGACTGATATATGAATGTTGAATTTGGGCTGTACCTAACGATTATTTTCATTACCATTATACTCAAAGTGACGTTTATTTCATCAATTCATTGTTCTTTTCTGTGAAATCAGAACGATCAGTTTATCACAATCTCCTAGACGCCTAAGTGACGTCTACAAAATTGCTTGTTTTGTTCCACCAACTGTCCAAAAACCCAAATATATTCAATCAACTACAATAATTACAAATAAAAGCAGCAAAATCCTCGTTTCTGAGACGCCGGAACCAGCAATGTTTGCCAGCTTTGCTTTTAAAATAACAACAAAGCAATGCATTTTAAGTCAATCGACTGCACAACTAATCATTTCAGTTGTAGTTGGATTGCTGTTTATTGGTTTGAAACAATCAAGATGCTCTTTCTCTATGAAAACATATACTATACTATAGTATATACTATACATATCCTCCAGTTTGCAAAACAACTTCACAACTCTGTATCTTCCGGGGTCATACGAGTTTTGGGACATCATTCTGAGGAATGCTGGTCAAATTGTGACCTAATTATCTTAACCAAGAGCAAATCTATGCCACTGGTTTCAGTGAAGCTTTAAGCACAGGCTTCAGCAGGAAGACAATTATTCTCATTTCCTCATTAAACCAGGGATACAACCCCCAGTTATCATCTAATTAACTCACTGAGCTGAGCTGTCTGCAGTTTTCTCTGTTGAACTCCTGAAGCAGCTTTAAGCTTACAAAAAACACCGTATTCCTCTCTGGCATGACAGTATTATTACATATATACTAATACACTATACTAATACATATATATATTAGGGCTGAAACTCACTATTATTTTCATGATCAATTCATTTGTCCATCATTGAGTCTATAATAGTATAGAAACAGAAAGGGTATGTGGCCCAGAGACGAAGGTGACAAACTGCTTTTTTACTGCCCGACCACGGGTCTAAAATGCAAATATGTTTAATTTACAATGATATGAAAACGTAAAGCGACAAATCCACATTCAAAGAAGCTGGAACCAGAGTTTTTTGTGGCTGTCCCGCCAGACTTCAGAGTCCAAACTACACATTTAATTTGAACAGTTTGATTTAAGAGAATTCAAACAAATCTAAACTTTCAAATGAGTGGAAACTCCTTGCTTTGTTTTGTTTTTAGATGAGACGCATGTCTAATGAGGCTCCTAAGGCCCCTAAACAATTAATACTGTATGTCTACCTCCTTTAATGGAGATTACAAACACATGGCTGTGAGCACACACACAGTGAAGACAGACACAGACACACACACACACCTACACCCACAGACACACTGAGGCGTTAAACCTTGCAGCTGTCTGTTTTACCGCACAGTGTCTGGCCTTTGGGAGGGCAGAAAATAGTTTGGCCAACGCCTGGTAAAAGTAGGACAATAAGTTAGAGTGTTTAGAAAGCACAGTGAGAGCAGAGTCTTCCTCCCACACCTTTATCTTCATAGCCCTGCATTCCCCTCACAAGTGCCTATATGATCTATTTATATGCATTGCTTCATGTTAAATGACTGTGGAGTTGCTAAGAGGACTTTGTCTCGCCTCTCCTTTATTCACTTGAACTATTAAACAACAAATGTGTTAACCTCTAATTAAATTATAGGACGCTCATCGAGAGGATATGAAACATTGACCAAGATAAACACAGCAGGGAACCGCAGAAGGTTAAATGCCTCCTTGTGTTGTAGATCGTGTGTGCAGTGGATTAAAGTGCCGGTGATGTCCCAGAGGAGAATATTGTAATAGCGCGTCATGTGATTGCAGCACCATGGACAGAAACCCCAACAAGGGAAACACAAGCAGGCCTTTCATGATATTACAATATCATAAAAAAAAATGACTGACCTTCTTTGGACTTTTTCCTCCGCGCCAGGGTTCCTCCTAATTTCCCGAGGAAAGATTCGTCCTTTTTCATTTTGGCGGACTGCGTGGTCGCACTAGTGTTCGCAGACATCTTTCAGTGTGATGCGTTTGTGTGCTCTCTCTCTCTCTCTCTATTATGTCTGTTAGTAATTGTCACTCCTCCCTGTGATGCGTTCGAGGCACCGGTGCGCGATCCAAAAGCCACCAAATTCACCGGCAGACAGCAGACTGAAGGAAGCGGCGTCTGTCCGTGCATCAACACAGACCAACGAATCACATGTGTTCACAGCTTCATCTGCTTCAATGTTTACCGACGGGTCATCCACAGCGCCTCTCAACGGCAGGATGAGGAACAGAGTTTATAAAGTCTGGTCTTAAAAAAGCATTATGATCTATTTAATGTAGGGTAAAATAGGACACTAAATAAATAAATAGTGCAGGGAAACCAACTTCAAACTCAGCATTCTGAGCTTTTCAATAAATGAAGACCATGAAATGGAGTTTAAAATCCTCCAAAAGCTTGTCAGAGCTTCGATTAGACCGAAGTATTGTGATCATTTAAGTAAACGTAGCAGTACTACACTATGAAAATACTTAATTACAAGTAAAAGTCCTGCATTCAAACATTTACAAAAGAAAAAGTCAATAAGTATTAACTGAAAAAATGTAAAGTATCAAAAGGAAAGTATTCATTATGATGTCTGTGTTAAAATATTTTAATGAATCATTATTATTTATGCATTTACATACAAGCAAGACTTTAAAGCTGTAGTTGGTCGAGGGGTTCACTTTTATTGCGTTCATTTTGTTTACAGTGCAACTACATTTATAAAGAGTTCCGCCTGAAATGTAGCAGAGTCGAAGGACAAAGTAGCATTAAAAGGAAATACTGAAGTTACGTACAAACTTCAGTATTATACTCAAGTGCGGAACTTGATTAAATGGAATTACTAGATTCTCTTCTGTTCACAGAGAATGAACATTCACTCAAAATCATTTTCATTTTGCAAACATACTCACACCTTGTTGGATGCAAACCACAGATTAAGATGTTTGTAACAAGATCAACAGAAAAGTTATTTCAGATGTATTACTGTATAAACATTTGAGGCTAAGTTTGCTTCGCCTTCTATAATATTTACTATCACAAATGTGCCCACAGTAAACATCATGGGGTAACAACAAACACATGATGAAATATTAACTTTTGACAACAGATTTGGGTTAAACTCACACAGAAATAAGAGTTTGATTTATCGATGGGGTGAAAAAAAAAAATCATAATTCATAGCACAGGCCTGTATTTGTCCAGTATTTAGACATTACAGATGTAAATCATTTTTGTTAAATCATAACAGATTAAGACATTTAATTTGATAATCCATGCATCAAAAGCTCTGTTAAGCCCATCAATCGTGGGGTTCACAAGATTTGTATTAATTCCAAACATGTGTCTTTTAAGAAATACACTTTATTTATCAAAAAATACAAAATGTTATCAAGGCATTTGATTGATGTGCTTCAACTGATTTCTGAATAAAAAAAAAAGGAGCAGGATCGGCTTCACTTCTCTTCACCTCCTGCAGTTTCTGGTGCTGTTTTTAGGAGACAGAAGTTCCACTTAAGTAAGTACAGGTTGTTTCAAACTCTCTGGATGTCACACATTATGTGCAATGTTGCTACGTGACGCTGCTGTTGTGAATTCACCTGTAGTCTGCAGTAGCTTCCAGTCCGCCTGCAGTCTGTGTCTCAGTCTCTCCAGCGCCTCCACGTCCTCCGGCAGAGGAGCAGGAAGCTTCCCCAGAGAGGGGGCGGCGACCCCGAGGAGAGAGGAGGCCGTGGGGCCGACACATGCCTTCTCACCTTCCTGAAACAAAATAAATTACCAACCATTAAAGTAGAACACCTGCCATTTAAAACGCCCCAAAAATGAGGGCAGAGATGAACACGTATACGTCTTCTTACCTGCATGAGCACCAGTGTGTGTCCTTGTGCGAGGCCCTGCAGCAGGCCCGTTAGCTGTTGCCACGCGGCGTCACACAGCCCGCTACCGGGAGTCCGAACCAACAGAACCAGACTGGGGTCATACTCGTATCCCAGAGGCAGGAGGAGGCCCAACACAGCTAGTGTGAACCCTGACACGTCCCTGCAGCCCTGTGAGAAGACAAATACAAATACACTTCACATCATGCAAAGAGGGGCATCATCACGACAGCATTATTATATAACATTTACTAAAATAGTCCACAGTACATTGTAAAAACTCTAATTTCTATACACAGTACCTCCTTCAGACACACAGGAATGTGAAATTTGCCTTTCTGTTCCTCTGACTCCTTGTTGCTGAACTGCACCAGGAGTGTTTTCCTGAAGATGGAAAGATTTCTGTCATCATGTTGTTCATACTGTTGCAGATAAATGTCTTTTTTTCCATCAGCTCAAGGGGAGAATTTCAACACAAAGTCTAATTTAGGGACACACAAATGACATTCACCCATCGTCTGTGCCTGGACTCGGGACCACCGCGTCTCCAACACACACGATCAGAACCCTGCATGAGGAGACAGTGGTATCAAATCAGCCTGATTTACTCATCAAACAAACAGTATTTAAAGAAATAGTTCTACATTCTGAGCTACAGTCTTTATGCTAAGCTAACTAGCTATACCGGTTGCGGTGAGCAGTTGCAGCATGCTGGACAACACACATCCTCGCCGTGGAGACGTCACGGACCAGCGCCAAGCCATTGCAGATCTGAGATGTGGTGATTAAATACGATCAGCTTGCAGCTAAGCAGATCATATCACAGCACTCAGAAAGAGGAGACTCAAACAATAATATCCAGATGGTACCTCATTCTTCTCCATTTTCTCTACAAGGGCAGTAAGACTGGAGAGGGATGTGAGAGCGTCGCTGTCATCTGAACCTTTGAGGAAATTCTCCCTTATAGTGGAAAAAACAAAAAAAGTGTTTTGCATAATAACAAAGACAAAATCGTGACTATAAACATTATTTTAAATGCAACGCCTCCTGTGATATTCTTCCTGTGTCAATAATAAGACATAAAAGTTAAATGATGAAAAATATTACCTGACTTTGTTGACTATGACCGGGTCCTCTGATGGGCTGAAGCGTTCACATCCGTCTGGGCAAGCCACACCGTCAGGGAGGACTACAGCAGTGCGAACTGGAGGAGTGACGCGTTTCAGAGGCTCTGGCCACGCCTCTTTCTCTGCGCTTTTCTCCTTTTCGTCCTTCTTCTGCTTTTCTTCTTCTTCTGCTAATTGAATGCACTTCGTGCTGATTTCAGAGGTGGGCAGCTCAGCTGGGGAAAAGAGAAATTAAATATTTTATGAAGCAGTGAAGTGAAAAGTCATCTCTGATCGAGGCTACATTAGCCGCTATTAGCGTAACACGCCTGAATCTCAGAGCGAACCGCCAGTGGCCGAGTTGCATTGTGGGCAATGTAGGCGCCAGGTTTTGACAAGGAAGGAGAATGTGTGTAAATTAAAAAAGATGGTCGTACTGCCCACAAAATAGATGATTAAGTACTTTGCAATCAGCAGCATCGTGTTCACACTGAAGTCAACGTAATCAACACGTCTTCTCTGCATCACGACTATCGATCACGATGTTACCGGTCCGAGCTATCGTTAAAAGAAAATTGTGTATCACAAATGTAAATCAACATTCCCTCTTTCACTCGGTTGAGTATGTCCAATAAGCTCACGTCTCATTCTCACAAATTCTTGCTTATCTAGTGTACATCCGGGCATTTCTCGCATACACAAAATTCACCAATTTTATGTCATATTTAGCATAGATAGTATGTTGATGTGCAATTTCAAACAGATCTCATATATCTGGTTCTGCTGGATCAAACTGTCCATGAGTCACACCATTTAAAAGAGTGCTATCCTAAAATCAATGTGACACATTTTTAAGGAACAGATGAAAAATCTCAAAAAGAATAACATGGAAGTTATACCTGCATGTTTGAGGCAGGACCAGTACTGCCTGTGAGCTGATCTGACACAGTGAAGGGACTCAAGTGCACTGAAAATAGGAAGAGTTAATTCACTACGGTTGTAAAAACATGATTTACATGATTTAATTGACGTGAGACCGACCTTGTACACGGACCATCGAGGTCCGCAGGTCGCGGCGCCGGGTCTCCAAGCAAAGTTTGAACTGTCTGACACACAGACTGGTGGAGGGAAGTCAAGTTGTATCCTCCCTGGAAAACACGATAAAATCTTTTACAACCAGACGGTCCTCCGGCCGAATGGTAGCGCGTTTGTAACGTGTCTGTGGCCTGACCTCCAGCACAGCACACACTTTCCCTCCTGCCAGGTTCATCAGGAGGTGAGTGAGGTGGGCAAAGATGTCGGGGCTGGCACACATTTCACCCTGAAAATAAAGACCCACTGACGTCACTTCACCATATAAATGTCCCAATGGGGGCAAACAGACTGGACACAGCGTTCTACAGGTCTCACAAGTCATGTCACCAAAAAAAAAAAATGTATATTTCACGGTGATGTATATTCAGTACCTCTGGGTCACCGATGGCTGAGTCAAAGCCTGCACACACCAGGACCAGGTCTGGGCTAAACTGTGACAAAGAAACACATGATCAGTCATAAGTTGACACAAATAATATCCAACACATCCGTATCTGTTAGCGAGATGTGAATTTTCCTCAATGAGTTACCTCGTATGCGATTGGCAGAAGGACGTGACAGAAGACCGAAAGATAGTCACTGTTCTTCATTCCCACCTGAATTATCACAACGGGACCTCATTAATATAAATAAAACATTCATGCACACAACCATCAAAGCAAATGTTTTACATCATGAACGCAAATACTACAAGAACATTTTCTGGTTTCAGCTTCAAAAATCGGTAATGCTGCTCGTTTGTTCTTTTGTCTAAACTGCATATTTCATTTTAATTTGATACATTAAATTATTCTTTAAATAACCAATTAAGGACATGAATAGTTAACATAAGCTGCAGCCATTTTTGCCATTTTCAGGATAATTTACATTATTGTCAAAGCAGAAATTCCATTAAAAAATTCAAAAATCCCTGACAATAACTTAGTATATCTACGGTTCCTTACTTTGTTCCATGGTACGTTGATATTGAATCCCGCCCCTTTCTCTTTGCCAACACAGTCGTAGTCTGAGTCTCTAAGTTGAGGCCAGAATCTCTGATGCTCGTAGCGGTGCCATGAGAAATAGAGCACGCTGGGAAATAACATGCAGTATTCAGAATGTATTATGCTCGAAGACAACCGCAACGTAAACAACTTAACTAGTCAGTTAGCAAGGACTCACTTTGGATCATCTTCAAAACAGGACTGCACCCCTTGACCATGATGTACATCCCAGTCAACTATCAACACCCTGAAAATATGTGAAGAAATAACTGAATACATCGTGGCAGAACTAATACAGCACGTCTATCGAGAACAAAGAAAAACAATCTCAAGTCACCTTTTCATCCCATATTTTTGTTTGGCATATTGAGCCGCTATGGCCACATTGTTGAACACACAGAACCCATTGGCAGCACTGCGCATACTGTGGTGTCCTGGTGGTCTGTCGACAATGACAAGAGGAGCGATATACATGTCAGGATTTTATGCAGTCATTGATAAATCATTTAGTCAATACCGGGAACAAAAGACAACTTACAAACAAATGCTTCGTATTCAGTTTGGAATGATGCAAGAAGAAGAAAAAGAGGCCCGCACTTAAGTAGCACCAAAGTTAGAACAACAACAACAAAAAAGAGAGACGCTCACTGTAGCATCAGGGTACATATCAGGACTGCTGTGTCTGAGGGGTTAACGGCCTCACCTGACCAGAGCCATGCCGTTCCTCACCTTCCCCGTCACAACACTGTCCACTAGTTGCAGTGCGGCGCCCGCAGCCAGCTTGGCACAGTGATAGATGTTCTAGGACAGTAAATGAGAAAGATGAAGGGTTAGGAGTGAAGCTGACCTACAGAAATTAATAAATGGCAACAGCTGCAACTCCGCTATCAAGAATATCAAGCACTGGACGGGACTAACTGGGTGGAAGTAGACGTCCCCATACTGCAGGGTGAACTCCTGCAGGTCCTCCAGAGTCATATAGGGGGTCTTCTTCACTGCCTCCAAGTACTCCTCACTGTTAAGATCAGCAAAGTGCATGTCGATGAGTGGCTTTAGGTGTTTATTTCAGCCTCAAGAAGAGGAGAGAACAGTGAACTGAACCAGGGCTCTTTGTCGACATCAGGACCGACCTGTGAACCAGCAGGATGTCTGCGTCGGTCGCCTCGCGCACAGGTACGGCGACGCATCGATCAGCAAGACCGGCCTTAACCAAAGCTTCATGACTCACTGTCAGGCGCTCAGGTACCTCAATCTTACATACAGGGCTGGAAAAAAATATTAAAATGATGGTCCATACAATAATATTAAGTTAAGGACATTACGTTAATAATTAAGTTAGTTGTACATTATGAGCTAGTCATTGGTGGTTTAGCAATTGCAATTTCATTTTTTGAGCACAAACATTAGAAACAGATGTGAACCTGTCAAGAAGCAGTGGACCATCCCTTAAATCAAGAATACACATTGTTGATAAATATGAAATGGTGCTGATAATACATACAGCACATGACATTCACACCTCTTGTGGTCTACAGTGGTGATCTTAGTGGAGAAGTTTAGTGTTTTTGGGGTTGTGCTTGTTTGGTGTACGAGTGTACACACTAACCATATGGTACAAAATACAAACAGAAGAGTTGTTTCTAAATATGTGAGATTATGTTAAACCGTATAAACGTGTACTGCAATACACCAACTCTATAAACAGCGTCAGACAGCTGTTAGAGCTAGCCCATTAGCCATGAAACAGTGAATGAAGTGCTGAAAAGAGTGCAAAGTAACAACTACACTGCATGAAACCGATAGTATCGACAAAACAAAGACGTAACGAGTACATGTGATAACTTTACGCTTTTCATTTGTGAGGAAATAAACTCAGTGATTAGAGGGTAACGTTGTATGACCACAGCTGTTAGCTTTGAAGCTAACGCTGCTGGTGCTCCTCGTTAACTGTCCCCCGGGCCAGCAGCAACACGACTAACCGCAACTTCAGTTCCTACCATTATTTAAAAGACACGACTCAGATAAGGATAACGTTAACCGAGGTAACGAGTCTAACTACAGTTTAGCGTTACTTGTACCCACCTTCTCTTTGTACACCCATGCTACCAACGCGATGAGCAAAGATGAATGAAAACAGGTGAAACGTGCGCAAAGGTTAGCGTTAGGACGCAGTCGTGGCAATTCAAATATACCATGAAACACAGTACATTAAGCGTGATTCATTCAACAGTTACTTACTCAACCCAGAGCAATTTGTATTTGGTCATCTCCTCATCATATACCAATGCTGTTCCCATCTTCATCAACCGCGACGTTATTTCTCAAACCTGTCAAACTGCACAGGACAAAGTGTCATCAATGCAACAGTTTCGTCTGCAATCATTGCACGAAGTCAGTACGACGGAGAATATGTTATGCAGCTAAACAAACCTTTGAAATTCACCCAACAACACCACAGACTGCGGTCGAAAAGTCCAAAGATTGGCCCAACCACGTTGTAAACCAAATGCTTTAAACCCTGAACCCTCACAGACGTACTGCCGTCACCTGTTAAATGGTTGAGTGTGAGAGACTGCACGGGACTGAAATGGTGTAAATACGAAAGGAACAGCACTGTGTGTGTAATTTTTGGACTTTTCGACAGCAGCCATATAAGTCTTCTTTGAGTTTTGTGGAGGTTGTTAAACAGTTTAATAGTTCATTAGCGCCATCCTCTGGGTGGGGTCTGGTACTTCTCTTCTTTACTTCTTTACTTTTAAATTGCTAAATGCTTGATGTATACATGTGTTTTGAGTTTACTGGTTAGAAGACGCTTTTGTTTGGATAGATATGGTAGTATCTACCAAACAATAGTTTTTATATCAAAACACTCACACACACAAATCTACTTTGTACATAAGGTAAGAACCTTTATAATAGTATCTATTTACTTTGACATCATTTGAACACCTTCACTTCAAATATTTTATGCTTTTGTCTTGATGCTTTTACGTTTTGTCCGGTGTTTTCTCAGTTTTATTCTCCTGACGTAACATTGTTTTATTTTAACTGTATTTTTGCAGATTTTACCAGGTTCTTTTTTTATGTTTACATATTCATGGATGTACTATATTTTCTCACAACCAAAAGACAAATGGGAGTTACATGATCCTTTTTTAATAGAACAAACAGTGCAGTAAACAACTCAAAGTATATTACCAGTACAAAATATGAAAAACAGATCAGATGACATGAGAACATTTTGGTCTGGCAACACGATCAACTATCTTTTAGGAAGTGGTGGATTGTTCCTGTAGGAAATCTGTGGATTGGAATTTTGTCTCTGAAATCGTGGATGTTCATTTGATAAGGATGTTTATTTAGAAAATATTGACCTCTGACACAGTTTCTTTCAGAGTCTGAGTTCAGGCCACTTAGGCATTCGTCTATTGTTGATCACTAGCTTTATTGGCGGCAAACAAAATGACCTGATGTCCTGGTTCCACGATGAGAAATTAGATATCATTCTTCTATTTCAAGCAGTTATCTCAGCAATCGTGGCACCCACCTCCCCCACCATCTCCTCTCCTCCCTCTGTCTTATCTGCTGTTTCCTCCTGTGTTCTTGAGGTAACCTCCCTTCCCTCCCTTCCCTCTCCTCCTCCTCCTCCTCCTCCTCTCCTGCACGTCCTGCACAGCAGGAGAAGAGCTCTTCTGCATCTCTTCCTGAACGACGGGTCACATGCAGCGTACAGGAGAGGGTTAAGGCAGGAGTTGAGATAAGCTAAACAGGTGACGTATGGCTGAGCAGCCAGTAAAATCTGATCCAAAGAGCAGGAGTGTGGGACAAAACCAAACTCCAGCAGGATGGAAACAGTCTTATTAACATGCAGAGGCAGCCAGCACAGAAAGAAAGCCATCACTAAAGTGACGATGACCCTGAGGAGTCTTCGCTGGCGCCTGCGGTCAGGACGAGGGCCCCGCCCAAAATGTCTGCTCAGGAGCTGGGCCAATGAGCAGTAGCAGACCAGCAAGATGACAAGAGGAAGCAGGAAGCCGATTAGAGTTGATTTAATACTCAAAGCGGCCGCCCACCACATCTCCGCCTGCTCTCGATCTGTCTCCTCCAACTCTGCTCCAATCAGCATGGAGTAATCCATTTGGCAGGAGAGGAAGATTGTTCCAGAGTCAGTAGTAGGATGAACTGGCTCCAGCTGCCAATCATAATCAGATTCAGGGTCTACCTCCACCTCCCTGACAGAGCGCAGTAGTAAACCAGGAAGTGCCAGCACCCCCGCCAGCACCCACACCCCTCCAAGTATCCACAAAGCCCTGCTGGGGCACCTCTGCGGGGCATGGTGGCTGGAGTGCCGGCATCCGGTCAGAACCCAGTACCGCTCCACACTGAGCATGCTCAGGCTGAACACGCTGGCATACATGTTGAGCGCAGTGAGGAAGCTGCTGATTTGGCAGAGCGGTTGCCCGAAAGGCCAGTGGTAGCCCATCGCTGTGTAGACCGCCCACAGAGGGAGAGTCACAAGGAAGCAGAGGTCAGCCAACGCTAAGCTGGCTATGAGAGAGTCCGTTAGAAAGCGGGAGGGACGAGGGATGGAGGGAGGATACGAGGACGAGGCCAAGGTGTGAGAGGAGGAAGAGCCGCCGTTTTCTGTCTTCCTCTGAGGAGAGGACCTGGGGTGAAATCTACCAGCGCTGTTCATGTTCTGCAGGCTGCTTCTGAAAATGCCAGCGCAACAGAGTTTTGCAGTTCCCCTCCCATCAGCCCGGTCCAGGTAGGCCCACAGCACCAGGCCGTTGCCGAGGCATCCAACCAGGAAGGCCAGCAGGTAGACGGACGGGATGATGGAGAAGGAGGGAGACCAGTCGCTGTAGTCACAGTGGAAGAGTGGAGTGGGAGAAGGAGAGGGGGAGGTGAGGAAGTCTGCGTCTGGCATCTGTGTGTCCATCCTCCATTAAATCATTTGCCACTTTTTAAAATCACTGGACGTCCCACTACTTTCCTGGCGAGCTGAAGTTTGGTCAGTATAATGTCTCGAAGCAAAAAGTCTCCTCCAGTGGTATTATTGTTTCTGGGCCCACATTCCTGTAGTGGATTGTCCCCCTGTTCAGTCAAAACACAATTCAATTCTTAAGACTTTTGCAACAGGTTCAAATGCTGTAAATACTGTATGTGCACAGCATGTGACAACAAGGCAAAAGTAAGCAACGCACATATTACTGTGTGAGTTTAGTCCAGGAATTTTAGACTAATCTGCCCAAGAATGCTGTAAACAGACTTTTTCAAACAACACTGAAATGTAATTAATGTGTTGTGCACAGGCGTCTCTTGAAAAAGACATTCTGCTTTTGCCGACCGCTTTAGACCTTTATGACAAAGAGTTTCATTGCTACAAGAGAGACCAGATTCTCCCATTGCACGAATAGGCTTCAGTAGCTCCCAATCAGTTTAAAGAGGCAATGAGCCTTTCCCATGCATTGACAATTTATCATTTAAGAAATATGTTGTATGCTAATAATGCAGCATGTGAATCTTTTGTCTGTAATTGCTTATTTTTTACAGTTTCCTATGCAAAACATTTTTTTTCAATTCATACAGTAAATTTGGATTAGAGGCTTAACTGCATGTTTTGCATGTAAACATGGCATCGTAGCGTTATGATGAGGCTCACAACTGACACTTACCTCAGGCTTGGACGATGAAATCTCTACTGAGATGATGGCGTGATGATGATCATTGTGGAGCAAAATTCAGCAGCTGCCCTCTCATCCTGCCTTCCCTCATTCCACTTTCTCTCTGTGACTTTTCCTCCTGCTTCTCTCTCCATCTCTATATCTGTGCTGAGCCAGCTGAGGAAGGTGTGTCTAAAGTCCTTTACACACACACACACACACACACACACACACACACACACACACACCTCCATTCTCTCATTCTCAAACTAGACCACCCTGGCAGAGGGTTACGAGACCTGCAAATAACCCCCCTCCCCATAGCACAAACCCTCCCGAGAGACACAATAACATCACTCATCCTCCCCCCCCTGCAAACACACACAAACCCGAGACACACAAACAGATCCCCCACAATCCGCTAGGCTGCTCATATTCTCGATGCACAGATACACACACACACACACACACACACACACACATCCAAATGCACGCAGTACCCAAATGTGTGTCAATACAAACACACTCTTTTGTTGTGTCTCACATGTTCAAACACACACAGTGTGTACAGTGGTTAAATGTAACAAGCCACACTGAGCACAAACAAATAACGGCCCTCACTTTCACAGTCTGACCGCAGCATCAGAATGTGTGTGAGGCAGCCTTATTTAAAACCATCATTCTGTAAATACCTGAAGTAAAAAAGAACAATAGTGACAGATTACAGATGACCCACAGCTGTGTTGTCTCTCGCCAAAAGGAGGCTTCCAATTCACTGTTGTGTCATACTTACATATGATTTTAGGGTTATTTCTGACACTTGTATTGTCTCCACTACCCTGCATTGATGTTTTCACAAACATTCATATCTGATAGAGCAATTTGCAAATACAGGTATAGATAGCATTATTAACCCATTAAAGTATGGTTGTCTATCAGAGTAACTGTTTTTATATGTGGATAATGAGTGGAATATAAATTTAATTACTACATTACTGACCAGTAATTACTTAAATTGTTATTACAATACATACTTTTACCCTGATTAAATGTTTGGTGGCAGCTTCCAAAGCGAATACCATAAATTGGTCAGTTTAGGTGTCAGCTGTTAGCATTTGGAGACGCCACTAACTTCTGGTTCACTGCCTCACAACAGTTTTGTCCAGAGCAGCATCTCCTTTACACTGTGACAATTTCTTTTTTTAAAGTCACATTTTGGCTTTAACTTGTGATCATTTTTAAGGTTCTGTTTCTGTTATATCTAAGCTTGGATATTAGATGGATGTATGCTGTAGGTCAGCATGGGGTTAGAGTGTAAACAGTGAAGATGTCTCGATAGTAAACAGGAAGTGTTTGTTACCACAGGGGCAGAGGTCACGCTGCCATCAACCTGTTGGTATGGAAAGAGATGTTTCCAAAAACATTCCACAGTCTTTTCTCTCACAGAAACATGGTGGTGGACACACACACACACACACAAGTAAAGAAAGGCAGAGTAAATACAATTGTTTCATCGAGAAGAAAACTGTATGCTGAGCATCACAGTGGGAACAACAGGGGGAAGGAAGTGATGCAGTGTAAGGATGTATGAAAGGACAGACCTCAGACCTTATATACAGATAAATCTTCTGAAAACGGCTGGTATCGATAGCCTGAATTGCAGTAACTGTATTGGCATTTTTATAATTTTGGTGATTTTTCCTCCACCGTCACTACGAGGTTGGAAAAATTTAATTCACAATCTTTGGATTGTGAGTGAAATGTACCATCATTTAGTGATTTTTCAAATTTGTCCAACACTTTAGTCATACTAATGACTTTTCAATCAGCCTCAGCTGCACTTTGTATTTAACACTAATTAGCAAATGTTTTTTTCTTCTCATGTAGTGAAAATGAGAAGAAAAAACCTGCTACAAATCAAGAAGGGTCAGCTTGTTAGCATTGTCATTGTGAGCATGTTAGCATGCTGACTTTAGCATTTAGCTACAAGGACACAGAGATGCTAACATGGCTGCGGACTCTGAGTTTATACCTTGGATTCTCTGGAGAGCAGTAACGGTACTCAGTGGATTGTCCTGGTGAAACAAAGTGAATTACAACACATTTAAGAAAGGCTTTATTACATTGGTTTCGGTTCAGTGGTTCCTTGGGCTTAAGAACACAAAGTGTATTTCCTTTTTGGATATGTTTGGCCAACCTTTTTCTAGGCCTATAAAGAGCTTGTGGCACAGATGGAAAGCTGTGAGCTCTGAGTTCATCAGACATTAGTGCAATGAGGCTGAAAGGTTTGAAATATTAAACACATTAAATGAAGGTAATGGGCTAAGTATTGCCTTTTTCACAGCTGATGTTTCCCTCATTGCAGGGAAATTACACGTGTTATTTATTAATGACTTACAGGAACACTTAGTGTAAATGGAACAGAGTCATTATTAATATTGTTAGTAAAATGTCTGGGGTGAAAAAAGACCTTCTGTCTCTCCTTGATTAATATTTACCCCACTGTTCAGTTGTGTTTTCAGTACATTTGTCACATAATTACTTTACAATTGTCAGCCAGAATTACTCGGAGCTCCTGTGGTTGCGCAGGACCTTTAGGATCTCTGAGCTGTGATGGCCACTGATGGATTTTCATAACTACTTGTAAAGTGAAAAAAGATAAGAATTTGCATAATATGCCTGGGATGGTATGAAGCGCAGAGGCAAAGTCCACACAGCGGGACACCGTTTCAAAGGGACTGAATGCTCTGTGGAAACTGCACAATTCGTCATGATCGTCTACAACAGATCGGATCAAACGCTCATCGGCCTTCTCGTCGTCGTGATGGCGGCAGCGGAGGTGCAAGAAAAGCTCTCACCTGAGTGTAAACAGTTCCTGTACATGGGCACGCTGCCTCGGGGACTCGAGGAGCAGCCTTTTAAAAAGATTTGCCAGTTCTACGAGGGCAACCCGCGATTTGTCACCCTGTACGACACCATCAACCACATCCCTGTATATTCGGCGTACACCTTCAAGCGCTCGGACGGCTCCAAGAAGGTTGATGTGCCTTGGATGTACGAGCCACAGGTAGGGGCTGAGTGTTGCATTTCCTTTTAGGAAAGTATCATTTCCAATGTTCAGGATGGGAAAATTAGGAAAGATCCTTTGGCAATGAGTGTTATCTGTTAATCTACTTACCTAACATAATTTCTAGTGATGACACTGTTTGTCCTGACAGCTCTCCACAGTGTCTGATTCTCGTGAGATGCAGCAGTTCCCTTCAGAAAACGTCCACAAGAATTTTGAGGACGCTCAGGCCGTGCTTGACGACTACTCTAACTCTGTGAACTTTGAACGTGGCCAGCTGAATCCAGACGAGCACCAGGCCCACCCGAACGACAAAGCATCCACCTACACCCTGACGAACGTGGTCCCCCGAGCCAGAGAGTTCAACATTGGGCCCTGGAAGAACCACGAGCACACCATCCGCAGGCGGCTCAACAACTACTGTCGTGGCGCCGCCTATGTGATCACCGGGGTCACCACCTCGGGCCAGACAATCCGCCGCCACAACATCAACCGCCTGGGCATCCCCACCTACTTCTGGTCGGCCTACTGCTGCACTGATTTTGACCACAATGCGCCGTACTCAGAGCGCTCAAAGTTTCCTGCGTTTGCAGCTCATGGGCTCAACGAAAGGGAGGATAATAAGGTTCAAGAGATGACGGTGCGGCAGCTGGAGGAATTCCTGAAGAAAGTAACTTACGTTGCCAGCTCTTTCCAGATCTTCTATGACAACTGTGTGCCTCTTAATAGTGGGAACAGTGCCCTGCACCTGCCTTGAGAAAATGGGGATGGGTCCTTCATATTTAGTAGATTTGACATTCCCACCAGTGTCGATAATATTCAAC
Source organism: Anarhichas minor (assembly GCF_050575085.1). NCBI lineage: Eukaryota > Metazoa > Chordata > Actinopteri > Perciformes > Anarhichadidae > Anarhichas > Anarhichas minor. Next base: position 11,485,191 of record NW_027466457.1, read on the forward strand.
ATTTAGCAGCTGAGTAGGAGTGAATCGTTTCATATTTATTTTAATCAATCTACTCTAAATTCTACAGTTTCCTTGATTGAACTAAACTTGTCGCCCACATATCTCAATTTGATTCCCATCCAATTTACAGTTTTGCATATAATTGCTTTGTGGCAGCTTGTTTGCTGTTTAAGATGTTAGTCACACCACTATTACTCTGGTTGTTGTTATAATTGGATTAATCTTCACTTATTTTATGATGTATTTACTGTATTTTTTAGTTTAACAAAATATACTTTATTAAAAAGGTCCACTTACTAGCTTCTCTGAGCTGTTTGCAGAAGATGATGTCATTGAAGGCTCTAAAGAGCTACTAAGTGGACCTGTGAGCTTATTTTGTTACATATACTGATCCTCCATGCTAACATCTGTCAGAAAATATAAAAATATCCCCATTTGTAACCAAGGTACATTTCAAAACTCTGCAAATTCTCCAATAAATATATTTCAACTATGTTGAGTCCGACGGTGCATAAACTCGCCATGAAAACCCTACATGGTTGTACTCTTCATTCACTTTATCTCATGCACCTGCCTCTGTGGGCCTTTTGTGCAGCACAGACAGATTAGACCGACTGTTTTACATACAGCCACTTAACTGTAGCACTACTGAGCACTTCTCTTATGAAAAGCCACGCAGACAAATTCAAGACACACTGCCAATATACAGATTTTAGCTTTTTTTATCCTTACTAGAATATTCACAAATACACTAAAGAGTTTAACTTTCCGATGAATAATAGGATTTTGTGTTTCCCTACTTATCAGAATAGAGTAATACAGTAACAGTTACCGGTAATAACGTTTCAGGGGTTCAGCCGCTTGTAGTGTCTTATAGCTCTGTTCTGAATTTTTGTGGTACTCCCTTTTGTTAAAATTAGGATCTCAACCGTGAACTAAATAAGTTCTAAGCTGAATTAAATCGAATTAAAGTGGAGCGTAAAAAAAGAAAGGATAATATCACTCCCAGTAAACATTTTTGTGGCTTTGTTCATCATTATTATTGTTGTCGTTTAGAGTCGGGATCTGGTAAGATGTCTCATAGCTGATACAAACAGCATGAAACCATAAAAAGAGTGAAATGACCCAAAACTAGGAGGGCAGACGGACCCCCGGGGTGAATGATATGATTCGCATCTAGTTTGAGAGGGTAGCTGTGTTCTGCCAGCTGGCATGTGCCACAGTGCCAGATGGTCAGCTCCACTATTTGACCAGCAGCAGACTGAAAGGATCCTAAAATACATTTCACATCCTTAAATGGAAGCACACTTAACTCTGAGGGCCAGTAGAGGGAGACAATCTGTGTGTATCTAAACACTCTCCCATGGGAAAGATGTGACTTTTACAATTGTGCATTGAACAATATTGAAAAAGAGCCTCATGATGAAAATAAATCAACCGCATATTGACAACACTTGTGTCTTAATAACAGTCAAAGACAGACTTCACACTATAAACTCAATAGTTTTAATTTCTTTCTGCAAGAGTTTTTTTTCAATTTACACATTCAGCTCAAAGTTAAAAAACAAAAAAGAACCACATTTTTCTGTACAAAAGGGGCGTGCCGAGAGCCCCCTGAGCAGCAGGGCTTAACGTACGAGACAGCACCCTGGCAGCACACAGTCCACTCAAATCATTGTCAAAATAAACTGAGTCATCTCAGCACAGAAACACAGCAAATAAAAACATTAAAAAAGAAAAGCTGAATAATGATACATTGTTGCTCTTTGTAGTTCAAAGAAATAACCTTTTGGCTTCACACAGAACCCAATTCTCTCCTTCACACACACACACACATACAGACACACGCGCATAATACACTTAAAAACACTCACAACAGTAAGTAGCCACAGTAGACGGGTGCTTTGCGGCCTGCAGCAGTTTGTGCCAGAGTGTGTGTGTGTTGGTCTCAGTTGAACCAGGTGGTATTGAGCTGCGTCTGTTTCTTGATGCTCGTGTCCAACTTGAGGACCTCTCTGATGGCCATGGTCGCGTAGGTTGAGGGAGGCAGAGAGAACTCCATCCGCAGAGCCCGATACTTCCCCTCTGTGGGAGGAAGGAGAGACAAACTGGATCAGAGAGTGCTAAAAGATGGCTGTCAAAAAACTAAAAATCAGCATTCATGCATCTCAACCCTATGCATCTTATATACACCTCGAGCTTATGCTCCATTCATCAAGGTGAGACAATCGACAGACAGGCTGTAGTTTGACCATTTATTTTTTATTCTTTTAATGATTTTGAGGAGCTCTGCTCAGCAGTTGAATCATTTCAGTGTCTCCATTTTTTCTCTGTTCAGTAGTTCTTTTGTCCACAGATTGGTAGTCCGGTGTGTTAACACACACCAAAAAGAAACCATAAAGAAACCGTACCTTTGTTGAAGACAGGAGCGGGTTTGTTCTCCATTTTCTCAAAATCGCTATGCACCAGGGAGATCCTGGGGTCGTCGTACTGGATCACCTCCCTGCATCAAAGAGAAAGAAATACCACAAAACACCAGGTTAGAGGCATCGCAGTATTACAGAGCAATTAAAGTAAAGCATTCAAATACCTGCAGTAAGCAATAACAGCCTCCGTATTACAGTAAGGTTAGTATTACAGCATAAAGGGCTTCGTACAACAGTGTTACACCATGTTAAAAAATAATAAACTAGTATTAATTTGGTGCTGACCAGCTGACATCACTGGGTCTGATGAGGATGCGTCTGTAGGCTCCAGCCAGAGAGTAGTCCTTCACTTTGTGTCTCATTTTGTCGATGTCCAACCCGTCTGCAGTGAGCAGCTCTCTGTATCCTTTACCCACTGACAGGCAGACACAAGCATCACAGTCAATTACAAGCTTGTTAGTGTTAAAACCACTCAATGTTATTCTTCACAGCTATCTTTTCATAATACTTGCAAAAAAAAGAAGAAAATAACTCAAAATCCAACAGAGCGACTTCTTACCGGGATGAGTGGGGTAGATGACATCAAACCCAGGAAGTGGCATCACAACGTCATGGATGGAGCAGCTCTCGGCCTCCTCTGCAGACAGCACGTGTGCTGTAGCTTCATGAGCACAGACAACATCAGCATTAGTTTTAGTCTGTTTCAATAATACAAACTATCGGTTGGAAAGTCGATTTTTTTCTTCTGTAGACTTAAGCTGGGTAACAACACATTGACTTGATTTGGTGGCTTTTAACTTCTGGTGACAGAAGAAAATAAACTACCTCATTTTGGATATCTGTTCCTTCAAACTATTTCCTGTTCTTTGAAACTCTTGCTGAAGTATTAATTTGACATTTTGAAAAATGCTTGTATTTGCTTTCGTGCCGAGAGTTAGATGATACCACTCTCATGTCTCTACGTGAAATATGAAACTCCAGCCGGCAGAGGGTTAGTTTAAAAATGTGTGCTTGTTGAACCATTCCTTTAATATTTAACATTAACATGTGAGCTACTTACTTCCTTTGAGCACAAGGTCCCCCTCCACGGCCTTCAGGCCGAAGGCCTCGATTCTCCGGCTCACCATGGTGTTCCACACAACGCTCTGGTAGCTGTGGATGTACATCAGGCGGTTGTTACGAGGGATCTGAAAAAAAGAGCAAAGAGTGATCAGAGATATGCAGAAACCTTTGAATGTGAACGAATGGTCAGTGAACATGATGGTTTAATAAAAATAGACAGTTATTTTCGAAGCAGCATACAACACATAGTTACACCTGCCCAGTGCAGTAGTCGTACTTCTGGTCGGGCACTTTGACTGGCTACTATACTACTTCTTTTATGTTCTGTATGTCTCGCTCACATTTCCAGCCTATTAATAGCATCATTACTAAAAAAAATAATAAGATAAACCAACCAGTGCAAAAGCAGTGACGATGTTCTTCTGGCCGTACATAGACAGGCCTCGCAGCAGCTGCCCCTCAACGCAGCGCTTGTTGGGCAGCTTTTTCAGGGCGGCCTCTGGGTCCTGAGTCTTTGCCCACTCCTCCCTGCAGCGGACCAGGAATTCTTTCTCCGCTGGGGAAAGCAGTAAAGATGGAGGAAGGTTTGACATACTTCTTAACCACTTAGAAGCAAAGACTGTGAGGACAAAACAAAGGGCTCATTACCTCCAGGACGAGGCTTCAGAATTAAATCCACCACCTCTTTCCAGTTGTTTTTCAAGATAGCCCTGCCCCCGAACAAAAGGAGGAAACAGCCCTTCAGTCAACTTATAATCTAAATTGTATGTCAGCATCTCCTCGTGTCATGACCTTACCTGCCAACTTGTTGTGTAGGCACAGCTGTGGTGCCAAAGCGCTGCATGCCGTAGTAGTTGATGAAACCCGTCTGCTTGAGGGATGACAAGGCCTGACTGACCTGCTCATCTGTCCCCGAGATGTTTCTGGGACACAAAGTGCAGTGATGTTAACACAGTGTGCCTGAACAATTTCAATGGAGGAGACAGTGTTTTACAAAAAATGGAGACTAGAAGCTTAAATAAAAAGAAACAAAACATAAAAAGTAATGATCAAATTTAAACAAAATTCACGGACAATATCTTTAGACCTGGGAGTTAATGCTAGTCGTTACTTGTGGGATACACAGCAACTGGTTGGTGACAGCTAACCAGCATTCACAACAGAGCACAGGAGAGGGCTCTGTTGAACATACGTGAACACTCAACATAAACAACACCTGCTGACCTGATGATCACAGTGAAGTGGTTTCCCTGCAGCTCTCCCAGCTTAAGAGGGTGGTTTTTGTAGCAAAAGTTTCCCAGCTTGAGGTTCATGAGGCACTTGTTGAGGTGAGCCAGCCTCTCCGCTGTGATCCTGAGAGGACAGGGACCAGGTTTCTTTAGTTACTGTACAACAAGCCGATCCACCAGAGATAGTCTGCCTAGTAACAGCAGAAACACCTCGAGATGCAGCATGTACCACCTATTTACAATCACCCGCAGACAATTTGGAAATGGAAGCACAGTCATGAATGTTAAAGCATAACACACTCACTTGAGCACTGCAATCTCCTGCACAGTGATGGCTCTCTTGTCCTTGGTTCCCATGTAGGAAAACATGTTGGGTCTGAGCCTAGAAAGACAAACGATGGTCCTTAGCTACAATCACATTTCATGGGGAAAATAAACTGTCAATCTGTCTCTTATTATCCAGTGATGATCTTTGTTTATGTGCTACATTCAGACCTGAGGAACTTCGAGAGAACATTGATGGCGTCCATAGTGTCCTTGTTCTCCTTGTACAGGACAAAGTGGCAGAAACTGCCACGGTTTTTGGGCCAGAAGTGTTTCCTCGGAGCTTTTCATGGACACAGAAGAAAAGGTTGCACTCAAATACAGATTATGAATTGTTGAGCTAAACACACACAAAAAAAAAAAAAAATACAAAATCAAATTTAAAGATTCAAGTTAAAGCGTAACAGATTTTGCACTACCACATGTTTACCTGTAAAGAAAGCTACTTTGTGATTGCAAAAAAATAACATAATACTTTATTTAGAAAATCAAAAAGCATTTTAGCAACCGACACCTAACTCCATCTGGGTTTTACCCGTTTCCTCTGCGCTGTGTGGAGAATAGGTTCTTACCTGCAGCTGCTTTGACCTCTATCCACCAGAGAGGAGCAATAGGAGGATAAAATAATGTTACTGAGAAAGAGATGTTTAAGGATCGTGTGGTGAGTTGTCAGGGGTGAGACCTCATGCATGGGCCTGAGAGTGGAATAATGGCATTTAAATGGTTTTTGCAATAAGGGAGCAGGGTTTGTCAACGCACCACGATACTGAATCTCCTCTTTCCTTATTCTCTTTTAAAGTGTTCATTCTGACCAAAAATCAGTAATCCACTGAACAATCAGTCATAACCAAAACAATGAGTGCGATGCATTGGAGCAGAACCATGCAGGTGTCTTGATCATGAACATGCACAAGAGCATGCAACATATTGTACTGCACTGGAGACCACATGCACTGCAACACATAAGCTTACGGTACACATGCAATAAGTCCGTTCTCTGATTTACTGGTTATGAAGTCTGTCCAGACAGTTAATGACATCTGGTTCCGTCTCCTCTCCACATACCTGCTAACGCCTTCTTCCCAGCAGCGTGGTAGGCCACGATGAACTTGCGCCCTTCCTTCTCCTCCGTCTTCGTCTCCAGACCAGCATACTGAGTCTTGATGGCTTTGTGGACCAGCGTCCGCTTCTCTTTAGTGTCATCCATCACCTACAGATGTGAAAAGAGGAGTAAGGACATTACGTAAAAAAAAAAAACTCTTTAGGGACGTCATAAAAGGGATCCGGGAAGTGTAGACTCACCTCAATGGAGACGTTGTCCTCTTTATTCTTGAAGAGCTGCAGCTCCCCGAGCTGCTTCTTCTGCTCTTCAGTCAGCACGTCAGCATCCTCCGGCTGCGGCTGAGCCTCTGGGACTTCCTGAATTAGATGATGAATTAGATATGATAATCGGGCTCTATTTTTCCACTTCTCCATAATAACGAGCTCGACAGCTGTTTTTCCAAGACACTTGGGAAGATATTCGCGAATATCCAGATAATGGAAATTCACCACGATCAACTAACTGAGTGTTCTTCTTTATTGCGATCCACAATGAAATCCTATATACATCCTTATAGAGACGTGACACTGGTGATTGAAATTCAACCCAACATCTTACCTCAGCCTCTGGAGGGATAGAGAAGTCATCTAAATGCACAATCTTGCCTTGTTTGCTGATTTCATTCACCACGAAATCTGAATATCTGAGAACAAGCCGCAACAAATCATCTGTTAAAACAATCCAAACTGAAAGAAATTAGTCAAACTTCTTAATGACTCTGGAGGACGAACCTTTCCTTCAGGATTCCCGAGAAGCCCTCGTGGTCACTGACATACTTCAGGATGCCCACATCCAGCTCAGTGAGGCCATGCTTCATCATATCGGCAAAGGTCTCGACGACCTCCTCCTCCTCCTCTCCATCGCTCGCGGGCTCTTCCTTCACACCATCGTGGGGGGGGCCTCCATTCTTTTGATCCTCCTCGACTTTTGGTTTCTTTGACGGCGTGTCTTCCTCGTCATCCTCTGGACAGCCTCTCTTTTCCCCGACTTGGACAGGCTCAGACTCAGCCATCAGATGCTATTAAGTTGCATTATGGGAAATGTAGGATCCATTTTTTTGGGAGCCTGAACCATATTTGCCAAATACCCTCTGTGACAGATCCCCCTTGTATCTTAAACATGTTGTGGTGTAATGAACAGGAACAAGTTACATTTGCACATTAAAACAATAAGCTGTGAACATCACGGCTCCTGTTGCATCTCCAATTGCAAGTCTGCCTACTTTGTGGAAGTTAACATTAATTTTGGTATGATGCATCTTGTTTTATACACCATCACTAGTAACATATTAAAACTACTGTACTTGCATCTACGCAGTAATGTAACACTGCTGCACTGACGTCAACTCAAAACACAGCTGTGTTGTATTGCAGTGTTAGTTCGAGTAATGACAACAAGCTGAACTGACGTTAATGGCCTAGAAACTAAGATGCTACTGACTTACTGTTTGTGGAGCTGAGGAGGCGAGAAACAGACGTGGATGTGGGAAACTCTTCTGGTCTCACAGCTGCCAAACACTTGCAGACTTCTTACCGGACCCGAGTTTAACACAGCCACTGGAAAGACACGATGAACATAACGTAATGCTGACATCGCCAAAGTTAGCAAATCCGCTAGCGCATCCGCACTGTCGTCTGTTAGCTAGCATCGCTGGCTATAGTTAGCGCTGCTAGCAGGAAAGCTGTAAATAAATAAAGCGAGAAACGTTGTTGTTTTCTAGCCAAAAGTCTGATTTAACTTACCTGCGTTTGGTGATATTCAGAAGAGTACGAACTGCGTTGAATGCCAGCTTTTCCCACACGTGTGTGTGTATGTGTGCGCTTGGTTCCGGAAACAGATCCCAGCCTAAAGCCCGCCCCCTGCAAAACGTTTGGTTAAGGGACCTGTCAATCATGGAGTTTCAAAGCAGCGCATTTGAAAGATGGCACTCTTAACTTAAACAAAATAAAACCAAAAAAACACTGACTTAAAGGTTCGCTGGATAAATCGACGGCAAAATTATGATAAAAAAGGAGTAATAAAAAAAAAATCCACAACTAAAAATGATCATATTTACATGTTAAACGTTGAAAACTACTCATAACTTTTCTTCTGCAATACTACAAAATGCATGTCATCATGATCCATTTTTCTCCTCTGATACTGTTTGACTGTAATGTCCTTTATTTTCACCGGCGCCGTGGCTTAGATGGTTAAAGCGCCTGTCTAGTAAACAGGAGATCCTGGGTTCGATTCCCAGCGGAGCCTTTTCACCGTGAAGCCCTAAAAGACAATCCAACAAGATAAATATCTAGGGCAGTGATTATATTAGATGTGCGTATGAAAAAAGCCACCCATTTGTGAATGGGTGGCTTTGTCAATGCTAGCTTTGTCTGTGCTTCACTATACTGTACGAATTATATTGGAACTGTAACAAATTGATAAGTTATCAACTGAAAATTGATCAGCAAACATTTTAATAATCGATGAGGCAATCAAGGTTATAAGGTAAGACGATATTTTCTGGTGAGGATTTCAAAGACGTATGCAATATTTGCAAACACATAATGAGGAATAAATGGGGATTCAAAAATAATGGGGACAAAGCCTATATCTTTTACATGGTAGCAAACTATTTTTGTAAGAGATTGGGGATTATAATGATCGTAGTCCTAGTAACAAATGTGCACCTTTGTGATTATTATCCATAAACTTACCATAAACACTTATCGTCCAATTCTGACTTGTCTGTCGGAGAGAGTGCTGCTTTGACCGATAACTTCACAATATTTACGTCCCAAATTCTTTAGTGCTCAATGAAAGACAAGATAAAACTGTAATGATATCCAAACAGCATAAAGCAGACAGTGGGCTGCAGACATGCAGCAATACAAAAAACTAACACTATAAATAGTAGAGAGGCAACATGGGCTTGCTACCAAGTTATTATACTAATAGTACATAGAGTCTGTGTAGAAATACATAGCTGAGGAGGAGTATTTCACATACACTGCTAGACTACAGTACCTTTGTTATGCAATATGTCTATTGTGAGGTCTTCATCTGAAGCATTTCTAGACATGTTAAGCTCTTATGAGAGACTCAACAGTAGAAATATGAGAGGAGACAGAGAGAGAGAGAGAAGGAATGACATGCAGCAAAGGTCATGCATACTTAACCTGCAGCATATGCATCCCTGCATTCGAGTTACTTTTTATGACTTACTGTTCATCCTTTGACTTTATCCAAAAACAACCACAAGATGTGTGGTGTTAGAAAAATACTTTTTATAGAATAAAAATGTAGCCTAATATACATAGACACATGTTTTAATACACATTTGTGGATTGTTGCATGCTCTAATATTCTGCTAGAGAAAAATGCCCTACTAAATATATTCTGCTGTTAAACCTAAATGTGAATGAGAATACATTCGTGCACAGTGGTGGCCACGCAGGACTGCACGCAACCACCGCAAGAGGGAGCGCGTGCCATCTATAGGTAGAGGTTAGTGTGCGCTCGTGTTTTTGTGTGCACGAGAGAGAGAGAGAGAATCCGGCTGCTGCCTCTGAGCTGCCCGCTCCTGCTGAGGGGAAGAGGAGGAAACATGAGCTCCAGGAAAGGTGCGTATCCCTCAGCCTCTGACTTGACCACACTTCTGGATGTAATTAATACGAAAGATGGCGAAAGTTACGCGTGTAGCTATCCCTACCGGGGGCATGCAAAACGACGCTGAATGCCCCGTGCTAGCCAGCTTCAGAGCCTAATGATGTGTGTTTATTCTCTCTCTTTCCTCCCCGTCCATCCTACACCCTTCCCCGGACTCGGACGTCGGTCGTTCCCCGTGGTTCAACGTTACCTCACCCCCCGGCAGTGATGGCCATCCAGGCCAGAAAAAGGAGGCCGAAGGGGAAGAAAGACAGAACGGGTAACCATCGTAGGTAAGCAGCAGGGGCGGCGGCGGCTGGTTGGTGACTGTTCGACGTAGTGAGAGAGTGATGTGTGTGTTTGCCCGGGTTTGGTTTTGTTGGCTGCGGGTCCGTCTCCGCGTGACGCCGGCGCTGCTGCCGGTGCGTCGGCGGTGTAGACTGTGCGCGCATATGGCAAAAGGCGTGTATTTTCAGCACACGGGACGGGCTGCTCTGGAGTGTGGGAAGTTGCCATTTACGTTAAGAGGACTCAGATCTGGACGACGAGGACCCCACTTGACTCCCTAACGGCAGTTTCCAGCAACATTTGCACCCAGAATAGCCTACAATCCCTAAGATTCATACCTAAATTTGCCCATTTTCCCACTACTGATGGCCTCTTGATTGATTGCTCTCTGACTATGGTTTGCAGAAAGAGGTGTGATGTGACAGCTCATTTCCTTGGCCCCTCTGCAGCAGGGATAAGGAGTAAAAACACCTCCCTTCTCTAGCCTATTTTGGAATCTCTCACAAGGTGTTTGATTATGTAACTTTTCTTGAATTTATTGGAGCATTGTTTCCTGCTGTGTGATTGTGATTGTGTGTCTGTGGTTTTGTCAGGCAGTCTTGCACGGGTATTTCAGCGTGATTTCACCCGGCGTTGAGCTGCGCACCAGCGGCTCTGTAAAGTGCATGCGAATTGGAGTGGGGAAAGCGGGGGCTTACTTCATGGCACGATGCTATTGGAGCGACGTCACCGGCAGCCGAAGAAGGCATCATCAATTAGGTGATACCAACGGCGCGGCCACTCCAGGGGGCAGCTCGGTGTCTGCTGCTCGAATTTGCTGGAATTCCTAAACGCCTGCACATTGAATGACAGCAAACAGATGGTGTGCAAAAAAACAACAACATGAATTCATAAAGCCAGTGGTTGCTCTGAGAGGAGGGGGGGGGGGGGCATGTTTTGGATGTTTCCTATCGCCCAGTGTATGCTGGGATATATACAGTAGGGCTTAACTCTAGGGATAAGGATTAAGCAGACAGAACATGAGAAATAAAATGACTCTTGATTCGAGATTACTTTTTAAGGATATTCAAAATGAAATATGGCTGCAGGTAGTGATGTAGTCAGTTGGTCTGAATATGCAATTTATCATTTTGTAAAACAAGGAAAAGCCTTAAATTCTCACATTTCCGAAGCTTGTTTTTTGGTTGTTGCTCGTTTAATGACTTAAACAGTTAATCAATTATCAAAATAAATGCAGTTTAATTTTCTGTCAATGGACTATTTGTCCCAGCTGTACAATGAAGCAAATCAGATAAGCTCATTAGCTAGCAGACGCTTATCCTGGTCTCTCTCTCTCTCTCTCTCTCTCTCTCTCTCTCTCTCTCTCTCTCTCTCTCTCTCACACCCATACACAGTCACACACACACCCATTTCCACCACAAATTTAGACGTTCCCATTCAGAGCAATGCGTTCTCAGGCTCAGCCAATGCGTTGCCACTTAACTTTGATCTTTAGCTCATACAACTTCCCTTGTTTGAACTCATTAATTCAGACAAACATGCACATCAGTGCAGGCACAAACAAACGATTCCAGACTATGACTCCTTACCCACCAACTGTGTGTAGTCTTACCTGATCTCGCTCAGTCTGGCCGACAACGGCAAGAAGAGAGATTTAACTAAAGCGTAGAGGAACACATCATGGTATCTTGCTGTGGTCCATTGTTCTTTTTATCAGTGTCACATAGCATACCCACATATGTGCTTTCAGTCATTCTCCTCCACAAGTCTCTACTCAGAGTGAAGCAAGGCAGAGTCATGCTGGGGCGTATGTGCGGTGAACGACACTTTGCCCTAACAGGTGCAACAAAATGGTATGCCTTTATTCCAGAGTCATCAGTATATAGACATGACAGGAAATGATCAAAGAAAGAGCAATATTAGATGCATCACATACTATGCCTATAGATGATTGAGCACGCTTTGGTCCAGACTGAAATATCTCAAACCCTATATGGACATTCATGGTGCCCAGAGGATGAACGCTATGGACTTTAATGATCCCCTCACTTTTCCTAAAGCGCCAGCAGCAGCTTGACATTTTTGGCTTTAAGTGAAATATCTTGACAAACAATTTGATGGATTGTCAGGAAATGAGCATCATAATGTAAAGGTCCTTATACAGGATCAATGCTACTGACTGGCTGATCCCCTGACTCTTCATCTTACGCCAACATCAGGTCAGAATATCAATCGGCCCAGTACTTTAGTCAAAGTCAAATGTTAGCATACACAGGCTAAACTCACATGGTGAACCAGGTAAATGCTACCTATGATTATGAACATGTTAGCTTGTCCTTGTAAGCATGTTAGCATGTGGATGTTGGTGTTTAACTCAAAGCACAAATGTTCCTGAAGAAGTACAGCCTCGCAAATCTATACTCCTAGTCTTGTTTAGACTAAGTTTGTAGGTTATTAATTGGTGATCGAGAATAGCAGACGTATGAAACTGTATCAAGGTATTGCCAAAATTGTTGATCATTCAATCATTTCATTGTTTTGCAAAACCTGGAACCACAAGCTGTACATGTAATAACAAATCCCACAATTACTGTGAGGCAGTGTAAACCGTTTATTTGCAGATGCACTCAAGTGATGACACCTTGACAGTTATTTATTTATTGTTTCTTTTATTACGGGTCATTAGATCAGTCATCTTTTAATTTGTCACGAGCAGGATCTCACGCACCACCGATCAGATACTGACAGGATGAGCGTTTTCCACTTTCCCTCTTTCACAGATTACAAAACGGTGTGGCGCGTTTGTTTCTAAGGGTAACTGCGTCATCTGTGAGGGATCACATGCGAAGGGACAATTCAGCGTGACGTTTAAGATCTTCAGCAGCAGATCAGACACATGTTGGAGAGCAACTGCATGGCTTGCTGAGCAGAGAACTGATCTATTGGCCTTGCAGCTGCAAGTCTGTTCTTCAAAGCCTTCTTTCCAGCTTTTATCACTTCTGTCCGATGTGCAATGCCAGCAAAATTCAAAGACCCCAGTTGTGCTTTGGTGTTATTTTTGTTGGATTCATATACTAAAATAACACAGTATTGACTGTGTGTGTGTGTGTGTGTGCAGGGTCTGTAGGTGGAGTAGTAGGAGATGCTTTGAACTTGGTTGTGGCCCAAATGAAAAGTTCATACTACTTTGATGCACTGTCTCTTTTCATCATCCAATTTTTGCTCTTGTTGGCCTTTTGAAGTTCAGGCTATCGCCTGCACATCATCACCTGATCTCATCTCTTTATTCAAACAACTGTTGTTCCTTTGACCTGTCTTGCTGCTCCGGCTATTGGTATTGTACAACATGTGTGTGAGTCAATCTGTGTGTGTGAGAGAGAGATACTCGATATGAGTTGTGGCGTTGAAAGCTGGTACTGAGCCAGCTGAGATGTTGTATGGTCCAACAGGTTGAGGAGCTAATGCTAACGATTTAGCATGGTTTAATAAAGGTTCCCAGCAGCATTTCTTATACCAGTGGCTACATACGTTTTTATGGGGTTCCAAAATACTGATTATTTTCAGTATTGATAAATCTGCTGATTATATTCTGGATAGAATGCTATTATTATTTTTTTAGAGGGAGAAACTCACCGAGTAGTGGAGCAAACTGGCATTTAAAAAAATGCATGTTGATACCTGCTTTTATTTTGTATTGTAGCCTTTAACAGTGGCTTTTATGGACCGGTTTGAGTTCTTATGAACTTCAGTCCTTTAATAGTCAGAGAAGGATTTACAGAGTCATCATAAGCTTAATTATATTTGAGTATTTAAACATGTTATCTACAATTCTCACTATGCAGTTTGTTGTACCCTTACCATGCCACTTTGTTGTTAGTGGGAGTTGTTTAACTAATATCAACCAAATATGAGCACTTTGCCAACAGTTCTCTTTTTTTCTGACAGGGTTTGTTTACTGACGGGTCAAAGCTTTTACGCCTTCATTTATTTTTCTCACTTTATTATCCTTCCCTTTATTGAGTTGGACCATCATGCTTTTAAAATGACAACTATTGGTACAGATATATATGACTGAATGAGGTTACTGCAAGAGATTATATATGAACTAATATTTGATTAAAGATCAAACGTTTGATCCGCATGTTTTAATTCAGATTGTAGACGTGTCTGCTTCTCACATTAGACGATGACGACTCACAGCAGGTTTCGAGTGGCCGAGGCTTTGATGGGAATCGCCATGGATCTGGATCAGCATGCCCAAACAGGCTGGGGTTGTGAGGGTGAAAGATATATACAAAGCGACACCAGCATTCATTAGTCATGCTAAAAAAAAAAAAAAAAAAGTTAAACTCTGTGTACTGAACGTGATGAGTCTCAATCTGCCTTGAGCTATATTTACATCTTGTATGTCTATAACTCCTCGTGAGAAGCAGCGTTTTAAGCGTTCTGCCTTCTCTCCCTCCACCAGCTCCAGCAGGGTGATGTCCGGGAGCCAGCCAGAGCACCGATGAGTCTAAATGCTAATATTCTTCTTGGGACATATATCTGTCGGCTAGCAGTGCCAGTCGTAGCATTGTGGACCTTTCTGCATGAAATGAGCTGCTCTAACCGAGCTGACTAATGTTCCCGCACATTGCACTGTAAACTGCATTGATTTGTCGTCTGGGTTTGGCCCAGCTCTTAGTCTTTGACTGAGGCAGCGACTAGCGAGTAGGCAGCTGTGCAGAGACGAGACAGGGTTTCATCACTGGTGTCGGGCAGCGGGCTGAAGCTGGAGTCTGTCACGATTGAAATCACATGTCGAGGTTTTATGAATTCATGAAACTCAAGCAGGTATGATTCACGACACAAAGAGATGACATGTTGGGTGGCAGTAGCTCTGTCTGTGGGGACTTGGCTTTGGAACCAGAGGGTCGCTACTTCAACTCCCCAGCACGGAACATTTATGGAGCGTGGACTTGTAGCTAGAGGTACCAGTTCGCCCCCTGGGCATTGCCGACATGCCCGTGGGCAAGGCACTGGAACCCCAAACAACTGCTGTATAGTAGCTGCTCACAATACTAGGATGGGTTACATGAAGAGGATACATTTCACTGTGTGCTGTGCTGGGAGCATAAGCAACGATAAAATTTGATTTACATGTTGGTTTACTACATGATGTAAATCATCATGATGTACACACAGTGTTGTATAACATTAATATACAGGCTTGCCATATTTTATAGATCATTTTATGGCTTTTATTAGGTAACGATAGTGGAGACAGAAGACGGGGAACTTGGGAGAAAGACAGGTGCAATAAAGGTCTGGAGTTAATAGTCGGCATCTTAACCCCTAAGTCCATCTAAATTATTAGTTTTTATTTGGTTTTGTGAATGCTGTTACTTATGTTTAGTGTGATATAAGATATACATATTGCCAGTGTGGGAGATATTGGAACTACACTTCAAAATTTGGGGATGTTTTAGGCTTTCTTGCCAAGAGTTGGATTAGAAGATCGACAACACTCAAAGACTGAAAAAGGGGAAACGGCTACCTACCATCACCTCTGTGGTTCACCAACAGCACACAAATAGCCCCGTAAAATCACAAATTGCTTTTTTCCAGTTTTTAATTCTAAACTAAGACAGATTCATGTTTAACTGACAGACTGAAATTGGTATCCATCTTCTCATCTGACTCTTTGCAAGAAAGTGCATTTCCCAAAATGACAGACTTTGTTTTTTTTCCATTCCATTATTTCATTCCATTATGTTGTCTTCTTTTTGTTCATGTGTAAGATCAGTCTGCTGATTAATGATCCTTTATTGATTAGCATGTGGTAATCAAAAGGCTCCCCGTTAATGAATTGAATTGATTCCCTTGGGAGCTGGTGGGTCCAGCTTCTGTAGCTATGGATGAACACCAGTGGCCAGATCCCCCAGTTTAAGGACTAAGCCATGGTGGCTAGTATGTCATGTACTGTACAGACGTGAGGAAGAGATTCCGGAGATTTGATCTGTGGCGATCAGATTTGTACTGCTCAGCTAATAAAGCTTCTTTCATCAATACTGCTGCCTGACTGGATGGAGCTGATGGCAGATGCTGAGAGCAGAGCATGTGAGCTGCATGTAGAGAGAGAAAGAGAGAGAGACTAAAAGCGGGGAGAGAAATAACTGTGATAGGCATGCCGAAAGCTTGAGAGGTGGAGCAAAAGATAAAGAGCAAGAATAAGAGGGAGGAAGATTGAGAGGGGGGAAAAGGAGAGTTTGCATGTGTGAGCTCGTGTCTGGCCAACCAATAGCAACAGGAGAGCCAGGGATGGAGAGAGTGAGTAAAGAAAGGGGAGAAAGGGAATTAGAGGATGCCACAGGGCAGCTGAAGGCAGAGTTAGTAAAAAACTGCTGCGTTGGACACATGAAGGAAAGCACATACGTCAATGTGTTAATTTGACCCATACAGACTGCTATAGGTCTGTTTGTGTTAAAGTCAGAACATTTAACATTGTATGATTACAAGTCAACAGGGCAGGGACCAGAGTCACGTTTGTATTTTCATTGTCATAGAGGAGCCATGTGGAGGAGTGTGTGACATGGCAGCCACACACTGTCTGCCATGTCAGGACTGTGAGGTGAAACTAATTGCATTTGAGCCTGCAGCGCTAATTTCTTATTTTGACAGTTGAGCAGAATTAATTGCCATTTGATGCTGTGTTCGTAGCGTACCGAGGGTTTATCAAAGCTTCTTTTTTTTTTAAATAACAAAAACTGAAAACAGCTGCCTGCTGCTGGAAATGTGGCTGAAGTGATGAGAGCAGTGAGCCTGAACCGAAACCGTAAAGGTGCAGGCTGTAAAAACCAAAAAGGAATTTGCTTAAAAAAAATATTCCAAATAGCTTAGTGGAGCTGCTGCTGTTGTTTTTCACTCTGGGCGACACCTTTCTCAGTATACATTGTCATTTCATCCATAAATTAGTACAACAAAGCTGTTTAATGCAGCGTAAAAAACCCAATGCATTTGGATATGTCTATTAATCTTAAACTGTACGAGCTGCATATAGGAGGACATGTTTTGTCCAAGCCTTGGAAATGTATTGCTGATTTATTTTGATATAGTCCTTCAGTCTGATAATAAATAACCCAAATAGAACTGTATTTGTGGACATGGACTCATACTGTCAGGGGGCTCGGCTATGCCCCTCACAGATCATTCATTGTTATACATACTGAATTGCAATGTGATATTAGCTGCTTCCTCTGTGGTGTCTGAGTGGGAATGATTTCCTCCCTGATGGCCACAGTGCCAGTGACACTGCTGGCTAATTGAATACACTGCAGAAGTAGGCCACTCCAGTAGGTTTTGAAGTAGGAACTCCTGAAGAAAAACTCACCTTATCCACAGCCATTAGTAAGGTAGGCTGGTTTTGTGAGCCATAGGTTGCCGCTGTCTGGACCTTAACAAGGTCGAACATTTAATGGTTGTTCCTTTTTAGCTTAAGCCATCAAGTCTGCACTACAATCTGTTATATGAACTGTTCACTGTCCATGTTCAGAGTGTGTGTGGTCCAAATAGGATTTGTTCTGCGAGGGACGAGGATTTGTTCCACTCGTGTAATGCGTCTGTAGTGCGGTCCAGCTCTGCAGTTGCAGGCCAGTGGGTCATCCTGGAAGGAGGAAGGGAAGGCATTAAGAGGGCATGTAATGCTGTGAGCGGGCATGAGCGCCTCACAGTCGGGAGGCTGAACACAGTACGGCCGCTCTCCACTGCCACCTTCTGGTTATGCTGCTGATGAAGCTGCATTTCTGATGGATGTTCTGTCAAATTTTCGTCATATTTATGCATTTCTTACCTTCAAAATTATTATTTTACTAGAACCTTTCTCAGTTTTTGATATGGCTTTACATTTTATTCTTGAAAACAGTCTAGACTAGCTTCAAAAGTAAAGTCTATGATGTAAATCCTTTATTATGTACCTTTATTCTGATAATATTAAGTAAGTTGGTTTTTAACCTGAGACAACTCTTTAAAAATAAAAACATTTTCACACATTATGTAGAGAAGACAGACACTGAGGTGGCGTTGGCAGCTCTATTTCCTCTTTTCCTCAGCATAAGCTGCCTTTTGGGCGTTTTCTTTCTCAAAATGTAGTTTTATTAAACATGCGGAGGCAGCTGTTACACTCCACAGCCCCCTAAAGCACAGTTATTCTTTGATGAATTATCTGAGCTCATATATTTACACTTCACCGAGCTCGTTGCAGAATTGTACATGTGGGTTATTTTAGTTCTTTAGCATGGTCACAAATATAAGCTTGTTTTGACTTCTCGCTGATATTGCCAAGGGTGCACAGGAACTGCAAATAAAACGAATTAGTAAATGATTTTCCCCCCACACTGGAAATAACACCCTTGTATTTTGCATCACTGATCATTTTTGCATAATCTTGTCTGTGTCGTCACTGCAGATCACTTAAAGCTAGGGTTGGCAATGTTGAGAAACTAGCGCGAGTAAGATGTAAAAAAAAAAAATGATCCAACCTTAAAAACCAGCCCAGTGTTGCACACTCTGTCTTTTCCAGTGATGGCAGCTGTGAACATGGCTATTGTTCGTGCTCACAGCTGTCAAGCAGCTTGTGGAAGACGATTGCTGTCGGGATGTAAAGGGAATTTAAAGAGATATAACAAAATGTCTTTGCAGAACATTACCATTACTAGCTTTAATGTCTATTTAAAAAATAAAATAAAAAATCCAGCTCATCCAGGGCTTCTCAGTGCTTTGTTAATAGCGTTGGCACAAAGTAGACTGCCACCAGTAATTTAAAGTAATTGCCCCCTTTTAAAAACAGGAAAAGTTCAACACAAAGCCAAAGCCTCATGGAATGTAGCTACAGTTTCAGTTAATTGCAGAGAGCCTTTTTTTTTGATAATGAGTTCCCAAGATGCTGCTCATGTCCTCAGTGGGGTTTGATGAATCAGAGGGCAGCACATTGGAACATTTCCCCCTTATTTATTCATCAATAACCACAGATATTATGATGAATGCATGCACAGGTACAGCAGGGCACGATCGATACTCATTCCAATGGTGATGGACTGCTTGTGTCGGCTGTAATCACAACTTCTCGTGTTTGCAGTCTGGCCACCAGGCATTTGTTTGCCACCGTGTTTCTTCTGCACACTAACCCAGATCTCTGGAGAGTGTGTATGTATGTGTGTGTGTGTCCTGCCCGATCCATGCATCCGCTCTATTCTATCAAGGCTGCTGCCGCCATTGTAAACATTGACTAATTGGCAACGCTGTGCAGTCTGGTGTCCTTTTTTAGCCCCGCATCGAAAACCTGGCTGGGAATTCTTGTTAGATTCTCGTTAGAGTAGAGGCCTCAGAAGCTTCTAGCAATGTAGTCATGAATAGAAAAGGTGGGTCAAATAAGACAAAAAAAACAAATAATCAAAATTACTATGTATGAAAAAAACTAGGGCTGCAACTGATGATTTTCTGTTTTATTTTAGTCCAAGATGACATCTTTAAATGTCTTGTTTTGTCTGACCAATGATCCAAAATCTAAAAGAAATTAAATTTTGCTTAAATTATGCTGTAACTTGGGAATGTTTCTTATTTTGACGGATTAATCGATGGCCAGTTGAGCAATTTGCTGTCGACTTAATTAATCGTTTCACCGTCATCCGCGTTTAAGAATCTAAATTTGTGTTCATGTTTAATCAGTTGTAGAGGGGTTGCAATGCTGTATTTCATGAAAATGTGAATAACCACCTCTGTAATTACAACTGAAGTGACTAAAACTGATATTTATTGTGCACTAGATACAAAGCAAAGCAGAGAATAATGGGAATGTCTTAAAGTGTTGCCAAATATACTTTTCGACCTGATGATGGCATTATGAAATGTCTAATTTTAGTAAATGCTTGCGATCCATCCAATAGTTGTTATTGTTGTATATTTCAGTCACATACAGGACATGAGACCGTTTGTTACCTTTTAGTTCTGGTTAAATCTGTTCAACACACTAGAACTCTGTAGCATGTTTTTCCTATTATTATGAGGCATATTTTCCAAGTCTGTGTTTGAACTTGAAGGCTGTAATCTCACATTTCGTCTCGGTCTACTTCAGTCCCGTTACAGCAGTGCTCCTGCTATGTGAGTGATCACACTCATTGTGTTGACGTAGCGCTCGCTGGTGACCACAGGCCTGGCTTCTCTCTGTCCCCATCCTGCAGGGCTGTTATCACAGTACTCTGAAGCTGGAAACACAGCGCCGCATTGTTGTACGCCCCCTCAGGCTGCAGCCCAGGACTATTTTCTATACTCAACATGCTTCATGACAGTAGGAAAAAACAACAACAACCATTGTTGTTTTCCTGTTTGGCCTCGTTTGGCCTCCCAACGTGCTGCTTTTTTTCATTTTCTTCGGTGTCGTGTACCAAATGGACTGTGCATGTTTGAGTCTTAGGAGTGTATTTCTTATTCTGTCCATCAGAGGGTAGCCATGTCCCAGTTTTTAGTCTTGTGATGAAATAATTCATTGTAGGTGCTGTTCTTCCCCCCCTCCTGATTTTGTCTGTGCTGGAAAGGACTGAATACTTCAACAGTTACCTTTTGAAATCAATCCGATTCTGTGTTCCTTCCATGATGAATACAAACTTGCTGTTTTGTGTGAGTCAGTCGAGTACAGCCAAATATCCCATTTTGCTTCTTTTGAATTCTCTCATTCTCTCTTTTGTAAAAATAAATATTGGTTTGGTGCTTGGTGGTTACACAGGTCTCTCTGTAACCAAAGGGTCAAATGTCACTGGATTGATTAGAGCAGGAGCCAGCAAAATACAAAAACACTTATTATATATAAAATACAATTGCCTTTCATAGTGCTTTTACAATTTAAGATTAATAGTAATTTAATAGTGGAATTTAAGGAATACTGCTGACTGTCAAAAAGCTATTGATTTAGAGATCACACTATTAGCAATATTAAATGGCTAATCCGTGTTGTGCCTGATGTGTGTACTGGCTGATTTAATAGACTTGCAAGAATCGTTTCAGCCAAATATTTTCTTCTCAAATTAGGGTTTGCTGCTTGCCTTTGTCACATATAGTCAATGAAATATATTTTTGTCTTGGTCAGGACGTCGTAGTTGTGATGGGTGCCTTCTCACAACTTTTTGACGTTTAAGTGTTAGCAGCCCTTGTAACAACTTTATGAAACTGTCTTTCAGGCACATCAGCACATATATAATACGCTGATCACACAAACCTTCAGCTCTGTTAAGTGTTGTTACTGGACCTGTCCTCCATTAGTGAAGTGAAAGGACGTTAACAACAACAAGAAGTCGGCCATTTTGTGGGTTTGCTTGGTGTTAAGTGTAACGCGATAAAATCCATGTCAGCCCGGTGAAGCGGCTGGGGTCAGAGTGCAGGGACAGAGGTCGGAGGTCACTCATTCATTAATTAAACACACACCACTTTGCTAATGAGCTCACACATACACACACACACATACACACACACACACATACACACACACACACACACACACACACACACACACAGGACCAGGTGCTATTACTGGGTCATGATCAGTTTTAGCTTTTGTTAAACTGTACATACTCCCTCCCATCTCTCTCTCTCTCTCTCTCTCTCTCTCTCTCTCTCTCTCTCTCTCTCTCTCTCCTCACCCCCTCCTTGCACGCACACACCAACACAAACTCCCTCTAACTTGCAAAGTGCCCACATTCAAACATATTGCTGTAGAGTGCGTTCCCCGGGGTAATGAGGCACAGAAAGTGCAAGCTGCTTACCTGTGTATGTCTGGATGAATTACGAGCACTCAACACTGACCGGTAACTCTGTGTGTGTGTGGTGGGAAGGGTTATGGCTTTTTCCGCTTAACTGGAAGAAAGTAGAGTGATGGGACTTGAGATAGAGATAAAAACTGGAGGCACAGAGCGAGATAGAAGCCCATGGCGAATACAGACGTCTGGTGTTCTATTTTAAAGAAAAGCACAGGTGTAAATAAAAACATGTGACCCAGTTCCGTTGTGCAGGTTAGGTCACCGTCATGGCTTACTGGGGCACTTAGATGGAATCAGTCTGGCAACTAATACATGATCCAATAACTACTTAACGTTATTTCATACATGATTCTACCTGATTGAACACAAAGAGCCGTCATTGATACAGTATTATTAGTTCCATGTGTGCTTTTCCCACTACAACAAAGTCTATATGCTCTGGATCTGTGTAAGGTTGGTGCTAATGTAAAAAAATAAAGAAAAACCTAAACATTTAATTTGTAGTTTTGCAATCAGCAAGGATACCAGTGTGACCTGTTAAAGGAGCACTCTGCTGATTTAATATTGCACTTTCATTTAGTCACACTCAAACGAGTTAAGAGTAGGCCTATAGAAGAGAGGGTAGAGGTGAACACATTATACTCTTTCAACAGGCTGAGCAGTAATCTTAATTAGTAAATTGACTTCAATGTGTAAAATTGGTGATGTGTCCCTTTAACATTGTCATAATTGTAAAAAGGTTTGAAGAGACAGATTATTAAAAGAATGGTCTAAGCATTAGCTGCGGAGATATCCTGACTTCTAGTCTGCAGTATGTGTCAAGATCCAAAAACCTCAAAACAAAATATCAAATTAATGCCACGTTCATGTCATAATGATTACAAGTGTCCGACTTGTAAATACAGCGTCAACATCCAAGTCATAATCATTACTAGGAAACAATGTGTACGTCCTTGACCTGTATATTTATTCATACCCTCTTTAATGCTTCCACGCATTTGTGTGTCTGCTGCGTGCTTGTGATCAGATGTACGTCCAGTATCCACAGGCTTTGTCATGCAGTCTGAATTGTAGAGTCCTAAAGGCGAGTGTGCTCCATATGGAAGTCTGTAGCAAAGAAAATGAGCAGCTCCAAGGCAGACCTGAGGCTATCAGTATGTCAATCAATCTGGACACTGACCGCTCTAAACACACACATGCACACACACACACACACACACACACACACACACACACACACACACACAGACACACACAATTTAAAGATAAACTACTTTGTGTGTATGTGCTTGTGTGTCTCTCCACTTGAGGGCAGTGTTTCCTCTGTAGACGGTAAAAACAAGGCTGCTGGCACAAAGAGCAGCGTCACTGTTAAAGTGGAGGCATCTTACCCATCTGTGTTAGCACACACAACCACACAGTCCATTGTGTATGCTTTTGTCGTCTTGTCTGTATGATTGTGCATTGCTGTGACTTCTGTCTGCGGCTCCATTTGTGTGTTTGAGTGCACTGTTTGTCCCAGAGCAGGGACCTGTGTGTGTGTGTGTGTGTGTGTGTTTGCTCGGCTAAACCCCTTCTCTCTCCCCAGCATCCACCAGGCGGTGAGGAGAAGTAGGCCGCTTAAAGATAGCTCCCGGCAGCCTCAATACCGGCTCCCAAAATATATCTGCTCATGAGAGTCATCAACGCTCTCCCTCCCCCATCTTTCTTATTCTTCTTTTGCTCCGTCTCCTTTTGAAAATAGAACGAGAATCAGCCTTTGAATTTGCAAATTGATACCCTCGGTCAGTGGATGTTTGTGTATGTGTGTGCAACTTTGAGCGTGTGTGTGTGTGCGCATGCATGTTTCTCTTCACGTGAATGAGCTTTTACATTTTTGGGGATCTTAAAGTTTCACTTAGAGGTTCTCCAAAACAGACACCACAATCATTTTGGGCTCCTCAAATGTTATATTAAACAGAGAAGAACAGAAACACCAGAGCAGCAGGGATCAAGATTTTCTGTAAAAAATTTAATGATGCATTCATTTTTTTTTTTTATTATTAAATTGTTGACGATGCATTTTGTGTGAAACGGCTAAAGGATCAATTGTTTTAGCACTAATTTAAATCGTGGCCCTGATGCCTTGTTTGGTTTTCTTACACCATCCAATAACATGCAGGTCAGATAAATTGCTGAGACATCTGCTCCAGCCCCACCCCCCCCCCCCCCTCCTGTTACCTCAAAAAAAATGTCTATGGGAAATAAATAAATAAATATAAGTGGAGTGTGACCTCTCATGTTAGCTCAATATTCCTCTTGCTGCCTGGATGCGCTGAGACCGAGTGTGTACTTTACCCCCCATCGGCCCACATCCACAGAGAATGAGGACAATAGTTTGGCTCAGAGACATGTGTGCCTAATGTAGTCCTTTTATGTGGGAACGTGGAACTGTATGGAGATCGGAGAGAAAGGGGATCATTGTGTTCCTCTTTTCTTTCTGTCTCTCAGGCATGTCTCTTGCATCTGTGTTTGTACTATCACTATGAAAATGTATTTGTACAAAAGCCATAATACACCCATGTACGGGTTAGTAATAACACACTTTTATTGTGTAATGGTGTTCATTTGAATGGTATTGTGATGGTATGATTTTATCCTTTTATTGTTGTCCAAATGCAAAAATTATTTCAACCCAATTTATATTTTATTTTCACGTTCAGACTTTTCACAAGATCATCACAAATGTTTGCGTTCTGTTCATTCCACCAAAGACTAAAGGCAGCAGCGTCACACAATCATCGATTGGCAGCATGTTTATGCAACAGAAATAATTGATGTAACGCTTTTATAGTGTACCTTTCATAACGACTACATCATTTCTGACCTGTTTAATGTCCACAGCATAATGTTGCACTTGGAAATGAGTGGTTCTCTATACGTTACATGGACAACAAAGTATGTTTAACTCTCGTTTGTAGGCTGCTAACCATCACAATCAAGTTGAACTGCTACTGTTTAGAGATAGATCATCAGATGAACAGATGTTCATACTCTTTGTCTTTATAATCTTTGCTTTGTTTGTCAAAAAGGGCACGTTGTCGTGAGACCAAATGGATCAATGGATCAATATCCATGTCTATTATAATGTGACAGTATGAATAACTGAGTTATGCCGTTTGCCACTATGACAACGTCCCAGAAAATCTATTGATCTTGTGAGGTCATTATTTAGTTGCTTCGTTTTTATCGGCATCTGAAATTCGCTGAAATCGAACCAACGGCAAATAGAAGGAGATGGGTTTGAATTTTAAAATTGTAAAATTGAGGAGCTTGGTCTGAAAAGACCTTAAGCCACGCTAGCGCTAAATGCTAACATCAGCATGATAACATGCTAATCTTAAGCAGGTATAACGTTTATCATTTTCACCATCTTAGTTAAGCATTGACACAAAATACAACTGACGCTTATGAGAATGTCGTTACTTTTGCAGGTATTTGGTCATAAACCAAAGTATCGGACAAATACAAATTTGACCTGATGATGGCGCTCAATAAAAAACTAATGGATCACCAAAGTAATTACAATTCGGAGGAAACATCCATGTACCTCCCATGGCAATTCATCCAATAGTTATTGTTAATATTTCACTAAAAACTAGAAATATAAATCTCGTGGTGGAACTAGGGGAAAAGTCGTCGGATCTCCAGAGTCCTCAGGATTCCTCCTCTGGAGACCATGAATGTCTGTAGAAAATTGCATAGCAATCCATCCAATAGTAGTTGAGATATTTCAGTCCAGACAAAAGTGGTGGACTGACAAACTGACAATGTCTAGAGCCCTGCCACTAGCACCAGTGATAAAAGTGTCTGTTGCCAAAAAGCAGGCATGCTCATTAATTTGCAACATTGCTTGCAATGACCTACAAACACACAGAGGTATTAAAGGGATAGCTGCTTCACAGTACGGAAATCAACTGGTAGAATAAACTCTGCCATGTTGCATTACATTTAGCCCAGCTTTGACTCCTTCTATTCATCCGTATGCCTTTGCTGTTTTAAGTCTCACTGACTACTGACAAATCATTTGAACAATCACGTATTTTAGAGAAAGAACCTGCAGATACAGTAACTACTTATACTGTATGTGTTCCCCCTGGACACTCCCTGTAAGACATAGGCAGTCACATTAACCTCAGGATGCCCTTTTAACCCCCACTGTGCATTTTCACATACACACACATCCATACGTATAGACGTGCACACATACATCCGCACGCCAACGCGCTAATATTGAGGTCAGATTGAGAGATGGAGACAGACCCCCATCATGGCAAACCCTCCGGCGACCTCTCTGTGAGCTGTTCACTCATGTAAAAGAAGATCCATCTGTGGACAGGGATGGAGACATGAAGCACACACACACACACACACACACACACACACACACACACACACACACACACACACACACACACACATTAATATACAGTAAGTAATATAAACAGTATCCAGCATCCAAGAAAGACAGAGGTAGAAATGGGGGTTTAGAGAAAAGGAGGAGAGGGGGGTGAAGCAAGGCAGATCTGTACGGCGTTGCCCTGAGATACAAGATGTCGTAATAAGGCAATTGGGAGAGAGAGAGATTGAGAGAGGGGGGGAGAGAAAGAGAGAGAGAGAGAGAGAGAGAGAGGGAGGAAGGGACTAATTAAGAGGGGAAAAGAGGGGGAGGACAGCGTGCTTTAAGGAGAAAGATATACATTTTCCTGTTGCTCTGACAAGCCAACACCCCTGTGCCTGCAAAGAAAGTGGAACGTTCCAGCTCGCTCTGGGCTCTGTTGTTGTGCAGAGCTGCAGAAGGCCTGATAGAGCCAGCTAGACAGAGAGAGAGAAGGAAGGGAGGGATACATAGACAGACACACACACACACATCTAGAGCTTGTGTATTCATTTCATCACCCAGATCATCCAGCGACAGCCAGAGAGGAAGGAGACAAAGGGACGAGGAAGACAAAAGGGAGATTCAGTGTGAGCGGGGAAAGTCAAAGAGGCAAGGTGAAAGAGGAGAAGGAAGGAAGGAAGGAAGGAAAGGGAGGGAGGAAGGAGACTGGGGCATGAGGAGGGGCGCCTGACTGACATTGCTGCTCCTGCTATCAGCTCACACACACACACACACACACACACACACACACCGATGTAGACAGACACACACAGACACGCATTAAGCCAGATTGTGCACTGCACAGTCGCTGCTCTTTTTATCCTTTCACGGAGACTTGTCCTCCATCCTTTCTTCTCCTCTGAGCAGAGGACAAGAGACGAGGAAGAGGAGGAGGGAAAAGGACGAGGAGGAGAAGAGGAGGAGGAGGAGGGGAGGCAGTAACCCTCTCCTCTCCTATACCCAGACACACAGCAGAGAGACTGATAGGGTGAGAAGAGAAAAAAACAGAGAGAGAAAGCAGCTTTCTGTTCTATTTCGCCGTCTCCTGTGGTCCCTGGGCCAGCGAGCGGCTAACAGGCACCGCTCATGTCCGTGAACTCGGAGAAATCCTCGTCCCCCGAAAGGTAACACCTCCTCCTCCTCCTTCCCTCTGTCCTCATCTATCATTTCAGCCCCATATGTCTGCGTGCTTGTCTTTCTTCTGTCGGGTTATTTTGCATCCCCCCCCACCAACCCCACCAGCACCTCCATGTTTTGTGTCCTCTCTCTTTCTGTTTCTCAGTTTGTGTATCCAAAGCTGGTTTCTTCTATTGTCTGGGTCACACCAGTCTGATTGTAGCGAAGGGGGGGAAAAAACAAACGCAGTAGTTCATTGTTGCATGGTGCTGTAAGGTTTGTGTACATGCATACATGCATACATGCAGTACACACTGAAACACCATCTTGAAATCAAATCTTTCACACACTTCTTACTCGGATACGCACTCAAGCTGCTGCCCCCATATGTGGCTGCAACATCTATGACAACAATAACAAGAACACACTCTCATACACACACCACCAACACACACACACACACAGACACACACACACACTCGGATACTATCTCTTTATGGCGCTGGAGCACAGAGCTTACACAGCAAGAGTGTCAACACACGTCAACATTAGCACAGCCAACAACGGCAGCAGCAGCAGCAGTAGTAGTGCATCTCGGCAGCAATGCAAGACAACAGCTCGCCACATGAAGCACCTCAGTGCATGGCATTATTGAACAATGGCACCTCTGAACGCCACACGACTTCTATACAACACGAGCACTTGTATCATATTTTGATCAACTGCAATCATAGATTTACATTGTGAAACATTCAATAACGGTGTTGAGCATGAATAGCAAAGTTACAAGGCGCCATTGCTCACAAGGCACACTGTAGCTAATTGAAAATACATACAGACAAAGACACACACACACACACCAGCATCATTTCAAATTCTGTCGACAGATTATTTCACAATACATGACGAGC
This sequence comes from Anarhichas minor, assembly GCF_050575085.1. Lineage (NCBI taxonomy): Eukaryota > Metazoa > Chordata > Actinopteri > Perciformes > Anarhichadidae > Anarhichas > Anarhichas minor. The sequence goes on from NW_027466457.1 coordinate 11,513,479, forward strand.
ACATGTATCTAGGGTAGCCATGGTTTAGAAGCCATCCCCCCTTGTTATTCCATAGAGATTAATAGCCTCTTAAATCATTTGCATGTATTCATGTCTAATTAGACTCTACCAAGCAGACTTACAAGATCAAAGTGAGCACTATTTTATTTCTTACACAGTTTCTTAGATGCTCATCACTTAGAACATCTTTGCTGTTGTATTAGCTCACAGTTCTGACTTCAGTCAGTCGATTAATGAAGTCAAGTTTTCTTTTTCACAAATTTCAATTGAAAAAAACAGACGATGTTGATGGTAGTTTGTTTCCGTCTCTGTTTCGAGCAGCGAATCCAAACGTGAATCGGTCAAAGTCGTGATATGAGTCCAAACCTCTTATCTGCAAGCACTAGAAACCATATCCATTCAGATTTAATCGGGCCAAGCCCACATTCCTCTTTCAGTGTGCAAATGTGGAAAGAGCTGGATTTGACAGACTGGATGACTCAGGTAGCCACTGATGCTGTGCCAAGTACGATCAGGCAGAGCCGCTGCCATCCACACAACGTAGTGCCAAGCCCCAGACTGGCACACTCAAACTCAGCACAGTGGGCACGCAGAAGTAAACGGGCACTAACAATATCAGGCATTACTACATGGGCAGTTGGGCACAGAGGAGAGCAGCGTCACATTGGCAGTTTCAGATATACATGAGGTGAAGTTTCATTCCGAGGAGCAGGCAGTGGATACAGATACACACATATATAGGCATCTAAGAGTGAATGGATGGAGGGAAATGATATCTCTATTTCTATACGTATGTCCTTACACACTAGACTATCATCTGGCAGCCCTGGCGTGGTGTGGTTTGTCATCACTCGGCTAGTTTGTCGCTGCCACTATTGTTTGGGTCACAGCCGTCTGACTGTAATTAAGAATAATGCAGCGGTCCCTTGTTGCACGGCAGGTAACAACAAAGCTCTACACTCATACACAAACTGCTGCCCTCTTTCAGCATCTCATATGACAACAGCAACAGTGCATGCAACTGCCGGTTTGAGAATAGCAAATAGCTAAATGTGTTAGCGTAACTAGTCATGATGTTTTATCATCTTCTCTCTCTGGAGTGGTTCATAAAAACCTGATAACGCTATCCGTTATGAACCTCAGGAATAGACCAATACCGCCATGCTCAAAGCTGAACTGTGCGCCATGGATCAGAGAGGAATCTGCAGCTTTGTGAGTGTGACATGGACAGCTGGGGATGCCTTTTTGGGCTGGATATATGCAGATACCAAACACAGCAGGTCTTGCTTTAAAGAAGAGGAAGTGCATCGTTATACAGTTCATTGGCAGACGTTGGCTGCTCACGAAAGAGATTGATATTGCAAGGGATATGTTGGAAAGATCAAACTTATTAAGGTGCAAGTACAGTGTCGTATGGCACCGCCAATGTAAACTTATGGTAGTGTATGTTAAGATGGTGATATACAGAATTCTGTTGAATTCACTTGTTTATTAATGAAGCAGTAAATCAATGGTAAATTAATCAATTAACTGTTTTTATTATTGATCAATCACAAATATATTGTAGTAAATTGTTTTAATTTCAGCTTCTCAGATATGAGGATTTGCTGCGTTTCTCTGTTTTATATCACTGGAAATAGAATACATCTGGTCGTTGGACTGTTGTTTTCATCGGTACTGTAGTAATAAGTTGCATCCATAATACAGATGACGGGTATTAGATTAATTTACTACTACATTAAGCAGCATGAACTGATTTGGATGTTTGACCTAGTCGTTATTTTTATTTTTGTGGTTTGTGTTTGAATCTATATTTGGCTTGTGTTTTGGGTCATATCAGCACAATTCTTCTGTCTACAACACCATCTGGGCCCCAGGTGCCACGCACACACACACACAAACACACACAGATCTGGAGTGCTTCATTTGGGATGTGCAGCAACGTGTTTGTCAACAATAAGGCAGAATGGACTGGATAACTTATGCGTGTTACACCAAATGGATGGATGGAGTTGAGCCTGAAAAGAGCAAGAGGTGGCACTGTGACAAATTTCTCTTGGAGCAATCGCATTAGGAAGACGATCCCTGTTGTGTAACATGGCACTTGAGGCATGGCGTAGATGGAGATGGATGGAGGACAAGGATGGTGTGTGTGTGTGTGTGTGAGGATATGTATGTGTTTTGACATACTTGTTGCGTGTGAGCAGCTTAAAGCTTCTTTCTAAAGGGTGACGGCACGTCGGTTGAGTTGGGTGGAGGGCTTATGTCCCTTTGAAGAGACTTTGTTTAAGGTTTAAACTAAAGTTTGATAAACAAAAGGTCAGGAGTATACCGGCTTTCTTGCAAAGCTGGCTCGTAGCTCTTGTAGCTGATGAGAGGAAGGAGTGCTGAGAGGTGGCGGGTAAACCTCACGGTCTTTGATGTTGATCGTCTCACCTTCTGTCGGCCTCTATTCTGGGGTCTGCGTGTTTAACTCAGCGTCATGCTTGCTTACAGTAGGAAATGTCACGTCCACTTCAAACTGTGCACGTAGTAGATAAAAGGTGACAGGCTGGTTAATGGTCCTAAATTAGCATGTAATCTATATGCATGATTCAAGCCTTGTTATTCTGCACCTTGTAAGTGTGATTGGATGATGCACGTTTTTTTACTGTGATTGCTGAAACTCTTCACGGACACAGAAAAGGAAGAAGAGAGGGAGAAGGAACAAAAAGAAGGGTTGGAAAGGGGGGGGGGGGGTAAGGATGAGTAAGATTGGAGGTAAAAACAGATACATTGATAAATAAATGTGGTATCACAAATCCAGATGGATGGACTAAATGCTGTCTCCCATGATCTGATGTTAGGTAGTAGGAGGTCAAAACGAACAGTGTAGACAAATGCACACACACACACACACACACACACACACACACACACACACACACACCTCCAGCCATTTCCAACACTACCTAGACATTTCCATCTCATCTCTTCTTTCATCTACTTGACACCGGTTGAAACGCAAGTTACAGGATACATGCAAATGCTTCATTGCAGCCTCCTTCCTGCCTCCCTTTTTTTCCTCCTTATGTATGACGAACAGGTCTATGACTATAAATAGGGCAGCAACTAACGATTATTTTCACTATCAATTAATCTGACAATTATTTCAAGTTTCAAGAGCCCAAGGAGATGTCTTCAAATTGCTTGTTTTGTCTGACCAACCGTCCAGAACACAAAAATAATCGATTTAAAGCCAAATATTCAATTGAAGAAAAATGACCGGCGACTATTTTGATTTTGATTTATCATTTCAGTCATCTTTCAAGCAAAAACACCCAAAATTTACTTTAACAATTAATTATTAAAAATGATTATCTGTCACTAATCGATTAATCGACCACTTGTCTACGCTTTGAAATAAACCAGATCTGCGTATTGGGAAAAAAAAGCTGAAAGAGATTATACACAAGCAAAGGATAAAAGGGAGGAGAAAATGGCAGACAGAGCAGCAGCAGCAGAGGATGCTGTGCGATGTGTTGGAATGTGTCCAGTAGGTCAGTCAGCCAGGCCGATACAGCAGACAACATCACATCCAGCACTGGATGATTGTGTGATGGCAGTGATCACATTTACAGAGCACATGTGGCTTCGACTGGCCTATATGGCCTCCACCATCTTCTCTGGTCCGACCCCCATCGCTACAGATGCACACAGGGCACACAAACACACACACACAGACATCTGCAGCCCCAGCCATGCAGCGACATGACAATAGCTAATGAAGCGTGGCAGGGAGCTAGCTCGCAAACTAACCGGCCTGCCCTGCCTGTCTGGCTTCCTGGCCTCCATTATTCCCACCATCCCACCAGCCCCCTTCTTACATCTGGAGAGAAGCAGATGATGACTTTGACTTTCTCTGCGGCCACCTCTTTTTTTTCTTCTTCTTTGGCTTCTAATCTCTATTTGGGACAGACTGGGAAGGAGACGTCTTCATGCGTGACATCTCCTCCATCCCTCCGAGGCCTTTTAGTGATTTAGCAATGGTAAATAGAAGCGCATGAGGGTGCTTGTGTAGTTAAAGCTGGTTTGACATTTTTAGGCCTCCTAAACAGGTCTAACCGGACTGCAAAGCACATTTTTGTCGCCTTGTCCCCACAAAATAACGCTGGGAATTTCCACACAAATCCTATGTGGTTAATCAGTAATAGGAATCACTGACTCAAGCATCCAGCAACAAGACACCTGACGAGTGGTGTGTCGAACCCGATCGCCATGGCAATACCCCAGAGGAGTGGGTCATGTGATCCGAACCCAGGCTCATGATCTAGCGCGAGTGTCTCAGCAGGTTTGTGGTGTCAGCGAGCGTAGTGTAGGGTCAAACGTCACGCCGTCGTGGTTGAAAGATCGATACACAAGCAGGGTGATGCTGTTAAACAGTGGTGCTTTGAGCTAAATGCTAACATGCTCACAGTGTCAATGCTAATGAAGTTAAACATGCAATCATGTGTTTCATGTTAACCATCTTAGCTTAGTGTGTGAGCATGCTAGCATTTTGCTCAAACACATGAGGCTTCTGGGAATGTAATCAGTTTTTTTCAGGTATTTGATCCCAAACCGACGCAAAGGGGAAAAAGTCAGGGGGTCAGCAAGGCATTAGGGTCCATCCTCATGGGGATCATGAACATCTGACCAATATGTCATGACAATCCTTTCTGTAGCAGGTGAGATATTTCAGTCTGGTCCAAAGTGGTGGACAGACATGGCCTTTCCTAGTGCTAATGTAGCCACCATATCTAAAACGTTTGTCATAGAACAATCACCACAACATGTGTTGCATCTAAAGAGCCTCCTCTATTATTTTTGTCAGTATGACCTGCGTTTCCCCCATGATATTGCATTTACCTTGGATATTTGTTTTGTGTTGACTTTTAATGTAACAGCACACTTTACCATCGTCAACACTGCACAGCATTCCACAAATATTCAGTTGGTTTTGGCGAAAGATTTGAGCAGCTTAGCTCTAAAACTTTTACTTTGTTTAAAAAAGTATTAATTTTGCCATTGGATCCACATGACAAACAGCAAGAGCGCTTATCACTTTGTTGGGTTTGTCTTTCTGATGCTTTAGACTTTGAGTGTTTGTGTCCAGTGCTCTCAGTCCCCTGTTGACTCAGTATGTTTACATATACAGCATTCCAGTCTTTCCTGTGCTGATCGCTCACTCTCTCCCTTTACTGTCTTTCATCTGTTCACTGTCTCCTTATTCTCTCCTCTTTCCTTTTGTTTTTACCTTCCATACCTCCCTCTGCCCTCTGGTGTTGCTTCCATTCGGGAGGTTTTAAGTGTCTCTGTTGGAACCAATCATGCAGTACTTTTCTTTTAACTAATGGTGACATTGGTCATGTTCATTGACTGTTGCTGTAGAATTTTTGATAAAAGCCAATCTTGATCAAAATTGCTGCATTTGTGAACATTGAAACTAACAAAATTAGATTTGAATCCAGTAAAAATGTATAATTTGGTAATCTGACCTAATTTTATTTTACAACACACATGTCCTATTTGGTTACAAAAGCAAACTCTCTCTGGGTCCATAAAGTGGCATTCTTGCATTGCTAGTTTATTGTTAAACTGTGCACCAAGAGGAACTCATTGGTTTTAATAAGCAACTCCAACGATGCTAATAATAGACTGTATTTCCATTATGCAACAAGAGCTCGTTGAAGGAAAAACTTGAGGAAAAACATTCTCCTTTAGTTCCCCTATCTTACTAAGTAATGCCTTTAGCTGCAGTGTGGACAGTTAGCATGCAGCCAGGGCCTTTCTCTCTTTATTTTACAGCTATCTGCCATCAGCGTGTTAGTCTTTCTCGAGTCGACTTTACTGCTACGACACTCTGTAAGTTATACTCAGCAGAAACAGGGAAACGGTGGAAAAGTGAGGGAAGAAAGAGGGAGGACATTTAATTTTTTTAATTTCATTTTTGGAGGAGACGAGCAGTGGAACGTGGTACAAGGACGATAGCCCTAGAAGAAGAGATTATAAAGCCTGAGGAAGAACGCTGGAGAGATAAAGACCAAGATTGAGCCACAGAGAGCAGAGAGCAGAGAACAGGAAAGGACAGCCGAAACCTCAGGAGAGAGCTGATGGAGACGGCTGGGGAGCCTCGGATAGACAAAAGATGGAAAGCAGAAGGGCGAAGGAGAGCAGTGAAAGTGAGGGAAGATGGAGGGAGAAGATAGATGGCTCTCTGCAGACTTGCGCAGTGTGTTGGGTAATGCTAGGTCACCGGGGGAATAATCTCTATTGATGCAGCAGCGTTGAACCAGTGGAATGATAATGGCCTGTTTGTGTGTGTGTGTGTGTGTGGGGGGGGGGAGCCATGTGTTTGTTTGTGCGGCTTTGCATATGGATGTGTGACTGATATGCTTCAGTCACACACACACAAACACATACGCGTGTACATTCTTGCGCACGTAACCCCTCATCTACGCCTCATGCCCTGTAGGACTGAGTCACTCATCTGCTGCATAACTGAAGAACAACATCCATCCGTTGTGTCTGAGGACACTGTTCAGCTGTTGTCTCGTCCTGCAGCGCGGCCATGGGTGTTGTTGTCGACCCACATCAGGCCCGAGTGGGTGGGCTTTCTCGAGCTATGGGCCCTTGAAACACTTCCAGATTGTCAACATGCCAACTCTGCACGCTCGGCTCACGCCCGGGCCTCTAGTTTTAAGATCTGTCAAGTGGCGCTGACGTCCAATACGTCCAATGTCTTCCTGTTGACGTTGGCACACACTGCAGAGAAGGGCGTGGCCATCTTGATGTGCGTACTCTGCACATCAAAATGTCACATATTGTCTTTGTTATTTTTATGCAGACTTAATTGGAATTAAGTTAATTACGCCACTTAATAGAATAAGATACTAATACCCTTTCCCCACCAAAATGAGCATGAAAATGCAGGATTTTTTAAGCACAAGAAAGCCCACTAAAAATAGCCAGAAGACTACTTTCCCACTGCCAGCTGACAAGCATGCCGTTGTTTTGGTTTTTCTGGTGTGTCACTTCAACGTCATGAACGCGCCAGAAAACAGGGATAGTAAACAGTAAAAAAAAATGATGGCTTTGCACATAACGCTGCTGGTCTTTCTGCAGGTGCGCTGACCGTTGCCTTGAAACTAAAAGCAACCTTTTCTACTCTGTCCTAACAGCTATATGTAAAGCTTTGGCTCCAGACAGTGGTATTTTAGTGAGCTGACATTCAAATCATATCATAAAATATTTTTGGGAACAGAGTGTGGAAGCATAATTGACACTGGATGTGTTTTCAGAGTGCTCAGAGTGTATTTTAGGGTCATGCTGATGGAGGGGTGCTAATGTGTTGCATTTCAGATCTGTATGTGAGATATGGTGTGTGCGTCTGTTTTGTGTATAAAATAGATGCATCTGGGCCTATGTTACAGTACTTGTGTGCATTAGTGCCTTTATACTTACTCCAAACTGGGCATTGAGAAGGATCCTTCGCAGGTGGGTGTCACAGTCCCATGTGACTTCAGCTGGAATTCAAGGCTGGGTTCGTCTCGTCCCTCCACTGTTGTATCCGAGAGTCCACAGCTGAGAGCGGGAGCTACTGTACGTTGTCCTCTTGCGATCCCTCTTACCTACCCTATGGAGCTAAGCGCGTGTCTGACCACTAAGAAGAAATGGGGTCTGGCTTTGTTCGTGCTCCGCCTGCGCCACATGGCCCTCCGAAACAGGTAGAAGGGGAAAGAAAAAAAGAAATAATGAGGGAAATAAAGTGTCAAAGGGGTGCTGGATTGACCAGACTAATAGACAAGGTTCAAGATGAGGTGTGACTTCTTGTTTTGAAGAAGAGGGGCTGTGGTCATTTTGTTTTAGCTGAAACGTTTCATAAATCCAAAATTGCTTTTCAATTAACACCTCTCTTTCTCCTCCCTTCCTTATTGGTGGGAGTTGTGATCGGACAGGAATACCTGCAGACACTACTCAGTGTTTTATTCAAGTGTTAAAGAGCTGCAACGATTAGTCGATAGGTTGATTGGCACCAATTTTGATAATTGATGAACTGTTTCAGTGATTTATCTAGCAAAGAAAACCTTCTGATTTGAGCTTTTCCAATGTGAGGACTTGCTCCTTTTCTCATTCTTTATATTGCAGTAAAAAGAATATTACAGGGTTTTGAACTGTTGGTCGGACAAAAGAAGACATTTGAAGGAATCTCTGATCTTTCCACTATTGTTGGACATTTAACAGACCAATTGATTAATCAAGAAAACAAAAGGCGGATTCATTTATAATGAAAACAGTTGTTAGCTGCAGTCCTAAAGTTTGTTTTTAAGAAAGCAAAACCTGAGTCAAGATTTCAGTGGTGCAAGATTTCCCTTGGTCTTGAGATGTTTAGAACTGAAAGACAACATTAGAAAAAGACATTAGGCAAGCTGTTTATTGATTGTATTTTCAGAGTGAATTTGCTGAGTTTCTTTTCAGAATAGAATAAATGTCTGAAAAAAGGGGTCATAAATAGTTCAACCACTCTTCACAAGCGTTAATGTTTTTCAAGCATTCAAAGCTTTTCCTTGTTGAGCTTGGATATGTCACACCAGAGAAGGTCCAAAGATAACACGTCTTCCCTGAAACACATTCAAATCAACAACCGCAATTTTGGTCCTTCGTAGAAAGGTAATTTGTAGAAATTGAATTTGGAAATGTATGTGGTTTTGGACACTTACATGGAAAAAACGTCAATCCACATTAACACGTGAAAACGAGCTATTTTTCTTGGATTGACAGGTCTATGTTGAATGTTATTGTAGTGCTGAGGCACAGCTATATATATATATATATATATATATATACACACACAGTATACATAGATCTCATTAATGGTGGAATCCTCTTTGATTGGCAGTGATTAATAGAAATGATTTAGAGCCTGCTTCACAAAACTAATAACGCTGTGTTACTTTTCAGGAGGATTATCTCTACCTAGCTCGACTTGGGGGCTTTGCTGTCAATGAAGCCCCTTGGGAGTGTAGAGCAGGCTGCAGCAGCAGTGCTAATAATTAACAGTCTCAAACCAGCAAGTGCATGATTCTTCTGTGTTGTTTCGAATGGCAGATTAAAATGTATATAAAAAGAGTCTACATTTCTCTTCAACAAGACATTTACAGGGTTTTAATTACTGCAAGCCATTGTGGAGCATCGTTTATATAAAGTTAAGTCATTTATTAAGACACAGGAGTTCATTATTTTATCTTTTTGCCTCAATCTAAGTAACGTATGCATGCTTTTCTGCAAGGACGTCAAAATATCTGCCGTTAATCTGGTTTGAACTTCTGAAATGGAATATTACAACCTACCTTCAAAACTGTGGACTTCTGACTGCGTTGGTTGAACTTATGGTGGAAGGGATAGTTGAGATGTGTGTTAATGGGGTTGTATGAGGTACTTAACCATAGTCAGTGTATTACCTACAGTAGACGGCGGCCAGCATGCCCCCCAGCTTAGAGAATCAGACAGGAGTTACCGCACGGTGGCAGAACTAAAGCTGTTGTATCAATCTATGCTCTCGCTAAAGCCACCAGACTTTGATTTTTTTTAAAGTCACACAATAACACAAACGAGCTAACCGATCACGGCAGTGGTAGACTAGACCTTTATGGAGTGTTCTGATCCTTTTGCATCCCTATCTGGGTCATGTACCGCAGGTGATGAACATTTCATACCATTGTATGAGAGAATACAGTTGATAGACATGTTTGTGTATTTACCGTTTGTGTGCCTACAGTAGTTTGCGTTTGCATTTTACATACGTACACATGGCTTCTTTTGACTCCCGCTTGCTGTAACTGAGTGTGGGCGGATGTAACCTCCATAATACCAGGCTTTGTGGCCGGCTGACGTCATTGGAATGTATAAATACAGAATGCAGTGAATGAGTGCACTATATTGAAAGGGCTGCATAGGGTAAAATGCACCACACAATGAAAGATGGAGTAGATACCCGGCGGCTCTGTGCATAGGAAGTGTTGTTAGATGTTTCTATACTGAGCAGAAGAAACCATGAAGCCCAGAGTAAGGGCTTCTTGTGCAACAGACACACATCACACACACAAAAAACATGAATATTTTCTTGTTGCGCATCAATGTTTTTGTGTGTTTGGGGATGTGGATGTCGGTCTTTGTGTTTAGGAGATAGAAATGTGCTTGTCCCACTCGGTCTGCAGTCGTGTCACTTGACTTCCACTGCCTCAAGGCGTTGTGTGTCTGTGTGTGTCTGTGTGTGTGTTTTGTGTACACATGCGCCACCCCACCAGCCATGTAGTGCAGTGCTCCTGATTTCCAAAGCAAATTTTAATCCGAGTCAACTGGTTTTATCACAAGGGTTTTCCATGCCTTTAAATGTGTTTGCATTTGTCCCCCTGTGTATTCGTGTACGCTATGCATTATATATCTACTGTAGACTTCAGTCAATGCAGCGTAGCATGTGGTCCTGTATCCTTCGGCTGCCTGTGGGGCACACAGATGACAGTCGATTCCGCCTCTATAGATCGGTGCGGCCTGAATCCTGCGAGTACTTATGTTTTTCTGTGTCTATTCATTAGAAGCTATACAGCATTTAGCTTAATCATGGCGAGCTGCACTAAACACTGCAACCCCATTATATCGTTCTGACTAAACTACGGATTACATTCATGATTTTAGCCATTTATCTGATGCGTTTATCCATAGAGACATACAGTGAAGTGTGTGAGGGGGAACCAGGTCATTGTCTTGTGTAACAGCATCTCTGCAGGATGCATGGCTGTTGATAAAACACATATTTAGTGTTGTAAAATTCATAGATTCATTTAATTGCATTGTGTATATTTTTGCAATGTTGTCTAGCTGGCTGGAGCGCCTTAGTTATGGAATCAATTGTATTGATCCCTGAAAGGAAATTCAATTGTTACAGCAGCTCAGGGAACAAGAGGTAGATGATGCAAACGGGCAATCCTAATCTCAACATGAAGAATAACTAGAAAATAGAAATGAAAAGAAAACACTACCTGCATGGAAAATAAAGCAGGTTTTGTGCAACTGTATCTGTGCTGTATAATGAATAAGTAAGCTGTGTTATCAGCTTATCTAATCATGATAATACTTATCTATTGATTTGTGCTCTGAGGAGCCGGTGAGATTCCCTCTCTCTACTGCCTTCTCCTTGATGGGAGCCCTACTAGATCAGATAATCATTGAGAAAATCAATCTCTAGCTCCTTAGTCTTTCAAGAGATGCAATTTAATCTTTTTACAAATGTTTAATTAATCTTTCTATTTGACCTCTGTGCTCCTTTGCATTGCTCTCATTGATGCATCCAGTGATTTAGGAGTCATCAGAGGACACTTGGAAGGAGGCAACAGCTCCACAACACATTCCAAACACACAGTGCACAATATCCCAGTCTAACATTACCGCTCATTTTGCGGTGTACCTGCAAGCTTCTCGCCAAGCTTGATGGGCTGGATGGTTTTGAAAGCACTGGAGAGGTCAAAGGTTTAACGTTCCTCTAGGTGACAGTAACACATACGTTACTCACCAGATGTTTTACACAGCCAGTCTCTTAAGGCTCTTCAGGTTAGTGATACTGGTCATTTGTCTGGAATGTTGCTTCTTTGAAACCAGGTTCACACAGCCTGGATCCATACTATGGATCATGGTCCCATGTGGCTATTGGAGGGAAACTAAAAACATTTTCAACATTAAGGATGTTGCAAACTCACCTGAGGAAAGGCAATATTCTTAGCAACTTATCAGGTGAACACAAATCAATGTCAGGTGTTTAGTTACTAAAAATATTATTCAATATGATGGAAAGGCTAGTGATTTCAATTCATGTTATAAAGGTGTTAAAAATGAAATTCAGAGCATATCTATTGCCTCCGCACGGCTCTCTACGTGGCGAAGGCAGAGCTGGTGGCTCTAAAGATGACACAAGGTTTTGTCTTTAAGAATGCTGCTGAGTAGCTTTGCTTTCCAAGTGGTTGGAAGCTATTATAACAGTATTTTATATATAAAACTGCATGAGTGACTGAAATGTGCAGGTTTTAGAAAATTAAAAAAACAATGGATGTGTTGATTTACAAAAAGGTTCGCTTAGCAGATCTCCGTAGCCTGCTCCCCATCTCCGCTTGAGGCCAGCGGCTAGTGGCTACATTAACTGCTACTAGCATAACACAACTGAATCTGGTCATGTGTGTGGGTAATGTAGGTGCCAGATTTTGTCAAGGAAGAAGATTGCATGGAATTAAAAAGATGATATCTCTGGTTGTGCTGCATTGTGTCCATTGTGAGTCCAACAATGCAAGGCTCATTTACATGCACTGGGGCTGATGCTATCTGGGCCTCTCTTGCCTTGTTGATCCACCCTGTTCGCTGAGGAAAGTCCCCCTGGAGTTCAAAGACTCAAAGAAGCAGGAGCCTTTTTTTCACATTCATATTGTCTGCTGTATGGGAATTTAGCATTGCACCCTGTGGTAATGTATTGAAATGATGGCTAGCGGTATGAAACGGGATCCTGCTGAGCCATAAGGTGCAGATAGAGGTTACGTGGGGGCAGTGCAGTCAGAGACGGCAGGCTGCATCCTGAAAATAGAGGTGAGATCTCAGTTCTCCACACAGACACACACTCCGGAGGAGAGGAGAGAGTGAGTCAGCTGTCCAACAGAGAGAATGAAAGATTAACGATGAATCAATCAGAGGTAGGGACTGTTGGAATGGTTAAGCAGAGCTGAAGGACACCCGCGGTCTGAAACCCACGCCTCAACATTGCGAGTGGAGGATGATGCTCTTGTTGCTAAGGAATACCTGTTACCTTGGTGATAACGAGACATGTTTAAGGATGAGTCATCAAGTTTGAACTCCGGAGCGGTCAACTGTTCCGTGCGGCTTCTCGGCGGTCGGAGATGTGTCGGCCACGCTCCGTGGTTTTCTTTGTCATTAGCAGCAGGATACGTCATTGATGTCAGTTCTCATAAGGCATGCGGATGACATTTTTTGTTTAAATTAATAAAAAAGACACGGGAGGATATAGAAAACTGCAATTCATATTATTTTGTCTGGTCTATAAAATTCAGAGAAAAGAAAAAATAGAAAAATGTATTATTGAATTGCAGAGAAAAGTGTTCAAGATGCATTTTATTCTTTTCATAGAAAAATGCTGAAATGAATAATGTATTTTTGCAGCTATTTATTGCACAACTGCATGTATTTTGGCCCGGCGATAGCAGAAAGAACAACACTGACACATCATAGCAAAGTGCTCATTACTCATCACTCTCATGTCTTTTCACTGATGTTTTCAAGAAAAGAAATCTTTTACTTTATTTTTTTCACGTTTGGTAGATATGTGTCATTAAATGGGACAAACACAGTGAGACCCAGGTTCCCCACAAGCGAACACAAATAAATGAGCAATTGTGGAATTTTCTCAACTGGTTCAGTTACTAAATTGGTTGTGGATGGAGGAGTCGCCACGCAAGCAGAAAAAAACTCAACAGCAAAAATATGTATGGACTGGAATTCTCAAAAGGAACTGTGTGTTGACAACACAGAAGGCTGATTAAACTCTGTCTCTACCAACATCATCATTTCAAAATAATCATGTCCAGTGAAATATTTTCTCACAGCTCCATACCTTTTAAAACAACACTGGGAGTTGTCCCTATATGCAGATTCATGGACCTCAAACGTATTAATGCATTGAAAGACCCAGTGTAAAAGTGATGGGATTCAACATGAGAATAGCATATGAACTATTTATGTGGTTGTTATTAAAAGACATCAGTGAGCCCCATGATTGCTGCACCAGGTGAAATGTTGGTCCTTGAGTCCACTTACACCATCCTGCTGCTGTAAATATTAACTAGAGAGCCAAATCACACTCCCTAAGAATAACACTACAAACTACAGGGCATAGCTGTTTTAGCAAATTATTTAGACATAATGTTATTTAACAATTAAAGTGTATATTCATGACCTATTTTTAAACTGCATTGTCATGATGACAGTGTGTTCTTATATCAAAATTAATGCTTGTTTTGAGGGTAGATCTAGAAGTTGTTTCACCTTGACACTGTTGATATTTTCGGTGCTGCCCTGTCAAGTCAGCTATTTACAGCAGCAGAGTGCAGACACGGTTAAACTGTGTGGTATGATGAGGAATTTACGAGGAAAAATTGCTTTTCGATTTGTAAAGGATCCAGTCGGATCGCCTTTATTTTTCAATACTTTCCATAAACCTCAGCTCAAAGTAGCATTCCCACTGCGGCCATGATGAACTTGTGCAGATGACAGAACTGGTTTTCAGGTGTGAAATATGGAGCTTGGACATTCTCCTCTTGTGATTAGCAACATGTCAAACCTTTCAAGTTGGCTTAGTGCACCACAACATCCGAACTAATCCCGTCACGAGCCATTCTATGTGTGAACGGTCTTCTTTAGCGGCTCTTTTGTGTGATCATTTTCAGATAAAGCATGCTGGATCTGGAAAAAACGTGCCGGGCTGTTGAAAATGTAACACTGGCGCTACAGATGCCATCGCCGTGGGCGTGAGAGTGGAAAAGGCTGACACTGAAAACGCCGGGTAGCGTGTGCGCTCAGATCTGTCCACACACTTACGCTTGGGTTAAGGTGTAAGAAGCAGCCTGGACATGTCCAGACACATGACAACATGCTGAAGGATGGAAGGCACATTCTGCAGCCATTTACTTACCAGGTTATAGGCTGAGAGACTCCTGTCTCAACCTGTACCTCCGCAGTGTATGGGAACAGCGCTGCCAGTTTCAAAGCAGTGTTTCACGAATGTAGTTTGTGCATGAAAAACATAACTGTAATGCCCTATTGTAAACATTACTGCAGGAGTGGACAATGCCTTCATAAGCTCAGCAACAAACACACTTTTACATGTAAACAGAAATACTTTAACTGTACACACAGGACATTCTTGACGGTTCATGCTTCTCTCCCTCTGCCTGGAGGCAAGGTGATCACAAACGTGCACAAACACACTCTTGTCAAGCCCAAGTGCTCAAGTGTTGATGCCGATCAGCTCTTCCAGTATACCCACCTCCAGTTAGTGCTGGGTGCATTTTGTCCTACCAGTGAACACGTGGCTGGCAAAACGACAGTGATCATTTGTCGTAGAGTTGTGGTCGTAAAACCTTTATGGTACCGTGGCACACAAATAATGTTGTATGGCTTTTTACCAGCCGCGACAGCGTGAGTGATCACGGCGAAATGTGGCCCTGGAGACACCTGCTGTATCATGAACTGCCACAGAAGCGGTTTTGAGTGCTTTGCCAGGTGTTTTTGTCTGTTTGTCAGCATATTTTGTCACCGCGATAGCGCCACAACCTCGCAACACGCAGTCACAAAACGTTACAGGTGTGTAGTTGGGAACAAAATGAAGGTCTGATTTGGCGTCACGGCTGGTGTGATGCCATCGCAAGGTGTTCTCGAGTACCATATTGTTTATGATCTTTGGCTTAACTTGAACTATTTAGAAACGGATTCAATTAAGTTTTAAGTTACATAAACGGTGAGGGGTAAACGTACAGTAGCTCCTGTGCACACAGGCGAGGTAGAAGTACACCCTTTTGGTTGAGGAGCACGTTGATGCTGCTCGTGTGTAAATTCGGGCCAATCAGTTGAGGACATTGATTATTGCACCTTTAACCGTAGGAGAAAGCATGAAACCCTGCATAGTGTTGAAACTCATTTTAGAATCACTAGTTTAAAATACTGGTTGTGCTGGTTTGGTTTACAATGGTTGTGTAGATTTTACACTGAAAGAGATCATAGCAATCATTTGTTCTTGTGGAGGATAATAAAGAAGGACAGTGTGTTACAGATGTGAAGCCCTCTGTACAGTTCAGCGGCGTAGTTCTGGTCTAGCAGGATGTCTGTCGACACACAAACAGGAGCAGAAAGAAACACACCATCATCTTAATTTCTAATTACACAAATGTCGCACAGTGTGTTTGAAGGTAAATGACCTTAGTGCATTGTTGTGTTTTGGTGTTCAAAGCTGAGCTTGTTGTCAGGGTCCTGTTTGTTACTGCTTGTGTTTTCCACTTGCTCAGCACGAATGAATTCTCCACCTGTTCTTCAGAATAATTTAAGGTGGAATGATGTACGCTGTGGATCGATGAAAAAAAACTTCCACCCACATACGAGGCAAATCTAGCTTTGTTTTGTATGTTTTCCTCCCTGATTGTGTCCATGCTGTTATTTGTTTTCCTCCTGTCTCTCGCTCTCCTTTCTTTGTTTTTCTCTTCTTCGTCTGCTGCCTCTGTTTTTTCAAAGCTCTCTCTGTGTACTGTATTTCTCTCTTTATCTGTTTCTTTTTCTTTTTGTCTCTTACCAGTCTATCTGTATAATTTTGTCCGTCTGTCTTATTCTGCCCGCATCTTTTTCTGTCTGTCTCTCTGTCTCCTGGGTTGTTGGATTCGTCTGATTATGCTTCTCTCCATATCTGACCTGATCCTATTTCTTTCTCTTTCTTGTTTCTCTTCATCTCAACCTTTTTTCCTTTCTGTTTTTCCGACTCTTCACCCACTCGATCCGTCTTTATTCTGCCACCGTCTCTCCGCTGCCTGTCTGTCTTTCAGGCTGTGGCGTCTTTCTTAATGTTTTTTTTTTTTTTTTTGTTTTGCTGCTTGGCTCCGGTCCACAAAGTTATGGGAGGCTAAGTGTTTGTCCAGCCAATGGCAAGATGAGCCTTATAAATGCGCTGAGCTTATAGACGTGATGTATGACACCCTACGTGACTGCTTTGGTAAAGAAGCAACATCCTGCTGCAAAGGACACATGCCCTCAACTGACACCCACACACACACACACACACTGCATGTGTGTGTGTGTGTGGGTGTGTGTCAGTTGTAAAACAACAATGAAATCTCAATGCCAAGTCATTTGCTGCTGCATTAAAAGGAGCCATTGCCGATGTGTCTGTGTGTGTGTGTGTGTGTGTGTGTGTGTGTGTGTGTGTGTGCGCGCGCGCGTGTGTGTGTGTGTGTGTGTGTGTGTGTGTGCTGGCCTTGCCACCACGTTAACGCTTTGTGTCCTGGATTTTTTTTTCCCTCCCTTCCTCTCTCTGCAGTTGCCATGGCAATGCACCAAGAGGCTCCATCATGTGTCTGAGCCTGTGACTGCAATTTTTCACAACAGCTCACAAGCACCGGCTTTGTGTGTTTATATTTTTTCCGTCTTAATTTAGCATTTGATCATGTTGTCGGTACCCTGAGGTGTCGCCTGTGTTTGTCGAGCTTGTTTGTCTAAATTAAAGTGTTTGGGATATCGAGTTTTCTTCAGGTGAAGATTCGGTTGAATCATGATAAGGAAATTGATTGAAATTTTTAAAAATGTATTGAAAATGTCAGCCTTTTCTCCCCAATGTGGATGAATGTCAGAGCTACATTCTCACATCCAGAGCATGATATTGCTTTACAGAAGTCCATATAATACAGCGTTGTGACAGGAGGGATCATCAGACAGAATAAAAATACAATTAAAATTAAAGTAATGTAATCTCCAATCACAAAAATGTGGACATCTTTGTTGGATGGCATTAGTACATCCACACTGTGGGTGCTGCAGGTGCAGCATATAGTGTAGTTTCATGTCCAGCAGGGGTTCCCAAATTGTTCTGCTTGTGAACCTTTGAAACTGAATGTCTTCAGGTTGTTTATGTCGGAGATAAGATCAACCAAAGAGCAATATATTATATATTTGATCTGTTTTTTTCATGTATAATTTTCAGAGGCTTTAAGAGGTAAAGTCATCCAGTGGTGTGCAAGTAAAAAAGCAAAGGACAGAGGAACATCTGACAAAGAAAGTATACTTTTGCATAGCGTGAAGAACTTTCCTGACCACTCATATTGAGCTCGCGACCCATTGGGGTGTCCCGTCCTTCAGGTTGGGAATCACCGCTCTAAAGGATCCATTAGCAGTAATGAATAATGGGCTAATTAGACAAAAATAGATTACATGCGTGACATTGTGTAGGAATATGAGGTAGTATTTAACACGCCAAATCTGAAAAGCGTCCTGATACAATATAGCACAGAGGCAGGTTTGGTGGGATCGACCCAAAACAGAAACGGTTACAGGCACGTTCCCAAAACCTCCACAAATAGCCACGTGAGCCCCCTGGCTGATCAATCATTGTGCTAGACAAATGATAAAAAAAAGTAGCCAGGCCTGGAGAAAGAGTCAGCCTGGGCTCTGCAGCCGATTTCATGTTGTCTCTCTCACGGGCTCAGTTCCATTTTTTACAAGGAAAAGGAAGTAGAACAAGGCTGTTAACCGAGAGGACTGACCGGGGAGACGAACCGTGTCTGATCAAGTCTTATCCATCAATTGCTCCATTCTTATATTTATTATTATGTCAATGTCATTAACCATGTCATGCATTTTAAGGGTACCTGCTACATACTGGTAATTCTACATTTTTCCAGGTTTGAAAAAGAAAATCAGTCTGATTTTGGATAGTATCCATTGTTTTGTGGTGATTCATGCCTAAGGTGTTGGGTGGGTGTTGATCGGTTCAACCTGACTGTCTGTGACCTACAGACAAAACCAGCCCGTCGGCCAACATGCAGTTATGTTTTGGACTGTGCGATGATGAGGTATTATCGTTTATGGTCACTCCAGTTGATTACATCATAATAAATATCTCCTATTGAGACATCTTGGCTTGTAATCCTCATCTCTAATGAAAACAATCAGAGCATTAGATCTTAAAAAAAAAATTGAAGATAATTAAAAAATTGCTAAAAACCCAATATAACAATGCATGATTTATTTTTGCTTTTATCACCTGTTTTTGAATACTTCAGATAATGAATTGATATAAAGATGATCCTGTGGTTATATTATCACAGTATTAATGCTGTCTGCATCAATGATGCCCAGCCATGGTCATGGAGAAGACCTCTTGTGTTGTGCTCTATTGTCAGTCTCGAAGTTTACTTCAGGGAATGCAGGAATTACACACACACACACACACACACACACACACACACACACACACACACACAACAGTTTATATAAGCATGTTCTGCAAGTAGGCTCGGCCTTCCACTTGCAGACAATGCTTGAATAAATACCAGTTAGCTGGGTTTTATTGGTGTTTTGACTAGAACCTGTTTTATATTGTATATCGTTCACTTTTGATGATTTCACCGCATTGCAGTCAAATGAAGGTTCTTTGTCTTCTTGGACTTTTTGTATATTTAATATGACTTTCTGTAGCGGCCACCTCCATTCTTTATTTCATTCAGCAACACTGACTATTGATGGTCATGCCACCTGTCGTTCTTTTTTTATTTATTCCAAACACAGACATACAAAACGTCACTTCTTGTGCCTTTTCTTCCTCTGCATGAAAGACCTGTCTGACACACTGTGTTCAGAGCAGCAAATGTAAAAGCTTCCCTGAACTCAGTACTGGATGAATCACCGTTGAACGATGCCAGTCGGCAACAAGTTATTATTCAGATATCAGTCATCTGCACTTAAAGCTCAGTCTATAGTTGCACTGGCTGTGAGTCACAGCAGGAAATACAAAAAAAAAAAACAACGTTCAAGCTGGGAGGTGGGTTTCCAGTAAAAAGTGACCTGATGGGCTACCTAACTTTCATCCCACTGTTGTGTTTACAGGCCTGAGACCCAGCAGAAAGCCCCGGTGAGTGCCCCTCCTCCCCCGCCGCCCCCTCCGCCTCCCCCTGAGCCGGCAGGGCCCCCGGAGCCGGAGGAGGAGATCCTGGGCTCCGACGATGAGGAGCAGGAGGACCCCGCGGACTACTGCAAAGGTCAGAGCGACAAACGAGCAGACGGACAGAGCGACACCTACTCATCCGTCCCAGCTCACCATAACTGTCGTACAGAGCTCAACAATGTCTCACACGGTCTCCTCTCTCTGCTCATATCCATAATTCTTTTCCTCATTTCTCCCTTCACCCCGATGGGATTTGCAGCAGCGTCGTTGTAGCCATCAGTGTGTAACGCTCGGTAGTTGTGACACCAGCGTTTGGCGGCTGTTTTGTTGTTGCCAGAAAGGAGTGGCAGTCTAGAGTCCTGCAGTGGTTTAGGATGCCAGAGGCTTGTTGGCTAAGAGGTTCATTGTTTTCACACAGCTCTGCACAGTTTCAAAATGCTACACCCATTCTGTCAACACAGAAAATGACACCTCACTTATCATTCGATATCTGCAGCCGTAGTGTTTTAAGTTTGAATTTGCTGTCATCATTCTAAATATACCATGGTGTCTTTTAATTATATGATATAGTACATCATGACATTTTGGATGAAAAAAGTAAGTACAACATTATTTATGTTGACTTCTTTTCACTGGCTCTTAACAAGTTAAAAAAGCCCCTCATGTGTTAGCTCTGATATTATTTCTTTATGGACATTTTAAGACATTTTTAAACCAAGTTGTAACCCTCTTAGGAGAACTATAGTATATTATATATTATATATTATATTAGGAGCTGCAGTAGTAATAGTATTCGTTGTAGTGTTCCTTGTACATATTTTGGACTGCCTACCCTTCTTGTGTCTGTGCTTCTTCACTTAAAATTACTCAATTCACCAAGTTTGTGTTCAATAAAATACACCTACAACAAATGAAACCCTGGCAAGCTAGACTTCTCTCTGTGCCAGCTGGTAGTGTCATCGCGGCAACAACAAAGAGGCAAGAGGCAACTTTTTAAAGTCGGAATTACCGTAAGTTATATTGAACCAAATTTACTGATGCACATATACAGTTAAGATGTATGTTCCTTGTTTTACCTATACTGTTCTGTTTTGTATGCACTCCTGTTACAAAATATGCAACTGTGATATTGGTTTCTCAAAGTGGGTCACGGATGCCTAACAGATTAATAAAAGCTACACTGTGTGGCCTACACCTTATCTATATTCTGTATTCATGTTTCTACAATATTTACAAAAAGAGGCAGCGTGTAAACGTTTACGATGCATTACATTCTTACCTGGATGGGGGCTTAAATTCCTGCAGGGTCTGACTGCTACAAATGTGTAGTGCTGTATTATTTATATCTATTGAGGACAATTCATATTTGCTCAATACTAAATACTGCATAATGTCCACTAGGTCTGCAACTAACAATTATTTTCATTATTGATTATGTGTTTGTAGAAAAAAATGAAAGATACCCTTCCTAATTTCACAAGGTGTTTCAAATGTTGTTTTTTTTTGTGAGTCAAACCGCTTTGCAAAAATGAAAAAGCCTTGGATGAGTGGGTTTAGTGCCTACGTGTTTGAACTCAGTCTTCAGCTCACGGTTATGGTGTCAGCTGCCAGACAATCGCAATCAGAGTAGTCAGCTAATTGACCCAGGTGCAGTCACGCAGACAGGTGTGTACAAAATTAGGTCAATTCTAACGAGGCGTCAATTTCAAGTCCATCATAAATAATCGATAAAATTGGATATTCACAAACATTCATACGTTGTTGATTTATTTCCTTTTTTTTAAAGTATTCGTTTCAGCATTTATGTTCTCAGCTATTTTTTGTTTAAATGTTTGTGCTATTCTTTCCCCCCACTTCTTCTTTTTCTTTTAATTAATCCACAACGCTTCTCCCCCGTCTCATCTTCTGCCTTGTTTGACGTCCCTCCCTCTCTGCTGCTGTCGCTCCACTTCTTACTCACGAATGGATTTCGTGTCATTGCCTGGTTATCACCAACAGTCGCCTGTAACCTTCATCCTCTCTCTCTTTATCCCTCTCAGGAGGGTATCATCCGGTGAAGATCGGGGATTTGTTCAACGGGAGGTACCATGTGATCAGGAAGTTGGGGTGGGGCCATTTCTCCACCGTATGGCTATGCTGGGACATACAGTAAGACACACACACACACACACACACACACACACACCACAAACATGTCATGACCCAGAAAAAGCCCTTAACACACCCCGTCACACACACATGCACACAGAGGCTCTTCTTGCAGTCCTTCACTTCACCTTGCTGTCTTTCTCACACACACATGCTCGTCACACAAACCACACACACCACGCATACACCTGTTGACCTTAGCTGGCACGTTACCAGGACGAGGGTTGCAACCAACTCCAATTTACGCTGGCACCAAAGCCATCCATTTGCACTATAATGTTGTTGCTGTACTCTCGTGGCAACCAGGGTGTCTGGATGACGGTATCACGAACCCAGTGTCACCTTTCTCACACACACACACACACGCACACACACACACACACACACACACACACTAATTTACTCATGTCACTAGTTTTAATTACTCTTATTATTATTTAATTACTGATGGTGGTCATAAACCAGTGAGGGGGAGTTGGGTTACTTAAAGCACACTTTACAGTCAGTCACAGTCCTTGACAAAAGGTCATATTCAGTATTTAAATATTAAGACTTGGGTTGTTTTCTTTCCTACCTCCTCACATGCAATCATTTACAACTTTACTGTTTTGGCTCAACCTCGCCCCTTCTCATAGCATCCCTGTCGTCCACAGGAGGCAGCTGTGACTGTACACTTCCTGCTCAGTACCAGTTATAGACCACGGTGAACATAGTGGAGCATTTAGCAGCTAAAGAGCCAGATATTTCCCCAGGAGTTGGTAGAGACCAAACACAGAGCTAAAAAAGAGTGACTATCCAAATTAATGATAATTTTTCTCAGTCACTGACCGATTATTTGCAAACAAGTTTGTCATATTAACTTAAAAA
Organism: Anarhichas minor; assembly: GCF_050575085.1. Lineage (NCBI taxonomy): Eukaryota > Metazoa > Chordata > Actinopteri > Perciformes > Anarhichadidae > Anarhichas > Anarhichas minor. Next base: position 11,536,262 of record NW_027466457.1, read on the forward strand.
GTGATATGTCAGTGTTGTGTTCATCACTTGTTTCTGCTGCCCCCAAGTGGCCCACAAACACACACAACTCTTATTGCAGGTTTAATGCTTCTGGTAGATTTCTACTCATTTGCATAACTTATCATATGCTTTTAAAAGAATACAGTATTTATTGCTTTGTACTGAAAAATATTAGATTCATGGAGTTAAGCTGAAAGATTTGCAGGAATATGTAATTTTAAAAAATGATTGTAATATCAAACGATTTGTGTATATGGTCTTTTATATTTGTCTTGTAAATCTCTTTAGATATATCTATATATGTTATAATATACAGTACAGTAGGTAGTACTGAGACTGGCAGGCTGATGAACTATTGAATCTGCAAAGACTGGGTGGTGATGGGGAGGTGGAAGTTTGCACGTAATGGAAAGGGAGTCATATTTAAAAAGAGACAGCAGCAAGATGATAGGCTAAAAATGGAGGTGTGATGCTGTGCTATTGGATGGGCAAGACCAGCTGATGAGAAGAGCTGATATCACGACTGACAGCCCCGAACTGTTACAGCAAGGAAGTTATGAGTAAGCATGTGTGAGAGAGAGAGAGAGAGAGAATGACCGGATATATTAGAAATAAACTACAGGCCTAAACATGCACAATACTAGTCTTCCTGACTGAACTTACGCTCGAGCTTCATTTGGTGAATAAAGCATTGAGTATTAATGTTGAAATGCCACATTTGCATTTCCAATGGCAGTGTGGGCAGTGTGAACGGTATGTGATATGCAAATGTGTAATAAAGGCATGGTGAGGGACATTTTATTACTATATCAGTCACAGATATTGATGCACACGTTAATCTGCATTACTGGCTTTAACGACCCATTAGTAAGACAATGACTGCATGTTTCTGTGTTTGTCATTACAGAGTGAAGAACTTTGTGGCGATGAAGGTGGTGAAGAGCGCCCAGCATTACACAGAGACGGCCCTGGATGAGATCAAGCTGCTGCGATGTGTGAGAATCTGATTAGTTTGAAGTGTTTGGGAATCTTATTCTTTTCATCGTTTTTTGTTTTGTTCCATTGTTTGTTCCTTTTTGCGTTTAGTGTTTCCTACTTCTTCTTATCATCCTTTTCTTCTCTGTTTCTCCATCCTTTTTTCATCCTCCTAATATGCCTCCCTCTTTCCTCCCTCCTCACACCTTTCATCTCCCCCACTGTGTTTCTCTGTGAACAAGAAACACTAAAGATACACTGGTCATTTATCTTGCATGGTGGGTGCAGAGGACAGTCATCTTAGAATTATTTTTCAGCATCTGTATCTCCCACGTCCATCTCCCTTGTCCTCTTCCTTTCCTGCTCTCTTTTCCTCTACCTTTCCAATTCTCCTTCAGTCCTCCCATTCCCTCTTCCTTTCCTTTTTTCTTGTCTTTCCTGTTTTGTTGTCCTTCTTCTTTCATTTTTCTTTCTTTCTTTATCCTACTTCCTCTTCTGTTCCTTCCTCCTGTCATGTTCGCTTCATCTCTTTGTCTTCTTTTGCTCCAGGTGAGAGAGAGCGACCCCGGCGACCCCAACAAGGACATGGTGGTTCAGCTGATAGATGATTTCAAGATCTCTGGAGTAAACGGCATACGTATCCCGATCAGAGGAGTGTGTGTGTTAGTATATGTGTGTGTGTGTGTGCTTGACAGAGACATGATAATGTGAGTCCTTGACTCTTCGTCCCAGATGTGTGTATGGTGTTTGAAGTGCTAGGTCACCACCTGCTGAAGTGGATTATTAAATCCAACTACCAAGGTCTGCCGCTGCCATGTGTCAAGAGCATTATCAAACAGGTAAGGACACACACACACATACACACACACACACACACACACGCACACACACACACACAAACCAGATCTATTTATAGAAAATATATCAGACAACGCTGACTGTATTTTCACAAAATTTGAATAAATCATGTATCTGACCACTGCGATTGACATTACATGGCTTTTTTTGGGAGAGTGCATTACAGGTCAAACATTTATTAAAGGTGCATAATACGAGATTGGGAGCATTTTAATTGCTGAGAGGGAACCGGAGGATGTGTGCCACGCTTCCTCGGATGCCATTATCAGCTGTAATCGCCATATAAAAGCAGGGCAGAGAGGCGGCCGTGTGCAAGCCAGTTGGACGCGCTCACATGCATGAACATGCACTGAATACATTCGCGGGTGGCCTAGCTATTTTAACAAAAAATGGAAAATGACAAATACAATGGTAAAAGGGTTCAAATCTACACTTCACTTAGATCTAACCATTGCAGGTACAGTAATAGTCATCTTTGTCTTGTTGAATAATCCTGCAAATAGATATAATTAAAATAAATATTATATAATATATAACATGGAGTTCATGAATCTAACATTTAAAAACATGGTGGAGTTTTTTTGCATTTATTGACAAATTGCCAACTCATGTTGTTTGGGTTCCGTTTGTGTTCGGAGATTTTCTCCAATCAGCAAACGCATGATGTCAGGCTTTTCACTGTGTTCATTGTGATAAGTGATTAGCTTTAACAATCTTTTTGATAGGACTTAGGCATGACGCACCTAAAACTCAGCAGTAGTCTTCTAATTCTGTGATGCAGAGGTACTTTAAACTTACAGTATTTCTATCTAGAATTCCTCGGGGGGGAGGGGGTGAAGAAAACTTAGTCACGGACTATAAAAGATTGACTTGATGAAGAAGTCTAATATATAAAGAGCAAAAGACTGACTCACACAGCAAAATTCACACCCAAAAATGCCTAATAATGATAATACAGCGCATGCTATTGTGCACTTCACACTTCAGTACCACTGCCATCCGAAGACGCAGTGCTTTCAGGCATTTCCCCTTCAGCCACCTGATGAGCATGTGAAGTTGTTGAGCCGTTTCAGCCGCTGCCAGCCTCCCGCCTCTTGAAAGCCAGGCTGAAGATGAGTACAAAATTAAATGAGACTGTTCCCCGCTTCAATCTCAAAAGCCTCTGGACAGAAACAAATGAGAGAATCAGTGAAACAAAAACATCACCAGCCTCTCCTCTCCGCCCTCAGAGAATGACAAGCATTAGAAGAATGGTTCATTTGGCTCTGGGAAAGAGAGAAGGAATCAAAGGGAGGGAGATAGAGACGGACTGCATTTCTTTTAGAGTGTATAAATGCCTCAACAAGAAGTGTGATTATGTTGTTCAGCAATAAAATCTGTGTTTATCTGAATGTGTTTGTAGGTGCTGCAGGGTCTGGACTACCTCCACACTAAATGTAAAATCATCCACACGGACATCAAGCCAGAGAACATCCTGATGTGTGTAGATGACGCCTTTGTTAGGCGTATGGCCATGGAGGCGACCGAATGGCAGAAAGCTGGAGCCCCCCCACCGTCTGGATCAGCAGGTAGACGCCCACACTATGATTATTTTAAGGGGAATAGCGCAACATTTTGGGAAGTTTGATTTCTTGGTGAGAGTTGATGATGAGAAGAGGCTAGACAGGCTAGCTGTTTCCCCTTGTCTCCATTCTTTATGCTAAGTTAAGCTTCGTGTACAGACATGAGAGACGTCGATCTTCTTACCTAACTCTCTTCACGAAAGCCTGTAAAGATATTTCCCGAAAGTATTTCTTAGTGTTGCAATTTACATATGTTTTTCCCAAAACTTTGCCATCTCCACAGCGCTGGGTCAGCACTAAAGAAAGGTCTGGCTCCATACATTATCATTCTTGTATCGCTGGAAAAACATCTTGTTTGTATTTCTTTTAACCGATCACAATAGTCTCGGGCAGCGCTTAGAACAGCATGCAGCGACGGCGCGCTTGCAAAATAGATAACAGAAGGAGAGAAGAATGCTGTCTGGAATAGGAGGCTTAAATCCACAGTCTACATCAGGGAGTCAGTCTAGGTAAAGGGGGAAGCTGACAGTACATGTAGGAGGTTAATTGCTCATATTCCTGATTTGAAATTGGTATCTATAGTCAATACAAATATATCATGAATAATCAAAGATTTAATAAATCTTCTTTTGTTTGATGTGTTTAATGAATGAAAAAACGTCCATGTTTAATATCGAAGCGCTCAGTAAAGAAAAAGGATTCACGAGAGAAGCCTTTTGTGCCTTCCCAGAGTCTTGCTTTTTCATCTCCCTTCACCAAGTTCCTCTACTGAAGAAATCAAGTTCTTAACAAAACAGTCTCGACAAACTCGACATGAACCCTGTCCTCCCGGTGAACCGCGACTTGAGCTGTCAATTGCTTGCATCAGCGGATGGAGTCTCTTTGAGCCTTAGGGTGACCAATTATACTGCTTACATTTCTACACAAATGAAGGGAGGCGCACAACCATCAACTGTCACAACAGAAGCGCTCTGTGGTGGTGTTGATTGAAGAGGCCAATTAAGTCATTAACATAAGTGCAGATGTGTTTTTTAGCAAAATGTCTCTTATTTCTGCTTGTGTCATTTGACATTTGTGATGTGTTTCAGAACAGATTGAAGGTATGGAGGATTATTGCACTTGCTGAGCTGCTAAACTGGAAACCCTCAGTAGATGACACTAAAGTCTGTTAATTCCTAAAATGAATTTTTGCACCACTTTGTCATTTGAGCGGGCATATTGAGACACCACTTTTGCAAAATGTGAAAGATTGATCATATTTAATTTGTAAATATGTTTGAAAATGGGCTCAAACCTGCAAATATATATATATATATATATATATATATATATATATATTTAATATAAATATATATATTTATATTAAATATATATATATTTAATATAAATATATATATTTATATTAAGTGTCCCTGTACTGGAACTCTTTTGAAGTTTATTATCCAAATTTTGATTGGTGTCAGTTGATTGAGGTGAGAGAATGCTGTACTATATAGTGGCTACATTCTCCGGCATGAGAAGAATGAACCATTAATATTATGGATCTGGGACAAGCGAATAAGCCTGTGGGAGTGTGAACAATCTTTTTCTTCATTTGTTTGCAATTCTCTCACTTCACCTACAGATTCTGTATGTATCAGCTCTATAAAGGGAAGATGTACGAAACCTAACGATCTCTTTTCCAGGCGGGTGGAGTACTGAACGTGGTGCGAACTCGGTTGTGTTACGGATTGATGTCGGTGAAACTTTCAAGCCTCTGATTGTTGTTGTTCTTCTTTATGTCTGTCAGTTAGCACAGCCCCCCAGCTCAAACCGGTGAGTACAACAGATGTGAGTATGAACTGAGAGGATTGCACACACACACAAACATAAACACACATACACACAACACCTAAAGTAAGGAACAGCAATTCACACCGTTTGGTGGGATTTTCGTGAGCGGCACAAGGACGGTACTGAGTGCACCACAATATTTGTAGGCAAAATGTCTTCTTAGTGTTTTAAATTGGTTAGTAGTTTCAAAGCTCCGACTGCTCTCAATTAGCAAAAATGTTTGTTTAATGAATCCCCAATAAATGGGATCACAGCAATTTTCAGACTTTCAAAAATACTGTACTATATGCAATACAATTAGGTATTTGTTTCATTGCATTTCCCCATCAGAAGGACTTTAATTAGAACATTGCTGTCCTGTGAAAACCATGCATCTCTAAAACATCAATTTATCAAAATAAAAATCAACAATCATACTTGAAGTTCAGAAAACTCTTTGTTGTTATTATTAAGAGTTAATCACTCCAAACCTCACAATTGTTAAACACATAAAAAATGAAAACCTATAACCAAACTCTTTTTTGCTTTGGCAGGACATTGTGTGTTCATGTACATGATGATGATGATATCACTCAGAGTAGCTGATTGAGAAAATAGGTTTTCAAAAGAGGTTTTCTCAACACTTAAACCCTTGGTTTATTGGACAGTGATGATATGCTCTATTTAAAATGCACTAATATTTATTATCAATGTACAGTAAAATTGTTTGTGGACATTACTTACAAATCACAACTCACAATTCCAATAAATATCCAAACTTTTTATTCCTTGAATACCTTGTATTCATTGATGTCTTTGCCTCTCTTCTCCCTCTCCTGTGATTTTTATTTTTTTGTCCCAGGTGGGAAAGATCTCCAAGAACAAGAAGAAGAAGCTGAAGAAGAAACAGAAGCGGCAGGCAGAGCTGCTGGAGAGGCGGATGCTGGAGATCGAAGCCCTGGAGAGGGAGGCGGAGAAGAAGGAGGAGAGAGCCAACGACGGAGGAGAGAAAGGGGAAAATGACAGCAACCGGTCTTCACCCCTGCAGCCGCCGCCACCGCATCTGGGCCCCAGCATGGCTCTGGGAGAGAGCGACGAGGATGATGACGACGAGGAGGATGGGGAAGATGAGGAGGAGGAGGAGGGAGGAGAGAGGGACAGGGACAGGGAGAGAGAGAGGGACAGGGAGAGGGAGAGGGAGCGGGAGAGGCCCATCAGGTTGACTAATCATACATGTGAGTCATATCAAGTTTTCCCCTTGTTAATTGCTGTTGTTAAATATCTCATTATTAAAATCTGATACCAGGAATAAATGCCGTCCATCTTTAATATGATAAATACAGGAAGATGCATGTGATTGGATGATTGATAAATATGTATACATATGTATTTCTTGTGGTCTATTGGTTAATGCTGGACCAAATGTTATGCTTACATTTGGTGTTAATTTAATACACTGAGTGTATCCTTAAGCTCTATCAAAAGTGCTCCGTGCATAACATTACAACAATGTTACATATATTGTCTGAATGAGCATTACAGAGCATTACTAAATATTGAGATAATAATGGCTTAATCAGCTTTCAAAAAGCTCATCTTGGTTGAATCCTATCTTTGATTCTTGTCTCCTTGTAGGAATCTAAGTGTATTCTATTTTGCATTAAAGTCACCAGTTAGTTATTTTTTGTTTTATATACACTAAGGCATTTGTGATTGAGTCAGTAAAATGCAGTGGGCAACATGCTAAGGTTAGGTTGCTCTGTTTACTGTATTCAGGTTGCCAACAACTAGAACGGAGATTTTTTCTTGAGCAAAGATCTGCATGAGTGAGTGTGTGAGTATGTGTACAGTAGGTACATTTGTGCAGTCTGTCTGTGAATGAATAGGAGGTGGAGTGGCTCCAAACGCTCGGCCCACGCTGGTCCCACTGAGTATGGGAGGCTGTGCTGATTCACAAAAAAAGAGAACCATGTCTTTCTTCGTCTCCCTCCTCCACCTTCTGTCTCTTCACCATCTGTTTCTTTTATTCTCCTTTTCTATCGTTTGCCTCCGTCTCTCCAATCTCTTTTCATGCTTTTTTACTCACTGCCTACACCGTCTTTGATTGCGTTTGTATCTCCTTTCCACCCACTTCCTCTCTTAACCGTTTTTCTTCCGCTCTCTCTATGTTAGGCGCAGCGCCTCCCCAGGAGCAGAGCGAGACACCCCACATCTCAGATGATGACCCCGATGATGAGGAGGAGGAGGAAGAGGAGGAGGAGGAGGAGGAGGAAGAGGAGGAGGAGGAGGTGCCCACGCCTACCGCTGAAAAAGATGGCCCCAGTCCCCCCACCACAGATGAAGGAAATGTAGATCCAACACAAGCAGAGGTAGAGGACAAGGAAGGGGAGCAGGAGCAGGAGGAGGAGGGACTAAAAGATGCAGAGGATAAGGAAGAGGCAGAGGAGGAGGAGGAGGAGGAAGAAGAAGAAGAAGAAGAAGAGGAAGAAGAAGAGGATGAGGAAGAGGAGAAAGACACTGAAAGAGAGGACAATGAGACAGAGGAGCCAAAGAGTGAGAGCAAAACAGAGGAGGAGGCAGTGGTAGAGGAAGTGGAGTCAAAGGAGCAGGATGGGGAGGATGATGAGGAGGACGACGAGGATGAGGAGGACGAGGAGGAGGAGGATGATGAGGAAGACGACGACGACGACACGACCACGGAACTCCTCACGGACACCACATCCCCCCAGGTCAAACCCCACAACAACAAAAGCAATTCCGCCAAAACCAACGGTCACATTCTGTTGGGATCTGAGGGACTGAAACCGAAGCCCGGCAATCCTCCGCCTCCCTCGCCCACCCCCGGTACTCTCCTCTGCCCCCTGGTGGAGTCCGAGCTCAGCTACACGGACAGGGACCACTCTCTCAGCTCCGGCTATGAGATGTACAACGGCGACCTGGTCGAGCCGGGGCTGACCAACGGTGGCAGTAACCGCCTTGCGGCCATCATGCCTCTCTTCCCCGAGCTGCCCCTGGATCCTCTGCCGGGAAACCCCATTTCTGTTGGAACGGCAGACATCGGAGCAGGCCCGTCACCCAACAGCCCCGCCGCTGACCGCAGTCGCACTGTGTCGTCCTCGAGCACGGGAGACACACCCAAAGGTAAGACCTTTGGGTTACTGTATATACATCTATTTACAAACACAAAGTGATGATTACTGAGTCCAGAAGTGTTCAATATGCAGGTGAAAATACTCGACAAGATGTAAGTTCCTTGATTGTTATGGGTGACGTCCAATACTGTTAAAAATGTCTCTTTAACTTCTCCTCACCCCAAATGTTTCACTCTTCATACATAATGTTTCCACTAGAATGTCAAAAATATCCGTCCTCTTCAAACAAATGTAACTACCTAGGCAAAAATACTTTACGAATTTACGCTACGAACCTCAAACTGACAGGAGTGCAGTCCATCGTACAAAGCCAAATGGATTTTTCCATTGGATTTTGGATTATTGCAGAAAATAAGTTCTGTGGCAACAAACGTTTATGATACTTTGAGGTTTAGTTCAGATAGATAATCATCACAAATGAACACCACTTTTATGATTTTTGCAGGTTATATGAAATTGCCAGAAGTACAAAGCTAACGTTGGGCTAAAAACGAACTACACCACCATGAAGGTAGAGGCGGACTAGTGTTGACATGATGACGTTTGGTTGTCTCATTTAGTCATTTGTTAGCAAGTGACTTTTTTAAGATACGTAAAAGCTTCAAAATTCATCAAGTGTAGGATATTTTTTTTAATTCTTTGGACAACAGTTAAAATACCGTATCCTAAGCTTGTGTTAACCACAGACCTTATTTCAGGCATCTAACCAAAAACCCATTCAAAACACTTGTTGACTTTGAGAGGAGGGAATCATTCCTGCAGCACTCTATTGACTCCAATGTTGACTGAGATCAGAAAAGGAGCAAAACCAGAAAAAATCTAGTTGTTTTTTTTAGCTTACTTGATTCCCCACATTTTTGACACCAAAAATATATTTTACAGCAACACGTTCCGCAAAGTCCACTCTCTCAAAAAGTCAGAGTATAAAGCCAGAGTTTGAGTGTCTCTCAGCTTAACCTCTCTATTAAATGAACTGTCTGAGCCAGGAGTCACTTAACTACAGTTGGTGGATTCTTAACTGACATGACATGCATGCATGTATGTTTAAATTTATGTGAAACTGCTGCCACATACTAAATCTCACGAAAGGCTTTAAGGCAGCATAACACAGGTATTATTGATACAATAACGCAGACACTTGGTCATAGAAACACAGACCCACACACACAAACAACTCGGCTCCCTCTAGTAGCTCCTAGCAGTGCTTATCGGGCTTAGACCTCAGCTGTTTTATCCTTATTCCAACTGAGACACTTGAATGACACCTCAACTCCTTATCCGTACACGTAGGCTCATTCAAGTCCTTACACTAAAACCAAAATATACAATATTGAAATAAAAATAAAACTGGAGAAAGATACTAATAATGATGAAATGACTCATACTAAGGATTGAATGTAAATAATTTCTTTAAAGATTACACAATTAATTGGTTCGTTAATATATTTTACATCATTTATTCATGTGATTATTTAAATGTTTAACGTTGTAGCTGCCTGGGAAGATAATCCAGTTGCTCATTATTACGTTTTAGTGTCCACATATCTACCTCTGGGTATTATTAATGACTCACCAACACCATTACTCGTCCACCCACAGCGGCCATTTTATTATCATTAACTTCGACTCTAACTTTCATGCTCTAAGGTCACTTCTACGATCACATCTCTGGGGCTTAATAAGGATTTTAAACCAAAATGTGTGCACAAGTGCAAACAGCACAAAGCCAGTGAAACAACACTCTAAATAGGTCATCAGGAGTTAGCAATGGATTCCTTGTGAGCCCCTGGTCTATGATAAATGTCTGTTAGTACATTACAGTGTATAAACTCTTCTCAAGTCTACGTACTGTATGTGTTAACGATGTTCTTTCCCACTTCATCCCTTCCCAGTCAGGGCCAGAGCTGCAGATCTCCTGATCAACCCACTCGACCCGCGCAACTCCGAGTCTATTCGAGTTAAAATCGCTGATCTTGGAAATGCCTGCTGGGTGGTAAGACACAGTATACATTATTTGATTCGAAAATATCCTTTTGAGTTTGAAGTCTTTTTACATGCAGCAGCACAGGGTTAAATGGTCATCAACATCCAACACTAAATCCAGTCGGACATATAGATTGATGCAGGGATGATGTATGATGATTTCTTTTGTAGGCATCGCACTGGTTCCCTCGACAAGAAGCCAAAGAGATTTTTCCGCAGAAAATAAACTCTGTGGCAAACACAAGTTCTAAAGATAATCTTCACAAATGAACACAATTTTTAAGATTTTTGAATCGTGAAAACAATCGGCAGGAGTAAAAAGCTAACGTTAGGCTATAAACGAACGACACCACGGTCGCATGAGTGAGTAAACACAAGAGGCCGTGAAGGCGGACTAGTCGATGTGGTGATGTTTTGTCGTCTTATTTAGCCACTTGTTAGTAACCGCCAGTTTTAAAGTTCATGAGAGGGGTATTTAATTACCTATTTTATATCGCAGAACAAAACATTCAATCACAGACCTTATATTCAGGCATTAGTTAGCAAAACTGCTAACTAATTAACAAACTAATAGGACTCGCTCCTGCAGCACTCTCTTTGGTTCTAGCAGTTTGTGATTGAGGTTTTCCATGTTTTGCATAAACCTTTTTATTTGGTTTTGTCAGAGGATCTGGTTTACCCTCTCTCTGGAGTTTTTCTGGTGAGTTATTAACCAATGAAATTGCAATCCAAAAGGTACACACAAACTGGAATCACAGCTCCCTTTAATTTTCTTCTAAACATTTCGATTAACTACAGATCTTTCTCTGGCAAAAAAAAAACAGGGAAAAAATGAGGGCTATATATGGCAAAATGAGACATCATGGTGACATCATTAATTTCATTTAAATTTCATCCAGATTCATTTAAGTAATAAGGTGGGTGCCATAGGTTAACAAGACACTAGCGGGCGAATAGAGTCATTGTTGGTAATGCTTTTTCTCCTCTCCTCTCCTCGCCTCTCCTCTCCTCTCCTCTCCTCGCCTCTCCTCTCCTCTCCTCTCCTCTCCTCTCCTCTCCTCTCCTCTCCTCTCCTCGCATGGATACAGCACAAGCACTTTACAGAGGACATCCAGACGAGACAGTACCGCTCCATTGAAGTCCTGATAGGAGCTGGTTACAGCACCCCTGCAGACATCTGGAGTACTGCCTGCATGGTGAGGACACAAACATGTACACTGTACAATCCACACATGGATACTAACTTTTAAATCACACACACACACACACACACACACACATACAGTATATACAATGAGTATAGACTCAAGGACCGTATACTGTATTTGGTCCCTTGCAGGCTTTTGAGCTTGCTACTGGAGATTACTTGTTTGAGCCCCACTCTGGAGAGGACTACTCCCGTGATGAGGGTGAGTATTTAGATCTTTATGACATACACACACAAAAGATGTAATTTCCAAAAATAGAAACAGAAAACTTGTCATGTCGTGAAAGTATTCCACAGGGGAATCATGGCTGAATATTGTATCTCAGGACTGTAAACTTCATCTACAATATGTTCTAGATATTGACTTGAAGATGAAAACCAGCTTCTGGTGAGGGAAGATGTTCAATGTAGCACAGTAATGCAAAAGCAAAGTGTCTTAATTGTCTTATGAACTGTTCTAATTAAAAAAATGTAATCAGTTTAATGTATTTTCATATGAATATTAGTGTCTGTACATTATTTAACCTCAATTTAATTTACAGAATACCTCCATTGTTCAGATGCATTGCTGCTCTTAACACGCAGCGATGCACTTAACTTTTAGTTAGGGTTGTAACGCTATACCACACTATTCAAATTAAAGGTTATCATACCGTGTACATTTGCTTATCTATGATATTGAAAAAACTGACATAAGTGAGAGTATGTATGAGTTTAAGGTACAGACAGGAGCAGTCTGGCACCTTCAGCATGTGTAAATCGTTAATAATCATAGAAGATTATTTAAAAAACGTATGATATTTTTCATTTAGTAGTACGTTTAACATGCTATAGTGCTGCAAACATGCAAACTATCATGCTTCAGTTATATAAGTTGTTATAGTTTGTCATTATGTTTTTTTATTTTTCAATCTGTTGTCATTCCTTTTAAGGTCATTATATAATATAATATAATAATAGTAATAATAAGCGTGTAATACCACTTCCTGAGAATGTTATCATATCGTGAAAATCTCACACCGTTACAACCCTACTTTTATTAATTAGGTTTAGAAAAACACTTGCAGTGCAGACGCTGAGTACAGATTTTGTGTTGCAACATTTCCCTCTTAAACACCAGGATTTGACATTGTTGATTGTACAGTATGCAGAGATTTAAGCATGTTTAATAAGCATGCCATCTAATGAGGGGCTATTGTTTCTAACTATGCATCAGACAATGGACACAAACTGTGATGGATCAAAGTTGTATTGTAAATTGATCAAAAAATGGCCACAGTGAGCTTAGTTCAAACTATAGCCATCCCTCTCCCCAAATCCCCCTATCCACTGTCAACTGTAAATCCTGTCCTCTTATTCTGCTGCTATGCCTCCACTCATCTTCACCCCACTGCAGCTCACACAACTCCTGTCATTGTGCTTAATGTCTAGACTCCAGACCTTTGCAGCATAAACAGATCCGTTTCCAAGAAACTGTAAAACGGTGACAGTTAGTAACTGAAGCATGAGAGCAACATTAGCCAGTTACTGTATCCTGTGAGTATATGTGCATCTATATCTGGGTCACATGTTACTCTATCAAGCAATACAGCCCCTTTATTTGCACCTCAGTCTCTTCATCTCCTTGTGATCTTTGACCAGCTCATTGTGTTATTGTTCTTATTGCATGTGGCACACGGTTAACCTCATTTTGCATGTTTTGCACAGGCAATAAGCTAGTGTCAGTTTTATCATCACGTACTGATTTACACCTTCCGGACTCCATCCATTGAGGCCAAACTTGAAATCTAGCTTCGGCTTCCAGTTCATTCAATTCTGAACCTGAATGCATGTGACTTTATTCTAAGGCTTATCACTTCATTTCGTCACCTCTGCTGTGGAGGCACAGCTCACTAACACAGGTTTCTCTCCTTTACTGTCTGTGACTGTCTCTTTTTATTCCTCCCCGACCCTTCTGTCATCTCTTCTACCTGTCACTTCCTGTCCCTGTTTTTTATTTTCCTACCCACAACCCCCCCCTCCTTCCTTTACATTTTACTTTCATCTCTCCCTCTCTTTCATTTAAGTTCCCCCTTCCTTGTCGTTGCCCTTTCTCTCTTTGTCATCTCCTTCTTATTTCCCCCTCATTCCTCTGCCTTTTTTCCTTCCCCCTCTCCTCCCTCCATCCCTCCCTCCCACCTCCCTCTCTCCTCCATAGACCATATAGCCCACATCATAGAGCTGCTGGGCTGTATTCCGAGGCACTTTGCACTCTCCGGAAAATATTCCCGGGAGTTCTTCAACCGAAGAGGTAGCGCTGGCCAGAGAGCTGGTGGGACTGGGACACACAGATGTCTAAAACGGACAGATATGGACACTAGAAAACAGTCGCTACATACACTTGGAAGTTCCTGTTGCTTTGGATTTGATTTTAGTAATAATTGGAAGCATTATGCAGAAATTGTGAGTTAAAACAGTGAGAACAATCTTATAAAATCCTCACCACGTCAAGGTGTTAAAGTAGCGGTGTGTCCATGCAGTGCCCCAGGGCATGCAGTGTGTGTCAGTCCCATGCAGCCGATCGTGTTGATGTGTGTGTGTGCATGCTGTAATGATGAACCGTGCCTGTTCCCTCTGTGATGTATGTGGTGGTGGGCAGACCACATCGCTCTGATCATGGAGCTCCTTGGGAAGGTCCCACGCAAAGTGTTCGCTGCCGGGAAGTACAGCCGAGAGTTTTTCTCCAAGAAAGGTAAACAACTCAGTCGGTTAGGTGGAGGGTCGCTGTCGTATAGCAGGAACCGCATAGAGGTCTTGAGATTGAGTTCTTATTAGTTTATTGATCACATTGTATTTGAGTTTCAGGCATTCAGGTTTATGTTACTTTTTTGTCTCCCGTAAAACAACATTTTCTTGGATTGAAGGAACTGCTGCCAAAAACACACAATAAATAAAAACACATGAATAAATAAAGTAAAATTGAGCTAATCACAAAAACATGCTCTTAAAAAAGTGACAAACAAAAATACTGTACAGTGGTACACAGTTAGTTGATTTGAATATCAATTTAAATATTTATTTTGTTTTTTTCAATTTTTTTATTGGAAAAATATTCTTAATATTGTGATGATGATTTCAGCTTTATCGCCCATCTGTATTCGTAACTTACATTTAAATTCGTCAGATACTACTGCTGTGATTGCCTTTATCATCTGGTGCTGGAATACAGCAGAATGGTCAAATTAATTCACTGCAATCAGAAGTTCATTTTCTAAATAATCTGCAAATATATTATCTTTATATTGACTTCAGCACAGCAACAAAAGACAGTCAGATATTTTGCCTTCTTATCAGCAGTTACATTTTGTGAAAAGAAACAAATCAACCTAAAAATGAATTCCTCACTATTCACTGTATAATTTAACTTAGAATGAATATTTTTTTGTTGAGCAAAAGCCTCCACACTTTAAAGAAGAAGTAGTCTACCCTGACATTAACATTACAAAAGCAATATTAGAATGAACTATAGTAAAGTCCTACATACAGCTAGGCTTTACCTCACTGCAGCTGAGGTCTTATATACCCCCTTTTCTGATGCTGCTCATCTGTGAGCCCCCGGTAAGTGTGTGGATCTGTGTTTGGTACAGCTGATAACCCCGTGCACTCTCTCATTTATTCTCCTTCCCTTTCTGCTCATATATTCTTCATAATGTGCCATGAGACCTGAATATTCCGCCTTTGATATTGTCTCTATCTGAGGTCTGAGCCTGCACTCGATGTCTCAATGTTCTCCCTTTCATCCCATGGCGCTCCGTTAATCTGGTCTGACTTTCCCGCTCTGTCTCTCTGGGCTTCTCCCGTCTGCCACGCTGCCATCGGCCGTGCGCTGCCATCGAGCGGCTTCGTTACCTTGTTTCCTTCACGCACACCGATCCGTATTGAACTTGGGTGGAGTAGTCAGTAGATACATTGATTGGAGACAGAACAATTGAAACATACGTACTCGTATAAGAAAACAGATCTAAACATTATAAACATACAGTCATTTCTGACAAGCATTGTCTCCATTCACTCAAAAAATGAATAAATACATTTTCAACACTGTGCCTGGATCAATACAATATAAGGGAAGTCGTGATGGCTTCCTTTCCTCCCAGTTCTCCAATCAGTGTATAGAAAGGAGAGGTTACCATGGCAGCCATGGTTTAAACTGGACCCTCGGTCTTGATCGCCTCCATCATTAATCATCCTCTCATACTTTCCTTCTCCTCTACGTCAGTCTTGTGCTGGCAGCCGATGATTTTCCTCCGCTCTTTGATAATAAACACCTTCCTCTCCACGTCTGTTTCCATTACATCGTCACTTCTCCGTCTCTCTCTCTTCCACCTCTCGCCCTCCGTTCTCGTGGTTGGCAGCCAAGAACTCTACAGGTTTTCCCTCCGTCGGTGCAGCGCCTCACTGAGTAGCACACGTTCAAACAGAGAGGCTGAACTAATCAGTGAGATGCTGTTTGGCTGAAGCCTGCAGAATGGTGGCCTGCTGTGGCATCAGATTACAGAGTCAGTTCACCCAAATAACCAAATCAAAATCTACTTACCTCTTTGGGAATCTAGCCATGCAAAGATAGTTGTGTGTGTGTGCACAAAACATTGAAAAACATTATGTAATTCAACAGCAATCTTTTCTTTTAAAAACGTGGGCGTGGTTACTCTAGAGTAGCCGGATTCATTGATTCCTAAAGTATAGATACTACTGATACCAAATCATGTTTTGAGAATTGATACCAAAAAAAAAGGATCTGTTGTATTTTAGATCATGTTCTTACGTGATAGTAAATTAGCTGGTTTAAATAAAGATTTGAATTTCTTTAAATTCAATGCTGTGAGCAACATACCAATACATTAAATCTATCTGCATGGCTAAATATGACTAGTGTTGAATAAGTATAAGTATTCTATATTTTTCTTATTTCAACAAATTCCATGATGTAAACAAAAGCAACAATTCGTTAGTTTGCCTCTCAATCCTTTCTGACATTCCTACTCCTTCTGTGGCACTCAGCCAGGAGTCCATTTCTTCCTACTGATGATGTAAATATTTAAGAATGAGTCACTAACACGTGGTACAGTTTCTTTAGGTCACCAGCTGTTCATTTGTTGGACTATTTTCTGTCTACAACAGCAGATAGCCAATGTGGAATTGACACATAACAAGCCACAGTAATATCAGGCTTTGGCTACTTACAGGATCAATTCATCTTTGGGTTTGGTAGTTTTTTGTTGTTGAAAACAAGTAAAAAAAAAAAAGGAAAACAAGAATACCACCAGTCTTATTGTGTTTTTCCTAATTTGGGTGAACCAACCCTCTAATCTAAGCCCCTCTCTGTTCTCCCCACATCCTCCTGCAATCATTGACTCTGCTCCTTATCCCCCCCCCCCCCCCCCCCCCCCCCCCTGCAGGAGAGCTTCGGCACATCACCAAGCTGAAGCCGTGGTCGCTGTTTAACGTGCTGGTGGAGAAGTACGGCTGGGCGCATGAAGACGCCGGCCACTTCACGCACTTCCTTCTGCCCATGCTGGAGATGGTGCCCGAGAAGAGGGCGTCGGCGGGCGAATGCCTCAACCACCCTTGGCTCAACTCGTAGCCACGATCTCCGATGAGGCGCCCTCCTCCCGTTGTCCCCCAACAGTTAGCCCAAACACACACACCCCCCCCCCCCCCCCCCCCCTCCCCTCCCCTCCCAGGTGGAAGGCATCCTGTGGAACAACAGCATGGAGAGAAGCTGGAGACAAACAGTCAGAGTAGATGATTCAGACGTATTCTTTCCTGCCCTATCCCTCGCATCCATTACATGCTTATCTGAGTAGGCTTCTTTTCCCATAAGGAATATAAAGACGAGCTTATGGAGATCCGAAACATCTCCCCAAAAAAGATCATTTGAAGATGGATGCTGCTCACGTAAAACAAGGGAGAAGTCAGGCTCTGTCTGAAAGAGAGACGTGCTTTCTTCTGCCGTCAAGATGTCAGCCAGTCCCTTCCATCTAACCCCCACCCCCCTCCCACCACCCGAATCCTCAGTTTTACCGTGTCTGGATCCAGTCATGGACCACTGACAGCTGCTGATCTTTTCAACGACGTGAAAGAAAAGCCAACGAGGAGCTCCATCTGCCATGACCTTTACACAGCCAGGGCCTCAAAGACAGACAATGTTTTTGTGTGGTTTTTTTTTAGAGGGATAACGAGCGCATGTGCCAGTGCTCCAGATCTGCCTACATAGACCCTCGTCCTCTCTCTCCAGCCCTGTTGCCCCATCCTTGCCTCCCTCACCCTTCTATGGAAGAGAGCACCCACATCGGACTAAAAGTTTACACCCCTGATTTCTTCCAAAAAAATCCAAACCCCAAAAGCCCCTCCTCACTGTTTGCCCCCCCCCTAATTGAGCTGCATGCTCCTGCTGGGCCACCTCAGAGAACTGGAGGGCAGCCAGTCCTCCAGGGGGCACCACACTGACAGTTGCCACTCTGACAAAGACGGACAGAAAAAGTGCGGGATGAGCAAAAAAAAAACAGAAACAAAAATACAATCAATTCAACACGGAGGAGGAACGCTTGGTCGTTAGAGACCGTTTTTTAAATGCATGGGGAGACTGATGGATCAGCATGAACGGATATGACAAATGGACGATGGTTGCGATATCTTATTTGTGCATTTCGCTGGTTCCTTTCCTTCTTTCATCACCTCTCTTGGACATTCTGTTAGAAAGAATTGTGTCAGGATATTTTGGTAAATATGTTACAACCTCTTTTGACATTCCTAAATCTTGGTCCTCTGCCACCATTCCTGACTTTTATTCCTGTACTATTCCCCCCCTATAGAGGAGCCCTTCGATCCCCGAGCTACTCCAGAAAAGGGGAACGGTCACGTGGAGCTTGCACTTGTCTTTGTAGATGTCCTTCAGGGATTTGAAACCTTTGTACATACAACTGAGATCTTGCAACGCAGAAAAGCGACCGTGGACAAAGTTTCAACATTCAAGCATCATTCCAAAACAAAAAACAGAGGCTGTTGTTGGCATATTTTGATGTCCTCTGATACCCTGGAGGAATGTTCAGACTGAACTGTGCCACCCGGTGGCTGAATGAGCGTACTGCGTTGCCATACACTGCTGCCGCTCTCAGTGCCAACGCTCCAAGACGTTCCACTATATCTCTCTCCACTTAATCTCTATTTCTCTGTCTCTCTTTCACACACACACACACACACACACACACACACACACACACAAAAACTTGCATCATCACAATTAGTCCAGTTGCCTATTTTTCGCAATAAATGAAAAAAGATAACTATAAGTAAATGGTGAGATATTTTTAAAAACTATTTAATTCATTAAAAAAAAGAGGAAAAAAAAAAAGAAAACAACTTTTCTCTGGTTGTTGTGACCGTGACAGAATCTCGTCTTATACTGAGGTGATTGTGTTTGTCTTTTAGAGATGTTTTTATTTCTTTCGTCATTATTATTATTGAAAGATTTTTTTTTACACAGGTGTCACCTCTCCCCTCTTTCCTTACTTGAACCGTGCTGCTCTGTCTGGGCTCTTGATGGCGATAAAAAAAATAAAAAAAAAAGATCTACAGTTTTGCAATAAAGGGTACGTGATGAGTTTTTTGTTTTTTTTTGCACCCAAACCTCCTGATCTCACTCGTTCAGCCATGCCGACTGTTCTTCCTGATGACATTGACAGAATCGCGTCTCTTGTCTGTGTTTTTCATTGACAGATTTAATAAAATTGTAAATAAATGGATCACGTTGTGAATGTTCTGCTTTGAAGCTGCATCAGTCAACCTCACTAAAAAGGGTGAGCAAACGTACAAACCGCTCACTAAAGGCAACACAAGAAAGAAATAATTGGCACAGACTCTCTTCTTTTAAAAATACACCATGTGTTTCCACTATTTTAATGGAAGGTTAAAATACACGGGTCAGTCGTGAGTACAATTAGCCAAAGGCGTCACTTGGTCAATGCTACAGTACATTGTGATTCACACTAAAAGCAAACATGGCCTATTAGACAACATCATCTAAGGTCCACTAAAAGATGAGGTGATAAAAGACATCCTGAGATCAATACTGCTCATTAAAAAAATAAAACATGCTTCGGAGTATCAACTCGGGATTTTCTTATATATTTTAGATCATTACAAATGCCCTCTGATGCATTCTGTGTGTCTGCTAATGTGTCCATTAGCACTCAATAAACAAGTGATGCCTCACGTAAAGCGCACACACTCTAATTCATTAGCTAGAGAGGCCTGGAAGCTTTTCATTTTCCTGTGGGTAAAATGTTACGACTTCAAAATAGTACACAAAAATAAAACTCAAGAGTGGTAGTGATGAAAGCGTAAAACTTAATGAGGTCACTGCTAAAATGTAGCGATGAGAAAGTGATCTGTGATCCACAGTATGTTGTACGCTTGAACACAACCCATCATCACAGCA
Source organism: Anarhichas minor (assembly GCF_050575085.1). Classification (NCBI taxonomy): domain Eukaryota; kingdom Metazoa; phylum Chordata; class Actinopteri; order Perciformes; family Anarhichadidae; genus Anarhichas; species Anarhichas minor. The sequence goes on from NW_027466457.1 coordinate 11,556,290, forward strand.
TTAGGAGGATACAGTATACACATGTGCCTTATCTAACAATTCACTACATGTATACAGTATGCATCTGTGTACTTACAGGTGTGTGTGTGGTTCACTGTGCTCGAGCTGTGTGTGTGTGTGTGTGTGGGGTTCACTGTGCTCGAGCTCTGTCTGTGTGTTATATGTACGTTTGTGTCAGAGCAGTGAAGCGCCGTTCTTTAGCAGCAGGGGTTTCACCAAATCCAGGATGTCCAAGTTGGGATCCAGTGACCTGCCGAGACCCTCCAGCACCATGATGGCGAACACAACGGAGGCAAAATTACTTTCCAGCTTCACCTAGAAAAAAGAAAAAAATTAACATCAAGGTTCATAGGTCAGCAACAGAGTTATCACATCACGGTTGTTTCTGTGGCTTTTAAGATCTTTTAATATGATTTTAGTGATTCTACATTTCTTCAAGCTAAAGCTCAAAAGGACTGCAAGAAAAACTTGACACTGACAAGTTAACCGCAAAAGAAAAACCCAAAACCTTTTACTTGAGAAAACCTCATTAGGAGGGAGAGTCAGTCAGAGTTGTTACCGGTCGTAATGTCACTTAAAGAGAGAAGAGTTCTGAACCAGATGTTCAACGTAACGTATGCAACCTCCTGATGTTTTACCTTGTGTTTGATGAGTAGACCAAAAACTCTGGAGAGCAATTCACCCACTTGGAACTAGAAATGCAAAAAAAAACAACGTTTCTAGTAATCAGTGACTGTGACCGCCATGACCAACCAACATCTATTAACTATGTATGTATACGTCACCAGAACGTTTTCTGGGCCTTTGCAAAGCAAAAGTAACCGCTTACAGAATGAGAATCACGCAGAGTCAAATCTATTTAATTTGCAGAATGGCAGCAAAAAATTGAATTTCTTTCCTAATGTTCTCACATAATAATTGAATGAATGAATACGGTAACATAATAATCATGGCCATCATTGGCAGGCTGCATCAGAAACGCAGATCAGAGAGCACAGATTGAGGCTGGTACCTTTCCCAGAGAGAGGGTGTTGCTGAGGGCGTTGTCCACCAGCTGGGCCACCTCCTTCTTAAACTGCGGCACGTCGTGGCATTCGTTGGCCCGAGCGTGATTCAGGAGCAACTCCGCCACTCGCTCACCCTGAAGAAAGCAGATCAAAAGATCCTGGAGGTTTTTCTTTGACTTACAGATTACATTCCTTTCTTTTTTGTCATTTCTTCTATCTAAGAAGCTTTTATAATAAGTTAACGGCTGATTGGATTTGCCGAGGAATAGATTAAGATTTAGAAATGTGTCAAACATGTTTTAAAATACGTTCTGCTATATTTCTTTAAAGTGATGCGAGTCAAGAAAGTAAACGGCCAGGTGACTCCATCGGGATCACTTACCTGATGCAGCACCACAGCTGTGAAGACGGCCTTGAGGTTGGCGAGATCGTAGTCGCTGAGCTGGGTTACGATGCCGGCGTCCAACAGCACCAGCTGGAGAGGACACCTGTCTGGCCTGAAGCTGACCACCACCGTGTCCCACAAGTCAGTGAGGGTGGTCTTACCGTGGGCGTCCCCCGATGTACCAGCACCGTCAGCGGAGCCGGGAAGAGGCCCACAAGTGTGGACCAGAATATTCCCGGGGTGGAGATCTCCGTGAACAAAGTTGTCCACAAACACCTGGAATGCAAATGGTGACAAACAACGGATACATATAATCTCACATATAAACTTTTAACACATTATAAAATGAACAGTAATGGTAACAATCAATCGGATGCAACCGATATCCAGCAGGTGACGTATCTCACCATCTTCAGCATGGTCTCCATTCCCATCCGGGCTATTTTCTGCTTCACCTCCAGAGGAACCTCGGCGCTCAGGTAGTTGGATACGGGCTCACTCTCCTGATGGAAGAAGGTTGCATATAAACTGAATGTTGGTCTCATTCATGCCTGGAATTCACAGACATTGTGTCACATAGGTGGAGTCTGTTAAAGACGACAATAGTTCATTGGTTATAGAAGTGTGCATTTTGATATATTCTGATATGTGTGACTTGCTTGTACTGTACATTTCGAGCTCAATCTATCACTCAGTGACTCAGTCTGTGTTTTAAATCCTTCTGTACTCACCTCAAAAGTTTCCACTAAAATGGTCCTGGTGACAAAAGGTCGTAAAGCGGTTGGGAACTTGACGTAATCCACATTGCGGAAATTTTCATGGAAACGCTCGATGTTCTTGGCCTCAAAACGGAGATCAATCTGAAATAAAAGTTCAGTCAGATCGCTGAAAAAGATCCTTTCTACGAGGTTATTTATACATATATTTATGCACAACGTCAAACGGCTTAAGTTGTGTGATATTCTAAATGTTGGGGGTCTGAATATTCCCACCTGTTTGATCATGAGCTTCTCAAACTCGTCTACTATCTCACACAGACTGAGCCACTTGAGTCCGGGCAGGCATTGCAGGAGCCAGCTCCCCGCTTTCATCAGCAGTAGGTCGATTTCCACCTGCTTCCTGATGCCTGGATGGACCACCTGGAAGACACCGGAAACAAATTCACGAACATCCGCTGACCGGCTTACAAAGTGCAAAATATACTCAAGTGAGGCTATTTTGTGACACACACCTTGATAGCCACAGGTATCAGATGCTCCTTCTCTGCACTGCACATCCCTTCTGGGTGACTTCTCTCCCCAAAGTCCTCCTCCTCCTCCTTACCCCCCCTCCAGAGCCGCCACAGGGACCTGGCCACTCCTCCCAGACCAGGGATCTCCCAGGCTTCTAGCAAGTCTTCCTTCTCCATCTCCTCCACCAGAGACTGGAAGGCCGGGTCCTCCACCTGGTCCGCCTTCGCCCAGCCTTTGTACACCTGAGCCACGCATCCCGAACCCACTGGCTCTTTGCTGTCAAACCTCAAAACCTTCCTCCAGCCTTCTCCGAAGGCCCTCCGGAGACACTGCTTGGTGTGGGCCCAGGAGTGCGGGCGCACCTTCACATGGAGCTTGGAGAAGCGCTCACAGAACTCCAGGGAGAAGATGTCCCGCCTGGTGCTGGCCCACTGACCCAGCTTGATGAAAGTGGGCCCAGATGTTTCAGTCACCCACAGCAGAGCCTCCAGCCAGAGAGACGCCAAGCGGGTGGACACCAGGGCCAAGGGGGACAGAAGGAGCAGGGGGCCAAATTTGAGGAGCAGCACCAATGCACGAAGGCCGAGGCGGAGAAGAAACACCACTTTGTGCACTTGGACTTTGGCTAGAGACTTTTTGTCAGCGGTTAGACGTGGAAGAGTTGCTTCCTGGCATGAGGCTGCACAGGATGATGCATTGACTGCACCCCAACAAAGCAACGTGACCTTGGGTATCTGGGTTAAGATCCGCCCTCTTGTAACAAAACATGCCATGGAGCTGTGCGCGAGCCCGGTTCTGGTAAAGGAGCCTGCTCTCCGGATGGTGCACCGCAGGCTGAGGAGGACTGCTCTTGCTCCAAAGGTGGCCATCGTGTAGAATCGCAGTTAGCTCAGTCCAGGAGGTGACTGTGTCCATGTGGATGTCTTGTTTCACGAAACAAAATCATCAGTAAAGCATTACTCCAAATTCGGAATAATCTGCGGTCTGCACATCAACATTTCACGAGTTTACAGAAGAGATCCCACCGTAAAAGAAAGAGAAGCGACCTGGATTAATGCTTCATTAAACTAGCTACAACACTACTTAGCTATCTACTACTTATTTACCGTACTGTTATATAGTTAGTATAGTACATATTAAAATAAATTGTTACTGCACTTCTCCCTGCAACGGGAGAGAACTGGGTTGCTTATTGTCCTACTTGTCGACGAGTGAGATATGACCAGGTAAATAACATCCATACAAACAAAAACATCATGGCAGTCGCTTCACGTCCGGGTGTGACGTAGGGCCGCTGAGATCACGTGGCTTCCTCTTAAAGGAGCACGCTCACCTGAAAAACAAACTTTTAACAGCTGGTTATTAAACAAGACGAGTCGTGTCTTGTGTGCGCTTTTTTAAAGCTAATGCATGTACTTTTTGCTAGTTTTTTTGAGGTGTTGCTGTATTTATATAAGTATAAATCAAAAATGGTGACCGGTTTGTTAAAGTGATTTGGGTGAGGAGATGAACCAACTGACGCCACGTGTGTATTCACGGTATGTTAACTACCACTGCAACTACACTAATAATGTTTTTTTTCTTCTTCAAATAACGTCAGAGACGCCACGTGTCCTACAGATGGAGACAAATCACATATTATTCTGAGTGCTTTCTCCTACCAGAGGAAAGAGAGGGAATGAAGGGATGAAAGGAGGATGCACACTTGAGCATAACAATTGAGACATTTGTTAGAAAGACATTTTGACTTATAGCAGGAGGAGCACAGGTGGAGCAGCCAACATGAACAAAAGCTCTGTTCCACTAAGTGTCCCAGGAAGCTGTTAGGGTTAGAACAAAGGATGAAGGAGCCTGCAGGCCGCAGGTACTCTTCTGCTGCGAGCTTCTTACTGCGCACGTGCAGCAGAAAGAATGAGCTGAATCCGGTTCAAAATTAAAAACAATATTTAATTTACTACACGAAATTCACTTAAAAACTGAATTAACTATCAATAGTAATGTTCTCGAGAGCAGAGACTACATACACGCATCTCCTCACAGTCCGGCGCGGCCAGTTAGCTGAAAATGAGAGCTGCAGTAATCTGAGGTAAACTCCCTAAAACATTCTCTTTTGTATCCCCTGAGAGTCGGAAAGTGTCCGACACTGTCATAAAATGTGTGAATGACCCTCCATGGCGATTAGTGATTGGCTTCATTTGAATTCTGTCCCCTCCCATTATCGATCCCTTAGCAAAACATCTTGGCTCCTCGCAAAACATCTTGGCTCCACCTCTCCGTCGTGGTCAGCTTTGGCATTTGACCGTCCCACTGGCCCCATCCTCCATCGATAAGGTCGCCTCCATTTGCTGCTGCATGTCTGTGAAACCTCACTCAGAATCCCTATCTGACCCTCAAGTCTTACAGTATTTTAATACCTACAGTGACTATACTTCTATAATCTAATACATTCAATGAGTTAATATACTGTAACATATAATATCCTCTATAAATGAGAATATTTGTAAACATAATACATTCCATATGGAAACATATTGTGACTAACATATTTATTATTGTGACACTTCTACTCACCACCAGGGGTGTTATTAAATCCTACTAATAATGCTTTTAATACTGAAATTCTCCACAAAGCCTTTCCAGTGAGCCAGCATGTGGCTGTAATGGACCTGGCTCATCTAAATGGAATACAACCTTCATTAATTAATGTCAGAAAAAGCTTATCCTGCTTTGACATGTCAATGTCTGCTGTGGAAAATGTATTTTAGTTGTAAAAAAAAAAAAACCATAAACATTGTTAATTACAGTTAAAATGGGCCATGGACCAACTAAGAAAGCAACACAGACTTTATAGCACTTTTCATACAGAAGTGAAGTGCTTTACAGGAGAAAGAAAAGGACGTAACAAACTTTATTAAGTTATAAACTAGTGTGTTTTGATGCAGTTTAAAAATGTGCACTGAAATGGCTTCTGTAACAGAAAGCAACACCTCTAGGTCCAAGCGCTGCAAGTAGTTGTTTTAAATATTCATTCTAATATTATTATTAAATTATTAAATTATAATTAATATTGACAATGATGTTCTTGATTAATCGATTGGTGTGATGTTGGCTTTAAAATTGCAGGACCTTTTTAAGTTAGAAGAGATCAATGCAACGACAACATTTTCTAGCTGGCTGTTTGGAACGTTATTGTGCAGAGCAGAGTTACAGCCTACGGGCCTTAATGGAAGTGGCATTAACAAGTGCTTCCTGGTAGGATATGCTGTCCTTAAGATTACTTAAGCGCTGCTTCAATTATGGCAACATTTGTTTCTCGGCCGTAAAGGAAAGGAGGAGGCAGGGAACAAAAAAACAACACAGACACCCTGGGTTTGATTTCATTGTCATTTCCTCTGCTTAAACCCGAGGTCTTGCAATCAGCCTCCTCTGCACCATCAAGGACTGAGAACTCGCGCCAGCCATGTTCCCAGTCACGGTGTGAGTCCTCTGGACACTGGGCTCGGTGCGCTCCCAGGATCCCATCTGTAGGCCTGATAGAGGACTCGGCAACACAATAAGGTGGGATAAACGCCAAACAGATGTTACCAGCCCCCACCCTGTTCTCCCCCCCCCCCCCCCCCCCCCCACAGCTATTGATGGACAAGCCAGGCTTTTTTAGATCTCTCTTGCATTTCAAAGGCGAGGTCAGCGTTTAGGCTCAGAGGTCGGCAGGATAGTTGCAGAGGTGATGCTGTGAGACACTTTAGGAAGGCTAAGGCCCCTATAAATGCATTTGTATAAAAGTAAAATTAAATTACAGGTTCAACCCTGATACCCAATATTGTGTGACACAAGTACCGTACTTAAGAGCAATTTTGAGGTACATTTAAGTAGTATATCTATTTGATGCTATTCTCCACTTCAGTCCAGAGGGATTGTTTTAACTTCTCATTCCACTTTATTTATTTGACAGCTATAATTACTAATTACTGGGATATTTAGTATTTTTGCTTGAAAAATTACCTTGAAATATGTGCTGATTAATTTCCGGTTGATCAACTATTCGATTAGGGGAGACTAATAATTCCGTCTCTAATCTCCATTAAGTATCTCTTTGCCCCAACTTCATTCAATCGCACAATATTAAAGACGTCACGTTACCGCTGCAACCAGGGGAATTTCAATGTGTCTTGTTTTAATACCCATATCTCTATAAATGACAATAGTACATTTTCAACATATAGACGGTTGGCTTTGAAAACTGTCCGTAAAACATACCTTTTGTAATAATGGACTTGGCAAAGAGGGCCTGTGGGGCTGAACAGGTTAATCATTAATCACGCTGGTCATCTGTATGCATGTCCAGCCTTTTATTTGCTGCTCTCTCGCTCACTTTTCTTCTCCTCCTCTCTTTCTGCAGGAGCATGGAGTCACTCTTCAGCCCGGGGCCTGAGCTGAACTCCAGAGTCTGTATTCTGTGGCTGAGCAGAGGTCAGCCGTAATCGAGCCAAACGCTGCCAAACCTCTTTCTGTGTGAGAACATTCAGCCTCACCACACACAGCATTCAGCACATACGCTCCTACACTACTTGTAGGCTAGTTGTTGTTGTTGTTGACTGTCACGTATAAAGAGATGAAATAGATGAACATGTTGTCCCCTCACTGAGAGAGGAAAAGTGGCCCTTGGGCTTTGTTAATTTGCTCCCAGAGGAGGCTGTTGTTTATGTATTCATTTGTGTTCAGCTTTGCCCCTTCCTGCTCCATTCCTCCATTTTTTTCTTTTTTTTCTAGCAGGACACTCTGTTTCCCTGGTAACTAGGGCTCCAATCGGCCGGCCAGCTGCAGATTAGTTCAGCGGTGGGGGGTTTAGGTGGGTGGGAGGGGATGTAGAGGGGGGTGATGATGGAAAATGGAGAGGGAGGAGAGAGAGAAGGAGGGAGGGAGGAAGGGAGGGGGGGTGGGAAAAGTTTGAGAAGGGGAGAGAGAGAAGGGCCGGCGTCATTGAGAGACAGGAGCCCGAATGAGTGAGTGTTTCAGAGCCGTGAGTGGAGAAAAGAGCTGTAAACATTTGTAGCGCAGAGGCTGGACGGGAGGAGGGATCTCTCTCTGACGTTGTGCCTCTTTTCAAACCTCCTGTGTGCTTGGATCTGCACTGTGTGTGTGTGTGTGTGAGGTACAGGCAGGGGCTATGCAAAGGGAGAGAGGTCGGTGGCAGGGGTAGGGGTGTACAACCGGGGAAGAGAGAGAGAGAGAGAGAGAGGGGGAGAAAAAGAAAAGGCAAACTACACTTGGAAGGAAAGGAACCATGCAAGTGGATGCTGTCTTCTGCGGGGTCAGGTTACGCAAAATGAGAAACTACTCTAAGAGCACTTCATCAGCGCTCACCCACATCAGAAAGGTAATGTGAAGAGTGAAAGAGCGTCCATGTGTGTCAGTAGAGTTGTAGCAAAACATGTGATTTCTTTCTATAGTCATCGCGTTGATATGCTTTATATACTTAGTCTGAAAATCATTTGTATTGCTGGAGGATTCATCTTCATGCATGAGCATCAACTTAGCGTTCTCTCATATTTTCTGCAGTCTAAATGTGCATGTGTGACCTTGAATGTGTCAGGATGCGTGTGTGTGTGTGTGTGTGTGTGTGTGTGTGTATGTGTGCATGTACAGAACGTACGCCTATACGCTTGTTGAAAGCAATATGGAGGATGTTAGAATGTGGGTTTGTCTGTGTTTATTTGAGCCGTATTTCATTCTGGACGGCTCTGGCTCCAGTTAAAGTGTGCCTCAAGTAGCCAGTCTCAAACTGTCTGCACCAAGTCCATTACTGCTGTCCACAAGAGACTCATCCACCTCATGAAGTATCTGAGCTCACATGAGCACACACACACACACACACACACACACATTCTCTCAATGGCTGTCAGCTCTCATCTTTCCTATTAAACGAAAAAAAAGTGTAGAAAGATAGTTTGGTGACCGTTTGGAGGACGGTCACTTAGACCAGCATGTTCCAAACCGGCTTGTTAAGGGGGAGAGAGGGAGATCAGAGGGGAGGATAAGTGAGATGAGCATTCTTCACTGTGAACAAAGGCACCTCTTCATGCAGAGTCCCAGCCGCTGTATTGTTGTGAGGAAGCAGGCGAGCAGGCGGGTGGAGACCTCCCCAGGGCGGACAGAGGAGTTCAGGTGGCTCCAAAAAGTCAGCTTTTAGGGACAACAAGTTGTTTGCGGATTCACAATCAGCCATGATGGAAACTGTGCAGCCGTGTTTGAAAGTTTACATTGGACCTGTTCTCATTCTCTCAACCCACATTTTTGAACGGACGAATAGGATGCCAGTGAAGATTGATGGATGTCTAAAACATAAGATATGTTTCAGTTGATGACAGTTTTAACATTGTCTTATTTTACCACCTTCCTCATTGTGGCCTTGAAAACAGCACTACCTGCAAAATCTGTGTTAACAGATGAATGAAACAGATATCACAATATCGACCCCACAGTTTGACTGCCAAGTGATGAGAGGAAACAGCTGTAAAAAAAAAAACAGCAAGGACCACTTATCGACAAAGAAAGCATTATAGTATAAAAAAGTGAATCACTGTTTGAATGTAAGAGGTTGATTTGTTCCAGGAGAAATAAAAAGGACAATGATTCATATCCTTTACTGACAAAGATCTAGTCTGACTGGTAATTGTACCAAGTGGAGTTTTCATTGTAAATAACACGATTTTGTTGATATGTCTGACCAGAATGAATCCTTAAAGCTTACCAAACATCTTGAATGCATTTCCGACCTCATAGAACATTGCCATAGGTTTTTTTTTTTTCAATGTTTGGAAATATTGTGAAACTTGCAAGACAGACTTCTTCTCTAATTGTTACTTTACTGCCCCCAACTGACAGGATGTGGAACTGCAGGACAAGGTTGATTTTACAGCACTTTTCTTGACCCTTTCCTTCAATAGACATGGCAGTTGTTTTAAATGTAAACACCACCTTTATTTACTAACTGCTTGAGCAAGTTCATATACATTCCTGACTATACTATTGACTTGTTTTCCAGCTGAGGCGTGCACTTTATTACTGCCTTCTGCAAGAATAAAACCTGTAATGTCTCACGCCTTTGCTCGTGGCATGCATATGCAATATGTTTCTTTCTGCACTTGCTGGTAGAACTTGTGATACAAGCAATAAGGAAACATCTTCATCAAAATATCACCCTTCAGTGTCCACAGGGCACCTTTAAGCTTTTTACACATTCATGCATCTGTGTTGCGACCATATCGCTTCATTGGAGATAACGGATTCTCTGCTGCATGTCAGACCACAATGCAACAGGAATGTCTTCTGTGTCTGATAAGCAATGACCCATAAGAGATGGTTATCAACCAGCCAACATAATCCATCTCAGCAGCTTCCTCTGGCCTTTTAGTTCAGCCTGCTGGGCAATGATTAAACCCAAGAACAAGATCCATGGGGCGGGCAACAGTGGATCAAATCTTTAGATTTGATGTGCTTCATCGTAAAAGCAGCTGAAGTGCTCTTTCTGCACTGCCTCTTCAACTCAGTGTTATTTTCATATTGGCATAAGTGAACAGCTTCAGCAGGTCAGTATCAGTTTTTACGAACCACAAATCAACATCCCTCTGCTCTCCCGTGTCTGTCTGTCCTGGCGTTGTATTTACTTAAGTTGAGAGTGTATTGAATTGAGACTGGCTGACTCTCCGGCGCTGTGAGGAGAAGGTTTATAGAGCTGGAGATAAAGACAGAGGGACTGTCTGTCTGCTAGTCGGCAAGGTAATAAGTGGGCTGCAATCTTGCAAAGGGGCTCTGGTGTGTGTGTGTGTGTGTGTGTGTGTGTGTGTGTGTGTGTGTGTGTGTGTGTGTGTGTGTGTGTGTGTGTGTGTGTGTGTGTGTGTGTGTGTGTGTGTGTGTGTGTGTGTGTGTGTGTGTGTGTGTGTGTGTGTGTGTGTGCGCGTGCGTGTGACCAACGTTACTATCACACAGTGGTCTGTCAGATTGGGCCAGTTGTTTACATTCTGAGATGGAGGCAGAGGCTAACCGTCTACATGACCGCTGTGTAAGACAATGTTCAATCGTCCTGCTTGAGTGATTCATTTTGCTCTCAGACACACACTCATTCGGTCTCTCTGTTTGCATAGTTTACTCTGCTTCTTCCCCTCTTTTTTCCTTCTTTCACACCAATTTCTTGACACATCTTTTCAGTCTCAGTGACTCATGATTCCGAGCACAATCACCCCCCCCCCCGACATATCAACATATGCAACACATGAGCACTTAAATTAATTAAGTAGAGGTTAGCAGAGGTTTTTTATATTAGTATGCATGCTTTGTTTGAAAACTCGCACACCAGATGTGTAGCACCGTGACTAAGTCTGTCATCTCTCACAACTGAATCAGCTTGTTATTTCTTTCTTGGAAGCATGCTGCAGTGGAGAAATCCGTCTTGATGATCGGTATGAGTCACTAGAGTGCAAATTCATCCAGGAAAACAGTGTTTAGCTTCATGTTGATACTGTGGCCTCAATTTACAAGAGAGTTAACTGTTAGAAGCCTGTTTTACGTGCAGACACATAGAAGTCTGTATATTTCTGTTGTCATGTGAAAACGTGATAACCCTGGTGATTTTTCACGGTTTAACTTCAGTTGATTACATTTTCCTCCTGGGTTGCATGGTGTGTTTGTGTCTATGTGTGATTGTGTGTGTGTGTGTGTGTGTGTGTGTGTGTGTGTGTGTGTCTGTGTGTGTGTGTGTGTGTGTGTGACATCTGTCTCCTCTATTCTTATCTGCTCAGAAAAGTGACAGCAGACCTTTTTAGGAGGTTACAGCCTGTTTACCCCTCCTCTTACAGGAACTGGCTTTTGACAGGCACTCTGCGGGGGCGGCCCGCAACTTAAAGACCCCACCGGGCCAATCTCCTGCCGTCCCCAAGCTGCTGTTGTCACCACGGTGACGCGCTCCGAAAGAATGTGTCCTGTGGTGATGGTGAAAGAATCCCTCTTGTTTCAAAGATATGGGGGGGGCGCATTGTCTGTGATGTTGGTCGATGGCCATGGGTTTAGTCATGATCAAACCCCCCCCCCCCTCACAGATGCATGGATAATGCATACCATCACACTGGAGGCATGTTGGCACCTGGCCATGGCTTTTTCATTAGATGCTTCCATGTCCCTGACAAGCACACATATGCGCTCACTTTCTCTCAAAAGCCTGTCGCTTGCAAGCTGTTTCATCTGTCTGGCATGTTTCGCTCTGCTAAGCCTCTGAGTTGTATTAATAATGAGAAATCGGACCCTGTGCTTGAGAAAAAATGGTTGCTGCGACTTTAATTGGGACGTTTAACAGGACACGGCGGGCTGAAACCCTGCCTCACTGCGTTGTTTACACAGACAACAGTACAGAATGGGGATCACTGAGTTCAGTGTGGAGACATTGGTAAAGACAGAGGCAGAGCTACAGTTTGATGGCAGGGTGTTAGATGTGGGCTGAGAGAATCATCACAGCAAACCAACTGCTGATGAAGACCATCTTAAAGCCTGCTGTTTCAAGCCTGGTTTGGCTTTGCAGGTCTTGCCCACTGGAAGCGTGTGGCGGTGGCACAAACCCCAGCACACACACACACACACACACACCCCAGACCACATGCACAAACACATGCAGGAAAACGGGCACAGACACATGGATTCAAACACTGTACTTGCACGTGAACATGCATTTACCATTTGTTTGACATCCCCAGTTTGGAAAAAAAGGAACTTGCATGTGGCGGAGGCTGCCGTCTGGAAAGGAATGCGTCCATCTGGGTTCAAAGTGTAACTCTAATGTGGCTGTACAGCTCATTGATTTAGGCTCCGGTTGCCATGTTATAATGAGAATTCCGAACAAAATGGGAAAAGGTTACCGCATGCTTTGTGAGTTTGGCTATGTGCAGCATGCGTGCGTGTGATATTCAAGATGGAAAAACTGTAAGAGCAATGTCCTTCAAATCATCAGTCTACTGCTCTCATATTCTCCTCTTCTCTTTCTCTCGCAGCCATGACTGAGAATGTGAAACATTTTGTTTACCTGTCAATTTAGGGATCCACTCTATGATGAGAATTAAAACAATGTCTGGAGGTTCATCCAAGTGTAACAACTTAATGAGTAGATACTCCAGACACTCTGCAGACACAAAGAAGCTTTGATCATACCAAATCATATCTAAACACTGTCTTGTTAAGCTCTAGAGCTGGGAAAGTAGTAGTTTTCTCTTTGTCTGTCTCCTGGGTAATGATGGTCACAATAATCTCAACATTATTATGCTGCTGTAGAGTGTCACGTTGTATTTGCTGAGCCTGGTTTCAATCCACGTCAATCCTTATTCTTTATACATGTCTTCTTTGGATAGATATCGGCTCAGTTACATTTCAAAATCATCAAGTTTTGCATTAATAATCTTTTCTCCTTGTGATATTGCTCAGCATGTTGCAGTTGCTCTGATTTGGTCTTTGCTAACTGCCTAAAATTAGAACTACAAAGTGTATTTGCCTTATGTTGAGTACAATTTGAGTACCTGAGTAGATTACGATGGAAACCTTTAGATCAGTTTGGCTTGCTTCAGCAGTGCTAAACACCCCTCTCCATTTCACTCAGTTTTTTTTGTCCACTGGCGGTCTTGGCTCAGCCTCACAGTTGTCGGTCACGGGGTGTGTGGAGGTCAAAAAACGTCAACTCCGACTCTGACTCTGGAGTTTGCTCTCCGGAAGAGCACTTTCCCAAGCTCTCGCCTCGCTCGGCTCCCCCGGGGACCGGCGGGCGAATTATAAAAATCTGTTTCTGTGCAGGCATGCAGGGGAGCAGGGATGGGACGGGGGAGCTCTGGTGGGAATTCTCAAGCGGAACCCTTAAAATGTAAAGGGGGGGGGGGGGGGGGACAGGAAGGAGAAGAGAGTATTTTGGCTTTGGAGCGCAGCTCAGAGGTTGCGGCTTGGAGGAGAAATTTGATCTGGGGCCCAGAGAATAACGTTAGTGTGCTGTGAAGAAGCCGGGTTATTGTTGAAAGGATCTGTAGGTCCACTCACTGCTGCACATTTACTGCGGCTGAGCCTGTTTCAGAGAGGAAAGGTTTTACCATTAGGCTCACAAATCCCACATTGTGTGTCAGCACAATGTAATATCAGATGCTGTAAATACCGCTCACTGTTGGGAGTCTATTTTCCCCTTGAATGATGGTGTATTCAATGACACTTCCTTACGTGTAAAATCCAGGCCCCTCTGGGAGCTGTTAACAGCAGAGACAGGCATTGTCTGAGGTGTAAGACACGCCATGTCTGTGTCCTGTGTTTAAAGGAACAGAACACAGCTTTGGTTGCAGAAGACAGAAGCTGTGTATGTGTGTATCACCTGTGGCTGTTTATGAATTACCACGTCGTCCATTGAAATGTATCGCTGCCGGCCAAACAGCGAGGCTCATTGCCAGGAGGAGCTCCATTTTGCTTGGCCAGCTTTCCTGTCAATGACCTTACTTACACTGTCAGTGATGATTTATGCTGGCTGCAACCACAGCGCTCCAACCGCAGGTGCACCTACTCCCAGCTTTCTTACTGCCAGATGAGCCCATGGTGTGTGTGTGTGTGTGCACTAATTTGTCTCTGGAATGAAGTGAGCTGAATACATAAGAAATTAAAGGGGACAGCAGTCTTTTCAGAATTCGAATAACTTTGTTGTTTAACACGAGTAGATGGAAAGTTGGCCTTTAACCACACTTTGTGACCTGACAGTGCTTCAAGGTAAATGCCAAGGACAGCAAGCTGTCATGCTCACGATGCCAACTTGATCTTTAAGGTGACTCACCATCTTAATTTACCGGTAAGCATGCCAACAATTAGCACTAAAGTGCCTATTTTCATGGCAATCCATCCAACAGTTGGCACTACAGGAAAAGTCAGGGATCACCAAAGTCCTTCGACTACATCATCTGGGAATGATAAATATCTGTACAAACTCTGGTGCCAATCCATCAAGTAGATGTTGAGACATTCCACTGAATAAGTGAAAAGTTTGACCTGCTAGCGGCGCTCGAGGAAAGGTCCCCAAAGTATAGAATAGTGAGTATATTATCATCTGACGTTGGATGTCTGTAGAAATGTCCATAGCTATCCATCCAATAGATGTGGAGAGATATGAGTTGGTGGATGGATCAAGGGACCGACTTTGCGACAGACCGACAACTCGATTTTTACAAGTGAAAGTGTCAGACATACTTGTGTGAAGAGCGGAAGAAGAGAACTTAAAGTCCAGCTTAGTCTCTCACCACAGCACACCTGGACGGCCAGTTATTGCGTAAAGACTGAAACATTGTCCTCCTTCCCTCTAATGCCAGCGTTGTGGTTTCAGATGCTGTGAAACAATCCAACAAGCACTTTCGGTTGAAACATACTGAGGCCTTTATCGTCACAGAATCTTTCAACGTTGGCTGAAGCTACAGTAGTGTTTCAACTGCAACTGTACCACATTTCTGGATCTGACAGAGGCAGTGTGGGATGGGGTTGTGTAGGCCAAAGAGAGAGCTGTTTAAAAGCAGGCCCTGGGATGTGTTGGCATGGGCACTGGTCTGCGGAGCCAGCAGGGTAATTGGGAGCAGACCGGGGATGAGTCAGGATCTCTGCTGATGGGAGCTCTCTGTCTGTGGGGAGGAGGGGCTGACATGTCTGTGGGAGGGAGTCGAAGGACAGATGCTCCGACCCTGCAAAGAGACGTAACACGACACCCGCTCCCAGATGGGGGGATAGAGAGAGATTTGTTTGCTCTGCCTCCAAGACGGATTCATCCTCCTCCACTTTTCTCTTCTCATTGTGATGATCTTGTCCTTCTTTCTGGTAGAGAGGCTTCTCTTCTCTTCATTGAGCTAGTTGAGGCCTCTCTGTATGTGTTGGCGCTAGGTAAAAGCCATTGTGGAGGTGGAAGTATTCAATCGTATTCGTACCAGGTCAGTCCAGGTTTAAAAAACTCCTCTGTGCTTAAAAGCTTCCACAAATCTTTTTCAATTACCCACTTCATTTTCACCTTTTGTCAGGCCAACGGTGTCATTATTTCTACAAGGGCTTATCACTTTGAAGACTTGAGTGCATCATTAGCCTGCAAGCCGCACCATTTGCAGTCAGTGGAATGTGGAATGGAAGCCACAAACTCCAAAGGGAAAGGGAGACCTTCCCCATTAAAGCCCTGTGGTTAAACTGTTACAGGATGATCATTTGTAAAGTCTGACAGGTGGAGAGAGTGAGAAGGACTTTTAGGAGGATTTTGCTGAGTTTGTCTGGAGGTTTCCTTCCGTTTGCTGCCATTTTGACCTTGTGGTAGTCAGAGCTGTCCCATTTATCAACTGTGAACTAAAGTTATACTGTATGGGGTGAATTCCAAAGCCAAAAAAACCCCTTCCTCTGCAAAAGCTTGATGACTTCATTTCAGAAGACACAGGAGGTCAGTCTTACTACCACTTCCTGCAAATCACATCGCACTTCCTGTCAGTTTGTGGGCACAAACACAAACGATAAAATAACATTCATTCATTTCATGCATGTGCCGCTTCAATGGTGTAGCATTCTGTGCCTTGGTTGTGCATGTGCACCATAATTACATCCATCGTGGCTTCCTCTCTGGCCCCAATTATACAGTAATTAGGGTTTGTTTATACGTTTTCTGAGGTAATATTTTGGTCCATTCTTCCAGCTCACAGTGGGATAGACTGTAGACACCCAGGCTGTCAGAGTCTCAGTAATAAATGGCAACCACAATAACAAGAAATGCTACATGTGTGGCGTTAGAAATACAACAATGGACACTGTTGTGGTGTATTTGGAGTGGACTGATAAGCAAAAATACATGCAGGGAGAAATTAATTGTTTGTGCTATCCCCCATCAGTTCCTGTCTGGTTCTGTGGCTAACCCAGTTTCAATGCTGTCTCACGTCCATCCTCTCCTAACAATGGGGGGAGCAGGGGGAGAAGTGGAGAGCAAGAGGATACAGCACAGCAGGCCAGGAGGACTATAGGTTTGAACAGGACACTGGGCAGCAAGATGGCTTGTGCATGCACTGTATGTGTGTGTGTGCACTTGTCTGTTGCCCCTAAAGGCCAGAGGATAGGCATATTTACCACTGTACATCATACAGAGCAGATCCCTGGTTGGATATAGAACGGAAAGACGAGGATGGAAAAGTAATGTGTGTGTGAAAATGGCATGTAGAAAAAATTCAATGAGCTTCCAGGCTTGTAACACACTTTCTGGCTGTCAATCGTGTGCATGGGCAGATACACACACACAGACACAGGCACACATAGTCATAGAATTGGCCTGTTTGGCTCATGTCCAAGGACTTGCTATGAAAGCAGCAGGGGCCCTGAACAGGACACCGAGACAGAAACGGAGAGAGAGAGAGACTGCAGAGCCCAGATAAAATTCCATTGTTTATTTGCCTGACTCTGTCCTTCCCTCCTCCTCCTCCTCTCCATACATCCCTTCCTTTACCATCAACCCGTCCTTTTGCTACTTCTTCTGGAATCAAGCAAAACCGTGCCAAGGCCTACCAGGTCAAGGCAGCATGTCAGCCACTGTGAAATGCCCATATCAAACCAAACACTCCACGTCACATCTGGCAGACCTGGCAGCTCTCGAAACAAATTGGCTGTACATGAATAGTCTCTGACGTGGTACATTTCAGTATGAAAGAGAACGAGAAGCTATAAGGATTAAAAAGCAGTCTTCCTCCATCATACATTTGTCCCCGCAACTCCAAGACTGAGTGGGAATGAAAGAGCGAAAGGAAAAGAGTGAAAGACGGGGGAGGAAAAAAAAGCATCCAAGTTTGCCGTTTGCAGTTTCCAGAGAGAGCCGGCTAAATGTGCAGTGCTGCGTTAAATTGATTGCAGGCAAGGCTTTGGCACATGCTATAGTGAGCCACTGCTAGTAGGGGACAGGGTCCTTAACTCAACATGGGTGCAGAAAGAAAACAAAGAAAATAAATAATGTATATTCTTTCTTCATTGCTGTATATAATTCCCATTTTGAGCTATCGTGTTCTCTCCTTGTCCCAGTTTTACATCCAACCTCACTCATAAGACGCCGAGTGGTTTAGGGGCTGCCTATTTATGTTTGCGCTCTGTATTTCTTACGTGACTCCATGTCCTGATAAGTGTGAAATGCAGCGTGGGCTGCAAGCGACTTTGCCCTTTTTAGGTATTTCGAAATGACAGAGAGAAAAAGAGAGTGCAGTTTTAGGGAAGAACAAGCAAGGGATTGGTGATGTCATGGTGTTAGCTGTTTCTGCAGGGCTGGACAAGAGGGATGGAGGGACGGAGGGATAGAGGGGAGGATGAAATCTTTATGAGAAGCAGCTGTTGGGGAGAGGCAAGCAGGCAGGCCTCCAGAGCACTACAGCAGCAGCAGCAGCAGCAGCAGCCAACAGCTCGCTGACAGCAATTCAAAGGCCCGATAACGCTAGCTAGCAAACACTGACAGCACCACCTGCATACAGCAACACCTTGTCAGATTATCACCAAGAGTTGACGCTGAAAAATACTCTCAACAACAAAGATAGAGACCAAAAAGGCTGACTCACAATATCACTGTCTGAGTTGATATTGTCCGCATACAGTGCACTGTAAAGAGTATTAGAGAGATGTTTTTATTATAGTTTATGACTGACAAAAGGATTCACATGTCACCAGTCCTGATGACAGAGCGGTTACAAGCTAACTCATAACTGACACAGCTTGTGTGTGTGTGTGTGTGTGTGTGTGTGTGTGTGTGTGTGTGTGTGTGTGTGTGTGTGTGTGTGTGTGTGTGTGTGTGTGTGTGTGTGTGTGTGTGTGTGTGTGTGTGTGTGTGTGTGTGTGTGTGTGTGTGTGTGTGTGTGTGTGTGTGTGTGTGTGTGTGTGTGTGTGTGTGTGTGTGTGTGTCATCACATTGCCATTGTATGAGTCCAGGCTGATTCTTTTATTCCTTCTATGAATCCAACTTAGAGTTCAGTATAACAAAAACCAGTTGGACCAAGTGTCATCTATGAAAGGCCTGCATGTGTGTGCCACTGAGTAATCTGCGTGCAGACTAACAAGATGTGTACACAAGTGTGCAAAGGTCTTTATGAATCAGGGATTAATTTACAGCCCTATGACCAGGCTACGGTCAAATAGTATTTAGTTTACACGGGGTGCCAGATATGTGGAGTTTGGAGTCAATGTAGGGGCCTGGTCTGTGGAGACATGGTGTTTGGGGGACCCTTGGTCTGATAGCCATCTAGGGTCCCTAGATGTGTATATCTGACCATGACACTAATCATAATCATCTCAAATAGCTCCTTAGAATGAAATTGTCAGAGTAGTTGTCAGTCGATCGGGCTGTTTGTTCATCTGTCCATCCCTTTGTCATGATGCGTTGTTAATTTGATGACTCCTCATCTTTTGCCTTCTTTGGTTCAGTACTTCAGTCTGACAGGATTCCTCTGAGGCTCATATAATTCCTTATAGTTCTATCAGTACACATTTATATGTTACATGCTTAACATTAGCATATCAGCACTCTTGTTACCAGTTAGCTCAAAGAACAGCTGATCCAAAGCACTGTTAAAGCTGCCTAGATGTTTCATCAGGAGTGTTTGTCAGATGCTTGAACAGATTGGGATTCACACTCACTTCACACAGCTGTTGGCCAGGTGTGTGGAGATGAGAAAGTAAGCAGAGTGTGAACCTCTCTCTCTCTCTCTCTCTCTCGCTCTCTCTCGCTCTCTTTTTCTTCTTTACACAACTCTGTGACTTTTAAAGGGTACAAACCACGGGAGGCTGGATAGAAATGTGCACCATTATCTCCATATTTACATTTTTGTTACATCTCGCCCCGCTCTATGACGGCAGGTTTTTCACCCCGCCTCCACATATGGCTGTTCGGAACAGTTATAATTATAATTGCCTTCTGACAACAGTCCGAAAATGCAGAGCTGATATGTCCCATAATAGCCGCAGTATAGAGGAGGATCAGCCCTCTGGATGCAGGTATTGCATGGTCCCTCCAGTGCTACCCTCAGGTCAAACCTGGCAATGTTTGCCCCACATGTGATTAAAAATACCAAAGTTGCCCCTCGTTAGTATCATACTTGCTCACAACCCACCCTTGATCACTTTCTTCCACTTAACTGTACATTTTAGAATAGGTGGAGCTTGTCGCTAACTGAGATTGTATTTATTACATCAACGCAACACCATGATTCAGCCATGAAGCCTAAACAAACAACAAACAACCCCCTCTCTCTCTCTGTGGTATGTATGTTTGTAATAATCTGTCTGTGGCCAGATACCCGGTGTCCATGCACTGAGAGAAATCTCCCGCAGGGTTTGTTATGCAACTGATGCTTGGCTCTGATGCCCTGCATCTGACCCTGACTGCTGCTATCTCTATCTAGTAAAGGCTCCAAGGCAATTAAGATTGTGTGCTTTTCACTGAGCACCAATCCGTTTTCATCTGAGGCCAGAACCGGAGGCTATCCTTTATGGAATATATCGGTGTAATGTGTTTTTTATCTGAAGGTCATTAGGAAAATAAGATAAAACCAACTATAGTCAGCAGGTGATTCTGGGTATAGAAGGTACTATGGAAGGACTGAAGGACTCAATATTCATGTAAATTGTCTCCTTTAATATCAAACATCAAAAATATTGTGTCTTATATGCATTCTAACACATTCTCCGCTGCTATCTTCTCCACCCAGCTGCTGCACAGCACCACTTCCTCTGCCACAGTGTCCACGGCCTGTCACACCTCACAGGGCTGAGGCTGAAGGGGCAGTTTCCCGTGATGTTTTTATTGGCCTCAGCAGATGGCTTCCCTCAGCCTCTGCATTGTTATGGTGGCCATCTTGCTCTGAGGGTCAGGGTTAACAATAGTTGCCAATAGCTGTAGGAGACAAAAGCCTTCGCTGCTCCCGAAAAGAGTTTCCTCAGTAACCGAACGCTGTGAAACTGGCAATGCTGTCAAAATTTACTGCTTTTACGAGACGCGAACACACTACTTCAGGGTTCAGGGGGGTGCGGTAAAGCACTGTCTTGCTTTACCGCAATTCTGTCTGAAGTTTGAATTCAGACAGAATTGTGTGAAAATACCAAATGACCTTTTAAGGCACTAGAGTCTCCACTGAACAGCACTTTCTGTTTAGGCCCTGGGGCTCCAAACAGTGAAATGGGACAGCCGAAAAGCCGACACTGTTTTCACAGGGCAACAGTATACTTGTATTATTCTTTGCAATATCCACTTTCCTCTTTAGTTTTGACAACCCCTGTCTCCCCAACCCCCCTCTCCCACCGTTCCTCTCCCCCTGTGATATCCAACACTCTCCCCAACCTAGAGTCAAATTAAACTGTAAAACTAGGAGGCTCTATACATTCTTTACAGTCAGCCTTGCCCACCCTCCTCTCCACGCAGCATTTCTGTTCTTCATTTCTGCGTTGGATTTTTAGTAAGGAGAAAGGAATCAGGAGGGGGGGAGGAAGGGGAAAAAAATCGGTTGATGTTTCCCCTCAAACATGTGACCTCTGCTCGGCTCACAGCTGAAAATAATTTGGGCCTACAGGCCGGTGGATGGCTGACGCAAACTCTCCTCCTCCGCCTCTCTCTGGGGGGGGCTAGGCCTCGGGCTGATGGGGGGGGCTAAAGACAAAGCAATGGAGGGCTGTAAGTTGAGCTGTGAGTACAACTAGCAAAAAAAAATGACACATTGTACTTTTAGTCTACTTCTTACCAGACGAGACCGCAACATTTTGTGTAGTGTCCATTTGTTCTTTCATTCTGGAAGAGAGAAAAGGAAAATCCCAGTGTAATTCCAAAACACTGGACCCAGAGGGCCAATTATGTTGTTAACTCAGGGAAGAGTTCAGCTATTTGGCTGCAATTTTCTCTTTTTTACGTAATCCACTGAAATTGTGGCTCTTTTTCTGACTGCCAGTTGGAACAACGATTTGTGGAATTCGGCTGAACAAGGGTCACATTCTCGACATAGTCAGCGGGCAATGGAGAGAAGTGTCGCGGTTAGATAATGCAGGTTTACTGGGAGAAGATCGGAGTGGGGGGGATTTGGTCCAGGCTGTGCACAGGAAATGTTTAACGGCCTACGGATACCCTAAAGTATCCCAGCACATCTGGTTGAAGTCACACATGCACACACATCCATAATTTGGTCTGGAGTATGAAGTTTTTGGCAGAATGTGGAGATCTCTGTAGGTGTGTTTTTATATGAGGTTTTTCGTTTGAGTATGCAGCCGGGTGGGCAAAGCATGTATTAGTGTCTCGGTGAATTTACTTAAGAACAAATGTGTGAATACCTGCCAACCGGAGTTAGCCCTGACCTTTCCCCCTCTTCTATGTTAACCACATCTGCGCCAGGGGCTAGGCCCTTTAGCTCCTTGCCAACCCTCCACAACCATTTATAGGCCAACTCATGAGTGCTGTGCACCAGCGGCTCTAATTTCGATGTTACATACGGATGGTCTTGCTATGGCTCCAAGTGGATCTGGTTTCATTGTACATTGAGAAATGCACCAAGTAATAATTTCTCCCCCTCACAGTCGCCTTGGCTCTACTTGTCCGTAATAAAGAGCAGAAAGAAACGTGAAGCGCTGGACGACACACCACCACATTAAGGAAGCTATTTTCTGGAATGTCAGGAGAGTTTGCGGAGAGGACTTAAAGTGCAAAAACAGAATGTATGCGCAGTTCTTGTCTTGAAAATACTCCAGAAATCTGTTCCGGAAAAGACCACACATTGAGGGATAACCTTAAAAAGTGGAACTCAGTGCCCTTGTCTGGCTTCCAGCTTTCAGCTATGTTTTCCTAATGTAGCTTAATTATATTACAATGTGGAGTTTTAGTATATTTCATAAGTTTTCCATAATGCCACATAGGTTGTTTTCAGCTGTGTCCTCCAATTACTAATCAAGTGGGGTTTTGCCAGTTTTGCGGGGATGGCGTCAAACCTGCGAGGTCTGCTTTGCTGCTGCTTGGTTCAGAAGTTTAGTTTTGCTCACCACAGAAATGAGACGTTTGAGATATTTGGTAGTTTACATTCACACAGTAGAGTTAGAATTGTTGTCGTCCCCCCCCCCCCCCCCCTAAGGGAGTCCTGGGTAAGCAGCTCTTCTTTTGACCTAACTCTCATTTGTCAGTCTGTATGTCCGCCTATTTTTATATATCATCTCCATATTTATTTAGTAAAAAAACACAAGCTGGAATATTTTCAACTGTCTAAATTTATGCGCTGCAACAGTTTGACTTGAGTGTTTTTCTTTGCAACTTCCTGACCTATAAACTGAAATTTAGGCCTGCTTTGCATCCACATGCGTTTCAACAAACTTTTACCATCCACGCAATGCACTCACCTCATTATACAAATATATCGTGCTAACTGACTGCGTCTGTCTTTGTGTGACTGTGCAGGATGCCAGCTGCTAGCACCATGACCGGTGGGAGGGCCCTGCTGCTCTGTACAAACTCTGACAACTGTATCTACCAATCAGTCAACGGGTAGGTACCTCAAAAAACTATCTTTTTTCTGATTTAGTGTTTAGTAGTAATAATTAGTGTCCAACATATCAGTGCTACAGCAAATATATGGTCATTTTTTTACATTTTATTGTCAGTCTCCTTTATAGCAACCATTTATTGTTTGGCTTTTTTAAAACATCAGTCTGTCATTGTCATATTAGCTTATTCTTCCTTATTGATACTGTTTCTTATTGTGTGTGAGGGACCAGGGTACACATAAAGCTGGGAGAGCAGATAAAGTGAGAAAATATTTACAATAATTAGGATGGGTAACAAAATCAAGCCAAGCTGACAAATCAGAATAACTATATAAACTTAACTGCACTAAAGTCTAAGTACAACATAATTAAACAGAAATTAGTTTAAAACAACATAGTGAGTGCTCTTCTGAACCAGGGACACTGCCTCTCTATCTCCTAACTGCATGATATATACTATGCTGGCCAGTCCATAATTAATTGCAGGGGTGTGAAGACATTCCACCGCTGTGGTGCAGATGTAAAGGCTCCTGACAACACCCCTCTTGCTGTTGTAGAATGGTACAGTCCAATTGTCCAGGCTAATCTACTTAGGGAGGTGTGATGCAGCTGCTTAGTCTTTTGCCAGAAGGATGGTCGGCTGCAAAACACTGAAAGGAAAGTTAACACTTTTATCAACCTTTACTTAATATATATATATATATATATATATATATATATATAAATAAAAATAAATAAATAAAGTCAGTGAAAACAAGTGTCTTCATGCATTCCTAAATTGCACTAAAAACCTTTTAAAATATGCCAGAACTGATTTGCCATCTGAGTGCCATGTGACCTAACCAAGCTGTCAAACATGCTTTGTCAGACATGAAGGTTTGATCTGAAGATCCTTCAACTTTCAGTTGGGGAAAACACTTCTGAAACTAACAGATCCTGCATGTGCTGCAGGATGTGAGCCAGTTCACTGGTTCACTTTACTCTGTCATCTTATGCCTCCGCACATTCTCCACCGCATGTTGCTTGGGCCTAAACTCCACTTTCCCATAACCATCATATAGTTCTGTACTGCTCTTAAGCCAGCTGGACACACCCCTTTCCATTAGGGTCAGCAGTAGAACAATAGCAGAGGGCTAGAGAGCAGGGCAGAGTTGGCCATCTGGCATCTAGATACTGTTACTGCCCCCCTGCTGCCACTGTCTAATGCCTCTATGACCATTCTCTATAGTCCCTTCTGTCATCCTTGCAATATTCATTAGTGCCATTTAGATTGTAATGAAGGGATCTTGGTTTGTGCCAATAACAGGGGTTGTCTAGTGCAGTGGTTCCCAAAGTGGGGGTCGCGACCCCTAGGGGGGGCGCGGTGGTACTACAGGGGGGTCGCGGCTTCATCACCAACCCACACACACAGACGCACACATACACCGGTAAAACAATATAAAATAACCGACGTGACATGCACTGTGTTCCAACCACGCCACCAGAGCGGCTCATGTCACAGACCGACTGTGGCAAAACCAGCGAGAGCGAGAGAGCGAGCGCGCGCCCGAGCGAGAGAGCGAGCGCGCGCCCGAGCGAGAGAGCGCGAACGAGCGAGGGAGAGAGAGAGTGAGGGAGCGCGAACGAGAGAGAGACACACAGCGACACAGAGCGAGAAAGATACGGAGCGACAGAGAAAGATAAAGATAAGAGAAGGAAGTATGTACAAAGATGGACAGATTTGTGACTGGTCTAAAGCGCAAATCCGATGGAACTTCTGTTACAGCCGCAACAGGCGACGCGACCACCTCGACAACGCCTCAAACTAAGGTACCTCAGTACCACAGAGGAAGAGCAGTACATTGACATGACATCTGACTCAACAAGGAGACTACAGTTCACATCCAATTCACTGGCTGTGTTTTGGATTGGAGTGGAGAAAGACTACCCACTACTAGGCCAAAGAGCTATGGGCATACTGTTGCCTTTTGCCACATCCTATTTATGTGAAACAGGGTTTTCTGCAGTTGCTGCAATGAAGACCAAATACAGATCAAAGTTGAACATTGAGAATGAACTGAGAGTAGCTATCTCCAACCAGCAACCCCGCTTTGACAAAATCTGTAAAGCAAAGCAAGCCCACACCAGTCACTGATTGATATATATGAATAGGAATATACATAGGAATATGATCACAAAATAATATGGTCCATGTAGACCTGCACACCTTGTTCATAATTGTGTTATTTTATTGTTTGAGAAAACCTGCTGTTCAATGTGAGGAAATACAGTATATGTTGTTTGCACTTTGTTTGAAATTAAGTTAATTGTATTTACAAATTATTTTATATATTTTTTATTTTATATATATTTTATTATTGCTATTTTTTTTCCCAGTTAAACAAACTGAAGAATAAACTGTGAAGTGATATGTACTTATTTTAGAAAGAAATAAAAATATTTTATACAGTTCATGCATTATAATGCAATTCATTAAAAACCAAGAAAAATTTGGGGTCGGGTTGCGGGGGGGGGGGGGGGGGGGGGGGTCGTCCAATGTTCCTATATCATCAAAGGGGGTCTTGACAGAAAAAGTTTGGGAACCACTGGTCTAGTGGAAGGTTTAACCGCTGTTTTTAGGGTCTGCCATGTTTCTGTAGCTACCATTGCTCAAAAGCTCAGTACATTTGTTAAAAGTTGAAATGCAGGAATAAAATCAAACAAGGTTAGTTTTGTTTCTCTTTTATTTTGTCCTGCCCATTTCAAACCCTTTCTCTTATCTGCTGATCTTGTGTTAGCTCAGCTGGTTAGAGATGCTTTTGTGCCCTTGTACCCCTTCTCCATCCTTCTGCCCTCAATGACCCTCATCTCCAGGCCCCACCCATCCTTAGCAAAACTCTCTTTTCACAAACACAATCACACTTTTTTCAGTTTGGGTAAATGCACTATTAATTATCCTCTCGACCCCCCCCTACCTACTCCTGTTCTCCTTTACTTGGCTCTTCTATCTGACCTAGTTTTTCCCCCTCTGTTGCTTCGCGCTTTATAAAAACAGGTTTTTTCGACTGAGGAAAACAAAAGGAGAAAATAAGGGAGAGAAGGGCCAAACTAATAAAGAGCAATTTAAAAGATCATTATTTGGTTTCCTCATTGGTCATAGGTACAACATGAAAGTTTTTTTCTTTTTTTCAACGGCCTCGGAGGAAACGTGATTCATTAGTTTCCCCCTGAGATTTCCTCTGGATTGCATGACTATTGGTTTTCACATCCAGCAATGTCATCAGAAGTCACCCAGCAAGGCCACGTTTCCTCCGTTTGTTGGAAATTCAATCCTTTGATGAATGGTCTTCAGGCCAAAGCAAAGATTTGAGGGTTGGCAGCAGAAAAGAAGAGTTACACGTCTACACTTTGGCTCCTCCCCTCTTCTGTGTATACTTTTATCTCCTCTCGAGAAATAGCTGTGTGTGTGTGTGTGTGTGTGTGTGTGTGTGTGTGTGTGTGTGTGTGTGTGTGTGTGTGTGTGTGTGTGTGTGTGTGTGTGTGTGTGTGTGTGTGTGTGTGTGTGTGTGTGTGTGTGTGTGTGTGTGTGTGTGTGTGTGTGTGTGTGTGTGTGTGTGTGTGTGTGTGGGGCTTGTAAACTTTGACCCCGGAACCCAGAGTTCAAGCAGTCGTGACCCAGTTATCTTCAAGGAGTGACTCACTGCTGAAACAGAGGCACCATACAGACGTCTAAGCTCTTTTAACAAGAATTCTTGTTTACCTCATAAAACACAGATCTATTTGGACGTAATTGTAAGTGCTCACGTTGCGTGGCCAATTTTAAGAGCTATGTGGAGCACGAGTCTTGGCGATGTACACCGAAAGCAGCGACTGACATTTCTATGAAAATAATTGCTCTATAAATTATTAGAGTTGACAACTGTGCAATGTACTTTCTCCCTCTGTTTATCTGGTTTGAATTAAGTGCGCACCCGTTGTGGTTAGCACTGTCCCCTTACCAAGAGAAGACTCTTTGCATGGTTTGCTTTTTTTGTTTGGGATTACTCTTGTTCCCTCCCACAATCCCGTTTTGAGATTGCATGTTAATCTTCATATAAACCTTAGTGTATTACTGCAAAATAGGCAATTCAAGAACGCTTGAATATCTTATTTTAAGATGATGAAATCATATTTGTTCTTGTGAATTATAAATTTTAATTCGCAAGAGATTATTAAATTTGTTTAGTCTGGATTTGTAAAATATTTATGTATGGGAAACTATCTTATGCTGGTTTTCAGATCTTATGAATCTACTTTCAAACAAGTTTGAATTGCTGAAGTTTAATTTAATGTATGAATTCGATTTTTTAATTGGCGAGTTTTTTGCTTAATATTTGCAGTTTTTGTTAAAGGGTTAGGGTTAGGGTTGTTGTTTTGTGTTTGTCTCCATATATAGAGTTGACTTGACAGCTTTGGGTGTACATGTATGACACTTGCGGTTTGTTTGCAACCCTTTCAAGGGTTAAGCAAGAATGTCAAGTGTGTATGTTGACCTTTCTGTGTGTGGCTCTCTTCTAGGCTCCAGTGCTGTGGCTTGAAGGTTGGAGAGGCTCCGTCGTCTGCGGTGCCTCAGCGCCAAGAGGTGTGCGGGTCACCAGGGGACAGGGACAGGAGGGACACCGCTGTGTCCACCAAGCGTCCCCTCTCCCCTCTGCTCAGCCCGGGTCCTCCTGACACCATGCTGGCTCACAGGAGAGCCACCTCCACCAGCGACCCGCGAACTCCCAACATGGAGAACGGGCTGTGTGGCAAGCTGAACAACAAGAGCCAAGCGGCAGTAAAGGCCGCTAGCATCCGTGATAAGATCTCACAATGGGAGGGCAAAAAGGAGCCTGCCCCACTGACCTCTACAGGGACATGTCCACTGAGCACGACACAGAAGGAAGTTGAGACAGTGAGGAAAAAGGATTTAAAAGCTTCAGAGGTCCAAAGGACAGATAGCAAGAGGTTTGTCAGCTGGGACAGACAGGACTCAGGGAAGGAGACTGTTGGAAAGTTGGGGGATTCGAGGCCTAAATCTCCAGAGGGCCCAACAAACAAGGACAAAGAAGTTATCCTCGAGAGGGGATTTCGGCCTTCCAAGCCAACGGAACAACCCCAAGACAAGAAAAGTGTTTTAACTCATGTTAAGAAACTGGAGAAGGCAACAAAGGAGGTTCCTGACAGACCTTCACTGGCATTTCCAGGTAATTACTTCTGCCCTCCTTCAAAGGAGGAGCTGGAGGAAACAGAAAAGAGAGCCAACGAGCCCATTTTTGGGACTTTTGACGTTGTTCAGCCTGGCGGGTCGCGGAGGAGGAGGAGGGAGGGGGATCCAGAGAACGTATACAGTGAGCCAGGTGTTCCGTCCATAAACCCTCTACCTAAACCTCAGAGAACCTTCCAGCATCACACCCCCCCCACTACCCCAGCTTTGGGGCCCGGTTTGGGGAAGGGAAGGAGGAACTTGCCCCCTTTGCCCTCCATTCCTCCTCCACCTTTACCCACGTGCCCACCACCTGGAGTTTGCAGGAGAACCTGGGCTGACAAACCCCGGGACAGTAGTAACAGGTAAGAGAATAAGAAGATGGAATAAAACATATGGGCAGGGCAGCCATGAATAGTGTTGACGATCAGTCTTATGGCAGACACACATCTGAAGCTTTCTTCTCGTCACCCCAAAGCTAAATTCCCCCCAAAAATTGTTTAAAGTTGTTTGTGGAATCAGAATGATCCATTGATGGCTTTGTGTATCCTCTGCTCATCCCCCCCCCCCCCCCACCATCACCACCAAACACTGAGGTAAACATCACCCCCATCTGCTGTAAATCAAAAGCACCAGTGACATCATCCTCTTTCTAAATACAAAGAATGAGCTCATTGGTTGGATCTGAGGAATGTACACATCAACTGAACTCATTGCTCTTTACAAAACTCTCCTGGAAGAGAGTGGTGTGAGTCAGGTCAAAGAGGCCCTTTGCTTTTTCAAGAATTGCCTGTAAATAAAATGATGCAATGCAAAGCCTGTGGCTATCACAAAGGAGTTATGTAAATGTACAAATGCGTGTACTTGTAAAGTGTTCACTCTGATCCAGAATCTGAATCACTCATTCTGCCGAGAGCAATTAACATGTCTTCTAAGTAGAACTCAAATTCAGATGGTTACAGTCAAACAAACGGAGCTCTGTGAGGAAAAACAATAATGAGAACTCTGCAGCATTGGAGTACATCTATTGTTCACTTTCTCAGTGGTCTGAGTTCTTGTTTGGAGCTTGGCTTGGATCTGTTACATTCCATGCCATATGTGGAGGCCTCACTCTGCTCAAGTGTGCTGTGTCAAGCCCTTTGTTTGGTCAGGCTGTCTTTCTCTTAGTGTGCATTTTTGTGTGCGTGAACAACTACACTGATTTGCCAGTTTATAGTTACACCTATAGCTTCGCCCAGTGCCATGCAACAGCTCTGCCGTTAAACACACTTTTGTAAAGCTTACAATGTCTGTTATTTGGCAACTTACTTTAATCGTATATGCAGTATGTGCATGCATGTGGGAACGCATACATCCACAGATGCTTGTGTGCTCTTCATCGTACTGGGCTTTAATCTTTGGCAGTGATGAAACACAGATGTGGTCATTCAGATGTGGCAACTAGTAAATGGTAACATCAGTTTTCCTGCTTGGCATATCAAACATTCTTAAAAGTATCAGCAGGAACACTCTCAAACCCTTCCTTCCTCTTCTTCTTTTCTATTTGGCGTGCAATTCTCCTAAAGTTTGGTAATCCTCTGTCCAAGCAGGAAGTCCTATGAATTTGAGGATCTGCTCCAGTCGTCTACAGAGAGCTGCAGGGTGGACTGGTACGCTCAGTCCAGACCGGGCCTTACACGCACTTTATCAGAAGAGAATGTCTACGAGGATATAATAGGTAAGCAATACATTTTGGAATCTTCCACAAACGAAAATCAAAAATCAAGTTCCCGACATGGTTTCAAAGTGTTACGTTATCAACTTTGTATTCGCTAAAACTGAAAAACATTATTAGATACTGTACTGTAGGTAGGTTGTCCTGTTTTCTATACCCTTCATACACTGCATGACCCTTTACTTTGATTTCTCATATCAGTGTGCATCATAAAGTTGAGTAACAGAGGTGATGAAGAGGCCAAGCTGTCTTTACTCTGCTCCGGTTTTAATTTAGAGCCACGCTGCTTCTCTTTTATTAAAAATGATACCTGGAAATTTGACCTACGTTCCTACCTTATTGTCTGCAGGGTTATGCCAACCCCACCTAGAGCCTGTTTAATTTCACAACGCACAATAGTGGCGTTGTGTGCAGTCATGCTGTAGCTGAGGTCGGCTACTGTGATTGTCAGTGCAGCGGGGGGGGCATCCGAGTGGCTTAGAGCCACAGCACATTACTGGCAATTGCTTCAATGTGTCTTTGGTTTTCATCCCAGAGACTGCTGTTGTAATGAGTGCTGCCTGCTTGCAACAGTCAAATGAACTTAAGTTATATTTGAGTGATGCCGCAGCTTATTTTGGAGTCCTTTATGGTTTCATCCTTCCATACAATGGTATTGTTCTTTAAAACGCTCTGACATTGTTCACCAAACACTCATCAGGGTCCCATGGGTGAAGTAACTCAATATTGCTGTCCTCTCAAAAAGAAGCTCAGGGAGACGGCGCTATAGCAAGTGATGAACAATTGTGTTGTCCTCGTAGTCTTGTCATCAACCTCCACACGCAAACAAGCTTCTCAACACATAATCCACATGCCCGTTAGTGTCACCAGCACACGTATTCAGACGCACGCCTTGATGGCGGATGCGAACTCGCATGTGCGCAGCTGACAGCGCACGCAAACACAGAGGGGATTAGTGTGACGTTCTCGTCAGCCAGCAATGTCCAAAAAACAGTGCGCTGATCCCTCAGTTTCCTCAGAGGGAGAAGAAGCGGAGAACTGAACGTCCCTTCTTTATCCTCCGACTCCTACAGGTCACATCTGGTGGATGGATTGATAGAGCAGAGGAGAGATACAGAGAGACGGATACAAAGAGAAAAAGAGGCACAGGTTTTGGAAAATGAAACTTTCTCTCTCCTTATCCGCAGGGGAGGACTGGCGGCTCGAGTTACATTTAGCATTAGCAGCGCAAGCCTCTAGTCACAGTTGAAATGTATGAGCTGGGTAAGCACACTGCTGCCTCCAGGTAGCTCTCTGCACATCTGGAGTAGGAATTGTCTGGAAGAAACAAACATGACTGATATGGGGGGAAAACAAATAAGCTATCTCCGCTTGTGTGACGCTGTTGTGAATTCAAGGTGACACTGATTTCTTAGTTTTGTAAAAACAAATGTTTTTTCTTCTGAAGATCCTCCATCCAAGGAGAACCCCTATGAAGATATAGAGCTGGAGAGAAGCTTTTTAGGAAGCAAATGTGTTTCACCTGCCTCCTCATCTCCTGTCCCCGACACGCCAACTAAGGTACCTGATCGACAACACATCACGATAAAAAACAAAGTAGATTTGAAGAGGTTATACTAAAATTTCCTTCCGCGTGTCTGTTTTTCGTCATCTGCCCTCCCCAGCTCTCCGCCAAGCCAGGCTTCTTCAGACAAAACTCAGAACGGCGGAGCTTAAAGCTCCTGGAGCTACGTAAGACCGGCAGGGACACTGGCATCTCCTCCCCGTCCCGAATCAGCCCCCCCTCCACACCGAGCAGCCCCGACGACACCCCCTGCCTCTCTGGAGACCCGTACAATCGCAGAAGGAGGAAAATCCCCAAGGTATGGGAGTCTGAGAGGCCTCTCACGGAGCTCATGCTGCTCCGTCTGTGATTTATGCTCCAGTGCACTGCTCAGGGCAAGTTCGGAGTGGGCCACTCATGCCGCCGTCTGGGGATGAGTAAGGCAGGGAACATTTTTATGATGGATATTTCTTGTGCGAAGTGTGCCCAGAGGAAGGCCTCCCAGAAGGTGTATTGAAATGATCTTGTGAGGAGCCTGGCAGATTTAGTTTATTTGTTTAAGGAGTTAGAGATGGACATTTCTTTCCCTTTACCTCCTGCAGATGGTGCTGAAAATCAATGGCATCTTCGAGGCGCGAAGAGGGAAGAAACGAATGAAGAGGGTGTCTCAGTCCACAGAGTCCAGCTCAGGGAGAGGTGAGGCCGGCCACAAAAGTTGCTTTTTGACCTTCTCTTTGCTTTTACATTAACTGTGGATTTAGTAAAACTCCTTGTTTACACTTTTTTTTTTTTTACTTTGATGATGTCCAGGTCTGAAATGCCTCTATAAAAGAGGTTGTGTTTTTGTTTGTGTGTGTTCGTCTGTTAGTTAGCAGGATGTCTCAAACACTTGTTAAGAGAGTTCAATAACATTTGGTGCAAAGTTAGACTGTTGGTCAAGAAACGAGAGATTAGTTTCTGGTGGAAAAACAGATCCAGGTGCAGATCCTGGTTTGTATCCAGGAATTCTTCTCAAATCGAAGACATTTACGCTGACATTTTCACAATGTTGTCATGTGCTACGGCACTTTTTTGAATAAAAAGCAATCTTCAAATGAATTGTCTGGTTTGATGCAGAGGGGAACTTTTATCGGTCACACGAGTTAGGCAGAGAACAAAGAACATGAAAGACATCACTGCAACACTAACACGTGCTCACACACTAACTAATGCAAACATCAAGAGGGTATTAGTGTATAAGTTAAAAAGCTAAAAATACATAAATATGAAAACAATGAATCCCATATTATGCACATTCAATTTTAGATGCTATTATAAAATTTCTGTTTAGAAAAATTTTGTTGTTAAAATAACAAATAACGGTAGTGTGTGAAGGGTTTTCTGGTCAAATGTTTATTTGGTCATGACTAGAAATTAGACAAAAAAGTTTCACAAATAACTCCAGTTTATCATCCGTACTATCAACACGCTACCCACTGCAGACACATTTCATCAGGCTACCTTTCTTACGGCTCTGTGTGACCAGAAAGACTTTACAGGTCTGTCTCCATAAAAGGAGCAACCGTATGTCTCCACTTAGTTTTATGGGCAAAGTTACATTCTGTGGTCAGTTGAGACTGACCCATGTTTCACAGGACTGGGTGGTGTCTGGTCGTAGCGGCAAGAATGAAAGCAATGAGAGCAAATTCCATGTGCTTTCAGTTTCCTGTGATTGTCATTTGCATTCTGCTCACACTCTGCTTCTCCTTTTCCCTCTTTCTTCTCTTCAATTTAGTGACGGATGAGAACAGTGAGTCGGAAAGTGACACAGAGGAGAAATTAAAAGGTGAGAACAGAAAATGAATACATGCATTTGCAGTAGCTCTATACTCGGGGAGGCCAAGCAGTGTATGTATAGATCTGTATCTGTCATTTCATTAGTTACAAATAAGCACAATAGGAGCATTTGTACAATGACTGATTCAGATCACAGTTTTCTTTCTTTTCATTGTTCCGCTGTATATCTAACATCAAAAATACACACAGATGTAACTGCAGATTGCCTTACATGGTGGCCTAACACTGACCTCTGTCATGTATATGCATACATGACACTATTTACATGAAATGTGTTTCTCCGGCCCTCAGCCCACAGCCAGCGGCTGGTGTCGGTCCAGTCCATGCTGAGGCAGACGGGGCGGTACCGCACTTTGGAGAGGGATCTGATGGAGTTGCAGGAGAGGAAACTCTTTGAGTATTTCATCGTTGTTGCGCTCCACAAAACCAAGGCTGGAGTCCCATACCTGCCAGAAGTCACACAGCAATTCCCCCTCAAGGTAAACAGGGGTAGAGATGTTACTGAAGCACATTTTTACCAAAGTGAGACACTGGAAATTGTACTTAAAAAAAAGTAACACTGCTGGAAAGAAGACATTATTGTAAATATTATTATCTAAATAGATGTCTACTTTCCAACCAGACCAATGGTCATAATTCAACCTATATGCTAGTTTATGAGTAGCTGGTATGGACTTTTATAAGAAGAGCACAGGACATTTTGCACTTATGGAAACAGCAACAGCAGGTTTTATGCAACAAAAAAATGAATATCCCAGTGACAACACTCCTCAATAGTGTGGTGTTAACAAGACGTACCATTATCTTATTCTCTCATTCAATTACCTTTGGCTGTAGTCCTTACTTTCCTGAAATAGTGAAACTACAGTTTTATGATCAGCATTGTGAAAAGGTTAAAACACATTTAGAATTGAGTTTATGTCATGACAAAAGATAAAGAAGGTTTGCACTTTAAGTGGTTCTTTTTGTAGTTCATTATTTATTTGCGTGCAGATGTATTTTCTGTTTCTAATTGACCTAGGCTCCATGCTTATTGTATAGCAACCTAATCTGTGAAACACGATGGTCTTAGACTTTAATGGTGTTATCCGTCAGGCATCATCAAATATGAAAATGTTCTCTATTTTTTTTTCCATCCAGCTTGAAAGAAGCTTTAAGTTCATGCGGGAGACCGAGGACCAGCTAAAGGTCATCCCTCAGTTCTGTTTTCCTGACGCCAAAGACTGGGCCCCCGTCGACAACTTCCCCAGGTCAGTCCGAGTCTGACTGCTGCCGCGGCACTTAAAACGTTTAAAAAAGTGAAACAAAACAGGGACAGAGGAATTTCCCGGCAGAGTGTTAATAGCTCATCTGTTATCGTTGTTAATAACCACTCGTTAGAGAAGAAGCTGAAAGCCCAAAATAGAAATGACCCCCTGGGTCGCAAAGATGACTGGTCTTTATTCAACGATAAAGCACCGACAGTGACGAATGATTACAGGGAGAAGTGGTGGATTTAGCACCTTACACCTGGTTTGTTTTTACACAATCACCTCTCTTTGTATGAAGTTTAAAATTGGCTGCATTACCAAATACCTCCTAGCTCAGCCTCTCAACGTCTGCATTGTTCCGAGAAGTGATGATGTGTGTCCTGACGATGCCGGCTAATTATTACCTGGAGGCAAATGTTCGATCGGTGGGGCGGGGACCACCAAACACACACCTGCTTTGAACTTGCTGACACTCTCGCCTGTCGGGAACTTTGCCTCCAGTCAATGAGTACCTGTCAGGCAGAGCTTAGGAGGATTTGTGTAGATATTTGCAGAGTGAGTCCTGTTTGCCAAAACACAAAGTCCAGTCTAGATTCTTCTGTTTCCACAACACTGACTTTGAATATTTTCCAGAATGTCTGAAATATCTTAATTTTTTCTCTCTTTTTC
This sequence comes from Anarhichas minor, assembly GCF_050575085.1. Taxonomy (NCBI): domain Eukaryota; kingdom Metazoa; phylum Chordata; class Actinopteri; order Perciformes; family Anarhichadidae; genus Anarhichas; species Anarhichas minor. The sequence goes on from NW_027466457.1 coordinate 11,591,673, forward strand.
ATCTCCAGTGAGACGTTCTCATTTGTCCTGACTGGTGAGGATGGAAGCAGGCGGTTTGGTTACTGTCGGCGATTACTGGTATGCTCTTAAGATGAGGCTGCACCTCGTCAATAGCGTATTTTAATTTAGATAATCCTTCATCCACTTTTCCTTTGCTGCTTTTTGCCCTTTTCTTTTTGTTGTATTATTCTGCAAATTGTGAATTCATATTTTCTGCATATTTCTTGAATTTGGTTGATAAAAGGATTAAGACGTTTCAAAGTAAATATGTCTTCAAAGTGTCTGTGAAACAAAGGCTTGGCTTTGCTCCAGTAGTCTAATCCTGTGATTGTACGTGGGTGAGCAGTCTTGTGACACTCTGTTTTGAAGCTTGTCTTTTTCTTGCTGCCTGTTCACAGCCCAGTGGTAAAGGCCGAAGGCTCCCTGAGGTCTACTGCATCGTCAGCCGCCTGGGCTGCTTCGACCTCTTCTCCAAGGTGGATATAGTAAACCAAGCAGGAACACAAATGCGCAAAGTTCGTGCAGAATTGCATGTGTTACACAAACGCATACATACAACCCCAATGCCACTAAAAGAGTACAGAGCCGTATCGCCCTCTGTGCCCACAGAGCCCCACCCACCCTCTGTCCGCTCTACTTTCCCACTGAGCCTTGCAGTCCTGGCTATAGTACAGACACACGTGTGAACTGCAGCTGATGTTGTTATCGCAGTGGAGAAGGTTCCATGTATTGGGCTTTAGATTCATGTCGGCCTGTGTACATAGATCTGTGCAGTGTACATGTCTTCATTGCCAAAATGGAGTTTGTTCGGATACAAAGGAGGGTAACTACTGTATATGTTAGAGGCGATGGCAAGAAGATTGAAAGCCGTCTCTGCATTGGAAGTACTCATGATATCCTGAGTATGTGTCATCTGTATCAGATCAGCGACATACAACTTTAATGCTAATCAGATGTGTACAGTATGTGTGTAGAGGGGTACACATGATGGATTCAGGCTGTTCGCCATTTACTGACTTTTGACAATTTTTGACAGTCTCCACTGCATCAAAGGATGTTCAGTCCCATTGAGTTCCCTCACTCATTCGTGATGGCCCCTCAAAACAAGGTCATTTTATTTGTCCGTTTACAGAAAGAAGAGATCGTAATCTCAGTGGAACTTTAACCATAATACAATAAATACACATCTTACAGGGGTGAACAATGCAGATCAAATCTTTTAGTATATGTGATTTTATATTGTGATATTGATTTTATGATATTGTATATTTTTTACAGAATCCTTTGAGAAACTCTTTATGAAACTGTGTTTCTCTGTGTTTTGCAGATCCTGGATGAAGTGGAGAAGAGGCGGGCTATCTCCCCTGCTCTGGTGCAGCCTTTTATGAGAGGCATAATGGAAGCTCCCTTCCCTGCTCCAGGAAGGACCATCACTGTCAAAAACTTCCTACCTGGCTCCGGGACAGAGGTGAGATGATGGCGGTCTTGCTGTGGAAATCCAATAGTTTTTCAAAACCCAGATGCTTTTAAAGATTATATAATCACATTGATGTCTTAATGTGGATGTGTCTTTTTCTCTGTCCTGCAGGTGATAGAGCTGTGTAGGCCATCAGACTCTCGTCTGGAACATGTGGACTTTGAATGTCTCTTTTCCTCCTTGAGTCTACGCCTCCTTCTCCGAGTGTTTGCCTCTCTACTTCTGGAGCGCAGAGTCATCTTCACCGCCGACAAACTCAGGTTGGCTCCGGCAGCATGTTGCTACAGAGCACTGCGTCCGCTTTCCGACCTTAAGATCACATGTCCAGCCCTTGCAACAGTCCTGGGGTGTGGACGGTTGTCATGGCGGTATTTTAATGCATCCTTTTAATTCATCTGTTGTGATCAGATTATTTCAGGAAGTGTTTTGATGCTGGGAAGACAGAGAGTAAAGAGTTTGAGGGATGTGACAGAGTAGCCCACAAACAGTCTGAGGAAAAGAAGATCCTGATGGAGTGTGAGAGGAAGGAATGCTGTTGTGTTATACAGTCACCTGGGGAACAATCACTTCTTCTCCGGAAAACTGTCATGGGTGCCAGATAGAAGGAGTTAGGCTTTCGAGCATGACTCCAGAGCTAACATGTGTGCACAGTGACGTCATCACCCCGACACAGTCCACTTTAAACCTTTAACTGTTGCGGTACAGCTGGTTCACCACGTGGGCTGAGCAGAAGCAGTCGTTGTTCCTGATTTAGTTCAGATTTAGGTTCAGAACTTTTGTGCATCTCCCCTTCTCGGACATGTGCTGTTGTTCAAAATTACAAGAAGCATTTCTCACCAGAGCTCATCAGCAGATCACGAGTCGTTGCACATTCTCTACTGTGGAGTGGAAAGTTGGCCTCGTCAATCAATTTCTTTTATGAATTAACTGAGAGCAGATGCACACCTGGGAGAGATTAAGGGAACAGCGTGGAATGAGTGTGTTTGCTGCCGCTGTATAGTTTTTATAAGTGTTGCATCACTGCCCCCTAAGAGATGCTTTTTTGACATTCCTCTCAGGGTAACAACGGGGTTTGTTGGAACAACAGGAGTGAACTTTTAGCATTATGTTCCAAATTAAGAAATGGAGGACAGGAGGGGCTCATTTTCTTAAAGAGTTGGTTACTACCATCTTGTGGTAGAGACTTGTAGTTCAGACTGTTTGAAAACTCCCCCCAGACATACAGTAAGGACTGGCTTTTAGAGACATGCTTTGATTTTTGGAAGATGTTTGTGTTCTATTTGACTATTTCTGTGAATAACATTGTGATATATTAAGATAGATCTCTGAATCAAAGAGCAAGCCCTCTTCTGTTTCACTATCACGCTCTTGACCTTCTGTACCCGTCAAGAAGTTTGCCTTTGTTTTCTGGGGGTTGTTAAAGTCAACATTGGAAATGTAACTGACTGAGGCAGCGGTAACTACTTCTTTGTTGAGTACAAAAAGTTAGGCGCTCGCTGTACAGGAAGGGTCTCTGTTTAATAATAATCTAATAATATAACATTAAAATCCATTATTAGTGTGTCTGCTGAAAGTGGATATTCAGTTTAAAGTGTAATATGCAGTTGTTTGAAGGCTTATCTTCTGTTTTCTGTGAAACTGAGAATGAACCTTTTCCTTTCTCTCTTCCTGCAGCACGTTGTCTCAGTGTTGTCATGCAGTAGTGGCTCTGCTCTACCCCTTCATCTGGCAGCATACGTACATCCCCGTGCTCCCGCCCTCCATGTTGGATATCGTCTGCACCCCCACCCCCTTTATAGTCGGCCTCCTCTCCAGCTCTCTGCCTCGACTCAAAGAGCTGCCCATAGAAGAGGTGTGATGAGTTATTTTTTTGTTTGTGATGCACTGACTGTGGTGCCCTTGACTCTGGGCCTTTCCTCCGCTGAACAATAGCTCCAGGAAATGACATCACTCTCCCTCCGCTCTTCCCTCAGGTCCTGGTGGTCGACCTCGGCAACAGTCGCTTCCTAAGACAGGTAGAAAAAAACATAAAAGCATAAGTGAAACAGTAAAAATCTGTCTATTGCTACATGGAGTCCTTTTCCACATGTGGTGGCTCCACCAGATGTTATGTGAATACATGTTAATTCACTGCAGTATGTGTACTGTATTCACATCTGTGTCTTTTCCTCCACAGCTGGATGATGAGGACTCCATTCTTCCCCACAAGCTGCAGGCAGCTCTCGAGCATGTGCTGGACAAGAGGAAGGAGCTGGCTTGTGAGAAAGGAGATCTGCCCAATGGTGACTCAGCATACGAATTACAGTATTTTCTCTGTTAAGATATACAGTATTTATACAGTAAAAGTATGTTTTATTAGAAGTACCAACTATACAAAAGACAGTGTTGTAAAACGATCAAGAGTAAGAAATGTTCTGCAGTACAGTTCAAGTGCTCTTAAAGTTATAGGGTGTTTAGAGTATTGCCAAACTTAACCTCCAGCTTTTAATATAATAATAACTCATCCCTGAGCAGATCCCTAATGTCATATGACTCATAACGCAATTTGGTAATAGTTGTGTGCCGACACAACTACATACAGAGTTCCACATGATTTTGATTTTATATATTTGAACCAAAAATAAATACAATAGGTATCAAATGTTTCATATTTTTACATACCGTATTTTCCGCACTATAAGGCGCACTTAAAAGCCTTTAATTTTCTCAAAAAACGACAGTGCGCCTTGTAATCCGGAGCGCCTTATATATGGATCAATTGGTTAATTGGTTGATCCATACTGGTTGTACACGGCGCTCTGTCAAAATGTTTCAGTACGACTGGTAAACTACAAAGCCGCACCGCGGTAAACACCGGTACTGTGCTTACTCCTAGTCCAACACCACTTGTGTGTATAAAGACCCCAAAATGGCACCTTTCAAGAGACACGCTTACGACGCTATTCTATTCTATGCGCCTTATAATCCGGTGCGCCCTATATATAAAAACAGTTCTAAAATAGGCCATTCATTGAAGGTGCGCCTTATAATCCGGTGCGCTTTATAGTGCGGAAAATACGGTACATTTAAAGACTTACTTGTCTGAACTGACATTTTTGTGACACTTTCAAAACCATATCCAACAGGATACAGTGAGGCAGTAATATATGACGATGCAAAACAATGTCATTTTAATGTTTTGGCTTGGGCGCTTGGCTTTTGGTCTCAATAAAATGTCTGCAATATGTAAAAAAGTTAGAAGTATGATAAGGGGAGTATCTGTGAAGTTCCAGTAAGTAGGGAGTTAGAAGTATGATTAAAAGCACCTTGGAGAGATAATAGTTGCATCATTGGTATTGATCAATCTTTTTCCAGATACTGGATGTATAAGTCATTCTTTTTTTAATAGGGCAGTAAAGATGCTGTGATTTCATCGTTTCTATTTTATCTCTATTCACTCCTGTACCTCCACCCAGACTCCAGCTCCCTCAGCACGGTGGTTTCAGAGGCCTTTGTGCGTTTCTTCGTGGAGATGGTGGGTCACTACTCCCTCTTCATGGCTGGAGCAGAGCGAGAGGATGAGTCCATCTCCTCCCCCACCTTGCCCAGCCCCTCTTCTCCCCCCTCCTCGTCCTTTCAGCGCGACGCCTTTCGCAAAGCGGTCACGTCCAAGAGCTTGAAAAGGTTCCTGGAGGTGTTCATGGAGACCCAGATGTTCACCGGCTTCATCCAGGAGAGGGAGCTGCGCAGGCAGGGCCTCAGAGGTACTGAGATCTGATCAACTGCAGTAGTGTTACAATACAGCTTGTAACAGTTGAAGTAGAAATACTGGTTGAACACCAATACCTGCTGTATGTGCATATGTAAACTAATACTTGGAAGTTTTCCCAAACGCTTGGAAGAAATGTCACACCAATTAACACATTTTTTAAACTATTAGAATGTTTTGATTTATTTAACCAGTAAAGTGTTTGTCTTGAAATATTTTACTTTTTATTTTATTTTCCAGGTTTATTTGAGGTGAGAGCACAAGAGTATCTGGACTCGCTGCCGGGGAGCGAGCAACGAGGAGTCAACAAGTTCCTCAAGGGTCTAGGTGAGAATTACTGTCGATCAATCAATTAATCAGTTATTCCTCTATTCAAAACTGCCAATTCAGTCAGAGATGCTCAGATCAAAGATTTAAACATTTATAGTACATTGTTACATTTAGCGGAAAAGACAGCTGTTGTCAACCAGCCAATGCTAGTGCAACTTCAGTGCTCCACCTGAACTCACACTTTGTATATTTGTTTTTTAATATGATTCACATCTGTTGCTTTTCTTCAGGAAACAAGATGAAATTCCTTTCCAAGAAATGATCTTTGGAGTCAGGATGTCGTGTGTGAAAGTAGGAAAACGCATGGAGAGGCGTGTCGTAACAAAAGAAGAAGAGGACGCGCTCCCCGGATGAGGAGAACGTAGAGATGGAGACGTGTCTTTAGGTCGGAGCAAAGGAAGACCCTTGAAGTGATCTGGACTCGTAGTTTGTGAACATGAGGGACTCTGGGGAAAGTTGGGGTTTAGCTCCCAGTGTCATTCCATAGTGTTGTGAAGGGTTTTACTCAGCTTGGACCAAAACTCCCCTCCAACACGATAAAGCAAAGTCTATCAGTCAGATTTCTGCCTTACAGATTACAGTCAATCCCTGCAGTGCATTACTGTATAGCACAGCACAGTGTAAATGTCTTTAGGAACAGTGTTCTCCCTTTTTCGGTCACTGACCTCACCTATAAACCTGTAAGAGGGAGCGACACTGAAGGTCCCATTTTGTACAATACCTTCCTATACATTCCAAGTATTTTCTATAGAAGCTTTTATAAATACAACTGTACAACTTCTTCATCAACAGGAGGCTTTTAAGTTAATTTATATTCTTTTTAGTTAAACTTAATCTTTTTTTTTTTTTTTCTTCAAATGAGTGCAAATAAATCTCCTGTACTTTGTAATAGGCTTTATTTAACAGAGTCTAGTCCAGAGCGTTTGTAGAGCACGTTTGGGTTGTTGGGTAAATGTACCACTGTTTTAAGGAAAAGGAATGAGCACCAAAAGGAAGAAAATTTAAAAAAATCAATGTGAATACATCTCTCACTTGGGTTTGAGTATATAGGGTTTGGACGGACTCGATGGTGAAGGAAGATCTGTATCTTAGGCCGACTTGTATCCTTGATTGAGAATGCAATGAAACTTTTGAAATAAAGTACTTTGAATTAGACAAATTACTCTTTTAATACAATTGTGTATGTATTCTATGTTTTGTCAGGTTGCAACACAGATTTAAATTGAGGCCATGTAACCTTTGCTGTTGCTGTTGAGTTCTTGGATCCTACACTTCCCATAATACAACTCGACTGCATCTCAATGGGGTCTTTTGCTCGTCCCTAAAAAAAAAAGAGTCTGCAAGCAAAAGACAAGGTTACTCAACTACGTTCAATTGAGTAATAGCTCCTCCTGAGCCACAGAAGATGTTCTACAACTGCTCACAGTAGTACTACTCCCTATGACTATAGGAAGTTTACTTTGTTTCTTAATTAAGGAAGCAGTCCCTTCCATCCTCCAGGGGGCGCTGTCGCTGCATCCTTTGCCTCTCTTGACATTTCCTTACAGAGAAAATAAGGGTAATGTATGAGGATAAACAAATGTATTCCCCCTTATATGACACCTACATCATCACTGGTGCAGCCAATGTGCCCTTTTCATGGAAGACATTTTGACTTGTCATAGAAGGAAAAACATAGATGCAATTAATAATAATGATGGCTGAATTTAGCTGCTTTTATTTCGGGGTCCTGATATGGTGCAGTTGTCTCTCACTTGAATAGAGAGGAGCCATCATTTTGGTCAATTCATAACTAGTCAAATTCCAGGTTAAAGCACTCATTATTTGAAGTAGATCTTGCCATTGAGCCAGCACTATGTCGTACCCATAATATCCACTGGAGGACTCTGTTACCCAGTTCATGTGTGTCCTACATGTGTTGCCACAGCAGAGTCCAAAGTTCTGAACCACATCTCAAGACTGTTTGGCCTCCTTGCCCTTAATGACTTGCACAACATGCCTGAATCTAACAAAAGTTTTGCTTTTTGTCTGTTTGTATGACAATACAAGCAAAATGAATGTGAAAACTGGGACTGGAAACAACGTTGCAGGTGGCGTCCACCCCAAAATGTTTTTAAAAATCTTGAAAATATCAAATGAAGTGCATTTCACTTTATTATTAAACGCCACATAAATATCATGAGGTGTAGGAGATAAATAAACATATATTACATGAAGCCCGAAGAAAGAAAGAGAAACATGTAGTACAGTAAAATACTAAATAACGATGTTATGGGTAATGTGGTATAAATACAAAAAAAGGTTAACATCTTGCACCTTTTAGCTCTCATCTGGGCAAAAGTATAACATCTGTGTCATACACAGTCTGTTGTGTAACTCACTCTCATCATAAGTCATTGTAAAGAAGTTGAGTGTTTTCTTATTACCATGTTGTCATGTATTTGTTTGTCCCTCATCCTAAAGGCATTGGCTTTTACAGTATTTCTTATTCTTGATGATATTTGCTTTCCTCTCTCTCTCTCTCTCTCTCTCTCTCTCTCTCTCTTTCTCTCTCTCTCTCTCACACCACACTTTCCTTTCCTTTCCTTTTTGCAGCCCTCCTCCTCCTCTCCACCCCTTCGTCATTACGCGTTGACCGGTCAGACCTGCCTCCCTCACCTCCCCTCCCCTCCTTCTCCCCCTTGGTCTTTTTCTCTGGCTTTTTCCAGGCTTCATGTCATACCACGGCTAATTCCTGAAATTCCTGCCCTCCTCTCCGCTTCAAACAAACTGCTTCAGGAAGGAGACGAGGCAGCAGAAAATTAAAAAAAAACGAAATAAAGGAAAAACTTTACTGAATTACTCTTCATTTAAAAAATAATAATAATATTGCTCTACCTGCCTGCCTGCCTGCCAGACGGCTAGTCCCACCAGGTAAGCGTTTTATAATATTTTAAAGTGTTGGTCTCGTGATTTAAACTTGCGTCTTCTGTCGGAGTGTAAACTTAAAGTTTGTTGAATATTGTGCACGTGGAGTCAGTTCTTCACACCGCTTTCTCTCTGAATGCTTCTCACTCACTGTCGGAGAGAACATTCCTCAAATATCTCGCATTTCTTCGCTCAGATTCCTGCATTTTTTTTTCTGTAATTCCAGTGTGTGTGTGTGTGTGTGTGTGTGTGTGTGTGTGGTTTGACTTCCTGTGCTTGCAGCCGGAACTTTTTCTTGTTTTTCTTGAAGGAATAACGTCATAGCGGTGCAGTCAAACATTAGCGTCGGTCTGGGGGAAGTTTGACACCGGCAAACTGAGATCATTCAAACTGTGTGTTTAGCACGTTTAATTCACAGGGTGACTTTTCCCACTTCTTTTTTCAACAAGGGTCAAATAGAGTGGCAGTGGCTGACACAGCAGCGGTGTAACTGTTATTGTTGCCTTTATGTTTCTCAATCTTCATTTGTCTTTTTAGATAATTAAAACACCTGCATTTCATGACGCTTTATACCGTATTCAGTATCAGATCATGTACTTAGCCCAAGAAAAAGTCAAATATAAGCAAAGTAAAAAATACTGTTAAAAGTCAGTGTTGTGTTTTTAAACATGCAGTCAAGTATAAAAGTATGCAGCAGTGGAAGACTTATTCAGGTCCTTTACTTTGTTATGTAAAAGTCAAAAGGATCACGATGTATAAATACTTCATTACAAGTAATATACTTAAAGTGGAATAGTATTAGCTAAATTGACTTAAAAGTATAAAAGTACTCACTACGCAGGCAAATGGACTCTGTGAAAGCTATTTTATATGTATTTATAATGTGACAGGCTACAATTTAATTATTATAGATGCAATGATATCAAACAGCATTTTGATGTTTAGCTGGCCAAGGTGGAGGCAGCAACTAACGACTCTCTGACATAAATAAAGCAGTAAGAACACTTCCCTCTTTAATGTAGTGGAGTGAAAGTATACAGAAGCAGCAGAGGAAGCAACACATGGAAATACTCAAGTCAACTTTAAAATGAGCAACATTTCAGAAGTATTTCATCACTTGCAGAGTGATGTGGTTAACCTGATAATCCACCCAAAGACAGCTCAGATATGTTGGAGAACAAAGAAACACAAAGTAACTCATAGAGGGGCTGCTGGAGATTATTTTCACTATTGCTTCATTTGCTGATCATTTTCTTAAATACTTTGTGAACTGTTTGGTCTATAAAATGTAAAAAAAAAGGCGACTTATTCAAATAGCATTGAACGGCATAGTTTGCAGTCCAAAATCCAAATATGTTTAATTTAGTAGAAGACAAAGAAAACCAGCAGATATTCACATTTGAGAAGCTGAAACCAGTGAGTTTTGTGTATCGTTTGCTTTAAATGACTGCAAGATTTATCGACAATCAGAATTGTTGCAGATTTATGTTTTTTAATTATTTTTCATTTTCCGTTTACAACATGCTTTTAGCTCTTGTGAAGGACTCAACAAGATGCACAACTTTACCAAATGTGCTTCTCCCAAACAAAAGTATGCCATCTTGCTTATTGTGTAAATACTGTATATCCGTGTGTGACTCACAGACTCGGTATTGTACTCCATACAGCTGCATAGCTGAAAAGGCAGCGTGTGAGTGAATATTTTCGGTCAGGGTTTGAGATGAATTACACGGGGCTTTGTCGGGTTGTGTGTGCGTTATGGAGCCCCAGAGTGGCAACAGGTGGATCGGAGCATAGTGACAGTGTGTTGAGGGGTGTGTGTGTGTGTGTCAAAGCCTCCTCTGAAGTGTCTGACAGCCAGAGGAGTTTGGGTTCTTTCTAGGTTTCTAGGCCTTGGCCCTTTTGTTATTAAGGCTTTGGGTTCACTATTGTCTCAGACTATGAGTTATATTGTAATGTGAACTCTAAAGTTGTATTGTTGCACTGCAATAGTATGTGTGTGTGTGTGTGTGTGTGTGTGTGTGTGTGTGTGTGTGTGTGTGTGTGTGTGTGTGTGTGTGTGTGTGTGTGTGTGTGTGTGTGTGTGTGTGTGTGTGTGTGTGTGCGCGTGCGTGCGTGCGTGGGTGGGTGGGTGGGTGGGTGGATGTGACTGGGCCTAGAGGTGGATGCGTATGTTTGTGTGGGTGAATGAGTGGAACAAGTAAGAAGGGAGAAAAAAAAGAAGTATGAAAAGGTGTGTGAGCAAGCAGGGATTTTTTTTGTTTGTTTCAACCTTGTTTGTGTGTGTGGAGTTGCCCTGAGACAGGTCCTCGCCACAGCGGAGGAGTTCTTTATCTGCCGTGCTCATCCCACATAGCGATCATTCCTCCTCCGCTCGCACGAGGGAAACAAATAATGCCTCAGATATGAGCCTTGCACAACAAAGACTTTCTGCACACACCCCTCCCCTCCTTTTTCTACCAGCCGCACTCTGCACCCACAGCTCTGTGCAATGTGTGTGACTATGTTGTCCATTGATTCCAGCCAGTCTGATGGATCTTTCTGTTGGACTATCTGGGGCTGATCTGACGGACCCTCTGTCCTCTTTGGCTCCAACTTTTCTGTCAATGACATCTAGAGAGGAATGAGGCTCAAGACTTGCCTGGTCCCTGAGATAAGGAGTTGGACCTGTGGGATGTGGGAACTGTACAAAGTGCAGCTTGAGGTTGCATTTGTAATCACCATCTCTCTGTTTAAACCCGCTATAACTGATTTTTATTTCATTTTTGACCATCTGGGGGCAGCAAAAACAAGCTTTAAACACAACATTGCCATACAAGGTAAATAATATGTCAAGCTTGTTAGCTCCTATTATTTACACATCCAGCAGGTATACGGAGTGACATCATTCATTTGAAGTTGCAGACGTGAGTCCAGCGTTCACTCTCTTTGTCGCTCTGTTTTGGTCGCCATCAACTCCTGAGAGAAATGTTCACCTGCTGGACTAGGCCTGCAACTAACCATTATTTTCATCATTGATTATATTCTCAATTAATAGATTATTTGTTTTGTCTATACAAATTCGGAAAATGGTAAAAAATTAGTTTATTTTTCTTGCATGATTATGGATTAAATGTCTTCGGGTTTTGGACTGTTGGTTGGACAAAACTAGCAATCTGCACACGTTACCTTAGGCTCAGGAAAGTTTGATGGGGATTATTTCCAATTTGTAACATTTGATGAAGCTGATTAGTTATGACACGCTGTAGTGTTTGTGTGCTTTTTCATATCAGTTCGTGCATGTTTGTTTTAAGGAGGAGTTTGCTCTCTTTACGTTCAAATGAACATGCATCTGTGACAACTACACTGTGTGTGTGTGTGTGTGTGTGTGTGTGTAATGTCCACAGCTTGGAGACTCCCACTGGTGCAGCCCAGTGGGACTTTGTGCCAGAGAACATGTGCTCTCAGCATAAACTCAACAAAACAAACCAGTTTTTCTCCACCGGCTCTCACACTGCAACTTTCCATCGCATAGCCTGATCCTCAGACTGAGTTTCCTGCTTTTACATTCCCGGCCTGATTAGTGGAGATTGTGACCAGTTTAGTATACACACACACACACATACACAGACACACACAAAATACACACAAATGCACGCCACATGCAGTGCATGAGTGGGAGCATGTTATTGCAGTTTTCTGGAGTTTTTGAGGTCTGCAGACAAACACAAACCTACACAAATAATTAAGGTTTTGGTCACCCCTAAATGTTTTTATATTTTTCTTAAATATTGACTTGGACTATCATACACTCTGGCCTTTGCACTTTTTCCTAATGATTGCTGATAATGATTAAATACCAGCAAGACAAAGAGCAGCTCTGTGAGGGTATATTAAGGCAATTCAGTGCTTTGAGCTAACTGCTAACGATATGATGCTAACATTCTCCTATTAACAATGCCAGCGTACTGTTTAGCAGATATAATTGCCGCCAAGTTAGTCTAGTGTTATGGCATGCTTACATTTGCTAATAGGCACTAAACTGAAAGTACTGCTGAGGGTGCTGGGAATGTTATTAGCTTGGCAGGTATTTGGTCAAAGTTTGAAGGAAATCCATCTAGTTGTTGAGATATTTTAGTCCAGACCAAAGTGGTCGACCAAATAAATGACCGGCCGACATAGAGCCATGCTAATAATACCAAAAAATATAAAATGCACTCCGTGCCCTCGTGTAGCCTAGCTACCCTCCCACTTGTCTGGCACTGGTCCAGGGCAAAGGTGAACAGGGGCTCAGCTATACCTGCAGCTTCAAATTGGTGTTTTACTCTGTTTTGGTGTGTGTGTATTCACTTGAAGGCTTTGTTTGTGTGTGTGTGTGTGTGTGTGTGTGTGTGATGTCTTTCAGTGTTGCATATGAACCTGCTTTGATGATTTCCGTGTCATGTGTGATGCATACGTGTGGGCCTCTCTTTGTTAAAGTGTTTTTTTTTTCCTCATAATTTGATGCCATGAGTGTGTCTGTCCCAGTTGGTCAGTGTGTGTGTGTGTGTGTAGTTGTGTTAAGGGGTGGGGGGCGTTTGAGGGGTTACGTGGCCCCCTGCCTGGCCACAGCACCAGCTGGGGGATTATCCCGTTGAGCGGATCCAGGGAAGAGGGGCCTCGCTATTGCTGGATGAGGGTGGGGGCGATGGTGGAGTAGGTGGAGGGAGGTTGTTTTAGGTTGGCTTAGGTTAATTAACATCCTGGACACTTTGACGGAGGCACGGAGCAGCACACTAATGGTTTTATGGCCTCCACAAATCTCACAGTGAGCTACGGTGGTCCCGAGCTGGACTTGCAATTATTTAATAATCTGTTACAAAAACAATGGAAATGTTAAATTTTAGTCATGTGTTGTGGTTTATTTCATAAAGTTTTATTGTGTTGTGATTTTTAATGAAGCATTTGGCTCACTGTCAAGTAGTCGGTGAGCTCGTGATCAAGATTAGGGCTTATTGTATTGTGCAACTGAAAGATTAACTAATTTTTGTTTTCATGTGCCTGATTTAATTCAGAAAAGTTGTATTTGGATTAGTTTAGAGTTCAGTTGCTTTTATTAACGGTACGAATGCCGGCCTTAAAGCTGAACAGCTCTAATTGCAGTGGGATAAAAGACATAACTGCAAATTACTACAGTATAATTATAATTATAATTATAATAATTATATAGTTTTTGCCTGACTGTGGTTCTCTAATTTGCTGTTATTAATGTTAAGTCATCTTGTTGTTTCTTGATGGCAATTTTTTGCAACAAAACGAGTAAATATATACATTAAAGTTACAGTTGGTGTCGGGCTCTTTGTTTTGGATAAAGGTCTTACGTTTAGCTGTGCTGAATACACTTTCTCCAAACATACGCTGTAAAAGTAATCAGTTACTCAAACCTTCACAGCCTCACAAGAGATGAGCTGTTAACTAGTTGATTATGAACAATCTCACACTCACTTCAGTGTGGCGTATGTTCAGCTTTTCTTTCTGGCTCACACTGAGTTCAAAGGTGAGACTTTTCATATTGTGCACCAGTTAAAGGAGAACATTTCTAAAGATTATTTTCATTATCGATGAATTTGTGAATACCTTTTCCGATTAATTGATTAGTCATCGAGTCTATAAAATGATCGTGAATACTGAAAAATGTCCTAATTTCTAAGAGTCCGAGGTGAAGTTTTGTTCAACCAAAGATATTCAGTTGTCGATCAACTAATTGATTACGTAACTAATCATTCAAGCTCTGAATATACGTAGAAGACAACAATCAACTTCTCTACTTAAAGGCCACAACTAAGAGATTTTTTAGCAATCATTCAGTGTAAGGTGATGTCTTCAAATTGCTTGTTTTGTCCAACCAACAGTCTGAAAACAAAAGATATTCAATTTACAGTTATGTAAAACAGAAAAGCAGCAAATGCTCTTCATTTTAGAGGAAGGGAACCTGCAAATGTTTGTCACTTTTGCTTAATAAAGGACTTAAATGATCAATCGTTCCATTTGTCAGTGCTGCCTTACTTTGCCCATTAAAAATTCAATGTTGTCCAGTGATTATCTGTATTAGCAGTAATTTCAACACATTTTTCAGTTAAAAACCCTGAATATTACCCTTTTCAGGCTGACGGGAACACTGCACATTACTGGAGGAAAACACTTTCAATTGAATTATGTGTCGGCAGGAAGGATAACCTAGTGGCAGCTTCAATCCATAAATAATACTATTGTCAAAAACAATCCTTCTTATCACGAATGTCTATGTGAATGTAGTGCGTTTGTTTGTGTGGGCACGAGTGTATTTTATCACTGTGTGCTTCTCCGTCTTCATTTGTTTATGTGTGCGTGTGTGTGCCTGTGTGTGTGTGTGTGTGTGTGAGAGAGAGAAAGGGATGGGGAGAATGGTTGGCCGGACGCTTTGCAGGAAGCCGTATGTAACATCAGGTGGCTCAGAGGAAGAGCGAGGGGGGGGGGGGACTGGCTGGAGAGTCTTACTCACTCCATATAACTCACTGACTCACCAGATCACTACGACCTTCTCAACCGCGGCCCCACAATTGTAGACCCCTGTACGGCCTCCACACGTAACACACACACACACACACATATTTGGGATTATAACTGACGTAAGGGACTTTTCTTTTTACTGCCCTAAATGGACATGGAGGTCTCTCCATTCCGCAGTGGCAGGAAAATGACAAACACAAAGCTGTGTTTGTATTGACTCATGACATCGAGTTCTTTCTTCAACGTGTCCTACCATCCGTGCCCGTTTCCATATATTTTTTTTCTCCTGCATGTCCTGCGAGAGGAAGAGGTGGAGCCCACGTCTTGTCTCATACTCTCTGACCAAATGTATAAGCACTATGTGCGCATGCTAAACAAATGTTGTGTGTAGATAAAACAGGATGTGAATCTGTTGGTAGTCAAACATCCCCATGCTGTCACTTGTTACCATCCTGCGTTACCATCTTGTCATTAAGGGCCAATGGAATGTCAAGTTAATCCTTTTAATTAGTCAGCTGGTTATTGTTAGAATCCCACACCCAAAACAATGCACAAACACATTGATTAGAATCTCAGCTGCGGATCTAGAAGTTTAATAATGCAGTCAACTGTGGTCTTGATGATGAAATGGGCATCCCAAAAAAGCCTCCTGGCCTTAATATCCTGGTATGATCCTCTGTGGCGTGTGTGTCTGAGGATGGTGATCCCTCTTTTATGCGTCCTCATTTGTTGACTCTAACCCCCCCCCACCCCCACCCTCCTCCCGCTGTTGTCTCAGCATTAGGTGCCACTTTATTTGTTTTCTCTAACCTAATACATGAGCCAAGATGCTTTTTCTAAATCGGGATTAGCAGCTGTGGGGCTGATGTGAACATGTACTGTTTCACATGACGGCCTCAATGTAGCTTCTAGGTGTTCACCTGCTCTCAGAGGCTCGAGTAGTGAAAACCTTCTTAGTCAGATTTTGGTAGCTTTCATGTTTGATTTAATGTGAAGGATTACATGGTCTGCAAATTTTGGACAGCTTACCCTGTCAAACACCACTGAAGAAACTGAAGCACTGCGCCGTCTGAACTGCTGGAAAACTATTGTCTGCATTCCTAAATAAATGCTTTTTTGCGAGTTATTCATAAGGTTATGGGACATTTTTATCTAGAGCAGCCGACATATTCATGAATAGTGCTGAAATGACAAGTCGGTTAAACGATTAGTCAGTTGACAGAACATCATTCAACACATTTTTCCAATTATTTCCTGCTTTACGTTATTGTTAATTTAATGTCTGTTGGTTTTGGACTGTTGGTGGCACAAAACACGTCATCTGAAGACAGCACCTTGGGTTTATGGAAATGTCCTCACATTTTATAGCATAAACAATGAATTATTGATCAATAATATGAAGATATTAATACAAATGTTAGTTGCAGCCTTTATAATTCATTTTGAATGCATCCTGTTTATTGAAAGTGTTCATGCTCAATATATCAGAACATGATATTAACTGACTTTTGATATTATTAAAACGTTCCCTGGATAAATCTGGATTTGAGCAACTTTACACAGCACCATGTCAATTTCATCATCCTTTTCTTTCTTTCCCAGGACTGCCCTGCCACATCCAGACCATCATCACATCTGTGGATTTCATACAGCCAGGCACGCTCCCTGCAGTCTCTCCCTTTCTCCCATCATCTCCCCCAACCCAGACCCTCCACCCCCTGCTCCGTGGTCCCCTTTCCGTGGTCCCACCACGTCGGCGGAGTGGGTGCCGGCTCCCTCCCCCAGGGGTGGGAGTGAGGAGCTGGGGGACGCACTCGAGAAACCCCTGGAGAACGATGCGGAGGGCGTGTGGAGCCCCGACATCGAGCAGAGCTTCCAGGAGGCCCTGGCCATCTACCCACCCTGTGGCCGCAGGAAGATCATCCTCTCTGATGAGGGCAAGATGTACGGTACGCCCACCTCTATCGTCATACTATCATGTACCTTTTTCTTCTTGAATGGGATGATAAACCTGAAGATCGGCTCATGTGCATAATGCTCTTTAGCAAGCCAGAAAGCCACGCTCAATCCTTTCTTTTACCACACTGTCCATTTTAGATGCAGTATATTTTACCAAACTAACTCTGTTTAAAAGTTTTAGAACTTCATTCAATTGGGTGAGGGGTGCATAATGACTTGTTTAGGACTCAAAACACATATTTTAGGGCTTGAACTTTACTTGGGACGTGTTGGTCTTGACTTGTGACTTGCAAAACAGGCTGTGCCTCAATAGATGGGACAACTGAGGCAGGATCTGGAATGATGCGATCTTATTATATATCAGTTACAGCAATGGGTTTCATAATAATAAGCTGTAACGGCCTGGACACACCACAAACTATAATAACAATTTTTTGCGGTGAAATCAATTATTGCCCACGATTAGAGGATGGAAAATAATTCCATAAATAACTAACAAAGTGCACTCAGTAGAGTGCATTTATCTGGTGTGTCTCCCTCTCTCCTTCCAAACTGAGTTGAATTTTTCTCAATTGCCCCTCCTGGCTCCCTTACAATCAATATTGCGGTGAAGGAAACAGGGATTCGTTCATCTCGTATCGTGCCTAACTGTATTGGATCATAACATATCTGAGATGCTCTAGAATGAAACCAGACTTTTCTATGAATGTCAGTTTTTGAGCAGCGCCAAAGGTCTTACTCCTGGGGGAGATGATAATAAAACATAATAAACATAATTTTCCTCAATACACTTGCTTTGAAATACTGAACTTAAAGTGTCATCATTGGCTACAAAGAATTGATCATTTTTCTCCTTGAACTGCTTCTTCAGCATGGAGCAATCAGGAGCTGTTCCTGCTACTTTAAGAGCTGTGGCAAAATGTCTGTTTAGCTGAATATGTAATAAGGCTTAAGGTGTCATGGATATATTGTGGATGAAGATTAATTTGGGGTGAGATATTTATTTCAGATGGATTTAAGTGAAAAGGAAGTTACCGGCTGTGAATAGACAAGCTGTGAACCTCTTCAAATACAAACGCTACTGTAAATAAACCCACAGTGCAACATATCTGCAGTGTTGTAATGCATAAACAGACTATAATTTGCTTCCCCACACTTCCCACAATAGACTAAACTTCATATGGTCAATTTGTTTCACAAACTCTCACCCACACACGGATTCGCTCCGGTTTTCTGCACAGCTGTCAGCTCCACTTGGTCCCCATAGTGTACACTACGATGGCATGATGTGTCAGAAACAGGCGCGCGCACACACACTCATTCTTCTACACATGCATACACAATGTGCCTCTCATGCAGACTTCAATTTCTTCATCTTCTATCGGAAGAAATTATATTTTTGAGAGTGAAAACAATGTAGTGACATGTCCAGAAAAAGCAAAGTTGCCTTTCTATCCAGCCCTTGAAGATCCATAAAAAATGACAACCCAATGAAAAGTAAATGATGAAAGAAGGATTTGTCTGTAGCCTCATCAACAGACAGTGAGTTATTTGGGCCAGACATTGGTGGCATTGTATTTTGGCAGTGATAGTGAAGTGTACTTTACAGTATTCTTGTTACCAAAGTTATCTCCAAATCACTTAGCCCAAACAGGTTCAGAGGAATGGGGATAATTCAACCTCCCCAGTCGTGATTTGCATGGCTTGGATGCCAGCTTTGTGTGTTGTTGTCTCAAGTAATCTATTTGCTATGTGGCCTTAACTGTTGGTATCACGCTGTCCGTGCTATTGTGCCGCAGATAATTGATTCCTTGTTGGTTCCCTCCCAAGAAATGTGTTTTTATTGCCTTCCATCCAATCCTAAAATAGTGAATTGAGGTTTGGAGCGGCAACAACATTACTGCAGGTCTTTCCTTATTGAATCTTTGGATAATGTCATTGCCAAACAGGTGTTGGGAAGGTGAGGTGACATTACTCTACGACATCTTGCTGAAAGATGTTTGCTAACAGACGGCTTTTCCATCGTTTGTCCTCCTGCCCGTGTGTTTGATAGTGGATCTGCTCGGTGGAAAACGGGCAGACGGAGGTAGTGGCGCTATCAGACAGCCTCTGTCATCGCCTTGTTCTGTCACTGTGCCAGACAGCTCCTTTAACTGTTGGCTTTACCTAGCATAGCTTAGCCACCTATCGAGGTCATGGCCATCCTCTGATCAACATGTAAACCCTTATAAAGCCTGTAATAATAGTTGGGGGGGGAGCAGAGGGGAGTGGGGCAGGTGGCTCATTCTGTGGATGGGGGTGGGGGTGGGGGTGGGGTGGCTGGATGGGTAAAGGTAGTGATGGTGGGTTTTTTGGCAAGGCAAGCACTGAGGTGATGCGCGCCAGGGAGCGCGTTGGCCCGCCAGGAATGGCATGTGCACTCTGGAGCCCGGGGGGTTCAAGGCAGCTCGGCTGTAACCCTAAACCAGAATAGACGTTTACCCTTTGAGCGCCTGGAGGGGAGGAGGACGGGTGGACAAATAAACACCAAGGTGGGCAGTGGTGTCTTGCATGGCCTCGGGTTTGCCGCAGAACTCTCACACCTGTCTCCAGTATGTGTGTGTGTGTATTTTACAGTGAGAAAGGTAGAGGTTGTGCGTACCAGACCTATGCGGTTATTTCTGTGGTTTTTACTCTGATATCTCTTTGTTTCGGATTCCCTGTCTCTCTTTGTCCTGTATGAACAACTCCTGTCCGTCTGCCTTTCAGTTCACCTCCAGCTGCTCTCTGAGCTCAGCCTGACAGCCTCGCGGCAAATCCAGATTTATGACTTGAGAAATGATGCAAGAGTGATCCCGCTGTTTCCCCTAAGCAGCCCTTCGCTTACAGCCCCTGCAGCTCTCCTGTCCTCCCCTTTTATCACCATCCCTGGGGACGCAAGTGGCCAACAACTCAAGTCATTCAAGCGACCACAATCAATGCAAAGCCACTTTGGAGGTCTTTAGTGTTGTTAATGTCGTTAAAGCGCTGATGGGTGGTCATAAATCCGGTAGCCAAATCAAATATCAGCTGAGAATATCTTTAAAGGCATACATGAAGCCATGACTTGATGGTTTTATAAATGTTATTTAGTCATCTTGCATGGGCTAAATGTGGATACATAGACAAAACAAACTTCTAGCAAAATAACGGTCGGCCAAATTATAGGTTGAATTCCACTCAGAGGAATGAATGCCATTCTTTACTAAACAATATGATACTGAGTCTCCGAGCAGCGAAACAGAGGGAATGTGTGCTTCTATCACTTGTAAATTCCTAAATTGAAAGGAATGTTTTTAGCCCATATTCCGGGTACATTCACCAAATGTCTTTCCCATAATGCTGTGCATAGCTCTGGCCCTTGCGCCCATTACTCAACAGACCTATTAGCTCGCTTATTAGGGACGGTGTCACGGATATTGTGGTGGTTTTGTGCTCCATTGGTAATTCGACATGCATCTGCCGAGGAAAACATTTCCTGCCTTGTGTGGCTCTCAGTGAGTGACGTGCCCTGTGGTCTGAGAGAAGGCCTCATGCTGCAATAATGGAGAAACAGTGGGTAGTGTAGTGTAGTGGAAACCAATATGCTGACAGCTCTCACTACAAGAATGTGGCACTGGAAATGTGATTGTCTTCCCTCTTTATTCACTGCTACCATATTAAGTTATGTGCTTCTGTAATTGTTTTATTTCATGACGTCTTTGGACTCATTTTTATTCGGCAGCTTTAAATGTTACATCGCATCATGTTTTATGCAGCTGTTTGGTTTCATCACACTTGATTTCATAACATCTGTGAGAGGAGCACTTTTTCTCACATTTTGATGGGTCCTGCTTCCTGTGAAAACAAAATAGCAAACGTGTGTTAGTGAAGAGGATAAAGTCAATGTTTCCCTCAGTAGTGGCATATTTTTTGTGTCAGTGTCAGTCAAAAATGAATCATGCTCCCACTAAGCTTCGCTTGTGCAACATCGTTGGTTTGTGTCAGGCGATGCAAATATGTTTTGACCTCAAGTCATTCTCATTAAGAATGTGATGTAAAGGTCAGTGGAAAGCAACAGCGCGTCCTCACCCGGGGTCAAACTTTGGCAGTAAAGTGAGAAATTCACCAGTGACCTTGACCTGTTGACCTTTTGTAGAAGCCTCCAGAAGAAGTGGGGAAGGGTCTATTGCCCCTCCGTGTTTCTTATTGCTGCACTGCTCCGTCAAATAGAAATATTCTTGTGCATCATTTACACACATGCTTTCTACATCTTTTCTTTTATTAGCATGGCAGACAAGTGGTTTGTGACACACACTGGTAGGGGACACACAGGCCTTACATGAGCAAGAGGATGAACCTGAACCACCTCGCATAGAGTCCTGACGCTCACTTTCAGACTCTCATGGGATTTGATGCTCTCTGGAGGGTTTTCGAGGAAACCCCCTGCTGACGATGAGCTCCTGGAATCTCTGCTCCCTCCATCTCAGTCACTCTCTGTCTGTCCGTACTTGTCCTCTCTGCGTCTCACAGTGTAACCGATAGGGCATGGTGAGCAGTGGTAGCCATGTAACAGAGCTGTCACTGTCACTTTATCCAGACATCTCGGATCAGCAAGGTGAAAGGTAGAAGGGTCCGAACGGGTCGGACATCTGTTGATCTGTCTATGCGATTGAAATTACGCCGAGCCTCGCGCAAACTATCTCTGCATAAATCTCTGTAATTGCGAAGACACTTGTGGCATGTTGTGTTAATGTAACATGACATCTGTTAACTTTACTCCCCTGCTAGAAATACTATACTTTGTCAGAAATCAAGAGTAAACTTCAGATTTGGCTCGGACAGCAGCGCAACTAGTTACTTTGCGGATGAGTGCAGGACTCTGATTATCTCTCACAGGTGTCATGCATGCTTGTAAAAACCACAGCTTCCTCGGAGCTCATAATAGAATAGGAGGAGGGAAAGTAGCACTTAATTCTATGGATCCGATATTTGCTGAAAATGTTCTAATAGTTTCTTGAAAATGTTCTGAAACAAACTACATCACTTGGTACTAATTAAGAGTGAAATGTGCTGAACCTTCTGCTTTAGTTGTGTTGACTTAAAAAGCAGCTTCAGATTTCTGGAGGCATTTCTGTGAAGGAACTGCTCCGGTATACAATTAGAATATTTTCATTATAGCATTGATTGAGTCAGTGTATCTATGCTGAATTGCACATTTTTGTTTGTTCAACTGACTTGCAGTGCACTGACTAAAATAATTCAGGTTATGCTAGCCAGGCAGTAATTTAAATGAATCAATTTAATAATACCAACTAACCACTTATCTTAATTTTAATAATAACTTGACCATTATATTCTTCTAATTTGAAAATAATACATAACAATCCCATCAATTGAAGACGAGTTTTCTGATACTTCACATTAAAACATTGGTTAATGTTTGAGGGTTTATAAGGTTTTCATTTGGATAAAAACAACTTTATATGAAAAGAAAATGAAAAAGTATGTAATTGTACACACATCACTGGAGTTTGAGGTGCATCTGACTTCAAACTACTGCTTGTGTTGTGTCTTTGGTGCCAGTTATTCATTTTTAAATGATCCATTCTTAGTGGCTCTGTTAATCCAGGACCATGCAGGTCTGTTGCATCTCAGGCTCTATACTGTTGGCGTACTTGACTCGTTGCTGGTATCGAGGCTTGGTAGAGGTCTTTTGAGAGCTCAGCAGGTTGCGTCCAGGCTCTATCGGAAGGGAAATAACACCCAGCCAAGACATTCCTGCAGCCTAAATGTGACCTTTGTTTTCCAGAGCAGACACGCTGGGGCATATGTGCTGTTGAAGGGAAGGTATGGCTGGCAGATGTGTCTTCAGAGAGGATGGCAGTTTGTAGACAGTTAGACATACAGGCACAAATGTACACGTGCACACAACAGGCACATGCACCTTGTTGTGAGCGGTTTCATATAAGACCTATGGTCGAAAGAAAATAACTGCTCACAGCAAGGTTTGTGGATTATCTTCAGTAACCGCGTCATGACTTTTGGAAAAAGACGTTGCTGTTTTTCCAAAGTGTTCTTTTGGTGCTTTGAGCATCACAAGCCGATTTCCATATAGTCCCATTATATCAGAGAGAAGGCAGACGTCTCTATGGCTGATACCTCCAAAACTATCTAGATTGATAAATAGCGCTACAGGTAGGAAGGAGGTGAAATATGTCTTTTGTATCTTGTCAAAAACTGTTTGTTTAATTTGGGTAAATTTGTGAAAATGTGGTAACGGGTGATGAACTGATCATTCCCTGTGGTGTGGTTGGTTTATGTACATAGGGGGTTGTTGTACACACACAAACAGGGCATGGGGTGAAGTCGGAGCAGCAGATTCAGGACCCGGTGCGGACCAGTCCGTATATAGGAATGTGAAAAATGCTCTGGGCTGAGATGAAGACACAGAGAGAGAGAGAGAGAGAAGGGTAGATTTACGACCAGTCAGGCCCGGAGGTTGACTTTGGAAGGGATACTATAAACTGACTTGAATAACCCCGTCCACCTCTCCCTGACCTCTACCAACAGGCCTGAGGACAAGGAGGCGAGGAGAGCCAGAAGGAAAACCGGTAAAACAGTGTTTGTAAGGCCTTTTAGGATCATCATGGCTCCAGGAATCAATCCTAATTATGTTTTGTTGTTTTTTATTAATTTCAGGGTACTGTATTGAGGTGTGAATGAAGTAATAGCACATTATTTATCATTCAAATAAGAAGTTGTTTTTATATTAAACAAAATTAACTTGTGTATCCTCACTTCCTTACTCTCAGGGGTCGAATCTGTGTCGAGTGAATACAATATTTTGCGCCCGTTGTTAACGGTAGCTTGCTTATTTAAAAAGTTGCGGGCTTGTGCAGGAAGTCCGGTGTCGCGCTAGTGACAATACTCTCAGACCAATCAGTGGTCTGCAGTGTTGTTGGTACCAAGAAAAATCAAAGAGAGACGTTCCTACCATGCAGTGGAAATTTGGCACAAGTTCTTCTAATACTTATATGGTTCAAACATCGAGCAGCAGCAACGGAAATATTCCCTTTTAAAAATCACGAATTACAATGTTTTCTAAATTGCACAATGCAGCAGTATCCCTTGGATTTTGCATCTCTCTGACTTTGCTGCTGCTGCAGTCGGCCACCTTTCATGCCCTTAAGAAATGTTTCCAGAATCAGATTTCCCCCAGATAAGTCTGTGACTGCGGGCAGTGTAATGAACAACATCAAACTGTGGACCACTAGATGATATAATGTTCCGACTGACTTTCCTGCAGCCTTGGCTGGCACAAGTTTCCTGCCTGTGCTACTCTCATTGGATATCATGATCTCATCGCTGTGTGACTGAGTCCCCTCTCTGATCTCATGGATGTGTTGGAGGGTATTTTCGATGGGGCCCTTCCCCAAGCACTCACACTAGGAGTGGCAGGGCATCTGATACGAGAACATGAAGCGAAGCGTTTTTGACAGTCCATTAATGACACTGCTGTTTACATGCTTGCAGTACATACCTGGCTCATTTTAAATGGGGATACCGTCCTATTGATAAAGCAGTTTGACCTTTGCTCTGTTGGTGGTAGAATACATTTTGAAATCATTATTCTTGAAAAGGAAAACCTTTTCATTGTAATTTAGAAAACAAAAAAGTGTAGATTTGATCCTGTCAGAATGTTTGTGATTTCACAGCAAAACGTTACAACTCTCATTTCAGTGTCTTTCCTGGTTGCACTTGACTGTCTGTGGTTTTCAAGTTGATCAATATAACATTGGAGTTTCAAAAGTGTCTGGCTCCCAAAGTAAAATGATGGTCTGGTTTTCTGAATTCAAGAAACGTTTTTATTCATCTGGGGAGACATGCTCACGCATCTGTGTCTGCTATTTTGAAAATCCCTATTGGATTGGATACACAATGTACATCTTACTGTACACTGAGTGAAGTTTCCAAAAGATAAATTGCTGGGAACTGAAAGAACTTGCTGCTGTAACGTGAGGAACTCGATAGAGGCAACTTAATGTTCATTTTAGGTCAAGTACTGTGGGGACTTTGACAAAGCTCTCTGTTCGTCTTTTAAAAAGAGTTTGATTGCGAGGAAATGTGGAACACTTTCTTAATCCCTGGGGAATTAAAGAAATAGGCATTTAGGGGCTCAAACAATCGTCCGGCGAGTGCACCTCCCGATAAACACTAAACGGTTGAGGAGTTACAGCTCTGAAAGGAAAATAAGATTGAGACGGAATGAATGCCGCGACTCGGGCTGAAATGTGTGAGTCTGTGTCTAGTGTGCGACTGTGTGTATAAACTGGAGTAGACGGCATTTGAGAGAGTGGTTTAGTCCACAAAAGCCTCACACAAAGGCAGTTCTACGGCTGGGTAATACGTGTGTGTGTGTGTGTGTGTGTGTGTGTGTGTGTGTGTGTGTGTGTGTGTGTGTGTGTGTGTGTGTGTTTCAGGGTCCTGGAACTTTACAAGGACCACTCTTTCCTCTTTTGTTCTCCAAACCAGCACTGGTTCATTCACAGATAGTGTCACTCTGTTGTTGTATGATGAATGTGTTTGATACTGATTTGTTGCTAATTTAACTTGGCTGATGATAAAGTCCATATTTTACAAATGTTAAAATATTAACATTAAAAGTTTAAATTCAATTTGCTTTATTCAACCAGAATGATCCACTCATTATCAATATTGCGTTCCATGGAGTCTTGCATACATGTATGGTAAAAGAAACAATAACATAGTGGCACAGTTACACTAAAGGGATAATAATTTCAGGGATTCTAAAAGATGTGTTCCCCACCTTTTAGAGCTTTTTCTGCTGGTCTTGTTTGGCCATAGGGACCGGTGCTTTGTATTTGTATTAGCTAACTGAATTGTTTCCAGATCTGAGTAATTACTGTGGTAAGTACAATGGAAATGATACCCCAAACTATGAAACCTAAATTATCCTTTAAATAATACTGATTTAATATTTAAAAAACCTCCATCCAAAATAAACTTACAGTACCAACAAAATATGAAAGCTAACATGTAAGTAGGTTTTCTACAGATTAGAAAGTCATCCAGAAATCGATGCGATCAGCCTCAGTGCTCAGCAATCACATGCATTTTATTTGGTAAATCCTCTAGTATTCTTTATGGCCTTAGAAAGTTGGACCCTTGAGCCCGACTTCTGGCTGGTAGATTACCCCCTGCTGGGTATACAAACTGGCAGCCGAAGCTGTTTCTGTAATGACTTAGCAACAAAACTCAAATGCCTTCAAAAAGCATTACGTGGAAGCTCATGTCGGAGCAAACTGCGGATCACATGAGCACCGGAAAGAAACGGGTGTCTTGCGTTCCGTGAAAAAATCCGATCACTTTTATTGGCTGACAAAATTTCTTATGGGGGTTCATCCAAGTTTCAGGTTTCCTCTTTTCACCATTTGGGGTCGCGTGATTGGCCGGTTTACGAAGCGTTGTGAGGTCTGATCCAAGCGTCACTATGTAAGGGAAAATCTGACGGGTTTGTACCAGGTTGTGTGTCGTGACTGATCTGTGTGTTAATTCACATGGAGATGTGGTGCCAAGGGAAAAATGACTGTGTTTAAGAGCTGGTGTGGACCTGTGTGAGAGCATAAGACATCTCCTGTGAGAGCAAGAGTTGTGTGATTCACTCTGTTACTGATCGTGTGTGTGTGCGTGTGTGTGTGTGTGTGTCCTCCCTTTTATTAGTGCCGGTTTGTAAAGTTGCTGTTCTCTACATAACTAACAATTATTTTTATTTATAATGAATTAATTTTGTGTTTTCAAGTTATTATTTTATATTATACACTGAAGAAAAAATACTTAATTATATTATATTCCATTTTTGCCAATAAATTCCCCTAAATTCCACACACTGTTCCATTTAAAGACTTAAGTTATTACTGGAAGTGATTCTGATTTAATTATCCATCAATGAATACACCCATCCATCATCTTCCGCTTATCCAGGGTCAGAAATGACTTATTGTTTTTGCACTATGCTTGCAAAAGTGTGTGTATTACGTTTTATAATAGCACCTAGCTTTTATTCAGTCCATCTTAAATGGCACAGACTTGCATGGCAGTAGTATAGAGCTCCCCCATGCTATATCATTTCTTGTCAAAACTACATTCACTACAAAATGTTACTATTCTATTCATGAATTACACTCCCAACCCGTTACTTATATACTGATGCATACACGTCTATTTGTGTGTATTTAACAATCTAAGTCATTAAACTAGAGCTTTAGTTTTGGAGAAGAGGTTGAAAGAAACCACATGACCGTTAACCTCAACTGTAACCGGACACTAAATGGAGGGGAGGGGGGGAACAAGCCCAAGATTTACTGCAGGCGTAAAGGCATATTCCATAAACATTGACACACACACCAGCTGCCTGGCTGCCTCACCAGACTGGGCCCCCTTTGGTCCACGGCCTGTGCCGTGTCTGTCCCGAGCCCGGTCCAAGGATCGCATGGCTGCAGCCTCCACCTGCTCTGCCAATGTGACCTGTCTGTCAGCAGTGGCAGTGCGCAGGCCCACACTCACTGTAGAGATACGAGCTCAGTGCCCACTCAGCGGGTCAGGCTCAGGCTGATGCAAACTCTCGCACAGACAGATGTATATACTTGAGGATAGTTTTCAGCGTTGACAAACGTGACAGCCTGGACTCTTGCTTTAGGCACGAGCGTTTGCGTGTCATCTGTATGTGCATGCATGCAAACTCTTCCAAATATGTGCACACGCAGACATGAGTAAGAACATGTTTAAGCAGCCAATTTACCTAATCATGCAGTGACTTCAATGACTGCAGCATACAGGTATTTGTATGAATATGTGCACAGAAATATACAGTGGATATACATTTCCTCATTCCTCCCTCAGGCATGCAGAGCAGGCTCACTGATGATGAGTTAATATTTAGCTTCGTTAAACATTTAAATTCCTCCGCACCAAGAACATGCTCCTCATTAGCCCCTCAGTTTCAGTTCAAGTACAACACACCAGACTTTCTCCAGTTTTTATTTGTAATTTAGAGTTGATTAGATGAGATGAAACTTTATTTATTCTGAAAAAAGTACTTGGTAAGGTTTAGGAAAAGATTCTAGTTTGGGTTAAAATAAGTAAGTTTGTTAACTAACCAAGGTAAAATAACTTAATGTTGACATGGTTTCACACGGGACACGAATAGCTTTCTCCTGGGTGAAAGTGGGTTTGCTTGACCCTTCCAAGGCAAGGCAAGTTTATTTGTATAGCACATTTCAACAACAAGGCAATTGAAAGTGCTTCACATAAAACCATTAAAAGCATTAAAACATAAGGCAAAAGTAAGATTTAAAAACTATTAAGGACATTCATTGAAACATTAAAAACAGTCATTAAAACACAAAAAAGCAGTGTAAGAAATAAAATACAGTAGTAAAATGCAGAAATGCAGAAAATTGATTAATATCCTTTAATCTGGTTCAATTAAAGGCAGCAGCAAACAGAAAAGTCTTCAATCATCCAAGGGATGAGCTAGTTGAAATTATACATTTCCTACGAACGCTTAAGGGTGTCTTGAAGTGTCTGTTTAATGTTACAATGATTCGGTGATACTGGCTGATACACAAGCCAACATGTTAATAATAACATAATAATATGAGTACTGGAACTTCATTTTTCCCACTTCAAGCACTGATGATACCAAATACTAAAATGCCTTTGTTTTCTGGTCCCTTACAGGACGAAATGAGTTGATTGCACGGTACATCAAACTTCGCACAGGGAAGACACGGACCAGAAAGCAGGTAAGTTCTCTGCAAATGTCATTTGAAGCAGCCCCTATTTTTGAACCCTTCCAGAAAAAGGCCTCCGCTGCTGAGTGATGCCCCGACACCCTGGGTACCCCCCCCCCCCCCCGGCTTCTCACCCCCTCCTACTTGGAGGGCTAGAGATTACGACTGATTTAGGGCCAGGGCCCAATGCACAGATGCTATAGGATCATGTGTCGGTGTTGGTTCTTCACCACCTCCTGGATCTGGTGCTTGTTAGAAGGGTAAAGAAGCTGGGGAATACGGGGATCGTGATGGGAGACTGAGGCGGGGGATTTGAAACTCTATCCTCACTATGGTATCTGATATGGATGGGCTGATGTATGGGCAGTGATGGATGTGGGGAGTAGCGGTCCCTGCTAAGTCACCTGGCAGACTCAGTGTGTGAATGAAAAGAGATGTGTGGAGATTTGAATAGGAAGGGGGGGGGGGGGGGGGCAGTGAAGGATTAGAAATGGATGGTGGGACAGGTTGGAGGGATAGAGGGACACCTGCTGATCCAACAACAGTAAATGATGACTGCTGTGTGGCAGTACAGCTTCTTAAAAAAGTAATATTTTGTTATTTTTATATTTCATAGCAGTATTTAAGTGGTGTGGCTCACATGGCCTGAAGGTGCTGCTTTAACCAGTGTATATAATTTTTGCCTAACAAGGTTATTTCAGATGTTTGGACTAGTCAGATGAGGATCATGAATATCAATATTTGAATTTCAGGCAAATTTCTTTTTTATATTTTTTATTTAGACCAAAGTGTGACCAACCACCAGACAGTCGGCGCCATTTTTAGATCCTATTCCCAGCTAAATGGCTTTATAATATTTGCTTATTCATTTTGTGATGGAAAAATGCTTGAATAATAAAACAAAGGAACACATACGGTACATTTGGCTGTGATGAGGCCACATGGACCAAAGGAATTTTAACCACATTGGCGAGGCCGGTAAATTTAAGCTCTTTTGAGCTTCAATCCATCTGTTCTCTAAACCTGCTCATTCAAGGCAACAGTGTTGACCACTAAGCCACACATTTTTGCTGGAAACATGCCGCATGAATGCGATGCTCATCTCTGCTGTGTTGTCTTTCCTTTAGGTCTCCAGTCACATCCAGGTTCTAGCCCGACGGAAGGCCAGGGAGATCCAGGTGAAGCTGAAGGTACGCTACGTGAGTCAACCTCTTTCTGCTCTTTTATATTCACTGAATGTGTTACGAAAGATTTAACAATTGCTTGTTTTTTAATGCACGTGTGAGGAAAGAAAGTTAAGGATATGTGGATTTGATCAAATCACTTATTGTAATCTCCATGTGTCTGACCTGCACAGATTTGCTTGTGCTCACTGCCAGAGGAGGAAAAAGGTCATAGCTGAGTTAAGGGTGTGATTAGTATGTTGCATTTTTAAAACATATTATTTGATTTTATTTAAGTTGAGCAGCAGCAGGTGGAAAGAGGGTTAACACGTTATTACTCTATATTATTCCCTCTTACAATGAAGTTTCATGTTTTGGCCCCTGCGCTGCCATGTCTTCACATCCCATTAACACAAAGGTACAAACAATTGGCTATTTTAATTGCACCCTCTAATTGATGCTGGTTTTAAATGGCATGCTGACACATTTCGATGAAATGTGAACATATTTCAGGGGGCCTGAGGCTTAGTGTGCACGATTATGAACAAGATGAACCAAACGCAATTGTCAGGAAGCAAATGAATCCCTGCATTATTCATTCCAAGTATTACCAGTACCGCAATAAAAGTTCTCCTGTGTGGTACGCTGAGAGCTCACACATCCCTGTCCCCCCAGTACTTTCTCAGTTTACATTACTCGTACACGTACTCCCGCATACTCGCGGTTGCAGCAGGCAACTGGACTCTCCCTCACCTTGGATGGCAGCCATGAGGGTTCAGCTGGCAGGGCCCGGCACTGGTCACAGGGTTGGCCTCTGTGACAGGCCTTTTTAAATAAGTCTTTGGTGTAACTGAGATCCCGACCACATGTACCCCACCATATTTCAGCTATGCCCTTGTGTTCGCCAGTTCTGGGAAGAAGAATGCACCCGGTGGCCTTGCCCATTAGGGCTGGGCGGCAAGTCCTTGTAGTCCTCTGTGGTTTGGAAACTGCTGAAGGAGTGGATTCAAAAACAAGAGGTGTATCACTTTACAGTGTTGCACAGGAAGGGCAATTTTGTAGCTATCTCACTATTTTAAACTAAATGCTATTTAGAAGTTTTGATGCACTTATTAGCATATAAACATACCAGCCTTTTCCCTGCCTCGTCTTCCAGTATGACCTCCAACAGAAGCTAGTTGTCATCACTGGCTTGCCCCTGCCAAAGCAATAAACTTAACTCTTGACCCAAAGGCCCTTGACTGTAATATCACCTTCTCTTCAGTTCTCTGCCTGGCAGGGATTCATCGATGATGCAAGCTGGCCTCGATGCTTCATTTCCCTTTTTAGGGCTCTGCTTGTGTTACCGGGGAAGTGGGGCGGCGACTTAAATGGAGTCTGATGAGTGCTCTCCCTTTGGGTAACTGTCTGTTTGTCTCGCTCTCTGGCCCCCCCCCCCCCCCCCCCCCCATAGGACCAGGTTGCCAAAGACAAGGCCCTGCAGAGTATGGCCACGATGTCCTCAGCCCAGATCATCTCCCCCATGGCTTTCCAGAACAAGATGGCTCTCCAGGGCCTGTCTAGGCCGGCTTATCCCACTGCTGGTGGGGTGAGTCCCTTACCAGCATCCCCTACGCCATCTTATTCAGATTGGCTTGAAAGGCGGAGCAGTTGCCACGTCTAATGAAACCATGCCTTTGACTTCATCCCAAAGTCTGTGGTTTGATAATTGTGGCCAATTAACAGTATTTTTCATCACCCGTTCGCCTGTAATATGTCCATTTATTTCCCTGGATGTTGGTTAGTTTTATCTTGAGACTCTTTGTAAATTCAGTTTGTCTGAATTCTAGACATTTGAGACTCTTCTTCCTGTAAGAAACTGCTCGGTTGTTCTGGTTTGAAAAGCAGAATACACAAGTCATATGTGATAATTAGTTTCAAGGTGGAACTGTGTAATATAGTTTTTTATTTGTTTTCCCTCACAGTTTTGGCACGGGGCACTTCCAGGACAGCCGGGAGGCCACGAAGAGTGAGTCAATCATTCTTCTCTGTAGTGCTACAGTGTCCCATCAGTGATTTCTCATGTGATCGGCTTAATAACCATCAGATAAATTTCAGTATGAAACATATCAGTACAATTATAAAGAAAAGTCTTCAGCTGTCTGACATTCAGCATACCACTCTGCCCCCTGTGTCTTTAGAGGTCACGCGGTCCAATTAGTACATGAGATGGGGTCATGAGGCCGAGCCGGTGCATAACATGCCTCTCCCTCTCTTGTCTGTCCCGTCTCTCCAGCATTAAGCCCTTCTCCCAGCAGAGTTACGCCATGCAAGCGTCCGGCCCGACCCCAATAACAGGTGGGTGCTCTTTCTCCACCCTGCTGTGTTGACAGACGGCTGTCGTGCCGGGAAAGTGACGAGACAACCCGGCTCGTGATGAAGAGCTTGCACAGAGCTCAGAGAAATACCTGCAAATATCACAGCATTTCCTTTTTTAAAGTTTAACATGTTTGCACTCAAACCGCACATTTACACACTGCCCTCTTGTCCGCAGGTTATGAGAGCACAGCAGGGCTGTCAATGTCTCCCGGTACCCCCCCCTGGCAGGGTAGATGTATTGCCAGCTCCAAGCTGCGAATGCTGGAGTTCTCCGCCTTCCTGGAGCAACCTCAGGACCCAGAGAATGTGAGTAGACGAGAGGGGGTATAACTTTGTTAGGTTTTTTACTCTCAACACAAAAATGTATTTCATTTCTCGATGTATTTTCTATCACTATAGTTCTTATCCATCAGGAAGTCTAATCGACAGGTGCCTGATCATCTGCAAAACTTGGCTTTTGAGCCAGCTTGTGGCAACAAGACTCCAATTAAGAAATAGCTTTTATAATACAATCAATGACTGTTTCGCTACTCTAGTTCTGATTCACACTTTGTATCTTTTATTGTGTGTGTTGCCATGTAAGGCAATATTTTACACACCCTTAGAAAAATACTCTGGCACTTTGGCACAGAGCGGTTTGAAATAAAAACCTATAAATTCATGTCACAGATTTCGAGGGAAAGACTGGATATTATGGTTTAATACTTGCAGTTCCTGGTGTGTATGACAGTAACTCATAACGATCAGAAGATAATCTGTATAAACACACAAATTAAATACACACCAGCACATCACAAGTTTATGAATAGGACGAGTGGAAGGAAAAGGGTGGGACCCTTGAGACAGGTGATGGGATTTTACAATAAATATGTTTTAATGGAACAGCAGGCCCAAAGTAACAGATGTCCCGGAGCGCCCAACACTGCACCTGGCGTTGATGGCAATTTAGCAAACTGGACACTTGTCATTTTTGGCTCTGTTCATCTCCTGTTATGCACTTTTGTCTCCCCAGTTTAACAAGCACCTGTTTGTGCACATCGGCCAGTCCAACCCGAGCTACAGCGACGCCTATCTGGAGTCTGTGGACATCAGACAGATCTACGACAAGTTCCCAGAGAAGAAAGGAGGCCTGAAGGACCTGTTCGACAAAGGGCCACACAACGCTTTCTTTCTCGTCAAGTTCTGGGTAAAATATATTTGTGGGTTTTTTTAAAACCTTTTTTGAGTCAAGTTCAGATCAGTCCAATCCCATTCTGTTCCCTTTCATTTTTTTTAAATTAATTACAGCGGATAAATCGTTAATTTCAATTTAATACCCGTTTCACTTATGTAAAGCTCAGTCCTATACTCTGTGTGGTGTATGTTTCATACATCATAAGAGCTTATAATCCTCCTAGAGTCATGGCGGTGAAGTGAGAGTACAGTGAATACTCTTGTTAATGTTTTGTAGTACCTGTTGGCTGATAATGGCTTGGCGGTGTCAATTGTGTTGAGATAGTTTAAGCATTGGAGTTAAAGGAACTTAAGTGTGATTTAAAGCCAGATTCAAAGGAAAGGCATCGCTCCCATGACCTGATTGCTGGTTCATATGCCGGCAAAGAAGGCATTGCTGCTCAGCATGCATTAGGCGTTGGTGTATTTGTATATAACTGTGAGGGGAGTGAGTGTGAGTGTGAGTGTGAGTGTGTGTGTGTGTGTGTGTGTGTGTGTGTGTGTGTGTGTGTGTGTGTGTGTGTGTGAGATTGTGTGTGACAGCAGCCTTGGGGAGAGTGGCAGGTCTGATCTTTTACAAGAGGAAATGTGAGAGCAGGCACCTGTCTCGGCGCTATTAGACCCCCCCTCAAACTTATTTATAGATAAGCCCCCCCAAAACACACACGCACGCACAGACAAGATGCAGACTAAGGAATGATGACAGATGGAGGAGAATGTGTCATATCGTTGAAAACAGAAGAAATATGTAAACTGACAACCTATAAATGGGCATTAAAGAAGAGATCAGAGCGAGAGACGGACACAGAAGGGGAGTGCAAGTGGAATTGTGCATCTCAGCTGATCGGGCCACCTTGCCTTACCTCAGGACAAGACCTTTCCTATTTGTGTCAAGCACAGCACGTACACACTTTCAAACCCTCTTTACCTCATGGACACCTCTCTCTGTATGTGTAGAGAGAGACGCTTTATTAAAGTGACTATTATTTTAAATCTATTCAAAAGTTTTGCTACTTTTTACTATGATGGCATTTTAGTTTTACATTGGAGGTGAGGGATAAGCATGATAAGAGAGTAAAAGTACATTTACTTTAGAATCTCCACTTGTTAAAATCAATGTGCTGGGATTACCAAGTAATGTTGTCACAAAGTAAGTCAGAGAATCACTGAACAAACCATACAGTTAGAGCTACTAGAGCTGCTGAGCTACTTCCTTGTACATGAAGAGCTTAATTGGAGACTTCAATCATAATGTCTGAGATATATGATCACTAACTAAATACTTACAGCATAGTCACCGATTGCCCAAAACAAGGATTGGCTCAACAAAAGAAGTCAAAGCATAATTGATAGAAAATACAAGACAATAAAACACTATTTTGATTACTAAGTGATTTGCAGTGCAAGCACATTGGATTGATGACCCTTTATAACTAAAGGCGAGAAAATAACAACCTGTGCACAACCTTTGCTTGTGGTTTAAAACGTCTTATCTGTACTTGGAAACTCCTTCAGTTTAGTAATCCCTGTCCTCAAAATTCTTGTCTTGCAGCGTCACAGATAAGAGACGGTGAGGTAATAATGGATGTCAAGCACTTTGGTGTTCAAAATAAAAATGTACAATTTTGACTTTTTGCACATAGAAAAATGTACAATTAAGACATATAGAATTGTAAAAATAAATAAACATTATAGATAGCTACTATCTTAATACAAAGGACAAAACGAACCATTTCTTGCCTCTTTGTTCTATTCTCCAACTTAAACTTTATTTTATCGTCACATACATGAAAGCGAATGAAAGCCAAAACAGGATCTCACTCATATTAAATTCATCGACAAGCACAGACCTAGAAAAGGACCCAAACAGGTAGAATTGTATGAATGGGCATGAATGAGTGTTCTCTGGGACCATCTACTGTGGGGACCTGCCAGTATGGTGCACAGTATTAATGTTCCTCTCTACTATGGGTGGAGGTAAGTCTGGGCGTAAATAAACTCATGTTTTGAAGTAGAAAGGACAAGTGCGGTCTGACTGAGCCTTGAGAGGTTGTCCGAGGTTAGGCATCGTGCCGATCATGCTCTCCGTCTACTATAACCTCCCACTCTAATACTGGGGCACTGGCAGGGCTGTTTCAGTAGCACCTGAGGCATGTACTGCAGAGCTGTTGTGCATACCAGGTGACCCAAACACATCCAGCCTCTAGGGATGAGCTGTTGCCACCACAGAATACCACAGTCAACAATGTTAGTCCCACTCTAGTGTTCAGTGATCAGATCAACGTGCCCCCCTGCCACAACAGAGTCCAAATCTGACACACAAGGTTGAGGAGAAGTCTCTAGATGGTTATTACGTTGAGTACCGCAGCGTTTTGCAGGTCTGAAATGAAATGGCGCTCTGAACAGAAGATACAGAAGGTCGTTGTAGGTCTCTGCAACCTTCCGAAGTGATGTGTATCCTTTAACTAACGTGGTTCGGAGATGCTAATGGCGGACAGAAGAGTGTCAAACCATCATCTTCACTACTACTGTGCAACATTGTAAAATAAAGTGGACCATCATTCTCGGATCCACTTTGTCAAAAATGTGTTGCGCCGAGGCCATCGGTGACTCGCACAGCAGATATATAGTCTTATGTAGCGTGAACTGCTGTGGTTCAGAGTGCCGAAGACTGTGAATGTCAAGTTCAAAGTGTTGCCTTGCAATCTCATGCCGCCAGGTGGCTTTGTACGCATAACATGTCCCCTCTCACATGTTTGACTGCCACATTATTTATTGTAGAGAGATAAAAGACATTGGTGAGTGACACCATTTTGGAAGAAGTCTTCTCCAGTCCTTTGAAGGAGCAGCTGGTCAAGCCGTGGCATTTGATTCAGGAGTGAGGGGGAAGGAGGGGGATGAGTAGCCACTCCATATATCATAAAGAAACAGCAAAAGATAGAAATAGGGACATAGGGATGGACATATGGCAGGAGGAACGGCAGGGGGCCATGTAAGCAACAAGTCATTCATCAATGAAATACTCCTAATTCATGTCACGGCCTTGTTGAGTCCAAACAGTTATGACATATGCACGCTTATAACACTGCCAGTCTCAGTCTGTTCATCTTATCGTATCCGAAGGGGCTCCTCCAATTCTCAAGGCATCCGTGACAAAACACAGAAACGCTACAAGTCAGCTGGTCATTTCAAAGCCCGTATACTGAAAAAGAACACCGTGCTCTCGGCCATGAAAATAAGCAAAATGAAATCCTCGACACATCTGAAAATACGATAATCTTGTTTTACGCCATTGTCAAAGACAGGAAGAGCCTATTTGATGTAGTCGCAGTGGGACAACCGCGTGGTAGGTCATGACTTGGGGGTTTGCTGAGGCGCGGGTTGGCATGGTGACGGTGACAGGCGGCTGGCCCACCTCCAAAGCTATGGCATTCTAGATTGAATTTCCAGCAAATCCCCCTGTCGGCTGCTGGCTGCCCTGCCCCGCTCCCCACCTTCCTCCTCACCCTCTCAGCGCCCGTGGCCCTGTCCTAACGGATTGTCTCGCGCCTTTGAAGTGCGGAGGGAATCCGATTTGAGCCGGCTCTGCTAAATTGTTACACAGCCAGCCTGCCCACCGTGATCTAATCAGCCAATTGCACGCTGCTGATTGTAATTGGATGAATTCCCTCGCAGGCTGTTAGGGAAGCAGGGAATGGCGGTTTGGGGAGGGTCACTAGGCCCAAGGGATGAAGACAAATAGAGGAATTACATGAGCCAGGGATGAAGATGAACGGCGTGATGAAGACATGAGAGGAGGCTGAGCGGTGTCTCAATGGCCCATTAGGAGACAAGAGCCCGACAGGGGAAAAGGTAAAACAGCCCAGCTGTCTGACGGAGGAAACGACACCTCAGTCTGATCCAAAATCAGATTATATGCTACTTGCCTTGATTCAAACTTGAACTAGTGGGATCAGCGATAGGTGAATCTGCATCCACATGAGGATGAGGAAACTTGACTCTACGCTACCTTTAAATTCATTGTTAACTATTTTTCCAGCCAAACTGAGGTACAAAATACGAGTCATGCCAAATGGTTACAGCTCCCCGTGTTTACGGAGCTACAGAGGACTGTGGCTCCTCACACACCTCCCTCCACACTAAAAGTTGCAGATTGATTTACGGATAGATGTCATGGTGTTCTTGGTTGAAATTGATTGATGCTATAGCTTGTGTAAGCTCACATCACGTTTTTGTTTTACAGGAAGAAACAGTGAATGGATTTTGATATAAAAATATGAAGAAATATTCTTTTGCATATATTATTAAATATGTACAAAATATGACTGTGGATGTGAATTTAAGGGTTTAAAAAAGGTATTTTTCATTTCACCTTGACTGTGAATATCTAAAAAAAAAAAATATTATTGTCTTGCAAGACGTGCACACAAAGAGAAGCACAGCACCTTGTGAATCTAGGCAGTGGTAGCCAACACGGTGCCCGCGGGCACCCTGTCGCCCGCAGGGACCACGTGAGTCGCCCGCAAGACAAAAATAGCACTAGTCATTATGGAGCTCCGTCTAAAATTGTAGTTGCTGTTCTTTTTTAATCAAAAACGCTTGCAGAGAGTTAAGAGAGTTGGGTACCCGGAGGCGCACGGCGGACAGCCAGGACGAGGCTGCTGCACCGCACTAGGTTTTCAGGTTCTGAATGGCGGGCGCATCCCGTTGGTGCCAGACGCGCGCCGCGAGTGCACCCCGTCGTCAGGTCCGTATTTCCTCGGAACAGGCCGCGGGGCAACAACTCAGGGGTGGCGGGGGTAGAGGCGAGGCAACGCAATCCGACCGAAAAGGCCCAGACTAGAGGTTTGAACGCGGGCGCCCGAAAACACTCGCGCGCCTCGGAGGGTTGGATCCCCCGCTCGGCTATAGACAAGACTGGTTACTAGTTTCTTCGTTGAGAAAAAGGTACCATTGGAAAAGCTGGTGTCGGTGACTACAGACAGGGCTCCCGCGATGACGGGCCGGCATGCAGGCTTCATTGCGCAATGCAAAGGTGACCCAGACTTCGCAAAATGTCTACATTACCACTGGATCATTCACCAGCAGGCGCTATGTGCAAAAGTAACCGGCTTTGATCATGTGATGATACAAAAATATCAGAGATGTGATACCTCTGACTTTCAAATGTTGAAACAGATTAACAGAAATAAAAGTTGCATGTTTAAATATGTATGTCTAGCTATACCATCATTGTTGTGGAAATCATTATTAATAATTATTGTGAGGAATAATTAACTGACATGTGATCAAACAGTCTCTTCACATATATTATTATTATTATTATTAAGGTGATCTGTGCAATTTTGTTATTCAGGAAGTTCGTATCAAATAAGTAGCCCTTCGTCCTACTCGGTACCCTTGAAGTAGCTCTCAGTTTAAAAAAGGTTGGTGACCCCTGATCTAGAGGCTGGATTTGACAGTGCTATACTGGGTCAACAAGGATCTGGCCAGTAGATGCCTCTTGGCTTTGCAGAGAATCACCCTCGAGCTTTGTTGAGCTGTTACACTCTTGGTGATGTGTCTTTGTCGGACTGACACACATGACACCTTAATATCCACATATGTGAAAGTAGAACCTGATATTTTGTTATAGATTATGGATCTAGGCCTTCATATCCTTGAGGTTTTAGATGCTAAGTGTGGAGCAGGCCAGTGTGTAGTGTAGCGCAAATGTCTTCAGGTAAATGGGGGCAGTAAGTCCTCATACATACACCACCTGGCTGCAATCATGGTTCCTTTTGGGTGTGTATTGGCATTAGTTGATCCTGACATGTGATCTGTTTCGTCCCTCTAGGCGGACCTCAGTATAAACCTGCAGGATGACAGCAGCTTCTTCTATGGTGTTTCCAGTCAGTACGAGAGCTCTGAGAACATGATTATCACCTCATCCACCAAAGTCTGCTCCTTTGGCAAGCAGGTGGTGGAGAAAGTGGAGGTAAGACAAGGACACTGGGGGTTATCAAGCTCATTTTGTAAACTTTAACTAGAGTATGCCTCTATGTCAGGCACGTTTATTAGCTCTCCAACCATTTCTCATAATTTCTGACATTGGAGAGAAGGCAAACTTTGATGATTTTTCTTTAAGCAATCCTACTTGTGTTTGCAGTCGAAGGGCAGCAGCATTTACGTACATAGCAGAAACTTGTACATTGACTTTATCTGTTCTTTGAGTGGGCAACATTTTGACTAACAAGGATGACATTTTCCCTTTACCTTTTCAGTTTTATCTCTTCCAAGTGTACAGCAATATACTGCTGCCTAGCCATCATATGTCCAGATGAGAGAAACTCACAGATATGCTCATCTATGTCACCTTGTGATTGTTTGCTCGCTATTTTACCCTGGGTTTTGCTTTTAAGTGTAACTCAACACTAGACTTTGGATGGAGGAAAAAGGAGCAATGCTGGCCTAAAGGATCAAATTAGAAAGAGTACTGAGAGAGTCTTACAAAGAGAGTTATTCTTTTTGAATCCTGAGTTGCATCTACAATGTTAAAAAGTGTAATTCATGTTGTGTTTAGATGACAAACTATAATATTTTCATAAAAAATATATTAAATTTCAAGGCAGTAACAAGACAGTGCTTTCGATAGAGTTAATTCCGGGTTTCGGGTCTCTAATAATTCATCTAAATTTGATTTAAACTTGGATTAATTATAAATACAGAAAACACAGCATATTGAATTCTTTAATTAGACTGCTTTTTTACGGCAGGCACAGTGACCAGTCTCATTATAGTGTGCGTATAAAGGCAGTAGCATGCATTGTCAGTATGAGGTTGTCAAACTTTTCCGGATAGTACAGCTCCCACAAGTATCAACAGGAAACTAAACACCGTATGTGGCTACAGTTAAAGAAGATTGCATCACTGATTGCTCAATAGATGCGTAATATTTTAACATTAGGTCATGACCAAGTCAAAAACCACCATTACCACCCAGAGGAGTGAATAACTGCTTCTGGTGGAGATGCATTCCAGTCAATTGCCACTGATCTGTGGTCAGGAAACTGACGTGATTAACAAATCTCCCCAGCATGACTAACAGTTAAGCTTCCCGTTAACTAGACACAATAGTGGCCCTGCCCCCACCTGCTTCTGATGGATTGTACAATATAAACACACACACACACACACACATCCCTAGGAAGAGCCATCTGCCTCAGTCGACCACATGATGATATTTAATGGCTTCATGATTTGATTACTGTTGTCACAAGAAATATGTTTATTGTCATATCTGGCATGCCATATGCTGCATTAAGTATATTATATTACAGCTTATCACATAGATGTTCACATTCAATGGATCCAATTGCGTTTCAGTGGAATATGTATCCCTATTGTTTTACAATAGATTTCACATTTTGTCCTTTTAATGTGTTTTAAATTCTCTTTGCACATGGTATATGTCCTCATATGTTGGACTGCACGCTTTGATTGTGAATTGTATTTGTTTTTTCTAGACGGAGTATGCACGTTTTGAGAATGGACGCTACGTGTTTCGAATCCACCGTTCCCCTTTATGTGAATATATGATCAACTTTATCCACAAGCTTAAACACCTGCCGGAGAAGTACATGATGAACAGCGTACTGGAGAACTTCACTATCCTACAGGTATACTACTCATAGCAACCAGGGATATTCTGTAGCCTGAAAGTGTCAAAGCTGGGGATTACTCTTCTGGTATTATATACGATTTTTCAGTTATTCTGTTAAATATTAAAGTAATAATGTGATCGTTTGGAAAATATACAAAAACAACAACTCGTGGTTTTACAGGGGCTATATGCCGGACAAGACATCTGGTTTTGAGCCATGTTGTCACAAACACAGACTCTAACTGGGGAAAGAAATTCACGTCAGCCTCTGACTAGTAATCTGTCTGAGATATCAGAGATGATACTTCCCCGCAGTAGAAAAGAACCTCAGAAGTGTCAACAAACTGCAGATAAAGTTGCATCAAAATAAAATCTAACATTAACTCTAATAGAATCAAACCACCTAATTTATACACTGTTTATTTGTGTCACTTATTTCCGAGCAATTACAATAAAGTAACACAACAAAGAAGCCAATTTAGGTTATTTATCTTGTCTGACCACAAGATGTGTGAACACTCCAAAGTTGGAATAACAGCAAGTTTTCTGGTTCTTCCCATCCTGCCGACACATTTTCTTTTTAATTTTCAGAGGAAAAGAGCTAGCCTGGACATATCCATTTTCAGTATTTATGCTAAGCTAAGATAACTGGCTGCTGTCAGTAGCGTAATGTTTAACATACGGTATGAGAGTGGTATCAACCAACTGGTCTTACTCTTGGTAAGAAAGCAAATTAACATATTTCCCATAATGTTATAACTATTGCCAACACTTAATCACATTCACTGTTAGCAGAATGTATTAGGTCTGCTGCCGTAGTCTTGCTCAGAAAATTCTGCTTGAGCTGCAGAGAGGCATGACTTAGAGCTGACTTAGAATGTATTAGGATGCGAGTCATTGTCTGCAGCACATTCATGCGTTGAAAACACACATTGTCCATCATTCATATAGTTCTATTCATACCATTCTGAGGAGATAAAGCATACAGGACCACAAGGACGTTCAATATGTGGACTTCCTTTCAATTTCAAAGTGCTTTTTGCAGACATCCCACTGTCGTAAACGGTGTGAAACAGAGAACCTGCTCTTTAAACCCGCTCTCTAAAGGAACATGGAATATGGAATACTTCCGATGGGGTAACCTTGACAGACAGCTGGTGGAGTTTTTTCACTATGCCTATGAGCAGCGTTTCTTTATGGTTTCTTGCAGAGTTTAAATATTTCATCCATTCTACTG
This sequence comes from Anarhichas minor, assembly GCF_050575085.1. Classification (NCBI taxonomy): domain Eukaryota; kingdom Metazoa; phylum Chordata; class Actinopteri; order Perciformes; family Anarhichadidae; genus Anarhichas; species Anarhichas minor. The sequence continues at coordinate 11,634,026 of NW_027466457.1, forward strand.
TAAATTGGACTTTTCTGAATGAGTCGGTGTGCTCCTTGGAGAGCGAACAGAGGGGAGAGGGAGGTGAATAGACTTAGAGTGTATCACCATAGTAACAAAGTGGTCCTCAACACCAGCGTTCAAAGGCATCGGTGTTCCTTCCATTGGCGGCTGCATTCCTTCTGGGCGAAGGGACAATGACCATATTGAGCCCACACTGACGACTAAATGGCAGCATGTCATTAGGTTTCTCAATGGGCTGATTTAGCTCATAATACCCATGAATGGCTCATAACCACACATACAGACATGCGCATACATAAAGGCAACAGATGGGTGCACTCACAGATTCCACTTGGCAAGGCTGAGCACAATGGATCGATACGCCTCATGTAATACGGTGTTCAATGCAACGTGCGATGAATTGATGGAGTTGTGTGCTAGTTTTATGCTTGTTGCGTCGCCACAATCCTCCCTGATGTGTAGATACAAATGACAGCCTTGCACATAGAAGAACATTTTGACCAGAGATCATGCATCATTAGTTATTTATTATTAGTTAGTAGTGAGTTATGTTATGTAGTGATTGGTGTCGAGCTACTGCGAAGAAGCAGCTGAATTGTGTTTGAGAGAAAGAAACTGAACCATATGCTGCTCTCATTAGATTTGAATTAAATGAACGTGTATTTCTGCTTGTCATTATTTTTCACATTTGAAAATGATTAAAGGCATGTCTAAACATACTTCATGCTTTAGCACTGCATTGGAAAGCCATGGCTCTAGCAAAACAACAAACACCTTGTTAAATAACACAAGTAAATGAAATTAATTTGATTTAAACCAACATGTTGGGCTGATATTAGGATTTTACTACCACATATTGGTCAATTATGTCGTCCAATGCCTCTATGATGGTAACCAAGGTGGGTTTTTAACCCCCCACAGTTTGACTGAGCAGTACCTTTTGTGTCTTCTTTGTCCACAGGTGGTGACAAACAGGGACACACTGGAAACCCTCCTGTGCATAGCCTACGTCTTCGAGGTGTCCACCAGTGAGCACGGCGCACAGCATCATATTTACAGGCTAGTCAAAGACTGACAAAGTCTCACAGTTGGAACTTACCTGCTCTAGGCCCATTGTAGCACCTCAGTGAGCAACAACACTAAACAATGGACTACTCCCTCCGTAAGCTTAAAGCTGAAACCATACAACTCGGTCAGAAGCCCAGAGAAACGCTGGCTCTGTCAGCATGCCCAGGAACACTATCACTGCTGAGGAAGAGGTGGATTTGGGATTGTGGAAGCTGAAACAGGCTTTGTGTGAAAAGTGGCAAATAAATTATAAAAAAAAAATAGAAGAGGACCATGATGCGCTGTGGTCTCTATACCAAAGGAGCCAAACAAGACCTGCATGAGAAAGTTGTCAATGGTGGTGTTTTTCATCTCATTTTACTAGTGCTTGTTTTTGATTTCAATTCTTTTAAACACATGCATGTGCAGGGGATGTTTGCTACAGAGGAGTTTGGCTGCCTCATGGTGCCACCTAGTGACTTAAATATAAATAACAGTGGGGAAAAATAATATAAGTAGACCGAGAATCCCTCCTTTGCACATCCATAAAATATCACTGTTTTTGTGCCAATAGTTAGTGTTATTTTAGAAATGATGTACAGTGCCACATCCATCTCCTCTAACCAGAGTTATGAAGATAAGAGGCTAAAATGATTTAAGAGAGCTATTGCATTTACTTTGTTTGATGTTTAATGTTAAATGTCTCTTGTATTGTCTTACTGTTTTTGATGAGAATGATCTGACTACAACAAAAGGCACATAATAACACTGCTAACTTGAACCTGACTTAGATCTGTAAGCTGATTACTGAGGTTGACTGTAACTGTAAGTTGCCCTGAAGTGTCAGATGAAAATACAGGTGTTTCTTACATAACTCCTCTGTTGCCGAGTTTTTTTGCATTCTGTTCAATTGTCTGCAGTATGTGGCGTATTCATAACGGTATAGATAATGTGCAGAGTATTGGATCATGTTAGCTCTGTCCTGTTTTTATAGTATAGTATCATTTAGGAAGGTTCTGTTTGTTGTGCTTCAGAGATGACAAATGTAAATATGTCCAGAGGTTTCTGCACATGGAATCCACTTTATTTTTTGAATGTGTTGTTGATGGGCAGTAAGGTCCCATATTGCAATGCAGAAATGTAATGAAGGAGCTGCTTGCAGCTGCAAAACATTAGAACTAATGGCAGATGGTGGCGCTTCAGCTCAAGGAAGACATCAGAAACCAAAAAGGTGAGTAGCTCCAACTTACAATTATTGTCAGTATTAATTCATCTGTTGATTATTTTGAATTTTTGACTATACAATTTAGAAAAGAAGAGAAATGCCACGCTGCCATCTGGTGGTTTTGAGACATCATTACTCTTTTCCTGTCCACATTAACTTCGAGCATTCAACCCAGTCTAAACGATTCACCATCTTAAATTGCTGATACTCAGGTTGGTTCTTTGACTTTAACATATCAACAAAAAAACTACACTCTTGCTTGGAGGCCACTAAATGCCAGTTCCCATATAATCCAGTTCCCATATAATCCTGGTTACACCAGTCTGTGTAACAAACCAAAGAAGAAATTCTGGTGTAAAGCTCCGCTAAAATTCAACTGGGGCACAGGCTAGATATTTTAGTGATTACTTTTTAAATACAGTAAAGACTTATTAGAATATTGTATATTCGATTTGGTAATAAAATGACAGAAAATCCATTTCAAAGAGGTTAACATATAATATGTAATCTGGCACCCCAACACGTTTTTTTAGTGGCAGCTCAGACTGATTTAATGCAATGGTATCCTCTCCAGTTGAATCTATTACTGTTTTCTATTTCAAACCATTTCTACAGAATAGTTTCCTCCTTAAATTGCAGCCCAGCACCTGAACTCCATGAGCTCTTTATGCAAAAAGGTTCTTTCAACTCGGTGTAAACTGAGAACGTGGCACAGCGATGGAGAGACAAGCTCACACAAGGTGAAAGAAATGGCCTAACAGGTGAAGCAAATACAAAACCAGGGAGCAAACGGATTATTGTGATAATCCCAATACAAAGAATGCAGGCAGATTGCTCCAGTTATGGCAATCCACTCTCAGATGTCTGACCTCGCTCAAAACAGACGGACAGAAAAAACAAGAGGTTGCTGGAATTTTTAAGCTTCATTTGTGCTAAAACTAAAGCAAGATCTACTTTACAATGAGTGAAATGTGGTGTATTAACACCTGCAATGTGGAGATGCAATTACAATTATTAAAGTAATCTTTTTAAATTTGATTCATTATTAAAAATCCTAAAGTATATTTGGTGCCATTCTGTCAGAGCGGTCGCCCGCGGTGGAGCCTGCACACATTACGCACGGCTGGGTCTCCTCCTCCTCCAGGTGCGTCGCTGTGACACACCTGGAGAGGGACTGGCACCAGTAGAACCAGACCACTTCATGCCTGTCACACTCCAAAAACAATTAGCCCCACAGACATGTCTATGCTTCGTCCAGATTGTGATTTGACATGGTCTGATTTGCATCACGCGCAATGAATGTCACACGGGGTTTGCTGACGGTTTTGAGTCTGGTGTGCCACACCGAGTCGAGATGCTCACCGACCTCGTATTATAAGAACTGCTGGATTCGACGGTTTCCCGGGATTTTCATCGACATCGAGGAGTCTCAGCGGAGAGGAGCGCAGCTCCTGAAGTACTACCAGGAGGAGACCGCGCTCAAATGCAGCCGCACCTGTTGCCTCACCAGAAACTGTGAGTCACACATATCGAACGATCTCGTGGCTTTCTTTTTCAGTTTTTTTGTTAATTTGTGACGGTGCACTCTGCCTTCACTAATCGTATAGTCTTTCCTCTTACAGTTTCCTGTAATCTGGCCATATTTCACTATGATACCACTCAAGAGAACTGCTTCCACGTGCACTGCCCAACACTGGAGAGCTGTATTCTCAGCCACAGAGGCAACGTCGTTCTGTATAATATCACAAAGGGTGAGTAAAGTAAAGGGTGAATTCTGATAATTGATATTGTCTGTGGTTATACTTATAATCTCCCTGTATGCATGTAGACTGCAGTCAGGGCCTATGACATGCTCAAGAAAAGAGACATATAATGTAACGATATATAATAGTACAGCACTCATAAGTAAAGGATCTGAATACTTCTTCCTCTTCCTCCTCCTAATAATATTACTACTATAATAACAAATACAACAGTAAACACATTTTTTATGGATTAAATACATTTTTATTATTTTTTTAGAAAAGTATCAACCAATAACAGTCGTGACTCTAGAAGTCTTTGTTTGCTATAGGCGTGGATCCTGACCTGTTGGTGTTTGGAAAATACTTCACCTCCAATGTACGCGTGTTACCCCACCACTACGGCCGAGGGAACGCCTCAGAACATCTGCCCTCGGACAAACGCCAGTTTATTCATCCCCCTCCGCCCGCTGCACTGCCTCTGACTTCAGCACCCACAGTTAAACCCCCCACCACAGCACGCAGAGTGCTCCCCACCACCTCCACTACGCAGCAGAGCACCAGTCAGCCTTCAACCCTTCCCACAACTACAGCTCCCTTATCTTCCACTCCAGAGGCTCTACTAGCTTCCGGAAACCATGCACAACCAACAACCCCGACCACTTCTCTTGCGCCCAGCTTTACGCCTCCTTCATCAAGCACAGCAACCACACTCAGCTCTTACAATCCCAAAACCACTCCTGCCTCTTCTACCACAGCTGCACAGCCTTCCACTTCCCCGACTCATCCTTTCACCACCACACAGCCGGCCACCAGCCCTCCAACTTCCACAGCCCTTATGGCGAGTGTAGAGAGCAGTAAGCAATACCCCAATGACACCACGGGCAGCTTGGGGAAGAACCACACAGCAGGCAGCGATGAAGGCCAAGGTGTCAGCGGAGAGGACAACCTCGGGGGTTTGGGACCTGGCTGGCACGGAGCCGCTCACACCTTGCTTATTGCAGTGGCCATCTGTGTGACAGTGCTGCTGAGCTGCTGCTGCTCCGTTCTGCTGGTCGTGAGCTGGAGGGGTCAGAGGAAGAGGATGGGACGCTACCGAACATCGTGGAGAGGGAAAAGAGGCTCCATGCGTCTGATAAAATACGTGCTGGTCAGAGAAAACACCTGAACGTCTGGCCAAGAAAGAAAAGAAGATGGAACTGACTTTTCTCTTTTGTTTACAGCAATGTTTTACTGAGGGAATCCAGGGTGAAGAGACATTTAATTGACATAAATTAGAATTTGTACTGTTATATTTTTGTAAAATAATTTTCACCTACTGGATTATTTAATAGCACGGACATCGCTTTATATTGCTTTATTCTAAGCAGATAGGGATGAACATATATTACTGTCAACTGATGCATTGAGGTTACAATTCTGTATATTTCAGGTGAGACACTACAGGCAAAAACATAGCTTTTTCATGCACTGGTCAATTGTTAGATATTGGGCTATTTTACTTCCATAACATGTCTTCTTTCAGACTAGTGGAGAGAAAACATCCAACACACAAATAGTTTCCTACACGTCTAGATTTCCCCTTAACTCGCCAAAAGTCAGCATTATATAATGCCTCATATGCATATTTAGATGTAAAATTTTCAAAAATACTTATAGTCCAAAAAATAAGTCTCCATCTGTAGTGTCTTGCAAAATGATAGAATTTTACAAAATATATCTTTAATGGCCTTTTTTTCACAAAATGAGTTTTCTCATACTGAGCCACAAATCTCCGCTTCAGTAGCACTTACATACAGCAAACTCTAGTTTTAATACTTTCTATATTTTGAAGGTTTTATGGCTGTTAGAGTAAAACCCGTTGACTGTAACATGTCGTAACATGTCACAACATGAAACAACTTTGAACCTGGCTTCATCCAGTGTTCAGATTTGTTCATTTGTGCAAATTAGCCCATATTTGATAAGACAATATGCATGTTAAAACATAACATTTCACAAAACTTGACGTACAAAAAATGTTTGTCTTAATGTAAGAAATCAACTAGGGAAGTTTCATTGTGATTTCTATTAGTTAAACGTTTTACCCTGTTCACCTGTAGTGTCCCCACTGAACAGGCGGAGGCATTGTGTGTCCTTGATGGGATTACCAAATAAGTAGCCGCCATGATTTCGGTTTCTATCGTGATGCAATGGCTTTTGACATAAGAGCCAAACTCAGTCAATGCATTTGACTGCAGCAAGAAAGACGATATGACATTTTTGATGTACTTCAATGAGTTTAAGCTGATGTTGATGCCAAACCTCAAGGACTTTGGCCAGTTGTCTACGCTGGTGTTAAGTGGGACTTAATGGGCGCTTTAAAGAAGGAAAAAAAGACTGCTCCAATTTAACTGTTGTTTCCATCATCAACACTGTGCGATGACAGACTACTTTTTTGCCTTGTGGCCTTCAGCGTTTAACCCTCCTTCAGTCCAAGCACATCGGGTTTCCTCTGACCTAAAGGTGCACGGACCACAGCCCAAAACTCCTTTCGAAGGGTGAGGTACTTTTCAACAACCTGCTGCTGAAAGCATCCTTTCACTGCAACTACCACTCCTCGACCTGACAGTGACGAGAGTGGGATGAGAGCGTCGGCTAGGAACCGACTGAATGGGGCTTTCATTACATAAAAGCTTCCCCCATCATGCACACGAACCCAACACAACTTCAAAGACCGAACACTCAACAGTGTACATTATGCTTTTATTTTTGTATTAAAGACAGCATCATCCAACCCTTGAGGTTGTACTATGTATAATGGAACAGTAATTATCTAAAGTAATCTGTCACTGGTACGTAGATGGAGTCCAAAGTATTTCATGTTTTCGTGGACCCTGGTGCTCTTGGTTTCCATCTCCGTGTGAATCCATTTGCACATGAATCTGTATTACAGGTTGAGCACTTTCTTGACGGCCTCTTTGTACTGCAGCATGGTGCTCTCGCTCTCTCCTTCATTCTTCAACCTGGTGACGGAGTCCTTGTACTCCTGCACCTCTCTTCTACCCAGCAGCTGCTCTCGCACTTCCTCGCCTTCTCCTTCCCCGGCCGCTTTCATGCGTACAAGCATATCCAAGACGTTCCTTTGGGACGGGCTGTCGTCCCAGCTGTACTCCTCCATGTCTGCCACGGTCTTCTCAGCCTCCCAGGTCTCCGTTTTCTGAAGGAGCAAAACGAAACGCAATCGTTACCTTTACACGCAGACTGAGAACTGAAAACAGGGTTGTCTGTAGCATTACATCTGAACTGTATGTGTGTGTATTATTGTGGAAGAGGTTTGTTTTGTCCTGCAGGGTAGAAAGACCATGCAACGATAAGAATTTTCTTTTTTTATGGATCTGACTCAGGCTCATTATGGCAACAGCTGTAAAATATGGGGCTCCTTGGTCACCCCTTCTTTGATGCTCCTCTCACAGAGATAGTGTTTCTCCACATGTAGTGCTCCCTCCGCTGCCCGTCGTCACATTCCCGAGAGAACAATGCGCCCCATTGTGCAGCAGTTTAAAGCAGGGCAGCGACGGAGCCCTCAGCGCTGCTGCTCTCCAGGTGTTTGAGGTTAATGACCATCATTACCGCGATACATATCTGATCCGCATCACGTCCCGTCTGGAACAAGTCCAGGCCCTCGTGAGTGAGGAGCACTAGATACTTGGGAACAGATCAGTAGCTTCCTTTTGAAGTAATGAAGGCCTACTAAACAAATAAACATTAGTTTTTTTAGATAAGTAAAGATAATCCTCATACATTGAGGCTGTAACATTTAAAGAGAAAGTTGAGTCATACTACCGTATTTTCCGCACTATAAAGCGCACCGGATTATAAGGCGCACCTTCAATGAATGGCCTATTTTAGAACTGTTTTTATATATAGGGCGCACCGGATTATAAGGCGCATAGAATAGAATAGCGTCGTAAGCGTGTCTCTTGAAAGGTGCCATTTTGGGGTCTTTATACACACAAGTGGTGTTGGACTAGGAGTAAGCACAGTACCGGTGTTTACCGCGGTGCGGCTTTGTAGTTTACCAGTCGTACTGAAACATTTTGACAGAGCGCCGTGTACAACCAGTATGGATCAACCAATTAACCAATTGATCCATATATAAGGCGCTCCGGATTACAAGGCGCACTGTCGTTTTTTGAGAAAATTAAAGGCTTTTAAGTGCGCCTTATAGTGCGGAAAATACGGTAAATCAAACTGCACTGACAGTTTAAGTTACTGGCAATGATCCAACCTTCTTCCTGATGCTGTTGTGGGTGCAAAATGATACAAAGTGTTGACATCGGTGACACCATGTCTGTCCATCACTGAGTAGTTTGGTCAACAGACGGAATAACTGATAACTTGCCATAAGACAAATGGCCACCCGAGCGAGTTCCGTCCCTGCAAAACAACGCTTATATTCTCAGTTCGGTGACGGGACAGGCGTTGGGCATGACGGCACAAACGCCGATGGAGTCCCTCCAGCGGTGAACTTCCCTCCGTGTCAGAGGCAGCTTTGAGCAGTCAGCCCCAGCGCTGCTCTGGATTAGCACAAACTGGAATTAGCAGGGAAGGTCCGTCTCCCTGAGTGGGGAGATAAACTCACCTCAGTGGCTGCTGACAATGGGCCTCTTTGTGGGCTAGCGTTACAACCTGATCGCTACGCCACTCTCACAACTTCCACAAGCCTGCCGGACGAGCACTGTGCCTTCCATTGTGTGTCCAAAAGGGCAGCGGACGGTGTTCTGTGCACTGGCTCGAACACCTTCTCCAACTGAGAGAACCTTTTATTTTTATTTTATGTGGCTAAGCCATGAAAAGCTGCTAATGGCAAAGGTTGCACAAGGGGAGTCATTTTCTTTTTCGTGGCTGGCTGCAACAGAGAGAGCCTGGGCTAATGACCTGGTGAAAGACTTCCCTGATGTGGCATGGGTGGCTTAATGTGAATAAACAGTATCAGGGTCAACACCTGATAGGGTGGTCTGTTATCCCCCAATCTGTGGAGAAATGTCAACTGGACAATGCGGCTGTTTGCCGTCCTTCTGCCCATTCAGGTCTGATACCTCCCTAATGGGCTCAGGCTCTCGGATCGCAGAGCAAGATGGACATGAATTCCCCTGATAAAAGCTAGTGGGCCGTGTCGCTAGCTGTATGTAAATGTCACCAAAAAAACAACAAAAACATGTTGATCACAAAACTAAAAGGCAAAGGCTATAAGCTTAAAAAAAACTATGTGCATTTGGTCATAAATATATTAATAAATATCTAAAAAATAGACAAAAGTAGTCTTCCTGCCCACCCTGTTATTCAAAAGCATTATTTTTTACTTAATTCATAGAACACCTTTAGTTTAATAACTTTGCTAACAGTAGCTTTACGCTGATGAATTATACACATAATTATCGTCCAATACGATTCTTTCCTCCTTCGACACCAATTCTGATATCTGAACTATCAGTCGATACCGAGTATCCCTCTGATACCAGTACGCTAAAAAGCTAAATATATTATTTTCTAACAGCTGTATAATTCTAACCCTGCATGGATGTGATATGACAGAGAATGAATGCCATAAAACTTTTAAATGTTGTATTGTTGTTGTTCGTGTGTAGCGTAAATGAGCCGATAACTGATATGAAAACTTAACTTAATATCGCTGATACCCGAATCCAGCATTTTAGGCTGTATCGGAGGAATTCCCGATACTGGCATCGATATCAGAACAATTCTACACAGAATACATCAACAGAGGGCCCTGCAGTTAATGCAGGCACCGTGATGCTTTGTTCATTTGCATGCTGGATATCATTCCTCTGATCTCAAAGAAACCTCTCAAAAAGGGGGAACACACTGAAGTGACGGTGCCTGCTCAATGTCAAAAAACAAATACTTTCAACTCACCCAAGACTCGTGGTAAAGGACAGTGAGCAGGTACATGGCGTAGTCCTGATTCTGCTGTCTCAATGGGCAGCTGGTAGAGGGAGGTGAGGAAAAGACAAAAGGTGAAGAGATTCAGAGCATTTGTGTCATTCCCTCACTTGATGATCAGTCATATGGAAGCTTTGTGAAGGAGTGCTTACCTGTCGGCTGCGATGGTGAGTACATCGGTATCTTTGCAGTATCTCTTCCCGGCAAGTTTGAGCATTTTCTTGCGTGCGTGGTCGTCCAGATTCAAACTGGACAGCTTTACCTGCGACGGCAACGACGTGATTAGATTACCACAAGAGACATAGTTTAGACACCTGTTTTTCCACATGAAGCTTTGCAATGTAAAGAGAAATACTCAGACTAGAAGATAAGAGCAGATGGGATTTCATTATGTGCTGTATCTCCTGCCGGAATCCCTCTCTCGTCCGATACAATTAAACCTTATTTAACCTATATGGAGCTTTGACTGTATAGATTTAAATATTACAACTGTACACGTGCTGGCACTCAGAATAATCTCTAAGCCCCTAAACACAAAGGATGGATGGAAAAAAACAGATTACTCCTTTAATACTCTGTTTTTCATGAGATTTGACTTATATAATTTGTTCAATGCAACAAAAATACATTCATAAGTAATACAGAGTCAGCCTCGGCTCGTACTAGAAAGCAGTTAAGTTTGTTGAGTCTGGATCAAACTCTGCCACAGATTTAGTTTCCAGGATTTTCTTCCCGTCTAAATTAACGAATGAATAACTTCAGGCAACCCTACTGCACACATTCGTCATTCAAAAGATGAAATGCATTTTTGTTGAACTGAAACTGTGAGAGATTTGCCCTCTGACCTATTTTTCGGCCTAATCCACATGGATTAATGTCTGAATAATTCCCACCGTGCTGATTGTAATCTAAGGCAAAGTGTCAGTGGAGCAGATGGCTGCTGATTAATGGCAAAAATGACGTTTTCACCTGCGAAAATGACAGATTTCTCAAAAGGCAGTTTGAATTCCAGAGTTTACAAAGCAGGATGCAGCCTCGTCCAAGAAAAGATGTTGGCAGACCACCATTACTGTTAACATGTGGAAAACAACTCGAGCAGTTCAGAATGAAATAGAACGGCTTTCGACAGCTTTCTTTGACAAAGAGAAGCCAGACGAGGAACGTTTCAGCCACCAAGAAACCGGTATCGCTCAGTTCTATCAACATGTGAAACAACGAGGCCGACACCTGCACACAGAAGTAATATGACCCGTGTGGAAAATCTCCGCTTAATCTGTTCCACCAATCCTATATTGTATTTGATAACGTCTTGAAAACACAAGTGTGAATCTCGTCTTCCATGGCTTCTTGTTGGTACTTGTTTACAAGAGTGGTTCTGGTCTGTGGGGAGGATTGCACGCGGCTGGATTAGCCGTAGTGGGGGGGATTAAGAGGAATATCAACATGTGGGACATTTTGTCAAAGATGAGATGTTTCGTTACTATTTTCTGTGAAAGTAATGTTTGTCAAAAACACCTTTTCCAAAGAACGAGAACAACAGAGCTTCAGCACATGCTTACATATGAAATGCTTCTATAGGGCTGTAATCTCTTGATGGCATATGTTACGTAACAGCATAACTTCTTATGTTTGAGGACAAAGAACGTCTCTCTGGATAAGTGAGGGACATGACGGCAGCTGGTGATTACGCATCTCTATAAATCTCTAATCTCATTCCAGATCCGGTTTCTCTCCACACGTCTTTCTATACGTCGATGTAACCCAGTTGAAGCAGGTCATCGGGTTAAAACCTGTCGAAAAACCTTTTTATAGAAACTGCAAAGACTAAAGAACGGAAACTTACTTTGAGGTGAACGACGCGAGCTGAAGGGTTTCGGACGGACGGGCCGTCGGCCACGTAGTCTGTGCTTTCTACTTTGATGGGAAAGAGCTCGTCACATCTGCCGTCGGTGTCCAAGGCAGAGGGCCACTCTGTACAGAAGGCTGGACACGAAATGAGGCGAATGAGAGAGTGTTTTTCGTTTTACAATAATAAAAATAAATAAATGAATTGCGTTTCAGAGCTTCACAACGTTTTAAAATGAAAAACATAAATTACGTTTCAGAGCTTCACAGTGTTTCTTGATGGCCGCCGGTGTCAAATGCAGAAAATTTGGTATCTGAAAGAGATGAGCGAGAGATTATGTGAATGTAAAAATGCAACTGTTCATAAAACAGAAATATGAAAATGTCCTGAAGTCTAAATATGTACATCCCAGTAAAGCAAAACTCACATAACATTTTCATGACTATATGCATTTTATGCTAGATTTCAGAATACACTGGTTAAGGGCGTGTTCATTATTTAATATACGCAATTATATAATTCTATATTGACATTAAAATACATTTCTCATAATCCAAAAATGTTGGCTTGTGTTTGGACAAAACATCTATGAGTTAAGATTAAAAAGTAAAAAAAAAAACATCAAACATAAGAAAGGGATGCACAGCAGGTTGACCGCTCGTGGCTGATCTGAATAATGAAATCAATATCGTTAGGCTGCACGGCAGAGTTCCAGCTGTGGCGGGCGAAAGTAGTGGATCTGCAAGTGGCTCGAGTCCAGGTGGAGCAGCTGCTGGTGTCTGGACACAGCAGCTCAGTAATCCGGGCACAGAGACAGAGCAAAGCCCGCTCCATCAGTAACGCTGGAAGATCGTCTGGCAACAACTAACTCCTCACAATGAATACTGGGAGGTAAACGCTGAAGTATAGACATAGGATGCATGCAGATACAGACTGCAGTTAACTGCATGTAGCCACATTTATTCTGCAGAGGATTTTAATCTGTTGAACCATGTGGGAACAGCGCTACAACTCAGTGTCCACTTCCTAAAACTACAAACACCCTTGTGTGTTTGTAGTTTTAGGTTGTATGCATGTGGTCTGACCTTGATCAGCTCCAAGTTGCCCTTCCTCTCTGGAGGAACGCCCCCCCTCACAGGGTAGCCCATCCTCACAGGCAGGGGGACGGAGCTCGGTCTGAAGATGGCTGCTGCTGGATAGACTGCAGTCCAGTCCTGATCTACCGGCATCTTTTCTGTCCTGGGCTCCCCTGCCTGCGAAAAACAACAACACGGAAGACAAAGGAAGCGTTTTTTTAATTGGGAAACCTCTCGTCTCATTTGAAATGTGTGCATCCTGATGTATTAAACAGACGTAAAAGCTGCACACTTACAGTTCTCCTGGGTCTTCTCAAGAATCCTCTACCGCCTCTATCAGGAAGGCCTAAAAGTCACAATGTTGCAAGTTTACACACACACGTTAGGTGTATTTCACAATATGTACCGCATGATATACTGTGTTATTTATTATCATGCTTTTTGTTGTACCATCTAGAGTAAATAAGAGCTGAAAATTCGTTAATTTGACATATTTATCAATGTGCAGAAAAATAGCAGGCTACTCTTTAGATGAGTTAATAGTTCTAGCTTTTTAATTGTGAGCATTTGCTGCCTTTTATGATTCATTTGGTTTTGTGGAATCAACATTTTCTGACATTGACACCAAACGATGGATTGATTAAAAAAGGAACACTTCCGAGCAGATGAACTGTTAATCGCTATACTATCTAGTTCTTTATCCTTTATATGTCATTGCACTTCTTTTGCTGATCTATTCTGATTCTACTGTGGGTAGATTATGATGGGAAGAGAGAAACATGTCATGCAGCAAGTGACAATGAACTAATAAAATAGACACAGGGACCCCCACACAAGAACCCCTGAAACGTCCCACACCCCACAAACGGGTTAAACAGCTGCTCACCAGTCAAGTTTAGACACTCTGACTACAAAAGCACATCTCTGTCACAGGACAGGAGGTACCTTGACATGGCCTTGGTAACTGCAACTCAAGCTGTTATCCTCGCGTGAAGCACGAATGAAACTCACCTTTATTTCCAGCAGAAGCATTTACAGACGAATCCGTGGCGTATGTGACTCTGCTTACTGGTCTCTGCAGTCCAAGACCAGAAGCATTTATTCGACCTAGCGACAGAAATGCCTTGCTTGTGTGTGAAGCCATGTTTTTTCCCAATGACTACGGAAACCAGCGAGGGACAAGCTATGAGGTATTGCAAAACGTGTTGACTTGGCGCAGAGTGAGTGTTTAGTGCCCCCTACAGGTCAACACAGGCGTGGAAGCACAGCTCGTGATGTATGATGGGACTGCATCCGGGTTTTAATACGAAAACAAAGAAGCACTGAAAATAATTTTGGTCAGAAATAAATGCAAGAGACTATTTCCATTCGTATTGACGCTAGTGCACGACCATGCACGTGTGACCTGCCGCTGTCACCCAGCAGCTGCTGCTGTTTGGCACATGTGGTGCGTTCAAATGCTGCTGTAAAACCACCTTTCCGAAGTAGCACGTGCAACAAATGGCAGACTATTTAAAATGATTCATGATGTGAAAACACAGCCAGGCAAACGTGAGAGTGAGGCAAACCATAAGTTAGTGTTTTCGGTTAAAACCAGGTTGGACATAGCTAAAATGTGTAATGTCAACTGCGGGTGGATTAGCACTCAGAGTTCACTTATATTTGAGGAAGTGGCAGGGATGTGTTAGAAATGAAAGGCATTAACTGGATATAGCATAAATAAAAAACGCATGTTTATTTCATGGGGTTCCTGTTCTTACATTAGGCTACTCAGGTATGGACCCAGTTTCATCTTCACTTATAAAACGATGCTAAAGGCCAAGTGGGTACAAAATAGTTATGTTGAGTCATCTGTCACAGTTTTGACTGCATGCTAACTTTATTTAGGATTGTGCACCATGAGGGCTCAATTTAAAATAACTAGAAAATGCATTTCCTGCAGAAAATGCATTGGAATGCTGAAAGCTGAAATGAATCGCAAAGAAATTGCTGAAAATACAGATATGGGAGACCACCTGTCTGAAAAATGTTGAAGGCCAAAAGCATTAAACTGCAGAACATAATTTCTTCCAGGTGAGTTTAAACACAAGGTGCATACATCATTGTGCATTTCTTCCAGTTGTAAAGTAGAAAACATGATTTATTTTAGTCGTATTTAGAAAAAAGTTAAAATGTGACAGTTCAAAAAGTGTAAAAGATGTCAAAAAGTTTAAAGGTTAGAAACAGCAGGCATGTTAAAAAATGTAGAAAAAGAAGCGTGCCAAAAAATGTATGGAAGAAATTGTTGGAAAAATAAAGATTAGAAGAACAATACTTGGAATGCTGAATCAGCATTAGGGTTGACATTGAAGTCATATATGTCAAAAATGACTTTGCTGCTTTAGGCTTCTCCAATATGAAGATTTGGTGGCACAAGATATTTGAAGGCATAATTTTGGGCCCTGGGGATTCATGACAGGTCATTTTTAAATCATTATTTGATCAATTAGAATAATAATAATGTAGAATTAAATGTTAGCTGCAACCCTAATACAGTTAGAAAATACAACCTGACACAAATTCACATTCCGGATTCATACATTGGCAAGTTATCACAAATACTAAGCTCATAATCATAAATTATACAGAAATTATTTTTTATTTTATTTCTTTACATATGTTGTACACATTTGCACGTTGGCTACTTGTTAGTAATTGTAGATAGTATATAAAATGGACAGGATACCACTTTGTTGGTCGCTCATGTTGCGATTACAAAATGTCCCATAACCCTTGAACGCAGCGTTTGTGCAGGCACAGGCTGCGATGCACTTCAAAGAGACGAGTCCTGCAGGCAGCAGCCGATGAAAGACTTCTCCTCTCAGTGTATTTTCGATGTTAGGGTTTAATTTTGTAGCGCTAGAAGACGAATTCTTACTTGTTTAATTTTGGAGATTATTTGACTATATTTTATTCATTTAAAAATAAATAAAGGTGAACTTGTTGCCTGCTTCTGAGATATTTTCTATTTATTTACCACCGATTACAACTTGATGTGTGTTTCTGGATTCAAAGGTAAGATGTGACACGCTAGTTTGACATATTGTTTAACTTGTTAAGCGTAATTCTTGAAGGGCTCAGCTGCGAACATCAGCGTGTAGCATTAATTGCTGCAAATATTGACATAACATGTTCTTGATTTTGCAGCATCATTTAACAGACCACAGCCTGCTCTTTATTTGAGTGCTTAAGCAGGTGGAAAAGGGAAAAAGGTGGAGTTTTTAGGGATCGGAAGCTAAATGTTCCTAATTTATTTCACGTTGCTGTCATTCCATTTGTTTTGGCTGTCCCCGTGACAGGGTCGGTTCAGTTTAACGGAAAGGCAAACAATACTCTTGTAACTGTAGAGTCCCACAGCAGCCTGTGCGTGTCTGACAGTTCATTGTGTGTCTCATGACTGTGCAGCTTTAAAGTCAGAAACTCTATCTACAGGGAGACAGCACATGTGGCCCCTGTCATCAGTTCATCGATGGCTGAGGACAGATACGGACGGGGTGGGGGGGGGGGGACTTGCCCCCAATTAGCCCTCCTCACTTGTCCCATGATGCTGTTTTTCCTAACCTGTTGGGCAACATCCGGCCATTTATCACACTGGTTAGGTGTCTTTCCAGAGAAGACACTGACGCGCCTACCAACCCTTTGATACACTAATTAATTGTACATATGCCAGCAGGGAGTAGAATTGCTTTGACTAGATGGAAAGTGTTTTTGTCAAGTTGACACACTGTCCAGACTTGGTTACATTTGCAGACATGAGGAATAGATATTACACACAATAATTAGGATGTGTTGCTGAGATGCTGCTCCCTTTGCACACACTTTTCTTTATCTTTTGTACATCTCTTGTTATTGTTGATATAGATTTAAGTAGTGTTTTGGCAAATAACACCTATGTCCAAAGGCAAGCAGTGGAGATTTTGTCATAATATGAACATGCAGTGTTTGATTGTGACTAGCCACTTGAAGTCTTTCTCAGAAAACTGAGAGAAATACGAGAGACGAGCTGCAAAACAATCAGTCGCGTGGCTGTAACTGTCCAGTTTTAATCAGTCTAATTCTCTTCTGCCTGCACGTTTTTTTAAACCTCTGTGATGTGACGTGTTCTGTAACTGTTAAAATTTGTTGTAGCCTGGTCAAGCTGGATTCTATTTTTTTCTTCTTCTAAATGTTAGCAGAGTGCTTGTTGCACATTTGTTTTAGTTTACCAGATGGGAAACATTTCCGGGCTTGACATCCATCGGGGACGACGCAGCAGGTTTCACAGTAAATCCTCACAGAGAGGAAATGGACTCGTGTGCTGACCTGTCTCTGCCACATTAACTTGTGTATGATTATATTTTGGATGTATTTTGTGCTTGTATTATTGTCACCGGTCGTAAATCACAGTGTAATAGCCTACTTGTACAACAATTTTCAAAAGTTCATAGAAATGTTTCTACGACTTCTTACACCGGACCGTTACACGACGGAAAACTCTAATCGGCATCAGTGCCCTAAAATCACAAACGGGTCGTCTCTGATCCACGTATGGCGACAGTTCAGAAGTAACATGCTGAGGGGAACCACCTTTAGCATTTACCAGATTATAATCTGATGATAATCTGGAGTAACAGTATTTTTCTTCTATGCTGGGATGCCATATGTTACAATAGCAGATGTTTATTTAGTAGCTTCAAACTGTTCAAGAACATTAAATTCAGAGTTATTTGGAAATACAGTGTGCTGTGTTAATAATCTTAATTAACAAGGCCCTTGCCGTGGAGGGCAGGGCTTACTTTCAGTCATACTATCTCCATGACTCATGTCACCTCTTCCCCTGCAGGTGTGGACACACATGCAGTGCAGCAGAGAGGGCTCCTGTCTGCAGCGGGTAGCTAGCCATGCCTAGTGTCTCATCCGGCCGGACTCCACCCTTCTACCTGACTCTTGGTTGACCTCAGGGACGTCCCTGGCCTGTCTCTGAACCGGACCATGGAGGAAAGACGTGCACAGTCCTTTCAAATGACGTGCCACGTGCAACGCAACTATGGCAGCAGGATGGGGAGCTCCTTCATAAGTTGCAGACCCAATGGATATGGCGGCACGAGCCTCAACCTCAGCCTAGACCAGGAGATGGACGCTGACCCCGCGACCTCCACCGGCACTACATCCTCCAGTTCTACCCTACTGGCTCCTGCTGCTGACAGAAGCTGCTACTCTCCCGTTTCACTGGAGCTGGACCCCACGGCGGGGAATAATGGATCAGGCATTCCCTGCTATCCACCAGCGGACACAAATATCCCAGTGCTTCCGTCCATACTCGGCGAGCCCTCCATCACCTCTGTCCCTCTGACTCTCCCTCGTTCGAGCTGGATGCGTCATCATCAAAAGCAATTCCAGAGCCCGTACACCAAGACTAGCATGCAGGGGGATGTTTACAACTTCCTAGAGAGGCCTGCTGGAATGAGATGCTTCCTCTACCACTTCCTCGTGTGAGTACCTGTCTGGTTCTGTGTGTACTGATTACAGCAACAGACTGCGGGTCAGTTTGGCAGCAGTGTTGAATGAGTAGACATAGTTACAGAGAACCATAAACGCTGACGAGCATGTGTGAGGCTCAAAATGCTGAATCAGAGTAAATAAACATTATTAGGAGCAAAAGCCTTCATGAGAACCCTAACAATCATAAGGCTTTATTCCTCAACATGTTAAGACTTTGATGGACGTGCTAAAAGCTGTTCGGTTAACAGTCTCATTGAGTGTCTAACTTCAAACACAGGTCTGTGTGGTGTCTCTCCGTTAGCTCCAGCCCCTCTCTCGTTAATTGCATCTAGTGCGGCTCCTTCCAGTATTTGGTTCTGGTTCCCAGTAACAAACGAAGAGGCCTGCTGGCTGTCTGCGGTTGTTTTAAGATGGCCCAACAGGAGCAGGTCAGTGTGATCTGGTCAACCACACTTTTGGCACTGATAAGCTCAGTCTATTTTGCTCTTCCTCACAGTCAACATATCAGCAACCACATCCATGAATCATGGAACGTCCTTCTTGATGCTGCTAACCTGACCTGCCAGAAACCCACACTGACCTGCAGCTAAAACACTGCTTGCATCTTTTTATTAACTGCCACGTCGGTACGCTCTCCTCTCCTTTGTTAGCATTGATGTTCTCGGAGTGTGATGAAGTTGGATTGTTTTAGCATGGCGGGATGACTGGAAAAAAAAAACGTGCTGCAGAATGTCACACACATTCAATTTGATAGATAAACTGTATTTTATCACCGGTAGACAAAGTTAACTTTGACCCCATATTTCATTTAATTAAAAAACTAGTGGAAATAAAAAATATAGTAAAACTTTTAATGAATTGTATCCTACTTCCATATGTTTTCATGGCCAATAAGTGCTTAATATCTAAGTAATATATTGAAAAACAAAAGTAAATATTTTTAAATCTGGCTTCATGTATGTCTTTTTACTCAAATATGTTTTGCACATTTTCACATTAATTTAATCAAAATAATTTACCCAAATCAAGAAGTGAGTGTTTGTGATGAATACTATAATGATGGTGAGATACATTTGAGTTAGCTTCCCTTTTTGCAAAAGTGAAAATATAACTCTTTCATGGCCAAGAATGCCCTCCTAACATGTGACTAAAGAGTCATCTGTTATCTCTCTGAAGTATCCCTCAATGTGGTCCCAGATATCACAGTAAGCCCTGAGCCCATGGATTTAGACCAGATTAGATGAAAATATGAATGATAATAATAGAAGTTCAAGTGACGGGCGTCTACTGAACTCTTTTACATTCCGCTGAACAGTGAGTCAAATAAATCCAAAGAAAGTTTTTCAGGAAATGGTAGGGTTAATTTGGAAGTAAAATCCTTTTGTGTACAAACTCTAAGAATATTACAACATACTGTATAAAGATCATTTTGTCACATAAATGACATCACAGTAGCCATTACACCTGAGTAGTAAGTTTCCATGTGGTTTTTTTTTCCACTGTAGTTGCCTATTGTTACGAACAGTAAAGGTAAATGTTAAAACCTAATGTTTAAGTTTATAGAAGGTCATCTATATAGATATATATTTCAATTTAAACCTTCAAAGCATCTCACTTTTGGGTCATGACTCAGCAGCTCTGGCCGAGACTAACCAGGAGTGTTTTGCGTTCTGTGCAACGTCTTGCAACAATCTCAATGCCTGCACCTCCTAAAGGTCCCGCTCCTCCCAAATAATCCATTATCCAAACGTATTCATCTCCCTCTACAGCGCTTCAGCTCAGCTTCCTTCAAATTACCTCATCCTTTAAACATAATCCAGGCCTAATGTGTAGTCGTTAAACATGGCAGCTACACCGACCACTTTTCAGCTTTGTCCACGTGAAATTGTGCTTGAAGAGAAGTAGAGTTAGTCAGTCTCATTAAGATAGTACCTTTGTCAGTCAAAGACGAGTGGAAACAGAGCGGGGATCCTCTGTTGTCCTGTTTGTAAATGTGTTTTGTGTGCCCTGCCTTGCTGATAACTCGTCCCAGCAGTAATTGAGGCTCTAATGTTCTCCCCTCACAGAGGAGAGAGAACCTGAGCCTGTGCTTCATTTAATATTAAACCCCTCTGACTGATCCTCGCCGACACTCCTTTAAGTAACTCTTACTTGTCGATGGTTATCGCTGGTGGCCATCTATTCTCCTGGCCTCTTTAGAGATTGGCAGGGAAAAAGAGACTCCTCCTAAAAGGCCGCATGCAGCACTCGTGATAGGCCTAATAGGCCTGCTCTACATTAGGATGACACACTGACGAACCATGCACGCACAGGTCAACGCTCAATTCACTGCTGCCGTTATTGTGCTTATAAATCTGAAAATGCACTCGTCAACACTGCATCTGGCTGTGTCGGAACATCTGTCCAATCAACGGGTAGCGTAATGGGAGAACACACACACATCAACGGTGGAGACAGTTGTCACAAATTAATACTTGCACAATGTACGCATATGTGCATCGAATGTGTACACAAACACCCTTTCAGTGAGTCCTCATGCATTTGACCGATTTGTTTTGTTTTGTTTGAAAAGAGGGTTTTATTTCTTTTGCAATACTCATTTGGAAAAACCCATTTGAAACCCAAACAGATAAAAAGTTTTCATGTGGATTTATATTAACTTCGGCACATTGAGAGAAATGTGGTTATCTTCCTATTTTGTTAACTTTCTTTTTAGATTAGTGCTTTACATACATCATCGTTATTTAATGAAGAATTCATAGCATAAAACTAATTCAAATATAAATGATTTATTTGATGAACTTAAGCATATACAGTTACGGACTTTATTTCGGGGTCATTCGGTCTCCTCTTGATGTTGGAAAACAATCAATTATTAATACATGTTTTAACAAATTAATGTATTATATATGAAATGTCACGTTTGTCTAACCGACAGACACACAAACGTACACGCACATGTCACTCTGACGACAGAGTTTAGTCAGAGTGGGTAGAAATCCCTTGGGCTCGGGACAGCATATGATAAGAGTGCCCGAAAAGACTCTTATGCAATGGCATGCAGTCTCACCAGCACAGAGACAACCTGGGGCTGTGATCTCCTTCACGTTTGGGCCACTCCCTCTGGATTCTTTTACATAACCAAAAGGAATGAACATGCATGTCCACATGATTGCCCTTCTTGCTCAAACTGGAAGCAGATTACAACCATACATCTTCATTTAAGTAGACACGTAAATTCTTTTGAGACAAAATCAAGAGCTAAAACAGTAGAAGAAAGAGAGATTATCTTACTGACTATTAAAAAAACGACCTCAATATTTTCATTTGCAGTGGCTGTAATCAAAATGTGATCGTCTCATGAAGGGGAATTTCTACTGTGGCGTCATTACACCACGACCAGTTTGCAGTGGAGGAAGAATTGCACCCGTTTATCCTGGTGAAAATGCAGCTGGCCAGATGTTGTCTGGAGTACTTGGTTCTGTTGTGTGTTTTCATATCTGGACAGATTATTGAAATGGCGACAGTGAATCCCCTCCATCTATGTGGAAAGGGCAGAAAGGAAACCTCGTGTTGGATATCTGCTTACAAGAGATTACTGACTGAATGAAGAGAACTGTATGGGTCACGTCCATTTCTCAGTAAATGATGTACGCTGGGGCATATTTCATAATGCGAAGTCCATTGTCTTTTGACCCTTTTTGCTTCAGGAATTTGTCCAACAGGTTTAACAATTTAAAAAGTCAATATTGTGCAATATTAAAAGAAACTAAAAAGATAACTGTTATCATAATAGCATTTTTATTTAGTCATTTCTCCTTTTAATATACATGAAATATTTCAACAACCAATGCACATGCAGATATTAATCTGTTGCACTTCAACTTGTAAGCAGCCTATAAAGGGGACTGCTGCTCCTGAATTAAAGAATAAAAGATTGCTATTAAAATACTGACATGATCCATTGCATTACAAAGTAAATTCTATCATAAGATGAACAGAATGCATAATATACAATTTTGGCTTAAATTTAAACCGTGAGTTAAAGGAATATTTTGCTAATTCCAATTAGTCTTGTCAATAAAGGTGTTCGTGTCGGCTCTAAACCTTTACATACTCGTCAGTTATCAACCTCCAAGAAGATTTAAGTTATGGATATTATTTTTGCACCTCTCATTGTCTTGGCCGTCCTTTGTGCCGTTTGCAGTTGGTACAGATATTTAAACTCTGCTTGGTTGATTGTAACGTATCTTGTATACTTCCAATGGTGTGTAACTGTACAACTGAATTCAAGTTGATGCTGTATCCGACATGCATTTAGCGAAGTTGCTAGTTGTGAATGACACTGCTTCTATAGTGTGATACCCCTCCTAACTGTTTCTCTTTTCATTAACTTTGCCCTGCAACCTGTAAGTTGATTTACCTCTTTTTTCCCCCAAGTATTTGGTGGACAAGATGATAGCTAAACCAGGATGGAATATCCATGTTTGTGACTGGTGGCGGATGCGGTGTAATCCATCCTAAGCTCTTCCATGGATGGGATGGGGAGGGGGGGCCAGTAAAGAGGGCTGTGGAGGGCAGCTCCGTCTCTGTCTCTGACCGTGCTTGCTAGCAGTGATGGACAGGGCAATGTGCGTGCCCTTGGCTTGACCTTTGTGCTTGTTTAAGTCACAAGCACTTTTTTTAAGAAGCAATCTCAGAAGCAGACACAGAATGCAGAGGTGTTTAGTCCCAAAACAAATGCGTAAACATTATGGGAATTCTGGAAGTCTGCCAACTCGCATTGGGCAGATTTATTATGGGAGCACAAGTATGCAGACAGTACAACGTTTATACTTGTATTTGACTCATTGTTTACAGCTGGTTGCTGGGCCAGAGATTGGGCACATTTTTGTTTTTATAGGAGCAGCATATAGTGGTATCATCTGCTAACTGAGCAGCATTGCAGCGGCATAGGCATAGCACTATCCGCTTAAACAGACCACCTAATTGTAAAACAACATTTTACAATGTACTTCTTTATTTGACCTTTATTTGTGTGGCTGAGAAATGAGTGAATTGTGCAAAGGCGAGTAGATGTAGGATCTTCAAGCTGGAGTTCTAATGACTTAAGATGAGGTTGAGATAGTTTGCAAGTGTAAACTGGTGTTTTATCAGACGGTCCGATTTATGACGGCACAACCTGTTATCCACTGCTGGATTGAATGAGATTAAGGTTAAGACATCATTTGGATTGGAATAGCGTAGCACCATCTGTATTGATGACTTGTAATCAAACGCAACCAGCCTCTTTGGCCCAACAGCTAAATGTGTACAATTAGCATTGCAGTGCTACTTCTGATTGGCTACATGTGTGAGTTTGCATACTCAATTTATGAATGCGCAATGCACAAATCTGCAAGTGTGAACCTTTCACATTCTTGTCACCCCCACTTTTGAGATGGCATTGTCCCCGCTGTCTGTTTATAGTTGATGTTCTCTTATAAGCTTATATTGCCATAGTTTCCCAGCTGATTGAGTAGAGGGTTTGGTATGGCTCTACGCCTTACTTATTTTAGTCAAGCTGGACAGATCTGCAGTCAATAACACTCGCTAAAGCCCCAGCTGTTTTGTTTTAATCAGATCCCAGGGGTTTTGGCCTGGCTAAATAAGGTTGGCTAATGGTTGTGAGTGACCCAGTCCTGTCCGCAGCAAACACCTCCCCATGGTGTCAATGCAGAAAGCTTCAGGATATGACATTTAGGGAAATGCTTCGTCTAGCTACAGTACACAGCCTGACTTAATGCACAGCCTTGAAACATTTAATGTCTCCAGAGAAACTGTTGGTAAACTTGAAGAAATGACAACTTTAAATATGCAACATTTTGTTTGCATGTTTATGCTCTAACCTCCTAGCTTTAGTAGAACAGTGCATAATGTTGCAGACTGGTCTGCTATTACGAAACACTGCAAGTAAAATGCTGCTCACTGTACCCAAAACAAACAAACACGATAGTCCTATCCAATTAGTCATTACTACAGACTATAATCTAATCTAGTACAGCTTTCTGTCAGTGGTCTTCTATGACACATTGTATGTGGAGTCTCATGGGTATTGCATTTCACTGTTGTGCTTTCAAAAACAGGACAAATATTATAGTCTCATGCGCTGAGGGAAAACACACAGATTACATGACCTTCTCAATGGCCTACATGACTATGACATCGAATTTATGCTCCTAATAAGATGATCTCATAGGAAATGGGGTTTGAGTTTACTTTGCCTGCCCTCGTTTTCACCTGCCTGTAAACATTAAATCTTTGTCATGTGACTAATTCTAATGAAGTTTCAACCAATAGGAGGAGGTTATCTTGACGAGGCAGTTGCAGCAGCAAGTGATGAAGATCAGCAAAGTGCTAAATGCAGAGAGCTGGTCTTTGATGTTTTATGCAGCGATACCAGTGATATTCATCAATGTCCGCAAGTTCCTGTGCAATATTATCCTTTATATCTCTGAAATTGAGCAATATGACTGCTTTTACAGCCTTGTCTTAATGACTGCTTTAATACAACTGGCTCATTCCTCATTTGCACAACCTATCCTCTTCCTATTTGACTTTACATGGTGTCCAGGGTGTTGAATCATTGGCTTTTAGTGGAACTGTACGGCCTACAGAGGGATGGATTGGCTGTAAGTTCTTAGTTGTCATGCACACCTCAAATCTTCCAGTCCCATATGTCGAGGACGCTGCACCAAAGCCTTGTCCAGCCATGAAATCTCACTTTCCCCAGCTGCCACTGCAGCATTCCATCATGTGACTGATCTCAGTGTTGGACATTCTGTCTTCTTTTTGTGGAGCAAATAGAAGATCCAAACCAAACTATAGCATCCTCATTGCCACCCTGGGTTGAGTATCACCTTGGTCACCTCAGTCAAAACGAAAGTACGTGACACTTGTACTAAATCAGAGGTGATGACGTCATCTCGGCTCACCCTCTTGTTGATGATTGGCCTTCTTATAGGTCCAGGAATACTCTCAGAACATTATGCTCTAATGCATTTTTGCTTGCATTTGTGAATCAAAGTGAGGGTGGGAGAGAAGTGTGTGTGTGTGTGTGTGTGTGTTTGGTCGTAAGCGGTAATCCTCACTGTCCCATCTGGCCCATGTGTCAGTCTGTGTGCAAGGGGAATCCTCCTTCAGGAGTGTTACCCTCCATCCCCTCACTTTGTCTTACGCTCATTCTACTACCGGAGAGACCAGAAATGAGCACGATCTTTTAAGTAAAGCAAACTTTACCTCCGTCTTTAAATAAACTTAGGTCACACGGGTGTCCAATAAACAGGTGCGGCTCACATGGATGTCTAACGTGCTTCTCTTTTGGACATATTCGATTCAAAAAATCTCATCTAGGATGGCAAGCCTCTGCGAATGCAACATTTGAAAGTCTTTCTTTAGCGTGGGAGTACTTACATTTCTGCATTATTTTATAGGTTACATGACTAATGATAAACAACAGACACTTACGTAACTCTTCCAGCCTATGGCCTGTAATCCCTGTACCCAGCATCATAATGCATCCACTGCTGTGTGTTTTTAAAGTGAGCTTGGTCATGATGCTGATGATGGTGCATGCAAACACTCGCATACTGTAGTATGTCATGTAAAAGCACTTAAAAGATGTGTTCTAAGGATTATTAATGAGATGATGCACACAACGGACTCTGCTCTTAATCCTGCAGAGTCTGGAGAGACCAAGCAAAGCCCTGCATGAGCCTCTTTAACATTTTAGAATTAACTAGTAAATGAACAGTGCAGTGGTTCAAGAAGAAAATACTGTTTCTAACTAAGTTCGAAAAAGATATTCACTTTATTCCTTTCCTCTCTTTCCCCTCTGCTATAGTCCTAATTATTTCCTCTAGAGCTGAAACAAATAGTTAAAACAGTTGGTAGATTATTAAACTGCACCTGTTTACGTAATCAATTAATGACATTCTCTGTTTTTGGCTTCTCCAATGTAAGAATTTGCTCCTTTTCTTTACATCTGTGATAGTAAACAGAGTATCTTTACGTCCGTTGGTTGGAAGAAACAAGCTAATTTAATGTCACCCAGGACTCTTGGAAGTTATAGGGGGCAATTTTCTTTTTTCCCCTGGCATTTTATTAAAAAAAGACAAATCAATAAATCGAGAAGTAATCTGCAGATGAATTGATAATAGTTGCACCCCATCCTTCCTCTCACACTCCTTTTCTCTTTGCCTTCACTCTCAATTTAATCCCTTTAATTCCCTCTATCCACCTCTGCTTCCTCTACCTTCATTTAGTTGTGCTGGTGCCAGATGTTCAAACATAAACGTGGAAACATCCTGTCAGCTCTTAATACAAGCAGATTGATGAGAAAAAGAACGATGGTTTAATCACATCGACGTAAACTGCATGACTGGTTGGGGGAGGCATGCGGTTTTTGTTTTCTTTTGCGACTCAAACAGTGAGTAGTATGTGCTGATAACTTCCTGAAGAATTGTTTTCTCTCCCTGCAGCTTCATCATGGTCCTGGTGTGTCTAATCTTCAGTGTCCTGTCTACTATAGAGCAATATGCAGAGTTCGCCACCGGAACACTCTTCTGGATGGTGAGTACTGTCATTGTGCTGATATCCCAAACGTAAAACTCTTACAACCTCCAGAATCGTCCTCTTAAATCCCTGAACATGGAATTGTGTTGCATGTAAATGATTGTATTTAATGTCTGTTCATTGCTCCTTGTCTGCCTGCCCAGGGACTGCAGATGGAAATTAGCGAATATATAGATCTGACTTAAATCATTATACTTAATATATGTTTGAGATTAATGTTTTTTTGTGCATGGTCCTTGTTTTAATAAAGACTGATAATCAGTATGCATTGGTGTGTAGGGCCTTTAGAAACACATGCCTGATGACCGTCATTAAACAATAAATTCAGTTCATTGGCAGAAAATGGGCCATTTTTAGCATTTGTTGTCAAGCTAAAAAGCCCAACATTCACCAGTTTCATCTTCTCAAATATAAGGATTTTCTACCTTTTTTGTATTTAATTTCCCTGTAAATTGTTTTATTTAGGTTTTGGACCATTTAAAAGGGAAAAACAAGCATTTTATATTGTCAGATGGGCTGTGGGAACCTCTCCTTTTTCCCATCTTCTAAAAGAAACAATTATTAAATAGATTATTATAATTATTATTGTATGTATATATATATTATATGTATGTGTATATTTATTGCAGGACAAAAGACAAATCACAAACGGAACAAGATGAAGACAAGAACAGTGAATACAGGCCACAAGCACTGGTGATAATAATAACCACGATAATAATGATAATAATAATGAAAATCAGAAAAAAACCTATACTAATACTAATTCTACCTTTACAGCCACCAAAGCTATTATTATTATTATTATTATTATTATTATTAAGTCGATTAAAATAATAATCGCAGCCCACATAATTGCACATATATCGGTTGTTGAAGGTTGTATTACTCCTATATTGACAGAAGGGATGTAGTGATGCTTCCTTGACATCCTTGAATTTTCTTGTGTAAGTTTTCTTATATTAATGAAATTTCTATACCTTTTTTTTTTTTTAAGAGAAACTGAACCAAAGAGTGACAGTTGGCTTATACTATTATAACTGCACTGCAGTACCCTTCTCTATCCACATGATGGACACAGAAGATCGTGGCTGAGAGGGACTCCACCCGCCATCTTACACCTCAGCCCAAAGATATTACAAAGCTTAAAAAGACTAATCCCTTTCAGTTATTGCAAATAACATCACACAACACCTGGCAGCTTGTATTGCATTCATCCAAAACCCCTTACAGTAAGTAACTTGCACATATTGTACATTAATAGTGTGGGAATGCTCAGGAGTCACTGTTTTTAACCTATAGTGGTGACACTTGTTATGCAGAATCATTTGGCTCCTCCAGACTGTACTTGCTGGTAAATTGACCTTTTTTTGTGGCTTATTAGGCTATTAAGGCTGCTAAGTGATGCAATAAATCCAGGGCTTACAACAGGTAGAGACAATTTTGGCTGCTGCTGGAAACTCTACAAAGAGCTTGCATCATCTGTCTCTTGCCAGAACACTGGTTATAAATATACATGTAGCTAATGTGCACTCACACACAGTTTACACAAAAACTGTACAGACACACACACACACACACGTACCACCTCCTGGGTCCCGGGGGCAAACAGTGGACGGAGTGGACACTGTGTTTCTGTAAACTTCTGGCCAGTGCCCTTTGAAGTCCTACTGTCGTGGTTATTCATTTATTTTCACCCAAGAAGAGCCAAATACTCTCTCTCATTATCTCTAACTCTCGGTTTCCCTCTTTCTCTATCTCTCTCTCCACCCTCCACCTTTTCTTTCTGTTTCATTACTCAAGAGGCCAGCAGTAATCGGCCTCATAAAGATGTAGAGAGAAATTAAACACTTCTGCACACAAAACTACTGTTAGACTTTTCTCTTGATTTGTCAAACCCTGTCTATTTGTACACCTGGCTGTGTTGGGGTGTGCGTGTAAGCATGTCTAATAGTAATTCATGCATTTGGTTCAATATAAATTGTGAGATAAGATAGTACCTTATCTTCTGTGTGTGTGTGTGTATATATATATATATGAGGGGGTGGAGCCCAATGAATGGTGTCATTGTGGCATATAGTAGTGATAGTAGCTATACTTAGAAAGTTCAGGGTTAGCTGACATCTGTGAATCACAGGCTGCTTGTTTTGGATGGCAGAGGGGACATAAGTCCTTTAGGATATTTGGCCTTCAGGGCAGCTGCCAAACTAAAGCTGGCCAGACTGGACCGGAGGCACACAAGCATTCATACAGTACACACAAGCATATCACATGGATCTCTTCAATATCGTCTTTTCTGACCAGGTCTTCTTCAAAAGCTTTGTGAAGGTGAATCTAGATGTAAGTGACTTTGTGTGCCTGTATACGTGCACCTGGCTTGTAGTGGGAGACACAGGTGAAGCAATCTAATCACATTTTTTTTAATCTGTTATTATAATTCCCAAGCAGCTCTCTGAATGAGCTTCATCCTAGTCTGGCTTGACGAGATTATCACTGCGCAAACAGGCGGCTGTTTTCAGTAAACACGTAGTTGCCAGTTTCTGATACACATACAAAAATTTCCCAAAATCTGGGTGACCCAATTTATGGAATTATTGTGACTAATCCCATCAAATTCCCCAAATTCATGCGTTCCTTTGACTTTCAAATGTTACCCATATGTCAAAATTACTGAACTCGATGAATTGGTGATGTTTTGATCTTACTGTCTGCTTATAGATTTGATAGAATACTTATATCCACAATAATAATATCCCCCCAATTATAACAGCAGAAGCTTTGTATACAGGATGCAACTATCAAAAGTTCCCACCTTCTTTGTGAGTAAACTGTGCATAGTCCAGAATACAAAGAACTGTAGATAAAACCTCATCTGTTCGCAAAATTGACACCTTTCAGTCAGAACCGATTATACAGTCTTATATTACAGAAACAGCATCAGGGACTTGAAACACAGTCTGTTACTCTCCTACACAAACAATAAGGCTATGGCTGGCTGGTCGAGTTGTTATAGTCATCTTGGTTCCAGATCTCAGAATGTCTGCACACGTGATTCAAATTTAGATGAATAAAGTAAAACCAAATGGTAATTCAGTCTTATTATCAGGCTATGTTATATAGATTTACTGAACCATTTCTGCCTGTCTGTCTTCACTTCTGCCTCTTTATTCTCCTCTCTTTGTCTTTAACTCAGGGACAGAAAATGAGCAATTCATGGGGATGAATGAGGGTTATAGGAATCCCAGGCCAGGCAACTCAAGCGCAAAGCTGTAAACATAATTAATTAATGAAAATGGGCAAACTGAGAAATTCAGAGAGCAGCAAAAGGAATCTGTCCATCTGGCTGCCCCATCCACATGATAACCCTGATGGAGGCCTTTGGTTGATACATATTTAAAAAGTTGTTTTTCATAGTACTGTTGCAAAAGTATTACTAAATGTATAGGTCAGTGCATTTTCTCTTTGTGCTGACATCTTTGCCAGCCAAAATAGTGTCTGATTTGATTGGCAGGTCATTGTTTAGGGGCTCTGTGGTGCTGTGTTATTGCAGCAGGGCTCATAGTATTAAGTTTCATACAAGGGGTGGTCAGGGAGCAGCCAGTTCAAGCAATCAGCGGGATGACCACCCACATGGCCTTAGGTTTTAACAGACAGTAGAGTGACTAAATATTATGCATGCACGGTGGCCAGGAAAACGATCCCCGTCAGACGGGCATTATTAAGTCACAGAGGCTCACATGTATGCACATATTAGAAAAACAAATGGACAGTGGTACATATTGGAACACAATTTAAAAGCACCAACCTGAACTGATATGCAGGTGCGTATGATTATAATTTAAAATCAAGCCCTCATTTTTTTCACAAGTATCTTATCCTGCAGTGTGGCAGAAAGATTTACAATTATAACAAGATCTTATCGCCCAAGTAATGCATTTGATTGTTTAGCCTTCTTATCTGTGAGGCAGCAGTGTGACAGCATTTCATCCTGTGGCTTCAATCACTTAGCCATTGACCCTGTCTCAATATGAGCTGTCATCAGCCATGTTATCAACCTCCATTTTTCCTCCTGGGTGGTTGGGTGGTCTTAGTACTACTAGACCACCTAAGTGTCTCTGTCTCACACACCAGTCATTACCCATTCATATCATATTGTAAATCTTGGTGATTGATTAATGCTTTGAGATTAGTCTTAATGCGAGGCACAGTGTTATCAATGCTTTTAGATAATGAGACCTTATCTACTTCCACATCCACTCGTCCTGCATGCGCTTTACAATTATTGTTGCTGTACCAATGGATTAATGTAACCCTTGCTCTGTGTTTGCATTGTGCTCCACAGGAGATTGTGCTGGTGCTGTTCTTTGGCACGGAGTATGCGGTCCGGCTGTGGTCGGCAGGCTGCCGCAACAAATATGCAGGCATCAAAGGACGCCTCTGCTTTATCAGGAAGCCCATATCAATCATAGGTGCACCTGGAATTTTCTTTTGCTCCCATTTAATACAACGGATGTCATGTATTGTTCATGTAGATCAACAACTTAGATATTTCAAGCGATGTAAGGCTTTACTTTAGTACAATGTGTCCTTGAAGCTGAAATGATTGCAACCCTGATTTGATTTTTTTTTCTATCTTTATCTTTCATTACAGATTTGATAGTGGTCATTGCCTCAATCATTGTGCTTGGTGTAGGTTCCAATGGCCAAGTGTTTGCCACGTCTGCCATCAGGTAGAATGACTGTTTTGTTCTGCATTTGACTTCTTACTGATACATGTAGCTGTAAGAGGGATCAGGAGATGATGAGATGACGTTGTGTGTTGCAGGGGCATCCGTTTCCTCCAAATACTGCGTATGCTGCATGTGGATCGACAGGGAGGAACGTGGAGGCTCCTGGGATCTGTAGTCTTTATTCATCGACAGGTAGGTTGAATGAATTCAGGCTAATGCTAAAACTATTTGCTTGTTTTTTGGCATTATTTTCCTTATCACATATCGGATAGATCAGAATAGGACAATAATAAGTCATAACTCCTATCACTTAGCCTTAGTTTCTTCTATAGGGTGACTGCACAGACTTAACTCCACCTTCCTCCAAATGGCGATGCATGGCAGTCGTAGTATAATACACTTAATCACCGAACGCGTGATCCTCCTGGTGTAAATAATAAAAATGTACCACTGATGACATATAACTGAGCATACCGCCACTTGCTACCTAACCTGACTGAATGGTTTAGGGTGGATTGGAAGTGCTGACTCAGAGTTCTGGCAATGCCACAAGCCTGACTGATTGTAGACCATTGTATGGTTGGCTATAATAATTGCCACATTCCCGTTTATCCTTTTTGCTATGCGGAAGTTGGTGGGTGACCTAGCTGACACAAAGTGCACTATATGATGCCAACACTATTAGTTCTGAAGCAAGGCCTTAGAGCACTCATAAAAGTCAGGGAAATGTGAAGTGTAGCTCATGCAAACTCACGCCTCTACTCCCTTCACCACACGTGAGCGCGGGTAAGACCCAAACAGCACATTTGTTATTTGGGATGAACTAACCTGACACGTCTTACTAAATACAGAAGGATGAAGGTTGGCGTCAGTCAGCAGAAGCATACAGCGCGTCACTCACAGGTCATTTGAAACATACACGTTTGAAGTAACGCTGATGTGCACTGTCACCAACCTGGCTCTCTTAACCAGAGAACGTTCTTTCATTCAACATTTTGATAGTATCGCCTTCGGCTGACCGATCGTGTTTTTTCCAGGAGCTGATCACCACGCTGTACATCGGGTTCCTGGGCCTGATCTTTTCCTCCTACTTTGTCTACTTGGCGGAGAAGGACGCTGTGGACGAGGAGGGCAAGACGGGCTTCTCCAACTACGCCGATGCCCTGTGGTGGGGCGTGGTAAGCCAGCTTAACTAGAAAATAGAATTACATTTTACAGAAGAAGCAAGCCCTTCACTGATGTTTTTGTACTCTCAGCATATTTGTACGAGTATATTATCTGAATTTTGTCTTTTGCAATGCATATATTACTTGGATCCTTGAACGCTACTTGCAATTTACAACCTAGCCTCCACTCTTGAAAGGCCACATCACATGTAAAAAGACTTCTCTCTCGAAAGCTGCAACAAAAAAATCTGCACAATGGAATCTCAAGTGGAGTCTTAACTGGAAAAATGATTGAGATGGCTGGCCACCCTGGCTGGTCTAATTATTAATCTCCTTGTGTTTTTATTTTCCTCATTGGGTCTTTGTGGAGCATGCACGTAATGCTGCGACACTCGACACAGACGCAGGCGCGTTGATGTTTTTTGTGCGTAGAGCTGGTTTCGCTTATTTCCCTCTGAACAGAGGCTCAGGTTTCCACAGTAGTTAATTAAACATTTGAATTGAAAGCGCAGAGTAATGAGAAACCTATGGCAGCCTTGTGCAGGGGATCAGCGTGCCACAAAGAGACGGTAATAAAGCATTCACCTCTGGGCTCTTTGGCTCAAAGAACTTTTAGAGCACCAATATAAAGTGTCAGTTCCCTTAATTAAAACTTTAATTGTGGGATTACTACCTTTTTATGTAACGAGGGTTAGAGGGGTCACAGTGCTCCTCACTGCTCTATGGAAAGTTGAAGAAAAGCTGTCGTTGGTGTTGCTCTGTTCACAATGTCGAGAAAAGAAACGCGGTTGGGGATCTGCACTTTCTATTGTTTTTCTGAGACTGTAGACTTGAGAGTCATGATATGCCATTACAATGGCTTTGGTCAGGTTTGTGTGTGTGCAATGAGATTACGTTGATTGGAGGATGCTAAACTCTCCCCCCCCCCCCCCCCCCCCCCCCGTCTGTATTCCTTCTCTTGGCATGATTTCCACATTCGGATGTGCAGGTGCAGGGCACAGCTGGAGGACAAGCCAATGCCATGATTCATATCCCCTTCTCTCTCCCTCCCTCACCTTCCCTGCCTCTCTCCTTCTTTTGCCAATTGCTGACGGTTAGGTAATGGCTGTTTGTTTTTAACAACCTGTCTAACTTCAACCAGGACAAAGCATAAAAACGAGACAATTAGGAAAATGAGATCTGCTAAACTTGATGTTTTGTAGTTGTGGTGCTTATGTACAATTTGAATTGGGTACAATCACTCAAACAGTATGTATTCATGCAGATCAGCATTCATATAAACATGCATACAGACATGTACACACTTACACATATTCAAAGACCAGGTCTATGACCTTTGTGTAGACATGAGGAGGTTTTTGCCACACACCCTACATTGTGAATAAGAGGGGTGTCTTTGAGTAGACCATTCCACTCTGATGGTCAGGAGGACATTGTTTAGTCATCGGATTTGTGGACGAGGGATTAAATCCCCCAACACTCCTCCCGCCCCCAACATACACCCAGCCACCCTTCCCGCCCTTGCTCCTTCTTTTTTACTCCCAAAGCCCTTTTAAGTATCTCACCTTACATCAGCCGCTTTGTGTTTGCGCACAACGGCGGCGATACTCCATCGACGCCCGCGGTAAGCCAAGTGAGTTCTGAATGTGTCAGAATTGGCTCGGCTTTCAGAGTGGGTGTACATGCAAATGCAAGAGGTATTTGTCCCCCCCCCCCCCCCCCTCTCTCAGACCGGCAAATTCCTACACTCACTGAGGATTAGTGGGTTGGGAATCTTATTCCCTTTGAGGAGCAAGAGCCTCAAACGCCCCCGGCCATCGCTGACAGTTGTGGAACGGGGCCAGAACGGCTTTATTGTCCAACTCTTGTTATAGACTGCTCTGGTGACGCCTTGCATTGACTGACATTTTCATTATGTCAGTTTGTTACAAATTAGAGTGAATGTTGATATCTCTCTGAGTACAACTATACATTTTGACGTGTAAGGAGGAATTATTTACATCTATTTTACATTTTTATCAGCTGCATCGATGGTTAAGGAAAGGATAAAGGTACCCTCCGGTTTCACGGCTCAACCTGCGATGGTGTGGATTAAATTTAGCTTTTATCACATCAGCCTCAAATGTCTTGACCTGTTTTGCATCAGTGAAGGGCCGTGTGCATTTCAGGATTTTTCTTTCCGTCACACATATGCCTACAATCTGCTAATGATCCTCTAAATAGATATAAGAGGAACTTCATCCACTCTCTGTCTTTAGGTGACTGTCACCACCATCGGCTACGGAGACAAAATTCCTCAAACGTGGATTGGCAAGGCCATTGCCTCCTGCTTCAGCGTCTTCGCCATCTCCTTCTTCGCTCTGCCTGCTGTAAATATAACTTTAATCTGAATCACGTGAAACTCACGACCAGAAAGGAAAGATTTATTCAAATGTTTTGTTCCCATTCGTCCAAATCTTATTACTTTGTTGACTTCTGTTTTGGTCAGGCATTACTCTCTGCATTGAAGCACAGTTCAACCATTTTTGTCTCTAATCTTTTTTTTTTTTATAAATATTGTATACAATATATATATATATATATTTATATATTATTATTTTTTGTGAGATTCTGGATCTACAATCCTAACGTCCACTTACTGTTCCAACTTTAATATGACAGGTTTTCTTACGACTTGATTATTTCCAATCAGGGTATCCTGGGCTCAGGGTTTGCCCTGAAAGTCCAACAGAAGCAAAGACAGAAGCACTTCAATAGACAGATCCCTGCTGCAGCTTGCCTCATCCAGGTACATTTTTGGCATTCAGCTTTACGAAATGTAGTGTTGTAATCCACAAAGTATATATTAAAATCTAGGTCACAAACAATGATTTAATAGTAGACCCATGACCACTTTCAAGAAGTTGCCAGTGAAAGACAATATTGGAAACTGAAAAGAAAAAAGTAACGGTGTTTCAATCAGGAGAGACAAGTGACTGATTAGTAGTTAACATTTATTATGACAGATGATGCGTTCATGAGTTACGCAGAAATTATTTGGCGCTTGAACTCGACAAGGAGATTTGTGATCGCGTTGCGATTGCCCTGAGCGGCAACAATATATAAATCCCCCTGAGGAGTCCAGACACTGGTGGTGGTGGCTGGAGGTTCTGCTGGAGTTGGCTGGAGGTTCTGCTGGAGTTGGCTGGAGATGCTGATGGAGTGCTGAATCTCCGAAGACGGATGGTGCTGGGGAGGAGGAGGGTCGCATGAAACAGCAGCAAGAAGCTGGAGGCGGGGATACAGCACATTTAAAAGGAGGCAGCAGCAAGCTGATAGGCTAACGAAGAGGGTGTGACTCAGCTGTTAGACAGCTGATAGAGTCTCTGACAGTGACAACCGAATAGAGAATGTGCTGCTTAGTGAGGGAGCAGTACGAGAGAAAGGCCTACGAGCCTAAGCGTGCAGGGATAGTCTTCCTGTCTGAACTTGCGCTAGAGCTTCATTTGTTGTCTGCAAATTTCTGCTGTGCCATGGAAAAGGTGAGCAGTATCCCACTTGCCAAGAGTGAAATGGTAGACAAACAAGCAGCTATCTTGTGTCAAAGCTAACCATTACAAGGATTACAATTACCCTTAACACAGAGAGACACAACCGCAGACAGTTTAGACACCTGTGACACAAAGACACCTACATTTCTGCAGTGCTTTACATGTGACTAACAAATCACAGTACAACAACAGTACAAATAAGTTAGGGTTAGTTATAGTCTCAAACAATTGAGACTAATGCACAAGAATAAAAATAAATGAATAAATATATTTACAAACAGGAATTTGTGTGGAACACGACAAATAAACGCTAGCAACAGAAATGTAAAAATGTAAATGTTCAGTATTTGTTCACACATCGCTGAATTTGTGGCTCATATTGTAGCGTCACTGGCTAATGGTTCCTAATCACTGGCTTGCTATCCTATGGTTGGTTCTAATTTGTTATTGGGGGAGTAGAAGAAAATATGATATGTGCATCAACTGACTAACACAAATTCTGCCCTCCTCAGACACTTTGGAGGTGCTATGCAGCAGAGAAACCAAACGGCTGTGATATCACATGGAAAATGTATGTTCTAACTCCAGAGACCGTCACCACAGTGGAACCTGAAAACTTCAGCCCTCATGTCAGGATACTGAACATATCGGTAATTATCTCAGTTCAACTTATATTCAGAGCAACGGGTATTTTGTGGCTCATGTTTTGTGCAGTTTTCAGGAGTGATTGATTTACTTTCCTCAACAGAACAGGACAAGCCTTCTTTTTGAAACCACTCTCATGTCCTTAAATATAAAGTATGTCTTTGACGCTGTGGGCATTGTGACATGCTGGCTTTGAATTCAACCAGGGACATTTTTCACATCTTTTTCTCCTCCACTGTTTATTGTGGCTCTTACCTTTGATCCATCCAATAAAGGTGAAATCCCACCCAGAAAAAAAGTAACGGCGCTCATTTTACTGGTTGTAGACGTCTCATTTTGAATAAACACATGTGGTATTTCTCATATGTGAGAAGAACATTTTATTCTTAAATAACCCTTCTAACCTGAGGTGAGAAACATCAAGAAGTCTACAAAAGAGTGTTGTCAGAAAAAGTCGTCGGACTGTGAAACTGCGGTGGAGGGTGGGGTGGGGGGAGATTTGCATATGTCCGGCCCACACTGTATTGTCTCCTTGTGCAGCTCACCTTTCACAATAATATTAGCCATGTTGTGTCCCGAGGCCATACAGCATAAAAGGGCAAGTTAAGTTCCCACAAACGTACACGCACACGGAAGGACACACACCTCCCCCCAAGGCCTGACTCCACCAGGATGACTCGAGGCCTTTGTCTCCGCCGGACAAAGACTCAGTGAGTTGAGATGATGTCACCGCGGCCTTTCTCATGGGACTAAACCTTTGTCTAGTAGAACAACAACAAAAAAATCTTTGTGTAGCATTGAACCCACATGTATTGGGAAGAATGACTGCTGCTCTTTTCTGCTTCAGCATGTGACTTTCTCTTCTGACTCGTCTTTCCCCTTTCCCCGTCTCTAAAGATTCCTCTCCTGTTTCTTCTCTGTTTAACAAACCTATTTCTCTCCTTCTTTTTCTTCCCTGCTCTTCCCATCTCTTTTTTTGCATATCATCCTCTGCCCCATCTCTGCCTCGTCTATTTCTTTCTGATTCATTAATATTTTTTTCTCCCTCTCCTCTTTATATCTAACTCGGTCTCTATTTCTTTGTCCCTTCTCACTATTAAACTCAGAGTCTGTTACAGTTTCTTCATGCCCTTCCATCTTTCTCTCTCTTTCAGTCTTGTGACAGCCCCCCCCCCCCTCCAAATCACTCTCTCACTCTCTCCACTAATGAGTCATTGAAATTGGGTATTTGGATTGAACTGCTGGCCAAAAGTCTGATCCACTGAGTCCAAATAATTGAGTTTCCATAAAGGCCATCGTCCATGATGTTGTTGTGGGTCAGAGGGTCTAAAGATTGGACTGAAGGCACCATTTAGGCAATATTTAGTTTGCAGAAACCCGCTGACTCACACATCCGATAGCTATGATCTCAAAGAAACTGAGATTTAACATGTAGGCTACCGCTGATGTCACCAGCGTGCGAGCACACAATTTGGTAGGAGAATGTGAACTATACAGGTACTAAAAGAAAACAATGTGATTTTGTGTATCAATGTTTTTGGCTTAGCATGGCTTTTTAACACGATGCTAAAATGGCTGGATAAATTCACATTCGCAAGTTTCCTTGACAATGTGTCACACCTGAAACGTATTCAAGTGTTCTGTGTTGTTAACAGGCTAGCACTTTGAACAAATAATATCCAGCTATAGTGCAAGAAATCTTGATGTGCATTTTTAATGGAAGCAGGAAGACTTATTGTAAGTCCTTCTCATAATGTACAGCATTGGAGAAAAGTAAACAACCAGCAGTTTCAATGAAGATGTTCATAAAGCTAAGTGAAGAGGGTTGGTTTCGGTTACAAAAAGTGGCTGCTTTGTCTCCATATATTAACGGTTTTGCTGGCACATTGTGCCTCTATAATACTATTGGCTCAAACTTCAGTGTGAACTCTTTCGTTTGTGAGATTAAGAGACGGTCCAAATCGAATAAAGTCCTTCTTGCCACAACAGTCCCATACTGACATTCCTGTCTGCACAGATAATACACAAAATACAGAAACAAAAGAACAAAACATGATAGGCAATGAATGGTTTTCTCAAACATTATGAAACAGTAGCTCCACGCGTGAACCCCTGTTTTGTTTGTCTCCCAAAATAATATGCAGCACCTGCAAGGCTGTGTGTCCAGACTGATCTCTGGCTACACAAACTGGGTATTGGGATGTTGAATGTCACCTGTCTAGTCGATGAAGGTAGAATGGTCCCAACTATATACTAATTATCAGAGGGAATACGTGAAGGAAAGGGTCATGTGAGGAAAGGTGTATGTGAGGGTCACTTCTGAGGTTCACAATTCTTTCGATTATTTTAAACTATTTACACAACATATCAGAAAGGCTCTTTAAAGATTATTGATTATGATTACAATTTCTCATGATAGTCACACACTTCTTGTTTATTAACCGAGTTGTTGTTTCCTCTGTCTGTCAGAAAAGGGGGACCAAGAGAAGGTTGAAGCCCAGAAGTAACTGCTCTATGGGTGTGGCCTCAGAGAGGGCCGTATCGATCCCCCAGATCACCCTCGATCACATTGATGACTCCGAGGAGAAGAAAGATGCCTCTTTTTCCCTGGAAGAGCCAAGAGGTGCTGTTGAAGGTAATATACTTGCTTTTATGTTACTGTAATGTACAGTATCCAAACTGATATCAAGTATATAAAGGGTTCGAGTCACACACTCATTATTCAGTCTGAGATCCACTAATTCTAGTCCTCCAACTCAGTCCAAGAAAAATCAACTCGCCAAGATTGAATTGGTTGAATAAACTGACTTTATTTTGGACGTCTTCATGAATGAACTTCATCTCAGAATGCCATGTTCTATGTGAGTTACTGCAGTGATCTGTTCCTCTTGATATATAGTACATCTTATTTTTGATGAACTATTGTATGCTGAGGGCCTTGGAAATTCATTATTTTTATAAGCTTTTTTTTTTCTTCCCCCCACTGTTTTTGCATTTATGACATTTTTATATGGCCAACTCCATGATGGATTACATTTTTATGGCAGTTGATTTAAAAGTATTAGTTGTTAGTTCGTACTTTTGTTTTGAATGTCTTTGAAAAAATACAGTAGATACACTTGAGATAGTTCTGATAATGTTAACAAATCTAATCATATACTTATTTTTACACATTTTGCCTCGAGAAAACATTTTACAAGGCATTCACACTTTTACTGTGTTGGGTGCTGACTGCTCTTCCTGCTGCTGCATGGCTGAGATCGCACTCGGCCATCTCATTAGTTCATTCTTTGTGGAGCTATGTATTGGTAAAACATGATACATGTGTGAGCAAATCTGGCAGTGATTACATATATACTGTATGCTATGTATACATGCTGGTGTAAATACAAGTAAAGCCTCACAGAGCTTAAACTTAGACTTTCATTATCATGTTATCATTGTTGGTCTTGAAGAAAGAAGTAAATACAGATAGACAACCTCTTTCAATGTGTTTTTTTGGAGCTAATCTTTTCGCAAAAGATTGCTGTTCGGAGACCTTAAAACAACATGGGATGAGTTGTTATGTGCTGGTTCCTCATTTTCACACAGTAAATAGAGGCCCTATCCTGATCCGCTTAGACCCCAAGATGGCTGCCAGGTGTCTTCAGTAGTGCACATGGAAGCCATTTCAGTCTCAGTGGTGATTAGAGGTCATGGTTACAAGCTCTTTACTGCCTCGCTTGTCCCCTTTGCCGGCCACAGACACTCAAACTAGGCTTAATTGGAAAAGAAAACTTTAAAATGCAGACTTGTTATACTCATTGAAGATCACCAATATTGCTGCAGTCATGCCAAAGCCAAGTTGTGCTATCTTTTTGTCAACTGGCTGAAAAAAGCTCGGACAAAATAATGATGTTGGTTTCAGTACCCAGATAATTGTGGTTCTTAAGTGTTGACAGCACTTGTACATAGCAATAGAAACTATGTTTTTTAAAATGCCAGTCTATACACAGTACTTGATCGATGGCTGGTTGGTTAAGGGGGCAGTGGTTTAACTTCCTGTCTTAAAAGCCATCCCCGCCAAATGAATTAACCCAGACTCCAGGTTAATAAATGCACTTTATGAGTTTGTTTTTAGGTGTGCCATCATAAAAGGAACTGGAGTGACACAAACTTGACATAAAGGCAGACCATCACTGGAGGAGAGACCACTTATGAGGGGAAATGTTCTTTAGTTTCCAGCTTAATTGGGTGGATCTTAGATAATGAAGGAAAACACATGTCTTAAGTTCATGTGAAAAAGCAGTCAAATAAAACTTTATGTCAAACCAGTTAGTTTGCACATTTTATCCAGTATTCATTGTCATATTTACTAGCAACAAAACAAGCTGTCAACATGCAGATCTTATTATTTAAAATAATGTTTTGCTTTTATAATCATTAAATCAACATAAACACACATGCTGGGACTGTACAGTGGAAAAAGGAATTGGCCAAGCTGTGGATGACATGAAACCATGTCAAGAAGCCTGCAGCCTGCTGTCAGTAATGATGATGAGTAGAGTTGAAACAGCATGGGACTGTATGATCTCTGCTTTAGATCCAGCCATAAAACAGACATCTGCAATGTCAACTGTCCACACCAGAGCCCCTGCTTTTTTATTTATTGTTTAAACCACCACTGTTTCAAAGAGTACTATAAGCCTAACAGGTATTAGATTTATTTTGTTTAGTTTTATTAAATGCTTGTCCTAAATAGCAAACTGGTTTAATTGAGATTTTGCTGCTGGGGTTTATATTGTGAGTCTGCCAATAAAAACTGCATGTAATGAAGATTAGCTTTTGCAAAGTTTTGCTGAGCGAAGTTTAGACCAGTATGTTTATCATTTGCTAAACTTTGCTTAGCAAATGATAAACATACTGGCCTCTCATGTACATAGATATATGCATACATACATACATGCAATTGTCTTACCTAAGCGTGCAAAGGAAGTGGAAACGAGTCCAAACTGAAGGAGTTGTTCACTTGCAGCCCAAACCGGCTGGAACAGAGAGAGCTGATGGGTCCAACAGTATTGGAGATGAGCTTTAGACAGTCAGACATAGATATGCACACACACTCATGCACTCACACACAACAGAATACATAATCTCCTTGCAGAGATAAACACATTCTTTGGCCATGATATGGCAAATCTTTGAGCAAACAGTAGAGTGGTGTCTCGGTCCACCTGGTGAACGCAAGTCCAACACATTAAAGTTGCGGGCCGGACAGCTAAACTCACTGTGAGAGCTTAGGGGTGCTTAGGAGAGCTGTAGATTCTGGTGATAATTCACTGCAGGTTCATCACAAACAAGCCCCTTCACCTTGTCACATTGTTTTCACATTGTTGTTTGATGCTTGAAATGATTATAGCTTCTTTAAGTAAATACATTAAATGGAGGTGCATGGCAACACATTACTTGTTGTTAAAAGTGACTACTTATACAGAAATTCTAACTTATTCTAATTCTAAAGTACATTTTCAGGCTGTTTCTGGCCCAGAAATGAATCCCATTTCATAAAAGGAGAAACTAATTGTGCAACAAAAATGCTGTTGTGCTGCAAAGCAGGAACTCATGGGGATTGTTGATGACATAAGTTGGAATGACGTCAGTAATATAAATTTCCGCTTTTCTTCGCAGGAACCTCCGAAATGTTTGGACAAACAGGTGAGTCCTTCCTATCACAACTGAGGTGCACTAAATGGGATTTCCAGGGTTTATGACATTTTGTTCCAGAGATGATGTCAACACATATTTTAGTGCCTCAAGTTTCCTTTTCATAATCTTGTATGTTAAGGCATGAGCTGTACCAAGAAAACAGGAATTGGGACTCTTTTACCTGTTATTCCTATAAACTAAAGCACAAAGGCTGAGTACATAGTGTATATGTGAGCACTGCACTGTCTAACCACTAGCCCCTGTCACTGGTTAAGTACTTCATTTTTCACTCCTATTAAAAAGTCCTCTGTGTTAATCATTAGCTAGCCTGCCTTTTTAATGTGGCCCAGACAGTATTTTAATTAGACTCGCTGGCTGGCTGGGCCTTTGTCCCCAACCGGACCAAACCAGAGCCAAGCAGGGAGACTCAGACACTGGTCCTGGGTTGACCTGGCCTGTTTTCTTTACTGGGTGCCCTGCCAACACCACGGGTGAGGAACATGGCTGGCCTGGCTCGGAATGGACAGGGGCCTGTGGGGATCTGGACTAGGACACTAAAGAGAGGGAGGGAGGGAGGGGTGTGGAGTTGGTAAGCTGCCATTGTGGAGCTCCAGTAGTCAGAAATAAACTGGTCATTGTTTGATTTAGTCAGTGTCCGGCTTATCGCTCCACTTATCTGTCTGGCCACACCCACCTCCCAGTCTGTGAGAATCTCTCAATGGAGCGCGCTCTCTCGCTCTCTCGCTCTCTCGCTCTCTCGCTTGCTGTACTTCTGTCTTTTTTCCCCCTGCATTTGTTCCGTCTTTCTCTCTCTCCCTCCTGCCCTTGACTCATACTCTCCAAGCCAAACACGTTTGCACTGATGGGCCAGATAAAACTACATATTGTTAATAAACCCTTATCCTGTTTGTGTAGCCGATAAGCCAGTTCACGTCTCCTTCAGTGAGCTGAGGTTGAGGCTAAAGGTGGCTCTTGTTAGCTCTGGTCACCCTCCCCCCCCCCCCCCCCCCCCCCCCCCCCTTCTCTCTCTCCCTCATCAGCTTCTCTGCTTCCGGATTGGACAATGTTAAACAAACTTGATGATGGAATACAAGAGAGGCTGAATGGATTTAGCTTGAATTGGACTGGTCATTCATACAGATTTGCCTCTCCATTCTTTATCACAATGGAGGCCTGGTGGTTTGGTGGAGAGACATGTCAAACTCAGACGCTGACAGTCTGGCTGCAGGTCAAGACCTCGCTACACATGTTGTTCTTTGCTGTTGTTTTTAGCAACATGCCAGCAGCCGGCCAGCTGCACTGTTGAGCTGGAGCTCTGCAATTTCTGTTTCCTCATACAAACTGTTAAAAATATGTAACACACACACTTTTTCCCAACTGAAATAAGATAATTTCACCCTAGATTTACCAAAGATTTCCATCCTTTTGAAAACCTCCTTGTTAATTCAACAATTTAGCATTTCTATTGTGCACCAAACAGTTAAACAATGAGGACTGATTTCTTCTTCTTTTCCCTTCTTCTCCTGTCTCTTAACTATTTTTCATGGCATCAGGCCGTCCTCAACATTCTTGGTCGTCTTTCACTCTGAGCTGCCCTGGCTCCCCAGGTATCTTTCTGTTTCCTTATTTCTGCTTTTATGTTTCTGATACTGACACTTGAATATATTCGCACTTCTCAGCTTACTTGGACTGCATATTTGTCATTTGTCTTTGTCTTACAATTTTACTATTATTCAACATAGCACATGAAATTAATTCCTTTTTGATGTAAACAACTATGTGCATCAATATTTACTTGAACGTTTGTTGTCAAGTAAATTGAAAAAAAAAAATACAAGTGCCCTGGAATTACTATCTGTTATGTCTGTCCTTTTGCAGTGAGGGGGAATCATGATCACAGCATCGACATCTCCCGCGCCAACAGCTTAACAGATGAGCTGGACTACATGACTGAGAACATTCCCCTGCCAGTGGTGAAAGCTAAGTAAGTCCCAGAAAATGTCCCTTCTGCTCTTCTCTGGAGCCCCCGTCTCCCTCCGATCCATCACCCTATGCTGACCTCCGTTCTTTGATACATATAATAC
The DNA here is from genome assembly GCF_050575085.1 of Anarhichas minor. NCBI lineage: Eukaryota > Metazoa > Chordata > Actinopteri > Perciformes > Anarhichadidae > Anarhichas > Anarhichas minor. The sequence continues at coordinate 11,678,884 of NW_027466457.1, forward strand.
TGATTTCCCTACTTGTCGGTTGTACCTAAAGGCCTTTTGTCAGACCAGAGAGCCCCTCTAGCTGCTCTCTAAATGAAGTTGTTTTGTTGAACTCTCTTGAGGTTTAAAAAGACTCTCGAGGGCCAAGGCCATATCAGGTACAGAGAGTTATAAAGGGGATTATCCCTTTAGTCTTGAGGGAAATGTCAAAGAAATCCCTCTCAATAGGTTGTAGGACATGTTAAGGTACCGGATGGCTTGTCACCACATGCCCTCATAGGATTGAGAATTCACTGCTGCTGTTTGCTGTGTGAATTGTGAATACATGTCGCTTCCTCCGGCTAACCCGCTCATTCAAATGAGCTTCATTAATGTCAACCAAAATGTAATTCTGATGTAATTCTTTTTCTTTGCTTCCTGTTTTGACGTGCCGTAGCAGAGCAAATTAATGACTGCTATTATTTCTTTACTAACTATTGCTTTTTCACCATTATCAACAGACCAGTCCTCCAACGTTGTGCTTTCACAAGTTTACATTATCAACAGTTACTACGAGTGTTCACAGACAATATGTCAACGCTATTGTTTGGCTTAATTCCAGTTGGAGACTGCTGGAGTACCTCTGCCACTGGGACTGAGTTATGTAGCATCATTGCATACAGATTAGGGGATTATATACTTAGCAGGCAGGTAATACCAAGTCCCATAGGACAAAATGCAGAAGGTTTGAGGTTTCAGTAGATTATGGGCTTTAAAAAGGTCTCAATGCTACATGGGGCTGCCATGTAGTTGATGTGTACGTGGTTTGATCCCTTTCATTATTAATGGATAATGGCTTTATGAAGATTGAGAGATGTAGTTTGAGTGTTGCGACGTTGACATGCAGTGTTTTTTGTATTTATGTTACATTAACTCCTTTGTATGTTCTTGTAGTATATATTTACTATATTTTAGTTCATTTGGGTCAACAGAGAGTTGGCTTTATTGTTTTTTTTCCCCGTGATGGGTGTTTTGGTGGTTCCAACATACTGCATGTAGGTTTTTTTCAATGGACTGAAATGGATTTGATGTAATATCGACACAATGTGGTCCTTACTATGCACCATACTATGTATGCAGCATTCTCCCTCCGTTGGCCTTGCAAATCTAGGATTACCTCTGCTCTACTCACCTCCATCTCTGGCCTTTTGGCCTATTCATTCTACATTCTCCTCTCTGTGCCCTCTTGAAAACAAAAAGCTGAGTGCACCTTTTGTACTAAGGAACAAAGCGTGATTACCATATAGGGTGCAACCTTACACAGTTCCCCCTGAATTTCCAGTTGTAGTTCTAAATATTTAAAGGGAGATAAAATGCTCCCCACTCACAGACGATCATGTACATGTAAAAGCATTAACCTCACAAACCTCTACAGTAAACCGAGAGTAATGAGCAGCAGAACGGTTCTTGTTTCTCTTGCAGCGTGACTGTTCGTGGCACTGGTCCAGGACTCTTTCTCCACCAAGCACTTGAATTCCACAAGGCACTGTACTTCGTTCTTTCTTCTCTCTTTTTCCACTTTTCCCCAACTCCCCATCCTTCCATCCACCCTGATCTTATCTGCTGGTCAAAGGGAGACCGTGAAAAATGTAATCCTTAACATACCGTGACTCGCACTACCCAAACTCTTATTAATCATTTAGAATTTGATATGTGCGCCACTCCTGGAAAATGTGATTACAGTTTCTCATATTTTATTTTCTGGGCTGTTTTTCTCTTTTTAAATGGAACCCTTTTTTCTCTTTTTTTCTGATGCAGGCTTGAACCTTCCTAGCATAGCCAAACTTTTGTTTTCACACGTAATAACTATACTATTTTAGTGTATAAAATGATGGTGGCCATCCTTACATCAAGGAAGGTAACTGAGCCCTAATTCACTGTGGTAATGTGGAAAGAAATTCAATTATTTAGCACCGGGGCCCGTTTAATATTGGGTTTCGAAACGCACCCCTACCTTTTTAGATAACGTGAAAGGATATTATATTCAATATCTGCCAATAAATCCCCCTTAATGTTACACACTGTTCTTTTAATCAATGCACTAATAACCGAATCCAGACTTATTTTCCTTTCTCTGTTCATGTGAATGAGCCCGAGAATGAGGCTGGACTGAGGGCTGGGAGGCGGGGTTAAAGGAAACACTTGTGCGCTTGCTCTTTGGGCCCAGTGATGCAGAAGATCACCATTAGATTCGTGTACTTTTTTTTACTCTGAAGTCAAACTTTTTTTGCTTCATGTCCCACTGAGCAACTTTCATAGGAATGAATGGGGCGCTGCCTCCAACAGTGTATCCAGTTATCTTTATACATCCATGCGTTAACTTGACTGACTAACGACTCATGTGACTACCGAGTGACTAGCCACCCACGTGACTACCTCCTGTGGTGGTTTAACCCATCCACCTCCTCTCCCGTGCGTCCTGTGTAGACTATCAGTTGCTATGCCCAAAATGCAGTTTACTGCTGTAGATGTTCATGGTTGTGGTCCTATCTATACACTTTTTGGGTAGTTTAATCTGCAGCAATGCATTATATATTATAAAACATCATATGTTTGTAGCTGTGAGATCTTTAAGGTATCTCTGAAAAGTCAAAAACTGACCTTTTTTCAGCTTTGTGATGATGCATTGTACAGCTGTTTTTAAATAGTTTATTTAAAACTTTATTTATAGAAGTATAAAGTTGCACAAAATGGAAATACTTAAGTAAAGTAGTAAAGTACTTAAGTACAGTACTTGAGTAAATTGTTGTACTTATTACATTCCACTGCTGGCCTCAGCAATGCCGTTGCCATACATCATGAAATGACTGATAGAGTTAAGAAAGGAGTGTTTGGATTCAAGTTACGCTAAGATAATAACGAAATGTTTAGACGTGAATGTAAACACAGATGAGTTGAGGAACTGCAAGGTGATAGGTTACATCTTGACACCAGCTACCACGCTCGTTACGTCAAAGTGACACTGAAAGCTAAAGTGCTCCCGAAGTGATACTTCAAGTGTGAGCTTAACATGTCACGTTGGAGCCCTTTTTCTCTTAACAGAAGATGGCGCTACTCTTTTACAGGCAACGCACTGCTGCAGTACGCCATAAAACACCCCGTAGTCTGTTGTTTCAGGGTCATTGTCATTCATGCAACCTTTGGTACAGTGAACTATTTTAAAACATTCCATGCCACAGTTCATCTTATACAGTTAAATACAGTATAAACATGCCTTCAGATTTTTTGCCAGTCAATTAATAATTAATGTCCCGTGAAGAGATGTAGGAATCATCTGGACATTATTTTTTTAATTACTTTCATGGTAATGCGATGGGGAATTCATCGTGTAACCTCCCGGACACGGGTACATGTACATTTTTGTGTGTGTGTGTGTGTGTGTGTGTGGGACCTCTGGGTGTTGATGCCTTAGTGTGTGTGAGAGTGAGTCTTCCAGCTGCAGAGACAGACAGTGTCTATATGTATCAACTGCGGGGTTGCTGTGCCCATAACTCAGCTGTAAACAGCCGAGCTCAGATTTGGGCCGTGCTGGGCACATCTCCAGGCCTGGTTTTGTTTTGCTCCTGGTGTCACGCCACCAAGGACAGCGCTGCCATTTGGCATCCTTATCTGGATATCTGCAGACAGCTACCAGATCCACCCGTACTGCCTGAGGCGATCTGCACGCACACACACCGGATCAGTTTTCTGTTGTTTTATATCCAGGAATTGGAGTGTCTCCACACATCTGACATGAGCTGGCACTTTGCTCGGTTTAGCTTGGTGCTTGTTCAAGCAGCCTCTTATTCTTCATCTCTGCTACCTCGATCACTTTTATTTCTCCGCGGCAGCACTGGCTGGAACTTTCCATTGTTTGTTTGGCTTTACGGAAGCACACTACCCCCAAAATGAGTGTGTGTGTGTGTGTGTATTTGTTAACATGTGTGAGAAGCATCAATACAGCTGGCTGTGACGTCTCTGGGCTCCTGAAGAGGAAGTGGTGCAGGGCAGTGTCCGCACGCAATCATGTCTTTTGCCCCTCTGAACCCAAAACATAGACACACACACACCTACACAAACACACATCTGGCATCTGGATAAATCTTTATTATAGCCTCGTTTGTTTGTTTAAAACCAGCTTACAGTGATTTGTTGGACTGAATGAATTATCTCAAATAGAAAAAAAAAAACAACTAACATAAAAAAACAACAGCACATTCACTTGTTCCACAACCGTCAACATCCTATTTCCCTTTTTGCTGTAAACACTTCACACTATCGCTATTTGTTTACTTGGCCCTGTGTAAATGAGGCTTGATTTTTGTTAGGGTTCGGTTTTACGTGATGCAGTGTGGGGGTACAGCGGTACATTTTCAGGACGTACATTTTCTGACAATCACTGGTTAACTGTATAATGAAATCACAACAAACCCCAGCGGGGCTCCTGATCCTAAATCCAAGTACACTTATTGGGCCCCAAACAGAGGAAGGCCGTGTTTAGCTGATTGCACTGATTGTGTCCTCTCTCTCTCTCTCTCTCTCTCTCTCTCTCTCTCTCTCTCTCTCTCTCTCTCTCTCTCTCTCTCTCTCTCTCTCTCTCTCTCTCTCTCTCTCTCTCTGAAACAACCTCCCCCCCCCTCCGTTCTCTGTATTACTGCATCGTGTCTCTGCCTCTCCATGTACCCAAAAGATCTGTCCTGCTTTTTTTCTCTGTCTAGCAGCACCAGATCAGTAATGTCTGTCATCTTGTGACCTGAGGCAGTCGGCCCTTTCCTCCCTGCTGGGTGTGTCCAGGTTCTCCGCCCTCCTCCTCCTCCTCCTCCTCATACTTCTCGTGTCCTCTCAGACCTGTAAAAGCCTGCATGGGCCACCTGCAGGCGGCCCTTAATTAGTTCCCCCTCTTACAAGCTAGCCAGAGATAAACAATGAAAACCCACTGCAGCGCCACAGGAGGGATTGCAGGCAGAGACACATGCATCATGGCCTGTCCTCTTCAAGTATAGGGGCCTCTCTCTGCTGAGCAACTGGCGTCTTTTGTGCAGAGTTCTGAACAAATTGACTTTTTGTCTGTGTGGCCTCTGTACGCCTGTCCTCTACACTGTACTCTGATATTGATGACACGGAGGGGTGTTTCAAACATATGGTGTTTAGTCAAAAGACAAAAAATCTAAAATGCATTCATGGTGTCTGTCACAGAAGTCTTTTCAAACCTCAAATATTTTCACTTTGACAAATGTTTTTGATACAAGTTCCACATCACGCCCCCCCCCCCCCCCCCTCCTCCCCCCCTCCCCCCTCCTTCTCCTCAGCATTCTGCTCCCAAACATGTGCTGACCACAAAGTTATTTTATGGGGCTTTATGCAAGTTTCAACAGTGAATTTAATGTGAAAATATCCAGCAAATCCTCTTAATATTTTTGGCTTTACTGCCAAGTATTAGAATGACAAACTAGACAAGGCAGGGGCCCCACTTTGGGCACATGCACACACACACACACACACACACACACACAGACAAACGGATGGGGATAAGATCCGTGGCCTCCTGCCCTGCAGCAAGAAAAGCTGCCTGGGTGCTGCTGCTTTATGAAAAGATAGAGAAAGAAACGTAGAGAGAAAAGAACAAATTGTGCCCCAGCTTCTTGACTTCCTGCCAATTTTCTAGAGCATAAAAAGAGACAGAAAATAGTCTTGGTTCAGTAAAACAGCCACACACTGATTCATATTGTGTGGACGACAGAGTCGTGCATTGAGGGATTCAATAGTTTATCTCGTTACACACTCCGGGCTTTTTATGTGATTGCTGACCTCCACTCTACCTTTATTCACTTGGACGCATTCAAATAGTTTAATTGCTCTCGCTTTTCAAAAATTCAACCAGCATTAATGCTACAGTCAAGCTGACAGTACAGTACAGTCCAAAGTTAAATGTTGGGGTTGGACTTCTGCTGTGTGTACGGGCCTCACATTGTTAATACAGACGTTCGTTGGCTGTCTTGTGCTGTGTCTGCAGTTGGTCATGTGAATAGTTCAAACATTTCACATGTGGGCTTATGATGCATGTTTGTGGTTGGACTGTTGTTGTTCACATACTGTATATGTCTACTTTGGAAAGATGGAAGGATCGCTGCTCTAAGATAGATCCGATCCAATGTCAGGCCGTTTGGAGATAAACTCATCCTCTGAATCAGCCCCGTCAATGCACAAGCTCCATTGAGCTTCGATGTATTTCACAATGTTGCAAGAACATTTTAGCTACATGTGGGGATTCCAGTTTTCTGAATATGCTAAATGTATTGCACCAAACCTTCTTTAGAAGTACTCTTGCGTCACATTATGATAAGTCAGAGCGTCATTTGTCATTGACTTCTCTTATTTAATTTAGTTTAATCTATTTGACCGTGTCCTATTTGTTTCTTCTGCATTGCTTTACACTGAGGTGTGACTTGTCAGTAATTGGGCAACAATTTTTCAAATTTGGCATGAACCTCAACTAAGACTCAAGGATGAACTGATTCGATTTTTTTTATTTTTTTATTGGTGCAAAAACAAAACGGCAACTTTACAGGTGGTACATCAATGATAAGAAGATAAGAACAGCGGTGGAACTCCAGAGAAAAGACTAAGAAAACAAGGTGACATACAGAGCTCGACATGATGCATAACAAACCAAACAAGTGCAACAAAACCACAAACTTAACCAGGTTGTTTTCAGAATTCAGATAACAATCAGTGACTGTTGTATGCTTTGACTTGCAGTGCGTTTTAGCCACAAACGTCTACACGTGTTGATCAAAGACAATTCAATTGATTAAGTTTTACAAATGTCACCACAGTCCAATAGATCCTGGGTTCTCAGATTTTGGTGAGAAGATTCTGTTCGTGCAGAGTACAGAATGGTGAGGACGTTTTATTCTGGGGGGAGCAGACACCATACCTCATTCCAGGTCACCAGTGACTTTACTGTATAATTCAATTCTCTCATGCACTACATGTGTTATGTCTTCTGCAGTAAAAGTCATCAACAGTATTTCTGTTACACTGGTTACATAAATGAAAGTCATGTGAAAAATACAAGTTCCTGATTGGATCAGAACACACAAATCTAAATGGCACACTGTGAACAGAGTAAGGGTTGTGCTGTGTGTTTAAAATGTTACTCTTCCTCAGAGGGAGATCATTGGAGCTGGTGGAGCAAAGTCTCCTACCGGGGCCAAAAACTGAATCAGCAAGCCATCTTATTTGATATACATGTGACACCCAGGGCAGTTAAAGGCATTTTCATACTTAATTAAAGAGTGCGTTCAGTCTTTGGGCTCTGGTTGCATTAATGAAGGCCGTCTGCTGTTACAAGGGGGGGGGGGGGGGGAGAGTCTTATTCCCCCACAGTGGTGTTGGTGGTTCTGGGAAAGTTTTATGGTGAGGGACCATCAGTGACTGGGAGAATGTCCTGCTTCATGGCCTCTCACCGCAGGTTGGAAAATCCTTAGAGTCAGCAAGCAAGTACTGCATAAATAATCCAGCCCAGACCAACAAAAAAAAAAAGAGGATACTTTCACCATCTTGATCTCTAACGGCTGCATCCAGATTATTGACTGGTCCGTGTGCAGTGGTTGGAAATGATACATGCGCCATTTTGGCTCTATTAGCTCCACTTAAGATTGCACGCAGTGGCAGATTGAAGTGAGCCTGTCACAGCATGCTGGTTTGGTAAGTGTCCCGGTGTGGTGCGGTGGATCAGGCTTCAATCCAAAATCAGCATGAGTAACTACACATGAATCAGGCCAGACTGAGTAGCCTTCACAGCTGCAGCAAGCCAAACTTAGGGGGACAAGAGTTAGGTTCATAACCGTATGATGCTTTAGACGGATTTGTTGTTGTTTACTCTTTCTTTTTCTCTGAAGTCCAAACAAGACGGGGCGGTGCCCTGGCAAATTTTTTTTACGGATATTACTGTAGTCAGTTGCACTGTTTGATAATAATATAATATACTCACAACTGAAGCTCTTATTCATTCTAACAATGAGGAGCAATTCTGCTAATATGCTCAAACCTCATGAGGTTCGGTCACCCTGACGCTGGCTGAAAGGCCAATAAAATATACAAAGTCGTTGGAAAGATTTCTGTCTGGAGCAGATACGTACTGTGTGTTTTTACAACTGGGTGGTTTATGTGTAACGTACGTGTGGCCTCTGGGGGGCATTTCAAATTGGCAAAAGTCTGCCGGACCTACTTTCCTCTGTGCCCTGCATTGCTTTTGTCTTTGGCATCAGTATCTCTTCACCACCACAAATGTTCGGAAAACAAAACAAAGGAAAATTGTCTCTCAGGAAATTGCTGTTTTCACAACATGACTCACTGAGCAACTCTGTGATGTCATAGCTGCTCTGGCTTTTGTTTCGGGGCAAGACGATCTAAAAAAAATGGAAACGTGTTTGTTTTGAGTGCTGTTAACAATTACACACTCGGAGGACGAGGTTAATGACCATTAGCATTTTGTGTTTCTTTCCTTCATAATAATTTAATCCTTGCGTGCAGTTATTTGAAAATATTTTTGTCCTAATGGATTGCAGCATTACAACATTGAGGTTAAATGTACAATTTAAACTAATGAACCGAAATAATCACGCAAAATAGAATTATTAGGAGCCGCTTAATGGAAGAGAAAATAAGGTAGCTTGAGGATATTTATTTCCACACAAACACAGCCATAAACAAACTGATGATTTCCAGATGATTTGGGAATGTTTTTCCTCTTCATTAATTATTGAAGAGGAACCCTAACAAACATCTCTTTTGTATTTCTGGGATAGAGACCCACGCAAACAAAGGGTTTTCTTCATGGTAGTCATCAGCACTTTGTACTTTGCGAAAAGACCTTGATAACAAATAACATCAAACAAATAGTCAATTGGTTCTGTTGAGATGACTTTAGGGGCCTAGTGCTGCTCTAACAGCTGTGGAGAGTCCAGCACTCTGGTGTGTATTAGTGGATGTAGTAGTATTTGTAGTAATAGTAGTCGTAGTATACCGATAAGAGGAGGAAATGTGATTGCGCTTACATTTATATATCGGCTTGTTTTCTCACACTGTTTTTCACTCGTACAAATTTTTGTTTACGCTAATGCTGGAAACTTCTACTCTGACTGTAAAGAAATCAAAGTAAGGCCCAACCCAGTCCTTACTTGGAGGATTCCCAGACTAGTATAGATGCTTCCCTGTCTCTTAGAGGTGTGTCTCCCTCCTCACTCCAATATTAGAGGCACCTGTATAAATACACTCTATCCACTTTTGTGTGTGTGTGTGTGTGTGTGTGTGTGTGTGTTTCTGTCCTCGTTCTCCTCCTTCTCCTCCTGCGCCGGGCTCAGTTTCTGCTTTGCTCCTGTTAATGAAAACAGTAATCTGCAGTAGCACCTGAGTGGCCTGTGTGTACAGCCAATGCTTTAGCCCTCTACAACTCTCTTGGTCACCTCCTTTTTTTTTAAATTTTTTTTTTTAACTGAACTCTCTCAGCTCTCGGGTTTTCAAATAGGCCAGCCGTGCCATTTGATGTGGGCTGGGGTGGGGGGGGGGTTATTCAGGTGTGGCGACCAGTGCTGCACCACCCAGCCTTTTGATGTTGCGTCCATCTGCAGCCAGGTGCCGGAGCTTCGTCAGAGAGCCTAGTGTTCCGGCCCTGGAGATGAATAGAGAGCCTGTTGATGGAGCTCGTCTGTGGGGCCCTGTGGTTTATCCCCTCTTACACGCAGAAGCAGGGACACACTACCGGCCAGGGCGTTTACCTGCTGGAGAGGAGATGGGGTGGACTAAAGGGGAGCTACAGCGCTCTGGCCCACGCTTTGCCCACAGAGGAACGTAAAATATGATGCATGTATTTGTGTGTGTGTGTGTCCATGTGTCCCCATGCGTACATGTGTTTGAACGTGTGGCCGTCCCACCTGTGTGAGTGAACACCACTCTGTGTGTTTTAACTAAGGCTGGGTCCGGGTCAGCGGAGGTTGAATTTGGCTAAAATGGGCCACCTGGCATCGCCTCAAGGATCCCATTATGAGCTGGGAGGGTTCACATGTATTTTCTTTGGAGGTGTGATTGTTCTAAAATATCCCTTCTCTTTATTTTGTGATAGAGAGAGGTGGGTTATTTATATAACATTGACAGAGAGGTATTTTGGTTGGCTATAATTGCATTAAAATATGAATTTAACACCCAATTTTGGAAGTGAAATGGAGACTATTCTTTAGGAAAAGCTCTACAATGTGAATAACTTCACAGCAGGTTTATATTAGGCTTGCTATAGAGGAATTTCAACACATTTTAAACACTGACACATCTTCACGGTGAAGTCTTTAAAAAGTTTTGAATTGAGGCCTTGAGGTACTAAAACGTTTCTAACATTAGTTCTTACTTTTCTATGCATGTGGTTGTGCAGAAGGCTGTTTAATATCTAGTTTCAGTCAATGCCATCAGAGATGTGGGAAACACCGTTGCTTCTGTTAACCACAGTGTCAAATTTAGCAAAAATTTGTTTTTTTAAATGGTTAATCTGTTGCTTTTCCAGATCATGGTCATGTTAATTGATACTAGGAATTATTCTTAAATACAGTTTAAAAGTACTGAAAAAATGTGTTTTCAATTTAAAAAAATGAATGTACTTATTCGACAACTTTAATAGTTGTAGACCTTACTGTATTACTGTGAGAAGGGTATTCAATTATGTTCTACGAGGTCTGAAATCATTTGCTGAGCCCTGCAGAAATCCTGCTAGAGAATTTGTTGCTGAATGTCATGAATAAAACAAACACTTCAAAGCTGACCACGAGTTCTGCTTACGAATCAGCATTACGATTCTGAGAAGGGGCCGGTTTCAGTGGCTTGAACTTCCTGGTAGCAGTGTTTATTTGAATAGAAGATTTCTCTGAAATGTTTTCAATGTGTCGAGTCTCATCCTCAGAACCTTTTTTTTTTTTTTTTTTAATCACTCTGACCAACGTGAAAGACAACCAGGAGAGCGAGTCAGGCTGCTGCTTCTATCACACCACCATCACCAGGCATTGCACAGGGTTTATAGGCGGCACCCCTCACAGCCACACATTTGCAGCTGCACCACAGAGAGTAGGCTACACTGGAATTTGCCACGCTCTTTGCTTCTGAGAGAAAGGCAACCACAGTGTTGCTGTGGTTGGATATCTCACAGATGTGGCGCTGGGAGTTTATCTTGCACGTGACATCTTGGCAGTACGAAGAAAAAGATATGCAGATTAAAGCGAAGAGAAAGAATAAATACTTTTCTTGTTGCTGCTCTATGTCAAATATTCTCTGTAGTTGGAGATAAAGAAGCAGGTTATCCATCAAGAACTTAAATGCCTCTGGAGCCAGATGTTTTAAAGCAGTAGAGCGAAAGAAAAGCTTTAAATTATGGAAGTGGAACAGGTAAGCCTGGGTCATACGTCTGTCACCTCCACTATACAAACTCACTCACACACGCACACTTCTTTCTTCTCTGTGTATTTTTTCCACTGCCGTTAATAGCAGCCATATAGAGCCCAGTTCATAATGAAAGACCCCCCAGGGACCAAGGCGGGGACTAATAACCCTCTAAATAAGTCTCTTCTAGTGCTGAAAGGCCGGCCTCTTTATACTGCAAGTGTATATGTGCTGTAAAGTCCTTTCCAGTCTACTACTGTAATTTTATGGCCTTGTTTTATCCTTTTCTTTCAAAGCTTGTCAGATAAGTTGGGGGGGAAGTCAGAGAGGTGTCTTTGGATCAAAGTGCTGAAGGCCCTTCCAGTTTGAGCCTCTGAAAAGTAGAAAGAATGCATAAAATTACATTCTGATCTGTTTTTAGTTGTAACAATTCAGGGCTTTGTATTAAGTGGGTGTCACCATAAAGAGTCATCAGTCTTAAAGTCATGCGATGAAATCAGAGTGACAGTAAAATTCAGGATTTTCTAGCTTTGAATGAATGCTTGTAGGTGCAGATGGTGTTCATTGTGTGAATAAACTTGACTGGCTGCATTATGAAGAGAGGGTAGAAGTCATACCAAATAACTAAACAATAAAATTAGATTATAAATTATAAATCCTAATCCTTAAATCAAAAAATTCTAGTTCAATTGAAATGGTTGATAAAGAGCACTGTAATGTTAAATCTTCCAGACCAAACTATTCATGTGTGTGATTCAATATAGATACCACAACAATATTATCAACATATTAATGGAACCATGAAAATGGTACACCAAAATATACACGCTCTGTGAAAAGATTGAGACTTCAGTGCAAATATAAGAAGGCTTTCAAAAGCATGTGTTTGAAAACTAGGACAACGCTCAATTGGGTAGTGTGATCTCATCAGAGATATTTCATTGGTTACAGAGATGATGATAATGTTCCACAGTTAGCTCATAGAAATACTGTATATACCACTGGAGTTTGTCAGAGCAGGGTAGGGCAGGGTGGTACATCTACAGTTAATGTTACAAACGTAGTCAGAGGGTGGAAGAAACTGTGAAACATCAAACAGCCCCGCTGAACAGGTCTACAAGAGAGAAAACATTGAAAATGCTAGTGCATCACATAAGTACTAATGTAAAAAAAAAAATAGAAACATATATATATATATATATATATGTAGATGTAGATTAATTAAATGCAAATTATGACTTTTCATTTTTGTGTAATTTATTATTAATTTAAAGTATTAATGTGTCTTAGATTTCAGTTAAGTAACGTTTCAGTGCAGTCACCAAACTTCTAGGAATAAAAGGGACATTATAAATCCTCATGTTTTTCATATTCTTTAGTCTTCTTAGAATAGTCTAATTAAAAAGCAACTAAGCCTGAACACATTGTAACAGACAAAAACCCTGCACGTGTATCCTTTAACTGTAGAATATGACCTCTGGTCACTAAGAGATTCAAAAAATCCCAGAAAATATAATCCCGGTTCACTAAAGAGTAGCTACAGCCCTAGTGATCACAACTGCTTTAGAACAGTTTGAAAAAATACATAGTTAAGTTAATTCATTGTATAATGAGAAGTGAGTGTAAACAGTGTATTCTCAAACACAGCAAGTGTGTTTGTGAATTCCTTATAAAGTATAATAGAACAAACTAGACTAACATAATCATACATGGTTCAATTTTATCATCTGCAAGTGTTTTTGTTTATGCTCGTTTTGTTGGTGATAAACAGGTTGCGTCGGACTGAAATGCTGAAATAACACAGCAGCGTCAAAAAGCCAAACGTCAGCAGTCAGAACAGCGTGTGGAGGAGGGGAGCCGAGTGAATACGTTCCTCTCTCTGACCAGCAGGCTGTGCTGTAGCAGCATCACTCCTCCACTCCCTTCACCTCCTCACTGACAGACAGGATACAATCACTGCCCTCTTTTCTTTTTTTTTGTTTTAGCTTTTTTGTGTGTGTGTGTGTGTGTAGATTTAATAATTCTGCCTCTGCTGTGTTTCCACAGAGAGTAAGAAGGAAATGGTAAGTGTAGGGTTGAGCTCAAGTGGAAATGTCCTTGTCGGTGTGTTTTCATGAGTTTGGTGTGCAGTCGGGTGTGCCCATTACCGAGACCATCAACACCATCTCCACCACCACCACCACCACCACTACCCCGGTCAACATCCTCTGCCTGCAATTCATTATTACGTTTCTATTCCACTTTTCCATTTTAGAGCAAGAAAGAAAGAGCATAATTGACAAAACCACACTTTCCCTCCTCTATCAAAGCTCTGTTTTTCTCTTTGTGGCCCAGAACAGTGTTCAGGCCTTTTTTTTTTGGGTCGAGCTGCGAACAATAGCTGTGGTGTGCCAGTTCCGAAACGGTTGATAACAGTTTGGTTTGAGATAAAGATTGTGAGCAGGCACTTTTATCTTTGAATATGGAGCTATCTGGGTTGGAGCAAAAGCTATGAGTGTGTGTTTGCATGTGTGTATTGTTATGTGTTTCTCTGATTTTGCAGTCTCCATTTGGTGTCACTCCAGTATGTACAACATTTTTGAAGTCACCCACTCTTTTTTTCTCTTTATCTTCCTTGTCTCTCTCCCTCCTTCCTTCCTTCACGTTTGCCCTGGCTTCGGTTCAGGTCCTAGCAGTTGTCAGTTTCAGGAAATGCACTGCGCTCTATTGGGAAGTGAGGTATCTGCCTCAGGGCCAGCCGTCTCTCTCTCTTTTTTTTTTCTTAATTATTTTTATCGGCTACTTACGGGAAGCAGAGCTCCTTCGTGCAAACAAGTCTGTTCACTCAGCCCTCTCCTCTCTTGCTATGATTGTATGCAGAATGTCATCCACTGGCTGGATGAATAGATACGTATTTAAATGAATGGATAGCTGGGTGGATGGATTTAGCACTCTACATGTGCACACGCACAAATATATACACACACAAACAAAGCACTGTACTCCGCTCTCGGTAATCCAAATGCTTTTACACTTTGTTTGACTTGTGATTGCTGGAGGGGCCATATTGCTATTGCTGTGAAACAACGTCAGCTCGCCTGTAAACCCCACCACCCACACCCAACCAACCTGCACACACTTTACGCCCCCAAACAGCGTATCACATTATAAGGCTGTAGAACCAGCCCCACATGATCTGCAGAGCGTCGTTGCAGAAGTGTGTGCAGAAAAGCAACGAAAACAAAGCCGTATGTTTTTTGGCTGGGTGCGTGCGTGTGCGTGTGCGTGTGTGTGCGCGTGTGTGTGTGTGTGTGTGTCAGCAGCAGCTTGAGTCCAAACAGGATATTGTAGTACACGGGAGCACAAATTCTTCCCGCGGCAGTTTGGCTGTGTGGGTTCAGGACAGACTCGACGACAAGCAGGCAGCACCCCCTACGTTGTCTCTCTCACACACACACACTGAATCTCCTAGCCTATCAGATATCTGACTCAGTAGCCGGCCTCCCTTTCTACGAGGGAAACAATATTTGGACTCAGTGACAGTTTCCTGAGAAGAGAGCAAGGTCCATAGAAACAGAATACAATCAGTCAGTTTAAAGTGTTAAAGGAAATGGTCCGGAAAAAACAATTATCGTGTGAATGCAGATAATTCACACTAAACACATATCAAGCTCAACATTTTTAAGCTAGGTACTTAAAAAGTAGACAAATGCTATTCAACTTTTTGGACATAATTTGCTCCCTCAGCTCGGAGTTAATAACAAGTTGGCCTTGGACTTTCCCTTAATGTTTTGCTCTGTGCAAATCCCACCACAGTGGACTGGATGCAACCTGATCAATCTGTCATTCAATAGAAACCATTTGTCAGACATGTTTTTCAAGAGGCGAGAAAACTTCAACCGGCGAGATGTAATTCAAAGAATAGATTCAGGCCAGTGTAGTAGAATAACCTTGCAGCAGTCAGCTCTGAGTACTGTATGATACAACCGACTCAACACTTATGCTAATAGAGCAATGACTTAGACATCCCCAGACTTTCTCCTTAAGATAGTTTGTCATTTGTGCACAAACTCCAAATTAGAGTGGAGGAGGGAGGCCAAGGAAAATCCAGCCGGAGGGAGGGTGGAACGGATTCACCTCGTGTTTGAGGCTTGGAGAGGAAAGAGGAGGACAAGAGGATCGCAGTGTGTGTTGGTGTTCATCTCATGGGGTTGTCAGGAGCATTAAAACAAGCTGTTTGTCAAGCGCCAAAGCCGGCAGCACCCGTCCACTTGCTCTGTCCTGGGTGCTTCACCCGGACCACTGCTGAGGCAGGTTTTTAAATGTCCTTGTCCAGATAAACAGGACGAAGACGGACAGATGTTGAGCTGGATTGTTAGATACATAAATAACATACTGGAAAAAGGAAAATATTTGTTTATAAATAATGAAACAATTTGGACATGTGTAGTTTTGGGTTAAGACCAACAATTCTCATTTTCCTCCGTTCCCCTGTGTTTTACTGTTTTCCTTGGTAGCTCTATGCAGACAGTTAGTTGCCTAAATGCTATTAGTAAATATTACTTCATGAGTTCCCATCATTTCTGAGTGTGCTATGAAATCTAAATTGAGTGCTCATTTGTTACTGAACACAAAGTATTTTGTCTTGAAAGAAAAGAGCCATAATGTCGTTATTGAATTTGTGTTTCCAACAGAATTGTTTATGAAACAATCAGTAATAAAAAATCTATTTGTTCCAAGGAATCTGGAAAGAGTTTTCATTCACAGTTTTGTGTAAAAAAAAAAAAAAAGAAACTTGGCGAAAGATATGAAATGCTATTTAGTCAGCCTAAATATGCATGCACACTATGGGAATGGTTACAATATATTCTGTTCATAATGTAAATGGAAACAGATTGTTGTTGCATCCTCGTTTCCAGACACTTTGTTTAAGTGTACATCTTTATAGTTCAAGTAATCAGAAATGAAGTACACGTGTGCAAAGCTTTTTCTCTCTATTTCACTGATTTCTAAGTTTAAGAGTCAACATGGACATTGTGAAATGTTTTTTTCTTTTTAATTCAAAATAGAAAGTAATTTCAAAACATCTAAGTGATACCACAAAGCAGCTCTAAAAGGCCTCACTCTTATCCCACTTAAAACAACCCATGACCTTTTTTTCTTCCTTTTAATCTCGGGTCATTCCTCATGTGTGCTTACTTAATTGCCAAGGTTATGACTGATGAAAGATGAACTCATCCCACTGCCTTTGCGAGGAGTAGACTCATACCAACCCCCAAGCAGGGAAAAGCAATAGGAAGCCAAAGCAATAAAAGGCTTTGACATTGATGGGCCTGTTTCCCAAACACTTAGGACCTTAAGTCGTCTCCTCTCAAGTCTGGCTGGAGGGGCCGGGGCTCCACTTCTTATTGCCGTGTCTGACCAGAGTCGCCATGCTCCAGAGAGGGTCGACGCTTGGTCTTGGTCCCTTAGTTCCTGTCTGTCTCTGCCACTGAACATGCTACAGGACTTGGCGTGGTGGTGGGGTAAGTGGGTGAGGAATTTCTGTGTGTGTTGAAGGCCTTCAGCAAACAGCCCTCACAGTGTTAAAGCAAATACACAGACCTGTTCTCTTGTGCAAAAAGAAAAAAAAAGAAAGAATACGTTTGACGGTCTACTGATTGGACACATGGGCAAAAGGGAAGAAGGAAGAGATCACTAGAAATTGTAATAGGTTTTAACATAGTTTCTTTTTTAATGCACAGTAAATTCATCTAAAGATTCTCATGACAAAACGACAAAGCAGAAATTATAAAAGATGTTTCTTTCTTTGAATTTTGTGGCATATGGTGGCCCTTTCAAAGTTACAAGCACCTGTGCAAAAACATGGAGGGGATCCATTCAGACATACAAGAACGATGCCCTGGCTTCATTTTCATGTTACTTTGAGAGGATTAAAAGCCAACACAACCTATTTTTTTTTTTTTTTTTGCAGGTTGCTGTTGAACAACTTCTTAACCCCCTCCGTCTGTCCATTTGGCATCGTTGGCTGGATTAGGTTCATGCACAAGGCCCCTACTCATGCCAATGGATTGCTTATGACAGGCCCTTATGCAGACACCTTGACTGCCATGAGCAATTACTTTAAATACACAGGAGAGGGCCAGAGCTGTGCTGACCTGTGGGAGGGTGAGAGGTAGCAAGGGGTGATGAAAGAGGGAGAGAGAGGCACTTCTGCCTCGTTTCCACTGCGTGCGACGGCTCGACTTGACTCAACTCACTTTTGGTACCAGGTCATCTTCTCTATTTTGTTTTTCCACTGCGCATAGTACGTCAGTGTAGGCGGGATTCT
Organism: Anarhichas minor; assembly: GCF_050575085.1. Taxonomy (NCBI): domain Eukaryota; kingdom Metazoa; phylum Chordata; class Actinopteri; order Perciformes; family Anarhichadidae; genus Anarhichas; species Anarhichas minor. The sequence continues at coordinate 11,696,615 of NW_027466457.1, forward strand.
CAGCTGATTGACAGAGCGACGCAGCAGGAAACTGCAGCGACATCATCTTTGACGCGATTCGTGCACTTTGAACGGCGTAGTTTTGTGGGCCACCATTTAAAAAAACTCTGGGTCTAGTAAATAAAAAGATTGTGGTCGCTATTGATGTTAGCGTGGCTATTTAAAAATGGCGGGTTTGTGAAGGATGTTCTGTCACGCAAGTGTCGCTTCCCTCTGACCAATCAGTGGCCTGAATTGTTTTCACTCCACCTTCTAGAATCGGCTCAGCTCGCTTGAAACCTCAACCGAGGTGCTGCCAAAAATTCGCAGATACCAGATACTATCCACAAGTTTTGCTAATGGAAAACGAAAAAAGAGCAACGTGAATTGAACAGAGTCGTGCCGCATCATGCAGTGGAAATGGAAGGAAAGGGAAACGCCCCACAGTTAATCTGAATCAGCTTTATTGGCAATGCACGCTTACACATACAAGGAATTTGACTCTGACTACTATGACTGATAGTAGTGCACTATGACTGATAGTAGTGCACTATGACTGATAGTAGTGCAGTATGACTGATGGTAGTGCAGTATGACTGATGGTAGTGCAGTATGACTGATGGTAGTGCACTATGACTGATGGTAGTGCACTATGACTGATAGTAGTGCAGTATGACTGATGGTAGTGCAGTATGACTGATGGTAGTGCAGTATGACTGATGGTAGTGCAGTATGACTGATGGTAGTGCAGTATGACTGATGGTAGTGCAGTATGACTGATGGTAGTGCAGTATGACTGATGGTAGTGCAGTATGACTGATAGTAGTGCAGTATGACTGATGGTAGTGCAGTATGACTGATGGTAGTGCAGTATGACTGATGGTAGTGCAGTATGACTGATGGTAGTGCAGTATGACTGATGGTAGTGCAGTATGACTGATGGTAGTGCAGTATGACTGATGGTAGTGCAGTATGACTGATAGTAGTGCAGTATGACTGATAGTAGTGCAGTATGACTGATAGTAGTGCAGTATGACTGATAGTAGTGCAGTATGACTGATAGTAGTGCACTATGACTGATAGTAGTGCAGTATGACTGATAGTAGTGCAGTATGACTGATAGTAGTGCAGTATGACTGATGGTAGTGCAGTATGACTGATAGTAGTGCAGTATGACTGATAGTAGTGCACTATGACTGATGGTAGTGCAGTGTGACTGATGGTAGTGCAGTGTGACTGATAGTAGTGCAGTATGACTGATGGTAGTGCAGTATGACTGATGGTAGTGCAGTATGACTGATGGTAGTGCAGTATGACTGATGGTAGTGCAGTATGACTGATAGTAGTGCAGTATGACTGATAGTAGTGCAGTATGACTGATAGTAGTGCACTATGACTGATAGTAGTGCAGTATGACTGATAGTAGTGCAGTATGACTGATAGTAGTGCAGTATGACTGATAGTAGTGCAGTATGACTGATAGTAGTGCAGTATGACTGATGGTAGTGCAGTATGACTGATGGTAGTGCAGTATGACTGATGGTAGTGCACTATGACTGATGGTAGTGCAGTATGACTGATAGTAGTGTAGTATGACTGATAGTAGTGCAGTATGACTGATGGTAGTGCAGTATGACTGATAGTAGTGCACTATGACTGATAGTAGTGCAGTATGACTGATAGTAGTGCAGTATGACTGATAGTAGTGCAGTATGACTGATAGTAGTGCAGTATGACTGATAGTAGTGCAGTATGACTCATAGTAGTGCACTATGACTGATAGTAGTGCAGTATGACTGATAGTAGTGCAGTATGACTGATAGTAGTGCAGTATGACTGATGGTAGTGCAGTATGACTGATAGTAGTGCAGTATGACTGATAGTAGTGCAGTATGACTGATAGTAGTGCAGTATGACTCATAGTAGTGCAGTATGACTCATAGTAGTGCAGTATGACTGATGGTAGTGCAGTATGACTGATAGTAGTGCACTATGACTGATAGTAGTGCAGTATGACTGATAGTAGTGCAGTATGACTGATAGTAGTGCAGTATGACTGATAGTAGTGCAGTATGACTGATAGTAGTGCAGTATGACTGATAGTAGTGCACTATGACTGATAGTAGTGCAGTATGACTGATGGTAGTGCAGTATGACTGATGGTAGTGTAGTATGACTGATAGTAGTGCAGTATGACTGATAGTAGTGCAGTATGACTGATAGTAGTGCACTATGACTGATAGTAGTGCAGTATGACTGATAGTAGTGCAACTGAATCTGTCTCCTCCCCGCGGTTCTTACAACCTGTTACTAAAATCCATGTCTCCGTTCATTGCTACAGTTCAGATAGACTTACCTGTCTGTGCGCCCGACAGTGTCAGAACTGACGGCGGTCCTGATCCCTCCCAGTCTCCTCGAGCCCAGTCTGTCTGTCGATCGGGTTTCATACAGATCTGGACTAGCTCTGTTACACTACAGGCCTTGTCCCAGCTGCTGTGTTTTTGCTGGCTCTGCTCTGTTTCACCTAAAATTAGGGAGGGTACTCAGACACTGACTGGGCACGAGTGCAAAGAGCTCATCGGGTTGTTGATGTTGAGGTATAGCAATGTATATGAAAGAGAAGGACTCGTTCTTACGAGGCTGCGAAAGGCAATGGTGCCTGCTTCTTAATTGCATAGTCTTGTGCATCATTCCTATCAGTAAAATAACATTGTACTCTTCCAAGGTTATTGTCGAGAGCTGGGAACATGGCAACATTACTAAAAAAAAAGAAAGGCAGGACAAGATACACAAGCAGTTAGATGATCAGACAGGTTTCAAACAAACTTATCTTATTTTAAAGAGAAAATTAGGGCCCAAAATGTGTTTCAGACATGTTGCTCACTTAAAGTTGTTACCTTCACATTGAGTGGCTAAACTGCTTGTTTAAAACCTGATTGTCTGCTAGTTTCCTGCTTCCAGACTTTGTTGCAGTGATGCAGCTGTGTTTCCACATCTTTGCAATTAGTTTGATGTGTACAATCAGGACTAGAAAGTACGGCCCAAAACAACCTTCATTAAAAAAACCTTGTAGTTTACAAGAATTTTCATATTAATTTGGTTGAGCTGAGGAGAAGCTTTCCCTTTGTGTGCGACTATGAGGGGTTGCTATATCTAGTGTGTGGACAGCACTATAGAGAACTGCTGATGAGAGTGTTAGATCTGTGAGAGAATGAAGAAGTGGTGAAGGCCAGAGTTTGTGTGAGGTGAACCAAAGCTTTTGCACAAGCTTTACTCCACTCTTTTCTCAGTAGACGTTTTTCTCTAGAACTCCCTCTCTGCGTCGTCTTTTCTCCTCTTGACACACACAAATACACACACACACACACACACACACACAGTATAATGACGAGAAGTGTGTGGAGCTGCTGAGCTGTTCCACATGTGTAGGGTGTGTCAGTTCAAATTAGGCCTCGTTGACAAAGGGCCTTTTACACACAGGTGGATGATGGGGGAGTGCGGGGCTGCAGTCAGCCAGGCAGTCCAAAACCCCAGTCAGTCAGCAAACCAGCCGGTCAGTAAGTTAATCAGTCGACCTGCCACTCAGGCAGCGACTTCAGCTGCACCAGCTGTGATGTTTGGACCGACTGACTTGACAGCTTTTCATTTCACTCAAAACGCTCGTTCCAAAAGAATGCGAAGAAAATGTCTGTGGATGTCTGGCTTTTCTTACCATCATCCTCATCATCAACATTTTGGAAATCTTGGACCCTTCACACTATCTTATATCTGTGAAACCGCGTGGATTGCAGTTTTTCAATGGAATATCGACGCACGCCTTGACACTCGCGGTTAACCCCGTCCAATCACAACGCACACCTGAAATCACAGCGTGTCAGCTGGCTGCATTTGTGAAAAGGAAAATGCAATTTCCAAGTGTTTGGGACTGTGTTTACCTCTCTTTCCTTCAGTTTATTGCATTTTCTCTCTCTCTGAGTTGTCACTTTTCATAAGTGAGCATAAATCCCCCATGACACACACCCACAACCCCCTGGGTGCCAGGGTAACCATAATGCAGCTGCGGCAGTGCAGGCTGAGTTATTACGTTTAATCCGTCTAATTGTTGAGTTTCATAGAATGGGACCCAGTCTGCCTTGGAACTAATTATGTCTGGGCATTCTATTTAATTCGCCACACTGGGCCCTAAGCTCTTCTAATGGCGAGATGCCCCCTCCGCTCCCTCCACCCCACCCTTTAAGAATATAAACCCCTTATCTTCTCCTCTCCCTCCCTCTCGTGCATGACAGAACATTGGGTGACTTGTGCTGGAGAGTGATTTCTCAACAGTCCATAAAACATTCTTCTGACATTTTGGACATCCACTCTAATGAGGCAGCATAATGGGAGCAGAGCTATCATGAGCAGCGAAAAGGCCCAGCAGCAGCCTTGCAAGCAAAGACACTTTTAAACAACAACAATATGCAAGTTGCATGAAGACGTGGGGCAAGGCATGAAATGAATGGAAATTGAGATGCACGTCTTGGATGGCTAAAGAGAAGCGTATTGACAGCGTCACGTGTGCGGCCTAAACCCGTGCTAGGACACAAAAGGCTTCTGAAATTAAATCTAGTCTGAAAACCGGTGGCGGATGTTGCGTGTGTGCGCCGACGTGTGCGCTCCAGCTGGTGTTTAATTGTTGCCACTGTACCAAAGTAAAACGACAAACTCAAGAGTGTAGCTTAGCCAACGTGGCTGCGGTCTCACTGGAAAACAATGCTGCTTTAACTGGTCAGATTGGTGGGGGGTTGATTGGTTGGATGGTTGGTTGCGTGGCTGAACGGCGATAATCCGCATTTGCAAATCCCATGCGTTTAGTCAAATTATTCCAGGCCTTAAGGCTCCCATTGTGGCCGCTGGCTGGTGCGCTGCTGTCTGAGCCCCCCCACGGGGACAACAATGCCACCATTCAAGGCCACTCGCTGCTACTGACGGGCAATTTCAGGTGTGAATTGGCCGTGTAGCCAGTGGCTTATATTAAATGACCTGAGACGTGACCTCCAAGGGTAAGAGAGGATAGAAATGGGAGGGGAGGGAGGAGAAGAAACAGAGTAAGCATCGGGAAAAGAAAGAGATTATGAGAAAGAGGGGGCAGCACTGCAGTTGTTTCAAGTCCTGTTATCTTCTTTGCTCTGTTCGTCTTAAAAACTGGCGAGAGCTGCGTTATTTTAGAGAAGAGATGACGAATGAGAGGGAGAATATGTGAGAAAGGTAAAGAATGATCCTTTCGACCCGATATCCTCTCTTCTTTTCCCTCCACTCCGCTCCTGCTAAACCTCTCCTCTGTCCTCCCGCCTTCCCCCAATAATGTGCTTTTAATCATATCTCCTTGGCTGGCTTGCTTGCGTGGGTGAGCGCTGCGTCCAGGCCCTTTGATGGGAATCTGCGATGCGCCCAAAAGTCTTTTGAAGTGGCCGGCTGGGGAGCTACAGGGGGGCTAGCTAAAGGGCCGGGAGCTTTGATGTGCCAGGGTCTGGAGAGGCCGGCTGCACGCTGCCCTGCACCGATCTGTCAGTAGCACAGCTGCACTGCTCGCTGGGGAGCCCCTGCCTCCAAAACTGACTGACTGTTTGGCTGGTTTACCTAGTGACTGCATACACTATGTACCTGCAGAAATAAGTCCCAGCACTTAGGAAAGGGTTAACTTCAGTAGAAGTTCTCACAGAAGGTGAATTTGTCTTTTTCTGATGTCGCTGTTGGGTCAACTTTATACATCCACTACTACTGCACTGTATATGGATTTATTAATGTGTTGTTTTGAGTGAATATATCCCCAGAGTTCAAATGAATCCAAGTCCTGCTGCAGAGCGTGGAGTTTCATTTCCCCCCCCCCCCCCCCTGTCTTCTCCTGCTATTTCCTTTATTTCCTGTCAAGCAGCTCACAGAGAAAAAGTACGTAGTGGACGGCTGTTTTCTGCTCAGTCTATGTAAATGTGCCATTGGGAATTTTTCAGTTTGACTCTTGCCAAATGGAATCTGTTTTCTCTGCAGCTGCACGAAACCATTAAAAAGAGACCATGTGTTCTAACCTGTTAGGTTTCAGTCGAGCTCAACCTTGGCTCAACTCTCCACCTGGAGAGGAGAGCAGTTTCCAAGGCCGAAGCTATATCGACACTTAGCTCACTGCACAACTTTTCTCTCCTTTGGAAGGGGGGGATGCATTAATTGCCTGACTGCAACTGAGAGCATTATTTAACGGCACAAGTATTCTTTTTATATGCATAGCTGTCCCACATTTGTTTTAACAAGATTTATTTCAATCTTCCCTATAATAAAGAGTGTTACATTATGTTCAATGGTACAAATGCACAGCCAGTTACTTTAACCTGTAAATATTATGTCTTTTTTCATTAACTGACGAATGTGAATATTGAATTTTCCTGATAATATTGTGTTGGAGCAAAAGTGTTTGGTTTAATGCACAGATGTTGCCTTCACAGATGCTTAGCTTTTGGCTTTGTATACTTGATGCAGAAGTGAGGTCTAGTTTAACTCCTGCTCTCACCTTTAGAGGGTTTGTAAGGTTCTGTCCGGTGTTTCAGAAGTCGTAAATTTGGCCTGCTTTGACAGCAAGAATAAATGAATACAATGCATGATCAACACTTGCCCAGTTACTGTACACATTTTCACACCTGGGAGTTTGTACTCTGTACAGTGAGCCACTGCACATTTCCTTTGGATTACTGCCTCACAGTAGTTGCTGAGGTATATAGCAGAGCATTTCTTTTTACATTCACTTTTTATTTCAGGTTTTCCCTGCCAGTCTAGAATTCACACCTGCAGACAAGTGGCCATAAGCCGGCTTCTGAGTTAGCTGCATTTCTAAAAGAAGAAAAGATTTAGCAACTACTGTGATAGTCATGGAATATGAACAGACGGGTAGATAAATGTAAATCGTGAGAGACTAATGCGAGTATACCTCATTTATTTTTGAAAGATTAGCTTGACTGCAATGAAAAATAATGATGGTGAATAGCTCTCAAGTGTCGGTTTGTTTGTTGACATAGCCTCTGGATCTTTCCCTCCTCTGGAGGAAGGATCATCCTCAGTTAACCTCGGCCTCAGTGAGCATCGGTTAGATTTATGGCTCTCCTCCTTTCACCTGTGGAAGTACTCCTCTGCAACAGGACAACCGATTCATTGAAAAAAAAAAAAAGGGTACAGATTATTTTTGAGCATTTTAAAATAGCCTGGCTGAAGTCGTGTTTCACTCTTTTGTTGCTCTTTCGCCCCCTCGTTTGCTTTAAGGTTGGAAAAATCATCATATTTTTAACTTTCTGACTATCATTTACATCCTGAATCAGCTTGTTCCGCCTCTTTATTGAAACTATATGATGTTGACCCAAGACCCAGCTGCTTTTTCTACATGTCATGAGCATCATTTTATAAGTTTCAACCTGACATATTAATGTCGGTGTAAGTAACACTTAATAGGGCCAACCAACTGTAGTCTAATGTTGCCTCAGGTCGTTGTGTTCTGGCTCTGCTGACCCTGAATCTGAAATATGGACACACAGCTCTTCACGATTGTCGGTAGAGACTCCATTCTGTTAGTGCTAGGCTCCTCAGATGCCCTCGGTATGACCTGTGAGTGCAAACCCGCTATCTTCAACACATCTGTGCCTAGTTAAGTGAAGGTTGTATTTTAGGCCTATTATAGTCGAGGAGACAACACGGCCTGACTGCTAGCTTGACCACTCACCCCTATCTGACATGCACATGTGGTCAGGCACCATGGCAACCCGCTGAAAAGACTGCTTCCTGAGACTTTGTTGTGTTTGGGGCTTGGCAGGGCATTGTAACCTAGATATTATTTTTAGTCTGTAAAGGCCCGGCGTGTGTTGATTTAGGATGTGAGTTGACTGCCTCACACAAGCCCTTGAGTACACAAATTCACAGACCTACCGATGCTGCAGGACAATATCCGACATTTTTAAACTTGCAATATACTACTACAAAATCACATGTTGATGCTTTACATCTCTGAAGGCGCAGCCGTCTGTCAGCCAATCTTAGGTCATTGAAGTCATCAATAGCAGTGACGGTATGTGAAAAGCTCTCTGTTTCTCTGTTCGTCAGCTGGGATGTCCCACACCCATCTGTGGCCTTTTATTGCTTTTCTCTCTCTCTTTCTTTTTCTGAGTCTCTCTCTCTCTCTCTCTCTCTCTCTCCCTCTCTCTCTCCCTCCCTCCCTCCCTGTGGCAGCCAGTAATAAAGGTCTGACAGGGAGAGCGTGAAGGTCATGGTTATTAGATGGTAAAGGCGAGAGCCACAGCTGGGCTGGGCAGGCCTCCTCTCTGGCAAAAGTGATGAGCTGTGTGCATTGGGACAGGGGGGGCTTTTATTTGACACATTTTTTTCTTTCCTTACGGCCACCTGGTTTGGTGAGGGGCAAAAAAGCCCCAGGGTCTTTTGATAAAGTGCGAGGTGTGAGTGAGAAGAAGGGGTGGCGATTATGAGCAAGCCAACAAGTTCGAATACTGCTCAAGTGTTGTGTGTGTTTGCGTATGTGTATGTGAGCTCATCTGACAGCCCCGGAGGCGTTCACACCTGCTGCTTCTTCAGCTCTATTTGAGCTTCTGTGGCCAAGGTTGCTAGAGCTAAGCTGTGACACATGTGGACACATCCATGCTTTGATCCTTTTCTGATTAGACGGTAGCTTTTTAAAACCCTGAGTGGCTCAGATGACTAAAACCAAACCCAAATAGATTTACGTTTCACTAAAGTTGAGGAAGTTCAGTTGAAATCGGCATCTTCTAATGTGGAGAAACTGCGAGGCGAGGCGTCCATTTACAAGAACCAATTGAAATCCATTTTCTCTGACATCGCAGTGATTTAATATATTCATTCAAATTAAACAACCATTATAATACATCAGAACAGCTCATGCATAATATTGTTCCCTCTAAGCAATGTTGGCACTGTTTAGAAAAATGTGACCCCTTTTATAGCAATTTATTTCACTGTTAATGACAAAACACCATCAACAGCTACACCATTATTTATGAGAAGCTTTAAAGCAGCAGACACTGTAATGGGACTACATTGACACAGGGTTTGATTTATGCTGTTGGCAGGGTAAGGCATATTGATAATTAAGCTAATAATGGGATACAGATAGCCAAAGTGGACATTAGATCATATTAAACTCCTAAACAAAGTCACATTTCACGAAGTTGAAGAGGTGTTTGTGCATCATAGTGACACCAACAGCTGGATTAGACCTTTGTCTTTGCCATATTGCAATATATTTTTTGTCTCCTGTGGGCAGGCTACAGATGATATGAGCTTCAATATGAGGCCCAAGACAACTGAGACAGTATAGTCAGCAAATTCTGAATTTTCTTGAAAAATTGAAGTCTGTGCAAGTTGAGCTGTCGTCGACCAAAGAAATTATTATTCTCAAACTAACGCTCATACCATTTTGTTGTCTAATCTATCAGTTGATTAAATCAACAGATCTGTGAAACAGAGTTTGTCCGCAAAAAAGAGCACCACTTTAAACTCGTACTTGGAAATAAGTCATTCAGTAGGAATAAAGCATGTCAAATGACTATTTGACTGAAGACATCTTAGTCGTTTAAGATCAAAGTGACCAATCAGTCGACTAATGGAATAAGAGGGGCAGCCCTAATGCAAACAGTTTGCTTTCTTATCAAGGATCATTGCCAAGCTGTTCTGCCTCTTCATCTTACACAGAGGAATACACAGTGTTCTTCAACTTGGCTACCATTGCTGATGGATTCTTTGATGGACTATGTTGAATAAATGATCAAATCAGATGCACTCATCAAATGTGGGCCTTAAATAGATGCCTCAAATCGAAGTATTTGCTGTACCACTGTTGTACAATCTAAATGTGATTACTGCATTGGGGATTTTGCCTTAACTGGTGCGATTTTATACATTGTACATAGTTTGGAGGCAAAGCGGTGCAAATGTTTAATGTTATCAATAAGTATAGGATTATTATCACATTCAGCCATTGGCCCTATTGAGCTTGAGCAATCAATAAGGAATGTAAAACTACCGTCAGATTGTAGCTCCACCTGAAAGATCTAATGCCTCTGTTTTCAGGTTTTTGGAAAAGACTGTGTTGATTTATCACAAACCAAAACAATATCTATAACTTAATACCCATATAAGTGGTCTTCTGTTGGGAGCAAAACGCACAGAGAATCAAACAGAAATGTAATAAGTATAGATGATTTGTCTTATGTCCTCTTTTTATCCAAAATATTGCCTTTGGGCGACATCCAACTTTTCTCATAGTTACTGCCAAAATCTGACTCTTCCAAACCTCAAGTATTCTCAAGTGGGCTTAGAGCTGTTTTGGAAAAATAGTGCAGAGAGAGAGAGAGAGTGAGCGCAAAATGGAGTAGCTCCACATTGTAATCATGCATTCAGCAGAGGCTGAATCTGCCCGCTTCTCTCCAGCGTGTACACAAATCTATCATCTCCCAAAGCGTTCTAGGATGAACTCCTCTCCAACCCCATTTGCATTGATATGAAATTTGGACAAAAATCCAATAAAGCGGGGACACCCCTGGGTGATTACGGGGTCACTAGCCAACCATAAAGGACGATCCTTGCAAGCCCTCGCCGCCGCCAAGAAAAGAAGCACCGCGTCGGACGAAAACAGGACTCAGACTAGGGCTCATTGTGTCTGCTATCTGTTGCTACACAATGAGCCGTCTCATTCTTTGGGACGGGTGTCAGGAGTTCAGCCTTTATCGCCACGACCTGCGTTTGACCTCGCAGGAGGGTAAAGATGCAGCTGAAGAGGCCTCTTCGAAGCTGTGGAGACAGAAACGCACAACCCGGGGGTGCTTCTCTTCGGCTCATCACTCAGGAGGAGCTCGTAAAACAACAACGACGCACACTGACATACAGCACACAAAGACCTAAATGCACATGCACAGAAGAAATATCTAAAACATGTCAGCCCACCCTCCACTACTGATTGCTTATGATGGGCAGATAGAGAGCTTAAGTAAACACCAAGAGACACATAGTGATGTGCAGCATTACGGGTCCCCTGGCAACAGCGTTTATTGTTTTGTGTGGAGCGAGGAGGTGAGGGAGAGGATCAAGAAGTTGGGAATGACAGGGTTTCCACCATATCTGCAGCTGGCGAGCAGGTTGGGCTGGATGTTACTGACGTCTACGGTCGAATGACATCTGCGTGGATAAACATCTGCAGACACGCACAACTAATACATGGGTATGTTGGAGCTGGGTGATAATTTCACATTTTTACACACTTACGATACTTGAGTACCACAAGGATAAAATAATTCCAACTTTTGAAATGTTTGTCAACGAACACAAGAATCTGCCTGAATACAATTATCCTAAATTGGCAAAAATCTTTTTTTTGCTGCTTTTAGCACATTGTTTTGGTTTTCTGACCCACAAACTCTGCTGTCATCAAACATTTTTAAGCACCAGCACTAAAAGGCAGAAAGACAAATCTAGTGAATATCTTGTGACCATAGACGAGCATTAAGTAGCTTAGGAGCCAGATAGACGGGTCGGTATTGGCCTTAATTCAGGTGACAAGACTCCAAATGAATGCTTCTGTTGTATGTGTCGAGCGTGTAACTTTAGTGACGGGTTTGGACACTAATTCAATTGGAGTTTGTAATTACTTCCTTAGCGAGATCATTCTTCATGGGCATATGATTCTGTAGTTGATATTCTGTTTGTTTTGTGTGTGGTAAAGGTTTGCGTGTATTTGAAACATTTTCCATTGATGATTTCTTGGCCAGGGCTCCCTTGGAAAAGAAATTGTGTCATCACAATGGGACTTACCTGATTAAATAAAGATTTAATAAAAACATAAATAAAAAACTGTTTGCCGACATATTTGCCGTAACATCAATGTAAGTTCTCGGCTTGTTCATTGCCTCCAATTGGCTAAAAAAACAAAAACAAACAGTGAATGTAGCTTTAAATCAAGAACACTCTAATTAAGGAATCAGTTAGTGTGTAATTTCTCACCCAGTACTGTACGTACACACAGCACCACTATGATCATAACCGACTCTAATTCTCATCACTGTTGTCATTTTAGCTGTCATCAGTTGAACCAGTCATTTTTTTGTCAGTATAAATTACCCAGATCTCAACCTAACCCCAACATTATATAGTGTTATTCTTCCTTAGGCAAAACACCCCACCACACCATGCCCAGCACTCTCTCTCACACACACACACACACACACACACACACACACACACACACACACACACACACACACACACACACACACACACACAGGAGTCATCCACTCGTGTTTGATTTCCACTGGTTTCGGAACAGATTAAATGCCAGCTTGCGCGGGTCTCGGGTCAGCACCGTCGCTCATACTGTGCAAACATTCCACGTCCGTCTGAGGACAGGGCGGACCTGCCATCAGTCAGAGAGGGTGGAAAACATTTACAGTCACATCATTTGGGTGCCCAGCATGGAGCTTATGTCAGCTTCCCCGTCACACATACATATGCAGGATTTTAAAGGGGACATATCATGAAAAACTGCCAACCCACAAACTGTGAAATAAGACAACCCAGTCAGTTTTTTGTGTGCTGGCTAGATCAGAAAACATGTGTTTTCAACAAGCCATTCATATTTGGGTTCCCTTCCTATTTCACATGCAGGCTCATCAGAATATACCCCCCCCCCCCCCCCCCATCAGAGTATTTCCCCCCATAGCTTGGGAACTATACCTTTGCAAAGGTGCACCATATTTTTATCGCAAGCCAATCAGAGCAGACTGGGCTTTTTCGGGCAGGGGACTTAAAGGGTGAGACGCTAAAATGGAGCGTTTCAGACAGAGGTTGAATCCAGGTATATTCAGAATGACAGTAATAGAAAAATAATGTGTTTTTTGAACATTAAACATGATCTAATATGTTCGCTTTTTAAGTCCCAGTGAAAAGAAAGCTAGAGCATCTTTAGCTTCTGTACTGTGAGTATTCCCCGGTGAAACAGATTATTCAGAATATGTACAGTTACATGAGGGATTTAAGTCAAATCCTTCGTGTTTGATTGGACAGCTAGAAGGGCGGCCTTAAAATGTAGGAGCTACAAAGCACTGTGGCTTTCATTTTATCTCAACTTTAAGATGACACATAGATGGTTGTGGTGGTGTTCAAGTCACTTAACATGTAAACTAATTAGCCTTCCTTTGTGATCAGGTAGATTAGTGATTGGAGTAAAGGTGAGCCAGCGAGGGATGAAGTGTACCCAGGTAAACAGGTGGCTGTTTGCAGCTGTTTTAGTTTTACACCTCACATCAGTCTGCCATTGTTTCTCAGTTTTTATACTGATTTTCACTTCCTGGCTTTATTTTATTATCCTGTTCTCTGTCTTCTCTTTCATTGCCGGTTTGTTTCTTTTTCCTCCCCTTTTCACCTCACTTCACACCATATGCGAAGAAGACAGCTGCGTCTTGGATGTGGTGGGTTTCTGTTTGTGTGCGCTCATCTCGCTGTTCGGTCTTGGGTGAGCATGTGCTCATAATCTGTTAGGTGTTTTTTTCTATGCCTATATATGTGTATGTCAGCCAGCTGTGGATATAAGCAGGTTACAGCACCTTTGCAGACTTCTCCTACACACGAAGGGGATAGATGTGGTACCAGCATCAAAAACTATTTGCCACATGAAACAACCTTTGTTCTGCCAGTTGTAACTTCTGTCAGCATTTCTAGAATTTAGAGAATCTGCTTTACGTTTCTGAAACAAAGTTTTTCGGACCCCCGATTCATGAAAACCTCACAGTAAGTATAACCATGTCTTGATGCATGGCTGTACAAAAAATGCAGGGCCCTGGTAACAGTTTTAAAAGATGATGTATAACTGTTTCACCTGTCTGGTTTTCATTTTCTTGAGAGCTTTTAAAGATTTGTGTTTCTCAGTTATTTGCCCTGCCGTTCACTGTAAGTGTGGCTTGATATGTCTCGTCTTGACAATAATATCGTCTTCATTGCATTCCCTGTTGACACAACACCCTCCATCACACTCCAGCTCTTGTCTCTTAGTGTAAAGTCGGGAGAGGAAAACCAACACACAGTCCTAACTCTGCCAATCCACTCCCCTCCTCTCGTTTCGGTGTCGCTAGGCAGCCCCCTTTTTTTTTCGGCACCCTCTTTCTCTTCCTCCTTTCGTGCATCTGAAAAGGGTCAATGCCTCTGCATGATGGAACCACAGGGCTAAAAGTCTTTGGGCCAGACACTGGAGGAGTCCACTACTAATTGCTCTCAGCGAATCCCCGACCATTGTCCTCCACTGGGTTTCAATTTGAATGTGAATGGAGGTAGCTAGCTGGTGCTGAGAGTGTAAGGTACACAAATGACTGTCACTGGGAATGGATAGCAGCGCTACAGGGATTGTGAACTTGTCCCCTAAATAAGCACTGTTGGCTTTTTGGCTCTGCATAAGTTACAGTGTGTTTGCACTAGCATAAGCGCCATATTGATGTACGCTTGGCTGAAGTAGTATTGGGATTGAATGAGAGATGTTTTGGGGTGGACATTTTGTCGAGAGGATTTCTTTTTGGCATTCATGGTGAGGTGCCAAGTCGCGCCTTGCCCTTTTGCAGACTCGCGTTACATCCTTTGACACAGGCATACAGAGTTTTAGAAAAATAACTAGTGGCCCAAAGATAGTCCACTTGATACTCCTGCTTTTTTTTATTCTTAAAGCTATTTGCCTTTCTCTTCATCTGTGACTTAGAGGACACTGTAAGACAAGTTGAAGTTGCCCCTCAAGTGTAAAAGCTAAGTCAATACATCCAGAAAGATGGATGGAAAGACAGTGAGACAGACTGTCCAGATCTGCCCCAACAGACAGACAGACAGCTGAACAAATTGCTAGACCCCCCCCTCCCTGCAGTTCACTTGTTCCTTCTCTATAGAGGCGAGGGTCCTGGTCCGTGTCCCCCTCTTCTCCTGCCCCACTAGTGGTTAATTGAGCCCCTGCCAGGCCTCGCCCCTTTATTGCCTCCATTTGTCAAAGCCTGCAGGCCTGAATGGTGCCAGAGACCTTATACAAATGAAGAGCCTCCTCGCCTCTCCATCCCTCCATCCCTTTATCGCTCTCTCCATCCCAGAGAGCAAACAGGTCTGACCCAGGGCAGTTCAGGGCAAACAGTGGCTCAACAAAGACAGTGGCTCAGTTGGTGGGTGTGGGCAGGTGGCTGATGTTCTCCCTGACACCTCCAAGGTCAGTGGCGCTAAATGTAAGTGCCAACACCCAGAAAGTCACAGATTGCGAAATGAGCATCATGGTTTTGTTGTGGATTAGCCCAGACCTGTAGACCTCAAAGTGGGAGACAGGTGTACAGTGAGAGGTATTGTATGGCGCCAGAGTCTGTCCAGTGTGAGGCTGTCATCAGCACATGTGCTGCTGCCGTCCCGTGGTCCGCATACTGCAGATAAGAGCAGCCATTGAGCCAAGAAGCCATTCACTATAGCCATCTTTGTTTGCCTAGGCAGAGACAGACCTGTAACGTACAGAGAAAGACATAGGAGGGGGGGGGGGGGGCTCTTAGAGGCAGAACAAAATACAAGGGAGAATGACAGACTGAAGGAAAGAGAATCGGTGCGGTGCCATATGGAAACACAAGAGACTGTTTGTCTGTGCTACGTGTGTCGGCTGCCACACGTAGCATATCAGATTAACGCAAAATTAGAATTAGAATTGAAGTCGGCCCAGACTTTCATAAAGCCATGCTGTGGTAGTTCTTTGTGGATTTTCTCCTCATCGTAGTAGCAACTACTATCTCAAGGGGCCTTTTCATGCAGGGTCAGTCAAAACAATTATTATATCTCCATATAAGAACAAACGGATGGAACATTTTAAACACATTTACTGTGATACGGAAATGTGTCAAAAACCACAAACACCTGCCTCACCAGCTTGTTAGCAGGAGGTATGATAAAGACTACTTTGCCGGGAACCGTCAGGTACAGATATGACTGGTCATATCTGAGCCCCAGGGCAAGTGAAACTCAGTTTGTGCAGCGTCATGGTGACTGGAGTTTTATTCTTCGGAGCAGAGGGAGTGCTGTTGTTTTTGATAGTGAGGGCTTCTAAACTTTCCTCAGTTGTAATGATATTAAGTGCTTTGTTGGTCACTAAATGCTCTCTGTTTTACTGTATTAATAGAAGCACAATTTTTGCACATTTGCACAAATACTTTCTCCTAAACACACATTTTGTCACACTAAAGTGTTTGGCAAAAGTAGATGAATCAGCCCAACTTGGCATTTAGTTAAAGGTGGCATAGGTGCCTTAAATACTAGCTAACTAGTATTACTAACTACCAGTCAAAACAAGTCAGTACTTGACTGTCAATAGGAATATGTTTTTTATTTGCCAATATATTTTAACCTCACTTCCCTAATAATAATGGTAAAATGTTCCCTTGATTTGATATGTCCTTTTTACTTTACTATAGTGCCCAATAGCAGGCCTAAATCTCCACATTTTCTTCCAGCTAACTGTTACTATTTTCAGTTTAGAGTCTCGGCAGAGAGCAATTCCATGGAAGTGACAAACTAATGTGCCGCTTTTTGCCGATACAATGGTGTTGAAACAGGAACACACTGCTCAGACATTCAAACTAGTGTCATCTGGCTTTTAGCTTAACCACATTCTAGATTTGAGTTCATCCTCTCATGCATCATCCATTGATTTTCTAGATGGCCTGAGACATTATGCCATATGCGCCTGTCTTTTCCATGGATGACCCACTCTCTATGCTTTTGAAGTTCAAGTTCACTACCAGGATCCTAAAAAGGGTTCATGTCCAAGTGCACAAAACATCATGATATTCCCGCGGTCGTAAAATTCTCAGAGCACTGTGAGACAGATTTATTTGTGTGTGGATGTGGTTGACGTGGAAACAGACACATACAAAATATTTTAAAATGTATCTATCTATGAATTAAGTACAAAATTAAAAACGTTGCATTTAAAAAAAATAAGTTTGTTTGGGCAGCTTTGCTTTGCTTTTTGTGAAGTGCAAACATAATATATCTATATCTGGCTGTATTGTATATTGTTTGCGCAAGTATGTTTGATGTGCGTGTGCACATGTGTTGTTGTATGTATTTGCATTCATGTGTTTTTGTGCTCCACCCGCCGGGGTGCCATGCCCCGGCATAGAGGTCTTTGTTGTGAGTCAGGCCTGTGGGAACAAGCCCAGCTTTTTCTCCTCTCTCTCCCACGCTTTCACACTCATCCCATCCTGTGTACCTCTACTTCACCCCTGGTGATGGGGAGGTGGTGTGTAGTGAACACCGGCGTGGAAAAACTCACACGCACATGTGTAAGGGTCATCAGACCCTGAGAAAAAGAATGTGCAAAGGATTGTATGTATATATGTTTTTGCATGTGTGTGCATGCGTGTGTGACTTTTTTTCCTATTGACTCATGGTGTTATTCTGGCTGCTGTTCTTTTAACAACCCTGCCTAACATGAAGTAGACTGACGTACTAATAGATTCCACATAGATAGAGAATAGGGGATAAATGAAAAAAGCCACGCTCACTAAATTGTATGTGAACCTCTTCTGTGCATTTGTAAAGGTTGGTTTTGTCACTGGTGATAGTTACACGTACAGTTCATAGTACATTTTAATGTCTCTGTTGCAAAAACATGTAATCAACAAAAACACCAAATATATAATGCTCACAACCACAAAGAGGGGCACAAGTGCTTAGATTGCCTTAACTATGGCTGTATGTATAGTCACAAATACAGAATATATATCTGTATCTCCTCAGACTTCTCTTTTCCGAGTCATTGTCATTTATTGTTTTTTTGTTTTTACATTTTGTAATGGATAGACCAACATCAGACTCGAGGTGTATCGATCCAATGGTCAAATTATCCGTAAGTAAGAGGGTCTACACTAGCGTAGTGCCCTGGCTCCCGTGAAGTCTTGCCAGTGTTGTATTTTTCTCCCAGTCTCAATCTGGCCCCAGTACCCACTGATCCCCATCCAGTGGGTGCCATCTGGCTGGCTGTGCCCCAATCAGAGAGCTCATTCGGGGACTTAACTTAGCAGCAGCAGAGCGACAGGGCAGGTTGTGAGGGGCAGAACCAGGCTGCCAGACCAGACCCAGGCCAGGGGGCTTTGAAGCCCCTTACCCTAGCCCACAGACAGGGGGTCTGGGCCAAGCAGCCAGAGCCAGCGAGTGAGAGTGAGAGAAAGGCCTCTAGCAGCAAGCCTGAGTACAATTGTGGTGTGCAGTGTGGGAGTTGGGGGAGTTAACTCTTTGTATAGATGAATGAATGAATAGGAGAGGAGGGCTGAAACACTAGCATCTCCCCCTCCTCACTAAACCCCCCCCCCCCCCCCCCATTCTGGATCTGTGTATGTTTTAGGTTGGCCATCTCGGGGGCCCCGGGGCCCCTCTCCATGGACAGCCCGACAGATACCATCAATTACCAAGGCCAGCCCCTGGCCACCATATGGCCGGTGGCTGTATAGGAAAGTAGGCTGTTCACTTCACAGCACCAGCCCTGCATATGCTGCAAGCTAACTAGCAGAGATGCTGTGTGTGTCTTTGTGTGTATAGGTGTGTGTGCGTGAGTCTGTTATGAAGTGTGCTGGCATACGTTTGGCTAGTGTTACATGGTGGCCTCCGTGTCAAAGGGTCAGGATTGCGTTACAGGATTGAGTTATACCTGTGTGTGTGTGTGTGTGTGTTGTTGTATAACTATCTTTGTGGGGACCACATTGAGTTGTAGACCTTAAAAATTTGGACATTTTAGTCACATTTTGATATGACCCCACTGCTTCAAAAGCTTCTTTGAGGTTTCAGACTTGGTTTTAGGGTTAATATTAGAATTAGATTTTTGTACATTTAGGGTAGGGTACACCGAAAAAGGAGAAGAATAAATAGTCCTTGTTACGTCTCAAAGTTCATTCTAAAGTTCAGGCAACGCTAGTTCTTCTGCATTGAAGTTGACGAATGCAGGAAAAGGTGCGCTTGATGTCTGTTGAAGCTTTCACATTGGATGCGCGTCACTATTTCACAGTACATGTGTTGTTTTTATGACCCAATCATCAACAAGGAGTCCCATGGGTACTGGGCCTCAAACCGTGATGTTTCAACTTTTGAGAGGCATGTGCGCAAGGTTGTCCTTGGCAATTACATAATTGGTGCAATTGCATGGTTTGCAGGTGCGCACGCGAGATTGCAATGACTTTCACAAGAACCATGCAGTGGGCCTGAGCCAAACAAATCATCCAAAATTACAGTCTTTTAGCAAAACTTTCCTCTTTTTGTTTCCCAGGGAGAGTGTTTAATCACTGACTCCAGCGGTAGTCAATGAAGGTATGCTGCTGGGCCACAAAATTGTTGATAAACACACACAGACACATACACACACACACACACTGCTGCAAGGACAAATATTTGGCTTGATTTGTCTAATTCAGATGATGATGAATCCTCAGCTTTCACTGAACTTAAGAATGGGAACAGAAGTCCAAGGGTGTGTTTGTGTGTGCGCAACTGTGATTCATGTTTCATCTGCCAAAGTCATTATGGTCTCCTGACAGCCAGTCAATACACATGATCAGACACCTGTGAACCAGACACTCGAGATTAGGGCTTGTTTTTGCAAAATGAAAGGACAAACAGTAAAGAAGCCAAGCTGTTCTGCTCTGCACTCCAACTTCTTGAACGGACAAATCTTCCCAAACGCACTGTAATTTAATTAGATGTGTCTGTTTGAAATCAAACTGCAAGTGGAAAAGAAATCCTACTCTCGTTGGTCCGCCTCCACTCACTGCATGGCCATTAACAAAAAACACATTGCCTTATGAGAGAGAGAGAGAGAGAGAGAGAGAGAGAGAGAGAGAGAGAGAGAGAGAGAGAGAGAGAGAGAGAGAGAGAGAGAGAGAGAGAGAGAGAGAGAGAGAGAGAGAGAGAGAGAGAGAGAGAGAGAGAGAGAGAGAGAGAGAGATCTGTTTGATATATGATGTGAGAAAGAGCCAACAGCAAAACAAGGAAACATCTGGGTGATTAATCTTTTGGAAGGGAGGAAAACAGGGAGGCAAATAGTACCAGCCAGAATAGGCACACATACTTACACACATGAACACACACACACATGCACGCACAAACAGCTGGGAGCCAGAGACAGTGATCCATGTGAGTCACGATCCTCATTAATATCGTATCAAAGCCTTTTTGATTAAGGCTCTGGTTGCATTAGTTAGATGAAAAAAAAGAATGGAAACTTAACTTTAACTGGTTTGTGCTGGTGTTTTTTTTTCATAGTGTTGTTTTCAAGACAGTGTTGTTTTTCTCTCTATCCAAGGCACTTTTACTGGGAACATATGCTCTTCCCATTCATTCAGTAACACACATTCACACTTAAGAAGCTGCCCAGTACAACCGCAGCAGTTACACATTTTGCCGCCATGCTTTACTCCACTGGAGCAGCTGCGGGCAAAGCACCTTGCCTAAAGGAGGGAAAGTGTTACTCATTCACTTTCCCTCACCCAAATTATGCCTTTCCTGGGATTTTAACCACGCACCTACTTATCACAGGCCAGCCTCTGTAACATCTAGGCTACCGTTGTGTTACTAACACAGCACACAAAGTCAGAAAAGCCTTTTGGTGGGATGGCGTGACTTTGGAAAATCGTGCTTTTGCCAATATGGGACGAGTATGTGTGTTCATTATCTCCGCCTGGAGACTCATGCAATTGCTCGCATGTGTGCGCGCGTCAGCGAGTGAGTGTGCACCTCTGCGTCTGTCCACGGCCAATCCTGCATTCTGCTGCAACAAACTGCGGAATATTTTGGGTGGTCAGTTATGGCTGCATGCTCAAGGACCTCTCTTGGTTGCAGTGACTCACACTCACTCAAACACCTTTTTATTGCCTGTTTCATACTGTCATTGACTGCCTGCTGACTCCTCACTCACTATTCTTAAACGGCCCACAGCCAGTAGGGGCCGCTAGTGATGAGACCGCTGAGTGCATCGTCGAACCCCAGCCGCTGCTCTGTGGCCAGAGACACAGTGGGGGGAAACTATAGACTCTGTCTATGGGGAAACAGTTTGCTGACTTGGCAGTTTGCTTATATTGTATAGGGTGGTGTGTTTGGCTATCAGCTAACAGCTAACGTAACTACACACACAGTTGAATGCATCACCACTGCTCTGCTGCTGCTCTGCCGCCAGAGACGCAATTATTCCAGTCATTTTATTGTCAAAAAAGTAGACTTGAAGCCTAAATATACAGGGAGTTAGCCAATTGTGGGTTCAATGAAACATGACAGCAGTGGTCGTTGCAGACACACCCGGAAGAGATCTGCACTCTACTAAGTAAACCTTTCCAGTTATTTAGTCATTTAGTTACAGTGCTTGCTTTAGGTGTTTTTAGTGCACAGTGTGAGATTAACCTGCATCATATCACTCCTGAGCACCGTAACACTAACAATATTTTTTTTACTTAGAACGTGAATCTAGAATGCATTCCATTAGTTTAGCGTATGTTTACACTAATCAGCCTATGTCCTCCATTTTTTTTGCCATTTCTTTACAGCATTGGTACATTTATTCCAACACATAGGCAGCTGCAGTTGTGCTCTGTTTCATTCCCTCTGGCCCCGGGCTATGAATCCTTGAGGCAGGACAGGGCACTGCTGTTTACTTTAGCTGAAGCTGACTTACAGTAACAGTACAATCCAAGTGGGGATGAGTTGAAACTAGCACATTTTTTGCTGCTTCACAACCTGATGAGATGGACAGATAGACAGGGAACATCTGTTACGCTGAGCATATTGCACTCACAAGCACACACACTCACACTCACACGCACACACACACACACAAACACTCATACACGCACACACAGTATATACGCCATTGATATTAAAGCTCAAAAAGCACATCGCCCATCTCACGCAGAGTTGGTGCTGTGATACTGTGACATCCCATATTGGCACCATCTGTTCAGAGGGAATTCATTGTACAATTGTTTCACATGGAAGTCACCGCCATTGTATCGTCTTCCTATTTGCAGGAGTTAGTAACTTCTAAAAGAACAAGGTTAAATGTCAATGCACCAAATTGTGTCCGTTGTTATTTGCATACACTTGTGAACCTCTTAAATGGTAACCACGATAAAGCAATATGATGCAAATCTCATTCAACAATTGACCCTTTGCTAGGGCCCACCCCCTCTGCTACTCCATTAAGCTGTCAGAAATACCATGGAGCCCACATTGTTACTAACCACACTCCTGAATATATATGTTCTTAGTTCAGACAAGTAGACAGAAGGGTCCACACTATGCGTTTGATATATCCAGGATGTCAAACTTACTCAGCAGTGAAAACAGGTCGTAAACATAAAGATGTGAACTACCCCATCACTTGGCAATCGAGACAGAAGACAATGTAATTAAGGAACAACACTGTTTCTGTGAAGCCTGGTAGGTCTTTATTTAGTTACAATGATTAAAAAGCAAGAGCAGCATATGGAGACACTCAGTTTACCTTCGACAGCTTGCAGAGTATAGAAGTCCTAACGCTAGTTAATGATTTAAGCGCAACGGGTTTTTACTAAAAGACGTAACATTTTAGAAACGTATATCTCCTTCCATCCTCTTCGGGTAACGAGTATCACTGCTACACAATGTTTAACCATGACTAGCTCCAAATCCACAAAACCAGCTCTAAAATAAAGAAAATCATAAGCAAGAGACTGAATGTGGCAGAGCTGGTTAGTTGGTGGGAGCTGGCCGATGCTAAGCTATGATTCCCAGTCTGCGTTTTAGGGACGGGATTTATTGAATGATTAATTATCATTCAGTTCCATTCTAATGCACACTAATATGTTTTATTTTAATTTCTCAACTGCCAGTCCACAGCTAGTAGATGTGCTCTTGTCAACAAACACATGTACACAGTCACAGATACACAAGTGCATTGACCCATGAAGTCATACACATAGGCTGTTGTGAAGGCCTCAGTGCCTCTGCCAGGGCTTGAGTGTGATGTCTGTCAGTGTTCCAGGTTGGTTGGAGCTGGAGGCCATCAACAAGCTGCCTACAGGTTGTATAACATCTGCCCCAGCCAGATGGTCTGGGGGTTACTTCTCGCCTGGCATCATCTTGTGTTACGTAGTTATGGTAGGGATGTGCGCAAGTAGTTGATTAAACATTGCTACCCTCACTTGTCGGCACCATAGACTGTATATAAGAATGGGACTTAGTCATCGTGACATCACCCATTGGTTTGTTGACTGCCGCTTTGAAGCCTTGAGTTCGGCAATTTCGCCGTTGCCACTATAGGTTTTTTTGCAACCAATGAACGGAAGTTACCATATTTGGAATGCGGAGGAGTGATGTAGAGACGCAGTATACGGCTCTGCTCTCTCAGTTGTTGCTGTGGAGAGCCGCCACTGTTGCAGGAGGAGCGGCGCTCTGATATCAACTCATCAGCCGCTCCTGATTTTCTTCCAGCCCTTTGCATTCTCCTGGCCCCTGCCTGCCACCACCTCCTCTTTCAGACTGGGCCCAGCAGTCAGTTTGATTCTCTCCTGATTGACTGGATTGGCCAACAGCACACTGAAACTAGCTTAGTTAGCTAGCAGGCTAGCACGTAAGCAATTTTTTTTTCAATTGTGCTTAATCTTGACTGCTTTCGGAATGTTTTCTTACTTTTTGTCGGAACGCCCGTTTCTCTGTCAGGGGAATAGTCATAAGTTATTTAGCATTAATTCAGATAAACTGCGTTTCCCTGTCAGTCCCATCTGTTAGAGTCAACATTTTTGTTACATTTGTTGAACAAAATGTATCTCTTTTACATTAAATCATTTTGTTTTAGTTAATCCCACGTGTCGTCAGAACCGGGTAGCAACATATTTAAGTCAGCTGCAATTGGTTGACAGTAAGATCAGTTTACTTCTGTAACACACACACACACACACACACACACACACACACACACACACACACACACACTCATTGCTCTGTTAGTGGTGGCGGATGGCCAGTGTGAAGTCCCGGCCACGGTCCCATTGTGCTGGGGTTTTCCATTCAGACACACTGGCATTGGAGGGCCCCGTCAGCCTCATGTGAACCTTCCTACAAAACAAAAATGTACTCACAGACATGTGTTGACGCACATGCACAACTGCACACATGAACTGCACGGTGCACTACAGAGGTTTACACAAAGTATAATTAGAAAAAGCACCTAACAAAACACATGCACAGAGGCAGGAAGTGCAGCCAGTGGCTCTTGGCTGCCAGTTCAAAGCTCCCCTGTTCGTCATGAGACCAGATCCTTTATGAATGTCTTTTCTCCAATTCAGTGGATTTAGAGTGACAGACAGGCTGCCCACTCCAGTGGAAGGGGCATCCATAGTCCAGTGTGTATGTGTGTGCGAGTGTGTGAGACGCTTAATCCAGGATGTGCCTCCTCTCCAAGGAGTAGTGCTCAAAAAGGAATGCATAGTAGTAGTTTTCTTAGGTCTTCCATCTGATTTATATAATGATTATAATATTATCAATATTGGTAATGTTTTGAATAAGTGCTTTGCCCTGCAATTCATGTAGATGATTAATATACTGTTTCTGTTTGGTTTGTTTGGCTTTTTTAGCTGGATAATCCGTTTTAAATACTCGAATGAACAAGTAATACAGTCACTCTTTTGGCTGTTTGATTGTCAGCTACCTAAATGTTATATATTCCAACTCGGTCCTTCTTTGTTGCTGTGCCCTTGGCCTTGATATTAAATTGGGAACGCACTGATATGAAGCCTTATTTTAACCATGATCATGTTTGCTTCTTCTTCATCTATATTATACTCATATTCAATGTGATCATCATTATCATTGACGGTAGCATCTATGCGGTCAATACTGCCACCAGTGTTTTCAATGTTAATGTAGACAATCCCTAACCAGTTCCAACCAGAGCCGATGGTTCAGTTGCTTCAGTTAGTAGCTACAATAACTCTCCCACAGCCATTGAGGTGGAAGCAGTGGATGTGGACCCGAAATCCCCTCTTCCCCTCCTCATTCCCATACCGCTTTCTGTCCCATTCCTGTTGTGGGGACAGAAAGGAATCCATCCGGTCACACGCTGTACAAAACCACGCAGTTAGGTCAAGGGGATCGTCGCTGGCTGCACCGTGCCAGATTGTTATCACTGGATAATCCTCTCTGCGAAGAGGCAATGACACACCGGCTCTGTTATTCTGGTGACACTGCAGAAGATCATTTTACAGTAAAGCTACACATAACCTGCTAGATATTGTTTTTTTCAAGGTTAATTTGAGCACACAGCAACTCAAACTACATCAACAAAAAAAGGTGGGCAAGAAGTCACAGTGTAATCTCTACAATGTATCGCACTGCATGATTGCATGTGTGAGATCAGTGAGAACTGCAGTGCAGGAACATCAAATTCAACCCGAATCAAAATACCATGTTTTATGTGAATTTGTATGTAATGTATTGCAATAAATTAGGGACGTGAGCAATCAACAACTAACAGGACAGTACCACAGGACCAGAGGGATCTGAAAGAGGCAAACCTTACAAGCGTGTCCGAAATATAAGCAGGTGCTAATCTGTCAAGTGGAGGATCTTAAAGTATGTTCAAAGACGAACAGGCAGGCAATGAAAGGAAGAAATTGTTGCTTCCCTTCCTGACTTGGCTAGCATGTGTGCTGTTTCATTTTGGATAACATGCAATTGATATAAGGCTTATTTTGGTAAGACCACAAAAGAGAGCTGGTAGGGATGAAGGCATGCATACAGTAAGGCTTTCATAGTCTGCCAGAAAAGGCTACATGTACTTTTTCATTCTTCTTCTTGTAAGAAATAAGTGGCTATGCAATAGTCTAATAATATAATCTTTACAACATGGTAAACACAATTTGCCCACAGCAGTGACTGCTTTGCACTAAAAATATTACAAAAATGTAAAATATTATATTGTTATAACCACTTTATAAGCATCAATAATATTTTGGTTTATTTATGTTCTACATGTTGTTTTGCACAGTTGTATGTGCGCATGTATGTGAATGCATGTAAGACAACTACAAAGGAAAAGACATTATACATCGCTGTTGTGTTGGAATTAAGATGTGAAAAATCGTCTCAGCAGGAGATGTGACAATGGGGAGAGGTTAGTGCACCGAGGGCCCCATAGCAACAGCCCGAGAGACAGGGATCCATATCATTGTCCATATCAACTCAGGCTCCCCTGGGTTTGATGCTTTCAACAAATCCCTGCTCTTCCTATCTCAGTCACAACACTCCCACTGCGGCAGAGCTGCAGCCCTGTGTGTGTGTGTGTGTGTGTGTGTGTGTGTGTGTGTGTGTGTGTGTGTGTGTGTGTGTGTGTGTGTGTGTGTGTGTGTGTGTGTGTGTGTGTGCGTGTGTGCGTTTTTGTGTGAAATCAATTTCTAGGGACAGTGCAAGACAAAGTGGGAGAGATGCACTATGACTGGTGGTCTGTGTTTATTGTATAGCTGTTCAGAGTTCAGTTGGATGAAGCCCAAAGTAACATTACAATAGTGTTTGTACCCATTGTGTTTGTTTTGATCAGAACTACTTTGATGTAAAAATTGGATTATTTAATCTCCTGTTTTTCATGACCCTCTCAATGTTTGTCATCTCACCGTCAAGCATTTATGAAAGATAGATTTCTGTAAATGCTCATGTTCTATAACGGTACCTTTAAATCTGCTAACCAAAGGGTGCTTATAATGTCTCGGCTAATTAGCATCAAACCAAACTAGCATGAACGCTTCAGTTCCAATGCAAATTCCCTTTCCTGGGTCTTGCCCTAGGAGATTGTACTACGTGGCCCGAGTGAGCGAACCAAAGTGGAGCCACATATGTCTTGCATTTGGACATTAAAGCCGACTATTATAAGATTAAATCAGGGACTTGTGATATTCGGTTCAGATCTCAGCTCCCACCAGCCCCAGTCACGCAGAGGGAACTTTCAAACTGA
Source organism: Anarhichas minor (assembly GCF_050575085.1). NCBI lineage: Eukaryota > Metazoa > Chordata > Actinopteri > Perciformes > Anarhichadidae > Anarhichas > Anarhichas minor. The sequence continues at coordinate 11,723,649 of NW_027466457.1, forward strand.
TATTATGTTCAGTTTCTGCCAAAGCTTCACAATCAACCGCAATGAAAAGGAAGTGGACGAAGGTGTTTGGTCTTGAATTGGAGCTCAGATAGATGTGGGCCATGGCGAAGATTCAGCTGATACTGGAAAAAGCCATTCAAACTGCAGGTTAAAAGGGTCGCAGGCCTAAACATGGAGCCTTTCCACTTCCATGAACTCATATAGCACACATATACACACGCATGCATGTTTGTTTTTCCCTGAGAAGTTTGAGAATGCAGGTATCCGTTTTTCAGCACTAGCTGCAACCTTTTTCTTTTTTTTCCCCTCAGGGAGATGCTACAGTTGACAGGACAACAAGGACTTGACTGGCAGGCAAATTAAACCGTTTAATTGTATTTAAAGCAGAAATACGCCATCATGTGTGATGAATTATCATAATAACAGAGTGGTGATATTGGATATTAACGTTGTTATTTGCAACAACTCCCTCCACTGATGAGCCTGGGCCACGTAAAAAGCCTTTTTTTTATTAGACTGCAAATACTGTTACATGCAAAATAACAATCACAAACCTGCCACATGTTAGTGCACTTAAGAGTAGGGAGAGAATAAATTGTAATGAGCAAGTGTGCTCATGTATTATTAGTGTGTGTGTGTGTGTGTGTGCGCGTCTTGTCTTATCCATGCGTACATCTCAAGTTGCCTTGCTTCCTGTACCAAACCTCCTGGTGCCTTTTTCATTTATTGTGTGTGTTTCTGTGTGTGTGTGTGTCTGGCAGAGTGGAGGCTCCTCTGTCCCTTTCTTGTGGGCCTGTTAGGTGATGAATGACCTTCAAGCCCACTAGTGACATCTCGGCTCCTAATGACCAACTGGCTGACTGACTGGTCTTAATGGAGGACCTGCAGAGCTCTGGGAAGCCTTGGCACACACACTTTTATGCTACACATTACACATACTGAATAGGTGGGGATGTATTTCTCTCTTCTCTCCCTGGTGAAAGAAACACATGACAGAAGTTGTTCCTACAGTATTTATCACTGACGCGGGGTATGATTGTATCATATTACTTAGGCCAAAGCCCTGACATTTTACGAGGCAACAAGCTTTTTTTTTTTTCTTTCCCCCAAGTCCATATTTTCCTTTCCAGCTTCTGAGTCCCCTTCCAAAGAAGATGAAGCGGGAGTCTGGGGTGGAGGGGGAAGGAAGACAAAGAGAAGGAGCAAGACGGATAGCGGGAGAAGGAAAAGGAGAAGCAGAAAGAAAAAGAAAGGAAAATAAATATACTGAGAGTGAGAGAAACGGTCTCGTCACTGCCTTCAGTCAGCCAACTGGGCCCGGTCCAGTTACCAGGGGTTCTGGAAAAAGAAGCCATCATCTGCAAACCATCATTCAGTGTCCACACTTGGACCGGCTTTCAGCACCTGTCACCCGTCCCGTCAGTGTGACAAACTCAAATAAACATCCAAAATTAATCAGACCATTACCACTGAACCCAACAACTATCTTCCCCTTGCTCTCACTATTACATTTTGTAAAAACAGCAGCTGTGGGGTATCTTTGGCTCTTTTTTTCAACTTTCTTTTCCTCCGAGCCCTTCATTTGTGCTTAATTGCTGCGAGGCACATGTGTTCGTACGCAAAAGCTGTCAAAAGTTTGGGTGCGGTTGACAAGCTATTTAGTCACGGGGCAGTGAGTGGGGCAGCACCTCACTGGTTGTTTCATTGCTGGGTTTAGCCCGAGGTATTTTTACACTGAAATGCACGGTATTATCAGCAACTCATTCTCTTTATTGACAGCTGTCTTTGGGTGCACACATGCTACAGGATTTACTTGGAATTAATTAAGCTAGTCAATTGCTAGCCTTGCTCAAATTTAAAGAAGTGAGTTGCTTGTAATTAAACATAGGATGAGGCCATGAGCAGGGTGTGAGTGTGAGCTCAACACACTGGGATGGACCTGTTGCTAGTGTCTCATATAGTAGGCAAGCAGCCATAATGAAAGCAAAACAAACTGTGCAAATGTCACAGCGATAAAGTACTGCACCTCATCATGATATTTAACTGTTAAGTTGAATTCATTAAGTTGCTCTCAGGACTGTGGTGTTCCTGATGGCAAAAAAAAGATACTTTTAGAACTAGTGTGTTATTTCTGGTCAATTATTAAACATCAATAAGTTTTCTTGTAATGCAAACTACTGGGCTCGATAGGGATTGGCAATGTTGATGGGTTGTGGCAGTGCACCACTTTGGTCTCGACAGAAATTTTATGGCAACTATCAGATGGGTTGCCATGAATTTTGTTACCGATGTAGTTTTTCAAAGCTCAAGTTTGAATGACTTTGAACGAATGCCGAATTTGTTTGACATAAATAGGAAAGCAACCCATATAGTGCAAAGCAGCACCCGTCCCAGCGATGCCTGTTTATCGGTGGTCAGAGACGGTGTCTTTTTCTTCAGTACAGTCTTTATATTTTCATTCAGCTTCACTATGTGTCTTGAGACATGTTCATTTTGAATTTAAACAGGTCATTACAGTTTATATAATCAATTTTTCCCACTTTCTAACAAAAATTCTAATTTAAAATAGTGGGTAAATCCTGATGAATACATTTTTTTTGCAATTGTATTACAGTTTACAGAAAGATAATGTGGGGAGAGAGAGGATTATGACATGCAACAAAAGGCCGTGGCAGGGAATTAGACCACGGATGTTTTGGCCACGTGGTTTGCACCCCAACCACTTGGCCACTTGGGTGGCCCCAAATCCCAAATCCTCTGGTGATCCTCTGACTTTTCACTATGACTTTATGGTTTATGACTACCGCACTCTGGGTTAAGAGCTAATTAGCAAATGTTAACATGCTAACACACTAAAATAAGATGTTGAAAACAGTAAACCTGCTAAACATCAGCATGTCAGCATTGTCAGCATGCTGATTATAAGATTTAGCTCCACCGTGCCCAAGTACAGTCTTACAGAAGCGGGAGCTTGGCTTGTGTGTGACATAATTTGCAATAGTTATTAGTCTTGCATAGCCAGAGCTCTCTTGACATGGGGGACCTGCTGGGACTGGAACGTAATGTCCTCCACATTTTCTTCTACAAAGAAAAGAAGACAAGTTGTCAAACCTCCAACCTCATTTCATCTGACTTAGTTCTCATTGGACCCCTCCAGGTCTGACAAGATTGGTTCTGTCTCATCCTTGACTGATAGCAAGACATTCTCACACAAAAGAGAAAAGGAAAGGAAATGAGCTGCTTCAATAGTCATTCCACCTCCACTGAGTTAGAACAGTCCTCCATGAGGAGTAACGCCCAGCTCCGAAACTACAGTCCAGAGTAAAGAAAACTCTGAGGTCAACATTTCTGCTGGAAAGAGGAGCCCGGAGGCTGTGCAGCACTGCTGTGTGTTGACTAAATGCAGGCTTTGCATATAATTTCTATGCCGATTTGTTGTTTTTAGTCATTGGAAACCAAAACAGAGTTTTGTTTTTTTCTGCAATAGAGTCTATTATGGGATGTAGCACGCCTCTTGCTGATCATTGCCATCTTCTTTATCTCCCCAGAAAGATCTCCTTTTTGTTTAAACGTATCATTGCATAGTTGTAAATGCACTAAAAAGCATGTTGTACAACCTAAATGCGGCTAAAGCACAGAGTGTGATGTAGTCTGCGAGCAGCCGTGTGGTCGTCTCTACCATGTTGTATTTTATTCTTTTGTGAAGCTCTCCCATGTGGGGTGTTTCCATGGTTTTACTTGCAGGTGTGTTTGTGGTGCAGCAGGTGCTGCTGGCTGCCATGCTGTGCAGCGAGGGAGGGAGGGTGTCATGGCCAATATACGAGGGAAAGAACCTCTCACACATGGCACTGGTATTGTAGGCCTCTGGAAAATCCATTTAAACAGCCCGACACACGCTCACAGCGAGCACTAAGACATGCGCATAAGTCATATAAATACACGCACACATGAGGAAAAGACACATGTGGATACGACTAGACTCTTTTCTTCTTTTCACGTGCGCTCAAGCTTCGAATACTGACTTGTTGTAATTCACGAAAGAAGTTCAAAAAGAAAGTAACTTTTCCTGATATAAAGCAGTGGTAAAGATCATTCAAAGCATCATACTTCAGGAACAATTAAAAATGTCTTTGTGTTTTGTCCAGGTGGCTATGAGTATGGATGAATTGCCTCCATCATCTGTTTAAGTATGGAACAACTTCTTTACCTGTGCAGTCTACCATGTCCAATACTCCTTTAAGTTGTTACAAAATGATACATATATATTTATTTAACTCTTGTTAAAACCTCTTAAGCACGACGCCCCCAAATTTGGGGGCTCTCGGGCTCAGAACCCCTCAAACTCACATGCAGCAAATAGCCTGATTATTAGCCAGTAGTGTGGACACGGCCACTTTTTATTTTCGATGAACCAGCAACGTGTGGACAACAACATCATATAAGTCACTTATTATAAACTCCAAAGACAACTATAGGCTACTCATATAAGCACAAAAATATCGTGGCATAAAAGCACCAAATCCTGGCCCGAAATCGGCGCTATGAGTACAGTAAATCAATGTTTGTACCCTCATGCTAACGGCTACCCAGTCATACAATGCATTTATTAGCATTAGCACACGTGGCGGGACACGTAACTACCTTCTGTTTTACGATCCGTAGAAGCACTAAACCGTTGTGGATGATCAAACGTACCTTCATGCTGAACTTCGCCGACAAAAATCGTGGTTATGCGCCCAAGTTTTCTCAAAATATGGATAATAACGTCGCGGAATTTCCGTTCCAAAGCTGTAGTCATTGCTGCCAACTGCATACTGTTGACTTCCGACTTGTTTCCAGAATAAGAGCGGTCAAGGGGGCTTGGGCGAGTGGTCAGACTGCCTGCGACCGGAAATTTCCGCCGGGGTACACGCCTCACTTCTGGCAACTTTATTGTACGAAATCTTTTGTCGATCACCACCAAATTTGGCATGAGTCTTCCTAAGCCTGTGACGCGTCTAAGGAGGGGTTGTTTTTGGAAATCGACCGAGGATAGGCTGAGATCCAGCCACACACACACACATGAACTGAGAAAATCCTACAGATGACAGCCAAAACTGGCTCTGATGATGTTATGAATATGAATATGATTCCTATTATCTGTATTTGGATGTATTGAATCATATGAGTGATAAAGAAAGTGAAATATATAGTTATATAGTGTATAAAAGTACAATGTAAGAGCTGCAACAGCTGGTTCGAAAATGATGCCTCGCCTGACTAAAACCTCTTATTCTTAACTTTATTCCACTTTATTCCACTTTAACCTTTTTTTAATAACTACTGATCAGTTATGCTATGACTTGGGAAAGAATCAGGGAGCTAGCTGCATTATTTCAATAACCTTTTATCACTGAAAGTGCATTTTTCCCAGGCGAGGCTGAATATTTTCACTTTCAGCTGTGTTATGTCTTATTCTCTATATTAACCAGCAACATATTCACAATATGACCAATGTAAACTATGTCACAGGTGTTGTGATCTGATTATATCAACAAAAATTATTAAAATCGACCTTGTAGTTACAGAGCTATGGTCAGTTTTGTAGGGCTATGCTTTTTCGCTCAGAGACCTCAAAAACGGCTCCGAGATTAAGAGGTTTAATGTAGTAACACCCATCTGTCGTTGCATCAGACACATGGAGATGCAGAGTTCTTTCTGCCCTTTGTTTCCCTCTGTCTCTTTCAGTGTCAAGGTCACTGCAGTTAAAGTTTGCTGTCCTCTCTGTAGGGGGCACTCTCTCTCTTCTTCCCTCCCTCTCTTTCTCTGTCTTGTTTCTGTCACTCCATAACTCCTCGCTCCCTTTATTTCTTTTATTTTCTCACTCGATTTCCTACATCTCTGTCCATTTACTTATGTTTTCTGTTCCTTTTTTTTTTTTTTTTTTTTTTTTTCTCTCGCTGTCATTCACTTAACACAGTTCACCACTGGTCACTGTACACAGTGTCAGACCGCACTGTGTAAACAGTGGAGGTGTTTGTGTCTGCATGGCCAGAGGCCTTTCTTTCTCACTGACTACAGCTAGGTTGCATTAGCAGACAGCATGATGTGTGAGCATGTCTCAGTGACACAAGGGTCACAGGGGTTGCCTGAAAATGGTAACAGTGAACTTATGCAACCCTTCCCCCTTCCCCATTCACTAACACACTCGCCTTTTCTTCTTGGAGTGTGAACCCAAGTCTACTCTCCTTGAAGCGGTATCGTTGACCCGACTCTTGGCTGTTGTGTTTCCCACTCAAATAAATCCCCTGCTCGTTATCACAGAGCAACAAATATTTACGTCAACCCTAAAACTCAGAGAAACATTCTCATGGCCTCCCTGATTGGTTATGTCACCCGCATTCTTGCCGTGCCAGCACGGGTTCATTTTTAGTCATGAATCATTGTCCAGTAACAACCAATAAGACTCCTTTACTGACTCCCCTTTGTGCCCATGACGCTTGTGGGTAATTACTATATTTACGTCCTGGTGGATGGAGCCAGGCTGGCGATCACCTGGGTAGCTACACAGGTATTCCTGGTGTACTGTGTAATTTTCATTTTATACCAGGGGCAAGCTAAATATTTGCATTCCACCGCAGGATGAGCCTCCCCCACAAAATGCAAACTCTCCCACCATATAAAACTTGCAGTCTCTCTTCTCCCAGGCCCTTTAGAAATCTCGAAGTGTTTGAGGCCCCCGACCTGCCATTACACCACCGGGTGATATCGCGGTTTGAGTTTATGTGAGAGGCCCGAAACAAAATGGCCATACGGTGTATTTGTACATGTACGTGCGTGCGTTCCCGTCATGTATCAGCTGTAGGGGACAGCTTCACACAGAGGAAGGGGAAGAGAGTCACTTCCTCCTCAGACTTTGATGTCAAGACTCATTTCCCGTCGTCACCGTGCTAGAAAGACCAGGGAAGGAAAAAAACAACCATGTTCTGTTAAACGGGGCTGCCTTTGTTTTGGCTAGAGGCCTTTCTCATTACATGCAGAATAGTGATTGCGCCAATAGGGATTGTGCAAGCTTCAAACCCAAAGTCAAGTTGGAGAAACTTCCACATTTCAGTAATGTTTTTCCAAGGTTAATTTTATGGATAATTACTGTGACATGGGAAAATATTGCGTTTCAGACCACAATGAGCGCTCATTCCACTCAATCTCTTTTCATAATCATTTGTTGGAAACACAGCTCTGGCGGACCCAGGGAAGACCAACTTGTACATTAATAACCCGTCTGTAACAAATATTGAGGCGGATCATCTTTAACTGGCCCTCAGGGAACAAACCAGAACATTCTGTTATTGTTTTCAGAGAGGAAATAATCTGTTAACAGTAGGATGCGCTCCGTTGGCTGCCTTATTTATTTATTTTCAGAAGCAATTAGGGCCCGTTAATTAGGCCCATAAAACGCAGAAGTTGTGCTCCAGGCGTAGCCATGGCATTCAACTTGGCACGTTTCTAGGAAATGAAATGGTGAAGTTTAATCATTCATTGGAAATGGAAAAGGCGAGTCAGCAAGGGAGACCTGGTCCTAATTTGTGAGGGGAATACATTTGAGTTGTGCTTCGACATAAAGGAAGGCTGGTAACATTATTCATGCAGCAGATTATTCTGAATAGAAATGTGAGATGAAAACATGAGGGTCTATAGGGTTTATTTAGTTTCATGAGAGCCTTCATCGAGCCTATGATAGATGACATGACCTTGCTAATAGAAACATTTTTTTTGTTTTTGAGTCTACATAACACCAGTCATGTGTGAATGTTGTTTGATGGAGCTTGATGTCCAGTGGACCCGGTGACAGATGTTTATGCCTGGCTCTGATGGCGGACTCTCCCCTGACAGCCCTCAGCAAAACAAGACCAGCAGACCTACAGAGCTGCCGCACCACTCCGAAATGTCAGCGTGTGCGTGCGTCCTTATGTGCATATGTCAGTGTGTTGTTGAGTATCAGCAAGTACATAGTATGTTGATGAATTTCTAACGTGTGCATGCATTAATAATCTACTGTACATATGGAAGCACGTTTGAGTACACACCCTTATGTGTTAAAGGAGGTGTGTGTGTGTGTGTGTGTGTGTGTGTGTGTGTGTGTGTGTGTGTGTGTGTGTGTGTGTGTGTGTGTGTGTGTGTGTGTGTGTGTGTGTGTGTGTGTGTGTGTGTGTGTGTGTGTGGAGTTGTTTAGGGATCAGCACACCTGTAGGTGGGTGTTCATTACAACGGGCCTGAGTGATGGCTTGGCCTATGGGAGGCCCTTGTTCATTGTCATCTCCCTTCACTTAATTAGCCCTCACTCACAGGTCAGAGGAGACCACTGAAGGCCCCCTTGTGTGTTTGCGTGCGCGCACACGTGCATGTGTTTAGGATTGAGCTTTGTTCTTGATATGGTGCCAGGGGATACACACGTGCACACACACACACACACACACACACACACACACACATGCTCAGGCACACACTATATCTACACCTCTTCACCTTATCAGCCAACCACCTGTGCATAATTTGAAGAGAGATTAGACTGGCACAGGCCGGCCTTTGTTTCGGTGATACCTTGAAATTACACCTCAGTAGTTGTTCAGGAACAGCAGCGTGGAACCAAATGTCTATGTTTCCATCTCTATCAGGGACTTTCACTCTAGGAGATTAGAAGTTGACCCATTACTGGAAGTGCTGTCAGCAGGCCTCATTGTCGGGAAATAACACTGAGCTCTGCTGCAAAAAAAAGATTCAAAGGCTGAATATATACTGTACATAAAGAGAATTATATGTTTCATCGCTGGCAATAGTATGTGTAACTTTCCCCTTATTTTAGCTCGTCTGGTGTGCATGTATTGTTCTATTTGTTGCTGTTGCACGAATGTAGAGATACTGTAGATTCACAGGTATAATCGATCCTGATTTGGACTAAAGCAGAAAAATAGTCTTGGTTGGACATTTCTTATAGTGTAGATGCCTGTGCAGGCCGCTCTTCGTGGCGTGTGTGCTGGAGTTAAGCTGCTTATTAAATGACATCGCTATACCCCACCTTGGGCCCTGACCCACTTGGCCTCCAGCAAGGAGAAAAAAAAAAGAAGTGAAATAGGAGTAGTGGAGGAGAAAAGAGGGAAGAGAAGGTGTACATTATATATTGTATTTTTAAAGGGAAAGGATGTCGAGAATAAAAAGCTAACGGAGTGTATGAAACTGAGAGAGTGTGGTTTAGGGTGTGTTACTGTGTATTTTCAGTATGAGTGTTTGTGTGATCGTGCCTATGAGTAAGTCATAACTCATTCCAGTTATGCTCAAATATGAAGAAAAGACTGCAGCATGAATGATGTACAACACACACTTGCTAAGGTGAGATTCACTGAATTAATAATCAATTCAATCCATATGTAACTATACTTTTTGAGGAAAACACAAAAATTCAGAGCATATTTATTGCCTCCACGCGGCTCTCAACATGGCGATTGGCTGAGCAGAGGTGGTAACAGTGCTAACAGCGTTAGAGGGAGAGCGGCTTCATTCTCTGCTCATGTAGCCAATGGTCTCACAGTATACAGTTTGTGCATTTTAAGAAAAGCTGATATTTCACGGGGAGTAGTGGGTTCTCCCAGCTACTAACATTTAATTTAGTGGAGTCAGTAGTATTTCTGCTCTTTAAGTCCCCTAAGTTATACCCATCCACTCCCTCCAACGCCGCTCACATGTGTTCTGGCATCGCTCCGGGCCCTGGGGGTGGTGTAGAAGCTGGGGTGGAGGAGGATAAGGAGGAGGAGGAGGAGAGGTGCGTGTGTGGGGCTGGCGGACTCCTCCAGCTCCTCTTCCCTTCCCTCTTTCGGACCTGTCAGGCAAGCGGCCAGGGAGTAATGTGGAAATGTGGCTGGCTGGCGTCGACTTGATTAAGTCTGCGCACGTGTCTCTGCAGAGAGGAGACCCCGGGCTTAATCACCCCTAGCCCTGACACTCTCCTCCTCCTGTCTCTCTCCCTTTTCTCTCCATATCTCTTTTCTTTCTTTCCTTCTCTCTGTCCACCTCCTCCTCCTTCGCTGCCTCTCCTTCTCGCTCCTCCCACTCTGAGGCTAAAGGCAGATTTTTTTTCCCTCTCTTTTTGTGCTGATTTTCGTTTTTTCAGTGCTTTTTTTCCCCCCTGCCCTTCGCGCTCCCTGTGTGTAACTGACTTTTCTTTTGTTTGTGAAGCCCTTCTTTCACTCTTTTTCCCACTGCCCTTTCTCTCGCTCTTTCCCTTTTCTTGCACCACTCCCGCCTCCCCACCCCTTTCTCTCTCCATGCATGCATTCGGGGCCGTCTTTTTGTGAGTGTGCGTATCCTTATCTGCAAGAGAAGCGTTGAATACACATATGAGCTTTTGTGTGTGTGTGTGTGTGTGTGTGTGTGTGTGTGTGTGTGTGTGTGTGTGTGTGTGTGTGTGTGTGTGTGTGTGTGTGTGTGTGTGTTGTATTGTATTGTATTGTATTTGCAGTATAGTGTTTCCCATAGTGCAGCAGTGTGCACCATGCAGGGCTGGACAAGAACCTCTCTCGACAGCTCCAGGCTACCTCACCTCCTGCATGGAGAGGATTTCATGTATGAAATGTCCTCTCTCCTGGACTGGCTTCCTGCCAACTAGACAACCCTCTACTTTAAGGCCCTACACACTCACATGTTTTTTGGTGTAGTGGAGTAAACTCTACAGTAAGTAATATTGCAGCAGGCTTAGGTTGAGGCAATTTTTACCTGTGGTGTTATTTATCAATCTTGTTTTGGTGTGAGTTTCATGTAGGAACTATGGTTGAAAGAAAATAGTTCCTGCATGAAACTGCTCACAACAAAGTCTGTGGATTATCTTGAGTTGATGCTGTTGAGTTTATCAAATGTATATTTCAGCACCTTTTTCATGACCATCCAGCACCCTCAGCTGCCACTCACCTACCATTATCTGTTCCAAAAGTAAACTGTACTTGTTTTATTTCAGAGCTGTGCAGCTTCTTGACATAAACTGTATAAACTGTAGGCGCTTATTGTACTGCAGTAATGACAATGGCTGCGTCCATCTTTTTAATTATTCCAATTTTCTCGACTATTTCTAACTTTGAAGTGGCGATCCGGTTTATCCTTCTGTGTCAGCAAATGAAAAGCTCGATATGATTACATTTCTAAAGTTATTCTTATCCAAAGTATATTTACTTTGCCTGTTTGAGTTTGGAAATTTGGAGGTCAGTGGCAAGCTGTGATGGACAGTTTGTTCCTGGGAGCAGGGGAGGGCGCACAAGGCGGTCCTAAGCCGAGATGGCACAGCGCAGCGGCCTTTCCAAAAGCAACATGCCCAGTCATCATTTCACTCACACGCTCGGAGATAGACAAGGCTCTGTGCATTTTGCCACGAGGGCCTTTGACATGCTTATAAACACTTCAGTGTCAGCACACACACACACATGCAAACACACATATTCAGATATAGAAACATACACACAAGCACACACATAGATCCAGATGCCCGCACCTTTAGCGGTGTTACCTACCGCTGCAGCGACTCAGCAGCAGCAGCAGCAGATGCAGGGCCTTTGCTCCATCCATCACACACTGTCGTTATCCCAGTGTGCTAAATGATTCTATTAGAGTGTCACGCTGGCCCCTCAAAGCTCCCACTGTTCCCACCTCCACAATGTGGTTCCGGCAATCCAACCCATGCGTTGATAATTTGCCCTGAAAAATTGGCCCGGGACAAACATCCAATTATGGCTTTGCAGCCTCGTTCCCAGCGCCTCTTTTCAGATAACCGCCCTCATAACCGAGCTCTTTGAAAACGAGATGAATCCCACACTTCCTCATCTTCGTTTCGATTTTTCTTATTTGGCCAGTTTTTATTCTCCCTTCTTTTTTCTTTTTCTGTTTCTAACTTTGTCGATCTGATGTTAACATTGCTGACACAGTGTTGTACCACGCCGATGTTGGGTGAAGCATGACTGATATCAACTGATCTGAAGTTAGTTTACTATCATGACAAATGAATGCCTCTGAATTCAGTAATTTAATGCTCCGGGCGCTGAGCCAGCACGTCTGTTTTTCCTGTCTGTCAGTGTGGAGCAGGGTTGGAAGTCATATTTCATACCATGGCTTGCAGTCGTTATTATTAGGTCAGTGTTGTTATATCATAGTAGTATTACATCAGTCTGTATTTGTCTGTCTCATGTTTGTGTGCTAACATTTGGCTCTGAGCTAAGACTCAATTAACTATCCCAGAGTTTATATGATTCCTTAAATCTGCAGGATTGTTGGACATATTATATTACGTTAAGTTATTATTCCACCACAGCATATATATTCTTATATATGGTTTTGTTTTGATTTGGAGTTCTGTTTTATCGCCTGGCCTTATAAACTGGACGTTCAGTTCCCTGTGTTCTGTTGTGAAGCTTGGCAGCCGCTCCTGTTTTCGACTTTGTCCAAAATGTTCTGGCTATTGTTTGTTCTCCCACTCAAATTAGATGTCATGTCTTTTGGAGCGCAATCTGGAGATCAGCAGATCCGGCTGCTCACTGGTGCAGAACTTTAAAAAAATACAACTCAAATATCACTCAAAGAGATTTAAACATGTTGAAGCTATAGTATATTGATATGTGGTCGATACTTTGATATGAGGCTAGATATTGTCTTAGATTTTGGCACAATTGTTGTGTTTTATAGGCTGCATTACAGTAAAGTGATGTAATCTTTTGACTTAGACTGTTCTAGCTGTTCTATTATTTGCCTGGTCAACCCTATAATGTCGCAATATTCATATCGAGTTCAAAAATATCTTGATATTTGATTTTCTCCATATCGCCCAGCCATAAGTGATATGTGTTTATGTCCATTACCCATTTACGTAATTTTCGCACAACACTTGAAACACTAAATGAAACATACTGACTCAAAGTACTGAAATAAATGGACAGGTTTTTATTGTAAAGTCACATTTTAAACATCAATACGGCCCAAGGGCCTCAACCAGTGTTCAAATGTTGTTGAAACAGCTGTCCAATAGCACTCAAAATAGTGCTGTTGCAAAAAAAAAAAAGCGTATAATTTTGAGAGGAGCTTAAGAGCAGTGATACAGGCCCATACTTCATCCTGACACACTCCCCTCTCACATCTCATGTCACCAGAGAGCGTTAGGGGGGTCAATTTGACCAACCTTGCTGCACCCCCGGAGCCCCCTGATCCTCTTTCACCTCCTCCTGGGCCTGTGAACTCTCTGTGTACAGTCATCTGATCCCACTATAGCAGCAAGCAAGAAGAAGTTCCTGACCTGGACTGCTTACACACACACTGAGAGGTGGGATCATAGCCTGCAGTCAGCCTTCTAAATGTAACAATGTTCCTCATTTTGTTCACTCCTTCTCTATGATCATGAACAAGAACTGATATGGACTGTCATTTGTTCCAGTTACACGACACCAACCTGTGCTCAGCTTATCCCACCAGGATTTAGAATTGACTCTTGACTGTTTGACCGGATTACGTTAATGTAACTATTCAGAGAAGGAAAAAAGAGAAAGGACAAACTTCTCTCTTTTTGTTTAGATATGAGGAATCCTTTGGGGGAATTAGGAGCCACTGTTACAATAAATAGCAAAAGCATACACTACAAAAGACCACAAATTTAAATTTACAACATGCTTTTTGCTTTCAACAGCAGAAACATAAAATAGCAGATAGAATGAAGCTATTAAAATGTATGGATTATAACAAAAAAGCAGCCGAAGCAGCTGCTTCGGATGGCCGATTGAGACAAAGAAAGAGCAATTGAAACATTTGGACAAATGAGGATAGACTTAAAATATGAAATTCGGGCTGTGTTCAGTAAGTATACCAGGGTAAAGTGTGTTGGCTCAGTGGTTAATAATTTCACTTTGGATTAACTGATGCAGCTCTGAGACCTACCCTCTTTTTCTGAATCATGTTCCCATCTATACAGTAGTTCCCTCTCGCAATCCAAAGGGAGGCAAATCTGGTTGGATAATGGTCATGATTTGAGCAGTCTTTTGGGGCAAGTGCAAGTTAATCCTCAAACCACAGAAGTCAAATCTTAAATCCTGTCAAAGCAAGTCTCAAATCAAGTCTTCACGAGCACATCGCAAATCAGTTGGAAGTCATTCAGATCTCTCAATGCTGACCGTAAAATCATGTGGTATCGAAACGTTTTTCAAGATGTGTTAAAGGTTCTCTATACGATATTCAGAGCATTAATATAGCAGCCAACAACTATTTGCAGTGTAAGATATAGTAGAGTTATGGCGTCGTGAACAGTCAGGCTAGCTCACGGCCGCCGCTCTGCACTGTTTCTCTGTACTTAGCTAAAATCAAAATTGAAGGCGTGTCTGTATGGAATGATTTTGTGACTTTAGAGAGGTTTCAAGTCCTCATTTCTGTGAAGTTAAGTCTGACTTGAGTCCAGGTCTTAGGTCTCAAGACTTAATAAATCAATAGTGGAGAGTTAGCTTTCATGTCTCTCTGCCTGCCTATCTGTCTGCTTGCGTGTTTGGACTGCTGGTTTAATTACCGTCCAGGCAGGGACAGACCTAGAGACAGAGGCAGTGTGATAATTGTATGGTGGACCAGGAACGGAAGCTGTTAAAGCAAGTCTGCAAAGAACTTCTCAGCCTCATCTGCTGCCATAAATCCCTCCCCTCCACTACTGACTTACTGTTACTACTACCACTCCCTCCACCACTTCAGCTCGCTCTCATTCTTTCTTGCACTCTGAGACTACAATTTGAGCGAGTATGGAAAGAAGTGTGTGGGCGTCATGTATTTACTGGTTTGCTTATTATTTTGTTTGTCTATTTTCAATAGCTTGTCTTTTATCAATGTGCAAACAAGTGAAAACTAAACTAAAGCAGAGATAAACAGAGACTGATTTTACAAGCCAAACGGTTCCATACGTTTCCTTTCCACTTTTTTGAAAGAAGCTTGCATCGTTGTTTGGCCCGACCTGTCAGCCATATCCCTCATCTCCAATCCCTCATCTGAAAGCATCTCCCCTCCTCTCTTCTCCTCTCCCGACAAAGGGACTCAAAACAGTGGTTATCCCACAGTGATCATTTGTGTGAGCCTGGTCTATATGGTGAATGCTTGTTTAGTTAAGGGGACTCATGGCCTCTACCAGGCTTGTACACAAACAGACATAGCACAATCGCCATTGGCCATTAGGGAGGCCAACCAGGCCTCATATAGCTGAAAGCAAGAACAAAATGGCTGACCACCGTAGAAAGGCCTAATTAAACAGTAGTTTTTAATGTCAGTCAGCCCCCCACAGTAGCCCCAACCACACATGAATGAAAGAATAATGCTCTTTTGAGAAGGAGCACAGTTTTATAATCCAAACCCATTGGCTTATGAAAGCCCCTTAGCGAAGAAGGCCCACAGGTCACCCTCCATCTCTTCCTTTCTCGATCTTTCTCCCCTTCTCTCCGTCCTCGCTCTCTCTTCGCTTCTTCTTCTCTGTCCGCCTGCTGGGTTCAAAGCCAGTGGCCAATGTGGGCAGGTCTGTGACCGCCACCTCCAGCAGGCCCTTCCTCCCCCTGAGGTCGTGGTGGTGCTAATTGCCCCCGGACACGCACACAAAAAACACACATGAACAGCCATGTGTGTTGGCATGACCAACCACTGGGCTCATGTGCTTGGATTATAGGAGCCCTATGAAAGAGAAACAGCCAATTGAATCCAAAGATGGTGGCTGTAGCGGTTCTAAGAGTTGAGAGGAGGGGGTGGGCTTGGGTGCTCAGGGGCCTCAGTGCAAGGGGTTATCCCGGAAAATGAGTGGGGGAAAACATTGCAAGGGTCCAGTGTGCAAACCCCCCCTCCGACCTCACCTCACCACTACCAAGCTCCAAAAACCTCGAGGGGGGGAGGCGAGGGGACCCCCCGACTGGCAGCAATAAATAGATTCTTTCTCAAACATGCCTAATCCTGCTAAACAGCAACAAATCCTATTAGGCCATGAATTATAAATCCTCCCTCATCCCCTCGCCCCCCACAGGAGAAACCCAATCGCCCTCCTGTCTTCATAACGTGCATGTGCATACCTACACGCATAGACCTCAAGAATGTTGGTCTAAACAGGGAGGAATTGTAAGTGTTGGATATCCATGCATGGGTATGTATGTCTATATATGTGACTGCTTGCTTCCATTCACACTAGATGCTGGTGCATGTGGATTTGTGTGTGTGGTCCCTTGCACGGCTTGCTACTCCCCACTCTCCAGTAAGCTAAGCTTGAATACAGGTTTACAAACGGGTGTGCAAGCAGGGACACTCTCATACACTTTTGCATAAAAAATGCTTAGAAAGTAAAAATGAGGGGCAAGTAATGCTCCTATTGTTTCTTGTTCAGATATTAGGCCCCTCGACTGTATTTGATTTGCGGGACACAGCTTGAAAGACTAGAACATGTTGGCACTGTTAAGAGCAACAGGAAAACATTTACTACTGTGTCAGCAAAATATAATTATGAGAAAATAAGTTAAGGTGCAGTAGCTGGAATATGCCGATCCAGGGAGAGACTGTGCTAATATTGCTGCTTTTCAGGAGAGCGGAGGTGTTGATGCTGAGAAATAGGACAGTGGTGGATCCCACTGTGGGTGCAGATGTTTTGGACTGCCCCTTAAGACAGACCGTCTACGCTAACAGCTCTGTGATGCTGTAATGTTCATTGTAATCTAACAAAAGGTTATGGAAGATATAACATTTTATATGATGACGGTGCTAGATAAAAGTTGTTGAGACATTTCAGTATGGCCTAGAAAGAAAAAAACTGATTTAATGGTAAAAATGCCCTCTGAGAAGAAGAGTCTGACCCTGATGCACCCACAAACATGCATTCCCAAATGACTGACTCACCTTAGGCTAAACACTTAGACTAAACGAAGGACTGGCACAAAATAGGGGGTCATTAACCCCAAATCTCCAGCTCTCTAATTTGGCTCACTTTGAAGAATAGTGAGAGCCACGTCCTCCTCTTAAGGCTACACCTTAAGCTTGGGACTAAACCCTTTGAACCTGAATTAGTGGTCATATCTGTGGGGACTGTCCCAAATTATTTTTTGACTGCTCCCAGTTTGTTGATGGAAAGAATTGCTAGACCGTATCAACTGTGATTCATGTGTTGATCAAATTAATATGTAAAGTACACTACAATGTACAGAGAACCAGTGTCTATAGTTTATGTAAGAATCCTTGGGAACTTTATCCTTACAATTCCTTCAATTAGACTTTTTTTGTCTATATTTTACAGATCTCTATCGTAGTTCCTTGTGGTTTTCATACCCTGGCAAAAAGCTTTTTTTTCCCACGGCTGCAGTTTTACATTTCGCTCGCCTGTCTAACTGGAAACTTCCTCGTCCAAATCTTTAGTTAATTCGGCAGTTACAGTCGTGTCACGAAGAGTTCACCAGTCATTAGTCTACTTGTTAGAACCGCGCTCCTCTCCAATCTTCTCTCCGTGTGGTGGGAAAGAGCGCGGTGCCTGTCTCTGTTCTTCTCAAATAACGACAGGTTGTGAGACTTGGCGTCATTAACGCTAACCGGGGGGCGGGGCTTTTTCTGAGGTCACCGGGATGTCAACCATTTCATTGGTGGGATTCTTTCACAGGCTTTGAGACTTTAATTCACATGTACCTTTGGAGGTATGTGGCGACACCATGTGTGTATTGAGATCACACTATATACTGCTGCTTTGGACAAGCAATGTATCCGATGGTAAAAATCCTAAGTATATACCACCACAGAATTCCTTTCAACATAGTATGTTGAAGTCACAAACAAAAGGCATTGTGGGCTACACTGACAAGAACGCATGAAAGAGATTGAAGCTCTGTATTTGCTTGCTGTATTCCTGCATGTATAAAAAAAAACATGTCCTTTTACAGAGTAGTTTCACAGTGTTTTTGTGATAGAAATGCAGAAGTTGAGAATCTACAGTATCTTTGGCCACACACATCAAATATAGCTGGCTCTCTCTGTTCTCTCTTTGTCATCAGCTCTTAATGGGCACTGGGCTTTGATGTGGTCGCTGCTATTGTCTCCAGCATGTCTTGATCAGTGTCCATTGATCTGGAGGAAGCGGCACAAAAACAACTGGAGCAGGGAGGGGAGGAGGGAAAGGAGGGGAGGAGGGAAATGGTTGTATCACTTAACGAACTGCGTCTTGCTGCATGGAGCGAGGTTGAGCCTTGTGTCAAAGACAAAGTCAGAGAAACACACAGTCAGAGACAGAAAGCAGAGGGTGACTGGGTGAGCGAGACTGTGAGAATGGCAGAGGGAAAGACAGCAGCAATGATTTGTAAGTCTCAGTGCAGCAGCACATGAATGACTGTTGTCCTGGTTAACAGGAGCCATTTATGAGCTTTGGTCGAATTACTATTATTTTCATTTGTCTGCTAACAGAATCATAAATATATGTAAACAAGAAAAAAATAATTGTGAGTTCATCTGGGTGAAAACACACGGTGATGTGCACTTTTGATGTCTGCCGACCACAAGGAAATAGAAGTAGCTGTTTACCGATGAACGAAAACAACATAAGTGTGAACACAGCATGTTCACAAGCAGTACGCTTGTGAGGAGGTGGCCTGAGAAACATGAAGTTACGGATGCAAACCGCTCTCAGAGCTGGTTTAATTTCCCACGAGACGAACACTTTTTTTTCCACATGGGAGAATTTCTTGCGTTAGAACTGCTCAGAAGCCCATTCATTTCAAACCCTCATTGAATGAAGGAACTTGGCTGTGATGATATGGTGTCTCTCACTTATAATTCTTTCCACGGCACCCTCTGGCATGCCATCACTTTTAGATCAAACATTCCTGAAAGAATGTAGTCATCTTATCCTCCCAAGATATGATAAAGGGATGTCTGTTTTTGAGGAGAACAGAGGAGCACATCTCTTTGATGGACCAAAGCACCAGTCATAAAGCTTATCTCTCTCACACACACACACATACACACACACAGACCAACAGTCTTGCTGGGCCCAGACCGTAGCACATTGATGTCTAAGGCTGCTCTCTCCTGACTGACTCCAAGGTTATTGCAGCGCACCATGGAAGCACAGGATATTTGACGGTCCCCTGCCAAATAAAGAGCCCGGGGGGGGGGGGGGGGTGCGGGATGCGGGAGAGTTGCCATTGACAACTCCGGGATCTCCAAAGTGACCATCGGAAAATGAAAAAAGAGAAAACTTATTAATAAGAGAGAAAGGTCCAGGGGGAGGCCACGGGGCTTAATCTGTCACCGCTTTACAAGAAAGGGACAAGGCCAGTTCATGACTCCAGCAGCTACGGCTTTTACATGACTTCTACAGATGACCTAATGAAGAATAGCGAGTCTGTTGAGAAGAGCCAGGAGGTAGCCAGCCTTCCCAATGGAGAATGAATCATAGAGCGCAGGACAATGGAAAATGTGTAGAAGACGTCGTGGGCGAGATCTGAGCTTTGCTGACTCAAGAGGAGTCCCCAGGATACACTATGTGTCAGGAGAAAAGAGAGAGGGGGAGGCAGAGTCAGAGCCAGCAAGTGTTTGAAGGGCAGCATCAGCAAAGAGAGAGATGCAGAAATTACATTCCTCCAGTTTCTTTGTGCCAAATGTTGAATGGAGTAGGGGGGGGGGGGGGGGGGGGGACAGAAACCCCTCCGTGTTATTCTTTAATCGCACTTACCCAATGAACATGTGTGCGCATTTGTGTCAAACGCAGGAAACGGGAGGAGGGCAAGGAGGGAGCGGGGTACAGTTGTACAACGATCAAAACCGCACATGTTTTTTGTTTCCTACATGTGTTTTCTTTCCCAATTATGCTCGAACCTCCGAGTCACACAGAAAAGAAGCGGAACCCAACACATCCTTATCCTGATCGACGGTAGAGAGCAAGGAGGTGGGGGGCAGGCAGACTTTTTTTTCTTTCCCAAAATAGGGCCTCATGCTCTTTATGTTTGGTATTGTTTGTGTGCATTTCCTCCTATAGCTTGGGCAGGCCTTGCGTGGAGGGCAGGAAAAAAGACAGAAGCCCGACAGCCTTTGATGCTCATGTTTTATGGTCCCATGTAAACGCATTGTCTGTTAAGTCCTTTTGTTATCCCTCTGCCTAATTAAGACCTCAGAGCAACTTGTTGACTCCACAAAGACCCTTGTTCTGGGAGGGGGCGGGTGGTGTGTGTGTGTGTGTGTGTGTGTGTATTTGTGCATGTGGGTGTGTCGCCTTTGATTGGGACGTAGTTTGAGAGAAAAGTTAATTTCTCCTACAAACAAAAGCACAGCCATTCATTTTCTGTTTGAGGGCCGTTTGAGTGGAGAAGAACTTAACACACTCAATCATCCCATTGCATGACGTACACATGCTCCAGACAAGTATGTCGAAGTGACAATGCAGTACCGACTATTGTTTGATATTTTTTTACAGTCCCTCTTTCATTTCTGCCATCTTCCTCTGAGTCTCTCCAGCAGGAATATGGTGATGTCAGTTTGCTGTTAATCCACCCCTCTGAGCAGATACGCTACTCCTACACACACTGTCGCGCGGCTTACCCGTGTAACTTTGATGTCTCTGATACCAACAGATGGCGGAATGGTCACCTGTCTCTGAGACATACTGTACATGAAGAAGACAGATAGAGAGACGGGCACTAACAAACGGGAGCAAGTCCCGCTCACCCAGCAGACAGGAACTGTTTTGACTGTATATTTTCATTTTTAGCCACCATGGGTTGGACTTCAGAGCAATCTGGATAGTGCAGAGAGGTTCTAAATGATTAACAAAAAAAATAAAATCAGCATTCATGATTTATTTATGCATTAAAACCTAATTATGAACAGTATCGGTATCAAGAGGAAATGTTTTTTACGTTCACTGTACACACCTTAAGTCGGAGCTTCTCAACTTTGCGATGGGGACAACAAGTGGGGTCATTTGACATGCGGATTTCAATAAATCATATGTTGGTATATAAAAAATACTTACTAGTATTTATTGTTTAAAGGCATACTTGCCAACCCTCCCAATGTTTCCTGGGATTTCCCCTCTCCCAATGTCCTTCCAGGGCCACAGTCCTCCCGTATTACTTCCAATTCAAAAAACCTTTTTTCCTTTTCGTTTTCACAACCTGTTTCTGTCACTGCGCAGCGTGTATACGCCCTACTGTTTCCATCCAGAGAGCAACATTACTAAACCAAATGTTCTTTGCTGGCAGCCGCTGACACATTGAAAAGCACTCATGGGTACTCGGAGAAAGACTCAAACAGGGGCAAACAATGAATGAATGAGTGAATCAATTCATAAAAAGCGGATTTACCCAAGTGGGGTGAATTCTTCTTCTTCTGTATTTTTCCTGAGAGTTAGAAGTAAAGTGGAAAGTGTTGCAGTGTGCTAGAATTCACCAGAATGCAGGAAACAGTCTTCGAAATTCCGCTTTGGTTTTAAATTCTCCATATTTTTGAGGCGTCCAGATTGAAAAATACGTTAAAGGGTGCTCAATACAGAAATCAGAGCATATCTATTGCCTCCACAGGGTTCTCAACATGGCGACAGCTGAGCCGACGGCTAACAGCGCAAGCTACAGAACTAACAGTGTTTACCTGGAGGGAGGTTATGCTAAGGGTGGTAGCTATTAGCTAGCCAGTCGGCCTGGCTATGTAAATACAGCACAGAGAAGCTGTGGCTTCATTTTCTGCTCAGGTAGATAACACTCCACTAAATCTTTGCTTAGCAAGAAGTGATTTGCCGATATATGAATGACCCGAATCCTGTATATAAAACCTTTAAGACAAATACTTGTTGTCATAAATATATGATGTCTTTGGAGTTTCCTCCGTGCCCTTGAAAATACAATTTAACAGTATGCCTTTCTCAAATTCATGTGACGATTTGACAACCCTAACTGCTGGGCTCTGTGTGTGTCCATATGTGCCTGCACAATCTATTTGTGTGATTTCAATCACTCGGACCGCTGAAATCCAGTCACTCAACACATTTTCGGTCCGTGTTTTCTCATTATCTATTTTCACTCAAAGCACACATCGTCCAAACACGCTGCCGTCAAATATCCAAGGACATGTTTCGGGGTTTTTTCTGACAAATAAATCACTTGAGCACCAGTGCACAGCACACAGAGAGCCTCCTTGAAAAAACAAACACAAGTGCATGCCATACAGTCACCATGGGATGCAAGTATGAGTTTGTGTGTGTTGTTTGCTTCCAGTGGTTTCTGTTTCAGTGTTTAGCTCCATACCAGTGGGTTTTCATTTGTGTTGACACAGATGTGCTGCTTTGAGTCGAGGGACGTGTGTTTTGGGACTCCTCTTCATGCAAACTGAGTTTGGTTTCCTTCTGTTTCACTTTGCATCACGTTGCAGAATTGTGACCGATAAGGCAAGCCCTGATAGAAAGCAGCAGTTAATCCATGTTGACACATACAGTTCGATGTTTACTGTGTATTTTTGTGTACATGAATGCATACCTCTTTCTCTGTGTGTGTGTGTGTGTGTGTGTGTGTGTGTGTGTGTGTGTGTGTGTGTGTGTGTGTGTGTGTGTGTGTGTGTGTGTGTGTGCTCTCCTGTCAGGGCCACATGTTTTGCTCTTGCATGGTAAACACATTGTCCATTGATTCTTGAATGTCGCCAAATGTAGCTTGTCAAAAGCAAGCCACTTTTTATGACAAGGAATCATGTATAGACCAAGGCTGACCATCACTGTTTGACCTTGAGACTAAATCAGTCTCCCTCTCTGTCACAGGTTGTCCCATGCCCAGAGGTCGGCTGTAAAAGTCCTCCGCAGAATGCAATACTTTGTGGCCAGGAAGAAATTTCAGGTAAGCAAAAGTAAATCCAGTGGAGAGAAATTCAACAGAGTTAAGGAGAACAAAAGAGGGGGAAGATGCAAAGAGAGACAAATTGAGAGAGGGAGTGCGAGAAGTGTGTGTGTGTGTGTAGTGTGTGTGTAGTGTTTTTGCGGTTATACAGGATGAACAGGGGGAGCCCCAAGGGGCATATGTCAGCTGCAGCGCTGCATGCGTGTGTACGTGTGTGTTTGTGTGTAAATGCCTGAAACTTGCACCTGCATGTCGTCTTTGTGCTCACTTCAGTTCAGGCGAGGTATCAAGGGAAGTCTACTAACCTGTCTCTTGGGCTACAGTAGGAATTCACTTACTGTACTGCACCAAAATACACACTTGCAGAAACACACGCAGCAGGTCATTGCCTCATGCAGCACTAAAGGCAGCAGACTTAGGTTCAAACATTTTGTGGAGTGAAGTATTTCAGTTTAAAAAAAACACCAACCTAATCATGTTTGAGATACTTTGGCCATAATTTTCATGCTACATGTTATTGTCGAATGGTTCTTATATTCTTACCGTTTCCAAGTGGTCTATATGTTTTCAATTATGGCCCTAAGTGACTTCAGCTGCTGAGGCTACACTCTGTGTACACCAAGGATACCCTAAAGAGTTCACTGGGTTCTTTCTGATGCTGCTTGTAGCCACGTCACACTAAACAAAGCTGTGAAAGGACCTTAACACGATTGCTTTCTACATGACCATGCATTTGTCAGTGCACACACACACACACAAACAAACACACACACACACACACACACACACACAATGAGTTAACAATGAACCCTTTGCACCCAAGGGGGTTGGGGATGTTTTCGGGGACCAAGCAACAGCGGCTATGGTTGACAATGGCTTTTGTCTGTGTGTGTGTGTGTGTGTGTGTGTGTGTGTGTGTGTGTGTGTGTGTGTGTGTGTGTGTGTGTGTGTGTGTGTGTGTGTGTGTGTGTGTGTGTGTGTGTGTGTGTGTGTGTGTGATCCACAGCAAGCGCGGAAGCCCTATGACGTGCGAGACGTGATCGAGCAATATTCCCAGGGTCACCTCAACATGATGGTCCGCATCAAGGAACTGCAGAGAAGGTGGTGTCTTTGACCTTGTTTCATGCTCTTTCTGCCTCGCTTTCTTTCTCTAACTTTGTGTCAATTGATTTCAACTTTTTTTTTTTTACATTCTTGCCATCATTATGTTGATTACTTAACAGTGGCAGACACGGCGCTACAACGGCCCAACACATTTTCATTTGGATAAATGTGCTGCAGCTTCAGAAACAATGCCAATTCCAAAACACATGTGAAAATCCAAAACAATTAGGGAAATGTGATTCAAATGCTGCAAGCCAAAACAAATACATTAACAGCGACCATTTCTGTTTCGTTTCTGTAAATACAGAAACGATGCAAAGTCAAAAACACGCAAACCCAGAACAGAAAAGCAACAGAAAAACCCAATATCCAGTCAACACAACGGGAGACCTTGGGAGATTTTTACGTGATTTTGACTCACCCATGAAGGACGTGGCTTGGGTAATAAATTGGTCAAACCTATGTAAGTACGCCACTTGGACCCTCTTAACACCTTTTGCAGTAATTCAGCTGACACATGGTAATGCACTGTGACATTCTGAAACCAGCGGGGCGTCACAGTTTGTCAGTATATCAAGAAAAGGGGGATTCCTTGATTATTTATTACAATGTATAACCTACTGCAATGATGGAAAGCTTCAATACAAAGAGTCAAAGAGCCAAGAGTCTTTTATAATCACAATTGTACTAAATTCTACAATGTCTCTCATAAAATTCTAAGCTACTGATTTTTTGTTTATTGTCTTTTTCTGCAACCCTAAAAAAGAGTAATACCAAACGTTAACATTTAACAGAAAATCCAAAGAAAAAGATCACAGCACTCGCCACATCTGACTTCAAAAAGATCACAATAATGCATTGAACACTTTGCATAAAATGTGTCACCAACATAAAGGAAAGACAGCCAAAGACATGTGATTGCTGTGATATTCCACCCTTAATTTGAGGTGGTGAAAAGAAGACAATGCTTTGCAGTGCATATTGAACTGCTTCAGTGCATTTTTAGATGACTAACAGTCCACATGTGCAAACCTCTTGCGAGTCTGATTGTTTATTTTGAAAGCCTCAATAAGAACATTCATTTATTCATCCCTTTAAAACTTGCATGTGGGTAAGCAGTAAATACCGTTCAAGATGACGCCATTTGTTTAATTGTATTGGCTCCATAAATTGGCTTATACTATTTTAATGTTTTGTTCATGACCTGGAATAAAGTGCTATTTACTCAACTGAATCTCCACAGTATCTGGCCAGTGTTTTCACCTTCCCCAGTTTAATTACTTCTGTCTTTTTTCCCCAGGCTCGACGGCACACTGGGGAAGCCAGGAATGTTTCTTCCAGGTAAATACACAGAAAACACAACAGTCTACATCTGATAGACAGCCATCACTCGTCAATCCATCCCTGTGTTTACATCCCACACATACACAAGCTGTACCAGACTAAATATGAGAGAAAGAGCGGTCCCTGATGTGTGTGTGGGTTCATATATATATATATATATATATATATATATATATATATGTATATATATATATATATATATATATATATATATATATGTTTTTATGTGGGCGTGTTTACATGTCTGTTTCCATATTTGTAAATATTTGAATTTGTGCACACTGCTTGTTTCACCGTGCATGTGGGTATATAGCAGGCTTACGTGTGTTTGCATGTCCATGTGGGTGTACATGTACGGATGTACTTCAGAGTGTATACATTAGTTTGGAAATGTAGCTTGAAGAAAGAAATTAATTAGGAATTAATCATTTGGTATCTTCTAATTATTTAGCTTACTGTTGATGTTTGATTGTATTGTGTTGACATTTCAATTCAGTTTAATTAGTATTCATTAATCATGAAGAAATGATTTGTTGCATCAGCAAGCATAATGTGGGTCTTGTTATAAACTGCAACTGACTTAACAATGGAAATTCTAGTGGAATAGACTTAATCAATAGCCTGATTTCAGACCTCTGAATCACAGCCTAAATCTCAGTCATGCTTGTTGACGGCAATTTTCCCTGGTTAGAGAAAATAATTGACCAATTGGAGCTTTGTAGGCGGGATTAAGAATATGGGCGTCATCTTCCCATAGCTCCCAAGCAACCTGGCTACATTCATGAAAAATAGCTTCAGAGAAAAAGGTGACCAGCATGAATGAAATACAATTAATGAAATCAAATGAGAAAAATACCAGATCTTAATAGACATATTTCTTTGATCAGTGTGTAAAAAAAACGCTAACGCTTTTGTGTTAACTGAAAATGATGTCAGCGGGGCTAATATGTCACTCGCTACCTGATTGGTTCGGGCAAAACTATACAAAACAATCCCACTTCCTAACAAGGAATTAGAAAAAAGAAACATGCTGAAAGAATAAAGTGCCAATTCATTATGTTTATCTGGACCTTTATGAAGTTACAAATAATGCAAGTTAAGTATTATTTTTATATTTTATAGATTGAATTCACACTTTATGACTATTATTGAATGGTGGCTGATATGAAATGTTTGAGTTAAGTCGTGTTTTTAGGGCTACATAACTCTTTCTGACATATATTTAGCGTCTACATTTCAGTAGGGGGCCGTAAACTGCCACTGTGACCCGCACCCACAAAAGCGGCAAAAAATGAATGAATGGATGGTTTCACTAAGAATCATGAGCCTTCAGGGCTCCTACTGTAAATGACAATGTTATGTTTGTAACTTGTGCGTGAGCGCGCAGTAATTGATCCGAGTGTGACCAAATGTGCTATTATGCATCTGTTTTTATGCATCTGTTTTAATAAAAAGAAGAAATTCAGTAGTAGCCATCAAGGTAAATGTATTAATATTGGCACTAAATGTTTGTTTGTGTGTATATGTTTGATTGTCCATTTTTATTCATTCACCAGGAAAAGGAGAAGATAAAGAATACCCGACTATTGGAGCGCGACTGATCAGGCTAGAAGATAAGGTAAGCACACTTGTGCTGCTCAGTGTGTGTGTGTGTGTGTGTGTGTGCGCGTGTTTGTCTGTCTGTGGGTAAGACAGATAAGCAGAAGTATGCATGTGTAACTGCATAACTGTGTGCCAGAGTCTCTGTTATCAGATGAATGCGTGTGGTGGTATCTTTTGATACGACCATGTTTTGGCTTGGCTCGGTCAGTGTGTGCCAATGCCAAAAAAACACACCTGCATTCTCTGCTCTCCAGCTTATCAGCATCTAGTTAGTGCTGTGTTTAGGCCGCAGTTACGTTTATGTTCGTTTTTTGTAATTATGATCCTGACTCCCATTGTGAGCTGAGTCATGATTTTCCATGCCAGCCCTTCTTTATTTCCTGTAATCCTAGGTACGTTGGGTGGTGGCAATTCTTGGGTGTTTATGTTTCCATAAGTGAATATTACTGTACTGGGAGTGTTAAGGGGGGCTAAAGTCTTAACACAGTGAGGCATAGCCAATAGATAACAGCTGTGTTATGATGGGTGTAACTAGGCGTGTCCTCTCTCATAGAGAGAACAGGAACAGCGTGATGCCATCGTGACGCCAACCCTGATGGTTGTACCAGTTGTGTGTGAATGTGCCCCTGCCTTCCTGTCTGCAAAATAAATGCGAATCAAGATATGAAATGTGTTTGTTTGAGTTAGCGTGTAGCTATATCTGTTGTTTGCCTCGTGGCATTTGGAAAAGTTTGGAAATGTGTCACGTGTTCAAGCGTGTTTTTTTCATGTCGCTGGTGATGTCACAAACCTCTATCGTCAAGTTGTTCTCGCATCTTAGAGTGAATGAAAACATACTCCTATACAATAGAACAATACATTCTATAGCCACTTCTATTCTTTTCAAATCAGCCAGCTCAGGATATCCCCCGCTTTGCCTTAACATTTACCATCCCATCTCTGCGCGCTCATCAACACTGATGTTCTGTAATGTTTGCATGCGTTTGCTGTTCTCAAACCCCTTTGTTACTGAGAGAGGAGTAATGATCTTGAACCAATGTACTCTCCGAGCCTGAAGACCTCCCTCGGTGATTGAGTTACGACCCATTTGCTCAGGGCTTCATGTTGTGATCGCAATCTCCTGATTGGAAACATAAACCTGCGTTCAGAAGTGCCTCCCATACCTATGACTCTCTTTCTCGCTGTCTCTTCCCTCTTTCACTTCTTCTCTCTCCCCACCCTGCCTTGACACGAAGGCAAAATACCAACAAGAGGTGGAGGATTGAGAAACAAATCAGTGGAATTCTACTGACCCTCCTAAACAATATGGGACCAATCACCGTTCCTCTTATCAGAACTGCATTTGCGTGCGTTGCTGCAACAAGCTTCCTCTCAAAGTGAAACAGAAGCATAAGCAACAGCCACTTGCGACACCCAGAACCACCCATCCTTCATGATTACTATTTTCTTCGCCTCAACATCCGCCCCCTTCCCCTCTCTCATTTTCGGTCGTGTGAATGTCTTGTTTTGATTGTTCTGATGGGCCAGCACACCTGTTAAATGGGAAACGGGGGCCTCCTTTTCCCCCTCGGGCAGCAGGTGGATGAACCTGCCGACCCTTGTTACTTGGTACATCCCCTGGCCCTCTTCCAGATACGCCTCCAGTAGCACAGACGTTATTGTCCACTCTAGAGAAACTCAACATGTCAGCTTCATGTTTCTGGAATGTGTGGATTTTATGATTACACTCACAGTGCAATCCTGACTGAAATTACCATGGTTGTAATTAAACACAGCTGCTCCTTCGCACTCCTGGCACATTTTCACTTAAATCTACTTAAATGTACTCTTTTGGAAGTTTGTATGTGTTGTGTAGTATGTATTTACTCTTGAAACAGCATTGCAACATGACACTTGCGTTTCAGCAGCAACGCAATGCCCCATCCAAACATAACGCTCCAGCTTAGTGAAAGTTTACAGGAGATGTATTGTGAGACAGTGAGTCAAGTTCAAATGGTTAGCGTGCCCTTGAGCTCAGTTGTCAGCTGTGTTTTGTTTGCAACAGAATCTCCAGCGGCGAAAACCTTTGTTTGCCTCACACCACTGAGTGCATTTCATAACGCTGTGTATTTTTCTGAGTTGCGTCACCTCTTGCATGTTGCTCGTAATAGTAAACCTAATCACACACAAAGCAGAACCCTGGTGTCACAGTCGAATCACCTCTGCGTAGGACCTTTCCCAACAGCCCTGAGGAATTATTTATCAACTCAGTGTGTGTGTGTGTGTGTGTGTGTGTGTGTGTGTGTGTGTGTTGGTGTTCCCATGCCTTTCTCAATACTCACTCTTGGTCAGCCTCCAGCTAATTTTGTTTTTTTTTACAAATTCCCTTTCCCCTGTAAAACACCAGACATCTACCACTCTGACTGCTTTATGCTGCAGCTGAGAAAGTAACACAGAATAATTTTCTTGTCAAGCTTTTGTCAGCACATCACTTGTAGATGAATCTATCTTCAGTGGGCTGAAGGCGGCTCGGGCATTGTGTGTCCTGTACAGGGTTGGACAGTGATTTATCACACAAAGACAAAGACACATATAGGTCTACACACACATACACTCGCACACACAGGAGCATAGAGTCGATTAATCACCAATGTGTCTCACCCAACACACTCGAGATTGAATTCTCCAGGAGCGACTTGGAAACAAAGATTGATGGCACTCTGTGACGGCGTGTTATCTCTCTGTCAGAGACACTCGATGAAAAATACCCAAACGACAAGCGTGGCCTTTTCAGAGCGGAGCTCGCTGCATGCTTTAGGATGAAGTCAGCCCACTGTTTGTGGTAAATCTCTCTCAGTTTTATAGGAGCAGGATTTTTTTTTTCTCATAGCAATGGACAGAAAGGGCATGGAAATTACAACAATATGCTTTCACATATCCTCTAAATATCTGTCTGAAAAACAAGGTTTTTTCGTCCGATGCTGTTTTGTTTCATTAGTGTGTGAAGCAGGAGCCTTTTATTATGTAGGATTTGTTTGTCAAGGTTGGAAAACTATTAGTCCACACAAAACCTGTAAATGTTTGATTTATTTGCTGGCATTTCATTATAAATTTGAAATACTGAATAACTTATTTCAAAATACAAGTTTGAAAACAAAAGATATGAGATACGATAATTATCCTGAGTTTTGAAAAAAAAAAGTTTTATCATTTACCTATAACATTTTAAAAAGCACCACAATTTTATTTAACGTTAACTTCAAATCAACATGTGGTTTCTAATTCTTTTAGAGTGTTTCTCAATTAATTTAATTAAGTCTGCGCTGAAACCATATATGTCTGAATTCAGATTGTGTTACTAATCCAGACTTAACAATACGTAAAAAAATATAAAAAAAAATAAGTCTGTTGGAGGCTGTATTGGTGTTTGGTGCGTGTAAAACCCGTCAGCAGTGTCTAGTGAGGAAAATACCCTCTAATGCCCTCCGGACCTGCACAGACATGTCTCGGCTCAATGCATCATTATTTGTGTAGCTCTAAGTACACTACATGGACCATACATCACGCTCACTCTGTGGTTAACTTCACGCCGCTATATTAGGGCAGATATACCGTGCCATGTATGTCACGCTTATATCATGTGCATTAGCACTAGGCGTGCGCAGGAGAATGCATGTCCTGACCGTAATAGCATCTCAATTAGGTAAGTATGCTGTAAATTACAGCAAGGCCAAATACTGGAAATACTTGAGGGCCGGGACAGAGTGTTGTGTTTGTTAGGAGTCCATCTGTAAGGCATTTAGGGCCCCTCGTCTTTAAAAGCACGGCTTTGAGGGGGGCATGAGTGTGTGTGTGTGTGTGTGTGTGTGTGTGTGTCTGTGTGTGTTTAGACTGGTCCGATCCAGACCCAGTGGAGGGCTTTAGAGATGAGGGCCTGGTAAACACACACACGCTCATGTATAAATATATATACATTAGACCATATACAAAGATACAAGTGGCTATCCAGGCATACCTACATACACGCACACACTGTTGTCCATCCAGCAGTGTCTCGGTTCTCAGCTCAGCTCTCTGCATGAGGAGCAGCATTTAACGCCTTCAATCTATTAATGATTGTGCATCAATAAATCTATTGAATTCAATCGTGTTTTCCCCAATTTTGGATATTGGCAGAAGAAGTTACAGCCCACATCAATAGGAACTATTACTGCAGTCCCTTTTGTTAGTGCTGAGTGATGTTATTTTCTCTTGAAAAATCGTACATTTTTACGATGGCGACAGAATTAATGCGCAGGAATCAAAGACTAGAGGAAATATTTATTCTTAACTGAAACCAAGTAATTCTGTAAAAGTTAACGACCACATACAGAGATGTAAAAGTTTTTAAAGAGATTTCTAAATTCTTTGGACTTGAAAGATACTTTGGAGTTCAATGAGGCTTCCACTGAATGCTCAATTGAATTTTAAGCAGAAGGGTTGTTTTTCCCAGCCTATTTCATTTTAAAGGAATGTATTTAAAGTACACAGTAGGCATCCTCAATCCTTTTGGATAATAAAAGTGGAAATGAACTATCTGCAGACTTCTTTGTGCAACATTATGTTTGTATCCTACACAGCAGAATGATGTCTACCAAACGGACTGGTCTGTGATTGCTGTATATAAAAAAGGAATTTAAGATGCAAAAAATACAACATTAAGACATTTATTCAAATTTAAATAGCATTCCTTTTTTAACTCTTGCAGATGATCAAAGGAGTCGCACCTCAGTGAGAGTGGTCACACTGTACATTTGCCCTACTTCCCTTTGGCTGGGTCATGGGTGTCGCTCTATTCATTCCTCCACGTTTCTGCATACTTCTGAAAGCTGGCCCTCTGTAATTACAGTGACGGTCACAGTGACCCACTGTCTGTTTTTTTTTTCCCCCTGCCCTTCTGTTAGAAAGGGGAGTCTGCCCGCCATTCCACCTCCGCTTGTCCAGCAGTCTCTGTCTTTCTAGTTCTCTGTTTTCCAGCGTGGACACCTCTCTGTCTCTTTGTCCCCCTTTGCTCCTATTCCCAGCACCTCTCTGCCCTGAGAGCACCCTGTCTGTTGTTGTGCTGTGTTTTGATATATCTGTGTATTTGGCAGCGGCGTGCTCAGCGGGGAGCCGGACTGACCGGGCCGGTCTAAACAAAGAGAGGAAACTTGGCAAAGGAAACGCATGCACACACACACACACAAATCCTGGAAAACACAGCTTCACCGCAGCGGCCAAACTCTGACTGCCCCGTGCTGCAGACAAGCACATACAGAATCTCCCTGCATGTCTGGACTTGGCCTGCGATAGCTACAGCACACAACAACCTAGTTCCCCCTGTTTTTCTTTCCTGATTAAATCTAGTTCTCTGAATCCTTTCCTGCTCAGGCATCTTTGCACTGCCACTGAATGTAAATGGATAAAATATGTAGATCTGTGCAAGTATGCTTGTGTTGCATTGTGTTCTCAGTGGACAAATTGATTCAAATTGAAATGGAAATTTTCTTTTCACTGTCCCCCTGCTACAGGGAGGTCAGAGGCCACTGTCCTCTCCAGAACAACAGGCCCCTGGAGCTGCTAGGCTTTCAGTATTTTGCTCACAAACATTTCACGGACAGAATGCATGACTTCATGTCTGGACTGACATTAGTGCTGTGCCAAAATTCTGGTAAAACGTCATAATTCTACTGTTTACCTTGCAAGGGAATGGAAAAAAAAAAATGACAGTCACCATGATAACCTTTCCACAGCTGTGCTGTGTTGAGCTGTCTGATAAACTCCCTGCTCTTACTGGTACCTGTTTAACACACTATTGTTGGCCTTACTCCTGCTCCAGCAGCCTTCCATTTGACTCAGTATGCTGCACCAAGCCGAACTGCTCTTTCTCACGTCGACACCTCCCACCGTTGATGTGGTATCTTCACAGCGTTGTGAACTCGATAGCATGCAACAAGTGGTGTGCTGCTGTGACTTAGATAGCGCACCCAAGAGCGGTGTGCTGTTTGTAGTGCAGTCCAGCAGTAAATCATGTTTCGGCAGTGCGCTGGGGATGCTGCCCCTGGCAGCTCCCAGACGGCCTTTGGCTCTGGCTCCCTTCTCTTAGCGCCACTCTCTAATTTCAGAGCCGGGACCCTGCCTACTACTACTGTGTCTTTACCGCATTCCCACAAACCAGAGACGGACAGTCTGCCTGCATGTCTGGCTGCTTGCTCTCCATCTTGCAGTCTCTCTCGCTTTCTATCTCTCTCTGCCGTTGGGTCTCTCTATATCGCTCTCACTCCCTGTTTTGGTTTTTTTGCCTACTGAGCTTGTCCTTTCTTCTTTCCTCCGTCTCTGTCTGGTTCTGTGCCTTCAGGATTATAGGTCTGCAATCTCACTCACAGCATCTAAATCATGTTGTGCACTACCACTGTCTCTCGTCAGCTGTCCCCCCCCCCCCCCTCTCTCTCTCTGCATCTTGGTAGCACCGACTGTGGGCTCGCTCGTTGGCTGTAAATACCCATGGTACATTTCCATTTTAATTGCCCAAGTTTCACAGGGCCCTGGGATATATTTTCGACACATATATTTTATTGACTTGGCCAAATGCCCTCACTACTTTCGGGCTGGACCTTACCACTAATATACTCCTGCATGGACCAGTTCATTATCAGCAGGGAGGTGTGAGCTTATTTAAGAAGGTTATGACGAGGTCAGCAATACAGTTCATGAAGAAGGAGTCTGTGTTTTATTGGGAAATGTAGTCTTACTAGTACGCAGTGTTAAGTAGCCCTGGTGCCACCTCATTTTTGAGTGCTATTAAATCAGTCTATACTACATGGAACAGTAAACCAGCTGTGAATAATGCCAAGCTGTGTACATGACTCCAGAGACCATGAGTGTAAATGTCACTGCTATTAAGTCAAGCTGGTACCTGGGCAACCTAATGGGGGATATGTTTTATATATATATATAATACTGTATTTGTGTGTGTGTGTGTGTGTGTGTGTGTGTGTGTGTGTGTGTGTGTGTGTGTGTGTGTGTGTGTGTGTGTGTGTGTGTGTGTGTGTGTGTGTGTGTGTGTGTGTGTGTGTGTGTGTGTGTGTGTGTGTGTGTGTGTGTGTGTGTTATGCATAGGTGTATATCTGCTATTCAACCAACATGCACTCATAAAACTCCATAAATCTGTGAATGCTTTAGTAGCTAAGTGAACATTTCATTTGGCTTATCAGCTGTGATTTCTTCCCCTGAATCCTGTAATTGGTCTTGAACTTTGGCTATTTTCTCATCATGCCAAATGCCTGACTCTGGAGCTGAAGACTTAGCGATACCGAGGGCTGTCTATTAAATCTCAGTACTTGTTGAGTACTGGTTCAACTGTGTCTGTAGAAATGTTTATGCAGATTCTTATTTTTTTAAGTTTATTTAGGAAATGTTCTTGTTTGGCTCGTTAACACGGATAAACTGGATGTGTAGGAAAAACATGTTCATATTCTTCAAAGTAAGATCTGGAAAAGTGTAATCTTATGTTAAGTACAATTGGCATTTTAATGTTTACCATCTTACTTTAGCGTGTTAGCATGCTAACATTAGCACTGAACACAGTCAAATTGAGGTTTATAGGGATGTTTTTTGCAGACATTTGTTCATAAACCAAAGTATGTGGCAAATTGTGACTAGATGATTGAGCTAGATGAAAAGTAAAGGGATCACTAAAGTCATTTCAGTTTTCCCTCTGGGCCCCATAAATATCTGTATTATATTTAATGGTAATCCAATAGTTGTAAGGGCGATGGGATTCATCCTCTGGGGACATACATTTAAATCCATCCATTAGTTGCTGAGATGTTTCAGTCTAGCCCAAAGTGGTGCACCAACCAACACAGACCGACACTGCCTTTCCATTATACGGTAGCAGATTCAAAATAGAATAAGGTACATTTTTATTATAGCAGCAGGGTGTTGTGCCATAGCAGGCTAGCGCCTTAGTTCATGGAATGATTTTAACTAGCTGTTGCTAATGCCGGCGTGTTTATGACTGTGTAAAGATTTGACTGGGCCACTTGTGGTTCAGACATTGGCCCTATGGTACTCTGTGCCCAGACACATCCATCAGGCAACAGTGGGGTTGCTATTGCCCACAGTAAATCGTGGCATGTGTGTGTGTGCATGTGCACACCTATGTGTTTGCCCAACTTGCTCCAGCCACTCTCTGCAACAACACTTTACAAGCTTGTCTGTATTCCATAGTGAGTTTTAGGTAAATGACTAATGATTTTACGGGAGTATAATGGTGGGTGTTTTTCTATACCTCTATGCCTCTGGGCCCTGTGTTTCCCTGTAGAAGAATTAAAGTGACACACCTTTCAATTGTGTGCAATTAACTTTGTATTCCACACAGGATACAGGCCTCGCCTAGTCTCTTACGGTGCAATGGATTAAGTCTGGACGCTGGTATTTGAGGTTGAATCAGTAAATGGGGCTGTGAATGCAAACTGCTTATTTGCAACTCTTTGAACGGTGACCATCAAATTGGGTCCCCCACCCTGTATCTGTTATGCAGCCATCGTCCGATAGTACGGCCGCAGGCGATGCAGCTTATTCTGTCTCAAATTTTGAAAATAGAATTAAACAGTTATATCACAATTCAAATGCCTTCCAAGTCTCACATTTTACCTGAAACTAAAGTTGTATTTTCTTTGCTGGCATCTTACAGCCAGAATATGAAAATTGTGTAACTCAATGATACAAGGCTGATGCAATGCAGAGAGCTCTTCCAGAAGTTCAGTTGCTCTGCTCTCCAGTGATCTCACTGGCATAAAGTACAAGAAGCCCCAGTAATGAGGAGTAATTTATATTGCCTGCTGTAGTTCAGGAGTGTTATTACTGGCCTTGATCACATCCAAGTGTAACAGATAAGCCCCTTTGTTGTGCCAGAGTAGATTTTCTGTGTATCACTCTTGCTGAGGACCTTTCTTCCAGGAATCTTTCAACATTGGTGAAGTGGGAACAAAAGCAACAACATTCACAGTTAAAAACACAAAGAAATGATGATCAGAATCACAAGCATTGCTTAATATAAGCAGAATTGGCATGTGAGAACAAATAACATGAAAGACAAACAGCCCTTTCCATTCTCAATTCTACTTTTCTTTTATGTGGACATGACAACAATCACAGATTGATCAATGCAAGTCTAACATCCCTTTCCTTTTTTTGTTTTTGGTCATTACACACTCCAGTTGTTGTCCTCTTTCTCCGAAGAGCTGCCTGCTGCAGCTGAAAATTATAGTGATGATCTAAAGACACTGAAACGCTCCCTACGGCTGAGAGGAGCTGCAGACTGTGGGTTTATCATCACGGGGTGCTGTTTCACATGAGTCGTCATGTGATCCATTGCCCATGTAAAAAATAAGCGAGGGAAAGACAACAAAATGGGAGTATTCTCAAACACTTTCATCAACATATAAACGAGGTGACGCATATACAGTTCAGCTGATGGTCTGTACGCACAGCAGACAGCTCAATGCATCTGTTCACTCTTATTCCAGGGGTGCTAAGGAATCGAGACAGACGCAGAGATAGAGCCAGACGAGTAGAGAGAGATACAGCGAGAGACAGACGTTAGTCTACTGGTCTCGATACTGTACGTCTCCTCCGTGACATACTGCTGAGGAAGAGGGAGGCCGGGAGCGTCTGAGCTGAAGTCGGCCTGATAAGCAGAGCAGATAAAGGGTTGCACTGAACCCGCAGACGGAGACAAGAATGAAACAGAAGGGCAAGCTGACAGGGATATGTCTCTCCCTTCACACACAAGGAGGAGTCTTTTGAAAAGACCAGCCAAGACTGCAGCAACTGGACCAAAGTCAGAGTGATAAGGAATAGATGAGATATTCTGCTGTGTCTTATGTTCTTACAGATGCCGGACAGAAGGAGTGTGATCAAGTAGTCGTGTTAACTCACGAACCAGCATAGAACTCTAAAAATGTTGGACGGCAGAATGACTTATGCTTTTGATTTATCTGGCGTATTTTGCATTATTCAAAACTCCCCAAGTTTCATGAGTCAAACTGTAGCATCTGCACGCTAAGCCACTGCGCACGCACTTGTGAAGCTCAGCAGGCTCTCGAAACACACACATATACACATCAAGTGCGCTCGGAGGCAGCTTGTGGTGAGAAGTGAACATCGAAAGGTCAGCGTCGGCCAAGGGGGTCATTCCCACCAGTCCACCACTGGCCAAACAGCTTGTGTCTTGGGGTCAAAGGACATCTCAGCGGGCCTGGTAATTAAAGGCACAATGGGAGTCCATTCTGGCGGTCTGCGCAACGGTGTGTCTTGTCCTGTCAGTTTGCCTTAGCTGACAGGAGGTTGTGCACGACGAGAGAGAGAGAGAGAGAGAGAGAGAGAGAGAGAGAGAGAGAGAGAGAGAGAGAGAGAGAGAGAGAGAGAGAGAGAGAGAGAGAGAGAGAGAGAGAGAGAGAGAGAGAGAGAGAGAGAGAGAGAGAGAGAGAGAGAGAGAGAGAGAGAGAGAGAGGGAAGCTACAGGAGTTTCCCCAGGAGGGAAGAGGTTGAGAAGGCACTTGAGAGCAGAGAGATTGTGTGTTTGCATGCATCTGCTGAGTGCACGTGAAATTTGTTCACTATTGAATTTTGTTCACTGTTGAATTTTGCAGGAAGGCAATTGAGAAGTGTGTTTTTGCAATGAGGCTATTTTTGACTTTAAATTGAGAGTAAGCCTCTGTGTGTGTGTGTGTGTGCATGCGTATGTGTTTGGAGCTCCCCGCACAGCTCACTCAGCACCTTGACATTGGCACTGGGCCTCTGTGGAGATCTGCTGTCTCAGCTGGATTCCTCCCCTCCCTTTTACTCTAACCCGCCCCCCCCAACTCCTGCTCTACTCCCACCTCTACTCCGGGCCCTTCTAGCTTCCCTCATCCAAGGGAGAAGAGCTTAAATCACTCCCTTCTCTCTCTGTCTCTCCAAGGGTGTCCTCCCCCCCTACACACACTCACTCTGTCCCCCCTTCACGGATAGTGTCGAAGAGGGGGATGATCTGTGATTGTTGACTCGGACTACTGTGGGAATGCAGGTGCTGTGTGTGTGTGTGTGTGTGTGTGTGTGTGTGTGTGCGTGCTTTGGTAGCCCCTCCCTGGGCTCGCTGGACAGCTCCGTGTCTGTCGTCTGTCACAGCAGCCGTTCAGACTGTGCTGTCATTGGCATGACAGCATGCTTCGGCAGATGGCTGCCAAAATATCAAAACAATCTCTTCTTAGCACTCACGCAACTATGGTTTAAGTAGGTGGTAATTAGGTTCTAGTAATTGTATCGAATTAGGTGTTAAACTAAGGATTATATTTGATTGGTTAATTGATTGTTTATCTTTAGTTGTTACTTCTTTAGTCCAAAACCCAAAGATGGCACCAAATTCTCGCATTTTGAATTTTGGGGCATTTTTGCTCGATAAATGACTTAAATGATAAATCGATTATCAAAAATTGTTGTCGTTTAATTATCTAATGATTGACAAGTGGATTACTTGGTTAACA
Source organism: Anarhichas minor (assembly GCF_050575085.1). Classification (NCBI taxonomy): domain Eukaryota; kingdom Metazoa; phylum Chordata; class Actinopteri; order Perciformes; family Anarhichadidae; genus Anarhichas; species Anarhichas minor. Next base: position 11,762,077 of record NW_027466457.1, read on the forward strand.
AACAAATTGCTTCAGCACTATTATTCACACTTGTACATCCTTTGATACTTTGTCAGACTGTTTGGATGCTTTGTTCTGAAGGCTATGGATGCATTAAGATAGAATTGTATTTCCACTATTAACAAATTACATGAAATTCAAACAAAAATGTACATATGTCTACTGTAACTCAAATTACAAAGAAAGCTTGTGCTTTGAAATATGAGTGTACTGTTCCTTTAAATCATCGTATTTACCAGTGAAGGCATTTGACAATGACAGCCTTGACAGTCTTTATAATCTTATCTCCCCAGCTCAACAGTGACTGATGGTATCTGTTGCAAGTCGCAAGCCGTCATGTCATGTGCACAATAACTTCTCCTTCCCCATTCCACGTTCCCTCTATGATTGTAAACACGATGCACAGCAGACATAGTGTCACACCGGTTTTCCCCAAGTTTCTTGGCACCAACCCACCCAACCCCTTTTAAGCTTCTCCTCCTTTGTTTTTCTCCTCTCTTTTTTTCGCTTTCCTTATTCTTTTTCATTGCTTCTTTTGTTTTGTCTCTCTTTCTCTTCTTCCCTACTGCTCCCTCTCTTCTCTTGGCCTTTGAGGTTAACCACCACTTGTGTTACACTGCATTACAACTCATCAACAATATGCCGGGCAGAAAGAAAAACAACCCACACTTGTTGTCCTCTCTCTTTCTCTCGCCCTTTTTCCCTCTCACTCTTTTATTCTCTTTTCAGCTAAATCACAAAACAAGCGGGCCAAAAACAGTGAATTGCCTAGAAACCCAATATGGACTCCACCCTGGAGATTACACAGTCAACTCAGCCAGCCTGCACTAGAATAACAGCCTGGCCTGCTCCCACTGTCCCATGCCCTGTGTGTGTGTGTGTGTGTGTGTGTGTGTGTGTGTGTGGCTGTGTTTGCAGGCATCTCTGAGTAACTTACGCTCTCTGCGACTGTCTCAACACTCATGATTGCTTGCATGCATACAGGTATTTTGTAAATTTTAGCATACCTTTCAATAAACATCAAAAGTCACGTTCTGTGCAGTTGAGTAGGTTTATGTATTTGCTCGTGCATGCTTGAGTTTCAGAGATGAGCCATTCCTCATCAGCTGTTGGACAAGAATGTGTTGTAGTACAACTGTACAAAGCATATGTTCTGTTGTCTGACACCATCTACAACGCATCATTTCACACCTGCTAACAACAATCATGTCACTCAAATGCAGCTGTGTCTTTGACTGACCATTTATTTTTCTTGTGTAAAATTGATTTGTAGTTTTTTTCTTTTTTTTTTAAACAGGAAGAAATAATACGGTGATTCACTCAGGATTTTCTGAGAGCTCGGACCCTCATGGTCCGCGTAAGAAAATGTTGTGTATTTTGTAGTTCAATGCATCGACCTGATTTTAGAGGCTGGACCCATGAAGAACTTTGTGGTCCTCTAAACAATTAAATAATAAACGCATTGGTGGTATAGATATGAATGGAGATGGTGGTGACAAAAAAAGTCAGAACAAGACAGGAAAAACACATTTTTGTTAATTAATAAAACAACATTGCGTAACCTTGGTACCACTTCATAAGGGGAGCGTCATGTGAATTTATCTTATCGTTGTTTTGTCACCGAGAGGTTGCATTTATAATGGATTTGGTGTTTGAATTTGATTGTGAGATCACAGTAAATCAGTCCCATATTAACTTCTGGACACAGTCACAGATTGGTCATTTCTGCCAGTAAGTGGTTTCGACAAAAGCCTGATACTAAATTCTTCTCATAACCAAGAGGTATGATAGTCAGACACAGAGTTTCGGTCACAAGATCACAAGATCAGTCTGTAAGACAGTAACAGTCAAAATATTGGGATTTCTAGTCAATTGCCGACACACAACTTTTACCGATATCTTTTATGACATAGCGATAGATTTTGAACAAGGCACTAGCTTTTGCATTTTACTTAAAAACGTTTGACAGGTTGTGGCGTATTTAGACTCCACCACGAAGTGCATGTTATTCAAGTTATACATTACCATAAGAATTTAGCCTTCTATAAAATGCATGAGAAACCGGATACATACTGTATATCTACAGCTGTTTGAGCATTACTGTGCACTTTATGCACCATACTTTAATAATATCCATAAATCATATTAATAATAATCTCTTAATGGTGGTTGGCCTCCCTTTTTCCAACTGTATCAAACCTGAACTTTAAAGTCAAATGTTGACAATAAATGGCTATCAATAAATTGTATGTCTAGGCATCCAGCATGTATGGATGAAATAGGGAAAAAAGGCTATTTTGATTTGGGTTTCTGAGATTGTGCTACCCAAAGTTTGGAAAGCTGGATCCAATCTGAGGCCAGTCAGGCTGTGGTGATGGAGGCTTATCTAATGCTAGGTCTGTAGCTTTGCAATGCCTGACTCTGGCCTACAACTGGGGCAGAGTGGCTGATTGTTTCCAGCCATGATGGAGGTAATGAGGGGGTGGTGGTCATCATGATACACACAGACAGAGACACGCACACGCACAAACTGACCTATAAGTGAATATTCATACATGCATGTGCGTGTGTGCGTGTTTTCAGCCACAGCACATTGGCTCTCTCCACAGACCACAGGGTCACTCTCCTACAGTCGCTCATTAGTGGTCACCTCTGCTGGAGGACACACACACATGCTCGCACACACACACACACATATACAAACACTCACCACCGGCTTTGCACGTGGAGATTTACCGCGCACACCTAAACGTAAATCCACTCATCCACTTCACAGTTTTGTGTTTGATGCACGCCATGTTAGGAGCCCTAAAGTGAAACCACATGCTGCTCAGTTCAAGCAGATCTGCTAAATCTCTGTCAAAAGGTGGCCGAGTCATGCCTGTATTGGGCGTGCAATCACGCATATGTGGATGCTGTATCACAAGATGCAGTGTGACAGGCCTGGGGGAAAACAGCTGACAAAAACGGACACAAACATCCACTCTCTCGCCCCAATACACACGCTCACACGAACACACTTGAATTCACAATAGTCTGGAAGCAGAAGCATTTGGGGAAGTAAACCTCTTTAATAAAGAACAGCACATATAAAGGAACTCTTACAGTAAACCAAAGACTTTCATAAGATGAAATGACTAATACCAAAGAAATTGTAAGAGGCATTTTACATGAAGTCACGTTGCATCGATTAGGGAAGTAGGTTCACTGGTCTCTTAATAAGGACTCTTCAAGTGCCTTAATCAACTTAAAAGAATTACTGTGTGAACGTATGCGGCCCAATATACTACACATTTACACCACTACTCCCCAGTTTGTTCCACAAGCACCTCTCCAACTTTCTTTCAGGCTACATTCTTCCATGTTAAATCTTTAATTATAGACCTTAAGTTATCAGTAAGGCTCTATCACACTTTGTGACACTTTAAAGCACTGCCATGAAATTGAGGGTGAATGGTGTGGTAACATAGGATTGCATTTTCCCACTCTTAACACTTGTGTGTTAAGGTTTTCCCATAGTTCAGCCCATCCTTTCCCAGCCAAATGTCCCAAATCTAGTGTGGCAGGAAAAGCTTCAGCTCTGTATGGCTACTGAAGGCATTAAAGCACCAAGCGCACAGTTGGCTGTCCAGTTGAGCATTGGTGGCTGACTATTGTCCATTGTTTCGACAGTGCGTTTTGCACCATTGCTGCTAGTCGGTCCTTTTTCAGCGTTTACTGCGATTTAGCTTGCATACTTTTTAGGCATTTCTGGGTGTATTTGTATAGCTAGCAGGGAGTAAAGCTGCTTTCAGATGAACTTTAGTTCTCCCTGAAACAACAGCACCCGTAGGGTCGTCCTAAAAACAATACAACGTAATTACGCAAGAATCTCATTGTTAGTCAATCAAATATGTGCAAGAACACATTTCTGGTAGGTTACGTTGTAGTATTTCTACTGTTTACCACTCAATCGTTGCAACAAAAGATAAAATGATTGTTGTTGCTGGAACACATCCGCATCGACCTAGCCCCTTGTATTTTATTAACGCAGGGTGTTTTTTTGTCTGAATTCCCACAAGAGATGTGGGAAGAGAGAGAGGATAACATGCGATAAAGATCCCTAGCTGGATGTTGAATTTGCTTGTGTCTAGGCACCAGAGCACCTCAGTGATGTCACCCACTTATTTGCTGTCTATTGTCTAGGCTTATTGTCTTTCCTAACCAAATACTGAGCTGACAATGCAAATCAAAGCCACCAGTAATTTCCTTTTATTCATCATAGACCATACATTCGTCAGATGGCCATCGGCTATACTCATTACTGTGTGTTCAAGTGCTACCTCTTTGCATAGGATGTCCATTGACAAAAAGTCTTTGATCAGTCAGCTTTTGTCTGCGCTAGTACTTTGAGGTTGGCTTGGTGCGCCAGGGCCATCAAAGAGAAGGACTGAACACAACTGCCAAAGCAGGTTATCCTTTCCCTACAGCACTAGCCGAACAGGTTACACATTAACCAGCTCCCTTGCTGTCGTGAGCAACATTTATTGCAGAATAATACCCCACTTCAGTGTGAGATGGCAGTGGGGAAAAGCTTAAAATATCATCTAGTTTTAGTGCCACAGGTAACATATTGAGCAGCAAAGGGCACTGAAACCGTTCAATAGAGCTGCAAGTTATATAGTAGTTAATCTAGTCATTGAGGAAGTCATGTCTGTGAGTATAACAAAGATTTTAGGAAAAACTCAATACTTAACAGAAGCAAAGACAAATAAAATGTGGCCCCTTGAAGCAGAAACACACTTCCCAATAGTATCTGTTGTCTATGGTCATATGGCTTTCAGGCTGGATGAGTGACAGATTAAGGCTTTTATTGTGTTTTAACAATTGTTATTCATTGACTTGTGCTAGACGTTTCTCAGTCCATAAAGTACGCAACAGCAGCCTAAAGAAAATGTTGCGTCGGCTAATTATTTAAAACACACTACTCAAAACAAACAGATATGAAATGGACTTGTTTTGGGTATTGGAAATAATTGGGGAATAGTTCAAGGCATTCTTGGAAGTATAAAAGAAGGGAACAGATGATCCTACTGAAGACAAAAGTCTGTTGGTGACCAGATCAAATAGAAAACCATTTTTCGTACGCACTGCTTGACAAAAATGAAACAAATGTAATAATATAAAGTATGATAACTGACTTTAGTCTTTGAGAAACAAGATTACAAGGTTACATCCAATCTGTGTGGAGCGATGGGGAGAAATCTGACGTAATCTTTGTTTCTTCAGCGGAGCAGAAGCTTCAGTGGTCGTTGAGGATGCTTTATGTACGTCATCATGTATTCGCTAGATCCTTTTCCATTGCACTTTGATGAATTTTTCTTTTATCGATACAGCAACTTTCCCACCTCAGCCAAGCGTAAAATCCTTTTTGCAATATAGCAAGATTTTCTCAAAATTTTTGCGATACCACTCAGGGTTTGTTTCTGCGCAAATTGAAAATGTGCATAATAACCATTGGATGGAAATGCACCTTGTGTGATCAAAGCCCTGATCGCCTAATATTAAATGGTGAACTATCTCGTAGTTCATTTTCCTTTAAATTGTCCCTACTTTCCATTTTCTATTGGAGGCATGCAGTAAAAAACAGAATAATGGGAGAGAACCCTAATAAAGCTTTGGCCTTGTGCCCCCAAAAAACCCCCTAATGACTTGATTTGACTAACCTTAGCCTAACCAGCTATCAGCCCTTTTACCCGAGATGGAAAGCTCATTTGGGCCTTTTCGGAATGGCTGAAATGGGCAGTCCCACTGTGGTTGTGAGGGGAGAAGAGTTTGGAGCACCGGGATAAGATGCCTTTCTGATATGTCAGCATTACGTAGCCCCAGGGTGTGGTTTATAAGTACATGACTGTGGCTGCTGCTCAAAGTCTGTAGTATGGGTAAATCATTGGCATATTTTGTTGGTGGTGTAACGTCTTTGGTATTACGCGGAGGTTTTGAAGGAGGGAGGATGCTTAAGAGTGACATTAGTGACAAATATCCAGCAGGTTCTAAAATATTTCCTACTCCCTGGAATATGTTTGCAGTCTCAACTGAAAACAACCCTTCAAAAAATGTGTAAGCCACGCACAGACATTTGCATTAAGCCTTATTTGACAGTCTCAGTCTGTATTTGCTTGGGATCTGCAGTGTTTTTGTCAGTTCCTATTTATTTACACTTCATGTATGTTCGCATACCAACGCTAATATGCTTTACATATCAATAGATAGCTTGCATCTGCTAATTGTTCCCAGAAAGTACCTAGCAGCGCTAGCCGAGGAGGGCCCTGTGTATGAATAGCCCGTAATTGCAGCTCGATGGAAAACACTAATGCAGCTCGTAAAAAACAGGACAGGGCACTTAAGACTGGTACAATTACTCTTTCCAACAGACAAACAAAGCCAATAAAACACACCATGCAGCACACTCTTCAAGTCATCAGGCTTCTGACCTACAAACAAGAGGCAATCAATCCAAACTACTCTTCCCAAAACTTTTCTCCATTGTATTCAAATTAATTTAAAAAGCCCCCACAAAAGGAAGAATTGTTCATAACTATAAATCTGTTCAAGATGATGACAGAGTGGGGGTTGCAGTATTAATAGTATTGCATTTGGAAGCTTGGACCCATAAAAATATTAATTTGGCAGTAAGTCATCAAGACTGTGAAGAGGCAGAGAGAGAGAGAGAGAGAGAGAGCCTGAGCCTCTGGGTATTTTGTCAGACCCATGCAAAGCAATCAACTGAGCGTGCTGCAGTCGTAGCAGATAAGGTCGTGCTGCAGGCTCTGCAAGCCATTAACCATTTGATGGTCATTAAGTCATTAATCTCTGTACAGTAGTTTTCCTGGCACAGTGGTCCCCATTTTGAGAAATGTCCAATGTAACTGCTGAATTGAATCATGGGGTCACAACAGACCCAAAACGGCGTGCAATTTTTCAGTGCGCTTTCAACATGCTTTGTTTGTTGAAGAGTAAACTTAACCAATGTCAATGCAACTGGAGAAGTTTGCAGAGAGACGTCTGGCTGAATCACATCAAGCTAAATAGAACAGAACATGGAAAACAATGCTGGTGGCTGCATTTAGAGGACTTTTGCGTGGTAGTGATTTTTGGGCTGCTGTAAACAAGTGTGTGTGTCTGTGTTTGAATGTACTGTGTGGAGGGAGCGATGTGTGTGCATGTGCACAGGTGCGTTATGTGGTCATTGCAAATCAGTATGTGTGGTTATATTTCTGTGTGTGTGTACTCGGCCAGTCATTCCCACCCATTTCTGAAACATTCCTTCTGCTGTCCCTGACTCACAGTTCCCATGGGCTTCATTCTGCTGACTCGCCTTCCCGCCACTTTTGCTCCCCTTCTTCCTTTCACCGTCGTGTCCTCCCCCCAGTCTTTGTTTTGAACGATGGCAACATTATTTTTGAACCTCTTGTTCTAATTATCTTCTGCGATGATGGTAATGAGCGTACGTGACTTCGGGCAATGCTTTGCAGGTTTTCCCACTCTCTCTCTCTCTGGTGTTGTTTGTGTTTCTTACTGTGGTTTGTCCTCAAAGCAATTTGCGGGTGCAAAAAACAAAGGGGAGCTTGTTAGGAGCTCACAATCAATAGATTATAACTCCGTTGACTGATTGAGAAAGAACGTGGTAGAGCGAGAGTGTATGTCTGTGTGGTTTGTCGTCTCGTATTTTTGTGCATGAATGGGTATTTGTGTCATGTGTGTGTGTGTGTGTGGACAGTTTGTCGGCCTGTCTACCCTCTTGTGAAAGGGTTTTGGTGTACCTTGTAATTAATTACACTGAGTTTTAATCAAAATGAATTTAATTGGTCAGTCAACTTTGCACAAACTGTTCCAGGACTCAGGTTTAGGGTGCGTAAGAAAAACAAATTTACATCAATATATTTTATATACATTTATATATAAACTTTAAGCGCGGCAACTAACAAGATCAGTGATATTGATTAATGTGCCGATGATTTTCTCAATTCGTGATGTAGTAATCCATAAAATGTCATACAATAGCAAAAAAAAGATATTCATCAATATATATATGTTTGTGTTATTGTGCTTATTTATGTATTTGATTGCCTACTTAATGTAATGTAACAAATAAAAAACAAATGACAAAAACATTTGTTTATTTATTTATCAAAAGGTACATTTACAAATGTATTAATTAGGTTATTGTCTAATTTGTTAATGTAATTATGCCCCTCTAGTCTTCAGAGAATACTATAATGTTTAAGAAGCTGCTGAAATGTCTACTGCATGTAGCACTTTAGTCCCATTGATGGTCGGTCTGTCAGTGCACTAGTTAGTCAGTCCCCCATTTAACACTTTTTCCAAATGTAGCATATAAAATGAATTGATACTGAGTTCAATGTCTTTGGTGTGTCATTGCCCTTGATTCCTCATCCAAAGAGACAATCACTCTCGCTATAGGTCACGAGGGAATGCTTCCTTACATTTATTACACAAGGATTGTGGGTCTGGATATTTTCCTGCCACATCTATTGTGGCAGCTACAAGACCACAGAACAATAACCTGACAAGAGAAGAAATCAAGAGATGTGTCCAAGAGGGAGTGAAAAAGAAATGTCTGCTTTTGTATGGGGAGTGACGCTGGAAATGATTGCAGTGGTGTAAACTGTGTCTACCTGCGTTGCCATATGGCTCACTGCTGCTGCTGGGTGTTTATAATAAAGATAAAAAGCCAGTGGTCCTGAAGCACATCATATGGTGCCACTGTATTTTGGACAGATTGCTGAAAATAGTGAAATTGTGACAATGGCTAGACTTCCATGAAATTCGTTGTGTATGTTTATAATCCTCAGAGGATGGATTTGTTTGCTTTGGACGACCCCCTGACCTTTTGTCTAGTGCCAACGTCAAGCCTCATATGTAATATTGATTTAATAAGACAGATTGCCATGACATTTGTGAAGCCATACGGGCACATGGGGATAAACTTCGGAGCTTATAGAATGTTGTCTTTTTCATTCAATAGTTTTGAATGATTTTAGGACGTAATGAACATTGCAGCCTCTAGGGGGGCTCCAGGCTTTGAGTCTTGTTGGACCACTTCTGCAAACAAAGAGCAGCATGATTGAGATGAGATTTCCTCCGTTTTCTTTATCTGTTTTAGATCTATCCCTGCAGTCATAACTTTATGGTTTTGTCCTATCCAATCAAATAGTACAGAAAGTAAAATGGAGAAACCCTAATCTTTGTAAAATGTGTAACATGTGAAATGGTGTAAACCAACTGTGAACTTTCCTGTCCTACCTTACATTGATACTATCCTCAGGCAGCCAGCCGCCACATGCACCGTTTCTTCACTCCTATCCCCTGCAGTCCTACTACAATTCAGCCCCGTATCACATTCCCGCTGTCCATCACTGGCACAAGGCCCCCGCTTAGCAGCAGAGAAAGTCCTCGGGGTCAGCTCATAATGGACCTAAATGCAGCTCATTATCCTGATAAGGCAGGGGCGGTGGCCGGGCAATGGCTGCCTGACTGGCTGGATGACAGCCACACAGCTTTGACAGGTAGACAGAGCTAGACACAGCCTTGGCGGCTATCTGATGGACCCGGCTGACAGATCCAGTTGCAACGGCCTGCTGCTCTGCAATGGAAAGGACTGGAAACTGGACGCCGCCGAGCAACACAATGATATCTCCAGTCCTGGCCCTCTGCTGTGTGATGGAGTGTTGTGAATATGACTCTGTCTTCCCTCCCGATGTGAGCCCTGCAAAACATGTTAAGATTAATAAGTCAATTTACTGCGTCATAGGTGTGGGACATATAAAGTCAGTGGGTGTTTATGTAAATTATGTGTTGCATTAGTAGGATTGTTTTATATTACAAATATCAAGGAGGGAGATTTTTGCTCGTTTTGTTCCAGTTTGCAATGAGAGTATATATTAAGGTTTTAAGATCTTGCTAAATTACAACAAATTCACCATTTACTTACCCAGAATCTTTAACGGGAGGATGTCCATTTTTAAAATGACCACATTGAAAGAAAAGACCAGAGTCTAATTAACACATATTCATATTACACGCATATTGATCATAACACATGTTCACAATCCATGTTATCCATCGTTTCGTTGTACTACCAGCTTGAGAAGACCATTCCACATTATGCTAACATCCTATAGAAAGGTCAATGGGTGGTCAAAGGTTAAAGATTTCTTGAGGCAGGTGTAATTCACCTGATGTTAATGGAGTGATATTCCTTGTCCTGTAAGATCTGTCCAGCTCTTGAGGAAAATTAATCCTCATTTTGGAGCAACAGTTAAGCTCATTGTATAAGGACCTTTTCACAGTATGCATGCATGATTTTCTCTCTGACTGTGGTTCAGACACAGTTGGAGGAAGGCCACGTTGCCCCGTCGCTATCAGGCCTTGCCATCAGGCAGGAGGAGGCGTGGGTGGGGGGTGGGGGGGAACTGTCAACAGCCCCAGGCCCCCGGGCATCTAAGTAGCCACAGATTCTCTTACAGCCAGATGTCAGCCATAACACCACCACACACTCTCACTCACTGATCAACTTCTCTGTGTCTCGCTCACCCATAACAATATCCTCTCTGCCCTTAGGTGTGTGTGTGTGTGTGTGTGTGTGTGTGTGTTCGTGTGCCTCGAGTTTCTCTTTATCTACACTGCCTGTGTGTGTGTCTCTGTGGTTGTACATGCGAGGGTGTGTGTGTCGGCCCGCGTTGATGTGCCCGGTGGAGGCATGTTGGGCAGATGCCGACTTTCCGACAGTGGGCGTTTGGCAGCCGTGGAAGAGGGGGGTTACGAGGGCACGACTGTCATTTAATGTACAAATCGTACTCCTCCCTCTTGCCTTTGGCACACACTGCTCTCGTATAGGGTGACGAGGTAAGAGATAGCTGCAACTGGTATGCTTTGGGCACTACGCACACAAAAAACACACTCTACTGTTCAGACACATACAGCGCACACAAGCATCAAGAAAAGAAACCCCGCACAAGCTAAATGCACCAATAGAAAATCATTGTACACACACACACATACTGATACCTGCTCATGTTACATGGTTTTATACCTTACAGTATATATTGTACTAAGCTTTCAAAAGGGGAGGTATTTTGAGGTTAAAGAGGTATGTGACTTGATCAAATAATGGTTGCTGAATAGGTATCATGCTGCTCAGCATATTCTACCGCAATCGCTCAGAGCCATCGTTTTGACAAAGCATTCCTTGTGAAGGTAATCTTCATTGGAAAAGCAGTGATTTGAAAAACAAAATAATCCATTTCTACAACCATTTACATATACGGAGATAAACCTGACTATTATTGCCATCTCCAGTGTAAGTCCACATTATCCAGGTGCATATAGGCTACCCGCACGCCTCTTTTCCCCCCCAACAGGCTTACAATGTGCCTAAACAGATTAAGAAATGTTTTTTTCTCTTAGATGTTGATCTTGCGGGCCTTTTCATTGTCTGCTGCAGACTCGCTCCCCTCCACACCTTCATAAGATGCAAAATACTTAATTACAGCTCTCTCACAGACGTACAATTACAGCTGACTGCTTTTGGTCTTTTTGCACACACCAACAAAGGCATGGAATATCACATAAAGTCTCATCTGTCATTTGAACTTGAATGAAAGCCAAGCCACCAGCGATATTAACGTCTGCTATTTCAACTCGGCATTATTTAAATGAAGTCTAGCTGGGAGGACAGATGTCGGAAGTTGCATAGTGTTCCGATGTGACAAAAGTGACCGACACTCTCTATTTCTCACACACACGTATATACATACATACACACACAGCACCCACCTCTGTTTCTCACATCACTCTGAAGTAGCTCCTTGTTCACCTCTGATGGGAGAGGTGGGGGAGGAAGCGAGAAATGGCAAAAAAGAGACAGAAATGCAAGAAAGGGTGGGAGTTGACCTTTAGGTCCTGCTGAAGCAAGCTCTGTAAGTGAGGGGGCGGGTTGGCTGAACTAAGTGGCTGATTCATTTCCCCAGAGACCCCTTCCCCCAAGCCCGTGCAGACACAAACACACACCCTCTCCCCTGTGGATGGATCAAGTGATCCAGGTGCTGGCCTCTGCAGAGATGGCAACAGGACCTCTATTGACCCCGAGGGAGCCCAGCTGGGGTGGAAGGTCAAGGCAGAATCCTCCCACTGTCTGTCCGTGTGTGTTTTTGGCGGTGAAGACCACAGGCGGAGCCTCAGGAAATATGGCTGCCCCTGGGCCCCGCCTGACCTCTTGTCATCTTTTAACAACAGAGAAGACCAGGAGAAAGGAGAAACTGAAGTCTCAACGTTCAGCTGAGTTCAGAAGTTTAGGTGTAAATGCGCCTGTAGGGCTGGAAGAATCCAGCAGCAGTTAAAATGGAGTTAATGTCTCAGTGCCAGTGGAACCAGAGGTTATAGTATAAGTTCTAATAAAGTTAAGTCAGAGATAGTTTGAATATACTGTCGATTAATGATATAGTCTTTTTGTGGTTTTGAATGTACCCCTTGTCATTGGCTATACCTGCCAACCAGGCAACATTTTCATTTGTCCCACTCTATGTCTAAATACACTTTTCTATCAACCCTGTGTTTGTTCAAGACGAGGGCCTTCAACATTCAGCATCACGCATATGAACTTGGCACGCAAATGAACTTGTTCTCCTCCCCCACCCGTCTTTTCCTTCTCCCCCTTCCTCCCTCCTCCTTCTCCATCCCTGCCTGGTCGGTGTTTCCTTTCAGCTTGATGCTAAGGCAAGCAGCTGTCTTGTTTTGGGTTACGGTGAGTGACGCTCAGGTAACAAAAGCTCAACGCTGCCCCGTCAGCACTCTGCCCTCTGTCAGCAGTGTGCTGTAGCAGATGCTAGCTGAGGTAGTGACACGATGCCTGGAACAGACAGCGCTGAGGGCTTCATAAATTAGAAATGATCACTTTGTGAATAGGATAATGGCCATACATTAGAAATGCTTGGTGGGGGGAAGAACAAATAGCATCAGGAAGTTATTCCATCGTCACAAACAAGTTGAGATACACCTGTGACAGAAATTGTGAAGATGGTTTCTAGCTTTTACACTGAGTTTTCCATATAACAGTGGTCAACCAGCCATTTGAATTGTGCTGATCAGAGGCACAGCTATTTTTCGTTACTGCTTGGGAGCCATTCATGGGCAGAGGCAGAGTTATAGGTCAAAGGTTACAATGTTCTTATGTCCAGCTAAATGACCTGGGGTTGACAACATAAACTGAAGAGCAAGGCAAAGTTAGTCTTGATGGTAAGTGGAAAACCCATTCGTAAAGGGCTCTATGTTGGATTTACGTTAGAGAGACTTCAATAATCAAATGGAAACGTAGAGAAGAGACATGCGTTATACTGTTATGTGGTTTATAAGTAGCGTTATCCGAGAGGGGGTGCTGGCACCAAAATAAACAAGTAGCATGGAAAATGGAGCAAGTGAATTCCCCATCGCTTTAACGTAATGGGCCTGCTGAGTGAAGACCGCCTGTATGGATGTGGCACAGTGTCGTGAAAGTTGCACGTACATGATATAGACGGGGTTGCAAGTAGGAAACAGACGATAGCAAACACGAAGCATCTGCAGACTGAATAATTACAGACTCAACAGAAACAAAGATGGTAAAGACGCTTGAGCGCACACACACACACACATACACACACATACAAGTTGTGCAGTGAGGACACAGCGGGGTTTTAAAGATAAAAAGGGATAGACTTTACACACTCAAGCTCACCCCCCCTCCACTTTGTGTCGGTTCCAAACAGAGACCCGAAAGATACTCCTCACAAAGATGCTGAGTGGCAGGAAGAAAGGGAGAAAAGGGGCTCAAAGAGAAAGACGGAGTGGCACCTAGTAAAGGAAGAGACAGCGTGTCTTTACTACTTCCTGCTGCCTGGCAGCTGAAGCTGAGAGGAAGATCCTCGTCTCCTTTTGCCTCCTTTTAATTATGGCCAATTACAAGGCTAGCACGCCAGGACGTATTACACGGCAACCAAAGAGCCCCCCTCGAGTATGTTTGTGGGACTGAGGCGCATGTTATGGTGGTTTAGCGCAGCAACGTTTCCAAGGCCCGGGCTCCGAGGGGCCTTTGCAGTTCTCTTTTTGTGGTTTTAATGAGAACTGAAAGCATGAAAATGCAGCAGTAGAAATAGGCCCCCTACTATAAATGAGCAGCACTCTTCTCTATAGTTCACCAGAGGCCAGCTTTCGAGGTAACAGGGAGACAATGCTCCTACACATGTGTCACTCCTCGAGCTACGCTATTGTAGCTGGTAATGTCTTCATCATAATTGTGCATGATGGAGAGGTAAAGGGGCAACGAGACAAAAGGGCTGAAATGGTGGTCCTCGAGATGTTGCATAATAGGAAGAGAATGAGCTGAATAAGGTCTCCTGTTATATCCCAATACGTCCTGATATGTTGGAGGGGCAGCATGGTATGTGTGTTCTTAGTGTATCAATCCATTACGCCTGTAGATCTAGGGATGCAACTATATATGTTCTATATAGTTATTTTATATTAGTTATTTTATGGGACTTGCAGAAATTGATCAGGTTGAAGTTGCTGTCTTGTCTTGTGTGAGCAACTTAAACAGACAGCATGATAGTTGGGAGGGATGGGACCTTTAACCTTAAAGATTAATGAGACCTGTGTTGTGGCAACATGCACAACTGTAATATCTTGTGTTTGAGCGAGACTGGGGGCTTTATCTCATGCCATCTTCTCCATCTTCCCAAAATATAATAATTGTTTGTTTTTGTTGACTACCAGTTTTCAATTTCCATTTCCAACTGGGATGGATAAAAACTTTGTGACATGTATACTAAAGAGTTTTATACTCTTCTTTAGAAACATACAAGTCTATTTATTGGCACACATTGTGTGTTACATCCCTCCTCCGGTTGGCCGGTGTTAATAGGGCTGTTTGAGGCCTCTCTTGGCTCTTTTGTAGCTTTGAGTGTTCAGACACCTCCTTGGCATGAGGTGTGAGGGCACGGCGGCTGGGGAGGGCCAAGTTTGTGTGTTGCAGACACGGATTCAACAGAAGAGAGCTTGTCATGTGCCAGAGTGTGACAATGCAGCGTGATGTGAGGTGGGTGGTCACTCCATTAGGCCGCGTCATTCCCTCCACTCTGTAAATTTATAGCACCTGATGATGTGGTGACTTCACATCATCCATAAACACTGACCTAACTCACAGAGTAGAGTTTTCCCTCCTTGTTGTGCCTTTAATGTCAAGCACATGTGGATGTCTCATTGATGCCCCTTTGACTCAAAAAATAAAAATCCTCATGAATTCATACAACTGATAGATTAGTATGTATTAGCAATAAAGAAAAGGAGTTGAACTGAATTAGATCAAGAATAGTAAAATGACAATATGAACTGTTGGTTTGCCCACAGTGGGCCTGATCGTACATTTCCATGACACTCTCCTTTCCTTCCTTTCCTCCCTCTTCCAGCTGCAGGCTTGACTTAGCATTAGCTTTTAGTGGTGCACGGAGATGTCTGTGGCACAGCATGCTAAGACAAAGCACCCTCTGATATCAAATCACCTCATCTCCAGCTCACTGGGCCAGTTTTGGGGAGGAGGGGTTCCTAGACTTTGGAGGGCATTGCGGGCCTCTGATTTACACCCTGGTGCTGCAAAAAAAACAGATGAATGCCTCACAATAAGAGGAACATTGTTAAATCCCCAGCAAAGGAGGAGAGAGGAAGGAGAAAGATAGAGAGCAGGAAATAAAACGGGTTAAGGAGACCTGTGGAGATACCCAGTGGAGTGGTGCCAGAGCTGTTACACTTTTAGTGGGTTTAAGCTTATTTATGTGATAATAAGCAGGATTTGAACTGCATTTGAACCACAGAGATCACAATAAAAACGTGAATCAAATCCCCAAATCGCCATCTGCCTTCTATCTCAAAACACATATTTCCTTTTTCTCTTCCACAATATTTTTATTTAAAATCATAAACACGAGTTGCCTCTGTAGTGACCTTGGGTGTTTTTTTTGGTGCGAGAGCAGGAGCCCCCACTTTTTTAAGTGGCCGATTAGGCTCCGCCCTCCCGGTAGTGTGGAAACCGCTCCGACAGGAAGCTCACACCAAACATTAACGGGGCTCTGACGTCAGTTATCCATTACACATCCCGTCTGTCACCAAACTTCAGTCACCTCCGCTTGTTCTCTATTTGTCCGCTGCCACTTGCATTCTAATCCAGCATCTGAATTTCAACTTTTTCTTTTAAATTTGTCATTTTTCTGCTTTCTCTCTTCCACCTATTTGTCTCTCTCTCTCTCCCTTCTTCCCTGTCGCCCTCTCTATCACGTAAACACACACGCTTTCCCCAGACTGAGCTCATCTAATCGGCATCTTATCAGCCATCTTGTGAGCGTGCCATTGTTATGACTAGAGTTGTTTCTATTCCCAGAACAGGGCTGACACTGAAATAGAACATTCCCATAAAGCCTCTCCGTGTAGTTGGTCAAACATTCCTCCAAATACCAGTTTCAGTAAGTCATCATCATCTTCCGCTCATCCCTGAGCTCATCCCTCCTACGATGTTTTTTGCATCAAAAGCCGTGAGATTTTTGTGTATTAAAAGAACAGATGAGCTGTGCCAAGATGAGTTGTTGCTATTGGGCAGAGAAACAATGCATTCCTCTGACTTGTGCCACTTGAGTCAATGTTGCAGTGGGATCTGTAAATGTTTAGCTTAATGTAAATGCAGATGTTTTCGAAACGCTTGCAAGTGTTTATTACGTGCTCTAGCCGAGACATGACATTGAGCAGTCTGATAACTGTCAAGGTGGTTTGTGTAACTGACCTGTATCATTATTCAGTTCAGTAAAAGGACGAAATACGACTCGCAGGACGGATGTGATTGGTGTTTTTTTCACCAGGAGTGCCTAAAAAGAGAATCAGTTAGAGCCTGCAGGCCATCCATTTATGTGTCAACCTTGCTCCTCAGTGTACGTCACATTCTCTATTTCATTGTCAATTACCACAAAGGCACATTTTCATTCCAGTTCCAACTGAACTTTTCTGTCCAACATCAGCTCACAGTTCGGTTTCCCTATCCCTTATCTTCTCCTCTTTTAATTCCACCTTTAACATGTGGCCTCTCACACACTAATGCTCCGAGCTACTAGCGCGAGAGAAAAACAATGAGCCGGAGGTCCGACTGTGTTCGCCTCTCCGCCCGGTGGAGCCTTTGATGGGGCCAGGGGTAGCCAGTGAGTGTGGAGCCTGGAGAGCCGAGGGGGGCTCGGGGGCAAGCAAGCAGCCGTTCCACCCCTAAACCCCTGTAACTCCATCTTGGGTCATGAGCTAGGGGAGAGGCAGGCACGTGCCACAGGAGCGCCGGAGGGCCCCCCGGCCCCGCTGTTGCTTTTGGACGATGCGGCGTTGCTAGCCTGCTATTGAGCCGGACCCGGTGTCGAGTTCTTCATGGGGCCTCCGAGATGAGACGATGAGATTTTGTACAGGTGCTGCTGCCTAAATGAACACACACACACACACACACACACACACACACACATGATCCTCAGGAAGATTTGCACAGCTGCGTGAAGGAGACCGCTCCCTTGCCAAACGTAGCAGCGGCCCTCTGTGAAGTGCACTCCAACACACACAGATGAAGAGCGGCTGCTCCTCCTGCACCGGCACACAGCGCTCACCAGGCAGCACAGGAAAAATAAAGTTCAAGGGCCTGGCCCTGCACTCCTATTACATTAATTACTTTTATGTGTTTATTCAACTCACACTAAAAAGGAGTCTCCAGATACATCGTGCTCATTTCTGTCTTGTTAGTTTCCTTTTCTTTTATGGTTTTTGATGACTATTGGGTACTTCTGTGTACACGCACTATGTGATCAAAAGTGCGTGTTTGTATTTGTGTCAATATTTCTATATCCATGCACATACCACGTTACCTACGAGGTGTGTATGAGGATGCAAAGGATCAATGCTGTTGGTGTTGAGGCAGCGTTAAGAGTATCCTTTGCGCAGACAGGTAATCAGCTCACGACACATGAAGTGGAAAGTTCCTGCCCGTTTTTAAACGGATCTCTGGGAAATGATTCGTCATCACGTGCTGCAGCTGTACGCCTCACTGCCGCTCAGTGGGCAGAGCGGCAGCACTGGAACATCTGTCTCTCTGTTTCTGTCTGTCTCTCTCTCCCTCACACTCCCGGCCCTCTCTCTCTTTTCTCTGCTTCTTCATCTGTTTCATCAGATGTCTCTCACACTTTTTTCCATTTTCTCTCTGTCTTCAGTATTTGCGCCGTTGATTCTCTACCCCTCTCACATTCCTTCGTTTTTTTTTTTTCTTCGTTGAAATATATCATTGAAATGGCAAAATCCTCAATCCACAAACCTCATTCATTTTTCATATTTAATTAATGTCAATGGTGCATCATACCTCAGGGAGATTTGTATCGTGTGCTCATCCATATACATGCGATGAGTGGCATGAAATGTCATGCCTCCAGGACCATAGTAACAGCTGAAAATAGCAAAACAGGAGCATGGATTACATAAAGTACAGAATGTGCAACAGCATAAAACAAACAATAAGTAAGTGCATTGCGATATACTTGTATGTACATACATAAGGCACGTGCTCTTCTTTAAGCACTTAAAGCATTTTTTTGCACAAGCTTTAATGCATTTAAAGCAGTGAATTAATATCATCCACCAAAAAAAGTCAAATAATAACAGAAAACATTAGCGGTCTTTCTGTCTTCACCCTTCGCACATACACAAGCGCCCTCTCATCCACAAAAATGAAGAGATCAAAACCACAGCACACATATCATGCCGCCCTCTACACACAGACACACACACTCTGTCTTTGAGTTTTAGCCATTCACCACTCTGCACGCCCTCCCCTTCCTCCTGTCAGCCCACTCCAGATGTGCGAGGACAGAGGGAGCCCAGTCGTATTCAGTCAGTCACTTTCTCCCCAGAGTGAGAGTGAAACACCACCTGTGTGTCTGTCTGCATACGTTTAAATAAGCCAGAGCCATAACCATCTAGCTCACCGCAGGCCAGCAAGAAAGCCTCGCTGATGGCTTCCCAAGCTGGAGGACAGTGAGGAGAGTTTTTTTGTTTATCATTGAGTTTCAAAAATCTTATTTCGTTAAAACAAATGAAACAAATTTTTGCAGAAAGGACTTTTTATCCACACAAACAGTTTTTGTGACGCTTCGACAGTCCTTTGTTTTTAATAAGACAATTTGCTTTGGAAATATTGTAATTCATTGAATTTGAAAATGTAAACTTGATTCATATTGAACAACACATCCTAATACCGATGAATACCTCTGTAAACGACTCCCAAAATTGCATATATGACCAGCAACAGGCAGTTTTAAACATGTGGTTGATGTGAACTGAAACTGAAACACTACTTTGTTAGGTTTAGGCAACAAAACTACCTAGTTAAGGTAAAGATAACGGTTTGGGTTAAAATAACATCATTTAGGTTTCAGAAAGACAAAGGGTTTTAAACCAAAAAATAATAAATCAGGGTCAAGAGAAAAAGGAGTTTGCTTACAAACACAGAGGTGAGAAGGAAGTAGAGGGGAAAAGAACAACACAGTCCTGCTGCAGTCCCTCTGAGTATTCCTCCCTCTCCCCTCGATGCTCAGCCATTGCAGGCCCCAGCAGAGTGGTGATCCAACACCATGCTTGATAGCCCAGAGGGACCAGGCCTAAATCCGATACTGGGCCTCTTAACACACGCATAAAATCAGCACATCCCTCCGCCCGGTGAAAACGCTCCATATTCTTTCACCTTTACGACAATAGTGACTTCATTCGTGTGCCATTTGGATGAGGCTATCCCCGAGTCTGTTACTCAGAGTATTTATCTAATGTGAAGAATATTTTAATAAGTCAGATGTAACCAAGAAAGTTGATGATGTAGAGTACAGTGCTTCGTGAGGAGAGAAGGAGCTGCCCAGTCCTATTTACTCCAGTACTTCATCAATTATGTGCATTCACTTACACCATTCAACAGCTCAACAAGCTGTATGTAATTCTGCTGTTTTATTTTAGTCATAAAGTTAAATGTGTACCAGGATGAATAAACATATTTTGGTCATGAACGGATAAAAGGGTTTAGTCAGGTTTGCTACATAGTAAAGTGGAATGTTTGAACTTATTCTTCCCCTGGAAACGCTGAAGATGATCTTGCCCTTGACAAGAGTGATAGCCTTAAAATGTATTTGTCATGCCAGAATAATCCCCATGCTTTGGATGAGTGACATAAAGGAACTGGTTTTCCTGTTATCACAGGCTTGAGTTACTTCTCACGATTGTTCAGTGTTATCATGTGAGGGTGAGTGCCGCAGTCGGCATGCTTTCTCCTACTTGTTGCAACTGTTTGATGTACTGCTTCACTCCACGCTCCAAGTATCATCGCTCTGGAAGCACTCTTTTGTGGCTGCTTCCAAACAGCGGAGTATCGCAGGCAGAGGAAGACGTTGTTAGAAAGCGATCCTGGATATGATCCTAATAAGTAACCACAACGGGCTGCAGGGTTAAAGCGTGTCATCGACCATCGCTGCTCTCTGCTAACTGCTGAGCTAACTTACTAAACTCCACAACAAATCTCAGAGTTTGCCGCCACAAAGCCCAGGTCAAGAGGCCAGTGAGACAAACAAACCCTTGTCTGCCTTTCTGTTTGGACAAGGATTTGTTCCGGAAAAGCCTTCACTCTGTCTTCCTTCCTGAGGTGTTTATTTGCACTTGGGTTCCCACCGGCACCTCAGCTGTTTACAGTGTTTGTTTGAATCGTTTCTATTTCATTTTCAAAAAAGAAAACAAAATTATTTTGGACAATGCTGGTTTGTTTCTTGACCTATAAATATTTCCAGACGGGCAACCGGACAGACATCCTTCCCATCATTGGAGGTCAACCAATTAGCTGAAGGAAGCCATTGGTCGTTGGTTTCTTTAATAGCTGTGGTTTCATGTGTGACCTCACTGGGCAAGTGTAAAAATATCAAAGCCACATCCATGAAATACACTAGTCTACATTCATGCTTCTTCTGTTCTACTTCTTGTAAGTAATGTGAGTTTGAATTAAGATTTTTTTTTTTGAGCCTTCAGACAATTGAGAAAACTGCTGTGAGTTTCCCCCTGTATTTATACTCTTGCATGTTGATTTAATTCAATGACTTCCACAGTTTTTATTTCTACAGTTTATTTTCCCAACACTGTAACACAACTGACACTTACAATGTTTTCATTATTGAGTAATCTGTTAATCATTTGACTGTTTATTCATTTATTCCTTCTAAATGGGAAAGAGGTTGGAAATATCAAAGTTCTCAATGCCCAAGTTGGCGCCATCATCATATAGCTTATTATGTCTGACTGACAGATCCCAATGAGAACAGAGAAAGGCAGTAAATCCTCCAATGATCTTTGAATGATGTGTTTTTTATCCAGGCTTTTAAGGAGTTTTGCTGATCATTATAGTTCCCTGGATAAGAGCTGGTGTAATTCCCTAAAATGAAAATGCAATTAGTGTGAGACGGGGGAGATTACTTCCCACTAATTAGAACGACTCATCTCTGCCTGATTCAGCCTGATGCAGTTGAGCTCCTCACAGACTAAAATCTATGGGAGTATCACTGTCGGCTAAGTTTTGTTCTCCTGTCGACTCCAACCCATTTTCAGCATTGGGGAGCACAGAGACATTACACGATCATCGAGCAGTTTTTCCTTCATTCTTAACCATTCTTTCATTGATTCAAACATTGACTGAAAGCGCCCTTGTCTTCTGTGTGCACATCCACCACCGATCTTGGAGCACATCATCCCAGGTATTTGATTCAGTAGTGTGCTGTCATGAGGGGTCCGGATGTTAGGGGTTGGCTACAGAGAGGTTAATCAGGATCAGAGCTCAGACCCACCGGCCTTGTTCAGAACCAGCAAAGCATACAGCTCACTGTTTTCACAATACACCCTTAGCTGCCATTAGTGCTGTGTCACCAGACAGGGCCTTGTGTGTGACAGTGTGCCTGTCTGTCAGAAAAAGAGATATGAGTTTCAGGAATCAGGAACCTCCATACACACACACACACCTACGTATTCAGTCACATGAATTCACCCACACACACGTTTAAGGGGGATGAGTCTCATTAGCCACCTCCTGTTTCAAGTTTTATTTTGAGGAAGTAGAGGCCAGTGGAACCCTGCTTACTCATGACAAAACATAACTGGCCGACTCAAATTTACACTAAAAGGCCATTATGTGACTTGTATTGTCCAGCAAATTCACTTGCTTCCCCTTTTGTGACTTTTGGCCCTTAGGTTACCTCGAGTTAATATTCCACACAGACACTTTCATCTCATATAACGTGAAACTACAGAGATTTTACTGTGCAGTTTGAACCCAGGTTGTAATTTATTTAATATCTCTGTTTTATTCAATGAGCAGGATTTCTTTATGGCAACATTTAATTAACTGGACATAGGAAGACGCTCTCAAATGCGGTTCTACACTCAGGGCTTTCGTTTCCTGCTGCTCCCGTTTTGCATTTAAATCTGTCAATTGACAAACCACATGGATGCTTTTATTTTGAAGCAGCTACTTTCAATTTCAGTCTATCAGTTTTTAATATTGCAGGGAGGAATGGTAAAGGAAGAAACAACCATAACCAGGAGTTTAGATGAAAAGCTGCAGGCAACAGGATAAACCAGTATACCTCCAACATGTGATTCAAGTAAACCGTGGCTCTTACTGTGCCGTGCTGTTGGATGGAAAATCACTCATTCTGTCCGTGCATCACAAGATCTGATAGTGGTTCCTCATGGCATTGCACACTGTGGGTGTCCCAACCCAATGGAAAAATACTATTATTACCTCTTACCAGAGATTTTATATATTGTCACCATGCACATTTGAAGGTGTGTCCTCTAGTCTGGTTTAGGGAGGTGTGTTTCATTTTGTTCTGTGTTTATAAGTTTCGAGTCCATTTTTTTAGACAAATATACTGCAGTAAAAAGTATAAAAAGAAAGATGAATTGGGGCTTTTTACTTTTTATATGTTTGAGTGTTAGATCTTGGCTAACATTTAATCCCAAGTTTGCAGAAAAGCATGGTCTCCACAAAAGCATGGCGAGGTGGGTCTGATCTAGCAAAGATCACAGTGAAATACACATCGTACTGCTGGCTCTGTCTGAGTCATGATGCCTGGTGCGGCATGATAATGTGACCTCAAGTGGCGTGATGTGACACTGAGCTATTCCCTCTATTATAAACCACAATCTGCAAAGAGAAGTGGCATTCAGCCACCATTGCCCAACTTGGGTGGCTTCCCCTTCCTTCTCATTGTATGTGCACACCCAGGAGAAAATTGCACAACATCAACCCAGTGTTTTTTTTTTCCACTCTAAGTGATGAACGCTCAGTCATAGATGTGGAAGTTGAATTTTCCTCTTACTCTTTTCCACGCATTTACTCACAAACCTTTTTTTTTTTCTCCATTAACTAAACCCAAAATAGACTCAGTTGGGGGCAAAGACGTATTACACATGGCACACACACTGTATATTTCCAGCATGTCCTGTAGTAACCGCGGCAGCAGCAGAACATGTGCCTTTATGTCTCTCACTCTCTCTGGCAGACCAGTGTGCCACGGTGGTGCGGTTGTTAAAAATAGAAAGAGTTAATTCAGCAAAGCACTTGTAAAGCTTTACCTGCAGACACTTCCTGAACAGGGCCACATTTCCTCCCCGCTTCTAGATCAACAGTCATCTAATTGGGGACTGTGATCTGTCCTGACTGCTTCCTTTGACGGGGGAAGGACAGTGACGGAGGAGATCGTGTGAGATGGAGATGCAGAAAAAAACAGAGAGCAAGAGCGAGGGGCAGGGGGTTGTGTTGGATGAAAGCCTGCCTCTCTGTTTACTACAAGCTAAAAATACTATCCATTCTGGTTTGCTGCTGGCATGAGGAGGGGTGGGGGGTTGGCTGTGTACATATGTGTGTCTGTTGTGGGGGGGGGTTTAGTCTGTGTCTGTCGCCCCAAACCCAGCAGCTGGAGGCTTGAGGGCTGAGGAAGGGTTCCACATCGCTGCGGGGGGACAACAGGTGGACGGGAAGGCGTGTGGTTCAGTGTTTGTACTGTACATGTGTGTGTGTGTGTGTGTGTGTGTGTGTGTGTGTGTGTGTGTGTGTGTGTGTGTGTGTGTGTGTGTGTGTGTGTGTGTGTGTGTGAGTGGGCTTTTGGGCAAGCGTGTGCAGAAATGTCTGCTTTCAAGTTCATACATGTACACAAGCTTTACATACCAGTCCCCTTTATAAAAAAAACAAACAGTTTCACATAGAGCCTGTGTCTCTGGTGAAAGCCAAGCCTGAATTGTCTTATTCATGCTTTCCAATCTATTTAAATCCCAACTGAGGCAGTGCTATGAATCAAAATTAATGACTGTGCTGTTGATGCTGATGTTAAAGCTCTGGTATGAGCTATGTATTGGCC
Source organism: Anarhichas minor (assembly GCF_050575085.1). NCBI lineage: Eukaryota > Metazoa > Chordata > Actinopteri > Perciformes > Anarhichadidae > Anarhichas > Anarhichas minor. Next base: position 11,786,613 of record NW_027466457.1, read on the forward strand.
ATTCACGGCAGCCGCTCACTACGCCTCTATTTTTACGTGTGTGTGTGTGTGTGTGTGTGTGTGTGTATATAGGGGGGCTAACATGTGTGTCTTTCCCCACTACTCTCTTTTACCCTGATGACAAGAGGCAATTGGCCTTCTCGAATGACAGTGACTAGGTACTGTGAGGGCAATTGTACCCGGGCAGCTGTGCATCTCTCTCTCTCTCTTTTTCTCTTTTTCTCTTTTTCTCTCTCTCTCTCTCTCTCTCTCTCTCTCTCTCTCTCTCTCTCTCTCTCTCTCTCTCTCAGTCCCCCTCCATTAAGCTAAAATAAAAGTAGTTACTGATTCTGTGATTAAATTCCTTCCTCTTTGTGCAGGGGTGATCAGATAAGAGTCACCACATACGGAATGCGAGAGCTAAAAACAAGGTGAAGCTGGCGGCCAACACACTTCCCTGGGTCATTATTGGCATACCTGAGATGCTGGAAACACACCAGATGGCTGCACTGACGTACAAAATGTTATGTGGACTTTTCTTATTGTTTACATGTTATTTTATGGTTGGTAAGTTTCCGCAACGCCACCTTTGTGATCACACTTAAATGTTCCCTGTAGATGGGTTTTTTTTTTGGGGGGGGGGGGGGGGGGGGGGTTACCTATAGTAGGCGCTATGGAGCTGTTTGTCCATAAGATAAAGAAGTCCAGCCAATGGTTTCATACTGTAAAGGAAGGGACAAAGAACACTAGTAGCAAGTAAAACTGCATTCTGCACAATGTGTTTTAGCAGTACCTCCAATGTCCGTTGTGGACGCCTGAGATCTTGCCTCATAATTATCAACTTTAGACTTTTTCTTTAATTGCGACAATAATTCAGTGATTGCTCCATACACATCAAGTGCAAACAGGAACCACCGCCAGTTAATGCACCATGACTTTTCATGTTGCAGACTTGTGAAGATGGAAGGGAACACAGGCTGAAAAATAGTGCAAAGTTAACTAGGTTCATTGTCATTATAACCCAAGAGACATTTATGCAATTCGATTTTTTTATTGTTTCAATCTTAATTCAATCCTTATTTTAACCAATTTCAGTACACCAGCACGCACTCAAATACAGTAGCAGCTTCAAGGCAGAGGTAGTGAGCAGAGGAGGCAGGCTGCAGTGACTGGCCGAATGAGTGGAATAGTTTCATCTGGCCTTATCAGTTTCAAGTCTTGTTTTGTCTGCCGAGCCTGGCAGGCCCAGTGTTGGTCTACAGGAAAGAATGTTGGGTCATCAAGCAGAGCTGATGGAGTCCTGATGAAATTTGGCTCTGGAATAACACCAGACATCCCTGTCCACTGTAAATGGGAAACAGTCAGTCCAGCTCTCATTCCAGCTGCATTTGGTAATGCCACAAGGAAGCTGTTTCATTCAGATTTTCTAACATTCTGCTCTTTATAATTCATCATTAAATGAGCCAATTCCTGAGAGCTCCCTCGACCCGCTGACCACTCCGCAGTTTCTCCCCGGACACTCTGACCAATCGCGTGTCTCTAAACACTGTCACCGGCCCACCAGACGTCTCCGGTCTGCTCAACCGTCCTCCTCAGTTTCCCACCGACATTTGCAGACGCCATCAAAACATCACTCCTCTAAAAGCCAAACAAACTGTCTGTACAGAGCGAGGCTCCCAACCAACACTTCTCATGTCCACATCTTTGATGAGGAAAAACGGCACCATAACAAAAACAAGAGGCGAAGAGGGGAAAGATGCTAAATTTGGAAACAGACGAGTGGGCGACAAGCTGTCTCCTCTTGCTCTTGTTCTGTCTCTCGCTGCTTTACCATGCTGTCTCCTCCTCCCTGTCGGTCTGCGTGTGTGAGGCCAGCTGTGGTCATACAGTATAATAAGCTTTCTATCTGAAATAATGGCTTTAATGCTGGTTAAAAGGGGCAAGGGGGTTGGTTGGGGTCACGCTGACTCCTGCGACCAAGGATCAGCTGGCACAGCGTCGGGGCCGTGGCACCAGGCACAGGGCCACTGTCTGGGCAGGGCAGACAGCTGGTGGGGGGGTGGGGCATTGTGGATACTGTCTCTGTCTGAGACACACACGCACATCATCTTCAACTCCCTCCACTGTACCCAGACAACTCTTGTTTACATCGTGTGTGTAGTATCGCGTCTCCCTCGTGTCTGAACTGGTTTACAGTTTGGATGAAGTAATACCTGAGGGGATGTTTGCCAAAGACACTATTAATACTGCATGTGTTGTCTATTAGCACTGCTCCTCAACGTAGAGCTCAAACATAAATCATTTGTTATTGCAGTTTAAACATATTTAGATTTTAAGCTGATATATTTAGAAAATATTGGGAATTTAACTTATTTTTACTGTTGGTAAAATGATTGATTGCAATGAAAAAAGTAACTAACAAATAAAATTACAAATTGATCATCATCATTAGCAAACAATCGCTTTTAGCTTAATTTTTTGTATAATTGTAAATTGAAAATACTTTTAGGCGCACAAGCAATTTAAAGACCTCAGTTTAAGTCCCCAAAAAAAATCTGATTCATCTTTATTGAAAATTATTATTGTCTGCAGCGCTACTAGGCTTATGAATACAATATGTAGGTGTCATGGTTCCTCAGCAAACAGCACCATCTTTGTTGAGGAGAAAGTATTTTCTGTGCATAAGCCATGATGCCATTAGTATCCATTTCAATACCTAGACCAAAGTGCTGGCACGCCCCTTGTCATTTATAATATCAGGCTGACTGGCCTATTGATGACGAGAACAAAGCCACAGTGTGGCCGACCTACAGCAGTGGCCGTAGTAACATGGCACCTCCCCGGTGACTGACGATGCCACGCTGGCTGCCACCACAGCCTGGCACGGGAGGGGGGGGGGTGCGTGGATGTGTGTGTGAGGGTTTGGGGGGGCATTTGGTGGTTGTGGCAGCTGGCAGTGAGAAAACAGGGGGAGGGGGGTTTTCTTATTTTATAAAGACTCCCCTGTGTGAATGCGAGGCCACACCCTGGACGCAATATCTCTTGCCGAGGTGCACGTACACGTGCTCACACACACAAATATGCAGTAGTGTGGACAAAGCGACTGACATGTTGCCTTTAAACACAGAAACCCTGCTCTGGTGCTCCATGTGTTCTGGTGCATATCAGTATTTGTGTGTTTTTTCTTCTTCTTTTCAGTGGATGAGTTTGAGAGATTCAAAAGCAGAGGAGTCCACAGTTTTGTCCTGTTTAGTCATTGCCGCTTGCTAACTTCCCTGTCCAGTTTATTAGCTCTTAGGAGACAGGGGAATGTAATCAGACTGTCCTGATTGAGTCATGTGACGGCCATTCATCCTCCCACATTAGAGCGCAGGATGAAAAACTATTAGTGTTTGGCCTCATTGACTTTGTTGAAATAGTTCCTAGAAGAGGAGAGGCCTTAAATAACCAGAAATATATGTGTATGCGTGTGTTTCTTTGAGACGTTTACCGTTCCTGTTCTACTTTTTTTTATGTGAACATAAAAAAGCAGGGTACAATGTGTGGGACACCGTGTTCTGTCCTCATGGGGGCCACCACACTGGGGACCAGTTAGGAGCAGATCATGTCCAGCTGTCTCTGAGGACAAATGGTCCATCAGGCAACTGCTTATTCCCTCCACCCTATTCCCCACCAACCCCCCCCCTACTGTGTTTCAACTTTTTCAAACTTTGACCCTTCTTAACATTTGACAAATTCTGAAGGAGCATTGAATTTATTAAATAATGGGACACAATCATACATCAGTATAATCATCACACTTTGATTTATGTGATATTTCAGTTTTTTTCTATCCAGGTTTTTAGCAAATGTAATAAGGGTTTCTGTTCCAGTCAATATAAATGCTCATGTTTGATATTTACGAATCATATTTTCATCATGTTTTAAATGTAACTGCCAACATATTCTTGTGGTACTTACAAACATTCTTGTGCTATTCACGGGAGAGCGGAGCCTGAAAGCATTCCCTCACCCCCGTAGTCATCTGAGCTGACAGCGGCTTCATCTCTAGGCAGCCTTCTCGTAATTCATCTCTTTTGGCGTGTTTATGCTGCACATTTATTTTGTTTGCGGTAACATTTACCCAGGCCTCACATCTCTCAACGTGAAAAACGCTAATGCGCCTCCAACACAACATCAAAGTCTCTCCCGCGCCCAACGGTCTCTCTGGCTGTTTCGATTTATGGCTTTTTTTTTTTTTTTTTTACCTCCTTACAACATGAAAGACCATCAGTGTTTCCCAAAACGTACGTATGTGCATGGACACACACAGGCATGCATTAGCACATGGGGATGCACACACACTTTCTCACTCTCTCACTCTCTCTCTCTCTCTCTCTCTCTCTCTCTCTCTCTCTCTCTCTCACAGCCATGTCCAAACAGAATGATCGGTAAATCAAATAAAACACCCACAGTGTTTCGGAGAGAAGGAGTGCGCTCTGAACAACGGAGAGATAAAAAGCCAGAAAAAAAGAGAAGTGGAGAAGGAGGAGGCGAGGAGTGGACGCGGGTTATTGTACGTCCTCATGAAAGTAGCCTTCAGAAACAAAAGCAGCTTTGAGTGCGCCCCCACTCAGAAGAGAGATTAGCCGGTACACACACCCCTCAACACACCACCACCATCACCGCCGCCACCCCTGCAGAAAAGAGCTTTGGCTGCAGTTAAGCGGCACGTGGCGCAGCCCTTGATACTTATCATGTGCGTCAGGTGCTCTTGCTCGGTTTCCTGTTCTTTAAAACATAACCACCATTTCCCTCTTTTACTCCCTCCTCCTTCTCCTCCTCTCAGTCCAGAACTAATCTATCCGCACTGCCGCCATCCAGCCTCACCTTTCATTTCTTCTCTCTCTTTCCCTCTCTCCCCCCCCCCCTCTCTCTCTCTCTCTCTCTCTCTCTCTCTCTCCCCCCCCCTCTCTCTCTCTCTCTCTCTCTCTCTCTCTCTGTCCATCTCTTTCTCCTGCTTTTACAAATACAAAGAACATATTGTATCTGCCAGCGTTAAAGTGAATCCATTCTCCTTGGCAGCGGCCCGGCCCGTGGTGAATCCGAGCCGGGCTAGCTCTGTTTTCCAGCTGGCACAGAGGCCGCTGGTGGAGCGGGTCGGTTGCTCGTCGGGCTGGTGAATTTGAGTCGAGCTGACGCGTTTGGTTTAGGACTTATTCACGCAGTCTGTCGTTCTCGCTCGCCCTCTTTCTCCTTCTCACTCAACTTGCGAGGCATGACCCCAGTTCACCTCATGCGAATGTACACTTTGAGGATGCTGGTTTACGGCTTCGTTTGCACAAACAAAGTATTACTACACACACAGGGATCTCTGTAAGCTCCTGAGAGGTGCACTCAAGAAAAGAAAATTCGAGGATATGATATTAATAAATTCTCTGGAAAGGTTTTGCAAACGGGTCACATGAATATACCAGACTGACATTTTCACACATTCATTGCATTAGCTGGTGGTTTTCAGCTGCTCTTATGGAAACCAGTGTTTAGCCCTTTAGAAACCAAAGAGGAAGAACATTTAAGGTCATGGTAGTGCTCCTATTTAGTTGTCTTGGAAAAGTCAAGGAATTTGACATCAGGGCTACAGCAGGAAGCCTGAACTCAGACACCCTGCACACACAAACTCTGAACTATACAAACTCACAACTAATAATTCCTGTCACCCCTTCAAATTCATGCAGTCTCACACACAGGACCCGACATGCATTACCCACACTCTTTCATGAAAGCTGCACTCAGTGACACAAACGCATCAATAATGCGACGCTATCCCATTTCCTAATCATGGTCCAGGCCCAGAAACTAAACACAAACTCCTCTCCTCCCCTCATGAGCCCAGAAGATGAGCCAGCGCACTCACAAGGCGGCGAAAACAAACTGTTAATAATATGGTCACCAGAGCCTTTTGTAGTTTGTCTGAATGTCCTCCTCTCCTCTCCTTCCTCATCCGTCAATCTCCTCCTCCGGCCTCTCTTAACCGCCGACACATGCTTGTCATAAGACGATCTCACACTTCTGCACTTCTGTTTGTGTTTCTCTTTCACGTTTCATTTTTAGAATGTTTCTTTGGTCATCTGGGGCTGTTTTTAAAGCCTGTGAGAGGAGGAACGGAGCAAGAATTGGGGTCAGTTTGTGTCCTGTGCAGTCATTACATACAGTACAGTGTGCGTCTGTATCCCCACCTCCATCTGAACAACATGTGTGGTCTGTTGGTTAATATTCCCGTAAATTGATTAAACCGCAGGCAGTCACAGATGTCGGTCATTACCAAGATCTTTATCGAAAAGCTCCATGAAAAATCTCTGAAATTAGAAAGTTCTGAGTTAAATTGTGAATAATCGTAATTGACATGCTGCCATATTCTTGCAGGAGAATAAAAACGTGTAGCCATCCTAAATCTAGCAAATTTAGTTACTGATATATGACCTTAATTTGTCAAATATACACTGGGCCTCAACTGAGCTCAGCAGCTAAGTGGCAATGACGTGACTCACTGACGAAACTCATCATCATGCAACTGCATTGCCTATCCTTTTCCTTACATTTATCATGTAACTGCTGACAGTTTAAGAGACATTAAATACTTGTTCTAGAACAACTGCCATGTTTTCTCAATTAAAAAGTCAGAAGCAAAGACGAGTGGAGTGATGGATTCAACCAATTAGGCGTGGGAATGCGTGTCAGTGAAGGAGAGACAGTCTGCCCCAAACGATGCCCGTCCAAAAGAAAGTCCTGTCCTGCTGGCTCTACAAACTAAAAACTCAACACAACTTCACAAACTTCACTGAGAGTAAAGTGAAGGTATTGTGCTGTGTGAGTGTACTGCTCTTTTTCTGAAGTTCTGAAAATAAATCTGGGTGCAGCTGTGCTGAATTTGTTAGTTTTGATGAGTTATAGCTTGTTGCCTGCTGTCACTCAATGTAGTGCTTTTAAAAACCGTGATTTATTCTTTTGACAACATCAGCACGTCAGTGGCCTGCTGACTTTCCTGGTTTAATGTGGTGTGTGTGCGTGTGTGTGTGCGTGTGTGTGTGTGTGTGTGTGTGTGTGTGTGTGTGTGTGTGTGTGTGTGTGTGTGTGTGTGTGTGTGTGTGTGTGTTTTAGTGTCAGTGTTAACCTTCCACTCCTGGAGACAAAAGCCAGCAGTGTCCTTTTCTTTTTCCTGCTTTCAAATTTTTAAATTTATTTTCCTTTTGTTCTGCCTTTTTTTTATTCTTTATTTAATTCCCCTCTTCCTGTACTCTCTCTTTCTGGCCTCTCCCCCCCCCCCCCCCCCCTCATCCCTGGTCTCCATTCTCCATTCATGCAGCTCTGTCACTGCGATGATAATGATGACCTCTGTGTAATACTAGCTTGTTATTGGCCCACCAGCGAGGCCAGTGTGTACACCCTCTGTTGCTTTTTCTGCATTGACCATTGTGTTGCGAGCGACATGCTGGATCGCATATGTGTGTGAGTGAGTGTAGGTGAAACACAAAGAGCAGGCAGCCAGTCTGGGTGAGCCTCAGATCTGTGGAGAGGCAGAGAAATTCACCTGATCTGACCCTATGCTGTTTCTGCTGCTATTCTTCTTCTATATGAACAGGGGTGGAGCATAACTGGAAACGAACACTCTCTCTCTTTGTTTGACTGGATGTTTACACACAAATGCTTTATTTTGTAATAATTATATTCACACAATGCCGCATTCTGATTTTGATTTGCTGCTTCCTGTTGCCAGTTGAAATAACACAACAGTACCTTTAACCTGCAGGCTGTTCGAGACGGCAGCCGACAAACAGGAAATGAGTGCATCCAACTTCTGAGTTTGAATGGAATGCCTTCACTTATTTAGAGCAGTAGCCTATTTACAGATGTTCTTGGTTACTTGGGGGCAGCAGAACGAGCTTTAAACATTGACATATTGTCACCTTAAAAAGTTGACATGACAAATGTGCAACTTCTTTTGGAATCATGTGTCTGGCAACCTGCTGAAGTCTGATATACCCTCTGCTTTTGGCTATGGCAAGGTACCAGTTTGGTGATGTCAGATTGGTTCACACTTTATCACTGGAAACGGGTTAGTACAATTGGTGAGAGTGAAACAATACAGCTGGGACATATTGCAGGGAAGGGCAATGTAAAGGGGCAGCACAGTGGGATATCTGTTAGCGAGAAAGATTAAGATTTATTTAATTGAAGGTACAGAGGTGTTTGAATATCTGTGATGGTTTATTTGATTGGAATGGTTTTGTTATATCTACCCATTCACTATACATTAGCCTTTGATTGTATGCTCTTTGTGACTTAATTATCTAAGTATTTGTTTTTAAAATTATAGCTTTAGGGCCTAAGTTTTTTTTAGTCTTCTGTTACAGGTACCCAGTTGATTTATTTTGACCACTAGTGGCACTGTGGGGAAATGTTTTTAAAAGCAGGTACCCATTTTGTTTGTATCATCCGCGACATACAGGATTAAACCAAACACTCTAAGAACAGGAGAAGCACCTTATTAGACTACCCACACACTGTAATGAACTGAAAACCGTCAAACATGTACTGTTTAGATGGCTGCACATTAGATGTAAAAAGGATTACTTTGACTGTTTAAAACAAAGGAAATTGACATCAGTAACTGGATATTTTCTGTTTTTTAACACCTTGCTTTGTCACCCAAAACTAAATGGTTCCCTTCCAATTGGAATCCCCATTGTGTGAGTCAAAGAAAGAAAGAATGATGCTGTGAAAAATGTCTCGTGTTACACAGGTTGAAGCACCGGGTTCTTTGAGGTCAGAGTGGTGGGAAAACACGTTACACATTCACGACAGCGACCTGTGCGATTGTTATCCTCTCGTCTTATCGCTCCTCCTGTCCCAGCTATGTCTCCATTGTGTCGTGCGATTGAGAGCATTTCAATGACAGGAATCTTGTTTTGTTGAATAGCGCGGCCTAGTCTTACACAGATGCCAAGACATTCCTGGAGCTGGTAGTCTTTCCTTTTGGCAGCCCCGCACCTCTGTCTCCTCGACTCTATTCTTGTATTTTCCCTATACTCACTCCTCTTCCCTCCTCTTCGTCCTCCTCAAGGTAACTGTCAAAGAAAGAGCAAGAAGGGGAGGTAGATGTGTCACTGTGTTTTCGTTTGCCTACGTGCTCCGTGTATTGACTGTTCAAAGGACTGCAATCTGCAGCCAAAAGTGCACTATTGGTTGTATATACCGGCCTTGTTTTCCCTGACCAATAAGCCACACCACTTCACAATAACTAACTTCTATTCATTACATGTCAGGAATACCACAAAACTCCCTCTGTCTACCTCATCCAGTATCTCATTTCTCTCTTGCATGACATGTCTCCATTTGTCAGCAATTATGCGATGGTAGAATATTGCACGAATCAGAGCATGCAGCGATACCAAGCACCAGGCTTTTCTCCAGGCTTTATAACTCTCCAACAGATGGCAGTGTGAATCGCTCTATCGGCTCAGGCCAGCTCGGGATAACTGTGTGAGAATTAATGACATTTGTAGTAAAGCAGATGCCTCTTCCCTGTTCTTACCTGTTCTTCTCTGTTCTTCTTTGTTCTTCTCTTCTCTTATTGTTGCTTCTCTTCTCTGTTCTTCTCTTCTCTTCTCTGTTCTTCTCTTCTCTTCTTTGTTCTTCTCTTCTCTTTGACCTCTTTAATTCTGATCTTCCTTTTAAATTTCGATACATAAGTCTCAAAAGAAAACCTATATTTTCTAGCAGTATATTGAGTGTATATTCAGAACATGTTCGCTATAACTTTCAATATTAAATCTGCATGTTGCTTACTGTACACTAAGGGAAATATCCAAACCCAAGACACTAAGACACTATATGTTCAGTTGTCTTCACAAAATTCAGACATATGGGACGCATTTCTGGAAACGTGTGACTGGCGTGTGCTGATGTCTGTTCTTGTTTACATGCTTAATGCTTTTATTGCCCTTTGTGCTGCAGCTTTAGTGTCTACGAAAAAGTGCCCTGCAGGGATAATGAAGATAATCTTGTCTTATTTCATCTTATCTTATCATGTATTTCATTTAACTAATGTATACAAATTGGACATGTTCCACCACACCAGCAGTTAACATGATACAATTAGTGTTTGCAGGACAAACTTAGATTTGTGACATTTTGGCTCATAATTGCTTTTACTCAGTGGTGTCACTAAGATGTTGACTCACTTCAGCTCTTTATTAGTTTTCCATTATTACACTCTCCCCTATAATGTTCTGACGTGGATGTGTTCCCTCATTACGCTCCTTGTTTATTTGTTATTTGCTACGTGACAGGCAGACGAGCACAAACAACTCTGCGTACACACTGTACGCGTGTTTGTTTGTCTACTTGTGTACGTCTGTGTTTGTTGTAGTGTAGCAGACAACAAACAAACAGCCGCAGGTGGAGGGCAGGAAGGTGGTCAGGAAGGGTGTTCCTGTGTGAACAGGAGCTCTGTGTCCTCCCCAACGTTGTTTCTGTACTTGTACGTGTCTCCACCAGTCGCTGTAATGATTGGAAGTACGTGAAATACAGTTCAAAGACCAAATGTACTGTGGATAATGTACCGATGTTGCTTGTTAAAGTGTGTGCAATATCCCTTTTTGTTCCCACGGCCCATACAACCCATTTCATGTTTGAATCCTCTTAGAGAATAATACAACATTGATGTCAGCCTCACAAATGTGACGGTTGTCCACTTTTCTCTTTTTCATGACATTATAAATTGAATATCTTTGTGTTTCGGATCCTTGGTTGGACAAAACAAGCAATCTGTAGATGTTGCCGACATCTCTGGGAAATGGTAAGGGGGAGTTTTCACTGAGGACAATTTATAGATTAGGCAATGAATGGATTCAAATAAAAACAATTGATAAATCACATAAAATCATCAGTTGCAGCCCTACATGTAATGTATATTTCATTTGTTTAGAGTGAGTCCAAGGAATACTTTCCCATCTTTAGTGAACAAAGAAATTGTGTACCAGTTTTTTTTATACATGTGTGCTGTATTACATCTTTTGTATTTTGTCAGGTGATAAAGATAATATACTTTCTTGGGTTGGGGTAAGTTCACATTTTATTTATATAGTTCAGAAATTAGAGAAAAAAAAAGAAATGAAAGGGATCTCCTACACAAACTGACTTTTTATTCAAGAATAATGTCTACATCTGGTGCTTCTGACTGAGTCAGCCCCACATTTGACTGTCCCATGTGTTGTCCGTGGTCAGAGGGAGGGTTGGGGACAGCTGGAGCATCACCTGTCACTGGATCACATGCGTTTATATGACACAGCAGTGGTGACACCCAACTCCAGCATTTACACACTATGCAGGGTGAACAAGATAACAAAAAACCCCTTCCTAATACAATACCCTTTCAGTAAATACCAATTACGAGAACCTCATGGAAATTACAACTAACAACACAAGCGAACCATATTTAATTTAACACAAAAAAGCAGCATTTGTCTGTACTAATGGCTAATCTCGATTTATAGAGGTGCCAGATAGGTAGGTGGAAAAGTTGCTTCAGCATCTGTCGTAGGCACGCAAAATTATGTAATGTGGCAAAAGGAAAAGTCTCACAAATCGTGACAACATATACTACGGTGTGTCAAACCCAGGAATAGAGTTTGTTAGCAAAGAGGAACAGTGGTTACAAGCAGGCAGTCATCAACACTGACTGTAGGACTCATAAAATGATATTTGCATAACAGACAGAACGAACTGCAGCCTGGAAAATAATCTGTCATTGCTATCTATAAACTCAAATTTCCTTCCTCTCTTACTTCCCCCGCACTCACCTGCTGTTGCTTTTCTCATTTGTAATTGCATCATCTCTTTCGCCTGTACCCAAACTTGGGAACGCATACAAGGAAATGTTCTCTATCAACACACAGGTTCACAACAGACAGTGACACATCCATACAAATGACACATTTGCATCCCTCCTCCACATCCATCCCCACAAAGCACACAGATACACATAATCAGTGGCAATTGAAAAAAGTCTTGCGTGTTTGCAACACACCTGTCCAATAATGTTTTTCTTGTCCCTCATGTGTGTCCCCAGGGCCACTGCTTTCAGAAAACACTACAGGAGGAATTCCTGATCCATTTTAAGCCCCAACGAGAATGTTGATAAGTCTGTAGATTACTGCCCAACATGTTTATGATAGCCTATTATTCTCTAAACTTTATCCGGGCCCAGCGCGTGCTTCATCTACTTAGCACAACTATTTAGGTCATGGTACAATCACAGAGGAAAGCACTGTGGATGGTTAAATAGCAGGAAACCTCAGCTGTAAGTGTCAAAATCAAGCTATTCTTGCTCTGTCATACTGTATATTTCTGTCCAAATAAGTTAAGTTATGGTCAGAGTTTACATGAAAGTAGTAGTCCAGTCTTTCGAGCAGCCAGCGTACTTGACCTTACACATCACCTTAAGCTCACGATCTGTGTTATCATTGACTGTAGAAGCACACAACTCTAGAACACATACATGTTGAGTATGTAATGAGATTTAGAAACAAATTAATTTGTCTGGAATCTTATCAGTTATTTGTGAATTATGACCATTGGCATGCTGTGATGTGATTTCATTCTTTTCTGAGACACGCCGTGATATTTAAGATTTACACTTGCTATTATGGCTCATATTTCAACAACAATAATAGCTGCTAAATGTCTAGCTCTGCCGTAAAAGTGTCCAGTCCATCAAGGCACACGCACTAAAAGATGGGGAGAAAGAGGGGCCATACCCTTAGGTCTATGAAAACGCCATTGATGTTAACTATCTGACTGTGCCCTGCCAGAAATACCGCGGTTTGGCCTGAGTTCTTCGCTATCAGCGTCTGAGACAGGATTCTGAATCTGTCTGTTCTGCCCGGTGCGTGAGATGTTATGGCTCTTTGATGTACATTGCTGTTTAGTCTTTGATTTACAAAGCACCATCTTTATCATTTTACCTGGTTTTCTTGAAGCCATTGGAGCCATCAGAGCATATTGATTTGTGCGGGTGTTTGCTGTTTAATAAGTACCTCAGGACGGAAAAATAAATAAGCGCAGAGGTAAAATCAAGGCCGAGGCTGTGAAGATGTAGACAATCTCTTTGAAGATGCAAAAGTCTGTGCAGTAAGTCTGTGCGCCTGCTTTTTCCTGTGGCTGTGAGGATGTCTTGGTGTGTACATGTGCCATATGTCTTCATTGTATTTGAATGTCACCAGACGGTCTGTTGTCTGTTTACCTCTATTACTCAGGTGGGGCCATTCATCTGTGTTACACCATGGCTGGCTGCGCCCTGTCAGAGATGTCTCTGTTGGGTGACACACCTGTGTTTACAGTTGGGAAAGCACGTAAACAGCAACCTGTATGTGTGTGTGTATGTGTGTGTGTGTGTGAGTGTCTGTCCGCCTACTCAAGGATCATATGGCTCAACAGCTTTTGTAATGAGTGGATCTAGCAGGTAGACGGTGACTGGCAGACTAACATGTCATTATAACCTGTACTGCTCTGTCATTGGGACTGCAACAATATTAAAGAGGCAGCTGGATACGAAACAAAAGCGCAAACTCGCTTTGTTTGTTTCGTAATGCACGTCTGCACTGTACTTATGTGCAGAATGTTTATACCGGAGGCATTCAGCTGACTGTATTCTGTCATCGTGTTAAATCCAGGTTCACCGGATGGACCAGAATATGAACTCGATCCTGCGGATCCTGATGGAGCAGTTTCCGCCCAAGCCGGAACTGACATCCCAGCCCTCCATCCGCAGGGTGACCATCCAGAAACGCATGGGTATCAGCATCGACGAGGAGCTCTGATGTCGCAGCCTTGGTCGAACTAGGATGTCGTCATCACCAAAGGAGAAATAAAGGACCAGCCTAGCCCCCAACATGGTGGTCCAGCCTGCAAATTCATTTTCTCGATTCTCCAAAACCCTCTCTTTCATTTGCAATCCAAAATTGACTTTTGAAGAGTGAGAAGAGAACAACTTTTAATTGTCCACTTGGCAGCTGCATTGCTCTTGGACATGAGGCCAAGAGTACCACTGAGAGTGGGATTCGTGGTGTAGAAAGAAGGCTAACTGACCCTTTCCTTCTGATGATTTGTGCCCCTTTATGGGTCTTTTTCATGTTGACTAAATGTTGCGTTCTCTTCTATACCACTATTGTGGGCCCTGAGTCTTCCACTGCAGGACACAGTCATTCAAGCAGCGACAGGCTACATGGATTTATTTCCCTACATTAGCCTCATAATCACACTAGTCAGACAATGTTAATTTATGTGTGGCCTGTCATCGAGCTGCATTCCTCTACTCCAAATATTATTCCAAAGCTAACTAACCCAGTAATGAAGTTGTAATGCAATCAAAGCACCCGGTTCCCCAAAGACACAGAGAGAAAAAGTGAGAGTCCAGCCATGGCCGAGGCATTCCTCGAATCCTTCTGATTATCTTGGCACCATCCGCACCCAGTACACAACAGGGTTATTTCCATAGCCACATATCCATCAGGACTAACTGTACTTAGGCTGCCGTGGGTGTTTGTTTGTAGTGATCGAATAACACAAGGAGGGAAGGGCCGATTATCTGTTGACTTCGAAAGAACAAATGCGTCTGGGGTGAGTGGCTAACGTGGTGCTGATTTACGGATACATTAAAGCTAATGAAAATAAGCAAACTGCCATGACAGGGTGCCGCGTTACAGGAAAAAAGTCTAAAGTTAAGGCATGGTCTCTCAGTTTGCTTCAAGATTTTCACTGAGAGTTTTCATGCATATATCAGTCTCAAACAGCACCACTACTCACTCCACCCTGCTTAATATCCTCTATTACCCTCTTCAGGGGGCTCACGCTGCTGTGTGCAATTTGAAATAAATTTGCCCCATTAAAGCTCTGATTATTTTTGCTCTGCAGAGCTAATTAAGTGCTGAATTCCTGGTAAGAGGAGATTACTCACTGCGAGCGACTAATGAAAAGAAACACTGGAAAATGTGCAGAATTTAAACAGTAAGCTTTAAGGAGCAGGCGCACTAATTCTGTGTGAAAGGTTTGGAAATATCAGGATACCACTGAGAGCACACGTTTGAAATTAAAAGACAATGCTCTCACTTGTTCCCATAGTTTTTATCTGACGGGACGCCGATGTAGGAAGTAGAAAATAGAGAATAACTCAACTATGTAGCTACTGTATGAAAGGCCTCCCGTAATTATAGCATGCACACTCCCAAAGAGACGGATGCTCACACAAAATAGGGGTGAACAAGGAAAGGGGAAAGAAGACAGGCATTCTCTCTCTGCACTAGTATACAGTATGTTTTCATATCTTTGCCGTGGTCGAAAGAAATAGCTATTATCTTTCTCACATTGAATAAAATGGTTGTATTTCAAAGGCACTCTAGTTTTGTGACACTCCTGTACAGTTTTATAAGAGTTGTAAATAGAAACATTGCCTTATTGTACTGTATTTATTACCTGGTGGAAAGATCAACCTGGAACATGTCTGCTTGTTGGAGCAATGAGAAAGACAGAGCAAGGCTCCTGTTGTACAGATGGATGGAAATTATTGCCACCGATATTGACACACACACCCTCTGCACTGTAGCTCTTCTGTAAATAATAAAAACTCCATTTCATTATGCTCCAGTCTGCTCTCTTGGCTTGGGAGGAATTTGATTACCAGCTCATCTATTCCATGATTTGCTTTCGTTGGAGGGTGAAACATGTCTTATAGATTTTCGGGGGCCGTTTGTTCCAAGCTCAAGCCGAGCTGGGTCAAGGTAAGCCATGGGCCGGAGTTTCCATCCAACTAAAATCTCCTTATTTCACTAAATTCCTTTCACACTGCAATCACCACGAAGGGGGAAGAATAAGGAAAAATAACACGTTCACCGCACCTACTTTGAACTTCAATATTCCAGAACCCATTGAGGGAGGCACGCAGAGGAAAAAGAGAATACATCTCATATTACCACTCAATTATATTTGCCTTCAAAGGCCAAAAAATACTGGGGATGTCCCAAGATCAGCACGGTCCAGCGCAGAGAGAGAGGGAGAGAGAGCGGGGAGGAAGGAGGGAGGGTCATCCCCGGGGGAGGGGTGGACAGGCAGGGGGAGAAAGACAGAGAAGGGGGAGAGGCAGGAGGAGGACAGCAGGAGCATAAGTGAGGGGAAGAGAGCAAAGGGGAGAGCAAAGCCATTTTCAATTAGCCAGAGAGACTACATGGGCCGGAGGGCCGCAGTGCTCCGCTGCCTTTTGTCCTCCTCTGGTTTCTATCACTGTGAGGGGATTTTGGCAGGGCGATAGAGAGAGAGAGGGGAGAAACAGAGACCCAATGGCTACCTCCGTCTGCGGTGGCCACTCTGTGCCACCCCGTGCTCCTCTTTCATCTCGAGACTAGACGGCGAGAAGAGAGAGACTACCACTTCAAAAGGCAGTTTGATCTCAGAAGTACACAGAAGCACAAGCTAAAAAAATCTGAGGAAGCAGTTAAAAGGAGAATATAAGGGGCACACTGTCACAGACGCTGGACGATGACATCTAGCAGTCTCTCAGAGTATATGCAGAGATTGGACTCCGCGAGGTCATGAAAGGCTTGACTCACTGAGCTTTGTCGATTCTGCCACCTGAGCCACGCTCAAAATAGAACAGAACTTCTTTATGCTGCTGTAAATAGGCTAGTAGAACATAGAAATCACACAGATTTGTTGTATGGTACTTTTATAGTTTACACATCAGATTATGAAAATAGCCATTATTAAAATAAACTGCATCAGAATCAAAGCAATATGTTCTATGGAATCCTGTTTCTGTTGAATCTAAATCTTCACTCATGTTAAATCCCAGTTGGGTTCCCCAGCTCACTGTCCTTACCACTCACTTGAGCAATTCAACTGTCTATTTTTTTACTGGGCAGGTAATGTTTAACTAGCTCATGTGAAGTCCTGCATCCTGACGTGTTCTCTATAACTGGAATGTCAGGTAGGAATAGCAGCCTTAACAGTAGAGCATGTCGAAAAGTCAAAAACTATACTGACCGTTTTTGACTTTTTTCGACATGCTGATTTTACTTTTAAAAATAAAGTAACTTAAAAAGTAACTTAAAAAATAAAGTAACTTACAAAGTAACTTAAAAAATAAAGTAACTTTAAAAGTAACTTAAAAAATAAAGTAACTTAAACAGTAACTTAAATAATAAAGTCACTTAAAAAGTAACTTAAAAAATATAGTAACTTTAAAAGTAACTTAAAAAATAAAGTAACTTAAAAAGTAACTTAAAAAATATAGTAACTTTAAAAGTAACTTAAAAAATAAAGTAACTTAAAAAGTAACTTAAAAAATAAAGTAACTTAAAAAGTAACTTAAATAATAAAGTAACTTAAAAAGTAACTTAAAAATTCAAGTAACTTAAAAAGTAACTTAAATAATAAAGTAACTTAAAAAGTAACTTCAATAATAAAGTAACTTAAAAAGTAACTTAAAAAATAAAGTTACTTAAAAAGTAACTTAAAAAATATAGTAACTTTAAAAGTAACTTAAAAAATAAAGTAACTTAAAAAGTAACTTAAAAAATAAAGTAACTTAATAAGTAACTTAAATAATAAAGTAACTTAAAAAGTAACTTAAAAATTCAAGTAACTTAAAAAGTAACTTAAATAATAAAGTAACTTAAAAAGTAACTTCAATAATAAAGTAACTTAAAAAGTAACTTAAAAAATAAAGTAACTTCAAAAGTAACTTCAAAAATAAAGTTACTTAAAAAGTAACTTAATAAATTAAGTAACTTAAAAAGTAACTTAAAAAATAAAGTTACTTAAAAAGCAACTTTCAAAATAAAGTTACTTAAAAAGTAACTTCATAAATAAAGTAACTTAAAAAGTAACTTAAAAAATAAAGTAACTTAAAAAGCAACTTCTAAAATGAAGTAACTTAAAAAGCAACTTTTAAAATAAAGTAACTTAAAAAGCAACTTTAAAAATAAAGTAACTCATTAAAAAATGTCAAAAACAGTCTCAGTATAGCATGTCGAAAAAAGTAATTCAATCAGGAGCAACTTCATTAGAATTTCACAATCATTTATTACACATTGTACAAATTTGAATAATGCAACGTCTTTGACGATTGGACTCCATCCTGAAGGAAGGCAATCGAGGGCTGATGATGCTGAGGTCAGATAAGGCATAATCCCGCTGGAGTCCAGCCACTGGTCGTGGTGTTGATGAAGGGAGTTGCTGCAGTTATAAACGTCATAGTAGAGCAGAGGTAGCCAACACGGTGCAGAGAGTTAAGAGAGTTGGGTACCCGGAGGCGCACGGCGGACAGCCAGGACGAGGCTGCTGCACCGCACTAGGTTTTCAGGTTCTGAATGGCGGGCGCATCCCGTTGGTGCCAGACGCGCGCCGCGAGCGCACCCCGTCGTCAGGTCCGTAATTCCTCGGAACAGGCCGCGGGGCAACAACTCAGGGGTGGCGGGGGTAGAGGCGAGGCAACGCAATCCGACCGAAAAGGCCCAGACTAGAGGTTTGAACGCGGGCGCCCGAAAACACTCGCGCGCCTCGGAGGGTTGGATCCCCCGCTCGGCTATAGACAAGACTGGTTACTAGTTTCTTCGTTGAGAAAAAGGTACCATTGGAAAAGCTGGTGTCGGTGACTACAGACGGGGCTCCCGCGATGACGGGCCGGCATGCAGGCTTCATTGCGCAATGCAAAGGTGACCCAGACTTCGCAAAATGTCTACATTACCACTGGATCATTCACCAGCAGGCGCTATGTGCAAAAGTAACCGGCTTTGATCATGTGATGATACAAAAATATCAGAGATGTGATACCTCTGACTTTCAAATGTTGAAACAGATTAACAGAAATAAAAGTTGCATGTTTAAATATGTATGTGTAGCTATACCATCATTGTTGTGGAAATCATTATTAATAATTATTGTGAGGAATAATTAACTGACATGTGATCAAACAGTGTCTTCACATATATTATTATTATTATTATTAAGGTGATCTGTGCAATTTTGTTATTCAGGAAGTTCGTATCAAATAAGTAGCCCTTCGTCCTACTCGGTACCCTTGAAGTAGCTCTCAGTTTAAAAAAGGTTGGTGACCCCTGTAGTAGAGCATGTCGAAAAGTCAAAAACTATACTGACCGTTTTTGACTTTTTTCGACATGCTGATTTTACTTTTAAAAATAAAGTAACTTAAAAAGTAACTTAAAAAATAAAGTAACTTAAAAAGTAACTTAAAAAATAAAGTAACTTAAAAAGTAACTTAAAAAATAAAGTAACTTAAAAAGTAACTTAAATAAAAAAGTAACTTAAAAAGTAACTTAAAAAATAAAGTAACTTAAAAAGTAACTTAAAAAATAAAGTAACTTAAAAAGTAACTTAAAAAAAAAAGTTACTTAAAAAGTAACTTAAATAATAAAGTAACTTAAAAAGTAACTTCAAAAATAAAGTAACTTCAAAAGTAACTTCAAAAATAAAGTAACTTAAAAAGTAACTTCAAAAATAAAGTAACTTCAAAAGTAACTTCAAAAATAAAGTAACTTAAAAAGTAACTTCAAAAATAAAGTAACTTCAAAAGTAACTTCAAAAATAAAGTAACTTAAAAAGCAACTTTAAAAATAAAGTAACTTCAAAAGTAACTTCAAAAATAAAGTTACTTCAAAAATAACTTAAAAAATAAAGTAACTTAAAAAGCAACTTCTAAAATGAAGTAACTTAAAAAGCAACTTTAAAAATAAAGTAACTTAAAAAGCAACTTTAAAAATAAAGTAACTCATTGAAAAATGTCAAAAACAGTCTCAGTATAGCATGTCGAAATAAGTAATTCAATCAGGAGCAACTTCATTAGAATTTCACAATCATTTATTACACATTGTACAAATTTGAATAATGCAACGTCTTTGACGATTGGACTCCATCCTGAAGGAAGGCAATCGAGGGCTGATGATGCTGAGGTCAGATAAGGCATAATCCCGCTGGAGTCCAGCCACTGGTCGTGGTGTTGATGAAGGGAGTTGCTGCAGTTATAAACGTCATAGTAGAGCAGAGGTAGCCAACACGGTGCAGAGAGTTAAGAGAGTTGGGTACCCGGAGGCGCACGGCGGACAGCCAGGACGAGGCTGCTGCACCGCACTAGGTTTTCAGGTTCTGAATGGCGGGCGCATCCCGTTGGTGCCAGACGCGCGCCGCGAGTGCACCCCGTCGTCAGGTCCATAATTCCTCGGAACAGGCCGCGGGGCAACAACTCAGGGGTGGCGGGGGTAGAGGCGAGGCAACGCAATCCGAACTAAAAGGCCCAGACTAGAGGTTTGAACGCGGGCGCCCGAAGACGCTCGCGCGCCTCGGAGGGTTGGATCCCCCGCTCGGCTATAGACAAGACTGGTTACTAGTTTCTTCATTGAGAAAAAGGTACCATTGGAAAAGCTGGTGTCGGTGACTACAGACGGGGCTCCCGCGATGACGGGCCGGCATGCAGGCTTCATTGCGCAATGCAAAGGTGACCCAGACTTCGCAAAATGTCTACGTTACCACTGGATCATTCACCAGCAGGCGCTATGTGCAAAAGTAACCGGCTTTGATCATGTGATGATACAAAAATATCAGAGATGTGATACCTCTGACTTTCAAATGTTGAAACAGATTAACAGAAATAAAAGTTGCATGTTTAAATATGTATGTCTAGCTATACCATCATTGTTGTGGAAATCATTATTAATAATTATTGTGAGGAATAATTAACTGACATGTGATCAAACAGTGTCTTCACATATATTATTATTATTATTATTAAGGTGATCTGTGCAATTTTGTTATTCAGGAAGTTCGTATCAAATAAGTAGCCCTTCGTCCTACTCGGTACCCTTGAAGTAGCTCTCAGTTTAAAAAAGGTTGGTGACCCCTGTAGTAGAGCATGTCGAAAAGTCAAAAACTATACTGACCGTTTTTGACTTTTTTCGACATGCTGATTTTACTTTTAAAAATAAAGTAACTTAAAAAGTAACTTAAAAAATAAAGTAACTTAAAAAGTAACTTAAAAAATAAAGTAACTTAAAAAGTAACTTAAAAAATAAAGTAACTTAAAAAGTAACTTAAAAAATAAAGTAACTTAAAAAGTAACTTAAATAATAAAGTAACTTAAAAAGTAACTTAAAAAATAAAGTAACTTAAAAAGTAACTTAAAAAATAAAGTAACTTAAAAAGTAACTTCAAAAATAAAGTAACTTAAAAAGTAACTTAAATAATAAAGTAACTTAAAAAGTAACTTCAAAAATAAAGTAACTTAAAAAATAAAGTAACTTAAAAAGTAACTTAAAAAATAAAGTAACTTAAAAAGTAACTTAAAAAATAAAGTAACTTAAAAAGTAACTTAAAAAATAAAGTAACTTAAAAAGTAACTTAAATAAAAAAGTAACTTAAAAAGTAACTTAAAAAATAAAGTAACTTAAAAAGTAACTTAAAAAATAAAGTAACTTAAAAAGTAACTTAAAAAATAAAGTTACTTAAAAAGTAACTTAAATAATAAAGTAACTTAAAAAGTAACTTCAAAAATAAAGTAACTTCAAAAGTAACTTCAAAAATAAAGTAACTTAAAAAGTAACTTCAAAAATAAAGTAACTTCAAAAGTAACTTCAAAAATAAAGTAACTTAAAAAGTAACTTCAAAAATAAAGTAACTTCAAAAGTAACTTCAAAAATAAAGTAACTTCAAAAGTAACTTCAAAAATAAAGTAACTTAAAAAGTAACTTCAAAAATGAAGTAACTTAAATAATAAAGTAACTTAAAAAGTAACTTAATAAATAAAGTAACTTAAAAAGTAACTTAAAAAATAAAGTTACTTAAAAAGCAACTTTAAAAATAAAGTAACTTCAAAAGTAACTTCAAAAATAAAGTCACTTCAAAAATAACTTAAAAAATAAAGTAACTTAAAAAGCAACTTCTAAAATGAAGTAACTTAAAAAGCAACTTTAAAAATAAAGTAACTTAAAAAGCAACTTTAAAAATAAAGTAACTCATTGAAAAATGTCAAAAACAGTCTCAGTATAGCATGTCGAAAAAAGTAATTCAATCAGGAGCAACTTCATTAGAATTTCACAATCATTTATTACACATTGTACAAATTTGAATAATGCAACGTCTTTGACGATTGGACTCCATCCTGAAGGAAGGCAATCGAGGGCTGATGATGCTGAGGTCAGATAAGGCATAATCCCGCTGGAGTCCAGCCACTGGTCGTGGTGTTGATGAAGGGAGTTGCTGCAGTTATAAACGTCATAGTAGAGCAGAGGTAGCCAACACGGTGCAGAGAGTTAAGAGAGTTGGGTACCCGGAGGCGCACGGCGGACAGCCAGGACGAGGCTGCTGCACCGCACTAGGTTTTCAGGTTCTGAATGGCGGGCGCATCCCGTTGGTGCCAGACGCGCGCCGCGAGTGCACCCCGTCGTCAGGTCCATAATTCCTCGGAACAGGCCGCGGGGCAACAACTCAGGGGTGGCGGGGGTAGAGGCGAGGCAACGCAATCCGAACTAAAAGGCCCAGACTAGAGGTTTGAACGCGGGCGCCCGAAGACGCTCGCGCGCCTCGGAGGGTTGGATCCCCCGCTCGGCTATAGACAAGACTGGTTACTAGTTTCTTCGTTGAGAAAAAGGTACCATTGGAAAAGCTGGTGTCGGTGACTACAGACGGGGCTCCCGCGATGACGGGCCGGCATGCAGGCTTCATTGCGCAATGCAAAGGTGACCCAGACTTCGCAAAATCATTCACCAGCAGGCGCTATGTGCAAAAGTAACCGGCTTTGATCATGTGATGATACAAAAATATCAGAGATGTGATACCTCTGACTTTCAAATGTTGAAACAGATTAACAGAAATAAAAGTTGCATGTTTAAATATGTATGTCTAGCTATACCATCATTGTTGTGGAAATCATTATTAATAATTATTGTGAGGAATAATTAACTGACATGTGATCAAACAGTCTCTTCACATATATTATTATTATTATTATTAAGGTGATCTGTGCAATTTTGTTATTCAGGAAGTTCGTATCAAATAAGTAGCCCTTCGTCCTACTCGGTACCCTTGAAGTAGCTCTCAGTTTAAAAAAGGTTGGTGACCCCTGTAGTAGAGCATGTCGAAAAGTCAAAAACTATACTGACCGTTTTTGACTTTTTTCGACATGCTGATTTTACTTTTAAAAATAAAGTAACTTAAAAAGTAACTTAAAAAATAAAGTAACTTAAAAAGTAACTTAACAAAATAAAGTAACTTAAAAAGTAACTTCAAAAATAAAGTAACTTAAAAAGTAACTTAAAAAATAAAGTAACTTCAAAAGTAACTTAAATAATAAAGTAACTTAAAAAGTAACTTAAAAAATAAAGTAACTTAAAAAGTAACTTAAAAAATAAAGTAACTTAAAAAGTAACTTAAAAAATAAAGTTACTTAAAAAGTAACTTAAATAATAAAGTAACTTAAAAAGTAACTTCAAAAATAAAGTAACTTCAAAAGTAACTTCAAAAATAAAGTAACTTAAAAAGTAACTTCAAAAATAAAGTAACTTCAAAAGTAACTTCAAAAATAAAGTAACTTAAAAAGTAACTTCAAAAATAAAGTAACTTCAAAAGTAACTTCAAAAATAAAGTAACTTCAAAAGTAACTTCAAAAATAAAGTAACTTCAAAAGTAACTTCAAAAATGAAGTAACTTAAATAATAAAGTTACTTAAAAAGTAACTTAATAAATAAAGTAACTTAAAAAGTAACTTAAAAAATAAAGTTACTTAAAAAGCAACTTTAAAAATAAAGTAACTTCAAAAGTAACTTCAAAAATAAAGTCACTTAAAAAATAACTTAAAAAATAAAGTCACTTAAAAAGCAACTTCTAAAATGAAGTAACTTAAAAAGCAACTTTAAAAATAAAGTAACTTAAAAAGCAACTTTAAAAATAAAGTAACTCATTGAAAAATGTCAAAAACAGTCTCAGTATAGCATGTCGAAAAAAGTAATTCAATCAGGAGCAACTTCATTAGAATTTCACAATCATTTATTACACATTGTACAAATTTGAATAATGCAACGTCTTTGACGATTGGACTCCATCCTGAAGGAAGGCAATCGAGGGCTGATGATGCTGAGGTCAGATAAGGCATAATCCCGCTGGAGTCCAGCCACTGGTCGTGGTGTTGATGAAGGGAGTTGCTGCAGTTATAAACGTCATAGTAGAGCAGAGGTAGCCAACACGGTGCAGAGAGTTAAGAGAGTTGGGTACCCGGAGGCGCACGGCGGACAGCCAGGACG
Organism: Anarhichas minor; assembly: GCF_050575085.1. Classification (NCBI taxonomy): domain Eukaryota; kingdom Metazoa; phylum Chordata; class Actinopteri; order Perciformes; family Anarhichadidae; genus Anarhichas; species Anarhichas minor. The sequence goes on from NW_027466457.1 coordinate 11,810,933, forward strand.
AGGCTGCTGCACCGCACTAGGTTTTCAGGTTCTGAATGGCGGGCGAATCCCGTTGGTGCCAGACGCGCGCCGCGAGTGCACCCCGTCGTCAGGTCCATAATTCCTCGGAACAGGCCGCGGGGCAACAACTCAGGGGTGGCGGGGGTAGAGGCGAGGCAACGCAATCCGAACTAAAAGGCCCAGACTAGAGGTTTGAACGCGGGCGCCCGAAGACGCTCGCGCGCCTCGGAGGGTTGGATCCCCCGCTCGGCTATAGACAAGACTGGTTACTAGTTTCTTCGTTGAGAAAAAGGTACCATTGGAAAAGCTGGTGTCGGTGACTACAGACGGGGCTCCCGCGATGACGGGCCGGCATGCAGGCTTCATTGCGCAATGCAAAGGTGACCCAGACTTCGCAAAATGTCTACGTTACCACTGGATCATTCACCAGCAGGCGCTATGTGCAAAAGTAACCGGCTTTGATCATGTGATGATACAAAAATATCAGAGATGTGATACCTCTGACTTTCAAATGTTGAAACAGATTAACAGAAATAAAAGTTGCATGTTTAAATATGTATGTCTAGCTATACCATCATTGTTGTGGAAATCATTATTAATAATTATTGTGAGGAATAATTAACTGACATGTGATCAAACAGTGTCTTCACATATATTATTATTATTAAGGTGATCTGTGCAATTTTGTTATTCAGGAAGTTCGTATCAAATAAGTAGCCCTTCGTCCTACTCGGTACCCTTGAAGTAGCTCTCAGTTTAAAAAAGGTTGGTGACCCCTGTAGTAGAGCATGTCGAAAAGTCAAAAACTATACTGACCGTTTTTGACTTTTTTCGACATGCTGATTTTACTTTTAAAAATAAAGTAATTTAAAAAGTAACTTAAAAAATAAAGTAACTTAAAAAGTAACTTAAAAAATAAAGTAACTTAAAAAGTAACTTAAATAATAAAGTAACTTCAAAAGTAACTTAAAAAATAAAGTAACTTAAAAAGTAACTTAAATAATAAAGTAACTTAAAAAGTAACTTCAATAATAAAGTAACTTATAAAGTAACTTAAAAAATAAAGTAACTTAAAAAGTAACTTAAAAAATATAGTAACTTTAAAAGTAACTTAAAAAATAAAGTAACTTAAAAAGTAACTTAAAAAATAAAGTAACTTAAAAAGTAACTTAAATAATAAAGTAACTTAAAAAGTAACTTAAAAAGTAACTTAAAAAATAAAGTTACTTAAAAAGTAACTTAAATAATAAAGTAACTTCAAAAGTAACTTCAATAATAAAGTAACTTAAAAAGTAACTTAAAAAATATAGTAACTTTAAAAGTAACTTAAAAAATAAAGTAACTTAAAAAGTAACTTAAAAAATAAAGTAACTTAAAAAGTAACTTAAATAATAAAGTAACTTAAAAAGTAACTTAAAAAGTAACTTAAAAAATAAAGTTACTTAAAAAGTAACTTAAATAATAAAGTAACTTCAAAAGTAACTTCAATAATAAAGTAACTTAAAAAGTAACTTCAAAAATAAAGTAACTTCAAAAGTAACTTCAAAAATAAAGTTACTTAAAAAGCAACTTTAAAAATAAAGTTACTTAAAAAGTAACTTCATAAATAAAGTAACTTAAAAAGTAACTTAAAAAATAAAGTAACTTAAAAAGTAACTTAAAAAATAAAGTTACTTAAAAAGTAACTTAAATAATAAAGTAACTTAAAAAGTAACTTCAAAAATAAAGTAACTTCAAAAGTAACTTCAAAAATAAAGTAACTTAAAAAGTAACTTCAAAAATAAAGTAACTTCAAAAGTAACTTCAAAAATAAAGTAACTTAAAAAGTAACTTCAAAAATAAAGTAACTTCAAAAGTAACTTCAAAAATAAAGTAACTTCAAAAGTAACTTCAAAAATCAAGTAACTTAAAAAGTAACTTCAAAAATGAAGTAACTTAAATAATAAAGTTACTTAAAAAGTAACTTAATAAATAAAGTAACTTAAAAAGTAACTTAAAAAATAAAGTAACTTAAAAAGCAACTTCTAAAATGAAGTAACTTAAAAAGCAACTTTAAAAATAAAGTAACTTAAAAAGCAACTTTAAAAATAAAGTAACTCATTGAAAAATGTCAAAAACAGTCTCAGTATAGCATGTCGAAAAAAGTAATTCAATCAGGAGCAACTTCATTAGAATTTCACAATCATTTATTACACATTGTACAAATTTGAATAATGCAACGTCTTTGACGATTGGACTCCATCCTGAAGGAAGGCAATCGAGGGCTGATGATGCTGAGGTCAGATAAGGCATAATCCCGCTGGAGTCCAGCCACTGGTCGTGGTGTTGATGAAGGGAGTTGCTGCAGTTATAAACGTCATAGTAGAGCAGAGGTAGCCAACACGGTGCAGAGAGTTAAGAGAGTTGGGTACCCGGAGGCGCACGGCGGACAGCCAGGACGAGGCTGCTGCACCGCACTAGGTTTTCAGGTTCTGAATGGCGGGCGCATCCCGTTGGTGCCAGACGCGCGCCGCGAGTGCACCCCGTCGTCAGGTCCATAATTCCTCGGAACAGGCCGCGGGGCAACAACTCAGGGGTGGCGGGGGTAGAGGCGAGGCAACGCAATCCGAACTAAAAGGCCCAGACTAGAGGTTTGAACGCGGGCGCCCGAAGACGCTCGCGCGCCTCGGAGGGTTGGATCCCCCGCTCGGCTATAGACAAGACTGGTTACTAGTTTCTTCGTTGAGAAAAAGGTACCATTGGAAAAGCTGGTGTCGGTGACTACAGACGGGGCTCCCGCGATGACGGGCCGGCATGCAGGCTTCATTGCGCAATGCAAAGGTGACCCAGACTTCGCAAAATGTCTACGTTACCACTGGATCATTCACCAGCAGGCGCTATGTGCAAAAGTAACCGGCTTTGATCATGTGATGATACAAAAATATCAGAGATGTGATACCTCTGACTTTCAAATGTTGAAACAGATTAACAGAAATAAAAGTTGCATGTTTAAATATGTATGTCTAGCTATACCATCATTGTTGTGGAAATCATTATTAATAATTATTGTGAGGAATAATTAACTGACATGTGATCAAACAGTGTCTTCACATATATTATTATTATTAAGGTGATCTGTGCAATTTTGTTATTCAGGAAGTTCGTATCAAATAAGTAGCCCTTCGTCCTACTCGGTACCCTTGAAGTAGCTCTCAGTTTAAAAAAGGTTGGTGACCCCTGTAGTAGAGCATGTCGAAAAGTCAAAAACTATACTGACCGTTTTTGACTTTTTTCGACATGCTGATTTTACTTTTAAAAATAAAGTAATTTAAAAAGTAACTTAAAAAATAAAGTAACTTAAAAAGTAACTTAAAAAATAAAGTAACTTAAAAAGTAACTTAAATAATAAAGTAACTTCAAAAGTAACTTAAAAAATAAAGTAACTTAAAAAGTAACTTAAATAATAAAGTAACTTAAAAAGTAACTTCAATAATAAAGTAACTTATAAAGTAACTTAAAAAATAAAGTAACTTAAAAAGTAACTTAAAAAATATAGTAACTTTAAAAGTAACTTAAAAAATAAAGTAACTTAAAAAGTAACTTAAAAAATAAAGTAACTTAAAAAGTAACTTAAATAATAAAGTAACTTAAAAAGTAACTTAAAAAGTAACTTAAAAAATAAAGTTACTTAAAAAGTAACTTAAATAATGTAACTTCAAAAGTAACTTCAATAATAAAGTAACTTAAAAAGTAACTTCAAAAATAAAGTAACTTCAAAAGTAACTTCAAAAATAAAGTTACTTAAAAAGCAACTTTAAAAATAAAGTTACTTAAAAAGTAACTTCATAAATAAAGTAACTTAAAAAGTAACTTAAAAAATAAAGTAACTTAAAAAGTAACTTAAAAAATAAAGTTACTTAAAAAGTAACTTAAATAATAAAGTAACTTAAAAAGTAACTTCAAAAATAAAGTAACTTCAAAAGTAACTTCAAAAATAAAGTAACTTAAAAAGTAACTTCAAAAATAAAGTAACTTCAAAAGTAACTTCAAAAATAAAGTAACTTAAAAAGTAACTTCAAAAATAAAGTAACTTCAAAAGTAACTTCAAAAATAAAGTAACTTCAAAAGTAACTTCAAAAATCAAGTAACTTAAAAAGTAACTTCAAAAATGAAGTAACTTAAATAATAAAGTTACTTAAAAAGTAACTTAATAAATAAAGTAACTTAAAAAGTAACTTAAAAAATAAAGTAACTTAAAAAGCAACTTCTAAAATGAAGTAACTTAAAAAGCAACTTTAAAAATAAAGTAACTTAAAAAGCAACTTTAAAAATAAAGTAACTCATTGAAAAATGTCAAAAACAGTCTCAGTATAGCATGTCGAAAAAAGTAATTCAATCAGGAGCAACTTCATTAGAATTTCACAATCATTTATTACACATTGTACAAATTTGAATAATGCAACGTCTTTGACGATTGGACTCCATCCTGAAGGAAGGCAATCGAGGGCTGATGATGCTGAGGTCAGATAAGGCATAATCCCGCTGGAGTCCAGCCACTGGTCGTGGTGTTGATGAAGGGAGTTGCTGCAGTTATAAACGTCATAGTAGAGCAGAGGTAGCCAACACGGTGCAGAGAGTTAAGAGAGTTGGGTACCCGGAGGCGCACGGCGGACAGCCAGGACGAGGCTGCTGCACCGCACTAGGTTTTCAGGTTCTGAATGGCGGGCGCATCCCGTTGGTGCCAGACGCGCGCCGCGAGTGCACCCCGTCGTCAGGTCCATAATTCCTCGGAACAGGCCGCGGGGCAACAACTCAGGGGTGGCGGGGGTAGAGGCGAGGCAACGCAATCCGAACTAAAAGGCCCAGACTAGAGGTTTGAACGCGGGCGCCCGAAGACGCTCGCGCGCCTCGGAGGGTTGGATCCCCCGCTCGGCTATAGACAAGACTGGTTACTAGTTTCTTCGTTGAGAAAAAGGTACCATTGGAAAAGCTGGTGTCGGTGACTACAGACGGGGCTCCCGCGATGACGGGCCGGCATGCAGGCTTCATTGCGCAATGCAAAGGTGACCCAGACTTCGCAAAATGTCTACATTACCACTGGATCATTCACCAGCAGGCGCTATGTGCAAAAGTAACCGGCTTTGATCATGTGATGATACAAAAATATCAGAGATGTGATACCTCTGACTTTCAAATGTTGAAACAGATTAACAGAAATAAAAGTTGCATGTTTAAATATGTATGTCTAGCTATACCATCATTGTTGTGGAAATCATTATTAATAATTATTGTGAGGAATAATTAACTGACATGTGATCAAACAGTCTCTTCACATATATTATTATTATTAAGGTGATCTGTGCAATTTTGTTATTCAGGAAGTTCGTATCAAATAAGTAGCCCTTCGTCCTACTCGGTACCCTTGAAGTAGCTCTCAGTTTAAAAAAGGTTGGTGACCCCTGTAGTAGAGCATGTCGAAAAGTCAAAAACTATACTGACCGTTTTTGACTTTTTTCGACATGCTGATTTTACTTTTAAAAATAAAGTAATTTAAAAAGTAACTTAAAAAATAAAGTAACTTAAAAAGTAACTTAAATAATAAAGTAACTTCAAAAGTAACTTAAAAAATAAAGTAACTTAAAAAATAAAGTAACTTAAAAAGTAACTTAAATAATAAAGTAACTTAAAAAGTAACTTCAATAATAAAGTAACTTATAAAGTAACTTAAAAAATAAAGTAACTTAAAAAGTAACTTAAAAAATATAGTAACTTTAAAAGTAACTTAAAAAATAAAGTAACTTAAAAAGTAACTTAAAAAATAAAGTAACTTAAAAAGTAACTTAAATAATAAAGTAACTTAAAACGTAACTTAAAAAGTAACTTAAAAAATAAAGTTACTTAAAAAGTAACTTAAATAATAAAGTAACTTCAAAAGTAACTTCAATAATAAAGTAACTTAAAAAGTAACTTCAAAAATAAAGTAACTTCAAAAGTAACTTCAAAAATAAAGTTACTTAAAAAGCAACTTTAAAAATAAAGTTACTTAAAAAGTAACTTCATAAATAAAGTAACTTAAAAAGTAACTTAAAAAATAAAGTAACTTAAAAAGTAACTTAAAAAATAAAGTTACTTAAAAAGTAACTTAAATAATAAAGTAACTTAAAAAGTAACTTCAAAAATAAAGTAACTTCAAAAGTAACTTCAAAAATAAAGTAACTTAAAAAGTAACTTCAAAAATAAAGTAACTTCAAAAGTAACTTCAAAAATAAAGTAACTTAAAAAGTAACTTCAAAAATAAAGTAACTTCAAAAGTAACTTCAAAAATAAAGTAACTTCAAAAGTAACTTCAAAAATAAAGTAACTTCAAAAGTAACTTCAAAAATGAAGTAACTTAAATAATAAAGTTACTTAAAAAGTAACTTAAATAATAAAGTAACTTCAAAAGTAACTTAAAAAATAAAGTAACTTAAAAAATAAAGTAACTTAAAAAGTAACTTAAATAATAAAGTAACTTAAAAAGTAACTTCAATAATAAAGTAACTTATAAAGTAACTTAAAAAATAAAGTAACTTAAAAAGTAACTTAAAAAATATAGTAACTTTAAAAGTAACTTAAAAAATAAAGTAACTTAAAAAGTAACTTAAAAAATAAAGTAACTTAAAAAGTAACTTAAATAATAAAGTAACTTAAAAAGTAACTTAAAAAGTAACTTAAAAAATAAAGTTACTTAAAAAGTAACTTAAATAATAAAGTAACTTCAAAAGTAACTTCAATAATAAAGTAACTTAAAAAGTAACTTCAAAAATAAAGTAACTTCAAAAGTAACTTCAAAAATAAAGTTACTTAAAAAGCAACTTTAAAAATAAAGTTACTTAAAAAGTAACTTCATAAATAAAGTAACTTAAAAAGTAACTTAAAAAATAAAGTAACTTAAAAAGTAACTTAAAAAATAAAGTTACTTAAAAAGTAACTTAAATAATAAAGTAACTTAAAAAGTAACTTCAAAAATAAAGTAACTTCAAAAGTAACTTCAAAAATAAAGTAACTTAAAAAGTAACTTCAAAAATAAAGTAACTTCAAAAGTAACTTCAAAAATAAAGTAACTTAAAAAGTAACTTCAAAAATAAAGTAACTTCAAAAGTAACTTCAAAAATAAAGTAACTTCAAAAGTAACTTCAAAAATAAAGTAACTTAAAAAGTAACTTCAAAAATGAAGTAACTTAAATAATAAAGTTACTTAAAAAGTAACTTAATAAATAAAGTAACTTAAAAAGTAACTTAAAAAATAAAGTTACTTAAAAAGCAACTTTAAAAATAAAGTAACTTCAAAAGTAACTTCAAAAATAAAGTCACTTCAAAAATAACTTAAAAAATAAAGTAACTTAAAAAGCAACTTCTAAAATGAAGTAACTTAAAAAGCAACTTTAAAAATAAAGTAACTTAAAAAGCAACTTTAAAAATAAAGTAACTCATTGAAAAATGTCAAAAACAGTCTCAGTATAGCATGTCGAAAAAAGTAATTCAATCAGGAGCAACTTCATTAGAATTTCACAATCATTTATTACACATTGTACAAATTTGAATAATGCAACGTCTTTGACGATTGGACTCCATCCTGAAGGAAGGCAATCGAGGGCTGATGATGCTGAGGTCAGATAAGGCATAATCCCGCTGGAGTCCAGCCACTGGTCGTGGTGTTGATGAAGGGAGTTGCTGCAGTTATAAACGTCATAGTAGAGCAGAGGTAGCCAACACGGTGCAGAGAGTTAAGAGAGTTGGGTACCCGGAGGCGCACGGCGGACAGCCAGGACGAGGCTGCTGCACCGCACTAGGTTTTCAGGTTCTGAATGGCGGGCGCATCCCGTTGGTGCCAGACGCGCGCCGCGAGCGCACCCCGTCGTCAGGTCCGTAATTCCTCGGAACAGGCCGCGGGGCAACAACTCAGGGGTGGCGGGGGTAGAGGCGAGGCAACGCAATCCGACCGAAAAGGCCCAGACTAGAGGTTTGAACGCGGGCGCCCGAAAACACTCGCGCGCCTCGGAGGGTTGGATCCCCCGCTCGGCTATAGACAAGACTGGTTACTAGTTTCTTCGTTGAGAAAAAGGTACCATTGGAAAAGCTGGTGTCGGTGACTACAGACGGGGCTCCCGCGATGACGGGCCGGCATGCAGGCTTCATTGCGCAATGCAAAGGTGACCCAGACTTCGCAAAATGTCTACATTACCACTGGATCATTCACCAGCAGGCGCTATGTGCAAAAGTAACCGGCTTTGATCATGTGATGATACAAAAATATCAGAGATGTGATACCTCTGACTTTCAAATGTTGAAACAGATTAACAGAAATAAAAGTTGCATGTTTAAATATGTATGTCTAGCTATACCATCATTGTTGTGGAAATCATTATTAATAATTATTGTGAGGAATAATTAACTGACATGTGATCAAACAGTGTCTTCACATATATTATTATTATTATTATTAAGGTGATCTGTGCAATTTTGTTATTCAGGAAGTTCGTATCAAATAAGTAGCCCTTCGTCCTACTCGGTACCCTTGAAGTAGCTCTCAGTTTAAAAAAGGTTGGTGACCCCTGCTTTACACATTACAGACTCATATAATTTATTGTTAATTAAAAAAAAGAATTACAGCTCAAATCAACAGAGAATTATCATCTGACCCTGCGATTTCCTTCTGTTTTGCATTTCAGAGTATTTTAACTCTTTGTTTTGGGCTTACGACCGTCAACATAACTGTTTTGGGTTACTCTCACTGCTCTCAGCAGTATCGTTTTCAGACGCAGCAGCTGTTTTCAGTGAAAAAGCTCTGATAAAACCAATGTACACTAACTGACCAACACTAGACCGCACACAGACAAAGTTAACGACTAGCTGGTGAACATAATGAAGCATCTGGCAGCTAAAGGGACAGATATTTCTTTCCCTCAGGAGTTGGTGGAGAACAAAACAAAGCTGCAAGTGGAGGGAATATCGGACTTGTCAGCTTGATGCAAACACAAGTCCACCTGAATGCTAATTTTGCTCTGTCTGTTCAATGTGTAATTAAGCCACTAAACATTTTACAGATTAAGTCATAAAAAGTAGATGTGTCAAAGGAGCTGTGTCAAGTTCAGAAATGAACAAAGCCATATGTGGCACGAATGTTGTCAGGCTGGAAATCCAGGAGATCAGTAACTATTGTTGCTCCCATGTCAAAAAAGTTGCCAAACAGGCTCAGCTGGGAGGCTGTGGCTGGTGAGCGGGTCGTAGTTGTCAGGCAGTGAGGCCGTGCCTGGCCACCATGGGGGTGCTTGGAGGCCACCTGTCTAGAGAGACCCAGGCATAGAGGCCCAGCAGTGCTATATGAAAGCAGATATGGGTCAACAGGTGTGTGTGCATGTGTGTGTGTATCGCATCAACCAGGATTGTGACAAACAATGTCAGCAGCAGCTGATGCCAGCCACTCTGTCAGGAGTTGTCCCTAAATAGCTGAGGCCAGCAGTTGTCTGGAGGACAGTTGGTGCAGCTCCTTGCCCTCCATGCACCTCGATACCATAGCATATTTGACCATCCCATTTTTGGCCTTCAAGCATAAAATATACTGTTCCAGTTTATTCTGACGGGCTGGCTCAAAGCCATCCTAAAACATCCAATAAACACACACCTGTGATCCTACTAATGTGCTACCACATTAAAAAGAATACCCAGCTCATACAGGAACTGACGGGGAGTTGCCTGGAAGAAAAACGTTCAGTTTGTATTGTAGAATTATTGTTGGCTTACGTAAATGTTTGTGTGTAGGCAGTTTGGTGTGAAAGCAGGTAAGGTCAAGATTAAGTAACAAGAGACATTCATGTTGAGCCTAACAGCACCTCTTAGATGAAAATAATCACTGTTAATTAAGCCCTATCGTTACTTAAGAAATGACTACATGCTTGTGGGAAATGCAGCAATGGTTAAGTTCCTCATCTTAAATAGACCTACAGTAGTTAAAGCTTTGTTTTCAGGGCCCTCTGCATCCACTTATCCCTTACTAAGAAAAATGGGTTTCTATGCAACCTTTAACAACAGATACAGTACGCCCTTTGACCCCTCCTCAGTTCGGTCTGAGCAGGGCGACATCACCCCATGAGATTATAAATCAACCAGAGGCCAGGAGGTTAGGTTGTGACCTTTGGCCTTACGAGGTTTCCCTCAGCCATATGTCTGTGGCTCACCGTGCCTCATCCATCCCTGTGTCCGGAGGAAAGCTCAGCATCCAAGAGCAACAGAACAAACCGGCACTGATCAGATCCAAAGATCTGTCTGAGCTGCTCAGTTTCACATTCTAGTTCCAGCCAGCCACAGAAACCCCACCGAGGACCGGCTATGCGAAGTGGGACTGCTGCTCATGTGTTGTCAGGAGCGCTGCAGAGGTGCGGTAGGGCGGGCAAAGGAAAGCTGGGGGCTATATAGGTCATATTATTGGGGACTTTTCCCCCAGACAGGGAGAGAATTCCTAGCTAGAAACTGGAAGGACTTCAGTGGTGTGCCGGGGTTTGGCCAGCCGAGGCAGAATGTTCGGCATGGTGGACAGCTGCACCATGGAGCTACTGTAAGACAGAAAGGGGGGGGGGGGGCGTATTGCAAAACAACACGGAAGTCATATACAGTACAAGCTTTGACTGTCAGTCTGGAGATATGTATAGATTTGTTAAAGTATTTTTAATAGGAAAAGGGAAGTGAAAACAGAACATGAGCGTAATGCTTGAGGATTACTAGAAAAAACTTGTCGTGCAATTCTGTGAAACATGGTTTCACTATTTCACACTTCTTTATACACACAACACAAATTCTCAGAAGTGAACGAAGAATGAGGTTCATTGGGGAGGAGATGCGGTAGACGCAGATTTCTATCCAACCATCAACTATTATCATAATCCTGATCGACCTCTGTCTAGTCTGTTATTTAGAGCAGTTTTTTTTTTTAATTGACTGAACGAGGAGAGTAATATTCACAGCTTTACAGCAAGGCGGCTCAAAACCCCCCAAAACAGCAACACTGCATTGTGCAGTGAGTGAAAATTGAAAATAAAGTGAAAAATGTAATATTGGGAAGCTAATGGACCACATCCACGGCTGTCCAAAAGCAGAGGTAGGTTTCATATGGTGAGGAGTCTGTTTTTCTCATCAAGTCCTGTGTTGGAGAACATGTTCACTCATTCTTATGGCAGGAATCTTTTCAACACCAGAGCCGAAGACCCAGCAGCACAGAGGCCTCACGGGCCTCCTGATGAGGGCAGCAGAAGCAGGACAGGAAGAAAAAAAAGACCCGTTAGAGAGAAGTCAGGGTATATTCATATGAAATGTGGACCACTGTATTGCTCATGAAAAGTGGAAAGTTGAAAAGTCTGCACAGATGTTCCAGCTGGAAGCGCTGCCTCTATTTCTCGGCCAAATGCATCTAAACGCATCCTCGCGCATTCCTGACAGGATTACCGGGCCAGGTACCATCCCCTGGTCAGGAGACGCACAGAGAGAATGAGTCAGACCGAGCGTGCAGCGCGCCTGCTTCTTTTCACGTCTCGCGCTGCCTGCTTGAGCAGATTTGCCTTGATAAAAGATAAAGGCTCTTTGATAGGCTGCAGGTGCGCTGCTTTAATGAGCATTACCCCCCCCCCCCCTCCCCCCCTTCTTCTTCCCTACAAAAACGCAACACAGACGCACATCTGCACATCTGTCATTCGATGCTCCGCAGCATCTCCCTCTAACCTCGCCTCCCCCTCCTCCGCCTGTCACTCATCCCCGGAGTCTCTCGCACGTTCCGCACATCACACACTGCAGCACATTTGAGAAACCAAAGCGACGTCAGAGATTCGCTGTTCAATGAAATATTGCATTGACTCACTGAATCCAATTGAGCACCACCCACTCAGGGCATTCTGAAACAAACGCTCGGAGACGCGCGACAGAGAGAGAGAGAGAGAGAGAGAGAGAGAGAGAGAGAGAGAGAGAGAGAGAGAGAGAGAGAGAGAGAGAGAGAGAGAGAGAGAGAGATTATATTAATGTTTTTGTGTATTAATATTATTGTGTATTGATATAATTGTATGTTTTAATTTGTTGATGCTTTGGCAACACTGTTTCAAAACTTTCATGCCAATAAAGCAAATTTGAATTGAAATTGAATTGAATTGAATTGAGAGAGAGAGAGAGATGTTAGGGGTTTGTTTGTGGGCACTTGCTTTCCCCACATTCAGAGCGCGGGGTGCCAAGGGAATAACTTGGTGACGTGGGTTGTGGCCTGGGCAGGAAACACGGGGAGGAACTTGTGACTTTATATTAAGTGCCGGGGCGGTTAACAGGAAAAGATAACCTGTTACTGTTGATACAGCAAGGAAGTGTGAATTCTTGGCACATGCGACGATGCCTTCTACGTCTCTGATTGACTGGCTCACTGGAATTTCGTCGAGCTCACTTGTGGTCGTGTTTGGGTGGCTGCGATGGAGTGTTGGAGTGTTACAGGAATGCTTTCAGGGACATTCCTGCTGTGACAGCAAAGAAAAAGGTGTTTCTTATGCAAGGAGAGGCACTGTTGCGTCATACTGTATCAATGCCCTGCTGAATAACTGACCCTATTGAAATGTGGTGCTTACAATACACAGTTTAGTTTAAGCAGACATGATCTACAAGGAGCTGCTCAGCAATGACTCGGTGCCGATGAGCCACTTGAAGAGAATGGAATGATAAGGCATTATCTGTCAATGCACGTGCAGGACAGAAAGATATGATAAATGCTATTTAACTTTCCATATAGAATCCAGCAAAAAAAAGTAATTAATAAGGACATCTGTCAGACTCTGACAAACAATAAAACATTTAGCAGGAACTGTTTGTAATTATTACATCAGTGTGATGGGATTGCACCTCCCACTGCCTGAAGAAATACGATAATGGTCGTGTTGAACATGAGTAATAACAGGTTGTTGACACCCTGCACGTGCTCACTGAATAGATAAAACAAAGTATGCTTTGTTAATATGCTGTACCTGTAGCATGTAAGGCTCTCTGCAGACATGCAATTCTCCAACTCAACCACACACACACACACACACACACACACACACTTTTCTCAAACACACTTTTTTATTGTAAAAAAAACACAGTAATTGTTATAATTACACAAAAAATACTACATTCAAAAGCAAAGGTGCACGTTCATTTTTACCATTAGAAAAAAAAATATTTGTATTGAACGCTTATTATCCAAAAATTGTCAACACTGTGGTATATTGCATGCTGGCTGGAACACACACTTCCCCCTTTTCTGTCTCCATCCGATCAATCAGTCAACCAAACAGACACCCAGTCAGCCATTCAGTCAGTTAGTCAGCCAGCGAGCCACCTCAAGCAGTCAGTCAGACACCCAGACACCCAGTCAGTCAGTCAGTCTTCTGTTTGGGCAGGGTGGAGGCTCCTAGACGGGCTCTTTGTCTGAGCAGAGAAGCCCCAGACACAACAGTGACCGGCCCCGGACCCTCACAATGGCCCTTCACACAAAAGCCCACACACAGGGACAATGGGCCGGGCTCAGAGTGGGGGTGGACGGCTGAGCTGAGGTTACCCACCTGCACACTTCAGGACCAGCGCTGCTGCAGGTGTCTTCCTGTGTCGGTGGCACAGGGAGGAAGCAAGGAGATGCCGTGCAGTGAAAGCATTATTTGGGGTTTTACAGCAGAAGATGTGCCATGACAGAAACCGAGACATGTGAAGTAGAGTTACTTCAGGTCAAAGAGCGTCTCGGAGTAGGGCTCTGCTGTTGGCATGTTCACAATGACCAGAAATTCATATGTAAAATAAAACAAAAGATTTTAACAATTTTACAAGTTCCATTAGAGCAAACATGATTTTGTTTAAGCAGGTAAGTGACTACAAGGTTGGGTTTCTATTTAAAAAGGTGTTTTTTTCAGTTTTATAATACGAGCCTATATCACTAAATATTACAACAAAATCAATAATTATATTAACATATTTGAAATAGAAGATGGATTTTTTTTATCATTAATTCCCAATTTTAGATTTAAATAAGAGGTACAAATATACACTTCCCATGTTCACTACTAAGCATAGCACATTCTACAAACATTTAGTTTTCTTCAAAAAATAAAAAATGTGATAATCATATTAATGGTAGAAACAATTCAAAAATTAAGATATATAATAATAAAATATATCATAATTTAAAACACACTGCAAAAGATTTAAAAGGGAAACAGTGTATCTTGCTCTTCTCTCACTCACACACACACACACACACATACACACACACACACACACACACACACACACACAGAGTTAAAGATGCTACTGAGGCCAGTGAACAAGTAAAAAAATAATTCAAGTTGCAGTGTTTCACCTTACGGTTGAGGATCGTATTCTGAGCTCAAAGCGCTTACATTTATTTTCCACAGAAGCCATTCACATAAGTCACGAAATATGACTGGCTGCAACAAGTGGTCTGCTTTCCACACTCTTTTTCATTGGATGACCAAGGTGTCAATCATCAGCCCACTCAAATAACTGGCAGATTCATATTGGGAGCGTCACTACATTGTACCAGGATTCCTCCAAGCACAGCAATGTACTCACAGCTGCTTCCAAACGTGTGTTTTGGACTTTAATATTGTTACATTTTGATGATATATTTTTTCTGCAGTTACGTATTTTGTTCTGCATTGGGTTTTTCCCACAGGGTTAGCTTGGCCAATACAAAGTTTTAATAGATTAAACCAAACAAGTTGCGAGCAGCTTTAAAAAGCAACCAAAAGTCAGATAGATTGAATTTTCTCTTTTAATTGATTGCAACACATTTCATAACCACACATTACAAAATGCACATCAAATATTTTATCAGGCTCAGTTTGCAACCTTATTGATAAGAAAAAAAAAAAAACTACCAAAAATATGCTTTTACAAAATAAGACAATTATAATAAAGTAAATGCCACTTTGGATAACCGTAATCAAAAACCCATTTTTTTTTTTATTCTACATAAAAAAAAAAGCTTGACATAAATAAGTTAGTATAATTTCTCAGTGTTTTTACAAAATTATGTACATAGGTACATTGCAAAGTTGAACACAAATACACAGGCATGGTGACTGCATTTCTGAGAAAAGCTGCTCTCTCTCTCTCCACCCAGGTGTACACTGGTCTCTTTGAACATAAGCCACACTTTAGGCAAATAAAGGGAAGCTTTTAGATGCTCACGTTTGCATCCTCAGCAGGCTAACAACATTGGTGAAACAAGTACAAACAAATGAAAATTTAAGTCTAGGTTTTCACAAAAAATGTGAAGTCAATTAAGGGGCACAGGCGGCTCCGGCAACCATACTGAAGCAACCACGTATTTGGTATTGTAGGACATTCAACCCTTTTCAGAAAACCTCTCTGGAGAGCATTAAGGCTGATGAAACAAAAAGATTATAGTCAAGGAGAGGATGACTTTTACAACACAACCTGTGCATTTTGTCCTTCAATATCTGAGTACCTCACAACTCCAAATCAAAAAACACACCCCCACATTGTGGCTGAGGTGTGCAGGAGAACTTGAGAAAAAAAAAAAAAAAGTTGATCATATTCCAGGAACCAACCGATGCTAAAAGCACCTCAAAAATAAATATTGGGTGATGTAAAAGGAAACCCCGAGCAGAAATATTACTTCTTTTTTTTTTTTCCTGTGTGGATTTCCTGTGGGAAATGGATCTTATGGGAGAACCTGCAATTGGTGACACTGAAGTGACCAGAGGATGGAAAAATAAACAGATGAGCTACATTTGTACCGTTCTTCACTGCTGAGTTAGGAAGGCGACGGAGTGAAGATACACTGGTAAAAAACTGTAGGAAGCCATGATTTTTGTTTTAAATGTAGCATTGTGGGACTGTGTCAGAGTCGCACTGCTTTTCAGGAAATAAAATAAAAAAAGCCAACAGAACAGCATTTTGGAAACATGTATCAAACTACACTGCAATTCTTCAAGTCAAATCAAAATTCACACCTTTTTACATAAAGGATTGGTGTTCAAATCATAATGTTTTCTTATGTGCTACATATGGAAAGAAATATAATAGAATATGCATATTTATTTACACACAGGTAGTAAAAAAAAAAAAAAGGAGCAAAAAAGGAAATAAAACCTAATTGCACACTGCTACATTGACTGCTTTTAGAGGCAGTAACTTTTTAATTGAGTGCCACAACTTTAGTGTTTCTATTCAGTGCTTCAACATCGTCCTCCCCCGTCTTCAGGAGAGCTGATATGTTTCTGATGCTGTGTACTTCCTCCTCCAAAGTCGACCAACACTGAGGTTTTCCCACTTGAAAGGGGAAACACATCTCCGGCTCTGTAGGGGTAAATTAGATGGAAAAAAAACAAAATAAGAGCGGGCATGGTTGAGACACTGACTGTCATGCATTACTTGCAGAAAACGTTTGCCAATGAGTGAGAATAGACAGAACTCTTTGTGCAAAGTTTTCAGTTAAACATAAAAAAATGACGTCCTCTTGTACTTTGACAAACAGGGAGGATTATCGTCAACGCAACAAGACAGTATCCAAAAATACGGTGCGAAAAAAACAAAACCGCATTGCAACTTCCACAGAGTTACTAAAGTGATGCAGGAATTCATGACACTTTGCAAAAATATATAGGTTTAAAAATAGCAGACGGTGTGATTATACAGCAGCACTTGCACCAACTTGAATATTACACTTCTAATTTATATTAATATTTTTTAGAAGGTGGCTATCATAAGGCCAAAGACTTGATATTTTTCAGAGAACCATAAACTCATGGTTCTTCTTCATCAAAAACGCCATGTTTTGTAGACATATGTGAGTGGACTAAAGGAAAATGTTAGCCATCCCCCCAAAACACTTTCTACCAATTAAAAAAAACACTAAAATATATTAAAAAAAAAAAAAGGGGGCACGTTTAGGTGTTTTATCCTTCACTTGCAGCCTTTAACAGTTCACATCCTGCCACGGACAATGACAGATTTCATGCCTGTTCTCCCTCCGCTTTGGCCAACAAGCGCACTAGATTTCAGAAAGCTGCACGGCTCTTCTGCACACACTCTGCGCCGGCAGCAGAGACAGATGTGTGTGTTGTAACATTAGTGTGCAAAGTGTGTGCACCACACACACGCGCACACACACACGCACACACACAGAGACCTGCCCCTTCCCGTCCCTGCTCTGAGGGCAGTGGCTGCTGACGTGTTACTACTACACTGTTGTTCAGCACACTTGTTGTTTACAGTTTAGTCTGAAACTCAGGCAGCCAGTGGCTGTAGTAAAAAAAAAAAAAAAAAAAAGGTGCAATAGTGAAGCCACTCATGACTCTTCTTGGATGATCCTATTGAATCGAGACACGTTTGAGTGCAAACATACCACTGTTACTCACACTATCACTGTTACTACAACACTCAATGACCTGGACAGACACGTTAATTCAATCCAAATGAATTATCATTATGTAAACTACACTGCACATTGGGTTGCATTAAGGACACCGCCTGATAGCATTGGGATATTAAAATAAAGATGTTTTTTTAAAGTGTGTTTTGTTTAAATTGCATCTATAGTTGGGAGAGGGTGGGGGGGGGGGGGACTCGAATATACAGCTAACTGTAGTTACACACAGAAGCACATTAAAAAAACACATTAAAAAAAAGTTGTATCAAAGCAGAAGGTTGCCCCCTTACCGTGCTCGTCCTCACGTCTGCCTCCTGGGACTGGTCTTTCTGGGTGTGCGTTCTGTAGAGTGGCTCAGGCTCGGACAAGTCACCTCATCTGAGCTGCTGTGTGATCTCTTATTTTGGGTTGAGGGGTCTGCAAAAAAAGCAAAGACAGCAGTGATTATTAAAAACAAACACTGAGAATAAAACTATCAAACTAAGTCAGATTGCTCGTGCTGAACGTTAGCACATCCTTTTAGGATGCACATGTTGCACACTATTAAAGGATAGTATTTCCAGTGCGTAATGAGCGTTACACAACTGATCTGTGATTGCCATACGCACCGGTCACTGCTACCAGTAACTCACCGTGACACGCTGGTCTTTTCCTCAGTCCGGTGCACTGTTCCGTGCATTCCATCTGTCCGTCGGAGCGGTCGGTGTCCTCGCTCGAAGCCACCACAACACAGCTATGATTCCCGTTTAGATCCACATTGTTATTCCCGGCGGAGCAGACGCCCTTCTCCCTCCGCGGCTGCTTGTTGTAGAAACCCGGGACGTCTCTGCAATCCACTAATTCCCACTCGAGCCTGGCGTTGGCCAGCGGCGTGTGATTGGCGAAGTCGAAGCCCCACTTGGCGGAGGCAGCCTCTTCCATCTCCCGCAAATGTCCCTTTAAATCCCTCTTTAACTCTTCGTGATCCACGAAGCCGAAGAGGCTCCTGCAAGCCGACGGTTTCGGGTGATCCGACACCCGGGAGTCCGTCCGCTCCAACGTCGGGCTCCCGTTTGATAGTCGAACATCTGACATTTTCCCCCCAAAAAAGAAAAACAGGATTTTTGCAAACAGCCGGGAGCGTCCAGTTTTCACGAGATAAAAAAAAAAAAAAAGCACACACACCGATCAAAAACAACGGGTATCTCCTCGACGCTGGGCTGGATCCAAAACAAGCGTAAAAAGGATTTATGCCATGCGTAAGTCGGGCTGGAAACGGTAACGGTCGCCGTGTTTTTGAAGCCGAAAGTAGTCTCCGCGGATCATCTAGTCAAAGTGCCCAGGAACCGAAGCCGCTCTGTTAATTTCGTCCCGTAGTGAGAGCAATTGCGGACAAACCTCAGTACCCAATATGGCGATTGAGAGATGTAGCGTTACTTGGGATTGAGAGTGGAGCCTGACTAGGGAGGGGGGGGGGGGGGGGGGGGTGATTGACACAGAGCTATTTAAATGCAAAGAAGACCGCTCATTGGTGAATGTGCTTAAACCCGCCCACTTCTCTTAAGGTGGACCAGCTAGTTGCGGCAGGCTTGCAACATCCAGCACGTCTGCATATTACACCAAATCAGAGTTTTTCTTCTAAATTAAGACCGATTTGGAAACAAAAAATATTATAAATTAAAATTGAAACAGTCAGCATGTCCTCAAAACAGCTTCAGCACATCAGTACTTTGAGTAGTGTTCAACCTAATCTTTTTGAAAATAATGCATTTTAAATTTTGTCCAAGAAAATATGTTCTCATTAGTTTACTTTTGTGTTTATTTCAACAGTAAACTGAAAGAAACATTATCTTTGCTAACATGTGAATATTCACTGGTAGGTATGTTTAATGACATTTTAAAAAACTGCATCCTTATGGCAAAACTAGGCTAAACTTCAGGATAGAGTTTTAGACATTACATGTCTGTTTTAAATTAAAAAAGACCTAACTACATACATCTACTTAAACCTCAACCAAATATAACTTAAATACATGTACAAATCATAAAATACACATTTGTATAGAGATTTTAAAAAATAAGTCAAATGGCTGCCAAAACAATAAGCATTAACATTTAGAAAAATAAGTTATGGAGGCTAATAAAAATCTGTTAAATGGAAATGCTTATAAATATTCCACCCTTAAAGAAATTACATTTCTGAATAGACATGGCGTAAAACTCCAATATGTCGGCCCTCTGTTGCAGTAGGTATACCCGAAAACTATCACGCAATGGCCGGAAATTACATCTGTAAATTGGGTAACTGTGTGACCATATGGCAAGGTGTTTCCACCAATTCTCTGGAGCTAGAAGTGTAAGTCAAGGTTCAGCACACAGCAGACCCCGTCCTCATGTCCACCAGCCCCCAGGACAGAAAGAGATGAGCAGATGTACAAGACATAGAAAGCTACGCACATCTTCACTTTTAGAAGTCTGCAAATGCAAAAATAAAATCACAAAAGAAAAAAAACTAAGAATGACAGGCAAAGGCCCTGCATGCTGAAAGTTATTAAGTTATTTACACCACAGTGAGAGGAAGTCGGTACCGTGGTGGAAAACCAATGTCAATATTGCAAAAAAATATTCTGCTAATGATAATATCAAATTTATGGAATCTGACAAATCTACAAGCAAGATTAGTTAATTTCAGAAATCATCCAAAACCTGGTTTCTTTCTTTCCGGTACAATTTACACCTTTCACCACTAAAGACAGGAAAACCTGCCACACCAAGACAGATGTTGGCCTCATGTTCACATTAAATAAAACAAAAATAACAGGATTTCCTTAAGATAGAACTATAACCTATTTGCGAGACATGATGCAATTTAATTTTACTGTGAGCAATTATTTACCGATGGGGTCACAGCAGGATATGTGGTGCAGCTGTGGGCGCCTGCAGCATCACCTTCATGACTGGGACAATGCTGCCCTCTAGTGTCCGCTGTCCAAGCTCTCTGTAGCAGCACAAAGTCAGCAGGCGACAACATCTGTATATCAAACGCCTTTTAATACCATAGCTTCGGATTCAGTACACATGCATATTTATATTTACAACCACAGGCAATCGCTACGCCACAAACCCAGTATGTTCCAAAACATCAGTCCATCCACGTCTCCTCACCGACCCCTGCCGGTCGCCTACCTTTCCAGCCAGTCCGTCATTGGTCGAACTGGTCCCCTTGCGAGAGCAGAGGGCCTCAGAGAGTGAGCCACTTGATGATGTAGAAGTTCCTTTTGCCCACTCGGAGCAAGGTGAGTCCGTTCGACAGGATATGGAGTTTGGGGATCAGCAGTTGCTCTGGTCTGTCCGTCCGCCGGTGGTTGATCCACACGGCTCCCTCTGAAACCATCTGATACCTGCACACAAACATGTCAACGGTCTGTTAGTACAGCGTCACCCATCTTTATTTATATATATATATATATATATATATATATATATATATATATATATATATATATATATATATATATATATATATATATATATATATATATATATATATATATATATATATATATATATATATATATATATATATATATATATATATATATATATATATATATATATATATATATGACACCGGGTGCAGAGGATGCTGTGATAAGTCTACGGTGCAGCATATGGCTTATTGCTGTCTTCCCCCTTCGTTGGAGATGTGGAACAATTTTACACACAGTTTGAATCCAGCTTTTGTATTGTCATTTAGGATCCTTAGCCCAACAGGCTTCATACTTGGGATTGTCAAGCCAGCCATCAGGCACCCATTGTGGCGATTCGGTCCACACGGCTACGCAGAACGTTGGGACGACATTCTACAGTCAAACATCTTGCAGAGCTGTTTTGCAGGCTGCGACGCAATCGAAAGACCCGTTTCTAAATCTTGTGTTTACCAGAGGTGTGCTCATTCGTTTCTTGGACATGAGCCATTCAGCATGAAAAAGATTAAAGAATTACTAATCGACTAAAGAGATCTTAGTCGACTAAGACCAAAACGACAGAGTAGTCCACTGATCGGCTAAGAAGGGACAGCCCTGATGTCAACGGCATCGTTCTCTCACACAGTATGCACATGCAATGATGCGCTGCTCTGCTCGGTTTTATGTAATTGGACATTGAATAAAGGTTGGACCGTTGGTCGGACAAACCAAGCAATTTGAAAACATCATTATAGGCTCTTGGAACTTTGCGAGGGACGTTTTAAAATTATTTTCTGATATTTTAGAGAAGAAACGGTTAATATCAAAACAAATGACGGATGAATAAATAATCTTTAGTTGCAGCTCTACATGAATATACGCTGACAAGTAACATGAAACAGACAAGGATTTGTTCGTAAGAGTCTGTTCACGTGGACATTTAACATTCATATTTAAGCACACTGTGGTGATGTAGTTTCATTTCTTATCAACTACTGTCTGGTAAAGAAGAATCCAGTCAGAGGCACAAATCAGCAACTATAGCACAGAGTTCCAACAAAGTTGACTGCGGCGCATTTTCTACCGCAGATGTTACTCTTTTAGACCGAAGCTTTAACCTCGAGCACCTACCCTCTGGGGCCCTCTGGGATGGCGTTGACCCTGCGACAGGCGTCGATCACAGTGGTGCCCGGCTCCATCAGCAGCTCATGGAACGGTGCCTCCTTGAAGAGCTCCTGAAGCTCATCGTCACTCATTTCCTCCAAGGCCTGCACGCTGCTGTGGTACAGTGCGTTGGTACATCTGCAGCAAAAACACACAGTATGACTTTCCTTGTCTGAATAGGTAGATTATCACTTCTGCACGGAGGTCGGAGGTCAGGGCCAGCTACAGGACAAGGACCCTAGTGGAGTTCCTTTCTCAGTTAACCCAAATAAAACATAGCATTTAGAAAACTTTAACCGTATTGAATAAAGTATCATTAAATACCTCATACAGTGCAAACGCATGCAGCGTGTTCTGACCTCTTTGCGCTCTCGAGGCCCTCCTTTCCGTGCACCAGTTTCGTCACCTCTGCTGCCAGCCGTTTGTGTGCGAGGCGTTTACCTGGGTCCTCCCTCTGCTGCTCCATCAGCCTCTCCACCTCCGCCAGAGGCAGGAAGGTGAACAGATTCAGGTACCTACAGAAAAAAAAACAAAAAAAACACGCAATACACCTCAGCCTCCTGTTACAGTGCACAGAAGACCTACACTTACAGTATGTACTGTGAGACGCTTTCAGGTCTTGCACTGGTCATCATATCTTTCATCAACAGGCCTCATCTTCACCCACCTTTCCACACTGACGTCAGGCTGCCTGAGAAAGAACTGGTAGAGCTCAAAGGGAGACGTCTTGTCTCGGTTGAGCCACACTGCGTTGCCCGCCGTCTTCCCCAGCTTGTCCCCGGCAGAGCTGGTCACCAACGGCACGGTCAGGCCGTACACCTGTTCACCGGCCACCCTGCAGAGGAATTAGGATTTATTAACAAAGTGTTGCATGCCTGGTGTAGGTATTTAAAAAAAAAACTGAGTGGTATTGGTCTACATTGGTGAATAATTCAATGTTCAGCGGAATCAAATAGGGATGATATGATTATATTGTGTTATTGATTTACAAAACAATGTTTGATTTCAAGCAAATTCTAACTAAAACTTACATCTATGAAGAGTTTGCCTGATCTGCTTAATAGCGAAACGCAGTCCTAAACGTCATTATGGTTATTAATAGAGGATTTTGGATACATTTTCCATTTATGATATATTTGTATATAGACAGTCTCATTAATATAGTGGTAGATACATAAACATTTTCACTTTTGGTTCAAGGGGGAAGAAGTCGTATCTTTATGCCGATTAAAAGAAGATGGTCTCCAGTTCAAACACTACAGAAAGAAAGATATATATATATATATATATATATATATATATATATATATATATATATATATATATATATATATATATATATATATATATATATATATATATATATATGGGTGGGAGTCAGGGCTTTCTGAAGACTTAGGTGACATTTTGGAACGATGCCCTTACAAAACAGAGATCCTGCCGCTGATATGACCCGTTGTACAGTCTTGTTTAAGTACAGTAGACATTTACTTGTGAATGTACTCATGGCCAGACATCAAATTGCCCAGCTGGTCGGTGCCCCCGAGCTGAATCTTGCAGCCGTATATTTGGTTCAGGTGGTGGAAGTCATAAGCTTGGAACACCTGGTAGGTGAACTCTGTCAGGCTCATACCGTCTGCGCTCTTCAGCCGGGACTGCACGCTGTGGCGGCTGAGCATGGTGCCCATCCTGAAGTGCCTTCCGGCCTCCGACAGAAAGTCCACCACGTCCCAGTTCTTGTACCAGCTCAGGTTGTTCAGCACGCTCACCGTGCCCAGCTTTCTGGAAGTGTCCTGAAAGTGCAGCTCGTGGTTGGTGAAGATCCGCTGGATGCTCTCGCGGATGCCGCGGGTGTTCGCCTCCACAGCGTCCGCGGGCATCCGCTCTCGCTCGCTCGTTTTCCCGCTCGGGTCTCCGATCTGCGCCGTGGCCCCTCCGAGCACGGCGAGGACATGGTGCCCGGCGCTACGGAAGTGCAGCAGGCCGATGATCGCGAGCAAGTTGCCCACGTGGAGGCTGTCGGCCGTGGGGTCAAAGCCGCAGTACACGGTCTGAGCACCGGACTGGAGCAACCGAGGGAGCTGGTCCTGAGCTGCGTCTTCTGGGAAAGAGTCCTTCAGGACACCGCGTTTATTTAGAGACAAGAGCAGTCCGCTGTGTGCCGGTGAAGAACAGTGAAGTTTAGACCCGAGTGTGAGGCAGAGACTCGTTCGTCTACGCAGAATACACGCTCCATGCCGCGATACATGACAGCAGGTCCTCGCCATGGACGCAGCCATGTTGGACAAATGCGACAGGAACACGGAGGCGGAGTTGAGAATCACGGACAGTTTGTGAGGAGTATAGCGCCTCTAGTGCACTGGTTCAACCGTCTGGGACCATAGACTTTAGGTTTACTGGATGTCATTTAGCCACTTGGGGGCCCTGGGTAAAAAAAAACAACTAAATGAGACACTGTCCCCTATTGGACATCCTCCACCACCACCATTAATCTGTGCATTGTGTAGGACCAATAATGTCAGGAAGTAAAGTGACATTTTTTTATCAAGCTGACAAAATTACGTTCTTGTGGGAAGAAAAGAAAAGGCAACACTGTAACTTCTTTACATTCTAATATAATGTAAAGAAGCTACAGTGTCTAGAATGATTCTATTGAAGTTATTCCTTTTTAAAATGTTTTAGACGAGTCACTAATCACTTTAAAAGAGTGATTATAGCTGATTTAACTTACAAACATGAGATTGATCTTCTCATGTCACTCTCTTTATACAATGATATAAATTCATCCCCGTTTTATTGATATTTTACGAAAAATTACTCCTCATTTTTCATGCGTTTTTCCTGCAAAAGTCCAGCAACATGAGTCTGTCTTCGCTTGTTAAATGCATACTGTCTTTTCAAAATAAACTTCCATCTTCACAGGAAACAACTAAGGTTTAGGTTAACTGTAAAGACATCATTTAAAGGGATGTATATAGGAAATTGCATGTTGTAGGTTTTACAATAGGTGTTGTGGATATTACAACTAGTGTTAAGGACCCTTCTCAAGGATAGAAGCACCTGGCCCTTTCAGTTTAAGTTGATGTTGTAATTTAGTGGTGCACATTCTTAATAAACATTATTTTCCCCAGACCTTGGGAGCAAGCTGCAGTGCAATAATTTTGCACACATGCAAATGTATTTTATTCTATTAATTTATTTCTACCCTCCATGGACATTGAAGTAAAATGCAGTACGTGCACTTATTAGTTCACTCAATTGTACAAGGAGAATAGTCACCAATAGATGGCAAGTTGCATTAGGTCCAGCTGACCATGCAGCCCAGAGTTACAGCCTAAAGATGACTAAGCATTTTAATATTTGTTTTGATACATCTTTACTAGAAACCTAGCTAAGGTGTGAGAGGAAAAGGAGGCACAGGAGATATATTAACTATTATTGTCCATTTCAATTCAAACAAACAAATACGCAAAATGTGGTGGATTTAAAAATCATTTTATTTTTCAATGTCAACTTGTTCCATTGCTTAAATGACTAGATATACATTCATCAAACATTTACAGCATTGTTACCAAGCCACATTACACATTAACAACACACCCAAAGACAGTCTCTGTTGTCTCTTTGCATGACACTATAGCCACAAAAACAAACTCCATGAAATCCAGGAAGAAAATCAAATACCTAGTTGCTATGACTGCTGCCCCCTGGTAACAGTTTTTTCTGCATGTCCGTTTTGTAAAATAAAAAATAAAGGGCATATCAATATTCCTGTAATCATCTTTGTTGTTGGTGTTTGTGTGCTGTAAGGCAGAGCACTACAAGCTTCCTCTAGAGAGAAAAAGAGAGACTGAGAATAAGAAGGAACAAAACCGTTTCTTTCTGTGTCCTGAGCTAGTTCAACAAAGGAAGGCTAGGTTTCCCTGATACAAGTTAAAACGTCCCTTGTCAATTCAACACAAAACAGACTTCCCTGGGTAAGCAAGACATCACAATTTACCCGACTTTTCCTCTAGGGCTCTAGTGTTTCAACCGTTTAGTTTTTAAAAGTCTGTCCTTCACTTTTGAGCCCCTCTCTTGCTGTACATTGGATAGTTTCCTAAATCTGCTGTGACATGATTTTCTGTCTGCGTGGCCCTATTGTGTCCTAAACAGCTAATTCTAGCTGACGACACACATAGTCTATAAGTCTAAAAGTGTGTGTGTGCACAAGTCAAGTTCTCTTTTCTGAATCTCTAGTGTTTTATGGCATGGGAACACGCCAAGGCACAGATTGTTTATGGTTAATCCCGAAGCGTGCCTGGGAACTACAAGTCCCTGGAATCGTGCGAGGGGAAAAACCGAGCTGCGTCGCATGAATTCTGCATGTGGGACTGACATTCTGTGAGAAGTTGTAAGAAGTAAGTAGAGGCAGCTTGAAGGTCAGTAATCTACTCATGGCATAAGAAAGGTTTGGTGAGTTAGTACGATATAGCAGCGAGTATGGAGAGGAAAGTCAGACAAAAAGCGTGACGGAAACAGGATTATAAAACAGTACATACTGCATCTTCTTTACTAATAGCATGTGATGTGATGAAAATTATGAGTGCAGATCAACAGAGACGTGATGTGTAATAAAAAAAAAAAAAAAAGTTTGTTTGTTGAACAACAGGAGGCAACTATGGATGATTTCTGATAATAATAAGAACATTCTGTGCATATATTACCCTTACTTTCTATATGCAACCTGAGAACAGAGTATAAAAAGTGGAGATCAATATTGTATGATCAGTGCTGGGCTGTAGCTTGATTTTTAAAATGACAAAAGTCACGGAGGTCAGGTTGTAATCAACCATTTAAAGTTGTGAGCTAGCACAGCCCTGCGCAGCCCACATTATGCTTTCACTTTAAATCACAACAGCTTAATTTAACAAAGACAAGACAGAGTGTTGAAATGAACTGAATGCATTGATGGTTCTCTATCTAAAAGTAGCAATCAACAAAAGGAATGTCCCCAGAGGGATTCAGATCTATATATTTTGATTACCAGTTGCCCTGTTTTAAGTCTATTTACACTGCACTCTTCGATCGTGCCATTTCAAATACACAACTAAATGATTTAGTCATACATATATACTTTAGTATAAAAATATGATCCAATTCAATTAAAACACATGTATGTGGCCTTTAAGCAAAAAAAGAACATACGGTACTTCACTACATTTGCTGTAAAATTTCAAACACTATTTTCCAAACGGAGAAATACAAAAGTTGATCATCATTAGTACCTTGTATACCTCAAGAGTTAAAAAGTGGGGCGAGCAGTCAATGTGATCATTTCAGCTATGTACAGTACACTCTGTTTATACAATGATGATGTATTTATAAAAACTTCTTGTGACTGAATTTAAATGAATTCATGATGATTGTAGGATTTGGGTGGCAGGGGGGGGCACAGATTTACATATATATATAATCCAAAGTATCAGCCATGCATTTTTTTTTTACCATTTCCTTATCAACATTCCCTTACTGTAGGTCTTCTGCGTATAATGTTCATTTTCTACAAAAGGCAACATGACAACAAAATACAGGAGTGGCCTCTTCACATGCACAGTTATCGTCAAGACAAAAACAACTTGTGGAAATGTATTTGGTCTTCATCAATCCCCGGCAACTTGTTTAACCCTGCTAAATTGTCAAAGTATCCGTTTAATCTATGAGGGCATCACTTTATGATTTTTCTCTATGAAAAGAAGAGCAATGGTTTTCATTTGCCATCATGTAAAAATGGGCACGCAAGACCCCCGAATCTTAATAATTGCATGTGTTATGAGGACCAAAGAAAGCCTGAGAAATACACTAGAAGGCAGATAGACTGACAGGAGGAGAGACCAAGCACCACTAACTGGGAGAAACAAAACAATGAGACATATTCTGGAGTAAACAGGGCTTCACTGAGTGAGAAATGAAGAAACAGATGTATGAATTTCTGGCAAATCTGCCTGTATAAAGGTTGCAATGCGGTTTATCTGGGTGTTAACCCTTGAACGCCAGGATGCAAAACAGGATGGAGTGCCAAATGTCTGTGCATGTATTTTGTGAAAAAGGCATTCAACAGAGGTCCAGTATAAAATGGTGTCATATTAACATATCACGGGCGTGTTCATGCTTCGGACGTGCATTGTGGTGCGTGTACACAGTGAATCTCTGCCTCAGATTATTTCAGTTTTGAGAACATTTCTTATAAACTAAGATTTAGCTATCTTATTCTGAAGTTGAAAAATACTATTGCCTGTACAGTTGGTGGAGAAATTGAGTAATACGTGATGATAATCCACACCAACAATGTTGCCAACAACCAACAATATTCCGCTGTTAGGAAGAGAAAGGAATATGAAAGACATTGTTCATTTCCGGTATCATTACAAACACAGTATGGCTTAGAAGACTTACAGTACAGCTGGTGCAATTTGGCAGAAGCTGCCCTTCTTGAAAACTCTATCTTAGTGTTGCTGCCCGCTGCAGTCATTTGGGTGTTGTTAGCTTTGAATGTATATGGCTCTTTGACATCGGTACAAAAATCTTCTTTCAAGCATACTGCTGGAGTGGTGACTGTCGAGTTCACTTTCTTTCCTCATTTTTAGGGCTTGTTAAGGGTCAGGATAGGGATAACCATGGAGATCACCTCCGATACTTCAAATTAGCAGTTAGCGTTTGGTCAGCGATTGCATACACTGGTTTCTAGATTGGGGCTCAATCATCTGTACATCACGTCTTTGCATTCATGACTTTTCTGCCGATGAAGGTCCACACAATGGAGTGGAGAGCACTGTGTCAAACCAAGAGAACCACTAGCCTCTTGCCAGGGCCTTAACTGGACCCGGTGTGCTAAACCAGAAGCCAAACTCTTGCTGCATTATGGGGGGGTTAAGTGGTTCAACCTAGCTTATGGAGGACTCCTCTTCTGTCCCTGAAATAGTTGATTTGTAAAGTGCCTCTCCTGGTTATTCCTCCATAAACCCCTCAGTACATGTCTCTGTAGATCTCCTGCAGGAGCGGGTGCAGTGAAGTGTCTTCTGTCTTTTTGATCTCCTGCACCAGCTGGGCATGCTCAGTGACTAGCTGCCGGAGGTCAGCCAGTTTCTGCAGCAGCTTGGGGAAGAGGAAAGAGTTGTCGGGGTGATTGGCCAGCAGATGGAGGTGTAGCACCTGCACAATGCTCTCCTGCATTCGCTCGATGTGCGCCACATTCACCAGGCCTGGGCGGTCTGATCACAGGGGAAGCAAAATAAACTTTAGTGAGACCACCTAACCATAATCTCCCATTGGAATACAAATATTGAGTAGCAAGGTAGTACCAGAACACTTTCACAACAGCAATTTGTGTAATATGGAAGCATTTGCTTTGAGATAGATTAAAAGTCCTCAAAGAGCAAAAGGAGAAAGAACATAATCCAA
The DNA here is from genome assembly GCF_050575085.1 of Anarhichas minor. Taxonomy (NCBI): domain Eukaryota; kingdom Metazoa; phylum Chordata; class Actinopteri; order Perciformes; family Anarhichadidae; genus Anarhichas; species Anarhichas minor. The sequence goes on from NW_027466457.1 coordinate 11,840,414, forward strand.
TACAACAAATTAATAGTTTAATCATAAACAATATTTTTCCTGCATCCTCACCTCCACAGCAGATGATAGCGGCCACAAACAGAGCCAGGTCACTGTCGTCCAGCTCCAATGCGTTAAACTTCATTGCAAACTGGAACTTTGGCTCCATCATGTCACTGAATGGCCGTCGCAGGCTCTTGAGGAACTCCCGGGTGATGAAGCCCGAGCCGTACGCTACAAGAAGCCCGTCCTTGTTCATACTGGAGGCGAGCATGGCAAAGAGGGCCTCGTACACGCCGTATTTCAAAAGAGTCACCTGATCGTTGAGGTCCAGGCTCGAGAACCCGGGGACGGACTTTGCGAACTCTGTCAACTCGGTGACGGTTTCCACCGACGTGCACTGGCAGCAGTGGAAAATCCGAGCTTCTGCCTCCCGGTCCTTCAGCGTACCCACTGAGCCCACCATCTTTGCCACCAGCGTCTGCTCTGCCAGCTTGAGGGTCTCCATGTCATGGATGACGAAAGGCTGTGGGGACAAGGACAAACTTATGTGAGCTATATGTGTAAGGCAAAGTTAAAAATGGGTTTCCACTTGAAATGCAACACAGTCAGTACAGTGCGTGGGCCTACTATTTGGGCATACATTACATAAATAAACCTGCCCTGACTACATAAATATGGAAAAGCTGAGTCCGCAAACCTCTCGTCATGAAAAACCATAGTGTATGTGGTGTTTACCCATAATCCTTACTGAAAGGAGAGGCTAAGGCCAGAACCGTCATACCCCTACAACTACATAGTTGTGGGTCATTTAACACTCACCAGAGGTTTGAGATGCAAATAATTTCCCTATAGGAACAGAGTTAAAGTTGGAGCTGTTGAGACTTGTACTTAATGTTGACAAAGCCAAAATGATGCGCTTCTCAAGGTCAGAAAGGAGACAGCTGATGAGGTATTTCAGATTAATGTAAATAATAAGGTGATTTAGTCTCCACTTATAAATACCATTTTCCCCCCCCCTAGAAGATCTTACAAACATTTTATCCAGTGCTTTACTTTCTATTCTAGAAATAAATGTTGTTTTTCTTTTTCTGCAAAGAAAACGTTAACTCAAGGCCATTTCACACAAATTGCCTCCTTCGCCATGTTCTCTCAGTAGCTGCAACCTCCGATCATACAGATACATTAAAACCGTTTTTGGTGAAGCATTTTTAAAGTTTTTTGGAGCCTCATCTTGGTGTGAGAGTAAGAGACATTGTAATCTAGATTATTTTATAAGCATGCAAGATTTTTAAAAAAGGATTAAGAAAAATTTATTTGAGCACTGAATGTACTTGACCTGACACTGAAATACAAATTATATTATATATTAAACAGTTATAAGTCTTTCGTCTCTTTTAAGTGAGATTGTTCGTGTTTTCATGCAGTTTTTAACTTTTTGCTACTTTGTTTTTACGTCTGTTATTTGTGTTTTTATGTGGCGCTTGTATGAAACTATTATGCAGCCATATCACATGTATGTACTGTAAAGGTAAGCCACTTTGTAAGCTCATGCTATGGTAGCAGTGATGCCCTTGATTCTACCTAATAAGTGTTTTTAGCTGCGTCACTGTTTCCCACAGTGGATAAGTTACACCATCTGATGAGCAGCTCCACCTGCTACTTCCCATCATAGCAGAGCTCTGACTCAGAGTGCTGTGCTAAATGTGGGCTCGAGTAGCAGGATATGGTATGAGGGACATGGTATTTCTACATCAACACGACACTTTATCACTAGTTGTGACAGATCATTTATAATAAACAAGTTAATAATCATAATGTTCTTCTGAACAAATTGTTCATGCACATTTGTATAAAGCAACAATCTAAGTTTTGGCCTTGAAATAGTAATCTCCAACTCAGAATGCTTCGAAACAATGTTGTGCGCATGCACATTGTGTACTGTCAATATCTTCTATGCTTTGCCTCATTTTGGACCACTGCGTAATGTGATGCTTTGTGATCTCGCGGAAGCAAAGAAGCCAGAATTGTCATCTTATTGTCACAACAACCTCAGCCGTTGGTTCTTCAGTGGGTAGAGAAAGGAACAAAGCCCACAGCCCTTGTTGACTCTTTCAAGATTTCCATGAGGACACAATTACTCTCCTTGACCCTGCAGCGACAACCTTATGGACGCTCAGAAAGGCTTTGCAGACCATTCTTTTGAATTCATGCATTTTACACAGTCGTACACTGATAGAACTACACTTTGCCTGACTAACAGCTGCAACACAAATGGGAAAGCAAAGTCCCTTTAGGCTGATCATAACGCTGTGTGTGCTGCAGAAGCTGTCTGATGAAAACACTGCAACGTCTCCACAAGACTACAGCTCTTTAACAAGGTTTAAAGAGAGCTACAGTTAGCTAAAACAGTATAAAAGAGTAAACTGCCATGCTATAGCGACTTTGCACAATAATGCTTTGCGCTAAAGGCTAACACCAGCATGATAACATGCTGATCTTTATGATGTTTACCATCTTCAGTATCTTTGTGTAGCATGTTAGCATGTTAGGATTTGATAAGTACAGCTGTTACTGATGGAAATGTCTTTAGTTTTGTACAAGTATTTGGTCATAAATCAAAGTTTTAGGTCTAATATTTTTGACTTTATGACTTCATAACAATATTTTTGATCAAATGCCAGTGCCAGGGCCTTCTTACTCTTGAATTATCCAATCAATTCACGGGATCATACCCAGTGAACAGTGTAGCCCAGAGCAGCAGCTTGACATTTCTGTAGCCGTTTGTTTTTTAGGACACCCTGTCAAAACTGTATGTACTGTTAGTATGAATCACAGCTCAGTGAAACCAGTTCAGTCAGACATCAAATTGGATAATCACTGTGCACAAATCAGAGCCAACAGTGACACAATTATGGCTCAGTATTCCTGCCAGACGTTGAGACGGTTGAGTCTAACCTGATGGAACATTTCTGACTCGGATCCAAAGAAGTTGACGATGGAGCGGTGACATTCAATACAATAATTAAGTTGAATGTTTTCTATGTCAACTGTCTTCTTGCAACATTATCTTCTGTAGTATTTATCTGTTTAATTAAATAAGACTTATACAATATTAGGAAGCTATTCTTTCATTTGAAACTGTTCACAAACAATCCCGGAATCAAATGTTTGAGACACGTCGGAATCTGTACAGAGCTGTGGGAAACTGTACAATATGACTTTCATGGGAGTAAGGCTGGGCGATATGGCCAGAATCTTCCATCACGATTGAGGCAATTTCCTATCTCGACAGCGATATCGCAATGTAGCATGTTTTCTGGTAGGTCAATAAATAAACAGTTTACGTATATGAAATAACCACATGGTAACTACACGTGGTTTTTGTATACTCCTGTGTAAATTAAATACTACACAAATGAAAAGAGCTAAATGAACATAACAGTTTCAAGTGAAATTATAGAGAAAAATATATATTTCCAGCTATGTACCCACTATGTTTAGCTGCAAGCACACAAATACAGAGGAATTAGATTAGACAATAGTTTGATTTAACTGAGTTTGATCAGATTTTCTGAGAAAGTTAGTGAGTATGTGCTTGTTATTATCAACTTGGATGATGGAATTGTGTATCACAATATATCGATATATGATTTCATCACGATACGATTCCATAGAAAGATGATACATTATCATATTGAATTATTGCCCAGCCCTATTGTGAAGCTCCATGTTGTATACAAGTGCTGTGACACCATGAGTGAGCACTAAAATCAAGGGGGTGGATCAAACACTATGTGCATTTCAACTGACGGCAAACCCCGACTCCCTCCGGACTCTAAATGGACACTTATCCACCTAAAAGCTTTGATCTCCAGAAGCAGAGGGGGAGGTCGTGTTTGAACATTGATGTGCACTTGGACTGTCCTGTCCCTCTTGACCTTATTCACACCTACACACATCCATCCATGGTTTTCACAACAACTCTGGGCCGCAGTTCACGACCCTCCGCTTGTCGGCCCCTCTTTTCTGATCAAAGGAAAATTAAAGAGACGAGGCTGCGAGGGAATGTTTTCGGTGAGATTGGCGATGGGTGATGAAAAGAGTGCAGGCATGGAGGTAAACAGGCAGGGGAGGGAGAAGTGATGGGCTCATACACTGGCTCTTTATACAGATACAGATGTTTCCTTGTCCAGCTTGTGTGTTGGCTTGCACTACCGATTGAGCAAGTTATTTCTGTTATTGGCTGGCTGCTTATAATCTCTGAGGGGCAGGCTGCCAGGTCATATTGAGACATTTGTTCGATTGCAAATTTTAAATGTGCTCAAAATCAGATTTAAATCACTCCGATGGGGAGGAAATAAATGATAACATTGCAAGACAACATGACCTTGACCTGTGAGGAAATTCTGGTGATGAGAAGAGCCGTGCACGCGCAATCCACACACGCAACACCTTTCACTCACCAACCCACTACTCTTAATCAACGTACAGGTGTGGTGGTCTTGCCGGTGAGTATGGTTCGAGCCTTGGCCTTGTTCATGTTGAAGTTCTTGAGGTAAGCCTCATAAATCTGCCGGGCGAGCGTCTTCTGGTCGGCCACATGGGGGTCTCCCACCTCCCTGTCCCCCGTTACCATCTCCGCCTTCAGCTTTAGCTTCTCCGACTGGGGCATCCGGCCAAAACGGATGGCTGTAAGCAAAGCAGATAGAAAGTCAGACAGAATTTGTGCAAGTATAAATCTGTCAAGTCACAGATTCATTTTACAGTGTGACAGACATTGCAGAAAATGCAATAAATGCAATGTGAATATTAGATCAATAAAACACTGACAAAACGACTGTACAAGAACAAAAAGAGGTCACGGAGTACTTTAAAACAAACCCAGTTTAGGAAAATGTAAAATAGCTTGAGGTCCACAAAACCACAATTATCACTTATTTAAGATGCTGACATCTGGAGGAATCATTTTCAAAATCTCTAAAAAGACACCCGGTTATGTCAAATGAATTGATGCCAACACATCAGCAGATTACACAAAACATTTAACATATCTACAAAGTATTAAATCTGTTCAAATAAAGCGTGTGGCGGAGTTGCAATGAAATGTTCAAAGATAGCACCACTAAACGCTAAACTAAATAGATGCTACTAGAATCTGGCATTTCTTTATGTCAATATAAATAAATTACCTTTACAGCTCAACCAAAGTGCAGCCCCAGGCCTTACTTTCAAAGTCAGAGAAGTCCAATTCTATTATTTTTTAAAACATTATGTATTTTCTTTCCATCTATAAAAAATGACTACAGCAGCAACTTGAGCTGCAAACAGCACAGTGCAAGCACTAGACACACACACATACACACTAATTCTAATGACAACAATATTCCAAAAAGAGACTGAAAGGTCAGTACAGACCAGTTTGCCATAGAAGGTAATTTCAAAGACAAAAACATCACCTGACTGCTTCAGTTTCCAATATGCATACGAGTCTCACCCTGGCAGTGAATGTATAAAAGCAACACTTGGCTGAGCCAGAGGGTTGACTGAGGTGAGCCATGGCCGCCCACCACGGGCTAAAGTCTGAGGGTTGCTTACCTGCCCTGACACAACTTCCACACTGCAGTCAAACTGTTGTTTTTTTGCTGCAAAACGGCAGGAATTCTTATGAAGCCTCAGGCATTTGGGGTGGAGAGTGTTGTTTTTTTGTGTTTTTAATGCAGTGTGCTTATTTGTTTCATGGTATGAATAATTAACCTTATAGCCATGGGGTGCTATTATTATTATTATTATTATTATTATTATTAATATAAATATTCTAATAATAGTTTCTGAATAAAACATCATAATCAAGTCACTTTACAGCGCCGTGCCACAAAAAGACACCCCAAAGTGAGTACTGACCTCAGCATGGCCAGCTCTACAAAACGCCAGTGAGAAACAAATTCAGTTCAGATGAAGTCTGAGTCAAAATAGTTCACTTTGATTAAGTCAAATGTAAAATGGTAAAGTATTCAGATCCCTGAAAAAAATTGTTAAAAGCCCCAAAGATTCTTTTTCTTCATGCTTTAGTATAATTTTTCATGCCAATAAAGCACAATTGAAAGAAAACAATAAGAATGGAAACAGAATCAATATCTATTCAACAAAAAAAGGTAACACTTCCTTTTTATGCATTACAGCAATAGGAAATTATGAATGAACACAAAAGGTTACTACATATTACGAGGTGTATGCGAAGAATGCTTCAACACTGTACAAGAGATGTTTTTCTACGAGAAGATTTCGGCATACTGCATCTCAGACGGCCTGATCCCATTTGATGAATGAGATTAGAGGTGAACTGTCTTCAACCTCTCGACGCCAATTTAAATGGGCACAAGCTGATATACACACGCACACACACACACACACACACACACACACACACACACACACACACACACACACACACACACACACACACACACACACACACACACACACACACACACACAGCTTTCTGAGGTCCCAACATCCAGCTGCACCCAACACCTGCATTTACAAGACAATAAAAGCATAAAAGGAGATTGATTTCCAACGAGCCGCCCGCTGTTGAAACAAATCCAGGCCAACTGAGCAGGACTGAGCGGGGATGAGGATACTGATCTAGCAGACAGCATGAGGGCCCATTAGATTACTGCTCACAAAGTGGATGGATCCTCTGAAACTGATAAAGCTCAACAGCGAGTGCCTGTGCAGGAGCCAAGTCTAATCAAGATGAGAGGAAGTGAGTGATGTTAAGCTGAGCATATGTCCATTTCCTATAACGCCCACTGTGAGGGGATGACTTGAGTGGCGAGGGGGCTAGAGAGGTGGACAGTCTGTCATTCCATTAAATCAACTGTTCCAACGGCTGATTTGTAGAGGAAGATTCCAGCCATTAAACGCTTCCTTTGCTACTGTAAGACTTATTATTCCTGTTGTTTTCTCCCTCACATCAGACACATTAAATGATCCGTTTATAGTACATGAGATCTGATGTATTATTACATTTTTGGAGGAGACAACCGATCATGTATGCGTTGTGTGATAATAAAAGCACGATGCTGCTGTGTTGCATTAGCAAAAAAGGAATGTTGTTGAAATAGCACACTCTATCTATATGCACATGCATATGTACACAACTCACTGTGCTTTATTGCAACATTATTTTAATGAGTAAACTTTATATGTACAAAACACAACTTCCTAAATGTTCCCCTTTCTGATGACGTCTGTACCTTTGTTGACTTCAATTTAAAGAAATTAAAACCGTTGAACCGTTTTAGAAAGGAAAAATCAATTGTCCACAAAAGTTCCACAATTAGCAGTCCTGTGGTCGTGTTGTCTCTTAGACCACCGAACCCCAGAAGATGAGGTTGCACTGGTCTCAAATCTCCTTCCTCCCCTTCTACGGTTACATTTAAGCCCATGAAACTCCATACACTTACACCGTTAGAGGAAGTGGAGCTGACAGAAATACTTGAATCGTATTATCATCAAAATCTGGGCTATGCTATGTGGAAGCCTCTTCAGTCAATAACCCCATGGGACAAAATAAAGACGCTCAGTCCGGCCTCTGCATCCTCACGTTCAATGCCACCGGTATGGGATATCTGCAAAGTGTGCACAGTCTATATGTAAACCCCCCCGATTGCATTGACCTTTTTATATTATTCTTTTAAAAATACCCCGACGAATCAGAAAAGACACCTACAAACACACACAAACGTCATCTCCAAAATCAGTTTCAGTGTTTCTTTCTCAATCAGTACATTGACCTTGACCAAGGGTCAGCATGCCATGTTGTATGTTTACAGAGTCAACAGCATTCACCAGAATTGCAAACTTTGACCTCAATATTCCTGTATTCCAAACAAAGATAAGCCGCACTGAGGTGAAAATCGGATGTATGGCTTTTAAGACGATATTGTTGAACACAATACTGATTGCACAGATGTTGCAGGTGTTTTCTCTGCAACAGTCAAGACTGAAACACAAACTGCAGAAGCATGTGCTGGATTAATCGTCACTAAATAGTTTCTAGTACTTTAAAATATTTTGACATACTACAGAGTATTAGGGTCACTCTTGTGGAAAGAAAACTCTTGTTTAGTTCTAGAAAATGCTGCAATGTTATGGGAAGAACATTGCAATAAATAAAACATTCGAAAAATTACTGAATTAATTTGTTTCCCAAGAAAAATATTCATTGTGAAAGTAAATTCTTAATTTGACAAGCAAATTTGACTTTATTCTCTTTCAAAATTATGATCTTTTTAAAAATATTATAAATTATTGCTGTAAAACACAATGCAGGCGAATTACAGCGACAAAACAAATGCAACATGGTTTCATTTTTTGAATGACAATGATTTTTTTTTATCACGTGATTAATTATCATTATTCGTAATACTTTGTGACCCTGAAAAATGTTGGATCTTCGGATCAATGTGAGCAGCACAGTTGACTATTCGGGTGCTATTAGGGGGTTTTTGTGAGTCACATAATCATGTGGATTGACTCACTTGGTCATGTGATTTTCAATCTTGTTCACATATCTTCAACCAAAAGGGTTCAGTGGGTTCAGCTTTTGCAATTCAATATGATCCAGCGCTGTAAAGGCTGCAGTATGCACAAAGATGGATAGACCATGTGCTGCACATGAATGAGTTGCAGCTCTAAGCGGTCTTTTTCTGAATAAAGGAAAGTACAGACGGTCCATATGATTAAATGGGTACATTTGGAAGAAGCTGTCCAACTGCCTGGATTAGTCCTCAGTTAGAGACTTGTCTTAACATGCAACTTAACACCCAACTGTGGTGTTCGATTTCCTATTCATACTAATTATGTGCGTGTGTGCATGTCCGATCTTTCTTCTGCATCTGCACAACTGTGGTACTCTGTTTAGTAGAGTGTGTTTACAGGTAACAAGAATCTTGCATGTGTTTGTGTGTGTGTGTGTGTGTGTGTGTGTGTGTGTGTGTGTGTGTGTGTGTGTACGTGCTGGGCTTGGAGCACCGCACAGACCGGCCCTGCCCTGCAGGACTCACCGTTGTGGGACATTCCAACTGACAGGCACTTCTGGAAGCGGCAGTATTGGCACTTGTTGCGGTTCTTTTTTTGGATCTTGCAGCGACGCTCACACTTGTCATACTCCAGCTTCAGACGGATGGTCCGCCGAAAGAAACCCTAAAAAGGAATTAGGGGAGAACATTGTTAAAATGTGAACGCAGCTCACATGAAGCAAAAATGCAATTGCTGTTAATTCTTTGAAAATGATGTATGAATGAGACATGAACACCATGGACCAGATCAGAAAATACACAAGCACATTAAACCTGAAATGTAGTAAATACAGTCTGCTGTCACCTGAATTCCCCCTCTGGGGATCAATAAAGGCTTATTGTTATGTATTGTATTTTGTCTGTTATGAAACCAGTTTCAGGATCCAGTTAAAAAAATAAAAAGATATATTTTTAGGAAAGGAGTGATTTATTCCCATATTACATTTTTTGTATATACTGTATATATATATATATATATATTCTTGTATAGCCCAAAATCACAAATTACAAATTTGCCTCAGAGGGCTTTACAATATGTATACATTTGACATCCTCTTGTCCCGGAACCCTCACACCGGAACAGGAAAAACTCCCCCAAAAAAAACCTTTAACGGGGAAAAAAGAGGAAGAGACCTGTGGGAGAGCAACAGAGGAGGGATCCCTCTCCCATGATGGACAGAAGCGCAATAGATGTCATGTGTAGAACAGAATAACATAATTACAACACATTCAATGTAATTACAACACATTCAATTGGGTTTGTGTGCAGAGTGAGTGTGAATGGTGGACAGTAAAGGAGAAGATTATAGATTATAGATTATAGGCACAAACTCATCTTTTAAAGAGCCCTGAAAACTTGGTTAAATCTCTGCAACATTAAATGTTCATGACTAAATAAGCAACAATCAGCGTTAAAGTTAAGGGGGAAAAAAACCATCATTGCATATTAAACACACAAAACCCCAGTTTATCTGCTTCATCTGAAAGGTGCGTGACAATATCAGACATAGTTTCACCATCCGTTTCTCTTCTCTGACACAATCTTGACAAAAATAAACTTTTGGCAAGGAACACAGGGACCAAGAGGCATGTGTGCGGTAGGCTGGAGGGTAGATAATGTCCTGGGGAATTGCTTAACATCATATTTAGAAAAATTTAGAATTTAGAATTTCATCCCAGCCTGTCACCCTGTGTGCCAAAATACTCACACAGTAAGAAAAGTGACAAAAATGGTCAGACAATACAACATTACACAGACACGCTACAACCACGTGAGCACATGCTAAGTAACTCTGACTGACTCTCACCCACTAACCTCCAACCTCACATGTGCACACACGCACGCACGCACACACACGCACACACACACACACACGCACACACTCGCTCATAAAACAAGGGTGACATGATGTTCAAGCCAAGTGGGCTTCATCAGTGTATTGACAAACCAGAGGTCAGCCTCCTCCCATTACTGTTCCATGATCAAATAACAGGGGGAAATGATGCACAAGAGAGGGTATGCATGTATGTGTGCGAGTATACAAGAATACTTTATGACAAAATTAAAACAATTCAGGTAATTTCACATGTGAGATTTAGTTTGTGCTCTTTTCAGTGATTTGACGGGCCGGGTTCTGTCAAGCATTTACATGCACCAATCAGACTTTCAAAAAAAGACAGGGCTGCTTTGAGGCGTCGCAGTGGCGTGGATGTTAAAACGCATTCCAATTACTGTGATTGCAAATTCCCTCGTTCCCTCGTTCAATATCCATTGGGCGACCCATATTTTTTCAATTTCCTGTCACCTCTCTAACATCTCTGTTAAATTTGGAATAGAGGCTTATTAAAATCATGAAAAAATTAAAAATTCCAGAGGAGCCTTTGAAATGTGCAAAGCCTCGCTGGCCCATCAAGAAATGCTGACTTCAGCTGATCCAGCTAATGCTGCAAGAAGGGGCTTCACCATTACCCTCTGGCACTTCTGATAGATGCACTTTCAATGACTCCCCCCTAAAGGTAGGAGAAGCTAAACCAATGTACCTTCACTTTGTGATAACCTATTGTTTTACAGCCCTACGGCTTCACCCTGCATAGGTCACATAGCTTTGGCTCCTGCCCTGTGGACCCACCAAAGCCTTTGTTCAGTGTATATACTTCTGTATTGATGCAAAGATGCAAATACACATGAAACAATCATTCTACCGCTGCACAGACTCACACGTCCTGCTCCGATGTGAATGTTTATGTAACATCATGTTGACATGATGGAGTGTTTATGTATTACTTCCTGACATTCATACTCCCACTGCTGTGCTGGCAGCACTTTATTTAGCTGCACTGAGTGGATTCACAGTGCGGAGGTGTAAAAACGTCTCTCCCGTCAGCCACTTTTCCTTCAGGTATTTTTTTTAACCATCAGCGACTGATATAAAATAACAAAAATATAAAGGAATGCAGATTACCGACACACCAGCATAGGTTTAAAAACACATGCACACACACTTCAAGTCGGGGCTATCTTTGTCCTTCGGCCCCTCTTAAAAAAACAGCCTTGGGTTGCTCTTCAACATGACTGGTAAACAATTAACTGAAGGATTATTGAGCGACCACGTGTAAAGGCTGAGCCTGGTAGCTCTGATGCTTTTAGGAGTTATCAGTAGTCACAAGACACACAGCCTCTGGATTTCTGGCCAGGCATGTTTTCAATTTTTCCGTTGTTTAAATTTAACACAGTCAGGAGGCTGTTTGGGATTCTTGGCTTGTCTGTGCGAGTGTGGGTGACTTTGGGAGGAAGTGATTGATGGATATTGACAGAAATATTGCCTGGGGGAGAGAAAAGAGCAGTAAGTAAAACACAGTGTCCGGTGACAAGATACTGAGGCATGTGTGATGACTTCAGACAATAATGTCCTTCAACAACCGTACGTCCATTAAAAAGACCTACTCAGTCACTAATCCTTACGCTGGTCTAGTCTTCGCCAGAGTCTTACGCTGGTCTAGTCTTCGCCAGAGAACCACTTGTCTGACTGTATAATTCATGTGTGTGATCGTCGTCTCACCTTGCAGCCCTCGCAGGCGTGGACTCCATAGTGGTAGCCCGAGGCGCGGTCAGCACAAACTCGACACTCCAGATTCAGCGATGAGGAGGCGGACGAGAACTCATCCTGGCACACTGCCAACCCGTAAACAACCGACGACGGGCTGGATGCTGGCGTCAGGGCATCTGCAAAAACACAAGCACATGGGTGATTAGACGTGTCATAGAACAAACGCATCTTAAGACAACGATTACACTGATGGCCGGTAAAATGAAAAGTTTCATGAGCACCAAATCTGTGGCTGGAAATTGATACATTTTGAATAGCGCTGGTCTTATTTTTCAAAAATAGTATTTTATAAAAAAATAAAAATAAAAATGGATCCATGTTTTCTTTTGCAGATCCAGTGGAGAAAAGCAGTGGAGGAAAGGCTTATTTTTGTGCACAGAGCTTCTCACAATGGTGCGACCCACAGCTGCACATTCAATCAGACGAGACAATGGTTGTTATTGACCCCACACGCTGTACAATCATATGTGATTTGAAAGTGGGCGCATGCACAGTCTCCGGTACCTCAGTATGTACGTATATATATGTATATATGTATATATGCTGTAGACCTACTTTTAGTCTCATGAGTATGAGTTAGGAGAACGTGTGCACACTCATGTTACTCTTTATTTGCAGTGTGTATAGAAAAATGGTCTTTATTGCACTGAAAATACTGACATAAACATTTTGAAATGAAATGTATGTATTTTTAGTGTGGATTTTTTTACGACACGGTTTCTTAACAAAGACACGGAAGATAACTGGATGACTACACTCCTCGTAGTCTATAGCCATCAGGACTCTTCAAAGACTCCAGTTGTCTGAACGTCAAACAGTGACTGAAACCCTCTCCCCTCGTACCTTTCAAATGCCGGCATTCGGGAAGCTGCATTTGACAGTTATTTTAGCTCACCGAAATAGGCAAACCGACAAGCATGGCCACTTCACATCACTTCACTGATTGGCCGGGTGTGTGTGTGAAGGCGAGAAAGTATGCAGGAACTTGAAGTTGTCTCTCTGTTGCAAAAGTGTGTTTGCTGTGTTCACTTTAATGCATCTTGTAGACTTTAAAAAAGTAAAACACTTGATGTCTCACCACACTTTGTTATAAGTTGATCTTGTCACCACAGTCAGGCATCAGTGGAGTCATTATCTTGGGAAAATGTAAGTGAAAATTAAAAATTTGCCTGAACGGCTGCGCATACTGTCTCATCTCCCTCAGGCAAAGAACTTGTGGAATTTAAAGTACAGCTTGACCTTGACCTCACGCCTGTCACTAGCATAACACTGATGGAGTAGTATTACTCATCCTTCTCAGGGATGACAGGTCAGAGGTGTCCAACAGTTTTCTATTTCCACCTTGTGAAGGTCACATGGTTGGGTAGAACTTGCTTGCTACATAAATAGCAAAGACGCAAGGGTACAAAACAGTGGCACTAAGTCAAGCCACATGAGTCGGTCGGGAGACGCCAGAATGGGGATAAAGGACATTTGGCAGCGGACATGGAGCTGTGGTTCCTGCCTGGTGCAGATGTTTCAACCGAGTGTGGACAAGAAAAGCGTGTCAGTGTTTCTTCTTCTTCCGTTGCTCACGGTTAGCACTCCTAAACATACATAAATCCTGAACATCCTCTCCCTGACATCATCAAATGTTTCCACAATGCCTTCTCCCCATACTTCCTTCACTCTATCTCACTCCAACCCTCTATTCTTCCATTAAATGTTTATCTTTCTGGACTATTCACGACTTCTTTACTTCTTGCGTAATCTGGTATAAGGATAAATCTCCCAGAAGCCCATGGGACTTTTATTCAGATAGTAACACAGTGGCAGGATGGATGTTTCCAGAGAGGTGGTGCATGGTGGCTAAGGAATGTGTGAATTCCTCATTGGATATGGGGCGAGGAGAAGGGCTGGAGGAGGAAAGAGAGGCTAATCAGGGAAATATAGAAAAAATATAAATAGTAAAGAGGAGGAGAAATAAGAGAGAAATATGGAAATAAATTGGCAAAAAAATGCATCAAGACATAGTAGATCAGAGACAAGGACAAACCGATTACGACCAAGGGACTATTGCCATGAGGGGTAAAGTGGGGGAATCAGACAACCTGAGTAAACAAAGTGCTGTTAAAGGATTGTAGAGAAGATTTGTTGTAGTTCAAGGCAAGAGGTTAAATTAGCCAAAGTGTATGTCCTCTCCGTATATCCAGGTGGCGTAAATAAGGGATTAGGGGTTAAACTGAGGAACCCAGCTCTGACAACAACAATGGCAAGGAGATTACACTGAGTTGCCGGGGACACTTTGAAACTGGGAAATGGGAGCAAACCCCACCTTATTATTTCACTAGATTATCAATAACCTACATAGATAATTTGAATTCAGTGATAATGAGACTTCACCTAGAACAGTGGACCCTTCCGAGCCATTGCTGGAGGACTGGTATTCGGGGACATCAAAAGAGCTGAGAGCGTCATCGTTGATGGACTGGGAGATGTCCTGGAGTTCCTCCATGCCGCCCATGAAGTCGTCATCGTCACACAGGGGGCTGCCCAGCACCGAGTCCTCCAGGGGTGAAGGGGGATGGTAGTGGCTCTCCATGTCGACCATCGCGGTGCAGGAGCAGGCTGCCGGCACCTTCACTCATCAGACTGGAGAGAGAGGACAGGGGGGGAGGATGAAGGGGGGAAATAAAGACCAAGCAAGAGGTCAAAGAGGTGATATGGAAACACAAAGCTGCAGACAGAGGAAGACACGATGACAACTCATTTCTAAGGTCACCTCTGCCTGAATTTCTAGGCTTGCTAACAAGTGTAACAATGACAACGCTAACATGCTGACGTTTAGCACATACTACGTTCACCATTATAGTTTAGTGTGTTAGCACGCTAACATTTGTTTAGTAGTGATAAATAGAAAGTGTATGTCGTTAAATTGGAAGTACTCATAACCCAACGTTTATGTAAAAGTTTCAGTTATTTACAAATAAAAATGTTGGTCTGATGATGGTGCAAAGTCAGGGGATCACCAAAGGGATTATAATTCATCCTCAGGGGGACATGAATGTCTGCACAAAAATGTCATGCAATAGTTACTACAAATGACAACCTCATTGTGGCATTAAAGGAAAAGTAGAGGGATCTACGCAGTCATTAGGATCATCTGGGAACCATGAAGGTTTCTACCAAATTTCTTGCCAATCGATCGATTAGGTGGAGATATTTTACTTGATAAGTGAACATTTTAGCTGGTGGCTCTAGGAGATAAGCTAGAGGATCACCATAGTTGTCATGATCCATCCTCTGGGCATCATGAATATCAGTTTTGTGGCAATTCTGATAGCTGCTGAGATATTTCAGTCTGGATAAAAATGGTGGACCAACTGAACATTGACATCCATAAAGCATGGCTAAAAAAAGGATAACATCATTATTACCATTAACACCACAGGGAAATATGGCATTTTTTTTTCAGTGCACATAATTACACACTGCAAACATAATGCATAATACACTTAGACCTGATGAGTAGTGCTGATGCAAGCGTGCGGCCATCCACACTAGCAGAAGTTGCATGTTGCTATAACGGGTCAGCAAGGGAGTGACGGACACGGAGTATCGTATGACATAACACAGGCCCCTCCGCTCATGAGCTATTCACTCCAAATACAGTAACCATATCCTTGTAAATCTCATCGCGGGGCAGAAAGAGGAAGACAGAGGACAGAGAGTGAAGCACGGGGACATGTGGGAGGAATGTAGGTCACTAGGCTGGTTCAGGTTGGCCTGACAGACAGGTCATGACAGACAGTGTCTTGAACAGTAGATGGGTGAGATTTTGCTGAATTGCACAGTGGAAAGTGGGAGGAGCTGGTTAGTTAAGCTTTGTAAGATGAGTAGCGGGAAAGGACCTTACACCACATATTAGAACTTCATACATCCGCATGTAAACTGGGTCAATCTTCAGTAAGCCCTTTCCATCAGGCCCCGCTAAGAACATCAAAACGAAGGGGCGGTGGGAGGTCGGAGGTGGGTGGTGCGGTTGAGGGGTGGCTATACGCCCACAACACAGCAGCTGCTGCTGCTGCTGCTGCTGCTTCTTCTCAGCCCTTTCACAGCTTTACTACTGGCAGCCTTCACTTTATCCCTTAGATGTATCCCTTATCTCACCCCTGTACAGTGCAATTTACTGCAGGCTGTTTGTCGCATGCTTAAAACGTTTCTGCCCCCAGTGCTCCCTGTGAGTCTATTTTAAAGATCTAATGACAGACATTATCGGTATTCCATTGAAGGAGCAATGGAATGTATAGGTCATTTGCATACTCCCGCCCTGAGTGTAGAAGGCAAACAAACTAGATGAAGTAAACGTGATTCTATGTGTGAAGTGGCTGTTAAAGGTGCAATACGGGATTCAGAGCATTGACATAGCAGCAAACTATTTGCTATGGAAAGATATAGTGGAGTAATGTCTATCTGAGCAGAGAATGATCACTCTCCCTGTGTGTGTGTGTGTCAATCAGAGCTTCCTCTTGCGTTGTTGGCATAGCCAGACTCGCCATGCAAGTCTTTTAGTGCATGTTCGTGCATGTGAACGTGCTCCACTGGCTAGTTCACCGCCTCTGCACATGGCGTCGTCGCAGAAGAAGAGCTTCCACCCTAGGTTCCCCCTCAGGTAAACACTATAAATTCTTTTAGCACTTTTGCCATAGTTTGCAATGTTAGCGCTGTTAGCACCCATAGCTGCAGGCTGTCGGCTCAACCGTCACCATGTTGAGAACCGCTGAGAGGCAATAGAGATTCTCCCAATCTCGTATAAAGCGCATTTAATAACAACAAAAGAAATTTCTCCTTGAAAATTTTAAAACTTCAAATAGGAGGGAAAAATGGAAGAACCATGGGAAGGTCCCTACTGCTTCCAGGCTTGTAGGGGACTAGCATGACTAAAGCAGATCAGTAACATAACTGAAACTTTAACAAATAACAACAACAGCACAAAATTAACACCTGATGGTAATGGATATCGATGAGAAGTAAGCCAATCTTTAGAGCACATTGTCTAATACAAATCTGACATTGGGCAGAGGTGGAAAAAACAAGACTGTTCCTGCACTGAAAACAAATGTCACAGCACATTTCAACTTTTACATATAAAAAAGGGAACTTCATGGTAACATGCCTGTTATGCCACATGGAGGTTAGGAATTTTGGAAACGCGACATCCCAATGTTTTACGAAACACAATACAGCAAGTGATAAACATGGCAGCATTTTTTGTGAAACAGTCAACATTTTCAGCTTTAATACAGAGTCCAGAATGCAATGCAATGAGTAAAGTTTTAACGTCAAGAACCACAGCCCACAGGAACTAAACTGAATCTAACAGTTAAGGAGCTGAAGATTCTTACTTCACAGAAAAGAAACCTGGCATGTGAGCGGGCCGCTTTACTGAGCTACTCACTCTTCAATACACTTGGAATTCTGAATGGAGGCAGTGTTGGCTCTGCTAGGATAAAGCAAACCTCTTTAGCATTCAGCCTCTAGCTCCTGACCCGCAGGTCTTCCTTTAGAGGACATCCTGTTTCATACACTCACTTCACTCAGCACTGTCTCATCATAGTATCGCTTCGAGGGGAAAATAAATAAGCTTCTTGGCTACAGCTTGACTAACCTTCATGAACCTTCGAGAAATTATTAGCTAGTGGTAAAATTAGACACATTTAGACTTACAAACTATCCAAAAACTTTTTTTTTTGTATGCATAACTTTCTACTCAAACTACATACATGACACAAGTCCTTTTCTGAACTCATGACCAACTTCCAGCAGCTATGAAGTCGAACAAAATAAACCTTGCGTTGCCATCAACATACAACAACATGACAACACATACTAAAGCTGCTTAGCTGCAGACTGCAGAGGCCTTGAGGACTGAGACAGAGAGAGACATGGTGGGGTGGAGAGGAATGTCAGTTACGCTACATTACAGGGTCTTTATCAGCGACGTGCAAAACAGAGTTTAGCAAGTGAGGCACAGAGAGAGAGAGAGAGAGAGAGAGAAAACAGCGGTTCCTGCGGTAACAGCGAGCCTTTGTCTTTTAGGTCAAGACCTCTCTTGTGCTCACTCACCCAAGCCTGCTGAGGGCACTGTACACACTGAGGAAGATGAGCAAGGCCACATGTGTTTGTGTGGGTTAGGGTTGGAGTTAGGGTCCAAAAAGGGCGGAGGGGGGGGGGGGGGGGGGGGGGGCGATGCACAGACTTTGAAATCAGCTGCGGGCAGCAGGCATGTGAAGACAGCTACTACCACTGGAATTCAACCTCTCATCATCGAAATCGATAAATCCCATTACAGACCTACATGTTGGCAGTGATCACAGGGCCGGATGTACGAGTGGAGCACAAGTAATCCATACTGTCCGATGGTTTGCTTAGCATGTTCACCCAGCCCCCCATGTTACGCTCATCCATCGCAGTGAAGACCCATAGACAGACAGGCCATGAAGCTGCCAGTAAGCTCCGGCTGAGGTGAATAAACACGCGGATGAATGAGACCCAGGCATGTAGACAGCCTCTTACTCCACCAACTTGGAAAACTCTTAGAACAGAAATCAAGTTAGTCAACACAGCCGTCTGAGCTCGTCGCGAAAATGATGTGTAAATTACTTGCACTGTTGAGCTGACAGTCTCAGTAGTGATATCAGTCACTCAAGAAGTAGTGCACTTCATGTAATCCGATCCTGTGGCACCTCCATAACTAACTATTGACTCCAGGGTATCCAATAAAGCTCTATGCTTTCCGGATCCATTATCGGTGAGGACAACAAACAGCAAAGAGTGCGATGATAAGAAAACGCAGACAAAGCTGGCAGCGGACCAGCACATTAGAGGTGTGTATGGGCTTGTCTATCCAAGGCGTGGAGAAAAAAGCGTTACTGAAGAAAACATTGTAGTCCTTCCAAGTACAGGGGAACATACCTCGGCAATGAGCGTCGATAGAGGAGAGATAAGTTCTTCACGTACTATTTGTCTGCAGTCTGGCTACCAGTCTATAAAATGTGTTTTTTCAAAGACTACTGAAACCCAATAACAACTTCAGTAAGTAAAAACACTACTGCCCTACCTTCCTGGTCATCCATGCAACTTTGGTCCCTGACAATATGACATCCAGCTCTTCCCATGAGTTTGTATGACCATTCAGTGTGTGAGAGAGAGAGAGAGAGCAGACCACATGTTAATGTTTAATCCACCCATCCTGTGGTCTGAGTGCTAACAGGCCTGTCAGAAGAAGGGCTCTAGTGGGCATAACGGTGGTCTTAGAGCATGAGTATGGGGTGATGGGGCTGACCTGCCAGCTCCGCCTGTCCATTTGTTTGAAGAGCTCACTCTATGAGCTCAGTCTGGACCGTGCCCACAGTGTAAACACTCAACTGAACCCTTATCACTCAGGGGCTGATATGCTGGCCGGCGCCCTCTTATCATTATGGAGATTGGCCAAAGTACAGGTGGAAGCGATTGACATTGGACTTTAGATGTAGTCTGCGACAGATGATCCGCGTGTGATGACTAACAGTTCAATCGTTATGCTTTCAGGTCACTAACCTTGTCATTTCAGGGTCAGTGACAGCACACAGCAAATTTTGGCTGCCATTTTTAGACTTGGGAGGGTCCAAACTGATGTTTGCAAAGGGGAGTTCCTTAGTATAAGTCATACATACTTGACAGTCTTAGAGCTGATTTTAAATGCATGCTTTAAAGATTCATATTTTTGGAATGACTGTAATATTTCCAGACGTCCATTGGTTTCCACTCATTTGTGTACATAATGAATATCTATAAGTAAACTTGCTTGAGTTGCTAAATCCATCACCATTGACATTAAGCCTGCACTAGGCTTTGGCAATTTACATTATTGGTATGAGGTAATGCAGTTTAAGAGCAGATTGATTTGATACTTCTGCACTATATTAACTCCTAACGGCAATCTAGATATGACAAAAAAATCATGCAGACTTGATCTGCATGATTACACAACTCAATCAAGTTGCAAGGGTCTGCTAACAGATGTTCGCATCATGGAAATGGGTGGAAACAATGGCTGCTTGGAATGGGAGGCTACTTTACTCAATATGTCATATTTGTCAAACTATTGGAGTAATCTATTCCACTCATGGAGGACAAGGCATGTTTCTCAATTACTATATTTCTAAATGGACGTGACTTTTTTTTAACGAGACAAGTGTTACTCAAGATGAGCGCTTTCTTTGGCCCGTGAGCATATTAAACACCCGCTGCTGCATCGAGTTGAGAAATAAACAGTAGGTTGCATAAGCCCCAGTGGACTCTGATCTCTGCAATGAAAGCGTGTTCATTGTCAAAATAATAATTAAATATTTGTACACCATGCTGACCATAAAACACTGCAGAGGGTGCAGTGTGACATTGTACCGCGTCACCTCAAAGGTCAACGTTGACCCTTCACACTGGCTCTTTATAGCACATCATTACGGGGTGGAACGTGTGCCCGTCAGTATTAGATACATATTAGTTTTCAATAACCTGTTAAACACTAAAGGGCAATAAGGTGTTATAGTGAAGCATTGAGCGATGCACTTATAATTAACAGTAAATCTAATTGCATCTATGTCTGGGAAAGTTGGTGGATTGGTGGTCATGATATACTGGTAGTTGTTAATAAGACTTTAGTCTGTGTTTCCTAATTTGGAATAAGTCTGAAGTGTCAGCAACAGTGAGGTCATATGGAGAAATGACACAGCTGCTGTGAGACCTTGACCTGCAGTGTAGCTACAGCTTAACGTGCTTCCCCAGTGCGTTAGATGTATTTACAGCTGAACAAATGACTCAACCCTCATTGTTGCCAGCTGCTAAAAATGACCAATCGCTTACAACACCGTCCTTAAGCAATACCTCCGTTCTGTGGCCAAACGCTGGCCCCTGGCTGCCAGTTTTGTGCTTAATTACAAATCAGTCGCAAGGATCAAGCAGGCCACCGTTACAAAACCTCCCTGCAGTACATCCAAACTGTACATTTCAGAGGGGGGGAAACAGCCGATATCTGGTACAGCTACTTTTCTCTCTTAACAGATGTAGAGCTGGGAATGACAAGACAGCAAGCAGCACTTGCATATCAAACTGGGCTAACAACACCATAACGAGCTTTTATTGTCTCTATGAGTCACCTTAACTTTCACTGTTTTTATGATCCATACCATCGTTGATCTGGGTTTATCGGCTTAATTAAAGTTTCCTCCCATTGCGTACTCATGTTCTGACATGCAATGGGTTGGACTGACGGGCTGGATGGATTGCAGAATTTAGCATTTTCCGCTGATACTATACATGAATACAGCTTTTTATCCAAGTTTGGCAAGTTTGAATATTATGTAAGTGTGCTCTACACATCATCAGTACAGACTCAGAAACAGATATTTGGAAATTAAAATATTTCACGTGATCAGCACAATGTACATACCACGGCTAGTGCCAAAGAGAAGGGAATGTCCAAGTGAGTCTGTACTGTTGCTCTGACCACTAGGTCAGATGGTATAAAACCAGCATCCCCTGGTCACGCAGGGACATCAGGACAGCAAACAAAGCTCTCTGTAGCTCTGCAAACGTTGGCTGAGCACCTTTACATGCTGTGGCTTGATTCAAGAGGACTTTTTAAATGCTTAGTATGATGCTAGATGATGTATAGGAATAACTCTGGGAAAAATCGTATACTACAGTTAGTGGCTGAAAAGATTGCGTCATTTGAGTCAATTGCATACGTTTTGCTGACTACAGCTTCATACTGTAGCACATTTAATATATTTGGGTTTCGGATTTTTGGGTGGACAAAAAAAAGATGGTATTTTGCTATCTGGCAACTTACGATGGGCAGTTTACTCTATTTTCTGAAATGTTTTAGAGTCAACAATTGATCATAACAATAATCCACAGATTAATCCATCTCTACTTTAATAAGGCCACAGAAAATGCAGTCTTCAAACTTCTCCAATGCTACCTTCATTTTTGCCCGCAACAATCTTTCTAAAAAGATCAAGGGAGTTACTGCATTAATAAAAAAACAACATAGCGGGGATTGCCAGACTGCAGAAATCCCTAAAACTGAGATGAGAACAACATGAAGCTGCTCAGACAGCTGAGTGTATCTGATTACATTTTCCAGCATGACACTGGAGTCCTGAGTTCCCCCTTGCTGGCTGCCAAACCAGCCTACATATTTGTGGGGAGGCATGCTGCACACAGGCCCGGTGACAGAACAAAACCAATTTGCTGCTGTAGCGGGATCACAGTGTGACAAGAACCCAGAATGTTCTTTTGGCTTCCAACATGCAGCAAGTGAGCAGAAGCTGCAATAAGCAAATCTTGAAAATGACATTGGTTTTCCCAAGGGCCTATTCATCCATTTCATACATACACATACTCTGCCATCAGCTCGTAAAATACAACCAATAGTTCACTAAAAACACCCATGTAAGCTACAAAGCTTACACGTTATGGTTATGTTGCTTCTTGTAGTAATCTCCCTAGAAAAACTTCTTTGCCTTGTCACGTTAATAAGCAATTTCCATGAGAGTGTCAAAGACCTCTGTTCCACTAAAACAAACAAAACTGACATCAGATGAATACAGAACAGGCCTTGAGTAAAATGAGGCTAAAACCGATGGTGTTTCTGTCTGAGCTTGTGTGTGGAGCTGAAAGAGAGTGGGCTTGGTCGGTAACAGAATTAGAGTGGGAGAGTAGATAAGACCAGGGAGAGGTCATTGATGAGGATTTCTACAGGCCGTCGCTAACGAGGGTGAGGATCAGACCACATTGCCTCAACTACAAGTTCCAGTCCAGAGCTGCTTACGGTAAGTCTGGCTGGAAGGGCCTCAATCCTATTCAACCCAGAGGGACTTTGCCTAAAGGAAAAGCTCAAAGGGGAATAGACCTGCTCAGAGGAAGGTCACACCTGGGCATTAGAGGACGCGAGTTGCAAATCAAACAGACCTCAGGCGTGTCGACAAACAGCCACGCAAGCCTGAAAATAGCACAGCGCAAAAAAAATAATTCATCGATGTGGGTGTGTTACTACAGAGGACGACGAAGAGGGTGAAATTTGGTCCAGGCGAGTGCAGGTTAAATAACACATTCGTGAGTTTGAAGGCTTATCAGACACCAAAACACTGGTCAGCTGAGGGGATAGTACAACTGTAGAAAGTCATCACTTTGCAGGATGTTGTCGCAGTGAAGTTTAACCAAGTTTAACTCAAGGACGCCCCGTTGTGCCAATTCAGTGGTCTCGATGCCATGAATGAGGAAGTGGTGTTTTGTGAGCGCTGTTGTCGCTCTGAATGCAGCGAAGATACATCAAACTAAATGCTTCTCGGATCCTCACCTTTCGTCTGACTTTGTTCAAATAAGTACACCACCATGGATTTCTCCAAGGAGAGAGGGCCTCAGAGTGTACCCTGTTATTCCCATTGGCATGATTAGCGCATCGTGTGCTGTATGTTGGCAGTCCTTTTTCGAATGTAGCCATCTGGAACTGCTATAAACAACTTTTTGTTTAAATGTGCTTGGAAGACGCTTAGTAAAACCTGTATACTCTTATTTCATTGGGGCTCTCACGGATTAGAAATACCAAAAGCGCTCTTGAACCCGAAGAGCCAATAACAAGGCGCTGGTACCCTTGATTCTTGCCAGGGAATGTCTATAATATCTAGAATCACATTTCCTTTAAACTATGTACACACATAACAAATGCTGGATGTTAAGATCTAAGGCAGTGTCTTGTCTTACACATACTTTCAAAACTACTACTGATATTTCTTTCACTGCTCTTTGGCCAGTGGCGATGCAGAGAGAAATAGGTCAGTGGAGCTACATTCTTGTTGCTAAACACACAATACGTCCCTTTATGGACCCACGACAGTCACTAAATGATGAACGCTTGAGACCGTGCCTTTGAGAACAGAACCTGAAAGTCTGGTTGGGGGAGCAGAGATGGGAAAACTCTGCCATTCACTCTGTTCTTGTTTAAACTCTGTCATTCCAGGCTGTGAATGCAACCAGTCAAAAGCTGATTACAGGTCTCAGGTTCCTGGAGACAAACCTGTCAGAGTGCAGCAGCATTGTTGAACAGACGCCAACTACGGAAAAAAAACAACGTCAGGGAAAGTTCCCTTAAGGCTTACTTAAAGAAACACAAACACTTGTTTGGGAATGGGCAGTTCAGACAGTTTGGTTCTTAAGACATTCCTGCATTGTGTGTGAGAGATAAGGGTATCTTAAATGCATTGTATCCCTCTGATTACATAGGGAAGTTTGAAGATGAATTACAAGCACTGAAAGATTCACCACACCTTTGGAGAAGAGCAAAAAAAACTGCATACCTACTTTTAAGTGTAATAAAAACTCTGCAGACAGAGTAAGTGAGATCCACATCCTCCTATTACACAGAGTGTCGAGTGAACTCTGCAGAGAATAAAAAGAAACAAAGATGGAACTTCATCGATATGTTCGGAAAACCCCGGGAAAAGGTTTTAAATGTACTTCTCTGATTTTCTAAATGAAAAGTTATTTGCTACTATTGTTTGATCAGGGTTTGTATGCAGATTTTGATTACATCTCTTGCAACCTATCTCTTGCCTATGAAGTGACTTATTTTTCAGTCTGAGACAAAAAAAAAAATATCCTCAACTTTTTGTTTTCAATTTGCTTTACTGAGTCAACACAAATAAACAGTGTCGCTTTGAGGCTGTGTCAAACATTACGCGATTGTTAATGGATTTCTAGCCACACTCAGCAGAATGATAAGGTGGTTCGGAGGGAAGACCTTTGATCCCAAGGCAAATGCCACATCAATGTGGAGACTGGCTTTAAGGGTCAGCAAACTGAGAGGGTTCCATGTAAAAGCCTGGTACACAGAGCACCGGTAAATCAGTGTGTTAGGAACCGAACCGCAGAATGGAGCGTCTGTCTTCAGATCACCTTCAAAGTCACTTTAGGATACATGTCAGCAAAGATGCAATTTTCCAATGATTACTAAAAACCAATGAAGTGACTTTAACCATGCGCATTTTAAAACATAAACAAACCTTCAACTAGGGATGCACTGATCCGACTTTTTCAGTCCCGATATAACTGGGCTTTGGGTATCGGTCTGAATGCCGATCCAATACCAGTGTTTAATCGATAAGCTGTATGCCTCACTATGTGGAAGTGACTTTTAATGCGTTAACCCAAGCTCAGACTACAGGTCAAATCGGTCGATTTTGAAGTTGGTTTGCATCACACACATGTAAGGAAAATCTTCACAGATGTTCCTCTCTCTAATCTCAAACAAGCACACACTATAAGATTTGAAAATATCGGCGCAACACACACTATGGGATATTATTAAGGTTAACATGATGATGTCTCTCTCACGCGATCTCATGGTTAAGAAGATGTAAGCAAAACGGGGACAGACGTGGCGCTACAACTTGCTGTATGTAGTAAGGCTTGTCAGTGAGAGAAAAACAAAAGCAGGCCAAACGAGTCTGGATGAGAAAATGGTTGGGAGACGCCGTCAACACTGGTTGTCCATTCTTCGACAAGAACTGGAGGAGTGATATCAGTCAAAAGTAGAATGTTACTTTTTCTTAGCCTGAATGGCTACAACGTTTACTGCTGCTTGGAAACACCGTCAACCGCTCCGGCTTGACTCTCTCATTGGCCTTCATGGTCCCGCTCGGCCCCAAAACTCCTGTATAGCCTGAGCACGGCTAAAGGCAACATCAGGCTCGACTCAAACATTGCTTTCCTAACTTTGTGAAATAAAATGTAGCAAATAAATACATCGATATTATTATAATAAATTGTTATTTATCATTTCAATTATAAATCGTACATCAGCAACCAGTAAACAGAAAATCTGTACATTAATACAGCAAAAAATGTGTCAAAACTTAAACAGGAATTAAAATTCCATTATATAGTATAACAATTGAATTGAATTGAATTGAATTGAGTAGATCAGTCACATTATCACCGATACCCAATCCAGCTATTTGAGTCAGTATCCGCCTGATATCCGATATCGGTATCGGTGCATCCCTACCTTCAGCCACCACATGCAGTCAGTCCTAATGTCATATTATAATAAAAGCAACGACAGAAAAACCAAAACATGATTTAAGCAAAGTGAGATGTTGGTTTTTGATGCACCGTCAAGGTTTTTTACTTTGGAATCCCTTTGAACATTTATGTTACCCTATTTTATGTCTTTTAACCTCAAACAAATAAGTGGTAAAAGAGTAAACTTGCTACTTGTGGGGGAGAAAAAAAGGCTACATTCCTATATTGCTTCAGGAGAACTGAACAGGTAGAGCAGGATTTGGCTCACATTTCCCTTTCACAGAACAATAGTGTTAAACAAATACAGACTGCGAGCCTGTCTACTTTCTATTGCAGCTGTTGAGCGGCAGAATGTTGCACATTATTCACACAATCACTCAAACTAAGTGTTCTAAATATGAGGATGTGTTTCTGCCTGTGCAGAGGGCCAAACCTCCATCGCACGCTGAACAACTTGAGTTTTGAGAGGCAATCATTAGTGAATAATTATGTGACACTTCTGTTAGCTATGAATGATCACACACAGGGAGGGAAGGAGAGGGGGGGAGGGGGGGGGCGAGAGAGAGAGATGCTTCAGGGTTATTTTATACTTCACAGCACCTGCAGCTACACATTAACTACTGCTTCACCCATTTGTCCATCTAACACTTCACAGTAAAGCCTTCCTGATTGCACTGACCACTGGCCATAAGAAATCCTAAAATCCTATGATTTCCAGGCATGATTTCAAGCCTGCCCTTGAAGTCTGGTTCAAGTGCAGCCGGGAACCTTTGCTGCATGACATTCACTTTCTGTCTCCCCTCATTTCCTGTCAAGGTTCTTCTGTTTACTATGAAATAAAAGGCAAACAATGTCCACAAAATCAAAACAAAACTTTAAAAAAAAACTAGATAACATGTTCCAAACTCCTTGGTACACCGTGGAAACAATATTTACACTCAAGAAGCCACATGCAGGTGTCATGCAGGTGCTTCAGTTGGAGCACAGCGTCTCCAGCTCTTCAGACCTGACAGGAAAAACGTTTGTATCACGTCCAGACGTTGACATGCTTTATCCCACAGAATTGACCTTTGGACATTATTGTCACTGTCACCATGCTGACCAGCCTCCATGACAAGCAATAAGCAACCTTCTTAATAACCACTGTTACAGTAATAAGGGCGCACCAGCAAGCCAATAAACAGTCGCTGTGGCTTCCTAATGAATAGAGATGTTGTCTATTGAAACAAGCGCCACTTTAGCTGCGCAGGCGTGCAAACTGAAATCAGATTAGCCTGCCTCAATACAATAACAATGGTCCTATGGTCGTGGAAGAATCTTCATGTTGCCTCTGGACTGTCGTGTGCAGGTGTTGGGCTCTCGTTCTAAAACTGGAAACATATGCGCCTTTTCTAGGCTGCAACCATCTCTGTGCATTGAACTAAATTCCCTCACAGACAAGTCTCTCAGCTGCTGCAGGAGGGTGCATATCTACCTTACGATGGACAGCCCAATCCGAAGCCTCCATGTCCTCTGGAATCACGCTGGGTTGAGAAGCGCTCGGTGTGGGATCGAGAGAGGAGCGCGGAGGAAAAAAAAAAAAAAAAGTCCCCGACCCCGAAAAAACGTCCTTGTTTGTCTCCCAGCAGCGCTGCCGCTGTCATAAATCCTCCACCATGTCCATACAAAGCAGAGCCATGAGTTCACACCCGCAGGAAGTGACATCATGACGGACAGCTGGAGGAGAGAAGGCGCACACCCCCTGACACACCTATAGTTTTAGCGAATGGAAAGAGCGCAGCTGATTCCTTTGAGACGGACGCCCCCTAACCATGGTGACAGCAAGAAAAAAGCAAAACCTCTTCCTCTCAACGTGCTCTGCACACCTTCCTTTCACCAAAGCAGTACACAAAAATACAAATAACAGACTTAAAAAAATAAAACATAAATGCATCAAAAAGTAAAAAAAATATAAACATGGAAAAACACAAAAGAGACAACAGACCAAAGTACTTTCAGTGCTCAAATGATCCGTTCCCGTTTTAAAAATCTTGCATGCTTATAAAATGATCTAGTTTAAAAGGTCTCTGTATGGTGAGGGGATATAGGTGATATAAATTAATTAACTCATTACTAGTATGACTTTCAAAGAAATACACTCAGCATTCGAGTAAGAAAGAAGGACAATTCTGTAAAAATTGCAGTATAAAAACAAAGAAAGTCTGATTTGATTTTGCTTAATGACAGTTAGCGCAGGAGTAACTTGACTACACATGTACAGGAGGATACACATATGGACAAACAGCAATGCAAAGATACTCTTGAGGTCAGGGTACAATACTAAAGTAAAGTAGCAGTGGCCTACCACACTATAAATACTTCATTACAAGTAAACATCTTTAGAATTTTACCTGAGCAAAAGTACAGTAGACATGTTACTCAGCAAAATGTGCTTAAGATCTGAAGAATGCCTCTCTCAGTGTTGCATCACTATAGTATATTAGGTCTGACTGGGAATTTGGGGATCATTTTTGTTGTAGTTTGGTCATATTTTGTCTAGAAATTGATCTCTCTCTCATCCTTGCTGATGTACAATCATCAATATACATTTTATTTATTAAAGATCTCCTCCAAACATGTTTTAAGACATAACAAATGCTTTACTTTGAATAATAATTTGACAGTTCTCTTAACAAAATCAGGTACATTTACTGCATTTTGGACCAAGATTGGCTTCCTAACTGGTGGTGATGTCGCAAAGTCACGCTTGTACGCATGTACACTTAGATTTAAAGTGAGTACAGAGGAACTTCAGCTGATGAATGTGAAAAAGCCTCCGATCAAACTCTGTACATGAAGCATACATATCTAAGTGAAGTTAAAAGCAAAATGACAGAACTGAAGGGACTCTGACAAGATTTGAGTTGACCGCACGATTCTCTCACATCTGAGCAACAGGACGTTTCCAGATACCTTGGCAGGCATGGTATAGTTTCTGGGATGTTGACCAGTGCATGGTCCCACTAAGTTAGCACAAGGAAACCCATGCACTCGTCAGGAGAATCACATGGCAGCTGGAGAAAACATTGCATCCCGCACTGACAGCAGGCCAACATGTGAGGGTCTCCAGTCAAACTGTTGCAATAAACCAACCCATTAATGAAGCGGCTCTCTCCAGTCATGCCAGATGCTGAGTGTGCAACCTTGTTTGCAGATTGCATCTCTCTGCTCTCTCGTTTCTTCATCCAGCTCTCTCCGTCCCAGCTCTCCCTCATCACATTCTGTCCACGGCTCTGGCAAAGCAATGTGGGCGTCGCTCTGCTGCTCGGCCTAAGGCCTGGAAGCAGATACTGGATACTAGAGCTTCCCAAAAAAAGTGGAGTGAAAAGTATATTTCCTTCTGAATTGTTGTGAGTTAGCAGCAAGAACTACTCAAACACAAGTAAAGCACGTCGGATTTTGTTTTTACTTCCTTCCCAAACACACACATACTGCATGAAGACGACTCTTCAGATGTTCTGCATGGAGAAAGGTCGATCCAATGATCTCGTCAGATTGGTGAGGTGAGTAGAAACTCTGGAGGATCCAACTGGAAATTCAAGGCCCATTGCAGCCAGCATCAGCATGAAGGTTCACCTTTGTCTTTTGCAATTGTGATACTGTAAATCACAGTAACGTTTGACTACAGGTCACTGTCCACTAAGACCAAAACCATCAAAGTGCAGCTTTTTCCCTTAGCCATCAGGACTCCTCCCTCCTCCCTCCTCACATACCAAAACTATGCATGACCAAGATTGTCTGATGTTGTCTGTTTATGTATTCCCGCTGCAGAGAGTAACATTCTGTACCAAAGACAAACTCCACCGGCCAAAGCCGTGTGGCTGATACACAATCTAATCTAATCTTCCAACACGATAATTCAGTTTATTGAGCCTCTCTATGGTCTGTAGTAATCTTTAACAATGTGACAAGAACATGAAGAAAGATCAGAACAAAGATATACAGTAGAGCAGTGCAAGT
Organism: Anarhichas minor; assembly: GCF_050575085.1. Taxonomy (NCBI): domain Eukaryota; kingdom Metazoa; phylum Chordata; class Actinopteri; order Perciformes; family Anarhichadidae; genus Anarhichas; species Anarhichas minor. The sequence continues at coordinate 11,870,694 of NW_027466457.1, forward strand.
ATTCAGATCATTTCTATCAATACAAATACTAGTATTATTAAAGCAGCTACACTATATTATGTAGAAAAGATACCCCCTGTGAGTGTTAATTGTCATGTTATTGGTTGTTAATACTGATCAATGTGTAGTTGTTCAGGTCATTTTAACTACTTTATGTACTAAACATGGACGTTCATTCTTGACTTTGGAAATAGTAGTTTAAAAAAGAATCAACAAGTCAAGTACTTTATAGCTTTCAACCCTATCCCATGACTTTCATCAGCAGATGGAGTTTACTTACGTGCTGATTTCAAGACTTATACTGTGGGGTAAAAAATCTATAACAATGGATCATATTTTATGGGCTGAATGTTTTGTATCTTAAATATGAATCTGCAGAGTAATATAGTACCTATCTAATAAGTACCTCAAAACCGTACTTGACCACAGTATTTGAGTGAATCTATTTATATTCAACCCCTGCAGTCGTTGTAACTGCTACCAGAGCATCAGGGAGCGACACAGAACAGCTCGACACTAAATATAAAATCTGTCTTCTTGTAGAAAGGGATGACTCTCAAACACACACCCACACAGATGTCAGCTGCAGTACACTTGGAGTTCCTCCACGGCAGCTGGTGATTTCTCCATGCGAGGAGGACATGGAGAAACACTAGACCCAGAAGCCACGATTCGTTGCAACATGACTCAAGAGAGCAGGCAGAAACACGGTTGGCAGCAACGGGCTGCGTGGTCAAGACATTCTGTCTGGACAACAGCTGGTTTCCCAATTAAGGGGAAACTCAGAGTGCTTTCCACATCCAAATGACTTCATGACAGATGCCCCATTCGCTTACAACATGTCTGTCCCTCAACTGAACCTGGCCGAAATAAAAGAGACTATGAAGTAACAAAAGCTTGATGAAGTGATTTATGGTGATACAATGGCACCTGTCCATAGGATTACAGTTTAGGGGGAGACTCACTGCTCCACTGTCCACCTTCAAGAGATGGATTTTTCTAATTGTCAAATGATTATGTCAGTGTTTATGTGTTATCCTCTGGTACAAGCGTGAATGCACATTCCTAGTGTATTTCATTGAACCCAGGAGTGAAGCATAAACAGGTTAAATCAAAAGTTGGGGGGGGTTGAACACATCATGTACCTTATTTGACATTGGTTACATGATGACACACTGAAGTACAGTAAGTGGGTCAATGTTGAGGCCAGATCTCTGCTGCCACCTGCTGCCTAGAAACTGCAAATGGGTGGAGCGTATACAGTCTTGATCTAGTTTTTTAGACACGCTACAACTTTTTCCTCAAATCATTAAAGTTGCATTTTTGCAGCTAAGTCCAGTTTATTCTATTTTACATACAAACCTTTACATAGAAACCTCTGGAGAAGCGATTTAGGAGGGACCCCTCCCACAGGATGATCACTGTCACATGTAGGTAGAGCTACAATGAGTCAATAAGTCAATATATCCATTTGGTGATGACAGAAAATGAACCAGCAACTATTCTGAAAATTGATTAATTCATAATAATAATTTACTGTATTTCTGAGAAGAAATGCCAAAAATCAATCGATTACAAGTTCAGAATTTTCTATTTTCTTCATGAATTCTAAATATTTCTGGATTTTGGACGTTTAAACAAGACATTTGACGACATCACCTTGGTTTTCAGGTAATTGCGATGGCCATTGTTTACTGTTCTCTGGTGTTTTATTGAAACGACTAATCGAGAAAACAATCTGGAAAATATATTTGTTGGTTTCAGCTCCAGGAGTAGGCAGAAATTACACAGTAAAATTACATTATGGAGAAAGAGGATTACAATGTTGGGTAAATTAGGTACAAACAATTGTATTTGAAGAATGTTGAATGAGCATCCACTAGGAGGCGCTTTTGCCACATCTACAGGTGAGTGGGGCCTGAATACTGCTGTTATTGACGTTATATCGGTGAGTCACTATATTAAATTGATTTGCTTCTATGTGCAGAAAATCGAAATATGAAAATGGAAAGAATATCGCAACAGAGACACACAATTGAATTTCCTTGCCCTACATTTCAGCCTGAATAATACTTTTTTTAATCACTGTTGCACAGATTTAATGTGGTTGATTCTATTTAGAAACCGGATTAGCTTTTCTTCATTTCAGCAAATGCACTCTGCTCAATGGTGTATTTGAGGGTCCTGCCCACACAGAGCCTTCAATCCTATCCACTTACATTCGATCAATAACACTTTTCCATTTATACAGCCATGACATCATATGAAGGCTTAGAAAAGCAATGCTGTGAGTGTTGCTCTTGTCAAATTCCTGGCAACTTTTGGACAAAACAATAGTATATTATTGAATTCTGACTCAAATGTTTCAGATGGAGCCTCGAGATCTTTTCATTAGTTCCTTTTCTCATGGGGGAATAATATCCCATGGTGGACGTTAAAGCTTTTTGCAACGTTTTCGGTGAAGCGAGAGGAGATGAAGGACGGAGCAGGGGCTTTAGAGATGCAACCCCAGAGGCAGGATGCACACAGAGCCATTGTCTCACCGGGCTTTAGTATTCAGCTCACTTTGCTCTATCACCAGGGCCAAGGCTCAAATCAATTCAATATGGTGGCTGGCGGGGGACAGCTACAGTGGGTGCAGCCCACATACAAATACATCCACTGACGTACTTCACATGATCCTTCTCACTGTGCTGCAGACATTTGGTGAAGGTGTAATTAGCTCAGCACGTTTGGTATGACAGACATGTGTGAAGCCGTACGAGTATGTACAGTGGAATTGTAACGCGTCCGTTACATTCCGTCTGTGCATATTTATGGTGAAATGCACGTTAATGAGAAGTTCCCTGCAACACAGAGTTGATCACCGGTTATGCGACTGTAGAGGGAAGATAAAGGGGGCGAGCGAGGGGGTCTCACTGTGAATGACAGCCGCCAAGTCTGACCTTGATATGAGATACAGGGCTGCAGTCTCAGACAGTGAGGCACGTCTGATGCCCAAGTTGGCCTGATACCGGCTGGCACTCACCTCGTCATCCATCTGTGTGTGTGTGTGTGTGTGTGTGTGTGTGTGTGTGTGCCGTTGACCAAAGAGGTACTGTAACCATCATCTGTTGCCATATGAACCATGCTGCAGCGCTGGAGGTGAGATTGTGCCACAGCTCTTCTTTCCATCTGCTCTGCTCTGGGCTGCTGGCTGATCCCAGGTAAGGATGAAGGTTGTCACGTCAGGTTTTTTTCCTTTTTGGTTCCAAACATTTCTCCACCATTCAACAGACGATGATACAAATGTTGGGTTATGTTTTATACCAGCAAACTGGTCAGGACCAACTGAAGACTTACTTGAATTTGGTACTTGAGAAGAGAGCATGCAATACTTAAACATATACTGTCTGTACATTTCTTCATAGGGAAGGCAATGCTTTGGAAACCATTGTGCACCAATGCTGTCATTCAAATGCAAATAGTCCCAAAGTCTAAGACATTTAAATTGACACTTAAAGGACAGAACAAATTAAAGAACTGAAAAAAAGCCAAAGACAAACTGATTCTTCTTCATATTCTTTATTAATATTCGGAGCAGAATAAACAAATCAAAGACACGTCCTCCAGTGAACAGTATTTACCTGCTGGTCCCCTCTGCTGCTGTGATTGGCCGTGCTCATTCCAGGTAAGAAGCAGACTGGTGGCTCAGGGCCAGACAGCTGAGCTGGTTTGGTTTGTTGTTGTTTGTTGGGAGGTTTTTCTTTTTTCTGATGCTTTGAACTAGACGCCCCCAGTTGTCTGTGTGGTGAAGTATTGCTGCCCTTCAGGGAAGGCAGTAGGTTGTATAGTTATCTCCTGATTGGGCAAAATCACTACCCTGAAACCACACAACCTACTACCTCACCCTGTTCGAACATCAGAAAGGTCGGACAGGTTGGCGGAACTATTACCAGACATCATTAAGGTGGAGTGACATATAAACACGGTACACCCACACCCTAACAGACTTCATATCTAAACATACATTGACAGAAAATGACTTAATCAAGTTTTCATTTTTAAAAACACTAACATTACAAGCAGTCAGATCTTAACAGTTAGAGTAAAAACAGCTTTGACAAAAGTCCTGTGATGATCATAAATGACAATTTAAACAAAGACGAAGGAAAGAGGATGACATCTAGATAAGAGAAGTAAAAGTTAACACAACATACGGTGTCTGATGAAGAAAGTATTTTGTTGTTTGTTTGGTACAGACAACCAGCAAAACATTACACTTCTGATGACATTTTTTTTTTATTGACCTTGACAGTTCTGAGAAAACAACTTCAAGCAACTACAACCCTAACTGATCAACCACTATCAAATGCTGTGAATGAGGTTATGTTCTTAGCAGTCAGTGGGTGTTGATCCAGATCCAAAAGCTCCAACAACGGCGTCCGGCGACATTACAGCCACTTCAGGAAAGACAGTAAGTTGTATAGTTATCTGACAGGAAGGGTGTGACCCTAAAACTATACAACCTACTACCTCACCCCAAAGGACAGTCTTTAAAAACAAAGTCATTTCAGGTCCCCGTTCATGCAGGTAATCCGCTTCGACACACCCTGATGAATGCAAGAGAGCGGTTATGATTCACTGAAACGCAAACACACATGCCACTCTCCTCTGGGACAGCTCACCAGTGTGACGGGAATCTGTGTGTTCAGAACACAACGTGACGACCGGGTCACCTGGTTCATGCCTTGAGGGGGGGGGGGGGGGGGGGGGGAATGCAAATGATCCAATGAGGTGGATATGTCCAAAACAAATTGTATGGCTGAGATATTTCCATATTCAAATGTGCCCAGCAAATAACTTGATCCTGTGACATCCAAAGTAAGAATTTTATGGGAAATTGTTTAGCGTCAAATCTGTTAAAATATTCCATTAAATAAGGTGACCATGTTTTAGTCTGCATTCAATTGGCTTTTGATCAGAACCGAAAGATGGTGGCACATTTTCTGTTACCAATCCACAGCATCGCTTGTCAAAAGAGGTCAAGTGATAACTAAAGAAAGAAAATGTAATTTAAGCAAAAAAAAAAAAGGTATCAATGTTGTATAATGATCTGCGTAGATTATTCCACCGTGTGTTGTCCCTTTTGTTCTCAGTAGAGTCTGTGCGCTTCGGAGAGGAGAGTGTTAACAGCAGTCACCAGTATTGACAGTGGGCGAGCTCAAGCTAGCACATCCTGGCCCACATGTGTGGAGCAGAGGGCCGCAGCTGCTGCCGCTGTTAATGTTTCTCACCTGCACTGTAACACGCCGCTCCCTCCATCACGGTTTCGGCAGCATGTCAGGTAACCCGTCGTCTCAGAGAGGGAAAATCTGTTTCTCCTGTAACAAAGGGAAATGGAGAAAATATTTCAACACAATGACTTTTAGATATGCCTTCTGTGAGCTCGACAGCAAACACACCAGTGAATCAAACACTCTTTACAAGACAGTTTTAGATTATTGGGTAAAAACATACTTTTTGGGGTTTGCTTGCAATTTGAGTTTGTTGTCAAGTGTCTTCCCAATATGCATGTGTGGAATTCTATATCGCTTATACTTCTGTGTGAGCAAACCACACCATCCTGCATGTTTAACTGTCACACGATCTGCCGAAACAAAGTCATGTCAGGGTAATCTTTGTCAGCACATAACGCTACAGTAATATTACTCTGTCTGTGAAGGCACAAATGTACAGCACAGCATAAATACAGATGGTATGTCTTGAGCTGAGAGGCCCCATTGTGTCTGCTCAGTGGTGATTCTGAGGCTCTTTGCATTATTCAACACTGCCGTACTTACACCATAGCACTGGATGAGTGGACTGTAAGTATGTGCAACCACACACACGCCCTTAAAGGCTAACAGGCAGACGCGAGGGGCATACAGACACTTTGCAGACGGAAGGAAAGATACAGTATGGCAACCTACAGTATGCAAACACATACATGTACACACATACAGTAATGACAAAGAAGTGAGCAATAAAGTGAGCATACGTATGTTCAATAAAACAACAAAGAAACTAATTGTCAAATTGGAAAATACATTTTTCTTCATATTCCAACCAAGCAACGTTCAGATTTTACTCTTGATTTTAAGTGTTTAAACACTAACTACATATAGAAAGCTGTGGCGATATGCTCAAAGCTCCTATCACCGTCTATTCTCATTGCAAAACGCTCAGCGGTGTGGGGTCCACACTTCATAAGGTAAGGTCAAGGCACACTGTCCTCTCAAGTCTGCTGACTGGACATACTTCAGTCTAATATAGTTGATGGCTCTGGGGCCCTAACCAACAGAGTGCATGTTGAGGAAAGCTATTGCTTTCAAGTGAAGCCAGTTGCCATCATTTAGTGACAGGGAGATATTCACACTCGCACCCACACACACACACATACCGCAGGGGACCAATATGCGATGCAAGCACACACACACACACACACACACACACACACACAGGTACACACACACAGACCCTTGTGCAAGCTTGTTTTAGGCTGTCTACACAGTTATGCAAAACAATCTAAAAACAGCTCCTTTTAAGATGAGCTTGTCCATCTGAAAATGCAGCTTCTTGAAAGTGTGCAAACTCGGTAAGCACAGCGTCTGTAACTGAGACACCGCTTCGGCCTGGCACCTCCATTAGCTGCTAAGAAGGGCCGGCGTGCAAAGTCGAGCTTTCTACACCTCATCGTCGCCTAATGCCACACAAGCACGTACCAGTGCTCTGGGACATGCACACATAAACAAATACATACACGCACACGAGAATGTGGTTCCAAAGACACACGCGTGCACACTCGTTCACACACCAACATGGAAAAATAGCCTTTCAACTGAGGGACGAGGCAAAAACATGATATTGATTTACCTCGTCACATTTCCACACAGCAACAGGCGCACACTACTTGAAAGGCCACTTTGATTCAATCACACTTCAGTCGAAGTGTTACAGTGGCCGTTGATCGATACTGAAGCTGCTCTGCAGTAATAGTAAGATAGAGAGATGGAAGCTTGTAAACTGATCTTTAAGGCTCTGGTGGTTTTGCGGTTAGTCAGTGCGGCGAATAATTTGTAAAAAGAAGCTGGACATTCATATTCATCCCCAATCTTCCCTTTTTTATGTCAATTTGTACTCATCCACCATGCTACATTTAATATTACATTTGTTTAGCGTATGTGGCCACCTATTCTACGTTCTAGATTCTTGACCTGTGTTTTAATGGAGTTTAATCCATTTAACATTTTCTTAATTTAATTTTTGTAGAAAACACATGATATATTCCTGAAGGTACTCTAAGTTACAAGTAACAAAAAACAGGTTTTATGTTGGAACACACAATTAAAACGATATGTAGAGCAGACAGTCTGCTCACTGTAGCTGCCTCTTCATCGTTATTTAAGCACTTAACTTGGTGGGTTTCAAGAAACAGCACTCTTCAGACTCTTGCTCACATGTACCCTTGTCCTCAGCCTAGCCCTGCTGGATGCCTTTAGGCACCACAAGATTATACGAGTGCTTATGTTTGAGTTGCAAGTATGCGATGCACAGTACATGTGCTCATTAGTCCTCGTGTTTATACATGTGTGGCTTCCTTTCTGTCAGGGAAGTGGTCAGGAACACTTAAGACGCTTGTGTGAATGTACTTCTCTCTTGTCTGTGTAGATCTACGCATATGTGTGCCCTGAAAAAAAGTGAAGTGGTGTCTGGGCGCAGACAGGAGGAATCCAGCAGCCCCCTCTGGGTAGCACAGCAGGCATGACCCATCTATTTATACCAGGGCCAGGGGGGGTGGGGGGGAGGCAGCGGGAGGAGGGGGAGGACAGGAGCAGGGGGAAGAGGAGAGGTTGCATGGGCAGGTCCTGTTACACATGCCAGGGGGGATGGCTGGGGCAAGCCACAGGGGGATTCTGCTCAAAGTCAGACAGGCTGACCTCGCCGTCACCTCTGCATGAGGCCGATACTGAGCTCGCAAACCGGACGTGAGTGAGGAAAGAAGAAGATGTCTGAGTGGACAGTATGTGCCTACGGGCGTGTGTGTGTGTGTGTGTGTGCGCAGAGCTACAAGTAAGTATTAGTGCATGCATAATGTATGTGTGGTGTCTGTGTGTGTGGATCAACATGTATGTACGTGTGATGGAGTGCGCATGTACTCACGCCTATGTGCATAATATGCGTGTCTGCCTGTCAGGCGGTGAGACGAACCGGCCCCAGTGCCTTACCCTCACCCGCCCCCATCCACCCCTCCTTACCCCAGCACAGCCGTAAACATGCCAGGTGAGGAGGGCTGGATTCGGCAGAGTAGCTGATCCCAGCGCAGCACCCTCCCCCCCCACCCCGCCACATCCTTACAGGTAAAAAACGACCCCAATCACTGTAATGACAGGGGGTCGCCCAGACCACTCAGTCCAACTTTGCCAGCTGTTTCTCATCGCTCACACGCAGTATACAGTAGTGTATGTAGAAAAACATGCACACGCTTGCACGCACGTGTCTGCAAACAATACGCAGATTGTGGTTTTGTTTTTACACGATGCAGAAATAGAAATACATCAAACATCGTCATGTAAAGACTCACAGGCTCAGTCTTTGTGACTCCACGCTAATAGAAGCTGGTGAAACACGCACTGCCACGCGGCTGCTGGTGACCCGTCGGGCCTCTATCTATTAGGAGAAGTCTTTAGTCCTGACACGTCTACATGCCCAGCTCTGCTCTGGCCTGCCTGCAGGGCCCCTTTCAGCTTGGGCAATGCCCCATCGAGCTGCATCTGTCGCCAGCTATATTTAGCGGGTGGGACGAATACCTTTCTCCCTGGATATGAACTTCAGCTGACAGACAGAGAGGCAAAGTGGGCAAACAGGGATCTGTGCAGTTTGTAACCTTGAAGAACTCGTTACCCCCGTGCTACAGCTGGCAGCAGTCAGACTCACTACAGTGGTTAGCAGTTATAACTAAAAGCTAAGGCTGTAAATACAGTGTAGTTAACCACAGTTAGCATTGAAAAGCTTGATTTGGCAGCAGCTATTACCGCCAGTGCTTATAGTTCCAGGACTGCTGCCAACATGAAGGAGAATATACTCTGATAGTCCTACATTTCTGCATACAAGCATTTGGTGTGTGTGCGGCAGTGCCAGCGAGGCAGCCAGTGTGTAATATGTGACCATGTTGCATGGCCATCTGCTCTATATAATCATAAACAAATGCAGACAGGCCAGCCTCACAGTATCATTTCCGAGAGGTGTAGGCCGAGTAAATGTATTCATGCTTTGGTCTCCGGGTAGATTGCTGTAGAGATATGCCCTAGAAACAGACCGCGGTTATGCAATAGCATTCATAATTCATTCCACAAACACAATATGGAGGCCACTCTGTCCCATATGCAAACACATGGCCAGATTAAGGACTGGTGATCCAAAGGGGACAGAGTGCATTCTGAACGTTAGCAAAGCCATTGACTGTCTCAATGAGTTTGTGTCTGTGACAGGCCTAAATAGGCCAGGTCCTACTGCTGGCGTGACCTCGAGTCTAAATCAGTTACATACCAACAAAGCCATAAACATAGAGTAAGTTGAACTAAGTTGAGTGACAGTAAGCGGGGAAAAATGCTTCAAAGTTCAAATAGCAACTGTCTATTAAGATAATAAACAGTTTTCAACATTTAGAGGCTAATTCCATAAATGGTGAATGTAGTGGGTACTGTGCAACAGATGGTTATCGGTTTGTTAAACTGAAACGTGCAATGTGGTTACATCAGTTTTATTGAGTAAATTAGTTAATTTTGGTAAATGTTTTGAGGTCGAATGTCACAAAATGACAAAAACTATTCCTGAAACGTCTGTCCTCTAATCTTTCACTATCACTCGACATAGTTTAAGCCAAACCACTTGTTTGTGTGTGACTTTGACAGGTACGTTTTGCAATGATCAGCACTCACCCACTAAAAAGCTCGATATAGTATCTGTGGTCTTTGGGGCCAGAATGAGAGGAGGATTTTAATAACATCTGCCCATGTAATCAAATGCCTGGCACATGCAGAATTCCAGAGCCACAGGCAGCCAGCCACCGAGGTTGTAGGGTGGGGTTACTAAGTGCATTTGATACAGGCACAGTATGGGTTGAGACTACTCAGGCTCTACGGTACTAGAAGCGGGCAGGTTGTGTTACTATGGGGGGGCCGGGCTGCTGAGGACTCTGGGTGTTGTGGAGGAGAGACGGAGGACTGATGGAGGGGTGGAAGGGGGTCATGCAGCTGTGGGCCCTGCCAGCACATTCGCCCCAATGGAAAAGAACCGTTTATGGCATCCACCCAAGGTCAGCCCTTTGAGGAGAGGAGCTGGGAAGGGTCCAGAGCGGAGGCTGCTTGTTTGTATGCAGTCAGTCGGCAACAATAAAAAAAAAAAAAACTCTCTCCATCAGGAAAAAGACATATTAAGTGTTCTATCATTATACATTGGAACACCACTTTTCTCCTACCCCTACCACTCTTCTCTGTTTATTTTTAATTTGTTCCTCAACCCAGCGTCCAGTTGCGCCCACTTTCTCTCCCCCCCCCCCCCACACTTTACTCCATCCCTCTCATCCTGCTACCTGACTACATTGGCAGCGATACACAAAATGGCGGCGGGGAGCCGAGAGCTGGAAGGCAGAGAGTGGACGCCATTTTCTAACAGATCCAGGCCCCAGCGCTAGACTTCCTACGCCTGGTGGACAATTAAGATTGCACCCTGAGTGATTTCTGTGTGTGTGCACTAAAGATTAGGTTTGCTTTTGTTTTTTCTTTTTTAATCTACTGCACCAACAAGCCAGTGGGACCACTTCAAATGGGATAAAGGCACAATATACAGCCACTATGATTTAATATAATGCAAGCTCATGTTATAATAAGTCTCAGGAAGAGAGAGAAAATAGATGTAGATGGAGAAGCTCATGCCATGCGTACGTAACAAATTAAACTTGCGCAGCTTCTAATGCCAGCCTCTATCTCCTAAAATGAAATGCAAGACAGTACAACAGAATTTCAATACATCATTCAATAATGACATATTCAATTTACAATAGATTATGGTACTTACAATGCTGCTGCGATCGCCAGTCTGTCTGTCCTTGATTTCACTTGTTGGCCAAATTGTTTGTGCCTCTGGCTGAAGTCAAAACCCATCTCACTGCCTGCATGAGGGAGAGCGAGAGAGAGAGAGAGAGAGAGAGAGCGAGAGAGAGAGAGAGACAGAGGAAGACAGACGGAGTCGAAGGGAGAGACAGTTTACAGCAATAGAAAGAGAGAGGAGGAGAAAACAATGGAGAGGAGCAGAAATGGAGAGAGTGATCAGTTGGAGAGCCAGCAGCAGCAGCAGCAGCAGCAGAGGGCTGTAGGGGCTCCTTTCTGTAGCCTGTTTACTAATAAGCTCGCCCCGCGGTCTTGCCTGGCCGAGGAAACTCATTAGTGCAACATGTAACACACCGCACCCTCTCTGCTGGCCTGTGCACCCGCCAACTCTCACTGCCGCATGCTCACCCAACACCAACACACAAGCTCCACCGTGGCCTTGGCCTTGCCCAGTAGCACCCACTCGCTGCATACGTGCATACACTTTGGCATGCTGCATTACTGAAAGCCTGCAGTGTCATGTGCGTGGGCGAGGCGGCGCGTACGTGTGTACTTGTGAGCGTAATAAGCGATCTTCCACACACGCGGCACAGTATGTTCACGTTCACACACACGAGGGCATGTGCAGACCGCGCGGCGTTAATGTACGAGGCAGCTCTTGACATGTGCCCGTGTTATCCTGTGCTCGCGTAGGCGTGTGATGCTTGCGGAGGTGAAATGGGACAAAGGAAAACAGAGGTATTTTGTCATAATTTATGAAATCTCAGATTGCAGAAAAATAAAGCCGGCCGATAGAGATAAAGAGACGCGAGGGTCGTCCTCTGGCAGACCGAGGAGGACACGGCCAATTTAAAGGCCTCCACGCGGCTGCTGAAGGATGATAATTCTGTACAAGGACACTAATTGCAGCCCAGGACACGGCCTTGCCGGGGAAGGGTCCTTTATATATTGTTTCTAACGTTCGTAATTACAGTGCAGTGCCTTGGACCGCCGCCAGCACATGTTTATGGGCTCATGAGTAACCCAACTCCTCCAGCCCATGGAGGGAGATTCATGCCCAAGCTGTGCACTCACTGCACTCTGTGTGTGAGTAAGTGTGTGTGCGTGTGTGTGCTGTGTGTGTATATGTACGTTGATGACTCATGACGCCTGGGTGGGTAAGTGCAGGGGGGATAGTCTACAGTATATTAGAATACCACATGGATAGCTGCAAGTATTGCAAGAAAACACAATATTTACGGTATCATTTTTTAAAGCTGATATTTAAGACTGAAGTGGAGGTAATGACATATCAAAGCACATAGTATATTCACTATAATTTCTCAGGCCAGTGTGTTTGTTTCTAGCACTAAAAGTAGCGAGTGTAATTCATCTCAGCACCGATGAACAGTAAGAGAGTGATGAAGTGGAGGTGAGGCGAGGGAAGGGATTTACAGTATTTTGATAGTCTGAAAGTTGCAGGCGAGGCCTTTCAACACTCCCAACTCTGCCTCCGAGTGGAACACTTTTGCTGATGCTGCAGTTTTTCTCTGAGTAAATTACCTTGGCGACAGCGGAGGCCAAAAAGCTGAGGAAATATATGAGCGGTGGAAAAGAAAAGTTGAGTGGGCGCAGCTCAGCGTTATCTGGAATATCGCTTTGCCTGGCAGGTACATAAAACAAGGCTCTATCCCGACGATACGTGCAGAGACACTCGCACGTGATGCCTCAGACTTGAGTACAGCGAGCGGTCAGAAGCAAAGAAAACGTTGAATGATTCTAAATATTAATCTGGTTGGGTGAAATAAAACGCTCTGGCTATCACACTTCTGACGAATCCCCTTGACGAAGTTATTTAAATGCTCAGCAATCAACAGCAAGACTCTGGTGGTACAGAAGGTGTGTAAGAACATTGTCCTTGGCTAAATACACTCAGGGGAAAAAGAGAAGAAAAAAAAAAAAAACCTTGACCTCAGCCAATGGGCCCATGAGGTAAAGGTGAAAGTTGCACAGGTCTCATTTCAGAACGTCTGGAGGAAAAGTGGGGGAGGTAAAGGGGAGGAAAATCTACATCATCTGTCACCCCCCCTCCCCCTCCCTGTAACTCTCCACCAGTCCAATATTATGTCATTGTGACTGTGCTCACCGTCTCTGTGGAGTTGCTGTGGTTTTGTGGATAAATTACATGTGACACTCCCAGCTGACATCCTGATTAACACGGGGAGAATAAAATGGCCCCCAATCCTCAGTAGTCAATGGACTAATGGCTTCCATGTATGGCGCAGAGAAGCGAGGAAAAGCAGGTTTAGAGACTTTGGTGTGTGTGTGTGTGTGTGTGTGCATAAAGTGTGACGTGTGTGAGTGCATCAGCATACTTGTCTGTAATTACTTTATTTATTGAGCCTTGAACTTTGGGCTTTTGTGCAATCATTTTGGCACTTGCATACACAACACCAACCCCCAAAATGTACATGTGTCTGTGTGTGTGTGTGTGTGTGTGTGTGTGTGTGTGTGTGTGTGTATCGGGGTCTCAGGCCTCTTTGTCCAGCCCCTCTCCTCTCTTTTCAGGCCTGGCCTACTTTCTACTGTACTGTAGTGCTTAATCTGCATGCGTGCGCCACACAGCCTGTAGTGGCCACTGTAGATCCACTCGTCTGGTCTCCCAAGTCCACAGTGCAGGAGGGCAACAGGGAGCCTGGCCAGCCTTTCACCACAGAGACCTGATCTGACTACACTGCCGTTCACCTCGAGGAGGTTTCAACAGCCTTTTCCACTGACGGACCACTGCTAGATAAAAGCCTGAAGCAGATGTTACAATGATCGACACAACCGCTGTAAAATTTAAGCAATTGTCTCACAGTTGTTTTTTTTGTAGTTTTTTGCAGAATGCACTGTGACCTTTTGAAGAGCTAGGCTACCAAACTGTGAAATTTAAATGCAGCTCTAGTTCAACAAGCAGTGACCAGCTTGTGCTAACCTGCAGCATAGTGTTAGCTACTTTGCAGCACCGCTTATAGTGTCAGTAAGAATACTGGACCCAAATCGAAGTCCTCATATCAATACCCTAATGTAGACATATTGTCTACCTGTTTTCCACGCCCTTCATTTTATTAATGAATACACTATATAGTATATAAAGCAAAGTAATAAAGTACATATTTACTTGAACAATTGGAGAGTTCCACAATAAATGTATACATTTCTGGCCTAGCGGTTTATGTAGAATTAATTTATATATAATGTATATGAAATAAAAATATCCTTTAAAAATATCATTTAGTTAACAATGAATACATACTGTATCATTGCTGATTAAATATTTAAAAAACAAAATGCCAATGAATTGGTACTGTATGTCAATCAAATCCCGAACCCTGACAGTCATCCAGAGAGCTCAGGCATACAGTGTAACTTTCACTATGCTGGGCTTCTCGGCTTCATTGTACTAAAGACTGCACACTGAAACCGTTTTAGAGGGAGAAATAAAAGTGGCTTCATTATAATATCAGAAAAAATATATTTACAGTGAGTGCTCACACTCACTTGGCCCCCATTCATCACTCCAATCTGGATTTCATATTAGCCAGGAGGAAATTGGATGAGATTCACAACATCACAGCAAGCTCATAAATGAAACAAAAATCACATAATCTTAAATACCAATTTACCCACTTAACAAATGAAGCAGTGTATTGGTGGCTTGGTGCTGTGTTGTACTGGTGAGTGACTCATTTCCACTGTGTGTTGCACTTGTAAGAATACACTGAGCACTGGCACATGACCTTAACCACATACTCAACACTTCAAAAGTATCTGGCAGAAATACTGGAGTCATAATGTAGCCTTTACATGACCATTAAAACCTGCGACGGGAAACATCTCATTCAAAAAGTTATCTAGAGATCAAAACCATCTTTTCTGTTAATGCCACGAAATTAGATAACTGGAGTAAAGATGCCTTCACATACTTTGTCCTATCCTAGTGTAAGGGCATGAACTAAATACTAAGAAGTGTAGTTTTAAATGAATAAATACATACAAAAAAAATCCCGATGACCCTTTAGAAGCCGAAAGAATAATAATGAGACATCTATTTGTGTTTTCTATCAAAGAGGGAAAAAAACAGGCAATATTGCAATAACCTCAATATTATAAAAAATAATCTATGGCAATTTATAAAAATCACGAGTAAGTGATCTAGCAAGAAAGTGGAGGACACACAGGAGCACACACACACACACACACACACACACACACACACACACACACACACACACACACACACACACACACACACACACACACACACACACACACACACACACACACACACACACACACACTGATGCTGTGTATTTGGGAACAGTACAAATATTATGTTTCAGGCTTTCTGGTATTCCGCAATACAAACATATGCTTTTTCTCGGCAATTATTCCCACTTCTGAACTTTATGACAGAACTTTTAAAATTCTTAAAGAAGTAATTCTTTAGAAGAAAAAATAGAGTATATTATTTTGCAACATTTGATATTTTTCTCTCTAAATATGACATAATATTCAACTGTAAAACTCCAATATGTCTAAATGAAATGCAAATAAATAAAAAAAAACAAATCACATAAAAGTTAAACCACAAATGAAAAATA
The DNA here is from genome assembly GCF_050575085.1 of Anarhichas minor. Classification (NCBI taxonomy): domain Eukaryota; kingdom Metazoa; phylum Chordata; class Actinopteri; order Perciformes; family Anarhichadidae; genus Anarhichas; species Anarhichas minor. Next base: position 11,886,448 of record NW_027466457.1, read on the forward strand.
TTCAAAGTTTTTTTTAAAAGCTTGAATTTACACATCCAGTAATAATAATTACTTATAATTCCATCCAATGTTTAATTCATTTTGAGTGTTCTCGTTTTGGCATTTTTCTGTTCATAGCATTAAAAAGTTATGAAGTGCTGTCAGTTTGAATTTCTTTGATCTTTACAAAAAAACATTTACTACTAAGCAGTAACTAATATATTCATGAATAAAATACTTTAAAAAATACAATTTATAAAAAAAAATCCAGAATCCTATTCATTCAGGTTCAAGGCTACAGTCAAGTTCAAGTTTGCGGACGTGTTGTTCGAGCTGTTTTCTGTGGTTTCCTTTAGCGCTGCTCTTCCAGAATATTAATGACAGGCTGGTACTTGTGTATTTAAAATATATATATATAAAATGATGCAATCTTGACCGTTTTACAGGTTTACTAGTATTAACACATCAAACACAACATTTCATCAAGCCTAAGAACACACACTGAAAGGGCAACAACTGACAAGAACTTAAAATATGCTCACAATTGTTAAAAAGTATGAATATCTGACATTCTGCACAAAGAAAATTATCAAATAAGCCACGAATGTATGTGTGATTGTGTACTTATATTTGCATGTGCGTGCGTGTGTGTGTGTGTCCCATTATTGACTTTGCTGTATTTGCTACATGTTGCTGCAGTAAAGCTGAAGTTGTGGGCCTCATTGTGGGCTGTACCAGACTGTTGGGATTGGTCAGGTATACTTTTACAGAGAGCGAAAATACTGCAAACCCTCACCACCCTGCCATCTGCCTCTCAACATGCACCCTTCCCCTGGACTCCTGCCATCCATTCTCCAAAAAGGCCTGAGGGGTGGAGTAGTGTGATACTCTGCCAGCCAAAACCATGTGTCCACTGCTGGTTAAGCAGAGCTTATATCCATATGAATGAACAGAATCACCTATGTATGGAAAAGCTGACCCTGAATTGTAAATCACCTGAAAGCTTAGAGAAATATCGGGTTGGCTTTGCCCTTCAAAAAGTCCCATTTTCTATAAACCCTGATAAGCAGATGGACATCTGAGCAGACATTAGAAAACCAAAGCACTTTAAATCTGCTAATTTATGGTATTGAGATATTCGACAAACAGTGATTACTATGTATTTAAATACTACAAATTAAATGTTATTAATAGACCCGGGGATTGTACATTTCCATAAGTCTCATATACCGATACAACTTGAATTTTCCATTAATTTGATGAAGTTAACTAGCAAGTATTTGACAAAGAGCCAAAGGAGCCACAGTCGATTAAACGTTTTGTCCAAAGTAACTTATCTTAAGTCAAGTTTTACAATCGTTTTGTGGAATTGTTTTACGACCGCATACACAGTTTCTTCCTTCAAACGAAAAATGTTTTCATATGTTCAAATAAATATAATTACAAAGGCATTTTGAGAGTCTTTGTGTACACTTGCCACAAAATGTTGCTGTGCAAAGCATAAATTCCTGTGTTCAAAGAAGCAAGATATAGATCCACAAAACAAACAAAAAAGAATCAGGAAATTATGCATTATTTTCCTATACAAATGTCTGTATTGGCAAATACATTGCAAATGGCAAAGCGATGGACTATTTTTTGATGTATTCTTCATTCTGTCTTCTTAAACTAAACAGAACTCTGATAAATACAACCTGCAAAACTTCAAATTCAAAGAAATGCAGTGTTCTTGTTGAAATTTAGCCGACAGTCAAGCTTTTGAGAACATTAAACCTTTTGAAACTTTTCTTTTTCTTTTCATACACTACAAACTAAGCCCGGACCACATCACTCATATGAAATCCCTCCAACACCGTGGCCTTCCGCTCATCTACTGATTACCACAAAGTAGGATTATCCAGGCGGCAATCAAAGTGCTATTAAGGAGCTATGTTTTTGCATTACTAAATTACAACTAGGATTCAGTGAAGGCTGGGAAAAGTCACAGAAAAGCATTCTCAAAGTTAACGGCATAGCTCTGTCTCTCTATTGTATATGTTCCGAAACTACACGAATGAGTAGGGTTTTACATTCAGACGTATAAATGCGCACTGAATAAAAAGAAACTTTGTGTACAAATGTTTATTTGTACCGGGTGCCTGTTAAACATTGAAAGCCTAAGATGTAAAAACAGGAATAGAAGTTTCTATTGAAACCATGCGAGCATACAAATATTAAAACAGATATTACTCACCAATTTTGAAAGCAAAGGTGGTAAATGTCCGGTCGGGATGGGAGATACGGCAGCTCTTCCCGCTTTCATCCGCATCTCTGTCAAGAAGAGGAGAAAGCCATAAGCTCCCCGTTTGGTGGTCCTTGCAACACCCACTCATTTCCCCTCAGACTGTCCCCTTCACAGCCGTGCCTCGGCCCCAAACTCCAGCTTTGAGCCCCAGCCTGAATCTCAGCTCCAGCCTCAATCTCTCTTCCAGCCACAGTCTGAGCCCCCAAGCTCAGGGCTGCACGGCTCGCCTGCCTCTGGCGGGGTCCGGGCCTGGTGAGGCCCGAAACAATAGGAGGCCATGAGGCTGTCTGCAAGGCTCCAGCTAAGCCGGTCCGCTAGTTAACAAGTCTTTGAATGAGGAATGTTAGCAAACAGACAAACAGCATGTCTGATGCATGCAAATAGCACAACCAGTTCAGTCACAGCCTTGGCTGGGCACATGAATAATTCAGCAGTCTATATGCTGCTCTCCCACATTACTCCCTCCGTCTACCCGAATGAAATGCATTCACTAGAATAAGTGTGGCAAAGTATTCAAACTTCTGCTTTACCTGCAGCCTTGGTCGCAAAAATCTGTTTTAATGCTTCATACAAACATGCAATCATAGCGCAAAGTGGCCGTGTAGAGACACGACACGCGGAGCTACTTCTGATATTTCGATGCAACAATTAGAAATTTTGCAGTTACTACATTTTTTTTCTGTTATTGCCTTTTAGTAATGTCTTTTGTTTGCAGCTGGCACCTGTCCCAGAAAGAGCTCCGGCTCAGCACACCACTCATTCTCCTGTGGAGAGAGCGAGTCGGTGTGAAAGAGAGAGAACAAGGGGGAACGAGAGACAGACACAGGAACAGAGAGAGGACATGGGAAGGAAATAGTGGGAGAGACCGAGAGTAAAGACGAAGGAGGTACATCAAGCCAGTTGCTGAAGAAGGTCTTTAAAACACTGATGGGTTTCTCACTCGGATACTGGTTACAATATGCTCGTCATCCATAGTGGTCATCCAGACCACGAGCCCACCCCACGAAGGTTACCCGTCGGAAATGGCGCCCCGACACTCCAGATGGAACAAGGCCCATCACATGGCGAAAAACACCACCTTGACGAATTCCCATCCAGAAAGAGGGAAACTAAATAAATACTACTAGAAACCCATCGGCAGAGACAAAAATAGGAAGACGCGGAACATTTCTAGAGAACAAAACACAAAAGAACGGAAGAATCGGCGCCCAAATCCAAAGTGATGCAAAAAAACAATGCGCCAAAAGTGAGAAAAGGCAACTAAAAAGCAACTTGTTGCCAGGTTTTGCAGAGCTGCTGTGCAGCTAGTTGGAGGCAGAGGGTTAAAATCCAGCTAGTAGTGAGTGAAAAAAAAAGCTCCGTCTATGGAAGGGCGGGCTGTGGGGAGGCCCTGACTGTAGAAATAGCAGTAGACTTTCTTTTTTTTTTTTTTCTCGCAGAGCTTAAGTCTCCCCCTCGCGTGTGGCTGGAGCAGAAAGAGGGGAGCGAGCGGAACAGAGAGAGAAAAAGAAGAGAGAGAGAGAGAGAGAGAGAGAGAGAGAGAGAGAGAGGAAGAGAGGAGGAGACAGCGAGCGCACAGTGAAGGGGAGAAATGCCCCGCTGATGATGAAATAGGAGGTGCGGCGGAGCGCGCGAACCAGTCACTTTTACATCACATGTCCAACGCGGCAAGGAACTGTATTTGCACCGGAGACGGGGGAGAAGGAGGGAATAAGGGAGGGGGGCATAAGATGGGTGGGAGACAGAGACACAGAAGGAGAGAGAGACAGAGAGAGTGTGGGAGGGTGGAAAGCACGAAATGTGGGAGGGGTGGAGGAGGAAGAATGACACAGAAATACACTCCTCCAGCACTGCGCAGACGCAGTGCACACACTTGCACGCCATACTGGGATACACTATACAGTACCTCATATCAACTGGTGAAAAGAAAAACGAGGAAAGAGTGAATACACAGTCGTTCAGAATGGACTTCCCCCGCTGAAGGATCCTTGAAATATGCAGCACTTTTGAGAGCTGGTTAAATTATTAAGCTCATCTCATACTGTGGTGGGGCTCTTCTCGCTGGAGCAGTCTTGGGTGTGCACACACACACACTCTCTCTCTCTCTCCGAGTGCATTAACTCTTTAGCATGCCACAATGACTGGCGTGAAAGCACAGAATAGACCAGACGCACGCGCGCACACACACACGCACGCACGCACGCACACGCACACACACACACAGGAAAAAAAGATAAGCTTCTGCAGTGTTTATTTCAGTAACGTGGCAAAGAACGCAGGGCTAGGACCCTCCTCCTTGCCCCGGCTCTGTCACAAAGCGAGCTGAGCGCTGCAGCTGAACCCTCGCAGCTATTTTGGCACAAAGTCAAAAGGCTGATAAGCATTTTTGGGTGAGACTTCGCTGCTTTTCCTCGAGGAAAAACAGCTGCCACTTTCCCGGTAAAATGCATTCAACAGTTCGGAGAACATTTCAAGAACCCCCCCCCCCCCCCCAAGAGATGCTAATTTGTCTTGTTTAAAATAGAGGAGGGGTAAAACAGAAAATTAAATGGTCTAAACAATCAGTCCGAACTGAATCCACGCACTGATTTACATGAGGAGAAAGCCAGAGAGTTAACCAGAGGGAGAGACCTAAACAGCATGGCCGTTTCCACCATCTTAGATTGTATTGATTATTCTTTGCTGGAACGTCTGTCTCTCTCACACACAGGCTAGCTCTCTTTCTGTCCCTCCCTCCCTCACTTTTTCTGCCTCTGTTCTGCCACCTTCTCTACTCGCCGATCATCATTTGGCTTTTTCCATTCGTGGAAGATTACTGTAACACTATTGTACAACAACTTCCTGCCTCTTTTGGCTCTGGTTCTAAAAAAAAACTGCAAAAAGCAGAGCTCGTGGCTCCAACTTTTCCCCCCCCTCGGCCTTGAACTACAGGAGCTCTATAAGGAAAGAAAAGGAGGAAGGAGATATGTAAAGTCGGTTACTGAGGAACCTTTTTGATTGCATTTCTGCTTTATAAACTGCTGTGATTTAAAGAGGGGACTGCATGCCTAGCAGAGACAATGAGAGACAAAAAGGTGGGGGTTAAACGTTTCTTACTTTTACTCTGTGACTACTTTCTGTTGGTTTTTTCGAGGGCACTGCAATATTAGCGGGACTCGAGCTCGCGCAGGTTTGCCTAACATGGCTGCTCCAGCTTCAGGCTGCACAGTTTGTGAGGGCTGCTTTCATAGCACGGCCACCACCCCGTTATACTCGCCGGCTCTCTTCCTCTACTACAGCAGCACAGAGACGGGATTCTCCACAAAAACTGTTCTCCATTCTGCACGTCTCTTTGCTCCGCAGGTTTAAAAAACAAAACAACAGGTGGCTAAACACAGACGATGTGCAGACAGAAACTGCTAGAACTATTTACGCTAACTTGGTGCAGAAAAGGCTGGAGTGCAACTCATTTGTTCTCCATTCTCTTTCCCCTCAATTCAGGCATCGACATTGGCATGAGCTATAGAATCCTATTAGAAGGAGTGCAGCTGCACGTCACATCTCGCCATGCATTTTAACCAATTGAGAAAAACCAATGACTTCATTGTGGCTTCAATGTATCACATGGATACACTAGAAGTCTGAGCATTAAAAAGGTAGCTGTTCTAGAGAGGCACACTGTGTGCATTTATGCTTAGTGTGCAACACTGCACTTTGCGTGGCATAAAGTTCATTCGAGGATACAGATTTGGGTAGCTGCCAGCTCTCACCACATTGCTTCTCGACATTTTAAACCATTAACGCAGTCATAACTTACAATATTTTGGCAACTAAGAAAGACTTTATTTTGTTTTAAAAGAACAGTTTCTGACGAAATGCATTGCTACTCTTTTAACTAGTGCTAATATTTTTGGGGGATTAAATTATCAAATATATATATTTATAAATGATCATTACTTCTTAGAATCTTAACAATGACATGACATTCAAACTGCTCTTTGATGAACACACTTTTATGTCGAGAGAAGCAACAGCTTTTGTCCACGGCTGCAAAATCTGTGAGATACAGAATCAGTCAATCTGGAGAATTGATGATACGATGTGAAGCCAAATGGCAGAGGGCACCATGTTATGGACTCTATAACATAGTCCATAACATAGAGACCATGTTATGGACTCTATAATTATTTATGAAAAAAAAAGCTCTCGAAACTGCAAGTCTTTTTGTCGATTTTGTAAGAAGCACCAGGTGACTATTGAAGTTAGTAATATTGAAATGTCTAAGCTTTGTATCTCATAAAAAGCCCAACAAAAAGCATATTAAGATTATTACACAGTGGGATAAATATTAATAAAATGGTTGAAAGACATACATTAAAACAGCAAAATAAATGTTCCGACTTCTTTAAAAATTAAAATGATCACATGGGTATCCGGGCCTTGACTGGACTTTCAGTCTCACACTGATTAAACCTCGTATAGTACACAATGAGTGCTGTGGGCTGCACATATTTAAGTTAGTCATGAGCAAACACTCTATTACAGAAAGTTCAGATAAGGGCACAGGGACATTATAAAGACACTGTTTTGTCTACAGCTTTCTCTCTTTACGGGTACAGGAAACAGTGAGGAAAGCTGGAGGAACAATAAGGGGAAGGGGATCAAACAACATTTGCAATTAGTCATTTGCAAACATCAAAGAGGCATTAGGAGGTTGGGGAGGGTGAGAGAGGGGTGACTCTGTGCTTGCTCAGCAACCACCACTACATCCACATATACTCGACATGATGTGCGGCACATAAAAACACATGTATATTCTAATGGACTCATTTAAGGGGCTAACCACAAAAGTATCACTACGCTATGGAGGGAGGGCTTCATACTCTCCAGGAGCAGAGTCTATGAGGTGGTCTTGCTTAAGCCCCGCACGTGTCTAAACAACTTCTCTATTACACCCGAGACCTTTGAGGGCACTCCCCATCGAGCGGGGAACAAAGGCCATGACCCCTAGGTCAAAAGCGTTACACGGGAGGCCAAGCGGGCCCATTGAATGCTGCACTGCTGTTTGCTTTAAGAAGGTAAAGATTACTAACACATTAACTAATGCCGATTAGGGGGTTATCCCTCATGGGACAGAGGTCCCAGGGCAGCACATCTCGTCTTATTAACACAGCCTCAACTTTGACCCCACCAGTCACCTCAGGCAGCCAACTGTGACCACCACTTTCTGCTCTCTGTTTGACACACACACACACACACACACACACACGGACTACAAATAAAGAGTATCACAGCAAGGTGCAGCACAGCTTGAAAAAAGAATTGTTGTCTGGACAAGCATGAATAAATGATAATATACTATCACTGCACAGTGTCTGCACTCCTGTTCATTAAACAGTTGACTTGCATTAGCAGGTTGTGCTTCATCTTACATTTTCGGAGTAATGTTTCCAATAAGTAGAAGTATGTAATTGATCCTAAAAATGATCGATTAAAAAATAAAATAAAAAATGATTTCAAGGCCTCGGATTTTCAAGCACATGTTCTACCGAAGTTCATAAAATGGGAGCACATGCAGTAAAGTTTTCATCACAAAATGGTGGACGCAAGACATGCGCAGTATTGATGTTCCAGGATCATATGATGAAAAGCAAGAAAGGGACAACTTCTGCGAAAAACTCACCGTGGCGTGCGATTCAAACATTACTTCTGCATCAGAAGAGACGTACAAGTAGAAGGACGAGCTGAGCTTATTTAACCCCACCTTCCCATAAAGAGCTAGCCAATAATACCTTATAATGACACATAATTCACCATCTTCAAAATGACTGCTTGTGATCAGATCATTTGCGATGGTCTTTCTTAAATTAAAATAGCATGTGCATATTAATTTAATAGATTCAAAGAATATCAGCATTGGTGTATTTGAATTGCACATTCTCATGTAAACCTTGTAAACATTATATTACAATTGAGCACCTATTTGATACGCAATTTAATAGTTGAATTTATTCTGGATAATTGAAAAGAGAACATCTGTGTAATAATAAATGAGTACATTTAATTTATCTAAGAAAATAAATATTAATTTTGAATTTGCTTTTGGGTTAAAAAGCTGATGACAACAAACTGCTGCCTGTGTAGGTGCTGCTTTCATACGAAATAAAAAGAAACAGATTAGAGTCAATGCTTGATGGAAATATATAAGATGTATATAATGGGGAAAGAATTTCAGTTGAATTATTATCTATCTATCTTTTTTATGGTAGCTTTATTGTAAGGTGTAAGAGGGCATTTATTATCAAAAAACAAATGTTAAGTAAACCGATTTGTTTTGCCAAATATTCATTAATGTATCAACTCTATCCACCTATTTCTTACCATTTTAATTAATTTTGTTTCTGCAAAAAATAATTAACTTTAGCACAAATACAACACATACACATATGATCTCCCTGAATAATTTAGTCTAATAAAAGGTACAATTTTTGGTTCCTGGGCAGAGATAATCTTTTGAACTTAATAGGAATTGTGGAAATTTGTGCCTCACAAAAGGGTGTTTCGGCTTTATTAACTTTCCAAAGTTTGATGTTATTTAAAGGAAACAGATTTCAGCCAGAGAAAACTATATAAAGAGGTGTTCAATTTCGAATTAATGAAATCTAATAATTCAAGGCAAAGTATTTTTCCCCACTGAAGGAATATATCAGACTTGGTGGCACTTTTTAAAACATGGCATATTTGAAAATCACTTGCTTGCTTGTAAATGCATGAATTGTTGCGCCTCTGCCTGCTCTCGACTTCGACTGAAATATTAAAAAAGTGCCCTTCTGTACTCTTCAAGCACAAAGCCAAGCATTGATTGATTGATTTTGTTGCTAATCTCCTGCTTTCATTTTTAACAAATCAAAAACACAAAATCAGGAAACATCTAAAGTTGGTTGAGCTGTCTTTTACATCATTTAAAAGACATTTTCTAGCGAATCTACATTGTTAGAAAGGTACACTGCACTTATTCATTTTGATAAGAAATACACACGAATTAGCAGGAATGAACTCACCTTGCTGTTTCTCACAGAACTCGGAAAGAAGAAGAGGATGAAGAGAGGCAGAGAGAAAAAGAGAAAGGGAGAGTTTCTCCCCTGGGAAGAAGCTGGAAATTATGGACCTATTCGATATCAGACCTCAGAGTGGATAACCTATCCAAAGAGGGACGCGCCCTAACTGCAACTAACTACTTCTGGCCGCCCTTCAACAGTCAAACATATTGTCCTGGATCAGGGCAGCATCGAACTACAGGGCAATTTAGGCAATAAGTCGACATCAAATAGTATCAATAATGGTAATAAAATGTTAATACCGCATAACTATGCATTAAAAGTAAATTAATGACATATATATATATATATATATATTTATTAAGCTGTAAACTATGATACCTACAACTTTGCTCATCAAACTTTAAATATGATAAAACTAAAAAGGCAGATTTCCTTTAGCCAAAAATGGGGATAATCCTGACAGGAAGTACAGATATTTGAATTATTAATATATATAAGATTATGCTATCATCGGGCTATTACATACATATTTACACTTACTTTTTTCATCCTGTAATGTTAGAAGACCAAATTTAAACCCTGATAAAATATGGTATACTGACTTAACCTAACTGTCAAGGTCTAAAGATCAGGCCTTTCAGTTGCCAAATTATATTATAACAAAAGTAAACTAAAATTAACATGTGAGATTAGATTCATTTCGATATTGCAATATAAGATATTCTTTATATTAATCAATCACTCGACTAATGTAAATTATACAGTTTATCAAAATTATAATTTCAGCAGCAACAATAATGAATATAAAGTGGTGTTGGCCAAACTGTAAAAACATTGATCTAAGGCATTACGTTAACTACGCGGGGAAAACTCAATGAACCGCATTAATACAAAATTCTCCTTTTCTGTCCACTTGACCAGCCTGTGCCGGGCTTCTAAATACCTGAACTCTCCCTTTTTACAGTTCCGGCTAATACCCACTTTAAACAGCCTTGGCCATTTTGTTTTATTCTTCCTCAATACTAAGCCAGCAGTGCACAGGCCTGGCATTTTAGGAGCCATGTCACAATGCCCGTGTCTGCGCTGCAGGGCTGCAAGGAGTCCAACAGCCAAGGCATACGCACTCAGCGGTTCACTGCCTCGACAAACACTGTATGCGCACTGTTTTGTTATCTTACACACTCTCTGCAGCATCCTTGCTCTACTGAGAAAAGCAAAACATGCACCTAATGTGCTTTATCCATTCCATAAACATGCTCTCCTCCATGTGCCGTGTGCAACACAGAGCCACTCAGCCTTCAGCCCCTGAATCACTCTCTCTCTCTTCTGATTAGCACAGCAAAGTTAGCTCGGTCACAAAATAGATATTCTCAAATTCAGCAATGCCATTAAACAAGCTAGATAACTGCTTCTCATCTTCTGCACAATAAAAAAGAAACCCTTGTGGCGTCCTTTTAAAGGCAACACAGTACTGCTATTGATATGGAAATGATGAAATTGAAATTGGAAGCAACAGTGCGTGTACATTGCATATGTTTTCGATATCAATATATTTATTACTTCTGTCTTTTGTTTTGTGTGTGTATGTAAAGCAATGGTCATTTTAAGGACATAAAGACACATTACTGTAAATGTGACGGTTGTTACCTCCGTTTGGAGATAATAACTGGCCAGTGTCTTTAAAAGGAGCTGTATTTAACATTCTCAACATTAGTATAGCAGCAAACAACTAAAGATATAGTGGAGTAATGTCTACCTGAGCAGAGAGTAAAGTTGCTTCCTTTTTGTATGTGTTGTTATCTAAGTTTCTCCTTGCTTTGTTGACACAGCCATGTTAGTGCGAGTGAGCGTGCCCAACAGGGTAGCTCACTGCCGCCACTCTGCACTGCTCTCACACAGCGGTTACAGCTAATAACGCCGTCCAGACCGTAAGCCACGTCACACAAGCGCAGCAAACCACCCTCCGGTTCCCCCACAGGTAAACACCGTTTACTTTCCCCGTTGTTTACACGGTTAGCGCTGGAAGCATCGTGAGCCGGCGGCTCGCCGGCGCCATGTTGAGAGCCTTTAAGAGGCAATCAAAATGCTCCAAATTTCGTATCTTGCACTTTAAAGTGATTTAGTTTATAAAACAAATGAGTCTATAGATACTGTATACTAACATAGAGGAGTTTGGTCATCTGAGGACATGCACATTCTGCAAAGGGTTTGTTTCTATGAATCTAATCTGAAGCGTACAAAGGTTTCCTTTTATGTATTCCTGTGTGTTTAGAACTGGTCTGTGTGCTTTATGTTTTTTCTCTACAGTACAGCTGTTTGCTTCCACAGGTTATACTAGAAAATGATTGTGCAGTTAAAATGTTTTAAGGTCTCTGTTCTTTATCATATGGAAATGTGAAATAACGTTTCGTCCGTTCTTCATTTAAGGTTATTTGAGTTACATTTTATGTGAAGTGTGATCAAAAATAATGTTGTTAATGATGCTATTGTCTTTATTATCTTTATAATCATTATTTCACATAACTTGTTAGTGGTAGCAAGCTGCCTTGTTCCTCATGATTCTGGCTACATAAACTTTATTGGTGCTAAATTCCCGCTTTCTTTCTTCTTCACTGTCCCAGTGTGAAAATGGTATGCACTACATACTCTAAACCACGATTGGGCCGCGAGCGCCACCTAGAGGGCCGCAAAAAACGTTCAGTTTTGCACCTGTGGGCCGCGGGACCGCATAGGTTATCAATTGAAGACTGTGTGCGCAAGTACAATCCTGACTTTCTTAAGTACGGCTTTGTGAACGGAGGCAACGAGGCAGAGCCGAGGGCTCAGTGTGTGGAATGTGGGCTAATGCTATCAAACGAAGCACTGAAGCCTTCAAAAATAAAGCGACACCTAGCGACGAAACATCCAACGCTCGTGGGAAAGCCTGTTGGGCTTCTTGTTGTGTATGCAGGTTTACATACACATGATAAATGAATGTCTTTGTGATCATCACATTGTATCATCTCATTTATTTGACAAGGGTTTTGCCTGTTCAACTCCGCGAGGACGCCGGCGTCCTCGATCCCCTCCCCTCCCCTTCCGTTCCTACGGCTTGCTTGCGCAAACTACGTCACAAAACATGGCCGTGTTTGGTATCCCAGCATGCCCAAAATCCTCATCTTTGCTAATAAATCATCGATTTTCTTTAATTGCTTATGGATTTTTCACAAAAGGAGCCCAAACACACACTGTCCAAAGTCGCCATAACCGCTGCAAGTCGGATCTTGCAGCATTACGACGGAAAAAGACATTACAGACCCGACAATGTGCTAGCGGATGTTACCATGGAGCTAGTAGCTTCAGAAAACGCTAGTACTTATAGTACAAACCTTAACTTCTCTTTACATAAGCCGTCAACCAATGTATAACCTTTGCGTAACTAAGCTACCCGCATACTCGATCGTGCGCTCGGTCGCAGCAAGTCCGCTACTCACACACCACATCTTCGACCATATATACATAGATTTTGCAATTTGCAAAGGCTAAAAATAAAACGAAAATAATATAATATCAAAATATAAAGAGAGAAACACCTTTAGTGTGTCAGAATATCATTTGGTTACCATGTGTCCATTTGGGTCTCCAAATATCCTTTTAGAGCTCCGCCTGGATCTCTTCATGGAAGAAACACTGTAGAATCGTCATACTTTGTCCAATCTTCTTCAAATTTGAGGCAGTTGTTCACTGATAGTGTAGTTACAGCCCTATACTGTCATTTACCCGTACAGATACAGCCACAGGCAGTTATTTATACTGAAATATACTTTTTTATTTTATGCGGACAAAAACCTTCAATTTTTACTGACTCCAAAGGCCCACTGCTCTGTTTCTGTATGACCTACAGGTTCTCTGACACTTTTGATGCATATAGTCCGAGTGGTTCAGAAGCTACAGCCATTTTAATTTGGGTATGTCATTTTAGGCGGTTTTGCTCCAAAATAGGGGTGGAGTTGAACAGGTAACAATATAGTTATTGAATACAAATCAAACCAAGAGTGAGATCAATTTGTTAAACTAATAGTGTTAATATTTGAATGGGCCCCAGGACACTTTGTACTTGAAAAGTTGGGCCCCGAGTTCAAAAAGGTTAAGAACCACTGCTCTAAACTGTGCTGACTAGATGGTGCATGACAATTCTCTTGTGTGCCCGTCATCGTCACAGTAAAGGTGTGGACAGCACACGAGAGGCCGTAATATGACAGCCACTGACCTCTCACACCAGCTTAGAGAGGCAGAGGGTCATGCAGAGGACATGGCGGTGGCGGGAGAAGTCAATCTTATCCTTCCGTTCCGCCACAGGCCTGTGTGCAGCGACAGCAAGATGAGCAACAGGGCTTTCCAAAATCCACACTCGTTTGGCTGGGAGCAAGGCATCAGGGCCGTGTGTGTTTCAAAAGGAAACGCTGAGGAAAGCGTTTTTTTGTGACAGCAACACCGTGCACTTGACAGTGTGTGTTAGCCGGCCCTCTGTCTTTGCTACGTCCCCACCCTTGCTCAATATCCCTCAACGCCAATATCTGTCATCTTCAGTCGCCAAAGTGGCATGCAGCCCGTTTGTCTCACAACGGTGGAGTATTCCACCTTGATATGGTTCACATGCGTTTAAGTACATTTCCTCGTCATTATCTCTCCACATTACGAGTACCTCCAGCTCTGCTAAGCAGTGTAGGGCCGAGAGGTTAAAAGGCAGGAGGCACCGAAATGAGAAGGAGAGAAAAGCATCAGCTCTCGGGAGGTGGAGGGGCGGGGGGGGCGATAACCTGGCACAGAACCAAGCACTAATGCCCCTTAAATGTCAGAGACTGCAGCACAAAGGAAGGCAGACAGCAAGAACGAGAGCACATTCATATTTCAGTACGGCAGATGCTATAATGCGTCGATGCCTCACACTGAGTGCACACAAGGACAACAAGAGAGAGGAAAAAAAGACATCGGCCATGAAAAAGGGGGGAAAAGGGGACTTTGCAGCAGTGATGGAAGCAGCCCCATCTGAGGGTTGTCTCTATTCGACAAAGTTGAGAGTGGATCTGTCTTACTCACCCGCTCTCTCTCTCTCTCTCTCTCTCTCCACAGACGAAAATCTAGCGTGGTGGGGGTCGGGGGACGGGGTTGAGTCTGGTGTTGGGGGTGGGGTTGGATTGCTGGAGAGAGTGATCTTTTTTTCCAGAGGGGTGAAAGGCGGACGGTCATGTGTGCAGAGCTCATGACAAAAGGCCCTTTTATGTGCAGCAAATGCAGATAGAGGAGGCTCCTTTGTGCACAGATGGAGATCCCATGCCTGGGTCTGCCTGCGGCAGAGAGGGAAGGGAGGGAGGAGAGGAGAGAAGGGTGTTGGTGAAGGGAAGGGAGGGGAGGAGAGGGAGGGGTGTCTCTGGCACTGAGTGCCATCACTGTGTCTGGTGGGGGGAGGGGGCACGGAAAAGGAGAACCAAGCCATCCTGGTCCTGCCAGGTTCATACATTAGGGAGGGGCCCCAAGGCTCGCTAAGAGGATATGGAAACTGGTAAGCCCATAGCGGGATCACAGAGAGAGCTGCATCTACTGTCTAACAAGTGGACCAGGGTCAGATAGTATTTGCAAATAATCTGTAGTGTTTGTTTCCACCAGCATGGCTTGCCATATATAGTGCCAGAGAGTTTATACGATTACAGGAAATCACGTCAAACTTATCCGATACTAAACTAAGGATGATTGGGTTCGAGAAGCTTAACCTACTTTTTAATGCCAACTATCGCATGCAGGTTAAAACAAACATAAGCATCACTTGATTACCATTGTGCTTTGGACCCGCTAAAAAAAAAAAAGGTCGTGCAGGTATTCCTGGTGTGAATGATCAAGTTGAAAACATGACATAGAATTTCAAGTTCAGCTTCCAATTGATTCCCTCATAGATGACTCTGCCACTGTCTGCTACACTAGTATCTCTACGCTGTTGCTTTGACCGTTGTGCAGTCTCCGTTGCGCCTGTGATCTATCAATCTCGGGATAAGGCTGTCGGCTGAATGTTGAAAGTGTCTCTTCCATGCTGGTGCCACCTCTCCCCTGAGAGACGAGGTGACTCCCACTGACAGCCCGTCTGCTGAGAAGACGTCACATCCTTTAAGCGGCCTCCTCCCACTGACCAGGACATCTTAACACTACAGCTGGAGCACCGAGTCATATGGCCCTCTTCACCAGTGGACAGATGGACAACCCCCCCCCCCCCCCCCAAACACTGACAGTCATGTTAGCCCCAACACATAAGCCTGACGCTGCTGATAAACTCGCACTGAGCTGAGACGAGTTGTAAATATTTAACTGTAGGAAAGTGGAAGTTTTCTTCTTCTTATAGCGATCTGCTTAGGGACGTATTTAGCAACATGCTTGATCGCTAAGAGTTGTTAGCTAGATAGTGAGGTCATTATCTCACTATAGTAAGCCTGCTATAGCAACAAGGTGCTCAAGGTTATCTCATGAGATTATGATGATGATGAGCCACTTCATATATTTAGACAACATAGTGTAAATAAATGAATTCAAACAATAAATCTTACACAGTGCATTTCTTCAAACTGCAACACACTTTACACCGTGCTTTCAGGCATAACACTGTACAGTGCAGTTAGCTTAGCATTGTGGGGAAAATCATAACTTTTAAAGCTACCAACAGCCATACTGAGATATCTTTCCCATGGTTTAGTGTATGCTCAGTGTTTAATATGATGTCAGTAACCACATTTTATTATTCTTGGTTAAAAAAGAAAAGAAAAGAAAAAGTGACTTACAACCAATTAGCATTTCTTCATCTCCCTTCCTCTTCTTGTAGCCCCAGTCCCAAATGTCCCTGCATAATGTACTTATCTTGGCCGTTTAACGTTCAAACAGAGTGATATGTAGAATTTGATTAAACGCATATTGGGTTAACATTGTGACACACACTAGCAAGCAAACCTGGTTGCGCGCTCAACAAGGTAGGCTTAGGCTAATTAAAGTGATTAGGTGTTCTTGTCTGAGTACTGTCTTGGTTTGCCGGCTCTGGCCTAACCCAAACCCGGCCCACCTGCAGTCTGCCTGCCAGGAGGCCAGGAATGAAAGGCTGGCACGTACCCTTCTCTCCTCTATCTGATCCCTTGTTGCTACCCGAGACGCCAACAAAGGTATTCTGCCCACTAATCAACAGACAGGGCGAGGGAGAGAAATATGGAGGCATGCAACAGGGATTAAAGTCACAATAGTATAAAGTATTAGGAGTATCTAATATCAAATTACATCCTTTTAAGCCAACTCAGTGCTGAGAATAAAACTGTCTCCTCCATTTAATAGTCATCTCATTACTTAAATGCATTTACTGTGAAATTTAAGTGAAATCCAAATATGATGACATCTTCTCCTTAATACATTTGATCAGACTATTTGTTACAGAAAGCAGTATATGGTGACACTGGGGACATTTTGAGAAAAAAAGTCATAGACTGGTTGAAACAGACAAAGACGAGAGGATGATGAAGACGAAAGACGAAGACGAAAACTCTGTTTGGCATGTTGGATATCCGCTTGTCTCAGTTGATGTGTAAAATCTTTGAGACTGGAACAAATGCAAATAGTGCTGACTTGCTCGCACAGAAAAAAATAAATCCTGAAGGCTTTTCAAATGAACTCACTCTCACAATGGTGAGGGGAGCCCAGAGCAGGGTGAATATACGGTCTGGGCTCTGAATGGAACAATGTGTGAGAGCCAAACAGGGAGCTGTGAAGTGAAGGCTCAGGACCCTCCAGGCTGCCTGCCTCTGTTGAGCTGAGCCTCGGCTGCCTCCAGAGCCCATGCTGACCACCACCCCTACGGTGCTGTGCTCAGCAATGCCTGGCTAACACGCCACTACAGGTCTGAGCTCAAAACAAAATTCAAAATGGAAATCCTAATAACAAAACACAATTACTAATAATTTTAACATTAAAAAAACTACGGTGGACATAATCTAGTAAATGTAGTGTAAATGTAAATGGGGTGTTTAAAGCCATAGTGAGCTATTAATGTAAAACAAGGCAGCACTCAAGAAGAACAAGTGTTCTTTGCCTTTCTCTGCTGGATTAGTTAAGATTAAAAATGAACTTTCTGACATTAAATAAGTCACTGTGAACTGTATCAAGGCCAGTTTGTCCACTGTAAAGCAGGTCTTTACCGGTTTGGTTGCCACCTTCTTCTGGTTACACAGCAAATCTGACAGTTAAGAGGTTAAAGGTTGGATTCCTGCAACAGTGAATGTCAATCACCACCCATGCAACCTGTTGCCCTTGAGCAAGCCACTGGAGCACCTTTCTGCTTACGCATTCCTAGAAATATAGGCTACAAGTGAAAACAGAGAATTCGAATGCATCAAAGCGTCTTTTAGATAGCACATACAATTCAAGTCACATGGATTGATTCCTTTCCTCATTTCATCCATATACATTGCACCTGTCACCAACTGAGTTTTCGTCTCTTTTTTTTTTAGTCCGAGGTATTTTTTAGCTTCAGTATAACACAATAAAAGGTTTAATCACGTAATCTTGAAAATAATTATATCTCCAACAACACTACTGGGATATTAGCGAGCATTCGTGTTATTTCAAAACTTAAGTTACAAATTATTTTGTCTCTTTTGAATATTAATGCTACAGCATATTTACATGTTTAAACATTTTAAACGGAATTGGATACTGCAAAAGGGAGACATTTAAATAAATCACCAACTTTAAAAAATAATCGAAATCATTATAACTGTAGCGGCAAAAAAGAGATCCGATTGGTTACAGTACGTTTAAACAGCACTTTACTGTACAGCCCAAGCATGCCCATGACTGAGGAATGTTTTGGTAATATCTCTTTAAGAGAAGGCTGCGCCTACAGCTGGGAGAGCTCTCTGCTTTGCTGCTCCTCTGATTTCTACTTTCAAACTTCATTTTCAGCCCTTGCAAAGATTTTCAGAGCCGCTCTCTGGACGTTGGCAGGCAATTTCCCCAGCAGCCAAACTTCCCAGCATGCCTTGTGGCGGGGCTGGATCTGCTCACAAAGTTAACTGTGAAGTTGCTCCGCTCGACATGAGATACAGTAGAGACCCTGCTTCACTCGTACCCGCGCAGGATGACATGAGAAACTTACTGTCAGAAGAGTTTTTACATGCACACTGTATTTACAGTTCTTTACTTTGCACGGCCTTTCATTATATCAATATTGAAAATGCCTTCAAGAATCTATTAAAACTTTAAAGCTTATAATTTAAAAGCTGCGGTTGAACCCCCCCCCCCCCACACACCCTAAGATCCAAACAGTGGTTATAAACTGACATATAATGTCTTCTTTCATCATCTCTCCAAATATTTGATTTAAACCACTGGAATTAAAAGACATGTCTTCAATCACACAGTATGTTTTCTGTAACAGCTGCATCATCAAAGCAACTTAATAGCCCAAAATTGGACCTATTTTCAAAGATGCACGACTAAATTGTATTTAATCCTGTATTTAAACACCATGGAAACAGTTGCAAGTCTTTGCACCAAAGTGGACAGTACATCT
Organism: Anarhichas minor; assembly: GCF_050575085.1. NCBI lineage: Eukaryota > Metazoa > Chordata > Actinopteri > Perciformes > Anarhichadidae > Anarhichas > Anarhichas minor. The sequence goes on from NW_027466457.1 coordinate 11,905,325, forward strand.
CTACTGGCTGACATGCATGGGACAGTAAAGGCTGCCTGCAGCATCTGGTGGACACCTGTAAGACTGCAAGTCTCTGGAGAGAATGAGAGAGGCCTTTGTGATTCTGCGAAGTCACCAAAACTCTGGGCCAGAGTATACTGACCCCTCAGTGCTCCAGCCAGTTCCACAGTCTTTAGCATGGCGGCCATTGTGGGGTATTTAACCTGAGCGTTCCATCACAAAATCAGAGTCAACATAAATAACAATGTCCCGTCAGCGAATGACAAGACCGGGTTCTTGGGGTGGACATGAAATCAAGTTCTGCCAACATCTACGGGTTTATCCAAGATCACTGACACAGCAAGAACAAGCCGCGGCACTTTAGTCCTTTCCAGGTCGATACAGTGCGATCTGCACCATCGTGGATTGAAGTATAAAGGGAGAGAGATTCAGAACTGCTTCTGGATGTTACTGAGGTCTTAAAAACGTTTCTATATTAGCACATGTGTAAACTTAGTGACATGATTTATATACAGATACGCAAATTAAAACAGTAAACATCTGTAAAATATAATACAGTCAAACAGAATATAAAAAAATATTATTGTTATTAATATTATTTATATAATAACGCCTCAGTTTATTTGTGGTTTTGTGGGCTACAAAAATTGCACAATATTATATTTCACAGACGTTCAGGTTACCGTGTTGGCCTTCCATACATACAAAGTACTCACAGTGATTCAGGGACATTTTGTTTCCTCTTCATTCATGGATCTGTTGGGTAAACAGAAAAGAAACAACATTGTTAGTATGTGTGGAAAAAGTGGAAAATTGTGTCTTGCTGACAAAATCTTTAGCTCTCAAAGACAAAGAAAATGGTTCAACATGTGTTTTAGCTGAAGCACTTTAGACCTGTACCCAGTGCACACCGTTAGCCCTTTCATTTATGAGAGCTAATCACTTCAAGTGAACCGGATCACAAAGGGATAGTCACTGACACCAGAGCAATTACGTTGTACATGTCTAATCCCTTACACAGCACTTAGGACAGTTTTAAAGGGCACCAGCGCACACTGCAGAGCTCCCTTAACTGTTAGGGTGCAGTTTGGTCCATTTTACAGCCACTGGTGCACATGCCTGATTGTTAAGACCAGGGAAAGTAATCCCTGGAGTCAGGCCACTACACCCGCTCTGTCCCTGTAACCATGGCAGCAGACAGGTAGTGTCTGGGTCACAGGGCAAACATGGCCAGACTTCAGCACCGGCCGCCGGTTAATGAAAAAAAAAAAAAAAAACTAGCCTGCTGTGAACACGCCGAGCGAACGCACATGTGCATTCACACAAATGCAAATGTTCATGTGTGCACGCGAACACGTACACACTTACAAAAAACTCACACACAGGTTCAGGTGAAAGTCGAGCTGACAACTGATACGACTACAGAGCGGTCCTGGGTTTCTGTTAATCAATAGTGGAACCGGATTTGCAATAGGGCTAAAACACCATCGCTACGTACTAATACAACGAAAAAATACATCTTTCTCAAAATAAAAACACCTCAGAGAAGCACATGCTATCCCAGGCACCGAAACTGTCATTTAAAATGAGCTAATAAATAATGATGCGCTGGGTACGAGAAGAATGGTCCAGTTCTATTATTCCTCTTCCTAAAATGCCCAAACGATGGTCTGGTCTATCTTGCCCTTTTGAAAGAAACACATGATCTCCCCTGGCCTTTTCACCAGCTCTCCCTCTCTCTTGTCAGTTGCTATGAGACACTCCAGCTGAAGCCAAGGCTTCCACAATTCATTACTGGAGGAACAAAAGCCAAAGCACTGGACAAAGCGGGCCAGAATAACTCAAACCAGCTCCCACTTAACACACACATCACACCTCTGAGTGCTCTGCTGACATACAAATGGCCAATTCAAGACCTCTTCTTTTTTCTTTATGTTTTTTTTTTCTTTACAATGCCAGGGGGGTATAGACGAAGAAAACCTTTAAGATACCCAGTAAGAAGACGACAGATTGAAGATTTGCCACATTTTAAGGTTTCCTTATATTCTTCACAAGACATGATTCTTGTCAGCAGCAAAAAATGATTTCAGAGAATAAAGTGTTTCCACACAACAGCGTTTTAAGGATCTTGTGCCAAAGACTGAATAGGCTACGTTGCACCATCAGTGCAACATCACCTGTCTCTGGCTTTCCACCGGCTCTGCCTCGCCAAAATCGTGAAACATCTCTTTCCCCTCCAACCAATCAGATCTCAATCTCAGGCTGTTCTTATGCAAAGAAAGAGGGGAAGGCCAATGAGAAACAGTCCTCCTCCTTCCCCTCGTATCCTACACACACAAACACACACACACAAGACAATCACCGTCTGAGAAATGCCAACGGACGGGCAATCAGTCATTGTAATTAGGCGGGCTGCCATTACCGAGCCCTCATAATTCAGGCTGGAGCTTGAGGACATAGGTAGTGAGAGCCCAGCTGCCGGCTGCCACAGCCCACCCCTGGCTCACCCAAACCTCAACACAGGCCATTCCCTCTCCCCTCCCTCTGGTGGGGGGGAACCAGCAGAATTATAAGGGGGGCAGGCTGACTGCAAATGTAAAAACTCCCTCCCTCCCCATCTCCCTCCCTTCCTCCTCGACTACATGTCCTAAAACCGCTCCCACTCCCACTTTCTTTTCACTGCACTGCAGAGTTTTGTTCTCCAAACTGCATGAGCGACAGAGCAGATACCTTGTGCTGAGAAAACGGCAGTTAGAAAGAGAAAGGGTCTCAATCTAAACGTGTAAAACGCCTTCATAAAAAGTGGGCAAGTGTCATTTTCCCCGTAAAATTGTACTTGAAGGAGTAAAGCCTGCAGATGGTTATTGTCCACGCTGTTTCTAGGTGTTGGGAACACTGGATTTACAGTACAGACATGGCTCGCTCTTTTCTCTATGGAATTCACAGCTAAACAGGAAGCTATGACAGTATTCTGCAGAGATTTATTCTATTTGCATAACGGCCGTGGTTGACTCTGCCTTTGCCTGTCGCATAGGACCTGAAGTTTTCTTGGCAGAGAAATGAAGAACTGCAAGTTCAGCCAAAATAGACAATAAAGCAGAATGGACAAACATGCCAAATTGCCGAGGCAATTCAGTACAGAGGCTCATTTTTCCAAAATGATTCACACTGGAAAGAAAAGCATTTCCCTGTCCTTAGATGAACTTAGTTTGCTCTGTGTCGGCTTTTACAAGGAAGCGATGTGGGGGGGGGGGGTGTTGCACGTGCAATCGTACACGTACACATGACCACACAGCCATCACTGTAGATTCTTTGCTCACTGTGGAATTAGGTCATGCACATAACAGCAGCAAAACACAGACACGCATATAAACATGCACTACTTCAAAAAATAAAAATAAAAAAAAAGACATAGTCACGGGGTAAAAACCACAAACTTGGAATCTTTGCAAGAAAAACCCAAACAATAACAGCTGAGCCGGGTAAGTGCCATTGTGCATGTGCTGTACACTGTACAGGACACTAACAGCTTGTACCATAACTACGGGACAAACTGTTTTTGAGTGCAGAAACAGCAGCAGCACAGTTGAGGAATGAGGGAGGACTGAATGCAAGTTTTGCATCAGTCAGCAGTGTCCTGAGGCTGGTTTATTGGCTTGTCTCGCTGTGCGGCCTGACAGCGTTCACCTGTTCCTTCTTCTGCAGGACGACGGTCAACAGTCTGCTGCTGCACAGCAAGAACAGGAAGCTCAAACTCATTCGGCATTATTTTCCATCATCCACAAAGACTGCCTTCGGAAAGCAGATGTTATAAATGAATACATACAGCTGTGGCCTCGAATCAATAAATACCTCAAAAAATAATAAAATGCTTTTATTACAAAAAAATACAAAAAAACAACAGCCTACTTCTGTGTGTCGGCATCACATGATATCTAAAGCTTGTGATAGAGGAGCACAGCTCACTTGCAGGTATCCAATCATTACATCTCATAATTCGATCTTGCACTGAGCAAACATTAAGCATTGGTTACATAGAAAAGATAATTGGCTTCTGTATGGTTTTGCCGGGAGCTTTGATGCACTCACAACTATGCCGCTACCAACGATAAATATTTGTGCAGCTGCTGTTCGGTGCATCAGTGACGTGCAACAGATATAACATTTGATCAAAAGAATGATCAGTGAAGAAGGAGGAGAAGGCGGAGGACCGAAAATATGCAGTCACCACAATCTATTTGCTTACCCAACAGATTATGCTCAACAATCTTTAATGGCAGCTGTAATATAATGAATGATTCACCTCAATGTTCATCCTCCGCACAGCTATAAACCGATGAGCTAGCTCTCCAAGCAATAAAGAGCTGAACGTGCAGCAGAGATACACACACACACACATCTGGACGGAGGCATGGATGTGTTTGGACGATGCGTTGGAATTGAGAATAAGCAGGCCGCGTCATATTATATAACCTCTAATGTTGCTGCAGACAACAAAAATCCTTGATTTACACAAAATGTAGGTAAATACAGAACGATCTGAACAGAATCACACAGGGGTTAAAGTATCATTTCAAATGGTAACATGAATAGTGAGCATTGTGACGAGGGTTCTATACGACACAAAGCAGGAGTATATCTCAACTTTTCCTAAATGTTTGCTCCAGACGTTCCGGTTCTGTAAACTGTAAATGAAGAAAAGCAGCATTTCCTCTTTAGGAACGGCAAGTGAGATTGGAGCTGAGCTGCAGAGCTGCTGAAAAGTCTTTGAGCGAGGAACTCAATCTGTGACCTTTGACCACCCTGGAGGTCCCTGTGAGGAACAAGAGCTTCAGTGTTATCAGAGTCACTTCTAATGGGCAGTTTGATGTGGTACAGGGTTTCAGCGTTGAAGCTTGGTGTCTGGTTTTGTAAAGAAAATAGGACAAAAATTCCTAATTTATCCTCAAGTGACTTCAACATGTCTGATATAAAAGAGGTTGTCATGATGAAATGAGAAATTTCCTGTCAGCCTGTAAAAGCCAGGGAGTCTGGTTATGAACAGTCGACACACGACAGGTCATCACAGTATAATCATTTGTGTTTGTTTTCCTCATACAGGCTACAGCCACAAAAATGAGATCTGATGTAGAACAAGTCAAGCTGCAGAAAAGTTGTAATTAGATTTTATTGTACCACCTAATCCACACTAGATATTGCATCTTGTGCTACTAAAATGTTATCCGAACCCGCATTATATTAACTTAAATGTGTACTGTGTGCTGTATTTTGACAATTATTACCTTGATGTTTTATGTTTTCAATAACTCCTTTTAATGGGGCTCTTCCTCTATAGGTCGTTCCGACCCGCTATTCTCATTTTAATTCAGTAAATCATATTTCTGTAGTCTTTGGACCAGACCTCTTTGTGCTGAAATGACTTAACTGAACTAATATAATGTTGTGTTCCCTCATCACAGTGTTTTCCAACTGCATCTCTATTTCAAGATTTTCAAAATACATCAAACTAAAGACCATTGTGCTGCTGAATGGATTTCATCCCGCTGTGCTTTAGCTTTATTCATGTTTGCACTCACCAGCTGCATAAATTACACCAAACATTGACACTGTTCAGTGTTACAGAGTAGCTTTCTGCTTTTGTTTTTCCTTCCCATGACAGTGGCCCTGAAACCACATGACACCTACCAACAAGAGACAGTGTGTACAAATACAGGAAATAAACTAAAAAGAGAAGAACCACAAACGGAATTAACGTTACACCACAGGACCAGTGACAAGTTTTAAATACCAGTAAAAAAATCTAAAATAATAGTATTATAATAAAAATGTTAGTATTATAATTATTTTCAGTGGGTTTTGATCAGAAAGTGAATTTGACACGAGGAAAAACTATACCACAAAGACACAGTCAATGTTAAGTCTGTAATAGACACTGCTTTGTACACGGTTTTTTTCCCACAGACATCTCGTATAGAGAATAAAACCTTTTGGCCTACATTAATAAAAAAAAAAGATTTTTAGAATAAGCCACAACACGTCAAGTACATGTCTTCGGACATACAAAGCGCTGCAGTGGACTCACCATAATAACGCGCCATGTGCTTGTTGCTTGTCAGCTGCAAGTCTCCTCCTAGCGCCTCGTCCACGGGGTCACTGAGTGCAACAGGCGTGAGTGGAAACCGAGGAAAAAGTGGCACATTAAGGCATTCTCTCCGCCTGCAGAGCTGCAGCTGCTGCGTGTTGTTTTTTTTTTGGGGGGGGGGGGGGGGCTTCAGACATTGTCAGGAAGAAGGCGGTTTAGAGAACTGTGCGTGTGTCACCGCCGCTGATTCGAATAGCCTAGAAAGTGATCCTCTAGCCGAGTTATAATCTACGAGGTGCTCTGACGACCGTCGTGAGGACAGGATTATACATGCACATCCCGGCGAGAGCTTCCCATCTGGTTCATCCGCTGCGCAGGCTGTCCCCGATCTCTGCACACGGCTACATGGCGACTCTGACTAACTCCTCTGCGCGTTAAGGCTGGACTGCAAGTTATTTTTATCGCAGCCAACTAAGACTGAAACTAAAATATGCCATTGCCCTTGCTCGGTTCATCCTTTGTAGTCGCTTCGTAGTGGCCTTTTGTGGTTTTTGTTTTGCTGGAGAACAATGAATGCAGAGTTTGAGGTTCTTATAGTGGGGTCATGTTGCCCACACGGTGCGCGTGTCACATGATTTGGCCTACATTCTGGCTGTGGGACGAATGGAAGTTAATATTTGATGCCAGAGGACTGATCAATATGACACATCTGCTGTAGTGAAGAAGTTAGGAACTGAGTGACCGACAGGGCATCATACAGGAGCCGTTAATCCTCCTTTGAGTTGGGCATGAAGTTAATTTGCTTTGACATTTGTTCAGATAAAAATGTAATTATCATGCTTACGCAGCTTGACCCTGCATTGAACACTTGCCTGGTGAAATATATCTTAATGCACATATTTAAAAAGTTATAAAATGAAGGTTGTGACATAAAAGTCACCTCATGAACTATTGCACATGTAATAAAGGCTTGATGTTGTTACAAGAGATTCTCTAAACAGCGGCCCTGTGATCAATGCAAAGTTTAGCCTTTGACAAAGCAAAGCGTTGACAAATGATTAAAGTAAACACCAATTGTTTTGCTTTAAATAATTTTACTTTCCAATTCTCACTGTATTTCACCTGAATTCTCAATATAGAAGCCAAATCATGTCAGAAATACTGCAACTTTTGTTTTTCCTCACATTTAGTGAGCTGTGTCCCGAGTGTTTCTTAAATGATTTTTAGAATAAACACATTCCCATTTGAAATCTCAGCAGTGGAGCGCCAAGCGTCCTCCGGTATTCTTTGTGCACTTAAGCAGAGAGTTGATCACTCTGCAATCCTTCAAACAGACCGAGGCCCTCGGGAGGTTTTAATGGTGACTTGAGCCATCACTCAGAATAACTCTCACTGTATCTTGACTTGCACCTGTTGCATGAACTGCTCTAAAATACCAGACTTGACAGACAGTAAACACAGGCTGCGCTGACTTTTCACCCTGAGCACACAAACAACTTTGACCCAGCCGCATGTTTTGCTCTAAATCCGGGCCCACTTAGGACGCTTGATAGCATCTATTAATACGACCGCCACCTCTTGCATTGAAGTGACTCGTGTTTCTGTGAGGCCTCGCTGAGATTTATGGTCATTTTGATCTCGGTGCCCTGCGGTGGCCCGAGCAACACAACCCCATTGACCCCGTACTGCATAGAGACAAGGGTAATGAAATTAGCCGTGCATGAGTGTGACTGCCGTTTGTGATGTGTCCTCTTCAGATTGTGCGTGCACACAGCTTTCAGGCTCTGCAGTTCACGTGACAAAATAACCGCAGTTAGAAGGGCGGGGATTACTGGGAGGGGTGAACGGGTTCACGGAGCTCATGGCAAGAGTAAGGCAGCGCGAGGTTGTGCCAAAGGAAATTACATGAAACATTAGGGATTTCTGACTGTTTCCACAAAGAACTTCCTGCCTCTTTATGATATTTGGTAAGGCCTATTCTAATGCACTTGGACAAATGGTTCAGCTTTTGGGCCATGTTGTAAGCCCCGGTGATAGTTCAGTTTTTTTTTCATGTTATCTGCGCATTTCAAAGAAAACTGTGTTTTGATGTTTGCCTAATCTTTTGTTTGGATTTCCTGCATGCCCTGGGATTTCAGATAAAGGATAGAAACCTGTTGCTCTCAACGATGGTCTTAAATATGCATATCCAATGCCAAATACCTCACAAAGTATTTAAGGGTGTTTAAAGACGGCTATAAACCATATTGATTCCTGAAGACAATCTGCGTCTTGATCTCATATTGTAACTCTTCAGAGCAGTTGTTGGCTTGAGCCTTCATGTATACGGACCGACTCAACACGATAAGTCTGTGGAAGCACCACAGACTTACCCCGTCTGCTCCAGACACGAACGCTAGGACAAAGACACAACTATGATTCTGCTTGTCAAATCAAATCATCTCTGTCGATTTGATGTTAAACTGTTCAGAGACTTCTGCTCAGCGTCAATACTTGGATTCATTTTATGTTGACTGCTCGATCAGAGCAGTTGCAGTAGCTTCGTATCATCAGTGGGCAGACAGTTGTCTGGCCTTTTAATATTGCATCATAAGGGCATTTCCTGATGAAGTATGAAGATAAAAAAAGGCCACAGTTTATGGCTCTGGGGTGAATTTGCACTTTTTAACATCTTTTCAAAGTTATCGGACAAGTTGTTCTCATTGTACCTAATAAATGGCCGTGCCACTTGCACAAATTTATTCTGTCCTTGAAATCATTTGTTTTCCTCCCAGGACAGCTGCTCTTGGTCTCCACCCTTTCCAGCAACACACAAGTTAGAAAGCTAAATTCAGATTTTGAATTCAAAGTCACTCCAGCATTTGTGCGACGGACCCTGAATGCACAAATCCATACCCTGTTTCTATACTCTGTGTCAGACAATGAATCTCTTATGTCGCTTGATCAAGAGTCCAGACACAACATGCTTGCAAATGCAAAACCACTTGATTATTTAGATTGAGGATTACGACTTACTTGTCCCATTGCTTCTTCTAGAACTCAATGGAGAGTTCGCCATCATCCATAAGCATGTGAATTCCAGTTTTGGGGTGAAGCGATGAGCTGTAGCTGTGCCGAGATATTTTGCTTCGAATGCTCCTTGACCTCAGACTGTCTGGAGGCTCTTTACACGCTAAGCCATGGTTATTTGTAAACAGAATGCTTTGCTAAAGTTCTCCACGCTCAGCCGAGAGCCTCTGAAGGAGGCCACTTTGCACAAAGAGGCCATTCTCACTGCTGTTTGGACCCCAGTTCTGCTTTATATTTGTAGTGGAGGCCTTCATTTGCTTTGGATTGAGAAAATGGAATAAAATTAAATGCATAAAAATGCATTTAAAGCATGCCTCAATCAGTGAATTGAGCAGAGCATTGTGAGTGAATGACTTGAAGGTAATGTTTGATGTCCGTGATCTTTCATAGTACCCAGACCACCAACCTCAATGACAATTGCATAAAATCAAACAAGTTTGTAAACCAAAACTGGCACCGGACCTCAAACTCTTGGCTGCAGCTAACTTTCTCACATTCTCCCTTGTGCTAGTCCGTTAACTTTCAGAGCTACCTCCTCAGGAAAGCATGTTCATTAAATTCCCAGCAGGAGTCCCTACGTGGGCTTCACCCTGTCATTGACAGATGCATGAATGACTCAATATGCGTCTGGATTTGTAACCTGCGAGGGCTTAAGAAAAAAAAGCCTGTGAGACAAAGGCAACTGAGGCGAAGCTGCAGAGCCTTCAGTCTAAACAAAATCTCATTGTTCCTTTTTTCCACAGCTAGGGGGTTAGTACTCTCGCCCACCCCCCCACCCCATAACACTCCCAGAACCTCAGTCCGCTGTCCCACCCCAGTCTCTGTATTCCGCCAGCTCTGAGTGCTGTTAGTGGGGCCAGTAATTAAACAGGGCTACCTCTCAGTTTCTGCAGCTCCATGGGGGGAGTTCTTCCATGAAATGCACTCCTCATTCTGAGTACAGACGGCAGCTGATGAGGGATTATCTGCTGGCTGAGGCATGACATACTCCCCACCATAGTCTTCAATTAGTTCAGTTCACGGTGATGTATTGGCTGGACCTGACACTATTTCCCACGGCTTCCTCATAAACACCACACCAATGTATTGCAACATATACTATATCACTTTGGTTTGTCCTACAAAGGGTGTCAGATCAGTATTGAAATTAGCTTGAAACAGCATCATTTTATTTTGGCAAAGATACAAGTGATAAGAGACACACCTAAAACTTGTAGGTTTGAAATACATTGTATAGCATGACGTGTTGTACAATATCTTAATTCAGCTTCTCTCAACCACCAAACAAAACATTTTCCTTTTTTTCAATTTTGGTTCCTTACAAAAAAAGACACCGAAACTCATTAAAACACTAGAAACGTGAGTTTTGTCCTCTCCTCTGCAGTTGGTCAATTATTCTGATGTGTGAAGCATACTGCATCATAAAGACTTGAAGTTCAAGTTCGTTTTCTTATGCTGCCATTCATCACAAGCACAGTAAGAAACTACCTGAAGACATCTGTTGCATGGAAAAAAAATGGAATGGGAATCTTGTGAGCTGCACAGTCATGTAAAGGTGTTTTATACCAATTACCTTTGACAGCGACAAAAACACAAACAACATGAAACCGGATAAAGAACCCTGATATGTCCAATCAAGAACAGAAAAAAATAACATTACTGGCCTACCAAGCTCAGCTATTATGACTTTGCAGCAGATACCTAAGACTCTCAAGCCTTATAACAGGCATGTTTCACAGTCTGTTCCTGTAAGTCTTGTTCCATTTACAGTTTGAACAACTGAGAATTCAGTAGGTGTGTCTCAAATTACAAAAAAAAAGAAAACCCACTAATTACTTTGACTGAAAGATTTTTTCCAAAAGCTCAGGATGGAATATTAAAACACAGTTCAGTGACTTGATGAGTGCAATACTTCGGCACTTAAGTAGTTCGAGTACGGCACCTTTAGCTGTTTGAATACATTGTATTACATGCATTATATTTCATGTAAGCAAATATGAAATGATAGTGCTATTTCCCTATATTAGCAAGTCCAATTATTATCCACTCATGTTACCGGCCCACGCTGATATTTGTTAATGTCTTACAGCAAGTATTCTGCAATACGCAGAACTCTAAAAACACTTCTACTTTAATAGTTTATCTTTCAGCAGGCATCTCAAGTTCTGGAGACATGCATGTTAAATGGAATTTGGGTCTGTTTTAAATGAGTAGCAGTGTTTGGAGAGGAACACAATATTTCGTTCAACCAGTTCTCACTGCTTTTACATCGCATGTTGTAAAGTGTTGGCTCTTATATTTAACGTCACTCATAACTGTGAGGAAATATGGGGCCTTTTTGGTACATAAAAATAATATTATAGGGATCAATAACTCCATGTTGTCAGTGCAAAAGTTATTTGATCCACTCATCAAACTGGAACGTGACAGCCAGATAGGTTGGAGGAGGTTGTGAAATGAACCCCCTAAGCCACGTCTCGCTCTATTGATGATCAGCTGGTTTTCCATGAGAAGTCACCATTGAAATGTCTGAGAAACCTGGAAATCGTCTCAGACATGAAAAAGGCAAATCCCAAGTCCTTTGAAAAACGGAGGCTCAGCGTAAACCAGCATCATCTCATGATCAAGCCAGAGCACTTGGAACATAAAAGAATGATATGTTGCTTACCGCTGCACCACTGCACTGACTCCAGCCTTGTATAAACTTTATTATTCTCCTCATGGTATTATTCCAACATGAGGAAATTACTAACACTGCCACAGATTTTCAAAAACACAGCACATACTGTGTCATATACTTGCAAGGCTTTACACAAAACAAAAACTCATATGTAATATATTTTGATACAATTTTGACACATTTGGGTTTAATAACTTCTCCATGCTACAGTAGTATGTATGTCAAAATTCCTGATGTGAATCAAGGAGTTTTCAATGGTTTTATTATTACTCTGTAACTATGCTAACAAAACAACTCTCTTGCAAGACTCCAGGAAGCATATTTATATTTGTATTCAGTCGAACCAAAAGTTTACTTTAATATTGGGTAGTCAGAGCGGCACTCTCCATTGTTCTACAGCAGCCGTGACGGCTGATGTTTTGGCAACTTAAAAGTTAATTCACTCATGATTATGTCACACTCTCTTATATCAGGCCTGTCTCCCCAAGAGCTGTTCTCTGTCTGCCTCCTGTGGAAACCAACTTCCAAGCCAATGCTGTCAGAAGCAAAGTCACGGAGTTAGGCCTTCAACTAATAATTCCCAACAGAAGGAGGCAGAAAGAGACACTCTGCACATGAATCTACAGACAAAACTTATAAACTCTCTCTCTCTCTCTCTCTCTCTCTCTCTCTCTCTCTCTCTCTCTCTCTCTCTCTCTCTCTCTCTCTCTCTCTCTCTCTCTCTCTCCAGACAACTGGGAGATCCACATTTGCAAATGTGAACCTTATTAAGGACATGCTCTCTCTTTGTGAGTTCATCTTTGAAGTGCCACCACAGCTGACAGTATAAACATTGGTTGTATTAGTATCAGTACAAACTCTAATATTTCTATTACTAAAAACATTTCTAATTCTAGCTAAAGTCCGGACTTGTGTTTCTGGTAGTCAACAGTATAAAATGTAGTGCCCTCAGGGTGTACCTACTTCATGTCTGCTGATTGTGGATTATTACTCAGAATCCTACATATCTCTTATCTTTGTTGCAATTTGGTTAATACCGACCCCATGATCATTACAGTGAACATTGGGTGCTTATGTAAATTGACACTCCATCTTGTGAATCTTCACATGCACAGGCAAATCAAATTAGAAATCATACACGACAAAGCTCAAGGCATTACATATGCTAGTTGACATGTTGCCACTGTACAAATGGAGACAACAGCTTGTGAAGCGTACCCATGCATGAAGAGTTACAATTTGCACTTCTCTACTTTGACAAAAATGACTCAGGCAAAGATTCCATACACCGGGTCCTATTTCGTCATGCAAACTTTAAAAAAACAAAATAGAGCACAACTAATAATCTTTGCAAGCTCCAGTGCAAACCATTCAACTGGTGGTTTAGTCTAAAGTGCACGGCAGGTCATGTTACTCTATTATAGTGTGCATGAAAACCACAGCAACACCGTTGGGTTAGTCACATTCATGTGGAGTAGAGTCATATCAGGTAAAGTAATCACGTGGGCTCCCCTGGCACTTCAGGTCTGGCACTTCATCCTATAATTGTTGAGAAAAACCGGTGTGTTCTGCAAGAGAGTCGGTCCCGACACTGAAGCAAGGCCAGAAACGCCATGCACAAACAAGGCATGTGACAGCCCCCGATTTACCTGTGACCTGCTTTTTAAGGACAAGTCTGAAAGGATGAGAGCGAGTGCCAAGTGATTTGGTAGATATGTGGGGTTTTATTTGTTTTCCCTCTGAGCTCAGCGATAGGATTAGATAGGTTGGCGGACATGCCTTAACAAGTTGTGGGGCAGGCCTTGATAACATACTCGGATGAGCTGTCTATCTTCGGTCATTGGACTCCATGAACTCGCTCACCCCCAGCCAGAGCAAATGGAAAACAGATTCAAATAAAGTATAGCAGGGATTTCGTTTTGTTACACTATTCATACACATACATGCAGCACGAGTACAATTGTGGCTCATGCACATGCACATTTGTGTTTTGCATTCACTATTGCATTCAAAATGTGCATCTATTTATCTGTGCTGCGTGTTTGCATGTGGCAGTGCACAAGTGATCTTTGCATGTGGCGTCTAATGTTTACCTCATGTGGCCTGGCTCTGTCGTTTGTCTGGGCATTACCGCATCTGATCCCTGTCAGTGCTCTTGGATCATCTCCATTTGAGGGTTTTATCCCTCCAGCTGACCCAGAGGATCTTTGCCGTTTCATTTGCCGTCATTGGACCATCCCCACACAGCCCTGCTGCGGTTCTCTTACTCAACATGGCATGTGTTATTCATCGCATGTTGTCAAGAGCTGTCAAAAGCAGCTGGGACAAATGCTGCCTTTCTGTTTATGAAACGATCATGTTGGCCTCTCACTTCAAACCTCCGTTATCATCCACACAGTTGAGTGCTCTGCACTTGCAAAATCTGTTTTGTGGGCACGCCGCGCCATAATTCAAAGGCAGGAGGAAGTTTCGTTTGCAAATTCAACAAAATAGAACGCTTAACCACGTGTCAGTGCAGTGAAAAAAGCTGAGAAGACATCAGGAAAGCCATTAGTATAATTAATGCTCAGATTTGAGGACCAACATACTCTTTTCCCTTACAGTAAGTGACCTCAACGAACTGACAACGTGAAGCAATCTACGCTAGTCACTGCACAATATGATTACTGTATATCTCTTACACCCCCCCACTGCTCCCAGAGATGACGAACATGCATTGTCCTTGTCCAGGGCCAGAACAATCACTTCCTTTGTGCGGGAACGCTTAGGGTAAAAAATGCACATACTGTATGTGTGGAAAGGAAAATAGGACTCACTCACAAGAAGGTTTTGCAATGTATTTTACTGTGAACCCACTACCACCAGTTGAAATCAAGCCTCCGACTTGTGTTCCTCTATTTTGTTTTTGCATCTAAAATTCAGACAAAGCCTTCCCTCCTTCACAGAGCCGTGCTGAAGATATTTGGGCTGCTGCATGGAGACAGTTTTGTCCCTTCCTGCGTCACTCCTTCTTTCCTTTCACCCCTCCTTCTGCACACAGGCTGAATCAGCACACTGGGCCCCCCGGTGTCGCTTCGCAATGGCATCACCACAAATTTGCTTTGGTGAGCTAGCCCATGCCTCACAGACAGAGAGCTGTCTCCTCCAATGACAGAGCCAGAAGGGACCTGGTGGGCGGGGTATGAATTTAAATCGGGCTAGATGGCTCAAGTGAAAGAATCACCGACTAAAAAAAAAAAAAAACTTTTGCTCAACTGAGATTTAAGGGGAAACAGGCATAATAAATCAAAAAGAGCTCATGGAGCTTCTCTGTAATGTTGTTTTGGCTCTCGTTCGCATTTTAACATTCAAAAGACATCTGTATTCACTTTTGCTGTGTGAAAACCACAGAGTATTTGTCATGTTGAAATACATGGCTAAATTCTAATCCTGCCTGATAACTAAACATCAAGCAAAGGAAGGAGATCAGTTTAGGTTGGCATACGTAAATATTACTCGCTAAACTTCTATCTGACCCGTATGATTAGAAGGGAGCTTACACGTGCAGCGAGAGGCAGAGGCAAGGAGTTTATGGTCTGCTCTAGTAAATGTGCCAATTGGTCTGGACAAAGTGAAGATTGATTGTATATGGGTAGGAACTCTGGTGCACGCTCAGCCAGTATAATTTACTGGGTCACTGGATCTTGATCTTGGATCTTTCTCATAATCTTTGAAGCATTTGGGGGGAAACAAATCTCATTAGTGGCAGTATATTTTCTGATATTGTATCAGGATGCCTGCTGACACATGCAAAAATACCAGATGGAGAAATCATTAGTAAACTTTTACAACAACAGAGTAGTAAATAAAATCCAGTGAAAGCAAATATCTTATCATTTTAATTATAAGCCATGTTCTCGCTTGCCTTTTTGGTTTCCCTTAGATGTTCCAAGTTCACCGCTTCATCCCATCACTTCAACCGAGGCCATCCTCTTCTCTTCCCAGAGTCTAGACAAGTGGGTACTCGATTGTGGTTCCATGAGCACTTCCACCACGTCCTCTCCTCGACTGGCATTTCTTCCACCCTTTACTCCGGTCAGTACTTCAGGATTGGTGCTGCTACCTCAGCCTCCTATAATGGCATCCTACATTACATTACATTACATTACATTACATTACAGTCATTTAGCAGACGCTTTTATCCAAAGCGACTTACTATTCAGATTCTATCACATTCATACACCGTAGGCGCAGCTACGGGAGCAATTTTCAGAATCTTGCCCAAGGACGTTTTGACATGGACCGAACCTGGCTTCTCATTTACTATATATTTTTTATTTTTCAACAAATCCGACCAAAAGACCAAAACCAACAATGTGTTGGGTGCAACTGACAGACTTGAAGCCTAAATACATATAGACCTGCCTGTCAGTGCAAACATGTGCATAGATTTAATCATGTGGATTGTGTTCATTCAGTCACACAGTACAGCAGTGGTTGTTGCAGACACACCTGGTGGAGATCTGCACTTAACTGAGTGCACCTTTCTAGTCGGCAATAAGAAAAAAAAAATGAATTAAATGAAGAGTCACCAGACTTAGCAGTGGCCGAAAAAATCTGACCAGGGAAAGAAAACACTCTTTGGTTCTCAAGGTTGTTTTGCTTTAAGCAAAGTATAATGTAATGCAATGTAGTCACTGATGCTCCTAAGGAGGAGTGTGGTGAACAGAAGACTGGGGTTGTAGGCTACTGAGGTCCTTAAACTAATGCAAGGTGTTGATAAAAGCTATGGTGCTCTGCAAGGTTTCCTCTACGCAATCATGGACATGAATGACATTTCCTCACAGGGGAATAATCAGATTGCTCAGTGCATTTGTGATTATTATTCAGTTTGTCTAAGTAGCGCACACCACTTCATATTCCAGATTTTTTACGTCGGACCACGTACAATGAGCGGAGACAGTTTTGACAATTCCTTCCAGTCGAGATCGGACTGAGATTGTACAATTAAAGAATTTACATATGCTTAGGGTTTAAGTGCTTTGTGTAACATGCTAAAACACAACCCGGCACTATAATGCACTTTGACTTCGGAGCAGTAGGCACAATGTCTATCTTTGATCAAGCTCTTTTTGAATCTTAATGGGGGTACTGTTACTGTACAGTGATACGCCTGGTGGGACTCGGGGTGCGATGTTTCCGAGGCAGACACTGTTTCAATCACACGGCAAGGCTGGAATTGGAGGAGATGTGTTCCTCTGAATTTAAAAAGTGGTGTGCAATCAAGAGTCAAGAGCCCTTCTCCCCCCTCCTCCCCTTACACACTCACACACGCACACACACACATACACACAAGCCAGTTGGCAAACCAATCCACTGTAGTGTTGGCTGTAGTCAGGAAGTGCTAATGAAGTTATTAATGATATTCATGTGTGCGGTGGCGTGCAAGCAGGGACTGGGCCTGCATTGGCCAGCTGGTAGATCTGTCTCAACTTGAGTTGATTGTGACTAATAAAGCGGGGAAGAAAAGAGAGAAAGAGACTTTCACTCTTTGAGCTTTGAGCTTTGTCCTGTAAAACTGAGCACAGCGATACTGCAGACAAACACATGGTAAAATGGCCAATTCCACAATGAGGGAAATGCTGCATATGATTAGGTGATTAGGGGTTAATCTCCTGAAACACACTTTGATTGCACTAGATGGCTGTTAGGTCAGTTAACACTTTCAATTGTTTCCTTTTGCTTAAACTATCGAAAGTCATGAACCGTGTGAAAGTTTGAACAAAAACCAATGCAAAAATAAATCACTGCAGACACACTTTCTAATACAGAATGACTAACAGATGCACAGATGTAACGTATCACCACTGTTCAACTGATCACAGACTGGTCTTGTCCACATCAGGACGTTCCGTTATCGCAGCGATAATCTTGAGCTGTGAGTCGCTCCTACAAAGATGGCAGCAATTAAGATGGCGGAGGGACTTGGGGGACAGTCAGACCCCGGCTCCAGGCGGGCAGGATCCACTGGCTCCACTAGAGGACCTCCTTCCCACTGCTGCCTCAATGCTTGTCCAACAACTCCCTCTGCTGGGTGACCAAATTGCTCAAGAGTCGAGGAGCAGCTCAGTTTAATCTAACTCCTAAGAGTTGTTGTGCATACAAAGAGTGTAAATCCATGATCAGCCCCTTATTCCAGCATGCTTTTCAATTTCTAGTCTTTTCCTGTTTTTGTCTGTCTTAAAGCCTACGTCTTGTAGTTGTTTAAAATCACTTACAAATCTCAAAAAAAATAAACTAAACGTCTAACTTCATGTATGTCCTGGCCAAATGTATATTTAATAGTCAGCGGAAGGAGACAGAAAATTGACTCACACGAAATGGAACAAACTCATTGTGTTGCATTTTGTGCAGCATACTTTGTCTCCATCTACTGGGAAGACTCAGCTTTCACTTTGTTTTCCAAGTTCACTCTGGTGTCTCTCAACATGTGGATATTTTACAATAGCAAGACACACACTAAAATGCTGATAATGTTGGCAGTATTTAGGAATATTGCACTTGGCAGCATATTTCATGTCAGAACAGAAAAGTGATTTGTACATGACTCCAACAGCGAGGTAGAGTCAGGAACAGATCAGATCACAAAGAACACAAAAACAGAATATTTCAGAAACATCACATGTAGATTATAATGTACTGAGCTTATTTTTTTTTGACATATTGCTCTAATTTATTGTACTACACACAGATGGGCAGTGATTCCCAAACACATCATCATTCGGATGGATTCCCGATGACAGCGGTCAGGTCTGAATTTCATACAGGAGTGCCAGGATCCAACCACCCATTAACCACCAATATATCCCTCAATATATTTAATCGCTTGGTTATGAATGATTTATCTGTCCGACAAGATGCGGCGCCAGCACTGTGCACGTTTGGGAGTCATTATTCTGTTCAAGCTAAACGAAGATAAAGGAAAGACAAATTTATTGCTCTCGTGCACCATTGGTCGAAAAAGAGGAATTGCATTGTCCACATTTGTGATCTGCCACTTTCTGTGAGCTTTCTGTGCGTCTGCGTCTCTGCCAGCAAGCGTTTGCTAAAATTCCACTAGATTCCAGTAAGTTGTGTCAGACAACTTTCCTGGGCTTAACGGGAAATCTGTCTTTGGGGTGCAAGATTATAACCTCTGCAAACCGCTGGTCAATGGAAAAGTCCTAATCCACTCACAGGCAACCACTCCTGGGTGTAATATTGGCTCCGGGAGATATGGAGGTGGCCGATTTGACCAAAAACAAATAAATGCTGTGAAGAATAAAATAAATACTCAGAACAGCCTTTTGGGAACGGAGGAACATTTCGGTCTCTGTTTTCTTACAGTCACTTTTGGTTATGTTACGAATGTATTCAAAGACTAGAAAATGCTGCTGTGAAGATGTGGGTCCACGTTGTCCCATCGGATTAACTTAAAACTGCAAAAACCTAAGTATTGAAATTCATGGACTAATTGCAAATTACTATGTAATTAGTAGCATATTCCACATAAATGCCTTTTACATTACACTGCCATTCCATTCTTACAGCAGCCTCTCATCAGAAGCTGATAATGACTTTTACTCTTGCTCTTGGACTGATTGTTATACGGCAGTCCGAACAAAGGAGACGTTTCTTTTTATTCTCTGACGGAGTGCATGTTGTAAAAAAAGTGTTGGACGCACCGCAGCAAAATAAAACCAAATGGGAAGCCTTTCATGTCTCTGCAGCTTCAGTTTACAACGGGGTTTACGCTATGACTTAAAATGTCATTGCCATGCTGGTGGCGGCTGAGGTAATGGCCCGGCCTCAGTGCGGAGGATGGCTCCCCTTCTGCGTCCGCCAGCCGTTGTTGTCATCTTCGCCCAAAACCCCGACACCAGACAGAAGGAGGAACTGAGGACGATGTGAGGAAGATATGCAGAGGAAGAAGAAGAAGAAGAAGAAGAAGAGGAAGAAAGGAGGATGCCCTCAGAGCGGCCACAGTCCGAGTCCAAGGGAATGCTGAAGTGCCCTTTGACCTCTGCTCCAGAATTCTTTCTGTTTGCCGCCCCATTTGGAGTCGAGCCAGGGTTTGGCAACACTGGCTGTCACTCTTCTGTCTCCACGGAAATGTCTTCTTCCTCTCCTCGCCGAGGGGAAGCTTGAGGCCAGACACTCAGACCGACAGACAGACAAACCGCAGGCAGCCCAGCGCTCTGGAGTTGAAATAGCAGTCACTTTTCACAGGAAGTCGTTGCTCACTGGGATGCTTCACTGCTCAGACACAACAAAGTGGGCTTTTACAGACCAAAACACACAGGAAGAAAAGTGTGGGGTTAACCGGAGGACAGGAGCAGGATAAGAGTTGAAATAGAGTGTGTGTTGACTGTACATGCAAATTATGTGGGATTCGTGTCTTTGAAAGCAGCTTGGAAAGGGATGAAGTTGAAGTAAACAAATGGCAAAATAACAAATAGCCTCAGATAGTGTGTTCATAAGGAGTTAATTTCTATCTCAGAAAAAAGGTTGATACAAGTCTCTATGCGGTCTGGTGGCCCCTTTCAACACATGTATTGGTATGCGAACTGATAGCCGGTAAGCTGTCAGGGTCTTTACGCCAATGTCACCAGGACGACGTCTCGCACATTTATTGTTCTTGAAAATGTAAGTGATTCTGTCAGTGACTCTCCGGTTCTCTCTTTCCTGGCTGCCTCCTTATCCACTGCAAGGCCTCTACGCACTACAAGAACCTCCCTGACCCAATTTAGATGTCAGATTACTGTTATGGAGTCAAACAGGCAAACAAGCAGTGTGTGTGGCTGTGTAACGGATCCATCCAAACATTCCTTTGTGTAGGTGAGGCCCCTGCAAGGTTCAGTGTGTAGCTGACACAACAAAGGGAACCTGTGTTTGTCAAGCAGCCCGGAGCCAGGCCCAACCCGAGGCTGCCAGAGAAGCCTGGGACACTCTGAACCCACCTGAGTCTGGATGTCCAGCTCATGGACACGATGCAGAAATTCATTTGGATAATGTATTCGCATGTTGAGGAGCGATTATTGCCATCATTTGCTTTCTAATGTGGATCTTGTGACATATTTTGAGCTATCTCTTTTGTGTTGTTGTTCTGTAACTCGTTGTCGCTGCAGGGATATTCAGTTGGGATAAATAATGAATAATGAATATGAGCTCCTTTTTGTTTTCTGTTAATCTTTCACCCCACATTATTTAGTTTGGTGAAATAATAACAGGAGACTGAGATGAGGAAAAAAGGGAAGAATTATCATAAATATTTGGCTTATCAAAGGCAGTTTATTACTTTCTTCTGCTACCGTTGAATATGAAGATTCCATGTTATCTGAAATGAAGACATTAAATATCATTTTATAAGTAAATCAGTTTATTCTTGACCTTGAAAAATAAAATCGTACTCAATGTTCACATACAGCTACATTTAATAACTTGCAGACAGTTTCACAAACGTTACTTTATCGTCTGCTGCACTTCTATCACAACAGCAACCTTATATATTCTCACAGCAACTACAGCCTCGACTGACGTGGCTCTTACACAACACTTACTATTCCAGAGCTTTTGAGTGCGTCTCATGGTCTTCCTCAGTGGATGGATAGTTGTCCACATGACTTTTGGGGTTATGGTCTCTCTCATATATCAACTGTAAATCAGAGTTTTATGATGATCATCTACTAAGGAAGACTGTGAGGTGTATTTGAAAGCTCTGGAAAAAGCTAAATGGACGAGTCAAAATTCAACATTTCTTGTCAACTGTAATTGGTGTTTTTCTTTTGGTTTTCTAGTGTGACCGGACAATGCATACTTGCTGCAATGAAATGAAATGTAAAGCAAAGTCATTTCAAAAAATCTTCAGCTGTGTTGTGCAATTGGTAAAGTTACAACAAAAGAACACTAGGGGCATAAAGTGGAGCGTAAAAGTGGGGAGTCAATAGCCTTTTCCCTACTTCCTACACCTACCCTTCTTCCAGCGCCCTTGATCGGACCACCCATTTTCGAAATTACCCTTAAATTTCATCTAAACTACAAACCTGTAAAGTTTCGCGACTGCTTCATGCACGGTTGTGACACTAGCGCATAGAGAAAAACACCTGGCAAAGTACTCAAAACTGCTTCTGCGGTAGTTCCCGCTACAGTAGGTGTCTCCACGACCACATTTTGTCATGATGACACACACACACACACACACACAAGATGAAAACAATACCAACCACACACTGTCGCGGCTTTTAAGAATGTACCAGATATTTTATAGTCTTTTAGGGAAAAATGTAACCATTGCGTAAAACAAAATCTTGGCATGCGCCACGATGCGATTTGAAGGATGATTGGTCGAGCTTATTGCTCCCTTGGATCAACAGCAAATCTAGCTTGAATATCATTTCACATCAGCTCTCCTGAAAAAAGGCAGCACTGTAAGGAAACATTTTTGTGCCATTTCTCTCAACCGCAGTCTATCAGGCCGGTATTATTAGGCCTCACTATCCAGCTGCCAAGCCAGTGAGCAGGATTGAACACCACAGATGGCCTTTACATATTACATACCCAGTGTTTGATGTCAGGATGGCATACGAAAAGACACACTGACAGTGCCAAAACAGGAAAACCGCATTCTCATATCCAAACATATCAGGCCATTGGTATAGAAACCTCAATCTGCCAAACGCAATGCTGAAGATAAACAGCATGGATGGATTGAAGGGAATGGCATATGCAGAGAGACGGAGCAGATCAAGAATAGCCAAACACTTTGAGCTGATGCACTCAACCAGTGATTTATGTTGGAACAATGAAATTCTGAGAAAATTAAAGGAACAGTAGAGTCTATTTTAATTGGATGACTTCAAAAAAAGTAATTGTAATGTATGAAGCGATTTACAGTAAGACAGTAAAAAATGTCTTTTGTTCATTTTGTGAAGACATTCTGGAGTTCATCGTTTGTCCACATTTCTTTCTTAACCTCTCCACTACTGAGCAGAGAGTGAAAGCGAGGACAACGATCTGGCTTTGCGAACTTGGTGTACCAGCTTCAACCCAACAGCAGATTTGTCTTTGTGACTGCCATTGTTAAGGAAATGAAATAGTGCACGACTAATATCTCTGTGACCCTGACTGGAATGCCAAAACACTATCAATAGCCGGAGGAGAAAACACAGGGCGAAGTGTATCAGGTGCATTTCTGAGATTCTAGTTGATTTCTCAATGAACTTGGCCCATGTTTTCCGAGTGCGACCTGAGGCCAAGCCTTCACAATAGCGAGCCTCAGAGTGTGCTTGAATGGCAAGGGGACGGAAACGAACGCTGTTTGAGCTAGGTGCAGTGCAAACACAGACAGTGCATGGGTCATTGTGTGAGACCGAGAGGGGAACGAAGGACCCGCTCGCACTGCAAACACTCCCAGCTGTTCAGAGTGAGCTTTGCGTGTGTGTGCGTGTGAGCGCGCATGTGCACGTGTCCATGCACTTGTGCCCGTCCATAGCTGCGGTCAGATACAAATATGGAGCCACGCCTTATGTCAATGCGCTCTGTTTAACTTTCCCAGGTATGTAAACTCCAACGCCAAAGCATGCATTTGATGTACCCGCAAAGTTTACCCAAAAGGGGAGGAAAGTTAATACCTAATTCAGTTTTGCAATGCTATCTCATCCATATTCCTGCCTATTGAGGCAAAACATGCTCAGAACATTCACTAATAGCTCTCGACCAATGAACCCTGGAATCAATGATGCAAGATAGTTATTTAAAGAACCATATAGGCCATGTTGGAGTGCTAGGAGCCCTCTATGTCATGAAACGAACCTCAAACTTACTGTTTTATGTCATTTGTGTTTTATTAATGGATCTTTTTTTCACAGTCAAGCTGCCATTTTGAAAACAAAACAGCAATTATCCAGTTCAATTGTTGCTTCTGGAAATGGGGAGCATGTCATGGTATCAATATTTCAGATGAAATCCCATCCAATGTGCCAAACTGACGAGGACTCTGTCTGTTCTCAGACCCTTTTTCATATCCCCGGGCTTATTAGAGGCCAACAGAGAGTACTGCTTGTATTCGCTCCACTGCACACACGGTCTGGGGCCTTTGCTACAGAAACACATGAGCCGTATGTCTGTCAGATTTTATTGTGAATGTAAATGCCTGGGTTCCATTCTCTGACCGAGGAGACTGAATGTGGTCTACGTAGTTTTTATTGTAAAACCAGTCCTTTTGTTGTTGTTGTTTTTTGGTGTCATTGTTTCTGCACTAAGTAATCTCTGTCCTCAGCTTTGCTTCTCGTCTTCTATTAAGTCAAACAGGGCGATAGACATAAGAATTTAAAAAACAAACAGCAGTGATGTTCCCTTAATGTCCCTAAAACACAACACAAATGTCTCTTTGTGGACGTCCCATTCTCATTCCAACTGTCAAAGCCCGTCGGCAAACTGTAGCACAATGGCCTCCTATCGTTTCGGATTGCAATTCATGCACCTTCTTCGAGCACCTGCCGTATCAACTAGAAGTCATCTTTCGGTTTGCATATCAAAGTCTTAGTCTGGATGTGGGAACAGCCGCTGACGGTATTGTGATCTCTGGAAATAACATAACTTGAGTTTAATCTCCCACACAGCGTCAACACATCATTCTGGTTTTCACATTTGGGAAGGGAAAGCTAAAATGACTAATCAAAACATACTTTTGGGAAATCATAAATGCAACAACGGATTACATATACTGTAATTGATGAATTGGCATGACTTGAAGTGTACAGACATATTTCTTTCCGATTTGACTTTCTTGTGCTCAAAAGCAAATATGAGCGTGTAAATCAAAAGTGTTTGAGTGGAAGACGTAAAGTCAGAAAAACAAACCATCAGTTATGTGTTGTGTGGCAAATATTGCTGATCGTGGCACTAGGGTCTGTTCTAGCATAACTTATTCCTGCTGAACTATCAAATTCAGTAATTATTAAATGTATATTATATTACTTCAATGAAACATACAGTCATATACTCAGGAGCCAGGTCTAGAGACATGGCACAGTAGCAACATATCCTAATCTCCGTCATTCTCAGGCCTCCAACTTGAAACTGGACTCTGTTCTTTCCTCTAAGACGTTTTATTCATTTTACTGAGTGTGCTCTTGAATAGGGGCTACAGTTTTGGCGTGGTGTTCCAGACTGTCAGATTTGGGTAAATTGATCCTGCCTCCCTGTTCTTTCCCGGAGCCCTGGCCTGATCAGGAAAATACCCATGACACTTTGGCTAGCGGCCTTGCTAAGAAGTGAGTTTTATTTAAAATAGCAACATTGCAAATTAGTGTTTAAAGGTTTTAACATGAGAAAAAAAGCACTGCTTTGAGTTTCCGTTCAACCTTTATACGAGCTCCCCAAGTGGTATCGGACTCTTGTGAGGGCCAACCCTCAGAAAACCTGCTTTCCAATCGAGAGGGCATGGCACAGCATTTCAGCCGGGCCTAATCAGCCAGTAAGAAGCAGGCTGGGATACATGCGGCATGGCAGATCTGCATGCATGTGTGTGCACTGATATATCAGCGAGCATGGTGAGGAATTAATCAGACCACACCCTGCTTCCCTATACACAGCTGTGACCGAGCAGTAGAGAGAAAAAAGGTCAAACCCATTGGTCGGGATGGGAGGACTGGTAGAGTTGGTTTAACCTCTGACCTCACACTTAGATGTACGAGGAGACATCTGACATCCAGGTCGAGGAGGTCACTTTCTCCCGGCGTACCTCTGTGAATCGTCATCCTCTGGGGCTGCTTCCTTTCACCGTGTCATGTTCTCCAACGGAATCTGAGCTAATTGACGGAAGTGTTAAGATCAAGACGAATAGGGAGTTGGAAGGAGATGGCCCATGGAGATGGAGAGGGGGACTTTGCGAGTGCATAATAGCCCATAACCCCCCTCTTGCCTGGGGCCCAGTGTGTAGATGTGGTGGACCCAGCCCCAGACGCCACTCCATGGTTTGGCACACTCTGCATTTCAGCCCTCTCACTGTTTCCAGCTGAAACAGCTCCCATGCAAACACATGGGCAACCGGTGGGTTTTCTTATTTAGTTGTCGGTCAAGAGTACTTAATAATATTCAAAAAGACAGTGCGACATATCATCCCATGCTTGCCAAAATATGATCCCCTTCTTTTTCCCCCATCCTTTCTTCCCAAGATTTTCCCTGCAGATGAAAAGGAACAGATACACAATGGGGCAATCTTGAAAAGGTTTGGCTGACAGTTATTAAAGTAATAGAGCAGAATGAGAAGAGAGTAAGTACGGAGCAAGGAGGACAACGACCGCCTTTCAGGAGACTGCAAGAGGACATATTTCAAATACAATGGCCCGTAATGCAGCGTAAAGCACAAGCAGTGATGTGGCGTATGACTTACTCAGATTGATATGTCCTTGCTGACCCAAATGCTCTCATCCCTGCCTCAGCTTTTTGAAGTTAAATAAACAGTGTGTCACAAGATCTTCCACATACCACCCAAGTGCTACAGTGTGTGTGTGAGAGTCTCCCTGTGTGTCCGCAGTGCATGTGTCTACAGTGTGATTTGCACGCGTACTTACTGTATGTGTGGACACACAGAGACCGATATAATGTGTGTTAGCGGGCACAGGAATGCGTGCGCCACCAGCGAGCGAACGGGGGATGTGTGTGACATGTCTGTAAATGACAATGGCGGGTGATAAATAACGCTGACGCACACTGTCCCCGGTCTCGATCCTGCTTTAATAAAAAAGTGTTGGCTCTTTGAACATTTTAATTAAACCAAACAGGACCATCCCCACCCAGGCCTCGACGATGAGCTATATAGCTACATTTGAAGACAAACAAGACCATCTGTTACGGGGTAGACATCAAATACTTGTCTTTTTTTTAATTTTTATGTCACCCTGGGCCCGCATGTTGACTTTCATTATTTCTAAAATCCATCTGGAATTTTGATGGGCATGTTTTGAAGGAAAAGGCCTTGAAACCACAATGCAGGGATGTCTTGAAACAAAGGTCTCTGCGGTTTTGTCTGTTTTTCGTGGTCAACAACAGCCGGGCAGTCTCTGTGCTCAGATAGCTCATGTCTGTAATTTTAGTTTATGCCATCATTATTACAACACCTTAGCCATTTTTCATGTAGTTTCTTGGAAATATACTGAATTGATGGTTTATGTGTTCTTTTAAGAAATTGAAGACCGTAAAAAGATTTCGGGAGAAGAGAATGGGGTTCTTCGATTTTTTTTTGACTAGCCAGGCAGAAGAGAAAAGTATCCGGATGAGTGTTGTTTGCTGCAGAAGAATTGAATTTTCTGATTGAAGTTGTGTCGATAAGAAAACGGATGAGGTGAAAAAAAAAATCTAAAACCAGACTGGCCTTGTCAAAATAAAATGTTTATACTTTTTCATGTATCTTCATTTTAGATTTACTCCTCACTAACTACAACTGTGTTGACATTTTGATTACAAAAATGTGATATGTTGGTGGTATTTAGTTACATGGCACTTCCCACAACTACACCTATGTGAGGCCCTTGCATGAAGTGGATGACTTTAATCAAAAAAGTGAACTCCATTTTTTTGATCCATCTAGTTCTGAAGATCCCTTTTAGTTTATTTTCTTACACAGACATTAATGTATTTTCAGATTAAATCTTCTGTCCCACTGCAGGTTTTCACTGCATATTTAACCACATCACTTCAGTAGTGTCTTGTTGCCACCAGAGGGAGTCTTCTTAGTCAAATAATAGCTCTCAAAGGAGTAAACTCTGTATTCTGAACATCTGCTTAAAATTCACATCATCTTAAATCAAGCCCAATAAATTGGAATATTAGTGTTTTGTTTGTGTTGTTTTGTGAATGAGTTGCGCTGTTAATCAAAGTGACTGACAAAACCTCACTGACATGTATTGATCATGACGCCAGTTAATTATTATTAGTCATTATTAGTCATGCAATTGTCATTTTGATTCATGGAGCTGGAAAGCCCTTCCTTGTCTGTTTGACTTTATGGGGCTTACTGGTGTGGTGGAGCTCATCCGGGGAGCCCACACTGGTGGGGTAATGCCCAGTGTTGCAAGCGACAAAGCACCAGCCTAGCCTGGGCCACAGGCCTATAAAAAGGCCATTTCACTTCGTGCCTTTTAGTTTGCTGTACAACAACTACACGTGTTGAGCTCAGACTGGAAGCCCGTCCCATTCCCTGAATATCCACGCTGGAGGAGGAGGAGGAGGAGGAGGAGGAGGCGTGCAGCCCTTTTGTTACCTGTATTACCTGGCTGTTGCAAGTTAGTAACATGGACTGCGTCTAAGATGTCTTCAGAGAATTGAAACGCCGATGAACTAAAGCTTTTAAACTAAACGAAATCCACAGGGTTGGCAGGGCACGACTAGTTGTTTTTCCTTTTCTTTCTACCTGCGTGACGCAGCAAATGGGAATCGTTAATTAGGCTCTACCGTGAAAGTAAGGACGAATAGGAGGCACTTCCTCCAAGAACTCATTCACCTCTCAAGTCCGACCCTCTCTCGAGTTTCATTTTGGAGTTCTTATAGCCACCTTTCAGGTCGCCATCAGCATCTCACCTGTGCTGCTGCACCATGGATTTCACGCGGTCGAAGATTTCAAAGGCGCCCCAGCTTTGTGTCGCGGAAAACAGGCGGTATACGTTCATCTGGAAGGGTTAAGAAACACCGCCAATGTGAACGGAAAAGCTTGAACACTTTATGTTACAGCGCATGGCCTCTGGACAAAGTGGGAACGATCATGCACAAACCCCTCCGAAAGCGGAGTCTGTACGTGTTCCTGTGTTTTGGCATCATATACCTCAGACTCGGGTGAGTGTTCATAACCTGTGATTACATGCACACGACTGTTTTCTTCACATGCGCAAAAGTGAATATCCAAATTATGCAACACTCTGGTTATTCACCTCTTTACAGGAAAGCGTCAGCTGCCCTCTGACCTCAGACTTTAGCATGATGTGAGAAATCCGTTTCCAGCAGGTGTACTTAAAAAAATCAAATGCAACCATTATACATTAACGCCTGCACACGGGGAATGTGTTGTGCGTAAAAGTGTCAGATAAGGTGACGCGGCAATGCGATCGATTCGTATTCGCTTTCAAGGAGCCATTTAGTTCACCTCACGAGACTACAGCTCCTTTGTCGCACAAGATAATTTGAGTCGCTGTCATTGCTGCAGATCCAGCTCCCCCTGCATACCTTCATTAATAGCGGCAGACTGAGTTGTATTTCCACATTCCATCGGCCAGACGGAGTTTTTTTTTACCTGTTTTGCAATACCTCACCTTGATGCATAAACACAGAAGGGTTTCTATCCGTTCCCACTCCGCTCTGCTGCGCTTAACGCAGCGCCTCTCAAGTATAATCATACCGTATTAGGACCCTCAGTTATAGACACACATTAGAATCATGGCGACGTATATGTCTCGTGAAAACCTATATGTGGGAAGTTTTTTTGTAGTTTTGTCCACGCTTTGCACCCATGGGTAGACCCTATTTTTTGTTACTCTGAATAGTGAAATTGAAACACTTCTTAGTTTGATTCTGACCTCCTTTAAAGTTAAACTATAACATTTTATTATGTAGTTAACTTTAAATGAGTTCTAGGGGCCTAAAGGCAAACAGGTAAGTGTGTAACATAGATTATGCAGTGGAGGGTAATCCAGATCAATATGTTATTTTCATTTTTCTAACACTATTACAGATTATTCATCAATGTCACAAAGTTGCTTTTATTGTGCGACACTATATATATTTTCTTGAATAACTGCAACCAGTTGCACATAAAATACTTAGATGTTATTGAACAGTAAGCCGTGACATATGGAAAATGTATTACTTATTAGGTCTATACAACGTAAATGCTTTTATCCTGATCTTGCAGTTGGAGATTCCTGCAGCAACAGAGAACGAAACAAAACAAGTGTCAGCCCCGCCTGTGAGAACCTCGTGTGGACTGAAGCGTGTAAATGACTTCAAGTTCCACAGATGCTCATATCACATGCCAGCAGCTCCAATATGGGGGGTCGGGGGGGGGGGGGGGGGGGGGGGGGGGTCACCCATCTCCGTGTTCACTGAGCCCGAGCAGTTAGCTCATTCCTTCCGTCCTTTCACTCTGCATGGCTACATTTTTCATGGTACCCTCTTCATTTACAATGACTTGAGCCTGCAGGTGTTGAGTGAGAGTCACGATGCTGAGGCGATAAAAGCCCTCCACTCACTAAGCTCTGCGACAAAATCTCCCCAAGTATTTTATTTCTTTGCTCACATCCAATCTTAGACTGCTATTTGTATGCCTTTTCCACCTTCAGCAATCTTACAATCTGAGGAGAATATTATTCAATATCACAGCAGGGGCACAAAATGAATATTTGAATATGATAGGGTGACAGCCATCAAATAGCATCAGAGCGCAGCAGACAGGCATACAGAGCAGACATATTATAGACGCCTATAGCAATAATACAGTTTTACCACAGGAAATAATAAGGTCTCTGAAACTCATATCTGAGTAGGCTACCGCAAATATGTTTTTTTTTATGTTTCTAAGGAAATGTTATTGGAAAGCATGTTACAAGAGGACGTAATACTGTATGTTTAAGATTTATTTAACAATATTATAGGAATATCTAAGGTAAGGACATTTGTTTTCAGCGGGATAATGATAAACTCACTTTTACATAGACACGCATATTATGAGATATATTGGCAGACATATTATGCGGATAATATCTGTCATATTACATGGAATTTATTGCGTTAATGTGACACCAACTTGTTGATTCACAACGACACATCCTGCCAGAGAAATGTGCAGATTTTTTATTTTTTTTTGCACGCGGAGCTGTGATGATGGTGTTATGCGTGAGCAGCCAGCGTCTCTGTTTATTTTTGGCTGGATGGTGGGGTGGCGGTATGTGTGTGTGTGTGTGTGTGGGGGGGGGGGGGGGGGGGGGGGGGGGGGGGGGGATATGATGATGAATGAAACCTCCCGCACGTCCACCGGGGATCGGATCAGTGTCACCCTATTGTCCCGCTGTGGCAAAGTGGGCGGATAGCAGTGTCTCTCCCTGCCCAATGGCAGGCACGACTCTCATGAGAGTGGAGAGAGGCACTTTTTCTGCCATGCAAAATCCCTAAAACCATCATCATTCCGGCCGGGAACCCACAGACTGTGTAACAGCCTCCGCCGCTGAGAGATGACAGAGCCAATCTCAGCGCACACACGGCCCTGGGAGCTCGGAGTTGCGTAGAGCCACCGCACCAAAGACAAGGAGACGCACAGCACCTCTTTTTTAATTTTGTGCGAAGGGGACTTAAAACCGGGAATTAAGGGAGGCTTTTTTTCATCCCGTCCGCGTCGTCTGAGTCTATCCGATCGTGGCCATTTGCTCAATGTCATCATGATCATCTTCTCGTCGCGCAGTGTACTGCTGTCTGTCTATTATCCACAGATCTTCCTGATCCTGACGAGTGGCAGCTACCTGTAAGTTTCAGCCAATTAACTGGGGTCCTTAATTAACTTCAGGGAGTGCGCGCGCTCATCTTCAGCTATACAAAGGTTAAACGCACGGTTTTTGGTTTTGCTCCCGTGCAGCTTTCCTACCGGACAACGAGCTATTTATTTCCTTTCCCCCCTAATCATTAAGAGTCGGTTGTGAGATGAATATCTTTAGTTCTTGGAGATTCATTTGAAGTTGTTTATATTGTGTCATCGGACTGTTACGGCGCAGGGAGCAGGCGGCGCAAAAGTGCAATATACCAGTAAATGTGATTTAATTCGAGGATCATTTTCAAACTCTTCCTAATGACATGCAAGCGCAAACTCAGTATACCCATCAGTGGAAACATCGCCGGGAAAATGACCCACGTGGGAATAAACTAATTAGGTGAAAACCTGAACGCGCTAATGTGCCGTCCGCAGGCGGATGAGCGTCTCTTGTGAGTAGTAGCAGTGGTGGTCTGCATCTAGCTGTAAATATTGTAAATATTTTACATGATCAAAAAACATTTGGGTGACTGCTACATGGATTCGTTTTGGCCACAGAGTGGCAGAGATGTTCAAGACAATTGGATGCTGAGAGTCTGTCTTTTCTCTCCTGCGAGGAGAATTTAACACAATATGGGCACTTTTTAACGCATGATGCGAGCACCGTCAACCTGTCTGAGCGTGTGAAAGATTATCTCTGTGCACGACCCCATCTCTGGTTACTTCTCAGCATTTTTTTACGTTATCATTTGTGCCTTTAGAATATTTGCCTGCAACATGCACTTGATTAACACCATAATGCGCTTCGGCTTTGAATTAAACGAGGATTACTCTTGCAGGAGAACACTGGCTTTCTTTAAGCGTCCAGAATAATTACTCACCCATGCTCCCTTGCTCCTTTCTCTGCTGCCTGGAGACCCCAAACCTGATGCTGAAATATATGTGGTTTTTGGTTTTCTGTTAAAAGTGGGCTACACTTCTAAGTATAGCAATGGCATTAGAACTACATACCATTGTTTGTTTGGATTATTCAAGTGTGTTTTCTGTTGAGCATTAACCACAAAATACATGTTTTGAGGAGAACATTTCTATTTCTACGGGTTCAAAATAATGCAATGCCCCTTCCTCAAAGCTTATGTTTTCTTTGCAAAATTTGTTGAGCTGTGGGCGACAAATGAGCTGTCAGCAAAAGGATCTGACCATGTAGAGCATTTGGGCTATTGCACACCCACGCTCCAATATCCAGGGATTTCACTTTATGTTCCCATGGCAATGATTTGACCGTTTTCTTAATATTATGCATGGCCTAGCCAGATATAGTTTTAGACAGACGCAAATGTGATTTTGTTATGAATGAAACCCCTTCAGTGCACTGAGGATCTTATTTGTTAATGAGCAGCAAAAGAGGAAAATCATATTCAGCACGAACATAACAGTTAATGTTCTGCTCTTGGAAAAAAAGAAGAGCATTTATTCACTTGGTTTAGTTAAGTTGTGTCAGTTTTGAGAGTGCATTCCTTGGTGGAAGATGCATGCCCGGGAGCTTAATAGTGTGTCAGTTGTGTTCAAAGTGCTCCATGTGATGGAGTAGGTGGCTGTGAGCACGCTGTATGCCATGACGTAGACTACAGCTTCTCTTAAAGCCAAACTACCCTGTGATGGGATCTGTAAGCTCCTCACCGCTCACACCGAGACTGCTTTTGATTTTTTTTTTATTCTTTTAAATCACGTTTTTCCAAAAGAAATGTCTATTGTGAGGTCAAACTGGCCTCTGTTTCTGTGACGTTTAATGTTGGCTGTTTAAGTGTGACGTGTTTTCTATCACGTCACAGGTTTTGTGTTTAATATAAAAGACACTGACCCATGTTTTGTCAAAAATAAAGATAAATATAATTTAGGATATGAGATTTGTGTCATCCGTAGGTGTCAAAGCCCTTGTGTGCACAACCCGTGTATTGGATGTTCAGCAGATCACATTTTATGTACTTGACAGTATCTGTGCAAGGCAAAAAAAAACTGCCACCCATTGCTTTGTAATTAACAAAAAAAAAAGAACTACTTCATCTCTCCATCACAGCTGCAGTAAAGCCACCAGCGATCACTCAAACACTGCAGTTTGCGTCAATCTATCTATTAGATACTCGCTGTAATACCCAATGTATAAAATCATACTTCAGAGCTGCTGCTGGCGGTCTATCTGATGGCAGATCTGTGACTGTGGGTGAGCTGTCCCCAGGCCGCTGGCGTACACACAGCGTATACGCTAAGCAAACAGAATCTGTGCACTTTGATGATTTCAAGGATTTAAAAGCTTAGCTCTGGAATTCTCTGTCTGGTGTTGTCTGATGGTTGACCGTGGTAGACTGCGATTCTGCGTATTAGCAGGTGAATGACGTGAGAAAAAGCCAAGAGGGGGGAGTCTCTACGAGTTCTGTTTGCCAGAACAATGTGCAGTTGTATGCGCTTGTAAAGTGGTGCACTGGAACATCAGAGATATAAAAGACTCAAATGTATTTTATTGCCTTTGGATTTACATAAACAAACCAGTTCCATTCACCCGTAGCATTTATTATGCAAGACAGCGAATTTCTCTAGTTGCACATTACTTGTCTTAATGAGCATGACCTTTTTGGTTTGCACAGACTTCATGTCATTGTTGCCATGAACAACCACATATACAGCAGAGGGTCACAGAGGGTCAGAAGGGTTCAAGCTTGTTTAACAGCAGTGAGAGACGAAAGCAGTGTTTGCTGCAGACACTGAATGCAGCTGTTGAATTTTTTGGATGAGTTATGTATTTTTGAAGCGACAGCCTCCAAAATGCTTATGCTAAACTATTTTTTAGAAATATAGATCTCAGTATGTTTATTTGAACTGAAGAAATCTTAGTTCAGTTAGGTTTTGTGCTGACTTTTAGAGCAGAGATTGCAAAATCAACACAATGGTGCTTTCCCCTTTATATAGTGTTGTGTGCGTTCCCCTGACTGCACCGAGAAGACAGAGAGAATGTGTGCAGTCCTCAGTCTCGTAACAGATACTCGCCTCACTGCAGTTAGGATTTATTTTAACGTCATGTGTTTGAAATTGAGATTCGTGTTTTTCTGTCTTTGTGGAGAAATTCAAGTAACCAGCAGAAAGGGAGCACGATTGTCCAGAGGGCGATCTAATCAATGCTCACATCTTTGCTCTTAGTCAGGGGTCTCCCACCAAGATCACTGTGAACTACGATCCACAGAAACCGTTGTGTCTGTTCTCAGTGTCTCTCCCATTCTCACTCCTCTTACGCTGCCGTCGCTTTTCGCTGACACACAACTTGCCTGCGTTGGTTTGCCCCGTTTGTGGTGAAGGCCTCTGGAGGTCGACGTCATACTTCAAAGCAGCCGTTTGCCGCCACGCTCGTTTATGGCTCCCCGTCCCTGACGTGTTTGAAAAGTATGTATCTACATGGTTTCAAGGGCTATAAACAAGAGTCGTGGAGATAGTCAGCGCTTTGTTTAGCTGTAATCTGTTTTGGCTTTCTCCGTGGCTGCAAAGCCATCTTTAACACATGTTGTGATATTATCACAGAGCGTGATCAGATATAACGACATCTCCCTGAAGAGAAGTGAGTAGGACGGGTGTCATTTACTATGCCGCGCATTAATACCCTGCAAATTAGGACGACTAGTGTTGAAAAGCTTACATATTTTTCCATGCAAACCAATCTTAGGATGTGGCTAAAGTAAAAGCAGTCTCTCGTGAAATTTATGGGCAGCACTTTACACCCTGAATAACTTTCAAACATGATCAAACAAATCATGAAAAATTATATTTTGCGTGACATTTGGTTGAAATTTGAAACCTGCATCTACATAACGAGACACCGAGAAAGTGTATATACTGTATATACTATATTTGCATAAGTCTGGCAACCGTTCACGCTTCTATGTTACCTAACAATTAACATAAAACCCCTAATTTATTGTTGAAACTTCCCCCATCCAAACCAATGTGGAGTGGCGTTGTCAGTAGTCAAATAAGCATCTTGCTTTCTCTCTCTGGGCTGTTTTAGCAAGTTTCCCTTGTTTTATGTTGGATGACATTTTCAGGTTTTTGATTGACCTCTAATCCACTAAACAGCCATACTTTCATGTCGTACAGCTTTCACTTCACTACGGAACGTGCATCAATCACCGGTTGAGTTGAATTCTGTTCTGGAGCGTCGCACATAAATGAGCCAGCCTGACCATCCTCTGGAAGTTCTAACTGAGTCTGTGTTTGCGTGTGTCTGTGTGTCCGTGGATGTTTGTGTGTGTGTACGAATGCGTGTGCGCGTGGTGTGTTTCTCTCACTTCGGCAGGGCCCTGTCCTCGGTGGTGGCTCTGGGTGCCAACATCATCTGCAACAAGATTCCCGGGCTGGCACCTCGCCAGCGGGCCATCTGCCAGAGCCGCCCGGACGCCATCATCGTTGTAGGCGAAGGTGCCCAGATGGGCATCAATGAGTGCCAGTACCAGTTCCGATATGGACGCTGGAACTGTTCGGCGCTGGGAGAAAGGACAGTCTTCGGTCAGGAGCTGCGAGTAGGTCAGTCTGGGTTCTATCACAAATGGGAAAAGGCACAGTGCACGCTTGTGTTTGCATTTGTAAACGTGTGCTTCTGCATGGCTGTCCTTATTAGAACCTTTTCAAGTTTTAGCTGTTAGAGTGAGGATTCTTCTGCCAATACTCACCTATTTAATTAGCAGTTAGTTAGAACTAGAATTCAATTTAGGTTTATGTGTATTCAAAGGTTAGTTAATTAGTTGAATTAGAGAGGAATAGCACAAAATACCCTAAAATAGATAATATCATATATTAACGCAAGGAAGGGCCACACAAATAGACATTAACACAGGACACTACTTTAGTGTTGCAAATTTTCAGACAAATTTGCAATCAACCAAAACCCCCCCCCCCCACCCCAAAAAAATCATGCAACAAAGCTCAGAGTTAATGGATTTCAAGTGTGCGTTGTTCACAGCCGATCATAACACATGACAGACATGGATTGCTACTTGGATGTTGTGTGTGTGCGGGATTCAAAGCATAGATCAGAGACTTCTTAGAGCTGCATGTGCTCACTGATCACTGAACGATAAAGAAGCCGACAATGATAACGCCAGTGGCCTTCCTCCCGAGGAGGGAACAGAAATTACATTTTACATGTTTCAAGCCATCCTATTTTGTCAGTTTTATGAAACAGTACAAGAAGAGTATCAAACATGTGGTGCCAGCCCCCGACCCTCTGAGCCCCATGAAATATGGCTCTTCACAAGCCAAAACCAAGCTGCACACATCACACAGTCAAAGCTCAAACCAGTAAAACACAGTCTCTTTGACTCTCTATTGTATAACCATTCATGTTGGCATTGCTCAAGAGAACTTCATATATTCCAGCCCATCTTAGTTGTCCTCCTTTCAATTGACAATGTGTGTATTTCTCCAGTGCGCTCTGGTTTCTGTTGATGTAGGTTCTGCAACGAGACCGTTGGTTAGCAGCATGCCGACCATCGCTGGCCATGCCAAAGTTATGGAAAAGCTACCGAAAGGCACTGGAGGCCTAATGGGGAAAACGTATGGTTGAAAAATGATATTACAAATAAGGAGACAACTATAATGGTGTTATTGCAGAGAGCGCTTGTTGAACCAAAAATAGATGGACACATCTGTTGTTAATTGGGCTAAATTGGTCGTGTCCATGCCTGGCTGTGCACATACATGCAGACAAACATTTACATTTACGATGCTTTTGTTTGAGAGACTTGGCTCTCCGCAAACCTCTTTTGCGTCGTTTTTGTTTTACAGGGACTTTTATATATTTCCTTTCATTCAGGAGATGCTTTGTTGCCATTACGTTGCGGTCGGGTTGTGCATTTAATCCGGTGGCTCTGTTAACAATCACCCCTCTTAAGGAGTAGCTGAATTAGCTCCAGCTCTCTCTCCAAAAAGCATTTTTTCTTTGTTGTGAATGTGGCGCTTTCTTATTGTAATGGGGCTCATGTTGTTTTCTTCAACACTCCACATCCCCTTTCCTCCTCCTTTCGGTCTGTTTTTTTATGCCCTTTTGAATGGCGTAGAGACTTCGGAATGATATTAGGCAGTGGTTCATCAGAAGCATCTGTGTGTCTCCTCTGTATTTTTGTAGGATTGTTGTCCGTGTTTTTACGTATTATACTCTTAAGCAAAGTACTTTGTAGGATAAGAATCTACAGTTAGGGCTTCTAATTCACATAGTTCTTCTTCCCTGATGGGGATTGTAAACATTTTCACTCATCTTTGTGTATTTTGAGGCCATTCAACCCAAGTTTTCATCAGTGATGTGACATCGACATCTCATAATGCCGTCATCTGAATTTCATGCCCGCCTTCGCTCTTCTGGTTTGGTTTCCATAGTCGATCTACACAAATAAATGCTTCATGTGCCCGCGCTGAGCACATGACTGTTGGAGTGATGACTACTGGGCCTTCCATGATTGTCCAATAATGATGGGACTTTGGGGCCTTCTCAAAAAAGTATTCCAACGATGACGTCTTCTTTTAGACCAGTGTGGAACTTGATTTTGCTCCTGGGTTTTACAGAGACATTATTGATTAGGGTTTTTGTTGAATAAAGAAAATAACCAGCGAACAAAAGACTTATTTTCCTTCTGTATGACAATCATGACAAATCTGCCGAGATTGGAGCGAGAGAGATCATGGCTCCATGTGTGTGTCATTGGCACCCTGTGGTCTCACTCACAGTACTGTAACTTTGTTCTTGATAGTTTGTAAAAACTGTCACAGAGATCCAGACGCGCCTGGTTCTTCCTCTCTCCTTCAAGTGAATAGATTTACTCCTCTGTACAACGGGGGCAAAAGGGAGAAAACGTTGCATCGTTTGTGCCTTTTGACAGTGTCGGCATATTATGTGAAACCCATAGCTGCACCGAGGCGCACACAGCAGCTCTTTGTCCGTCGGGTCGGTAGACTCGTCTAAACAGAGGCTTGTGCTCTATAGTTTTGTGGGTTCATGGTTTTTGAAGGTAACACAATAGAGCTTCAAGTGCTAAAAGCATCAATAACTGTAAAAAACAAATTGAGTTCAAGTGCATGTTTTGCATTTGAATGATATTTCTGTCAATGAATGCACTGGCAAAAAGACATATCGAAACAACACACGCCCATTCACACACAAAAATAATTGTTTAATAAATGTGTTTTTGATAAACTGTGGTGAAAAGCAAGACAAAAATTCAGAGATGAATAATAAATTCATTCACTGACTGGAACATGCACTGCACAGAAAACTAAGCTGTATTGAATCGACTTGAAGTGGATTGAGAAATCCTCTCACCACCGGCCATTGTGTCATTCTGGAGACATGACATACGGCAAATCACGTCTGAGCTCATTCTCAGCTGGCACAGGTATTTTAATGTTACCTGAGTTAGTTTGTTGTTTGATATATTGCGCATTTTAAGTAGTCGATGATCTGCAGGAAATTATCTGATGATTGATTACAACTACCATATACGCTTTAAGACAAGCCAGCATATTTGGGCTACCACAGGATACCACACACACAATGCTTCATCAGCGAAGCTACTGTGAGTGTTTTTTTGTATTGGCACACATTTCATCATTACTATGGATTTATATTTGATTGATGTGGGGGGCTCATCATTTATAATACGAGGAGTCATTAAACAAATCACTATAGTGTAACCATATCATATCTTTTTAAACAAAACAACCGTGGAGCACTACGAACATGTATTCCTTCATTTAAGGCAGCTTTCCTGGGATCTCAACTCTCTTTTTTGACACAAGTAAATTTTACTGGGCTGCCGAGATCAGAAAACATGTAATTCAACTGTTGAATTTGGGTCCCTTTCCTATGTCACACACACATACATGATAGGGGAAGTGTCTATAATGATAGTAAATCAGGCTTGTTTTAAACAGCACAAAGCATTGTCTGGTTATCTGCAGAGTGGCAGTGTCCTTGAATGCGCTCATATTAACTGCATGTTTTTTGTGTTAGTGACGCAGCAGGGGTGAAGTTATCGAGTTTTGCCCCCTGGAGCCTAAATCCTGTGTTAAATAGAAGTAGAAAAATGATTAAATATTTTGACCCTAGTTTTGTTCTCCATAAACTTTAACCGAGTGATAAGATAGACGGCTGGATACAGGCGCATGGTTGGCTATTGCATCTTGGGACAAAGCTCTCCACTGATGTCGCTGGGAAGGCTGTTGGTCGGGATCTGACAGTGCTCGTTCAGTTTAGCAGTGTCCCACTAGGTCATCGTGGGAGACCGCACAAGCCACAGCTACTGCAAAACTCCACTGCCAAAAGTGGGCGATTTAGGGTTTTCTCTCAACACCTCACTGTCAAACTGCCATCAGCTGGCGCACAACATTCTCAGTTGTGATAGTTTCCAGTGTTTGTTGCTCACGACTGAAGATGTAACCATGTTTTCTGATCACATCTGTCTGTATTATGGAATTCTCTAGCATGGCATATGAAATCATGGAATACACCCCTTCAGCAAAATGTTCCAATCCCTTCTCCGAATCTGCAAATTCCCACATCATCATAATCAAGTGCAGGGGAAAAGATATTCCCGTTCTGCTCCCATTTAAGTTTTTCATTCAAATCCCCCAAATTATGAACACTAAACCTTTCCCCCCGCTCTGTGATCCAGTCTTAGTTTTGGACTGGAGGGAGGAGATGTCGGCATTTCTTCAAGAACTGAAGATCAGCCGACCGCAAGTCTAATGCATTCTCTCTGTGCTGCCGGCTCTTGGAGGCGGTCTTTCTGTTCTGGAGCTTCTCCATGGTATTACATTCGCTTTCCAAGACAGCACACATTAATAGTTGGGTTATTGAGCATTACAGAGCCTGAGATATCTTCATTCAGCAGAGGTGATTCAGTTTCAAAGGGTGGTCATTTGATATGTATTTCACTCTTCTACTGTAAACAGAGAAAGTGTATTCGGCTCAGATGGCTTCTGCTGGCACCTTCTCCGTTGCCTGAACACAAGACTCGAGGGTGGATGGATTGATGGAAAAATGAAAGCATCCCCATTCTTGTTGCAGATCTATCCCTCGGCGGTTCCTCTGTTTTGCAAAGAACGCTGGCTCCCTCATTATTCTCTAATTGACAAATTGGAGAACAACACCATAAACTTGCAGCGAGACTTGAAACTGGCAATTTAAGTGCGTCTCTGTCTCGTCTGCAGAGGCAGATTTAGCGGTCCTCTCCATGTGCCCTGCTATGGTGTTGGCATGAGCTGGTACTTTCAGTCTGTAAAAAATGTGGGATGAATTATGCTGTGCTAACAGAAATGGGTGTTATTGAGTGGCTGGTTGCAGTCTATCAAGAAGTAATAATGAAATTAGAGACAAATCCGTCATCGAGTCAGGAGGAAAGGAGGGGGCTCCGGGACAAGAATGGCAAACGTGGTCAATCCTCCAATCATAATCCTTGGCCTGGTTTCTGGATGAATCATTCTATTTTAAATATTTCTGTCAGAGACTGATCCCAGGGCTGTGATTTGTTGATGCCGTTTTATTATGCGTATTTAAGTGTGTTCACCCACGCGTGAAGTGCATCGAAAGCCCCATGTGGTTTCTGTTACACATCTCACATAATAAGTTGACGTGTCTTAGATCCAGCCAGTGATCTTTGCCCCATACCTCAACTTTTACACATGAACAGTACTACGCTGTTGGTGCTTTATTTTCCTGTTACATTTATTCTATTATAGTAATCAAATCCACTATTACTGTATATTCCTACTTTTTCCTTCTTTAATGTTATGTTTTGACTTGACTTAAAAAAAAAAAGCATCGACCATCAGACATTCCTTCGGTAAACCAGCAGTAATAGAGATGCCCTTCACTTAAAAAACCTGCTTATGAACATCTTACAGCTCTGTTCAAATTGCAATGCACTTGATGTTGGCGATTAGTGCTTGAAAATGGACACCTTTCAACGGCTACACTCAGCATCAAAGGCCAACTCTGGCCCTCTTGTCATGAAAAGGCCTGCTCTGGTTACTCTCTGTTTGACTTTCCAGCCAGTTTGTCACCGTCCTGATTCGCGCTTTTCATGCTGAAAGAGGTTTCTTGTTGTCCCGGCAGTGAAATATAACAAAAGTTCAATCATCCTGCCTCAGGCCCATTGCACAAGAATAGATGCAGCACTTGAACAGGTGAGCCTTTTTGTTGCAGGGGAAATACTGCAGTGTTTTAATTTTTTTTATTTTTCAGCAGCACCAAAAAAAACTAAATTGAACTGTTGTTTGAAGAACACCAAATCAACGAGGTCGAATTGAAGGCAAGACATTGTTGTATGAATGCTACTTTGAAACAAAAAAGGCTTTTCAGAAAAGATGCAAGGAAAAGTCTGTTTTGCTCTGTGACCTACATCATGCCTCTCTTCCCTTTTGCTTTCTCTTCAGTTTACTCTCTCTCTCTCTCTCTCTCTCTCTCTCTCTCTCTCTCTCTCACTCATTTACCTCACTGACTTGTTGCCCCAAGCTGTGCATCATTACTAGAAACTCTCGGGATGAGAACAGGGAAACTGGATATGAAATGTCCATCTGAGTAGTTACCAAAACAAATTCAAGTATGATCAAATGTGGAGGCTTAGGCTTTAAGGGAGGAGAATAGAGGGTGTGTTCGTGTCTGCATTCCCCCATCCTCCTTCATGGTATCATCTCCCAGCCAGTCACTCCCTCCCTCCCTCCATCCATCTCCCCTTGGACGCCCAGAGTGTGGTGAAGGCAGTGGGCGATCCACCTGCCAGGACTTCAGGGCTGCAGGGGCCAAACCAGCGTCTAGTCAGATAAAGGATGTTCAAGTCAGCAGGTTCATTGAAAACCACTTGTGTGGAAAGAACTCCCGGACAGGCACGTACTTGATCGGGAGCTGGAGTTGCAGGACTCCCTTCGAGCAGAGCTCCCTCTCAGAGGAGGGGAAAGGTCACTGCAGACAGACATAACTCATGGATGAGGTCGATTTTTTTTTTGTATCCCCAATTTAAACAGTGGAGGAGGATAAGTGCAAAGAGGACGTGGTTGATAGAAGTTTTGGGATTTTGGTTTAGAGTTTTGCATTGCGTACCGTTTTTGAAAAAGCTGAAATTGATTAAATGTTTTTGTGTTTTCACGCTCGGACGCAATGTGTCAAAGACAACAGATGCACTGGATTTGGTGTTAAGTGTCTTAAGCTATTCTGAACTTCACCCCACACTCTTGAATTAAAAAAAAGAATCGTTGTGCCGACCCAATTGTCACAGTTCTGAAGACAGCTCTTTGGCATTTCAGACCTCTTCCACCAATGTTATAACAGGAGACAATGGTCTCACAGCAGCTTTCATAGGGGTGCATACAATTTAAAACATATAATACAAAGTACAGTGGCAGTCGTGTTACGATCCTCACATTGTGTTTGTTGTTGAAGACTTAAATTAGCCATTTGTTTGCTTTCCCCCCAGCATTTCTTCTCTCATACGCTGAACTACCAGCTCCTGGTTTGAGGACAACAAAATACTTGCAGATTATAAACGCATTGGCGGAGCTCCTTCCCCTTCTCGGAATCAGTTGATGGTCATTTGTGGTGAAATCATATCCCAGCAGAAAGCAAGTACAACATCACAGTCCAACCTAAGGCTAATAGTGAACGGACGAGGAAATCTATTCAAATGGCCATGTGGTTCCCCTCGTGCTTTGTTTCCTCATTTTGACAAAGTAAAAGGAAATGCAAGTTGAAATAATAATTTCGACCAGCTGAACTTGAGTTAAATGTCAACTACATGATAAACATTGT
Source organism: Anarhichas minor (assembly GCF_050575085.1). NCBI lineage: Eukaryota > Metazoa > Chordata > Actinopteri > Perciformes > Anarhichadidae > Anarhichas > Anarhichas minor. The sequence goes on from NW_027466457.1 coordinate 11,948,520, forward strand.
TTCTTTGAAAGCAGTCGTACAGTGTAACTGTAGCCACCTACACGATCAACCCCATGCTTATTCAACATTTAGAGGAGAGAGTATTAATCTATTAACCCAATATATTTTTTTGCTTCTCGTATTTATATATATATATATATATATATATATTTTTTTTTTCTTCGCTTTTTCAAGGAAGCCTCTCTCTCTCTCTCTTTTTATATATATATATAAAGATATATATATATATATATATATATATATATATATATATATATAAAAGAGAGAGAGAGAAGAGAGAGGCTTCACAGTTAAATTCTTCCTCAAAACGACGACGTTACCCTGTTTGACATGTGAGCTTAGTGAGTTGGCTATAAGTGTTATACCCAGGACTAGTGTAATAAAGACAGTCGAAAACTCATTCTTCAAAACTAGGGTTTTTTCAAGAGCACACAATTGGGTACTTTGACACTTGTGAACTCTCCTAAAGTACCATCAATCATCTCACTGCCGCCGAGGTTTTTCCCTTTGTGGTATTAGTTTCTCGTTAGTTGTACACCCTTCAGGCTCATTGTGGTTATCGACTCAGATATGTAATCTTTCAGCTTATTCCAAGTAAAGATGTTGTCATTACCGTAAAAGGATGCTATATTGCAAATATCTCTGATGCATTGTAGTGCCAAGCTAACAGCAAAACTGCGGATTCACTCGCAGGCAGCCAAGTACTTGGTGCTATGCGGATAACAGCGTGGAAATGATGCGTGCATTGTGTTATGGTGGAACGGTGGTGGATAAAAGGCCTATTTTTCAGCCCGTCATCATGTGGGTAGCTGTAATCCTCTCTGCCCTCCTCTGTGTGAGTCCAGAGAAAACAGAGCAGTCGTATAAATGTGTGTAGTGTGTGTGTGTCCCGATGTGTAGGATGTTTTCCCCTAACTTTTATCAGATAGGGGATAGTCTGATGTGTTGCTGTTCTGCAGTGTGTGGGCTGTGGTCATCAGGGCTTGGTAAAGGTCATCTCTTACTCCTTTTCTCCCAATTTTTCGCCTCACATCCCCTGCCCACAGCATGTGTCTGTATCTAGGGTGGGGCCTCTCGTCCTACGCGACCAAACAGCGCTATCATCGCCAGGCCCCTTGTTCATTCATCAGCTCTGCCTCTGTCTCAGACTGTGTGGGTGTGTCGGGAGCTGGGGTCCCTCTCCTTTCCCTCACCCCTCTCTCTCTCTCTCTCTCTCTCTCCTGCCCACCCACCGTCCGTCTGCTGACGTGGCCCGGGGTTGTCCCGGGCCCTGGCCCTCGGGCCCCTGTGTGTGTGTGTGTGTGTATGTCGCCCCTCCCTGCATCGCTACGTTATCGGTTGGGATCTGCGTCTGTCTGTGTCTGACAGTGCCGCTAGACGCAGGAGGAAACAGGATGCGAGAGGATCAACTGTAATCTCACAGTGCTCTTTGTTCCACACAATCCCAGGCCGATCACTGTATTCTCTACACGCAGGGCTGCCACTGGACATTTACATGTGCCAACAATCACACCGCTACTGGCCCACTTAGGTGAGAGCTCAGAGAGAGAGAGAGCGAGAGTTGGTGGGTTTCGAGGCAGAGAGACACTGGTGGGAGGGAGAGGATGTTAAGAGACCTCGAGCTTTATTTGAGGGTTTGATGACTATCAACGAATATGGAAACGTTAGATCTGAAAGTTTCTTTTGTAATGAGAAACAAAACATGTCATCAGTGGCATATTTGACTCGCTGATTATAGTGATGATGATAATGATATCCTCGATAATATGATGTGGGATTGATTTATATCTCAGTAAATATGTTTCCATTGAAGATGAAATTGAGGAAAATCCTCAACTCTGTCCTCAAATGAACTTGATGATTACCGTGTGCAGCACATACAGGCCTACATTTCTAGATCTGAGCAGGTGAGGTCCTGATTTCGGTCTCATTATTAGGATGAAAGGGTAGGAAGAAGGATTTGTGCCTGTTTTAGCAAGTCTCGGTATTCAGTGAAAAAGCTTTATCTCCACCTCAGGGAGATCAGGGAAGAAAAAAGGATGCTTTTCAGATGTTTTCTGCCAGCCCAATTTTCTATGCCTGGGAGGCAGCTTACTTAGATTCTCAGCGTTTAATACCGGCAACGTTAAATACCCTCATAATTGTTTTAGCTTTACTGCTCAAAGCCCTCCTTATTATATGAATCAAACTCGGGACCCTACAGTAATCGGCTGTGCCAAAGCGTGTCACTTCCCCAGCTCCATGATGTGAGTCCACTGAGACTGTGGAGCCTAGTTCTGGCAAAACAATATTATTTTATTGTACAGGAACACGGGCTGTGCTAATTCCTCAAGCTGCAAACCTCACGGACCACAACTTTGTCTATAATTTGCTGGGAGCATATGTTCATAGCAACGGTACATAAAGCGGAACGGAAAACAGTAGTAGAGAGCGCGTTAGTCAGTTCAGTGATTGGTATACAAAGCAAGGGGTTTTCCTCCAACTTTCTTCCCCTTCCATGGGGCCCTGGAGACACAGTTTCAGCGCCGGCAAGGCATTGGTTAGAGCTTATTTTCAGTGTTTTGGGTGTCATAACATTATTATACATGTACTGTGTGGAAAATGTCCTTTTTTTCATAGAGTGTGCATGAACTATTTAATACAATTAGTGCTGACACAATGCCAAGAAGTATCTCAGATTTCTATTTGATTCACTCTTTTGTTTCAGTTTGGAATTTATCACGCTGTATAAGTTTTGTTTTTGAAGAAGAGTTGGGACTTTCTCGGCTTTAGGATTATCACTTTATTTGGAGAGTGGAAGTGCAGCAAGGCAAAGAAAGCAGCAGGGAATTAGTAGAAAAACCTTTAACAGGATTTAGTTTAAAGTCAGTGAGCCTACATGCAGCTCCAGAATTTACTTTTGTTATCTCCCTGTCCACCTTAAAAATATAGTTGGTGGGTAATTGAGGAGAACTGGCGGCTCCGCTGGATGAGTCCTGTCCTGTTTATAATATATACTGTCAGTCAACATCACCACGAGTGTAGAGACCCCCGGCCACCAGCAGGTGACACTTTCCCCTTTGTTCACTTTAGTGCCATTTGTCCGTGACAGGATGTCCTTGTGCTTAATGGATATGAAGTTACAAAACTCCTGTGTATCGTTGCGTTGTTGAGATGTCATTTCTTATGCAATCCAGTCCTCCTCTGTCCCCCGGGTGTGAGTGCATGTCCGGGATGAGGGGGGCTTTAAAAAGCTTTTCCCTTCACTGCTCCACCAACAGCCTTAGCTTGTGTGGAGAGGCCATTCAACTGCACTGCTGGGCTCTGCCGGTCTGTGAGTGTTGTGTGTGTGTGTGTGTGTGTGTGTGTGTGTGTGTGTGTGTTTTCCTGTTGCTAGACAAGACCCCCACCAGTATTCCAGCCTAAACTACTTCTCTCCAGCCCTTTTTCAACTGCTAAATTTCTTATTCTGTCCTCTTATTGTAATACATCCGGTCCTCCTCACCTTTGCACTAAAAATGTTGTAGCCTATTCGTGCTGCGGCACTCTTACAGCATGCTTCACCGCAGCTCACATAGGCCACAGACCTTCTTATGCTATTGTGCAACCAAGTTTTGTGGCGAACACAAACAAGGAATTTGAATCTGGTTGTCATGAGATTTCTCAATGCCAGAAAATAAACATTAACGTACACAGCTGACAAACTGTATTCAGAAAGTAAGGTATAAAATGTAATGTGCTGTTTGCTGCCCATTTGTTGCCTTGAAAACGGAGTAATTGAGTTTAGATTTCAACCCTTTATCTAGATAGGCATCAGTGTCGCAGCCAAGGGGTGGCTGGGGGGGCATGGCCACCCTGATATAATTACCGGCCCCCCGTCGTGACTCACATATGCATAAGATGATTTTAAACTTGAGTAGGCTTGTTCCCAGTAAAGTGAATAAAGCTTTATATTTGCCTTTTTTAGGAAAAGGACAACTAGCCTCTTTGAAGAACAACGGATCGCCTCACACATGTGTACACAGATACATAACATAACACATTAAACTGCAACTAACAATGTCGACTGTACTGGTATTAGTCTATGCACTTTAGATAGGAAGTAAAACATTAAAATAAGAAACCAAAGTACATTGTGCGATTCCCTAACTCTCATATTGACATCGTTTTCAAATATACTACAACAGCATAATATAATTCCTGGAATGTAGTCATGGCCCTTGGTTTTGGTGTGCCACCCCAAGACTGATGCGCACAAAACAAAACTGTCTTTGGACTGTTTTCTGGGACGGAGCAGTGGCCTCCACAGCCCCGTGTCCAAGTCCATTCAGTATATCTTTTCCCTTTCCTCTCTTGTCAGCAACATAGCCTGACCATGGCCTGTGAGCGGTGAAGAAAGCGAGGCCCGTTGCGGTCAGCGGCAGTGTTACTACATCAGCTAGCCTATACTACACCAGCAGCACTGCCTGTATAGTGTCGTCGGTTGTAAATCTCCTGTGCTGTGTCATGTGAAATTTGTCTAGCGGTGTGCCTGCCTCCGGCTCTAAACACAGATTGCCGTTTTAGCGGCGAGCCACTACATCCAGAGATTTATTTTTGTGTCCCAGTTTTCGGCAGGTTGGTCAAAAGACACGATGGGCACTGCAGCAGGGGCCGCTGTCCAAAGTGGTGTGGTCAGTTAACGTGAAGGCCAAGGCACTCTGAGTCAGTAACTTTCACTACAGCTCTGGTTTTAGCCCCAGACACAGGCAAATAGCAGGCTACTTTGTGCTTATTTATGAATGCTTGTACCTGTTCTGAGTGAAGCAAGACTCATCTTCTTCCTCCCTACTTTCTTGGATAGTGTAGCAGACACTTGCCACTAAACTCCATTAGACATCTGGTTTAATATTCCCCCATTCTTCTCTCCTGGATGTTTCCAAGTTCATTGAGGTTTTTCTGGTCACTCCAATTTTCCACTGGCAGCTAGCGAGGCTATCCCAGGGTGGTTCCTCGTGGAGGCCTGTCAGGACTCTGGGGCCAGCCTCTGTAGGGCTTTCAGCTGCTGTTATGGGTGCTTTTTCGCCGTCGCTTTTCATCAACCACATGGCTGTTCAGCAAACCAGGGCCTTCCTTTCCTGAGGGTACAGGGGTCAAATTGTGTTGCACACACAGCATCCAACACAAGAGCATTGTTGTTGAAATACAGAGTTTCCTGGTAGTGGTTCATATTGATGTATTTGTTTTGTTCGGTGTATTTAGAATCTTTGGGTTTTTGATTTCTATCTCCTTGGGGCACCAAAATGCATTCTCTATTCATCATGTGTTTCTACTTTTATTCTAACCTGAAAATAAGTTTGAAAACAGTTCAAGCATTTGATATGGAATGAATAACTTTGATTGTAATTTTGTGATTTATAGAATCGTCACACATAATATGATTGAAGAGGTAAAAGGGAGATTGAAGGATCCATGCTAATGGTTATTTATACCCAACGGACAACATATTGTCTTCTTTGGTTCATTGCACAAAGAAAAAAGAGGGTCTTGATAGCCAGAGTCCCTTGGCTTGTGTAATTGGCTTTCATTATGGCCAGGCAGAGCCTTGGCAGTGCCAGACACACCAGGGGGTGTCAACCAGCACAAGCCCCATCATCATCATTTTCCCCATGAGCAGCACAACTCAATGGGCCCAGAAATGGGCATGCATCTATGGCTCAGGGAACCACCCTTTCTCTGGAAACTGCCTTTATCCTGTTTTAAACATTACAGTGACGCTCTGTTTGTGCGTTTATGTGCAAGTGCGTTTTTCTAACAGTGTATGTGTGTGAGGGTGGAGGGTAGTGTGAGTGTGTTGTGTATTTTTTATTATATGGCCGGTCACTCAGTATCTGCGTGCATGTGCATGCGTGTGGATACAACGTACATTATGGTTGTGCTCCACCATCCGTGCATGTATGTGAGGTGGGGGCAGCAGTTACCACAAGCTGGTGGGGCACAGCTCTGCTGCTAACCAAAGGAGCAAGTGGTTGTGAGTCAGTCCCCATCGGGCAAACCTGTGGCCGTGGTACTAGCGCTGCAGCACCAGTGCCAAGATAGGAAATTAACAGTGGCTTTTGGGGGTAAAACGTCTGTGAGAGTTCAGTAAATGCCCCTGAGACTAGAATAAGAGGTGCAAAAAATCCCTCTGAAGAAAAAAGAGGAAATGAAATGAAAAACAGCTGCAAATGACTGCAAAGAAGCAGTTTATTTAAAAGTACGTAACACAAAGAAGCTCTATAAAATCAGGCAATAGGCAAATAAGTATGTTTTGCTATGCTGCTTTATGTAAAGCTGTCATGCCAAGGCTGGAATCCAGCTAATGCTAGCAGCTTTGGTTCTATCTGACCACACTGCCTGGGCCCGTTAAATTGAGTAAAATAAGCAAAGATTTTACATTTAGTAACTTTTAAAATTGTTAATAGATTGTTTGGTCAGGAAAATTACACAGGCCACACTGAGACATTTTTGTCTTTCATTTCCTTATAATTTGCACTTTATTGTTGTACTTTGCTGCTGCAGATGTAAACATTTCCAACATTTGCTCATTTTAGGATATTATTTCTGATGTTGGTGGACTGTGGGTCCGTCTGATAGTTTATTTGTTGTAGGCACTGAATGTTTACAAGATTTAAAACTGTTGCAGCTCTTTTTTGCACTCTTTTGTATATTTCTTTAAACACACATTGCACAGCTGTCACATTTGACACGTTTGAGCATGTGACAGCCAAATTGTCCAATACAGTGCAGTTTCTGATGAATCTCTGATTCAGAAGGTTTCATACATCCTTTGCTCTTCCTACCCAAACATTCTGAAGTACATTAAGTCACAATGTCCAGAACCCTGGCATTGCTGTTGAGATCTGTAGAACATGATACGGTGACGTTTGTTGCCAAACTGATCCGACAAGCTTCTTTGCTATTTCTCTGAAAGCCTTTTGAGGAAATGATGAATCATCAAGTAGCTTTCTGGTTCTCTGAAGTGCAGAAAATACAACATTTTACCTAGAGAGATTCAAATAATTGCAACTAGAGTACATTACACAACATAAGACAAAAGTCTTATAAAACATTCCTCTCTGCTCTGCGGTCAGCCTTGTTTCTGCTGCTCAGCCGCTTCCAGATTACTGCCAGTTGAAGGGAGACCAGGGTTTTAATAGCCCACAGTCTGTTTCAGACCATGGGAGTCCTTTTAAGCCAGCCCCCCTGTAGCCATTAGGACTCTGAGATATTTCGAAAGAAAAAGGAATGGTATGGCATAGTTTTTGTCATCGACCTTTGGCTAAATGTGGACCGTAGTCCTTCCTTTTCATCTCAATTCCATAATAGAACTATTATTCGATAACGTGACTGCATGATACATATGGCAGCGCTCAAGCAATTAGCAGATCAACAGAAAATGGATCAACAACAATTTTGATAACTAATCATCTTTTAGGTAATTTATCAAGAATAAATGTCAAACATTTTCAAATTTGACCCTCTCATATTTGAAGATTTGCAGGTTTATATTATTCTAAATTGAATTGGTTGATGCAACAAACCAGGATATGAAAACAGTTGAAAGAGTTGCTTTCCTTTAAGTGTTTTGGACGGTGTTCATGGCGAACAGCTAACAGCTAATGGAACACACACTGCTCAGTACATCACTGCCACACAGCCGCTGCTAACCTGACCGACATAAGATGATAAGTTTGCTTTTGTTTTTGGCAAGATTGTATGACGTGCCTTAAGCAAGGACTTTGAGCCAATTGCCTGCATACATCACCACTTGTTTTTAAGGTTGAATGAAATGCGATTTACGATGCCTTCCAGCCCATTAGTGTCTAGATGGGGGGGTTTGCCAATTGTGGGTTGTATTCATTAATTACACAATGCAGCAGTGGTTGTTGCAGACACACCTGGCAGAGATCTACTCTCTTCTAAGTGCACCTTTGTCGTCTAACATTTATTAGTAATAGCAGAAACGGTGTGTTTTTTAACTTGATAACATCGCATTTTGCACTTTGATCATCAATAGATTATTAGATGAAAGCACAGAAATAACATCACACGTATATGATGTTCACACAGCAGTACTTAAGTATAACACACAGCATAGGTAAAACATATTTAGATGCCCATCTTATCTTGTGCAGTCTCTGTACCGTCAGGCTCTTGCTCCCTTCTTGTCAGTGAGCAGCGTGAGTGAGACAGCCAGACCTGCAGACCCCAGCCGTTTGCAGTGTGGGCAGCAGAACAAGGTGCTCCTGTAGAGGAATTCAGCACGTTGGACAGCACCTAGACCAGCTCTCCCCACACTGGAATCCCAACACTGCACTCTTGCAGACCGGCCCCAAGGACTTTGCGGTCGGAAATGTGACCACATTTCTTCCAAGGTGCAGAAGGAAAGCTGTTCAGGAGGGGGAAGGAAATATCTGTAGCCTATCAAGGCGATGGAGCAGACTTGAACTTTCTCTGCTGTTTATCGAGGTTGAAATCTCTGCAACTCATTATGTGTCAGGAGTGGAGTGTTGAAAGTTTGCTGGGCCGAAGGTGACCATGGTCAACATTAGCATGGCTAGCATTAGCATTAGCATAAGCACATACATATATACAGTACTATTATCATGTAACTGTGTCTGATATGACACATTTAAATGAGTCAATGGTTGTGGGTGCTAAACATGTGCTCACTTGGTTTTGTATTTTGCTACAGTAAAGATGAATGAGGTACAGCAGCTTCATTGTGGCAGTTATCTAAAACAATCTACAAAATGGCTTATATGTCATCACGTCCCACAATTTCCTAAAAAACAAAACATTTTCCCTCTTTCAGGCAGTCGGGAAGCAGCCTTCACCTACGCCATCACAGCAGCAGGGGTGGCCCACGCCATCACAGCAGCGTGCAGCCAGGGCAACCTGAGCCAGTGTGGCTGCGACCGGGAGAAGCAGGGGTATTACAATCAGGAGGAAGGCTGGAAGTGGGGAGGCTGCTCGGCTGACATCAAGTACGGGATCGAGTTCTCTCGCCGCTTCGTGGATGCCCGGGAGATTAAAAAGACCCCACGCCGCTTGATGAACTTGCATAACAATGAGGCAGGGAGAAAGGTAAAGAGGATTTTCATCATCTCAAATGCTTTGCCACACGTGTTTTTTCCACGGTGATCAAGAGAGAACAACAGCAAAACCCTTTTGAATTATTTGATTTAATGGTTAATTTCTAATATATTAAAGCTTGGATCAAATTTTTGAAGTGTTGGCCATCATACCTACCAGTAATAATGACATTGTACTCACTAAGTTAACTACTGAGATCTAGGAATGTGGTGACAGTCAGATGGGGCAAGAAACACATGAAAGCCAAAGTGTCCATTAAATGTATCCATCATAGACATCATTTTGACGTATCATACTTGCAGCAGAATTACCTAGACAGTGAAGGATTATTACCAACATTTTGGGTGTAATGAAGCGGAATTATCCTTTAAGTGACACGACATTATCTTCCTTTAAACGAAACATTGCATGACTCGATACTTGACAAACTTGATGCATACATGCGTTTGTTAATGTGTTCCTTTGCAGAAAAGCAAACAGTCGCAGATAAAGAGCTACAAGTCACACAAAGGACTGCGATTGACTGTCCAGCTGCTGATTGATTGATCACCTAGTCAGCCTTTCAGCAGCTTGTGTTGCTTGAGCCAATTATTGACATATCTTTCCATTCCAAGAGGGCGTCTTTTATTTCTGAGAGAGTCCGTTGGCAAACTCCATCATGGACATGTTTGTTAGCTATTAGTCATCTCCGAACAGTCTTGGAGGAAAGAAACACAGAGAAAAAGAGTGTGAGAGGTAAATAAAAGAGAAAAGATGATGTTATGTTGACAAATGGATCTAATTAATAACTTGGGCTTTATCGTGTCCCCTGGGACAATGGGGCCTGTACAGGGGTTGCCAGATAGAGCACTGCCATCATCTCTTTACAGCTCCTTTCATGGAATTATGAAGTTTAAATTCGGGAACAGGATATTATTGCAGTTCTCCGCACAATAGCAAAACATGTCACTGCCATTTGACTGTGTCTATTCAGGGTGTGAAAGCAGGCCGACAATGGCGGTGTTAACACAGCAGACTGATAGGGTGCTGGCATGTTGGACTGCCAGGGCTGGAGTTGGCACTGTTGCTGTTCTCACTCTGGGGCTCAGAAACTCGCATTCTAGGAGGGTATGCAAAAGACAGATTTCCTCTTTGCTGAGACAGTAAGAAGCCAAAATCTCTATTAGTTATTAAGGTCTGAGCCTCTGAAACGTTAGTGTTGCTCATAATCCATACACGTGATTCATCTGTGTATTTGTTTTAGTTCATGGGTAGCTCGTGGGTTCTTCGGTAGCTTTCCATTTTTTTTCTCACTGTCACGAAACTGCTGCTGATCACAGGTTAGTGTTTTCTTCACGCTGTTGGCAGTTACCAAACAGCTTCTAGTGGATTACCACCAGGCTTTGGAGCGGAGTTCAGACTGTTATTTGCATGTAGCTCTGGAAAACAGACCATGCACAGATTCGACCAACAGAGACACATATCTGTAGCTCAGTGTAACAGTGCATCACATCCCATGTGGATTTTGCTTGGATACGAGACACTTGAAATGACCTTGGACACCAATCTATCGAAGTCAAATTAGCTGATTAAAATGATCCTGGTTCAGATGATGGAGGAAGTGGTTCCTCCAATGGGATCCAGCTGAGATTGTGTTTTCTAATCACTAATAAGAAGCATCGTTGAAACAGAAAACTATAATTACAATAGATTCCGTGACTGAAAGAGAACACTCAGTGAATCACCAGATCTCTTTCATCTCCCATCTGGGCTATGTGTTTGACAAGTGATCTTTAGATGGGAATCTGGTCATATTGGACTAATTAATAACAGATCAGAGGCTTTGATGGACACAGTTTAAGTAAATGTTTCCATGCATCTGTCAGACTCCTTCTACCAGGCATTCCTTGTGGTTTTTGTGCCTTACATTTTTGGAAATCCTCATTCTGAATCAACATGCGAGGCGAGATTGACAGCTGACCCCGGCTTTTATGAAGTCGGCGGAGCTCATGTTTTTTCAATCAAATGTCCTCAAATCTGGGAAACTGTGACCACATGAGTCCATGGACAAGACAGACAGAGATATTGAACAACTCTTGTGTACATTTCATAAGTGTCTGATAGAAATGATGACTTGTGCTTCTGGCAAGGCGAGGTGCCAGGAAAAAAAGCTGCACTGGAAAAATGCCCTGCCAACCAAACTTACATCTTATACAACAAAGGCGCGCTTCGTTCGAGCAAATCGGGGGATCCTAATTTGGTTAAAGAAGTCATGTCAGGATTATTACAGATGTGTTAATGTGACCAATTCGAACTCAACCCCCTCTTTTCCTCTGTGCGTTTGCCTTTTAGAACGGTTCAGCAGAAAGCGAAGAGGGCACAGTTTTTATTTTGAGGTTTTTTTAGTTCCTCAGTACCACGGAGCAAAGGATTGACACTTAAATTATGACGACAGCGCACAATATTTCCCATATGCCCCAGGCTTAGGCCTCAAGGAGAAGACATTCTGCCCTGTCTACCATATGTTGGACATAACCTCAAAGAGAAATTAAGTTCAAGACTGAGTAAGGGAATACCCCAAAAAAATGGACATTATTGCATTTAAAATGACTCTTTGACTAAAAGCATCTGAATCTATAACTGTGATCCACTTTAATGCATGTGGCAACATTTTGCTTTCTTCTATTTATCACATTATTTAAGCAGTGAAATAAACCTCAAGTCTCTTGTCCAGCCGTAAACAATGAATTTAGTTTGTTTCATTTAGTTTTCATGGGTAGTTTTCTTTGTCATTGATGTGGTTTGAGGAAGGTAGACAAAATTACAGGATGGAATATTACCAGTAAGTGCAATTTCCCCTCCCTCAGGACATGCAACTGCATGTCATCGTGACTGAACATTCTGATATGCTTGGATTTGGCTAAGTCACAGAGATCTGTCACTCGGCACTCAAGCTATTTTGGCAATTTAATTTAATTACTGGGGGCATAAATGCAGTATAAGCCACCAGCACAATCACCGCTCATTAGAAGCATGAATACAAGTAAGAAATGTTGCTTTGTCAGCACAGTTTTTACACAGACAAAAAAAAATCGAATATCTCAACATCTAGTTGATCTGACATTTGTTTCCATTTAAATGGTTGCACAACACAAAGCTAGCATTTAGCCAGCCTCTTGGTAAAACTGTATTCATTAAAGGGAGAGTGTGTAGGATTTAGTGGCATCTAGTGGTGTGGTAGCAGATTGCGACCAACTGAATAGATCTCTGCTCAGCTACTGAGCAATCACGACTGTATTTGCTGCAGTTCTACAACGGCTTTGTTTTCTCTTTTACTCTCCAGGTACTAGAAGAAAGGATGAAGCTGGAGTGCAAGTGCCACGGCGTCTCGGGCTCCTGCACCACCAAGACCTGTTGGACGACACTTCCCAAGTTCCGAGAGATTGGCTACGTACTCAAGGACAAGTACAACGAAGCCGTGCACGTGGAGGTAGTCCGGGCTAGCCGACTGCGCCAGCCCACCCACCTCAAGGTGAAGCAGACTCAGGGCTACCGCAAGCCCATGGAGACGGACCTTGTCTACATCGAGAGGTCGCCCAACTACTGCGAGGAGGACGCAGCCACGGGGAGCGTGGGCACCCAGGGACGCCTGTGCAACCGCACCTCGCCACATACAGACGGCTGCGACCTTATGTGCTGCGGGCGGGGCTACAATACACACCAGTACACCAAAGTGTGGCAGTGCAATTGTAAGTTCCAATGGTGCTGCTTCGTCAAGTGCAACACGTGCAGCGAGAGGACGGAGGTGTTTACCTGCAAATAAGGAACTCAGTGCCAGAAAGTGAGGCTCCAAGGACTATTTGAATGAAGAAGACTCAAGATAAAAGTGTGACGTGGACCAGTGACAGATTTTGAAATAAAAGGAATGGAACTTTACGCTATCAGCTCTTCATGGCATCGTTTTGCACAGCAGAATCTATCTAATTTCCTTTTCTGAAAGTAAATGCTAAATATCAGTAGGTAATACCCCAGAACTTTACTGTCACATAGAGATTGTGCTCATGTACTGATGTACCCGCAGTGACGGTGGGACTGCAGGTAATGAATGACGCCCTCGTTGGGAACTGTGCTTTGCACTCTGGGATTTGTGATTGTTAAATTCAAAAGAGACTCATGTGCATGGAGAGGAAACACAGTAACCTGGGAGTTGATCAAAATGACAGCAGCTGATGAGGGGTGACTGGGAGAGATTTGTAAAGTCTTTGATTGAAAACTTTTATCGTATTTTCACTAAAGGGGAGCAAAAGTGAATCTTGACATGAATGACCCCCCAAATTGGCTGGGGCTTATGTTTGTAGAAATGAAGAACATTTTGTAAGTACGGTGCGTTGGGGTGCGCCAAAATCTGAGTGGAGAACTCTGTTAAACCCTCTGCTGCCAACTGGAATATGGTGGAGTATGTTAGTTTTCCAGTCACACTGGAACTGTCTGTTCTGAACACTGAAAATAAATTGTTTATTTATGTTATAGTATCTTAAAACGAAGCACTAACGGGTAGAGATGTCTTTTTTTGTACTAAGTGTAAAGAAAAATACTTTTTAGAAACTCTGACTGAAAATGTGTGTCTATTAGAAAGTGACCCCAATCCCTAAAACACCTCATCTTTTCTTTAATCAAAGAAAGAAAAAAAAAAAAGGGTTTCATTGCTACCGGTGTGTTGACACATTCACGTTCAAACACCGTGGTTCTATTTTTCTGTAGAATAGTTTGTTTGTAGTCCTTTTCCCCACAAGCAGTAACATTTATTTGGATGCTTTTGCAATTTCAAACAATTGACAGTAGCAAGAAAACTCGTTGAACTGCAGAGATCCTTCCTCAATTCATTAAACATGAAGCTGATATGTTGCTGGATGTGTTGTTGAGTGCTGCACTGATATTTTCTTTTCAGATGCGACTCATGAGAACTAAATAAATTCCCATTTGACTCAGTTTGGCAGTTCATTGCTAAAATGTAGTTGGAGTTGAACCTGCAGTCTGCCTTTAATTTAGAGAGAGACTCGGATCAGTTATTTTCAAAATATCTATAGAGCTGTGTCAGTGCTCAACCATGCATAACAGCAGAGATAACAAAGCCCATACAATATATTATTATTATTATCATTTGAGCTGATGTGCTGCCAGGCAGGTGTTTAAAGTATCATTTTTTTTAAGTTAATACTATAGGCTAACTTGGGTCTGAGAATTTACACTCACTTGTTCTCATCAAGGTTAAAATAGTTTTCTTCTACTCAACCTTAAAGGGCAATTCCACTTTATAACAACTGGGATATTAATTTAGGAGTTTTGGACATCATTTTAGTTGGTTAGAATTAAATTGTACTCACCAAATCAATTGCTGAGATCTGGTAAAACAGTGACGTCGGACAGACCCAGATTATCAAAACCACTTTGCTGGTAAAGACAATGAGCACGCCCAACATTATAATGAGTGCACAGCTACAGCTAGTACGGTTGGTCAAAGTTGAACCAGTCGGTCAACTATTCACCCTTTGTTTTCTCTTCCAAATAACTTTAGCCATTCTCCCTTTTTAGCGATCTCAAAATTCCCAGATCATTGCTATTACCTTGGTAAGTACAATGTTATCGCAACTGATAGGAGCGAGGACCAAAACTATAGAGATGAGTTGGGTGCTGTAGCTATTTCCTAATGAACAGTACTTCAGTGCAGCGTATCGCTGCTGGTTGCTGGTGATAACAAGACTGTAGAAAGTCAGAACGCCTCGATGTTTTTCTCCAGGAAATGTTACAGAATTCAACTTCCCATCAAAGCGTACATTATAAATATGTGAATCTTTCATTAAGCCAAGCTAAACCAATTGCCTTCAGGCACTACAGCTCCAAACTTGACAAACAGACATGATAGGGGAATCGATATTCTCACCTAAGTGTTCAGAACAAAGTGAATAGGGAATTTCCGAAAATGACAGTGCAGTGTGAAAGAGACTGAATAGGCTAAAACTTGTGCTTTGCGGCACTTTATGTTATATAGTGCACCCACTCTTTATGTTATCTTATTATAACTTTTGCACATTGATAACAATCGCACATTTAGATTTAGAGACTGATGTTGCCCAGCATTGCATTTTGCATGATTAGTATTTTGTGTGTGCATCAGTCTTTTACTTATTTCAGTTCACTAGAGGGGCTACTCAGATGGATCAAACACAATTATGTACAAAGATTTGCTTATTTACTCAATTAAAGTAAGTTATTGATATAAGATATCTAGCATATAGCCTCATTCTGACATTTATATTTTCTTATGACATATATATTCAAATAATCAAAATAAATGGAGGCATTTCAAATAGTTATGTTTCCTTTGACAAGGATGCAAATGTGTTTCCTCACATAAAAAGCTGATCTGTCTTTAATTTAATAATGAGTTATATGAGTTGTATCATGAAACACACAAGAAGGTTTATCCACATTCTTCATTTTATTGTTCTACGCATGTTGGTACAAGAATGTTCCCGCTCAGTGTTCAGTTGCCCGTATCGACTGTTCCAACAAATATCCAAAGCCATTATTTTCATAAATTCTCCCCCTGTGAAGAAAAACACACACATTAAATCTGGTCATTGTGTGTCCAGGTCTGAAGCCAAACTTTAAGCAGATGTCTGTTATTCAAACATTCCAACCACGCTTAAATATAGTAACTGGGAAATGCATTAGAAGAGCATAAATCATTAAAACATCAAAAATAAATAAATCAAGCCGTGTGTTGACTTGCTGACGTTATTTTGTACACAGCGCATTTTCATAATGCGCTGTGGTCTTCTGTCTTGATTGTGGCACGCACGGAGCAGAAGTCAATTATCTCTCCCCGCATGGAAAGGAGCGTCCTCTCCATGTCAGTGTCAAGCAGAATATGTGATGAGAAACACAGCAAGAGAAAGGGGAAAAAACAAGACGGATTATGGAAAACTGTAATGTTCCATTAAAAATGAAAGAAAACAATGCCCCCGCCCCCCCCCCCCCCAACACAATATATACAGAGTAACCCGGCAAAATATGATTATTCATCAAGTTGGAATTGTTTAAGAAAGAAAAGCACCCATGCTGTTTTCTTCACGGGTAATTGGGGCTTGCTAACTTGGGTGGTCACACCCACCTATTACACTCGCAGTAACTCTTTACCTCCACTTTACATGTTTATTTTCTGTTGCGGTTGGAACGGCAGTTCATATTAGCAGTGTATTCTACACTACAAATTTCCCCCTGGGGATGAATAAAGTACATATCTATCTCTATCTATTCTCAAAGCATGATGCGCTGATTCACGATATACTCTGAACTGAATGAGGATTTAGGACTCTGGACGACCGGGGACAGCTGGCTCGACACTCCAGCCTCTCCTTGTGCTCTCTGTGTTGGCAGAGCCGTTCGGAGTCACTAACTGGGAAGAGGACCTTCATGCAAATGACCTGATGTGAATAGGAAGTGGCTCAGTGTGCCTCTTGTTTTTAGACACACAAACAAGAGTGTACTTCTTTTGTGAGGGTGTTTTTTGAGATGGATGGGATGGCTCAATGAAACAACGAGGTGCATGTGTAGCCGGAAACTGCAAGTGAAAGGAGTGGTTATTTAGGAGAGGAGCTAATTGAGAGTGGTTTGGAGAAAGAGTGGGTGCACTATATAAGTAGGAGCAGCTGTCGCACCAAGTGAGGGACGATGTGCACAGCATGGTAAAAGATATGGTGAAACAGTTTTCAGCCTCGGAAGATAGTTAATTCATCGTAGTCACTCTTTGTGGCCCTCAAATGATGTACCCTGTATTTTTGGAGGCAGTGGGGGATAATTTACATCATTCATAAATTACCATTTTGGACATGATCGCTGTCAGTGGTTCCATCCAGCTCTTTCTATGAAGTGGCTCGGTGAAAGAGAGCCATGCTATTTCATTCATTTGCTGGACGCTCCCACTGGTCCTCCTGTATGTGAAAAGCATTGTAGGCGGCCAGCCGAGCAGAAGTAAGATGTGTTTTGTTAGTTGTCTGAAGCCCTGGGCACCGGAACCGCGTAAGCTCCCCATATTATGCCCTGGATTGGGAAAAAATAAATCCATTTGTTTCTGACAAACATTTTGTCATTAAAAATATGAGATAGAAAAACAGAGTCTGCAGTGCGGCCCTTCTTCTACAGCAGGCTATTGTTAGGGTGTCAGGATCATTAGTTCATTGGGATATATTCTGCAAGCTAATGCTTCTGGTCTTATTCACACTGGGAGCGACGCACTTTCCAATTCAGGGCCCAATTTGGAGGAAAGACAGTCGCGAGGTAACATAACAACTGTCATTGCTGCAAAGGATGTAGCTTACGTCTGCCAAGGACATGCATTTATATATGCAAATTTATACTATGATCCTGCTATTCAGAGTTCACTGGCAAGACATATCAGGGTCTGTAGCGCTTTGGGAAACCAGGGTAGCTTCAATTGACCCCAAAGAGGATGTAAAGGAGTCCGTTTTCTTTTACACTGTTCTCAACTAAACCAAAATTATTTGAGCCAATAAAGTAGCTCAAAACAGGTCGAACCTGCAGAGTGATTTCTTCATTTGGCTGACAAAACATTTTACTATCTGCTGTAAAGAGAATTTATTATGTTTGTCTAGGTTATTGACTGTGTCTAAGCCAAAGGCATATAAAATAACTTTTAGTTCTGATTGTTTTAATGTTAAGAGCAACATTGCTTTATACTTTTTTTTCTGATGTCCTCCCCTGTTTTGTGAAGTGACAGAAGCCCTCCCAAAATCCCTTGAATTAGCTCCAACATTCTGCCTCCTAATGTAATTTGTAACTTTGGCAAAGTGAGATGGGAACGTTGTGATCTGAAGATTGGCCTCTCAGAGATAAGACACATCTGCAAGAGTGGGGGAAGAGAAGCAAAGGGTGGCAAATAACAATAAATTGCTCCAATGAAGGGATTAAATAAAAAATGGAGGAGTCAGAGGTCTGCTGAGCTGAGGCTTGAGATTAGCCAGATACCAAGTGAGAAGAAAAGGATTGTTGTCATCCAGATGCCGCACTTCAATTACAGACTTCTCTTCGGTTGAGGAAGGGGATGTTTAACAGTCCAATGAATGATGGATTATTCTGGGGCAATCCTTTAAGTCGTGTTTGTTATTTCAGGATGTGAAGGCTTTGGTTAAGGTGCTGCAACATGGAAAAACATGGAAACACTCCTGTGCTGAATCTCTTAGCAGCCCCCGTGGACAGAAATGCAAGCCGTCGTTGCATTAATGATAATGCTCATTTAAAATGTTAAAATTCTCAACAAAGCAGAAGAGCACACAATACAGTTTAACGCAGCCCGCAACACAGCCTGCAACAATTAAGAACGTATAGTCTCTCTCTCTTTTTTTTGTTTTTTTATGGGATTGCTTGGTGTTTTTCTGTGTTCCTTTAACTTTATTTTGACTGCTTGTCTTAGCGAAAGACCATCATTTGGAGGTTTCTCATCATCTGTTTGATATTAGTGGTAAGGAACACATGGCCATTCAAAGGCAGAGCCCTGTGTGACATCATTAACCACAAGGCACAAGTGGGGATCGTCAAGACCCCAGACTGAGGACTCTGAACGCTACCTGACTGCCTCAATCCAGCTGCAACTGTATTGTCCAAATAATGTGCCAGTGTGTCTCTGTTTCTTATGCGTGCCTGTGTTTTTTTTTGAAGAGCTATGTGTTGACTCATCTGCACGGAGATCTGAGAGGCCTTTATTTTCCGGATATCTTCTGCGTAGAATAGCATGCAGAGCACAATAAACTGACCTGAAATCAGCTGTCAAACATAATAGCAACGAGTGTGCATGGCAATTAAATGAGAAGAGGCAAGACGCAACATAGTTATAATTGAGGAGTTTGGGTGGAAATGCCCTTACTTTATAAAGACAAAATCAACTTCTCGCCTACACATGGCTCTGACTGAACAGGTTCAAAAATGTCTGTGACAGACATTGTGAATTACTTTAGATTCACAGATATTAAAGTGAATGTTATTACTATATATATAAGCAGACAAGACATTAGCCTGGGGAGTAATGACGCCCAATTTGGCATGCACACCTGTTTATGTTGGACTGGGCCAGTAACCGGTGCTTGTAAAATATGAGCGAG
Organism: Anarhichas minor; assembly: GCF_050575085.1. NCBI lineage: Eukaryota > Metazoa > Chordata > Actinopteri > Perciformes > Anarhichadidae > Anarhichas > Anarhichas minor. The sequence continues at coordinate 11,967,773 of NW_027466457.1, forward strand.
GTTAATACTTATGCGGTGACGCCCTCAGGCCTCACAGCTACAGTAAGGACAGCATCAGCAGTCTGAGACGATGGGATGGGTCTAACCCCAGGCAATGCTGTATTTGTGTTCACGTGTGTGCAAAGCTCGTTCTGTCGATTTAAAGAGCATTAAGCATTTATTTGTCTGCTCACCTCACCTGGTGTTTCTGTCTGCATGCCACTTTTATATGTACGTGTGTGTGTGTGTGTGTGTGTGTGTGTGTGTGTGTGTGTGTATGTGTGTGTGTGTGTGTGTGTGTGTGTGTGTGTGTGTGTGTGTCTGCTTCTGCCTGCTCGTGTGTGAGACAGACACATCCCTATGGGAAGTTGGTTTTCTACGTGGAGACATTTGGCGGAGGGAGTTCGAGGACAGCCCACACGCGCTTTTGTGCTGCTCAGTGTCCAGTGGTTGGCTAGGCCACGGCTTCTCCTTGAGGTTATTTTTCTCCTCACGTTTTGTTTTCATGAAGTGAGGTCGGGGTTTCTAAAAGCAGACTCCACCTAGGGAAAAACGACAAGACCCTTAAGGGCCCTTTTCTTAGCACTTTGCCCCTCACCCTCTGTGAGAAGAAGCAGGAGACAAACGTTCTGGAAGAAGCACATTACAATTTTCTTTACTTGAACGCAAATTTGGAAATGGATTTTCCATGGCCTGTTGCTTTGAACATACACTGAAGTACTATTTCCAAGGATGCATTTTTACAACTAATTACTTGGTAATATTTTTTTCTAAACCACGATGCGTCTTTTTAGCTAATTGAATTTGGCATTTGATTTTAATGCTGCAGATAACAAACTGAACTTACTAAAATTGTAAAGAATTTACTCAGTCCAAGCCATACTGTAGAAACCCAGAAAGGCTCCAAGTGCTCTGAATGATCTGTTCTGATAAAACATCAACATGCTACACAGCTGAGACCACAGAACTCGACACTCCACTGCTGCCATTTGGAAGAATTTGGCATTTTTAATGATTTGGTTAACTTACACAGCACGCAACTGTTGTCTTGAAGTAATTTGCTCACCTCAAGCAACTTCTCTTCAATCCCTAAGCTCACTGAGAGGCCGAGTTAGTTAGTTTGCTACTGTAAAACAGAAGAGCAAAAAGAGTCAATTGCTATTTTTGCGACACTTTAGAGTCAGGTCCAGAGAATAGTCCAGGAATAGCCAACCCAACCAAGTGAGATTCAGTGCCAGAGTATCATCCTTCCCTGTCTAGCCTGTGGAAAGAGCAGTGGTGGAGGTGAAGAGGTTCCATGATGTGGGTCATATACATGGAAAGTTCTGCTGAATCCTTAGCTTTTCCATGTGGATGGAAGGTCACCGGAACAACACACAAACAGCTCCAACTAGACATGTGGCTAAGTGCGCTGCTGCAAGAAACACTGAGCCCTGTTGTTCAAACTAATCATTTTACTGCTTTTAATGGCTTTTTCGGCTGTGTCAAACCCAACAAGTGATCCTGACTTTAAGCGTTCATGGCAGGTAATGATGAGCAGAGTGGTGACAAAGTTTGCTTAACACAAGTGAACTTGTCCATCTCCTGCTCAGGGAGTTGATGGCTAACTCGGTCTGTCAGCAGAGCGCACCGCATGGAAAGCAACATCAGAGAAACTGGTTGCCCAGCGCTTGTATATTTCTGTCTCCATCTGTGTCACTGGCTGGAAGTGGGCTAGTGTACATGCCTTTGAATATGTAGGGCATTGGACACCAGTTCCATGTGGTTTGGGAGAAGTTAAAGGCTGGTTGGGGCTTTAATCCGCCAAACCCTCCTCCCAGTTTTTCCCCTCTTTTTCTTGTCTCTGCGGGTCCTGTTTTCCCCCCACCAGCTCTCCATCTACCGCACGGTCCCGTCAGCACCCAAACTCCAAAAAGACCCTCAGCTTCCCCCAGCTCCCCCTCCTCTGCCTACACAGAACTGGGCCTTGCCTCGCCGCAGTCCTGACGTCCTAATGGCTGATGGATGCACCGAGGTCACACTGATGATCTAGAGAAGTCCTTTGGTCCATCATTGAGCCTTTGATCAACATACTTAACCCTTTCTTCCTAAGAACCCCCCTCAGTGGATGAGAATGTGGGGAGATTGAGTTACACAGTGCTGGGGAGCGGGCAGGCTGACATCCCTTTGGTAACACATGTCTTTGTTTAAAGCAAAGCTCTGGCACTGACAGTCCTCTTCCAAGCTCCTCTCCTTCTCTTAATACCCCACCAGAGTTGCAGGGAGAGGATCTAAAGAGGAGATTCCAGCCGGCAGTCTATGAGAAAACCTGCAGCTTTTTCCACATGACCCGTCTAGTTGGTCAGTCAACCATACTGTTAAACCAATAGAAAGCAACAGTTAGGGAAAAACACTTATTTGCTTTCTCGTTGAGAGTTAGATGAAGAGATTGATACCACTGTCATATCCGTCCGTCAATTATACTGCGGCCAGTTAGCTTAGCTTAGCATAAAGACTGGAAAACAGCTAGCCTAGCTCTACAGCTCAGTACTTCCCAAAATGTCATGCTAAATATCTTCGAAAGAAAAAGAAAGGAGATACCAGTCTTTTATGCTTTGCAAAAGGGTAAAACAATGCATTTCTTACATGATTTGAATGAACTCTAGTCATTTGGAATTAACTTTTAAATTTGTTTTACACATTAAAAGTTTTTACGGCTGTTATAGGGTGCCAATATTGCTGAATGCATAAGCGGGGCATTGGAAAGATACATTGGAAGCATGTTCTATTAGTCAATTTCAGTGAGCAGTTGAGTAATCATTGTATTTGCAGTGCGGGTGCCAGCTTGTTGATCAGGAACACGTTTTTCTTTTTTTTGTATGAAGAAAGCTGTGTGCTACCACAAAGTAATTGAGTTAAGTATTATTTCTAAGAAACAGCGTGCAGGTTTTGCCTAAAGCCAGAACTTGGCGTAAAGAATAATTTACAATTCATCTGAATAATATTTTTCAAGCCATTCTCTGAATGAAGCTTGTTTTTTGAACCAAATAACTTCTGTGGGTGGGGGATTATATTCATTATTATAACTATGAAGTGCAATATGTGTTGTAAATCTAATGAGAGCATAACAGAGTTCATTATATGGTGTTAATCAGGTCTTTCACTTTGAGTTCTGTAAACACAACAAATCAAATTTATGTTCTCACATTAGCAAAGCAAAGTCTAAAAAATTCCGTACTTTGAATTTGCTCAGTGATGATTTTCATTAGCCATTCACAACACATGAAACAAAATGTGGGTTGAAAGAGCAGTTGCTCCGTGTGTCCGTTCTAGGATCACCTTACCAGTATTCGGATATGTTCTATCAATTAGCGGGCTCGGGCAGAAAGCAGAGGAAAAATGAATGTGTTTCTAATTCTGAGCATCATGGTTTCTGCATATGGACCTGTATATCATGCTTCCAAAGAAAACTTCTACCCTTACATTTCTCTGTTTTTATTGAGCTGAATTGCAATAAAATGTAATCCACAAATACATAAACGCATTAGACCTCATTGGGAAGTGTTATTAGGTCTGTCTTGGAGCAGCAGTAAAATCCATTTTTAACTCCAGTTACACCTCTCGTCACTTGGGCCATTTAAGAATACTGCCTGCTCCGCATGGAGTCAAAGTGAAAGGGCACCCCTGCTCTGTCATGTCCCAACCGTCTGCTTGGCTTTCCGTGGCCTTTTCCCATGTGCGCAGGTTGTTGAGCCCACAGCAGCTGTCAGACGGTGGTTGTTGGCAGGGCGTGGTGCCTGACCAGCGGGTCTGACCAGACACTTGTGCTCCTGTGCTCAACCACGGGAAGAGAGTTGACCCCAAAGCCTGCATGCCTCAGACTACTGGTTGACGCGCTGCGGTTGTCGGGGTCCATGACAGCGCGGATGAAACCCGTCAGTGTGGATGACCTGGAGTTCCTGGGTGTGCTTTGTCACATCGGGATTGGTTAATTCTGACAGAAGATTTCCGCGCTTCTTTCACATGTGTATTCATCTTCCTTTGATTGAGCTTATATAAACTGGCTAAGTAACTTCACAGCTAAACAAACTGTGATTTGTGACCCACAGTAATCCTGTTCTTGGGTCATATCCCTTCTTTTCTCTTTCCTAAAATATGCTACTTGAAGTTCCCTCAAAGAGATCTTTAGATCTGGCCGAGGAATAAATAACGAACACTGCTTGAAGCAGAGTTGGTTTGAGGGATGACTGTCTCTATGGCTACCACCTTATGTTTTCAATTTGAAGCTGCCGTCTCAATAGGTCCTGTTGTGTCCTGATATGTGGGGATAGTAAATGTTATAAATGTATGAGGTGAGTTATTAGAAAGTCTGTTAATTACAGGGGTGGGATGAGGTATAAATCTTGCAGATTAGAGGCTGGATGTATAAACCAAACAATCTGCAAGCTCAACACTTGGTGCTTTAGAGGCCCCGTGATGGCAGTGCTGGACGGCCGCAGTATAAAGACATGGCATGGAAGACTGAATTATCAAAGTCAAGCTGAGTCTGCATGAAATTGAAGCTGATGAATGTAGATTCATAAAATAGGTAGAGGGTGGCCATGTTCAGTGAAAGAAGCAGTGCAGGTCATTCCATGTTTTACATGTGATATTGAGTTATTGCCATCCATATGCCAAGTGTGTGACCTCAAACTCAAACATTTTGCGTTTAAATTTAAGGTGCTGATATAATGGCAAAGGTGCACAAGCTTCCTGTACTAATGCAATATGTGGCTTACTAAGCCGCGTAAATCACTGCACTACCTTAACTTTAAGGATAAGCCGTTTAACATGCTCCAAGTTCATAGGCCACTTAGTCAAAATCTACGCAGACTTTTGAGCATCTTCCATCACCTGTCTAGGGATGCACTGACCCAATATGCCGGTTCGACATCAGCGCCTATACTGACCTTATTAAGCAGATCAAGTTTTGGCTTTACTATGACTGGTCTGGATTAAATACAGCTTCTTTGTAACTGTCATAGTATAATGAGATGAGTTGAGCTGTTACAATCAGAAAGAGAAACAATTGAAATACATGTGTCCCTAAGAATAACTACAGGAAGCCGGTGTAAACTGGGATGTAAGTCAAACAGTAAATATATTACCATTTACCTTTATCCTTTCTTTTCATTTCAACACACACTCTTTACATGAATACAGTTTCTTTTCCATGTTGATTTACTTCATTTTTAGGTTTACTTACACAATAAAACTACTTGGTTAGGTTTAGGAAACTAATGTACTTGATTTTGCTTAGAATAAGATGTGGTTCTGGTTAAAATAACTAGGTTGGTTACGTAACGGTGTTATTAAAGTACAGAAGTTACAAAACAAAGCTGCAGTGAAAAATTCAATGTTGACTTTTGGTTTCAAACGGGACACAACAGTCTCCTGGGTGAAAGTTCTGTGTTTGTTTGACCCATCCACCTCCCCTCCTGCCTACCATGAGGAAGAAAAAAAGATAACCACAGTACAAGTGATTTACAGAGCACATATGTCAGCTGTAGAAGACAAATAAAATATAATTTCATTTCATTTGGATTTATTATTGAAAATAGAAATGATGGCCAAAACCATGAAAATAAGACCCATACTGTGACCAGAATAATCTTTTGTGCATATGTATTTAAATTTGAGGGAGTTTTCTTTTCCCAATATGGAGTGATGTGTGGTTATATTGAACGGTATGCAGATCTGAAGTGTCAAATAGATCACAACAGAGGTGAAAGTAAGTGCGAGAGATAGACAAACACAAACAAACATTCCTACTGGGTGCGTGCAGGCGAGCCTGGGTGATGAGAATGGGTCAGGAGGGAGGCTGATGCCTGGAGCTGGAGAGACAGGTCTAGGGGTTGGAGCATTCATGCACAATGGGCCATGAGAGGCTCTTTTCTCCGTTGTGGCAGGCCCTTTCACAGGTCCCTCCTCCCCAGCCCTGAAAAGGACCCCACATGCGTCCCTGCTGGCCTGTCAGTCCACTTTGCTTTCCCATCCCTCCCCAACAGCTGTTTCTGGGTGGCGTTGTGTCATTAGTTGTACTCATTTACGGCCCCCTGCCTGTAAAGAGCTTGGTTTTGTTAGAGTTGTTGTGGTAGCTCGCTCACATTTGGTTTCAAATATGTTGCGTGTAAGTTATTTGATGGTTTGGCTGTTGACAAGTGCTGGTTAAACTAATTTGGGTCCTCATAGAAAAAACAAAAAACACGAGCCTCCAATGCAAGCGAACACTTCAGTACATTTTTCAAAAGTGACGTCTTTTTTTCTGCGCTGCCGTTTCGACATTGCAGGAATGGTTTCCTTTAACCATAATATAATGTTGCTGGCACAAAACGTTTGAAAGAGATATTTCCTAATTATGACTGGGGAACATAATCTGTGATCAGATATCAAATGAAACCAAGAGGGCATGTTTTTGTGTGGAGAGCAAAACTCCGCTCTGCAATTTTGGCGAAGCAATGAGATGTCTCAGACGCTCACTGACACTCGCTCTGACTCCAAAAGACATGGCATCGTCTACCACAGCAGCTCTGACATTTTCTGGGTTTTTGGATAAGCAGGTGCACCACCGCGACCCTCATGGAAAGAGTCTTATGTCGAGAATCAACCCACTATCACTCCCAATCCACATAAAGACCTTGTGGATTGCCCAAGAGGACAGCAGTGGATATCTCACGTGAAGAAGTGATATGGCATACTGTTATGGTTCTGTGCCAGAAAAGCTATAGGGGAGCCACGTGTGGTCAAAGTGGTGAAGGGAGGCCTCACAGTGTTGGCGGCCACGCGTGCTATACTCCACCAGATGCTGCTTCCACTGTCATTTGTTTGGGGCAATTGCAGATTTAAGGATATACCTGCTTGCATTTGAACCAGACTGCAATATAGTTTCAGTTCACTGTTTAAATCAGGCTGGTTTTTACATCAGTTCGACTGATTTATTCTAAATTCATAATAATCATATAAAAAGTCACAACAGTCATGTGAGAGACTATAAGAACTTGTCCAATTGCCATGCATTTTACATTTGGATACAGCTTGTGGCTTACGTAATGCTTTTAGAGGTCGATATAATTAGTCGTTGCGTAAACACGTGGAATTTGTTCCGAGGATTTCAGTTATCAAAGCTGTTCAGCAGTTCTTTTTCCCCCACATTTTTCATATTTTCATTGCTTTGTTGTTAACTTTGTTTCAAGCTGTGTTTTGTGAATGAGGGTTCTGGTATGGCCTCCAGTGTGATCAGTAATCTTAATATTTTGTGACTTACAAGTGTTTTTCATCACAGTGGGAAATGAGCTGTAACATCACAGAGGAAAAAGCTTGGAAGTTGGGTGTTCAGCCATATTTTGGGTGAAAATATGACTGTTTGGAGCCCACTGAGCATACACATGGAGAGCGAAGGATTGGATAATGTTGCAGGAGTTATTTGAGAAGTTTGTATGGGCATTTTTTCCACAGTGAAAAGTGGTCAGTATTGAAATCCATTGTAGCTGAAGTGAACTCAAACTGGCTGTAGGCTGGAACTAAAGAGCAAAAGGACCAATGACGTGTTACCCATTGATTTCTACATAAATTACACACAGGATGCAACTATCCAATGATTCGTTATCAATACTCATAAATACAGTTTCAACGTCTAGCATTACTCAGTTACATTAATCCAGTTACAGGCGTCTGACTCAGACGTTGGGGCCTAAACAATTCTTGGCCTCATGTTACATTTTCGATCCTATATGAGTTGAACAAAATAGATTTTTAATTTCTCATAAGGAATCAGTATTTGGTAATGGCAGGTACCTTGAGCTGTGATACCGGAGGAGGTATTGGGAGAAAGAAAAAGTGTGCATGTGCAACAAATACATGTTTTACTATTACACAAGATTTACTCATTATATAGGTGTTTCTTCAGTAACAAACACTATTCAGGCATCACACCAGAACCCAACAGATCATTACCATGGTGATAACTCATTCATTCAAGTAGCAGCTGAGAACTCAAACCAAATACCTCCCAAGCTACCTCTCCATCATTGTAATAGGAACGTCATGGCTAATGGTGGAATCGGGGCCTTAGGATTTCCCTGCCTGTGTACATAAGTGGCCATGCCAGTCATGAGGCTCGGGTCACAACAGCCATTCTAATCAGCGGTCATCATGGTCCAGTTGTTAATGATTGAGTGTGTTCCCTGTGCTGACACTAAGTGGTGAGTCAGGTCAAACGGCCATTCAGAGGAATTCCATTTCGGACATTCCAATGCTGCTGTTCCCTCAGGTTCACATCACAGAGGGTGCGAGGGAAAAAAGGTCGAACAATGTGATCTGGAATCTGGGAGGGAGTTTGCCTCCGCTCGTTCACGGCTCCTGAGATATGAGTTAAACATGCGGAATGTTAATCTGTCAATGTGTGGTCATGGTCCGTTTTTGTAAGCGGTTGTGATTTGAATCACGAGGCCCTGTAATTGTGCCCGTGCCCTCTCCGCCTATCAGGCGTGATTAGAGGTAACCATTTCTGACACCCTGATGGCCATGAGAGACATCTCTCGCCCGCCAACAAAGCCTCATGTCACACACGGCCATCTTGTTTTCTCCCAGCAGGCCTCTGGAATGTAGTTCATCCCCTCGGCCTCCTCAATAAGTCCATTCTACAAATTCAGGGTTGGCGGCTATTGAATCTTAACTCTTCAGGGGGATACAAAATAGCTCTCAGCATGTGAAACTATGTAGAACGAATGCATTTTAACACCCTTTATCTGCCCCTCAATAGACAGTCTTCATTGACACAGGCATTCCGAAGCCTGTCTTGGTAAACTTGTCTCCAAAATGTAACAGTGAAACAGCAGGGAAGACATATGTGATCATCAACTCAGGCTCCAGCAATGCTAACGACCATCCTGCACTGGAAACATAAACCTCCAGATTTTAAAGTTCACAAAAACAGTCAACGCTGTTCAGAATTGTTTGCATGAAGTGCATCTGAGATCCCAAACCCTGTGTGTACCAGTCATAACCTTCTTTGGTTTCTCGTTTGAAGGAAGTGAAAAATGCATTTTTTAATCTCAGTATGCAGGGATAGATCCATGCCATGTTGGAAAAACATTTGCACCACAGCTCTGGTTTGTGGCTGGCTATTGTACAGGGAGTGGTATTTCACTTATGAAGTGATTCCGTTACAGCTGTCCCCTCAACCAACCCCCCTCCGCACGCACTCACTTACTCCCATTCAACCACACACACACACACACACACACACACACACACACACACACACACACACACACACACACACACACACACACACAGGCCCATTTAAACACAGTTCTCCATAAACACGAACAAATCAGTTCCAATGGGTGCTCCAGCAAAACTCAGACGTGGACCCAGACCCACAACATTCAAAAACAGGTTATTTTAGAAATGACATGATATGCCAAGTTGCACATCTGCAGTCAGATCCTGCCAAGCTGCCATTTGAAATATGACCCAACCCTGGTCTGCTTGATTCCAATGAATGACATCCTTACGCCTCTATCTGTTGAATAATACATTTCCCTTAAGTCTTCATATAGGGGGGCTCTCTGGCTGGTTGGGGGGGGGGGGGGGGGGGGGGAAATCTTGAAAGGATTATTGTATTTACTTTCTTTGGCGAGGCTCTGAATTGGTATGGGAGGTAGTTGTGGCTTTTGTGGTCACGTGTTTATTGTTTATGCTTTGTATTTATCCTTAATTAATGCCGCGCTGATGAGTGCTGTCACAGACACCAGCAAACAACGGCCGGGTCTCACGCAATGTGCGGATGATTTCCCCCCCACATTCAAGGCCTTGGAGAGGAGCAAAACGCTTCCTCCGGATTGTCTCTTTGAGCCGGGGCAGGAAGACAGATGCTCCTAGAAAAACACGTACCAAACCAAAGACTGCCAATCTGTGTTCCCGCTACTCCTCAAGTGCATTTCTTTTTTTTCTTGTTTTTAGCATGCGTTCCGGAAAGAAAGGAAGTTCAAAGACGTGTTTTTCGGCATCACAATAGTTGCACACGTTTTCCCCAGATGAAGGCTCGTGATCCAGATGCAGATCAGTCACAGGGGGTCACTGCAAGGTCTCCCTGACCCTCCCTCCATGTGGCTACTTCTTCCAACCAATCTCTGTCATAGGATTATTGTTTTCAAATGATCTGCTCACTGACAAATGATGTGTGACCAATTTTATAATAATGCAACCTGTCTTCCCTGAGAAATGGAAACCTGAAATCCTAATTTTATACAGTTGGAAGTTGAATGAACATGCTGTGTGGAATTAAAAGTGACTGAAATTGATTTTAATTAATTTTCAAGTTCATACATAGATGCTTGCATTTGATATCAGTCTCTTATCTATAATATACTTTGAGGTGCAATAAAATACAATTATGTCATTAAATATTCTAAACTCAAGTTTAGAATATTTGATCTGTAAAACAAAACATTGCTATATATCCCCATATAACGTTGTGTTAAAAGTGTTTAGCAAACAAGTTACTATTTAGTCAGCCATCAGACACTGAGCAATATTGTTTTTTTCACCATCTGATCCAGTCCAATATTCACATGCCATTTGGAACTTACTTGGTCACAACCGACTCCTGAGGGAACAATCTGGATCTGTATTTGTTAAATTCTCAATCATCTTCACCACCTAGATGCTGATGTTGTCATTCTGCCGTTTGGTGGTGGGACGGTAGTGAAAAAGATGCCTGCTGCATAACGGCGCTGATGAGGGCAGTAAGAGTGAATACGCCCTTACAACAGATGCTAGCGACAGACTAAAACAGACACGCTCTTTGAACAACATTTAAGGCATAAGGTTTATTGGCATAGGAAACAATATGTTGTACATCATACATGGTAAACACTGTATTTCAATGTCTACAGCTATCTATATAAAGCCTAGTACTGTTTACTGCCCTGTGTAATGTACATTTGATTCCCAGTCTTTTGTTTCCATCTCTATGGAATAACAGCTCTTCTATATAGTTTACAATATAGATGTTAAAGACCCTTGTGGCTTGCTAACTCAACCATGGAGGACTGTTTTCTGGGGATGTTGACTCACCCTAAATATACTCTTCTCTATTTTGGTTGAAGCGCTTAACATGTCACGGCTGCTCTCCCCTATAGAGGAAAACACGGCTACGCTTCATTTTTGCCCGGGGTCAGGATCTCCCCGAGGGAGAGAGCGGACGGCTTTCTCAACCCTCCGTATCAGCAGCGCCATCCCGACACGTATAATCTGTAATGCGCAGCTGCCTTTTACTACATACTACTGTTCTACCACTGAGGCCTGACCGTGCCAAGGCCCGTGGTGGCTTGGGCGGTGCAGGCCTCAGAAGTTTGTTTTTGTCTCGAAGGCTCCAAAATCCTATCTCACCACCTGAGCGCCTGGCTCAGTGATTCACTGGTGTGCGGTGGGAGAGTTGAGGGAAGAGGGTGGTTCACTTCAATTTGGATTACATGGACGTTTCACCATGTATTGTGTCACAGGACGATATGACGAGTTTTGAGCACAATCTCAAAATCAACTCTTCTGTAATTTATTCCGATCCAATATGATTTAATGCACTTTTACAGTTTACTCTATAGTCAAAGCCAATACCTGGCAATCTTATACCTCAAACAGATTTTGAGAAAAACAAAGAAAGCAAGCAGATGTTAAAGTCATAACATTTGTAAAATCATTTGACAGAATACACACAAAGTAAACACATCATCATTCAAACACAGTAAAGACTCAAAACTGGCAACAAAAGCACAATATCCAAACTATAGAATCTGTCATCTATTTCTAATCCGTTGAGACATCGGAGCATCTAACACTGTATATGTGTGGATTTATTTGCTCAATTGAAGTCTACTTTAAGGCGGTATTGGACCTTTGCAGGGCCATGTTGATAGACAGATCCTTTAATGACACATAGTGAAAGACAAAGCCTGGAAACCAATCAGGTCTACTCAGACCAGGCCAGGCAAAACAGGGCCAAGGGTACCAGGCCGGATTTAACCTAAGTCAAAAAAAATAAATCAGGGTAGCAAATACTAAACTTCAAAGACTGTATGGTATTTTAAAAAATACTTTCTGCCCTCTGCAAAAAAAGCCCTGTTTCATTAACATGTGCATGCATTCTTTAAAAAACTATCATAATCATATTCAAATGAAGCCATAAAGTGGCAGCATATTGACGATACAATAAACCAGTTTTTATTTTTATGCGGAAGAAAGTGCATCTTTCATCACTTGTTCCACAGTGCCCAAGGCTGCTTCCTTCTCTGTGGTGTGGCCAGCATACATCCAGCCACACAGGAAGCATCTTCCACTACTCCCCCTCTCCCTCCTCTCCTCCTCCTCCTTTCTCTCTCAAACTCCTCCTCACTCGCCCATGGTGGAAACTATTAACAGGGCAGGGTTCCATGGAGCAGTGTGGCGAGGTTATCGTTCACACAGCTTTCCCTCTCCCTTTCCTTCTGTCTGTCTCTCTCTCTTTCTCTCAGAACAGCAATCCTCAACACAGAGCCCAATATAGCGGGGGAGACTTGTTGCCCACTGTTTTTAAACCTCCACAGCCGCAGGGTAACGATTTTTCCTGATACGCGCGTGGTGAAAATGCGTAAGACTTGACCTTTTTTTCATGGGCTTCGGTGTGTCACAGGCAGGGGTGACATGGGAAGGAAAATGTGATGGCCGGCCGACTGCAAAACAGTTTGGTGCAGTGTCAACAGAAGAGTGATGTAAATATGTGAACAGGCAGCTCAGTTTAAAGGAATAGTTCTACCTTTTGGGAAATAAGCTTGTTTCTTTTACTTTCTGAGAGTGAGTCAATGGATACATTTCCAACCGTCAGCTTGTATCTGTATGTTTAGTGTGTGCATAAAAATGCCAGAAAAAAAAACATTTTCATGCTGCGGTGATGTAGAAAATGACAAATCAAGTCATGGTACCTGATTCTGCTTCAGGGCAAGAAGCCACATGTCATCTCCTTATCTATCACCATAGCAAATGATAAAAACACCACAGGGCACACATGGATCAGTATTGAGTCAGATTGAGTGTGCACACTATGTACACCGTGTATATTTCCATCCCTCACATACAATTCAGTCCCCCTGATTGTAATGTACCTGCTCACATACTGCGTATGTACCGTAGTGCAATCTGTCCTCTCACTTCTAATCTCTCAGCCAGCCTCATCATTCTGCTTTCCTCCTTCTCCTCCTCCTCCTCCTCCCAGGCTGCTGAAAAGCTGTCATTGAGGAGAACACTGTGAGGGGGTGAGAGGTGCTTGGGCCCCATGGGCTCGTGTAGCAGCTCCCCTGAAAGACTCCCATTTAAACACACACACCTGTTAACAAACAGCAACAATGGGCTGTATGGCTGCCAGCTCAGTGAGTTCCATACCCTGACCTCACGCCCACCTCTCGGCCCCCTGGCGGATATTAAAGAGCCTCTATTTACACATATTGGCACACAGCTCGCAGGCCCCACAGAGGCTGGCCTGCCCGGGGTGTCCTCAATCCACCATTGTCCAGTGATGGAGAACCAGGCGGATAGATGGTAAGGAATGCTGAGGTAAAATGGAGTGCTGGATGTTTTGTTCTAGATCTGTCAGAAATCTTGCAGAAGGCGTAAAAAGAGACATCAGTTGTTGCTTGTCCCCAAATAAACTTGTTGTGGTATATGGATTGAATTTTTTGTTACTTTTACTGCTCTGGTGTCGAAACTGTGTCATATGTGTGTTGACTATGCTGACGTTTTGTTAAAGATGGGATAGGAAATATACTTTTGGCATCATTGAGCAAAAATTCCATTATGACCTTTCAGCAGATTGTAGGCCTAATTCAAGTGGACTAAGAGAAAACTAGACTTCTGCCGCTCTCCTCTGTATTCAGGCTTTAGAAAATCTAGACTGTGATAGGAGACTTTGGCTGATCACAGGTCATATCAGAGAAAGGGTGTTCCTATTGGCCGTTCTACAAATACCGTGGCACATCCCTTCTTTGAAAGCCTGATTAAACAGCGGAATATCCTGCAAGGAAAGTTGCTATTCGAGCATTGGCAACAACTGCCTTCACTGCAAAGCAATCCAAAAAAGCAAGACAGACTCTTTGACAATATCTGCAAAGCAATGAGATAGGAGTTTCTCAATGTCAAGGAAGGATCCTTCTGCAGCTAAATTTGAAGGATGCCAAGTCATCGAATCCCCCCGAAGGACTGTTAATGTCAAGGAACCTTCGAATTCTACCGAGGTCTGAGTCAAAAACAGGGGAGAAATTGACAACCCAGTTGCTAAATCTTTACTCATTGTAGATCCACAAGGCCTAATTTAAAAGTTTGCTTCAATTTACGTTGCACAGCTAGTAGACTAGACTAGACTAGTTTAGCATGCTATTAATAGCACTGAGGCCAGTGAGAGAGAGAGAGAGAGAGAGAGAGAGAGAGAGAGAGTGTGAGGCAGACAAAGTATATTATCGTATCTAAATCTGAATTAAGGCTTTACTTTGACCAAACCAGAGTTGGTTTTATAGTTAGCCTTGCACGATGCTACGGTTAGCAGAAGACTATTAGCAACATTTTCTCTACATCTCTTAAATACCCCTGCTTGTTTGGCTATAGGACAGGGAGGGGAGAGCTGCAGGTTGAGGGTTGTTTTTTCAAAATTCAGCTGGTTTTATTAGCCTTTTTCAGAAAACTGCCTACGGGTACCACTTTAATTACAATATGCTGAAAGGTAAATATTAAATTTTTGCCCAATAAAGACACAAATAAACTGCCTCTCCCAGCTGTAAGTGTACTTTGGATTCTAAATTAGGGGTGTCAGAAAAGAAACCAATTGCATTACTAGCTGGTGTATGCCAAGAGTTCTTCTGGGAACGTCATTTGTTTGACGCTGGCTCTTTCTATCGTCGTTATGCTGTATTGTTTAGCCACTAATAAGGAACAGGAGCAAAGAAATTAGACTCAGCATGTTCAGGAGTACTGTGACAGGTAAAACGCTGGAAAACTAGGCAAACGAACCAAACGATATAGCAGAGGGACAATGGATCTGGGGCAATATACTATATAGTGGATGATGAGGTGCAGGTGCAGGTGGGGTGATGGGCAGTGAATCTCAGGTGAGGGGAATGTGGTGATTGCAGGACAGGTGGGAGTTGCTGGATCTGAAATGTCATGAGAGTTAGTGATCTTTTATTTTATAAGAAAAATGCAACAAATGCTTAAAAAACAAAACATACCTTTTCTATACCTTTGATCAATTTTTGGCCCCTTAGATCTACCTTGGGACCCACTGGGGGGTCTCGACCCTCAGGTTGAGAACCACTGGTTTAGTCTATTACAATCAACAATATACCTGTTTTGTACCATTTTACAGGGATCTGAAACAGATAAAAGATTAATAATTGAATTGAACGATTAACTGATTATCTATAGAAATTTGCTAACTATTCCACAATAGTGATAATCAAATCAGGTGATTCCGTCCATAAAAACCCAACTGACCTTTCTAATACGTCTTTTAATATGTATTTGCGGATAAAGAAATATGTCACTATTGAGACCATGAGGGTTTGCGGTGTGAACATCCTCAGACGTAAAGCCAGCAGGGACCAGCCACCATTCTTCAGATGGGGCCGCTCTCCAGTTCGGCTATGACCACTCCTTTTGTGTTCGCTGAGGGGGGCCAGCCATTCAACCCTATACGGGACGGATAATAGCCTCGCTGGCCTGCTCCCCCTCCACTCCCCACTGCTGCTCCATCCTCCCATAAAGTTCCCCAATTTAATTGCGTTCCCTGGAAGCCAGTGGTAGAAGAGGAGGAAGAACTTAGAGGGAGGAGGGAAAAGAAAGAACTCTATAGTGGGGAACCTGTATTCATCCCTGGCCTATGCATTGCAAACAACAAACTGCGAACCACAGTCTCGGAAGAAAGAGGCACAACGGTCAAAAGCAGTGGCCCACCAGTCTGTAATTGAGCGGGCCCTGGCTTCTTTAATAACTGATCGAGTTCACAATTAAACCCTGCTCGCTGGTAATACAAGTCTCCTTAGAGGCTCAATTGCCATTGGTGGGAGACAGGGCCACTGTTGTGTCCCGGGGATTAAAGCAGGCAGGGGGAATCAAAAGCCATTTTACAATACAGTAATCAGCATGTTTTCCCTCTGAAAGGGCCTCTGCTGCCCCATTTAGAAAACACAGAGCATTACCTCCTTTCTGCTCACCACAAAACCCATTCAGCCACCCGCTTTATTACACAGATTAATCCTATGTGTTGTTGGGGAGCCCTAGGGCTCCGTGAAGCAGGGGGGCGGAGGTGAAGAAGTGTCCACTCCAGGCAGGTTGGTGAGGAAACCTATGACCTGACCAAGGACACATTTCTCAGCTTTTTTTTTTACCCACCTGCAGTTTTCCTCCGAAGTGCAGATGAACCATGGGAAGTTGTAGATGGGAGAACTAAAACATTTTACTGAAGGCCACTGTGATGTATGATACAGTAGATATTTTGAGACAAGGTTTGTTGTTTGGAAGTGTAGCCTATAGCGCCAACTTCTGATGAAACTACCCTCTGGCAGACTTTATTTGCGCAACTAATTTGCTCTTTTTTTTTGCTTAAAAATGTTGTTGATAATTGAATAGATCAAAGCTACTGTAACAAAGAGATACTGTAACTCTAGACAAAATTAACACTGCAGCTGAATGACAAATTATGATAGTTATTTAAGTGACATGTATTTACGAGCCTCGGTCAGGATAATTGATATGTTGGGGTATGAAATTAATTATCATTGCATGATGTGAGAACAAAGTCTCAACATCAAAAACTCATTTTTATGGTCAAAAATATTGACTGATGTATAAACTCCATGCAGTCTCAAACAAGAAACATCTGGAAGAGAAGGGAAGTAGACAGATGTGTTGCAGCAGTGAAAAAACAATGACATTTTTTCTTAATAATACTATCAAATTATGTATTATATGGCCTGATTCCATTGTGTCTGGGCGTTATGTATTGTGAAAGGTGAGACAGATGTATTACAATGGGGAGAGGAAGTATTCGATGTTGTTCTCCTTCAGCTTCCCGATCAAAACCACACACATCTGATTCAGTTTATCCTGTGTCATCCACAGCCATTCACTTCATTGATCCTGCTGCATGTAAAAGGACTTCATGTTCTTGACTGAAATGTAACTCAAGAAACACAACCACTGATTGTTAGAGATGGGGTGTTTGCAAGTGCACATGGAAAAATCTTTAAGTGACAAACAAGCTGAAACACTGCTCTTCTCAGTCACTACTGTAATGTTAGAGCACTGAACTTTTGTTAGCATAACAGTCCTTAACTTAATAGTCCACATCTGCAAAGTACTGGACAGCTTCCATGTACGGTGTAGAGCAGGGGATGTGCAAACATTTATAAGGAGAATTTTATGTAACTTCACCAAACTCAGTCCCCATTAATACATGCACAGCAAGTATGTTGCTTTGACCTCCTCTGTTTGGGAATCAAATCGGTTTTTTTATTGGTTTAGTGAAAAAAGAAGACACACAACTGGATACTGGGATCATTTCAACCGTTTTGCCAAACAATAAGGACAATGTTAGACAATTCAGACATTTCAATTCCTATGTTCACTAAATATCCTTGGTTTGTTTGACCCTCACATCTTTACAACGTCAGTTACTCTAAGCGTCTAATAATGACGCAGATGGGTTTGCATTGGAGTTAGCTGAAATCCAGCCTCGGTGCATTGATCTCCGGGCACTGACAAAGCCTCTGTATTTGACTAGTTCGGAGTGAAAACAGGTTGACCCCTATGATTTTTTGCGAAAGGCTGATGATCTCTTGCCACAACTATTGTGCTGATAATGTTACGTTTGACTAGCTTTGTTGCATAAAGGTTAAATCTTGTGCAATTGCTTCTGGTCTGCATCTATTTGTCTTATTGTGTTAAAGCACTGACCAAGGACACTGATGGAGTAAAGCTATAGGCACTGATATTAATCCTCATACATAAACTAATGCTTTACACACTAATCTGCACCATTGGAGGCCATTATCAGTGTGTTGAAACAGTCCATTAAAGGCATTGCGATGACATCAGCCTCACCCTCCCACCCACCCATCTCTGTATGCTATCTTCTGCATCTTAAAACATCACTTTGCAGAAAATAAAATATAGCACAAACCACAAGTACAACTCCATCTGACACGTAAGCAGACAAACTTTTATCAATTTGAAGACGCTCCCCCACATTCCTAACCAGCCCCCCCCCCCCCCCCACACACACACACACACACACACACACACACACTGCTCCCTGTGCAAGCTTGCTGCAAGAACCTTAGTCATGACCTCTGTGTTTAAATCAGAAATGAAAAATTCCTAGCAATAAAATGGAGGTGCTTTTAGGCAATGGGGAAGATGACATAAGATGGCACTGTGTCTCCAGGCCTGTTGTGCATTGGCATCATGAGAAATTGTTCTTGTGTTGTCTCTTTTCTCTATGTTTGGTTGTTTCTTTCATAAGGAAGGTAGTGGTAAACGATTGGGGACGGGGGGTTTCAGAAAATGAGGGATGGAGAGAGATGATCAGAAGAGACAGGGAAGCAGTCGAGTAAATGGGAGGGATCTCCGGTGAGTTTGGCAGCTTTCCACAGAAACCATTAAACATAATGTGCATGGTCATGTTTGTATATGTGTGTGGTGTGGAGTGTGTGTGTGTGTGTGTGTGTGTGTGTGTGTGTGTCTGCAGGTATATTTGTATATGTTTGTGTGCTCTGCTCTTCTCTCTCCCAGGTAACCACTCAGTCCGTCTGGCTGGAGGTACAACGCACTAGAAAGTGGAGTCTCGTAAGTCTTTCTCGCTTGGAGCGAGTTTGTCTACCCGAAGACGTCAGCACTGACGTCCATATCGGCTTTTAACGGTGCGACAACAGACTTGACCACCATATTTCTTTCTTTAGGGTTTTTATGTAACAGCTATAATGAGAAAGTTGAGGAAATCCTAATATGATAAGAAAGTATATATACAGAAGATGCCGACAGCATGTACATTTCTGTAATTAGACTTAATGACAGGAGAGGAGAGGAATACCTGAGATGGAAGATATCTCTAGCTGCAGTGAAGATACATTTAGCTGGCAACTTTTTTTGCTTTTGTCCCCCCAAAACTTTGCAATGTCTACATTTAACCTCACAGGTTTATCATGTCTTTGAGTCGTGAGGAGTTTTGAAAAAAGTGATTTTCCCATGTCAAATTATTTCATATAAAATCACTTCCATTCTGTATTTAACAAGAAAAAAGAATCTTGTACTTTTTTCTGACTAATATTTTAGCCATTCTATAGCTGTATGTTTTATGTCATGTATTGTTTGTATAATCTCTTGTCCTTTCTGTGGACCCTAGGAAGATTAGCAGTCGCTAAGGTGTCAATTAATGGAGATCCAGTTAATAAACATTGATTAGGAAATTTGGAGTATAAAAGAAAACAGTTTTAAATTTTTCCTTATCCTGTAAATTATCTTGCGACCTCAAATTAATCTCTTGACTCCTCTTGGAAGTCCCGTCCCCGAGGTTGAGAACAACTGATGCAGAGGTTTAGGAAATGCAGATGCTAGCAGGACCAGTGTCACGAAACACAAGCACACTACATCCAAAACCATGAAAAATCCCTGTAACTGGTTCAGACCAATTGCCCAATATTGGTAACTCCCTTTTGTACAGTGGCAGTCGATGAAAACTGCATGGTGTGTGATTGTGTTGGCAGATTGGAAACCAGCATACATCTTCTCACGTTCTTACTTCTCTACATGCACACAATCTACGAAGGCAGTAAGCTGCTCCACAATAATTGAAAGGATTAATATATCAACAGGCAAGTTTATCTTGAAGTATATCCGCTATGCTATGTAGTTCACTACGAGAGCGCGAGGAATACCTCCTTATACTCAACCTTTTACTCCACCTTTCCCAAATCTCTACAAAGGTGGAGAGTATGACCAACAGTCACAATAGATGGACAAACATGAGAATATGTTTCAGGTTGATGAAAACTGGAATTTCCCTTTAAGAAAATAAATCCATGAGAAAATCTTTTTTGGAGATAGTATTTCTCAGCTCGAAAACATACAAACATACTAATTTCATTAGAAATGAGTTATGGAAGCTGGATGTGAGTTGCTGTTCAAGAGTAGACATGTCATGAATGCTGATACTGTCCTCAGCCAAAGCACTGGTTAGACTGAGGACTCTTGCTTGTGCTTAATATTCTGTGGCTTCACTTGTTAGCATGCATCATCTGGTCCTTACTTACTCTCATACAAATACACACACACACACACACACACATGCCCAGACCCACAGAAACTATCCTCCCACTCTGCTGCATGGCCTCAAGTGCTGAAGGGAGATTAGATGCTGGGAGAGGCAATGCTCCCCATTACTCTCTTGTTCGGCGGCCCAAAGGTGAAATGAAAAATAGCCCTGTGGTCTTAATCCTGAAGACACTCAACACACTCATATTGTCCCTCCAGGGTGCACTTCTTTTGGCTTCCAGCGCTGCCATGGCGACTGGCGGCTATAAAACCATTAGTGGAGTTGTTGTGAAAGCAGCATGGCCGCACGCATCAGAAAAACAGAACACACAATTTATGATCACAACTAGACAAACGTGTGGTCCCCTCTTGAACTCCCCTTATGTTTTACCCTGATTGCAACGATCACTCTTCTTTTAACATGTGCTGTCAAGATGAAAACATATGAGTTTATTGCAAGAAAAACAGTGTGAGGTGAAGTGAAAATCCCCTCGATATGGGATCCCAACGATGAGTGGTGCTAGAAACCAGGCCCATTGCCAAGAAACCATTACTAATCCCTCGGGGCTGTTAGAGTAAAGAGTGTGTGTGTGTGTGTGTGCATGTTATATGAGCGCGAGTATCATCCAGCATGCATGTGACTATGTCAATGCGTGTGTGTTTCTCAGCACCCCCCCCCCCCCCCCCCCCTGGACCCTCATGACCACCCTCACATCCAAAAGAGTCACAACATCTAGTTAAACATTACAAAAGGGCTCAAACACCTGGCAGGAGTGAAGCAAAATTCTATGTGTTCTTAAGCAGGGGCAACACACAGATATCAATGTGTGTGGGTGTGTGTGGGTGTGTGTGTGTGTAGGGGTGTGTGTCCGTGAGGAACTCAGTTGGCAGTTTCAAAACCATCATGATTTAAAGCAACAATCAAAAGAATCCAAATCCAAATGAAAGCCCATTTAAAGCATGAGTACAAGCTCATTTAGAGCATGAGTAACTAATCATTTATGAGTTCCTTTATAGTGAGCGCAAAATATGCCGTGACAGCTAATGTGTGAATAAATACATATCTCTTTTCCCCTCACAGCCTCACAATCATGTTTTTTGAAAAACATGATTGTGTTTACCAATTAAACGCTGGCTGCAGGTCCTTGAACTCTTTCCTGCGACTAAGCAAACCCAAATAAGAACAGCCTAACCCTGTGTTGCCAAATGCACAAGGCCACGACAAGCCTTTCCCATGCATCTCTGCATGACAGCCTCCAATATCCTCACAGAAACCACAGGAAGCTGAATGAACACCCACCAGAGTGCACACACACACACGTACACACGGCACAGCACAGAGGAAAAGGGAGTGACAACATCAAGCTGGTGGGGAAAGGCAAGTTCAAAGGTCAACGCCAGACTGGCTTGTGGTTCAATTTGGCATTCGGGCACTAATTCACAACATGTTTAGTTGTTACAGTTGAAAGGCTTTACTGGTCTCTTAAGAAGTGCACAAGTCCATTTTGAGTTGGAGTTTTTAACAAAATACAGATTGCACATTAAGATCATCTGCCCCTGATTAGCTAACCATGTTTTGATCCTATTCCAGTAAAAATTAAGAGCAGGTGGTTTGGTTGTCTTTTGTCTTTTTATTTCCTGAAATAAATCTTCCTTCTCAGAAAGCTAAATGTAGCTTTTTTTGTGTGCCAAGAGCATAACATTTGCGTATTTGCTAATCACATGTTCAGACCAAAATGCAGAGTGCATGTTGAGCTCACAGGCTTGACCGCAGGCATGACAAAGACATGAATTCACCCAAAATTATAAAATGTGCCTCACAAGAAGCCAAGACAAAAGCAAACACAAGTAAAATGGCGTGTAAGTCTTCCCCCTCCCCCCCCATGTTTGGAAGGAAGCACAGCTCAATGCTCTGTGAATGAACCCGCTATAAAAACATCCTCATCAGAGTCTGCCAATCGAAACATTAAAGCACAAAATTACAAGGATACCTCTCGCATCCGTCTGGCCCAGCTCAAACTGAGACTTCAACACATTTAGATCTATAATTGAACGAGCTGGACTTAAATACTCTCTTGGCATCGGTTCAGTTTGCAGCCTAATGTGTCCTAATTGATTACCACAGATCCATGGAGCCAATTTCACACACACACACACACACACACACACACACACACACACACACACACACACACACACACACACACACACACACACACACATATACACTCAACTACCTCCAAAGCTACAGTGCGTATCTCATTAAGCATTCTACTAAGTGTACACTTAACTGTCCAAAACCTTTTAGATCTGCCTATTTGTCACAGTGTCCTAGTGTTCCAGTCACGGTGCTAAGTTATTAATCAAAGCAGGTAGACACAGGTCAGAGAGGACCGTGTGGTCCGCCGCTTTAATGTCTGACACCTTAAACTAAGCTGTTCTTTTCCCACAAAAACTGTGCAGTATTATCAATTTTAAATTTATAAACAACCTCTATCAGGTAAATGACTAATGAAGATACGCCAGATGTATTTTTGTTATCAGTAAAGGAGACAACTTGTTTACTGTGCATAGCACCCCATAAAAGTCTGTTTCAATGAGATGTTTAAAATATTTTTTATTTTTTTTGGTTATATACCGTACATGTAACAGTAAACATAATACAGTCACAATAGGGTGTCCCAATGTGATCCAACTCATAAAGGTTTGCTTTATCATTTACAATTTGGAGCTAGCAGCAAAATTGGATCTACAAAACCAAAAGATTAATTCTGAAGCTAGGGGTCAAGATACTAAATATGACAAGGAAACAAAAATGAGTGACTGAGGCAAAGAGTTTCTTCAGATCCCAGAAGGGATAAATAAAACTGCCTCATTCTGTACTGATTGTTTATGAAACAAACTCACAGTCGGATAACGCCAAAAGAGAACCAATTCTTTACTCAACCTGTGGCTACATGTGCATAGATGACACGCGCGCACACACACACACACACACACACACACACACACACACACACACACACACACACACACACACACACACACAGCATCTGAGTGCGTAAGAAGAGCGTGTTTGTCCTTGTGAGTGACACTCTGTGTAAGTGATGAGAGAGAAATATGGCACGACTGCAGGTGTGCCTCCTTCTCATCCAGTGAGAGTGGATGCACCTGACTGCCATCCATTCCAACAACACTCCCGCCTGGGACACACACTGGAGCTCTCATCAGTCATTTCCACAATCTGCTGATGGATCTATATTGTTACAATACAGCTTCCTCTTATTGCTTACACTGTGAGTGAGTGAGCTACTGCTGTAGGTCGAGTGAATTATACTCTGTATGGGAAAGTACTGCATTACTAAAATGTTTCTTTGAATGGCAGATGCATATGATGAGTATTTAGTTTGTTTTATGATAAAAAATACAGTATTTTTTTTTGTTTGCTGTCATTGCAAATCATGACATAAACAGGTGCAGTGAGTGAGTTTGCTGCTGTCTGTAGAAATCATCCAAAACTGGTAACATTTAACAGAATATCAAACAGAGAGCATTTTGTCACATAAGCATTTATTGGTAAACTGTATTAGACAATTTATTGTATTGGACAATGAAAACGATTTTATTCCTACTTTCATTCTGCCAAACTTGTCATTCAAAGTCACTGCAGGCTCATTACAGTGGGTTTCTAATCCTCCTTCAGTGGTAACGGGTGGTCTACTATTTGCATAAGCCAACTGGCCTTCGAGGGAATTACAAACTGGAGCCGGCAGCCCTTTATTGCCGGATTCATGGCAATACCTCCATCTTGTCAGCTTAGCTTCAGACATGCAGACCATTTAAGTGGAAGAGTGAGCCAGTATTAAGAAAGGATTAGAGAATCTCAGAGGTTAAACATTGCCTGACCCGGACTGTTTTACCACCAGGAGTTGGACGAATGGGATGTTTTCTTTTCACGGTGAACAGTGTCAATTCAAGAGATCCTGATGAAGAAATTTGTGAGTAAATCACATGTGAATGAGCATCATAGGTCACATGCATTAAAGTACCATAAACATTGACAGAAAAAGTGAAGACATAGAAAGACGAGAATGCACAAAAACACTGGTTTGATTTGTGCATGCTTTAGTCAATATTGTATGTATGTACAGATAATATAAAATATTGTTGGCATGCTGTTATCATAGTATTCATTGACAACTTGAGAATAAAATGATCTGCGCAAGATTTGAAAATAACCCTACAGTTCCCTGTTCCCTATCTCATTCCTTTCAAATTGCAGTAACAACTGTACTTTATCTCACCCTTAATTCCACCTTTTCTCTCAAACCACACTCTCCCTTCATCCGTCTCTGTGTCAATCAGTCAGTCAGGCAGTCAGACAGGCAGGCAGGCAGGCAGGCCTGTGCACTGTCTCCCAGCATGCATGGAGCCAAGGTCTGGGCCAAGCAGGGGTGAGTCATGCTGCAGGAGCATGCTACTGGATGTGAAACAGAACAGTTGTATCCTGCTGAGTCAAACCCGCAGCTCTCATTAAGTCATTATGCGGTAATTAGACTGTGTGTTAGCGGATAGGTAGCGTAGCAAGAGAGCAGTAGTAGATGTGAACTTGGGTCACTCAACAAAAGTCCATTGGTTATTTGATCAAGTTACTGATCCAATTCGTGCCGTCTTTGACATGATGCACCCACACTGGCTACGCTGCTTGTGTTTTCTTAGACTGGCAGGTTAGGTTACAGTTGCTGCAGGTCATTTTGTGCTCGCATTAGTGTTTGGCTCCGAGTCCAGACCAGGTTCTGGCAGCGCATCTCGTCCACTCGGAGTGATGAAGAACCACTGTGCGTGTCCCAGCTACAGACAAGCCCATAAATCAGCACCAATGGAAGGGAGACACAGGACAGGCTACAGACAGACAGAGAAGGTCTTTTGGAAGTGCATTTCTCAAACAAAACACTCCCCTCACCTCTCTTGTATTTCTCTTGTCCTCTCCTCACCATTCCATCACGGGCAAACACTGCAGCCATCCCACGTTGAACCATAAGTAATCCAATAGGGGCCATGAAGTACATAAAACTGGTAATATTAATGAGTAAAAGTAACACGGTATCAGGAAAAGCAAACTTTTTGCCTCAGGGTTGTCTTAGGCAACAATACAAACATTGGGAGAAATTGAAGTTACTACGAGGAACTTTTTATTTTGTGTTGATTTTGGTGGTGACAGTGGACAAAAGCGGTACTATTTCAGAATCGGTCACCTTGCAAGGCAGCTGGATTCTGGCGAGATCACGCTAGACGGCTTCTCAACTGGTTTTGTGAAACACTGTGAATCATCTTATGGGTCAGGCTATGAAATCGGACCTGGTGGTATATAGAATCAGCCAATCTTTTCGCTGATGGTCTTGTTTGCTTACGTCGGTCAAGTAGAGGCATCATTCTTAAATAGAGACTGTTTCATAACCAGTTCCTTGTTGTAATTTAAACATTTTAACCTGGAATCATCTGTTCAAAATCAAAATTAATTGTACAAGCGCATCAGGCTGTGCCTTATAATCCAGCAATGATGGGCCTATTGGTACAAAAGACTATTGCTCTTTTAGCTAAAACAAAATGAAGAAAAACAAGCGAACTGTGCTGAACAAATGATCATGACACCAAACCATCTGAGAAGTTATGTGTGAAATCATTTTGGATTCGACACTATGGTACATTTGCAGAAAAAGGCAACATACAAACTGCCTCAGTAACATTACCTTCAGTGTCAGCAGGTCAAGGCAGCAGGGGCACAGCAAATAAACAGAACATCAATTCTACAATGTAGATTTGGATTAGGATACGTGGGAAGGACTTTTACCATCGAGACTGCCGTGTGCTTATCCAGGATGTATCTGGTCGGCTTAAAGGGTGCTTGGAGGTTCAACACATACGGTGACGTATTTTGTGTAGGCTTTAAGATGCTTCAATGTGTTGTATAGATATGAAGGGGTTTTTATTGACTTAAAGTTAGGGTAGGCAATTTATTTTAAAATCTTTTGTTATATTTCTTGAAATTCTGACAGCAATCAATCAATCCAATGCTCTTGCTGGTTTCTCCAAAGTTGCCTACACAGACGCATCTTCTTACATTGTATATTTGGGAAGGGGTGCTTGGTGGGGCAACTCAAAATTAGACAGGTGTCAGATCCAAAAACTATATCCATTCATCCTCTTCCTGTAAATTCAACACTGTTTTCACCTAACGACTTTACCTCTCTGCCTGGGAAATCCCTAATTGCAACAGCAGATGCATCCAACACTCAGCCTCCATTTGTGGTTAATAAGGCTGGCAAGCATCAAAGCTCTGGCTGGTACAAGATGTTCTAAGCTGCCTTGAGCTGTCATGAGCTTCTGTGAGGTGTTATGATGAGCCATGACCTCAGGGGTCATTTGTCACCAACCTTAATGTGGTAGCTCTGAGTGAGTGTTGATGGTAAAGGGGCTTCGGGGCCTGGAGCTGAACCAGCGATGGGCCAGCCAAGGAAGCAGCTGCACGCAGCACATGAGGAGCTGATGGCAGGTAGAGCAGGTGCTCTCCTCCAAACGAGGGCTTTTATCAAGCCCTACTGACACAAAGATTATGATTGGCTGGTAAATATAACTTTAATACTCATTAATCATTTCAGAGAAACTTTAATCCTGATGTGGAGGGAAGGCGACGAAAGCCAGAGAAACTAAGAGCCAAGAAAAACTGATGAGTAATCAAACGTGTGCCAGTGATCTTGGGAGATCAAAGGACTTTTGAAAAGGGGGTTTTATTGTCCTCCGGATACTTATGAACAGCTTGATTTTATTTTGTATACTTTTGTTATTACTAGTCTGTGTAGTTGACGCCCCATTTGCCTTCGAAAAAAATGTTATTTCTGCAAAGATGAACCAAAAATCAGGTCTTTCAAAAACCTCAAAATAAATTGTATTATAGTTAATCAGTACATCATTTTATTCTACAGCCACAATATTCGACCAAATCTCTTTTTTCTTGATCATATTTTAGATCAAAATTATTTTAACTTAATTAAAGGTGAGGTGTGAAGTCCATATCATACGCATGGGACTGGCCACAAACCTTTATAGAAGAGTACAAAAATATGTGCAACAATGCCATCCTGGCCTCCACACAATCACAGTAATACTCACACACATCACAGACCAACCACAGATTATAGGCCACTTCTTCAGTAATTACTACTGGCCAGGCCTAAGGCATAATCTTGCAATTTCCTCTATGACGCTCAAAGCATGTAATTCCGTATAGGCACCCAACTCCACATGGATCCCCACGTTTCATTTAAACTTGGACCACATACTTGTGATTCTTCAGATAAGAGATTAGCCATTATCTTAAGTGTGCGTATGTTTCAAAAACAAACACTGTTTATGTGGGTTCATTTCCTCGTGGCCATGACTACCGAGCATTAGCCTTCCTCCTCAGCAGATGTCATACACCTTGTTGCATCACCATGGAGCGCCGGCTGAACCACGTGACCTCACGGTGAGAGATGTACCTACCACAGGTCTCTTCATCTCTCTAACAAACATGTCGAGATTTGAGGTCTAGTCTATTTGTTTCCATATTTTCCTCTGACAGGCAACTTCATAGACCGTTTTAATGTTGTTCTCGAGGCTGAACCCGCATTCTGCTGTTGACTGGACTCACCAGACTCTCACATTTCGCAATCCTACAAGCACTCGCTTCACCGGGAGGGAATCTTGCTTCATGCGCTCCTTCTGCACCAATGGCGCACTGGCAATGCTATCTAATGCTATCTGACCCGTAGTGGTCACAGACGCTCCGAGGCCTCCAGTCCGTCAAAATGTAGGACAGCTTTCAGATTTGTCCGTCATTGTTAAAAAGAAATCTGTCAATGATGGAAAATATTCTGTTAACGGTACCAATAAGTTTGACTCTTGCTGGGTGGTGAGTGATCCTCTTGCGCTGTACACTGGCGGCTCACAGTTCAGCGTTGATGTCAGTTAATTTAAGTTAACATACAGTAGAAACGAGGGCAGAAACTAAACCACAATATCTTATGACTATTTATTGTCCATCTCAATAAAGAAGTTCTTTGCAATTCTACAGCATGCAAACTTTTTTTGCATTCCCGTTTCCTTCCTCCTCGCCCTTTTTTTCCCTCACAAGCCCACAAGACCCTCCTTCTTGACACTTGGCAACCAATCCATTGGACAAACAATGACCTGTGATCAAGACAATTGCAAATGCATTTGATGGGACAGTTAGAAACAGTGCCATTCTTGAAGGTGTATTACTTTGGTGGAGAGAGAACATATAGCCTTGTCATCTCCACCAAGCATCTGTGTTTTCAGTAAAGGGCCAGTGGTGCAGAGAGAGA
Organism: Anarhichas minor; assembly: GCF_050575085.1. NCBI lineage: Eukaryota > Metazoa > Chordata > Actinopteri > Perciformes > Anarhichadidae > Anarhichas > Anarhichas minor. The sequence continues at coordinate 11,996,488 of NW_027466457.1, forward strand.
AGCCTTGTTAGTGGACTGCTACTGGATGCCAACAATGGTATGCTCAAGGCAGCGCAGGTCGAGGATGAAAGGGGTGAACAGTGCCTTTTAACAGGGGCAGCTCCTGTTTGGCTGAATTACACACATGCAGTTCCTAGTGTAGTTCTTTGCAAACATGAGTGGTTCAGCCTATGGAGTAACACACAACAAACTTCCAACAACAACAGAACACCAGCTCAGCTACTCTTTCATATACAAATGAGAGTGCTACATGTAGTGGCTGTGAGGCGGCTGCAATGCCTCGAGGCTGGTTCGGTAAAAACCCAGGAGCATCAATCCTCTTCATTGGTCCAGTAACAACACCTTGGCATCCAAAATGAACAGATTTGCAAAATAACCATAATCTTAGCTATTGGCAGCTGCTGAGCCTAAAACAACTTTGCAGCGATTCAAAACTACAGATTACAAAAAATAATGAGTATAGAGAAAAGAAGAAAGAGATTGCTGTAATCACTGGTAGACCCGGGGAAAGTGCAAAAGTGCCCTCTAAGATGCCCTTCCAGTGGGGAAAACATGAATAAGTGCCTTCCTTGATGCCCTTTCAGTGGAGAAAATGTGCTCAAGTTCCGTCATGGATGCCCCTACAGTAGATATAACATAATAAAGTGCCCACTGATGCCTTTCATCGGAGAAAACATGATAAAGTGCCTTCTTGGATATCCCTTCAGGGGAGAAAACGTGATAAAGTGCCTTTATGGATACCCTCCCAGTGGAGAGAACATGGTGAAGTGCCCTCTAGGGTGGCCTTCCAGTGGAAAAAACATGATGAAGTGCCCCATAGCATGCCCCTACGGTAGATACAACATAATGAAGTGCCCACTGTAATGCCTTTCCAGTGGAGAAAACGTGATAAAGTGCCTTCTTGGATGTCCCTTCAGTGGAGAAAACATGATGAAGTCCCTAGGGTGGCCTTCCAGTGGAGAAAACATGATGAAGTGCCCCATAACATGCCCCCACGGTATATAAAACCTAATAAAGTGCCTACTGTAATGCCTTTCGAGTGGAGAAAACGTGATGAAGTGCCTTCTTGGATGTCCTTTCAGCGGATAACATGAGATGCAGTGCACTAATGGGTGCCCTTAAATGGAGAAAATGTGATGCAGTGCCATATAGGCTGCCCTACATGCTAGAAAACGTTCTGCGCGCTGCTTATTTTATTTCTGCCCCTGCCCCTCACAGGGCCTAAATCTACCACTGGCCGCAATCAAATGAGGGAAAGTATAAGAAGAGATCAGACAAGAAAGGAAGTAAAAGTGGGTCAGATGTGGAAGGTCAAACATATTCTCCCTTGGTGGTGCACGATGCAGTTGCTCCTGCAGATCACCATTATGTTGCTGACATTCTGCAGAGCCATCTTCTGCCCTGCAATGAAGACGTAATGGAGTGTGTTCTCCTCAATCCTCATCAGCACACAGAAGTCGTTATTAAGAGGCCCTAGAAGAGGTCGAGGTGCTAACTTTGCCCATTCAACAAAACAGTGTGCTGGCTATTTAAAAATAGCACATTCAACAGGTCATGCACTTGCCTGCTTAATGATTTACTTCTTTTAACAGTACAATACCAAATAGGCCATGATCTGTGGTTCTATTTTATGGACTCTGAAAGGAATGCGAAGCAGTTGTATTAAACAAGTTTTAATAGAGGAATTCTGTTTTAAAGACGTGTTTGGCTTTTTTATAGGGTGTTTCATAAAACTTGAGACAGAGAAGAGTACAGGCTTAATTGATAAATTAATCAGAACGGACCAAACTTCAAACGCTTTATTACCAGGCACACATATATCCCTTTATTGCATGGTCTTTGTTGTATGAGGGACTTTCAATATTGTGGAATGAATAGTCATAACGCTGCCATGTCACTGCCTATTTTTCCGTTAACAAGATCTGCAAAAGTGAAATTTGAAACGGAGCATCTATAACTATTATCCTGTCTCTGTCATCTACGGAGTCGTCCCAGTGAGAGGATTTTAAAGTCAGTAATAAAGTTGGATGGAAAGACTGTTACCGGCACAAAGAGAGCTAGACTCGACACTGACACCTAGTGTTACAGCACGCAAGTTTATTAATGGTGTATTACAGCAACACAAGACAGTGCTTGTCGGTGATATCTCGGAATAGAAGAAGATTTATGTAGGTATGAAAAACACAAACAGAGAGGTTTGTTTTTCCCACGCTTAAATGTCAAAACAAACAAAAGGCGGGCTTGAACCAAAATATGAATTAGGGAAGAGGTGAGTGATGCTGGTACAATTGAACGTGACATTGTTTCCAAAACCTCACAAAGGCAAATACACATGCCATCATATGGCACACACACAAATATGCACACACATGCGTACAGTGAACCTCTTAAAGCCGTAGTGCAGGGAGTGATAACTATGCGTGTAAATTCCGAGACCCCTCTCAGCAGCTCTGCTGGCTGGTGTTGAGAGCTGCGTCCTACTGGCCCTGCTGGTAATGGTAACCCACATAAAGCCAGCTGTCACTGCTTTGAGCCCCCCTATCATACACTTTCGCTGCAGCGCTGAAGTGTTGGCATAATCCCGCATAGAAAAACTTGAAGAATAATGTGTGCATTTGGTTTAGTGTGTGCGTGCTTGTGCTGAAAAGATGCAGTACTGATGAGCGCCCGTAAACACTGGTGAGGAAGCACACAGGCCTGACATTCATGTAGATGCAGTTTTTTTAATTGATTTCAAGTTTAAATCAAAGTAAAGAATTAAAAATTGTAATGGAATGTGCAGGAAGAGAATAAGAGCCCACAAAGGGCTTATTTAGTATCTCTTTCTCTAAGACAGTCCCAACTCAAGCTCCTCTTACTACTCTTTTAAAAACATAATGTATTAAGGGAGTAAAAATAATTATGCCAGTGAGATTTAAAAAAATTTAAGAGGGCTTATAAAGATATCTCACAAAGAAATGAAAAAAACACAGGGTTTTCACCCAGGAGACTTCATTTTGATGTACCGTGTGAACCAAATGCTTTTGTTGCCTAAAGTAGTAGTTTTGTTGCCTTTTTGTTTTGTTTCAATTTAGTCAACATTTTAAGCAAAACCATGATGATTTTTATCTAAGATTTTTGAGGAGATGAAAACTACTTCAGACTTACAAGGTGCTGTACATTTTGAGGATACGAAGACACAATTATTTACTTTCCTAATTGCCCCTATCTTGTAAATGCTCTTTTGACCCCATTGCATTTTGAGAATATCCATGATCTCTCAGCATCAGCTTATCCACCTGAAAGGCCTTTGGGTAAGAGACGATTACTACTTACACATTCTCACACCAATGCGTTACATATTGCAGCTTGGTTATAGTGTTAGCATCACTTTTGCATTTCTCGGTAACGGTGTGCCAATACACACTCGTTACATGCATAGTGTCTTTTCAAAATAAACCTCAGTCTTCATAGGAAGTTAGATTTAGGAGAAGAGCGTGGTTGACGTAAACTTGACTGACATTTTATGGGACTAGTGAGTGAAAAGAGCGTTTCACTAGCGACGTGACAAAATGTTAACTTTACTTTTAGTTTTTGCACCACAGTGGACTAAAGTCCTGTGTTTGTTTGACCTATCCATCTCCCCTACTGCCTGCCTTGTGGGTACTAACTTGCGCTTTATACTACGCCAGTTGCTCTGCCTGTAATGCTGCAGGTGGGTGTGTCGCATCCACACGCTAAATGAACATCGGTCTCAGATGCAGAGGAGCATTGTTTGCCTACTGTGATATAGCTTATCTAGTTTATATAGCATTCATGCAAACACTTCTGGGAAACTTGTCAATCAAACTGATAACATTTAGAAGGGAAATTATTGTCCCATGTAATATAAGCCAGTGTCTCTTCTACTGTAATTTTCCCTCTCATGCCTGACCATTCTAAAGGTTTTGCAGTTAAACACCTCGTGAAAAATGAAAATGGATGAGTTACACTATATAACCGGTGGTAAGCAGGCAATGAACATCCGTCCATTCGTTCATTTATATGAATATACACCCACAATAATGAGGTGCCATAAAACAACCAAGCTGACCTCCTCCTTCCTTCAATGATCATCCCATAAAGTCCTCCATGAGGTCAGCACGACCACCACAACCACAGAAAGAGGTTTCCCCTCCTTCATTTTCTCCCATGGGAATTGCAGCAGCATGTTTCTTTTCCTGCTGGGTGTTTATTCTGGTAGGCATGGTGGTGGTGTGATATCTCAGGTGCAATGAGCCAAGACTGCCGTGAACACATTCCTCCCTGTACCTGACTGATGAATGTTGAGCATGTAGGAAATTTGAGTGCCACTGAACCACACCTCAGAGCTACTGTGCATCTCACTTAGCTGTTTCCTAAATACATGGGGGGGGAAAACAGTGCGTGACAGGCTGAATTCACATCTGCATCTTAAAGCAGGGTGTCTGGGACGCAGACAAGAAGAACGCAATTTATTGAACACAGCTCATGTCTGGCTGGGCAGATGGCAATCACATAATGCAACTATTTTAGCATCAGAGTGGCAAGCAGGAATCAGCTGGTTCAGTCATGGGAGGTGACTAAGAGGCGCGGAGAAGAGGGACTGGAGAGCTCTGTGGCGACTGGCCTGGTCTAATCTGGCTTGTACCAAGCTGTCAGCAAAGAAGCAGATGACAAACACAGCAGAGTGAAGGAGAGGACAGTGGTGGTCGGGAGGGGGGGGTCTGATTCCTGTTACATCATCTGTGGCTGACAGACAGTGCGGCAGACTTATCTGTCTGTGGTCTCGGGTGACATTTGTCTGGACTAGCAATGAGTCACACTTTCTGTTTACCTCAAAATGAACCCATCCCTGCATCCACCAGCCGCATGAGGGCCGGTAGCAGGGTGGCTTCCACCCGCGGGTTCGCATGCGATGCCAGGAATGTGCTGTGCCCACACCTTGCTTAACCATGACACCTTTCCTGTGGTGTAGGGGTTGGTTCCTTTCAAAAAGCTCTCAACCAGGAGAGTAAATATAGCCCTCCTACTGTAGCCGCTCTTCCTCTGGAGCAGACTTGGGTCAAACAGTGTTGAAAATACTGTTCTACTGTTTGTTTTTGCGTGCTGAGGTGCCAGATTTGTAGGACAATAAGTGAATCCAAGGCTGTTTGGACAAGCACAGGAAAGTGCTTGGAAGAAAGTTTATTACACTTTTCAACTACAACTTAACAGATCTGAACTGACCTGATGTGGCAAACCCCAGCCACCTGGTTCTCTATGACTGTTCAAATAAACACAAGTCTAATATCAGGTCTGCTCTGGAGAGCAGATTTCCACAACGTGTTCTCAGGTTGGCACTGAGAGCTGTAATGGAAGAGGGACGCCTCTGCACATTCACAAATGTATTATTACTAGTGCAGGGTGTTGGAGACTTATCGCCTGAGATTTGTGCTGCAAAGGTCCACCCGCGTGAATCGTCCTTGAGTAGAGACAAACCACCTGCCCCCACGAAGGTACATTCTACATTATATCTGAGAGCCAAAATATTGCATATAATTGCATAAAATAGATTTTACAAAATAGTTTAAACGGTCTAGCTACTTTCTTACTGTACCGACATGAGAGTGTTGATCTTCTCATCTAACTCTTGGCAAGAGAGTGAATGAGTATATTTCCCCAAAATGTAGAATGGTTTATAATAAAGGGCAGTGTCGAGACCACACACCTCTGTCCATTGCATCACTAGCACATTACCAGTCTCCCATCCTCCCTCGTACCGCCTGCAGCCTGACCCCCCCCCCCCCCCCAACCCACCCCATGAGCAAGTTCAACATTAACCAATGATGACAACATCCTTAACTGGTCAGGAAGCCCCATCAGTGGGACACAAACTCAGATTAGTGGCTCATCCCCGGTGAAAAGAGCCCCTGGCACTTTGCCCCGGCATCCAAATGTAAACCAGCAGCGCTCTCGTGAGAATGACTAACCCCCCCCCCCCCCCCCCCCCCACCCCCCTCTACCTCTGCCAGGCAACTGCCTCACCCATATATATAAAATATCTGAATCATGAAAACGTATGTTGGAGAACAGTATCAAATATGATTTATCAGAGCTGGTGTTTGGAAAATGTCCAAGAATACCCAACTCTTGTCTTGGTTCACTGGAAGCTCATATTTTGTAACTAAAATATGTGCAACTGTATCCCCTCAGCTATCCCCAAATATCTTCTTCCCCATCTGTCTATCTCAGCCTGGAGAGGAAGAGTTGCAGCCTCTGGATCTCTGTTTCCAAGTCTAAACTGAGAAAATCACAGAGCACCTAACAAGACAATAATAGAGCCAATCAAGAAAGCCAGGATTTGCATTTATTATAAGAAGCTCAACAAAAGCCCTGGACTCATGCCGTGGGGATGAGGCCACAATTCCAGTAGAGCAAGACTAATCATGAATGCAAATAAGCACGATGAAAGCGAGAGCGAGAGAGGTGCTGCAACGTCCTTTGGTAAACTTCTGGGAAACAGCACTTGGCACATCTCAGGGGTTCTACTTATCACTCAAAGAGAGACTGAAACACACTAGCTGCTGAGACAATGATGCATTCCCACCGAGGAGACAGAGAGGGTAAATGAAACCGAGTGAACACGAGATTAGCAGATAAAGTTTGCACAAAAAAAAGACGACGTAATCATCGCCGCTAATTTGTTCGGGGCAACCAGATATTCTCATTAGCGAAGGAATAACCTCACAACCAGAACGTGCTGTAAAGTTGTATACATCACAAGAGATGTCACCGATTTTTGACAAAATGTGTTGGAGAGATGAGCAGGCTGTGAGGAAGAAATCTTCATGCGCTATGTGACAGCTTTATTGGGATTGATCATGTTTGAGTTGTGTGGTGAAACCTCCAGAGGGGTATCACTAACTCGAGTCTGGCAGTGCAACTGATATTGCTTCATCTCATGCAAAGCTCCAAGCTCTGAGCCTGGCATTCCTCATTATTACTGGAGATTGCTGTATATGCAATCACATGCAATAAGATATATTAAATATCTAATAAAAAGCCTGCAAATTGCACACGTCTCCCGCAGACACAACAAGCACCATATACTGTAGACACAATAGGTAGTGTAGACGACAATAAGAAAACCGCTCAAATACACAGCGAGTTATCGGGATGCAAAACAGAGCTCACACACACTGACCAACAATGTGTGATTTACATCCATAAACAAAATAACTTTTCTATGTTATTATGCTTGATTATGTGATTTAGAAATTTGTTTATGCTCAATGAGACCAGATACAGGTTTAAGTGGCTGTTAAAGTGGCTGTGATGTACGTAGTTGAAATTGTAAATCAATAGTTGGAGGTTTAGAGAAGAACACTATGGCTCCTGGCACCGAGCTGAACCATTCAGAGCGGAGGCTATCTGAAAGAGTGTGCCAGTTCACACTGAAACATAAGCAAATACTCAATGAGCGAACGAGCTTCCAGGAAAAGCCAGAGAGCCCAGTGGAGATAGCTGCTAATCTGAGCATGAAGCAGAAACCCAAACAAAGGGTGACCGCAGGGCAGGCCACCCGAGCACGGCGGCCAAATGCGTCAGACACCTTTGGGCGATACCAAACCGTAGGACGCGCAAGAACCCTGGGAGCCATGGAGAAAGCGGAGCAGCTGTAACCCACTGTTGAAATAACTGACCACACAGAGGACGTAAGTGAAGAACAATGGTCCCACCGCTGACTTTAAGGAGCATGGAACTCTATACATTACACCTTCAACATGCAATAGAAGATGTACCAAGGATTCACCAACTGCCACTGCTGAGCATCTCACTGGTTGACATTCAGGACGTTTTTCAGCATAAAAAGGAATATTCAGTGGTATCAAAATAGTCATGCAAATTGAGGGAAAAACAGACATTATTAAGTTTTTTTTTTTTTTTGCCAAATGAGACAGAGCTTTCAGAAAGGAAACCACATCGTATTGTGTAAAAATCTGTGGTGCTCCAGTTCACCATTAACATTTTGTCACCGGGCAAAACATGTGCTATTGGGGTTAGCTGTTTAAGGCCAATCTGAGCCTGAAAATGTCACTGAAAATGTGTACTCACGTTTACTACACTTTGGATTGCCACCGAGTTGACCGCTGTGAAACTCCCATTAAGACCCACAGCCGTGTATTTGTCACTTCTCTCTTGTCGCGGTCACCTTGTGCCAAGCAGCGCTTTTAAGCTGTGTCTATAATCTTGGAGATGTGGGTCATACAAAAGAAGAATACCAGAAACAAACCTTGACGATCTTCCAATGACATTTTTCCACATCAAGGACTGGCGCATGCACTTCTGCCTCTCTAAGCGGAAAACAATTATGTTGCCCCCTCTATTTGCAATGTGTCATACCAGCAATAATGACAAACAAACCCCAATATTCCATATAACGTAAACAGAAATGGTAGTGTGCTCAGAGTCAACAATATTAAAGTATTCAACAATATTAAAGTATTCTCTGAGCCATTTATAAATTACCCACCAAGCAATTCTGTATACTCCAAGAACCTGGTTCCCAGTTCTTTAATACACAGTCATGACAGCATCAGGTATAGCTATTTTTCAAAAAATCCAATTTCAGATCCTCAAACTAAATAATACCAGTGCAAATCTCTCCTATACACCACTTTCTCATGTGCGCCAAACACACACACACACACACACACATGAAATGTGCGAAAGCAAGTTTCATCAGCTACTTAAACAATGACTTGAGAGAAAATACAGCTTACCTTTTTCACATCTGACATCTAAGCGCTGGCACATCTCTTTTCAGGCAACAAGGGCAACGTTAGTTGTGCTAGTGTCGCTAGTGGTCTCTTGGTTTGGTGTTACCGGACATGAATAGGCGCCATCATTCTTGCTCACACTCCTGGGAACAATATATCTTGACAACGAAGGTGCAGCATTATAGACACATGCCTCAGCAATTTATTGTGCTTACGGTACGCGTAACCTAGCGAGACTTCAGTTACTGCAATTGGTTATTCTGCGATTTTGCTCAAGAATAGTTGGCCCACATTTCGCCATCCTTGCCAAAGTGACTCCCTTGGCAATTGCCTAGTTCGCCCATGTGAACTCCTGGTGAAGACAAAACCTTTTGGCCACCCACTGCATCACTGTGTTGGCAAATCACTAGAAATCTTACAAGATAATTTCCCCTCATTGCATAAAGTTAAACCTTTTATGTAGGCATCTTCTATAGATTTCTTTTTACAAGTCTCCCTGTGGCCTGGGCATGGGATGCAATTAACTTTTATGTGACTACAATGTGGTGCCATGAACAATTTCTGTAACATACAAATATACATCCCAGAGGACATTTCCTTGCCTTGTTAGAGGACATGCAGATAATTAGAAGGCATCTGAAGTATATTTAATCAAAACACTATTGTATTCCTTGTTGAATTGATACTTACAACTATTTGTGCTACCCTCAAGTGCCATTTATTATAATGTTGCAATGATGCATACAAAATTAAATTACAAAGAAATGGCTTGAACTGCAAAAACAGACTCTTCTTTGAAAATCAAAATGTTTATGGACATTATGGACATTCACGCAGTGAACTACTTCCTTAGCAAAGTCGGACATTGTCCGGGTATTCCTTTCACAGAGAAATGGACATTTTTGTAGAAGGCCAAAAAGTCCTCTCACACTACTCTAATTCATATTGACAGGAAAACAATAACAGCCGGGTTCTTTCACAAACAAGTGGAAAAATCAAATGCGGGCTTTCCCCATATTTTTGTTTGTGGAAAAGCCTGTTTGTCCTCAATATGTCACATTCTTCCCCATCAGTGGCACAACACACCACATGGCCTCGGCCTAATGTTGTGGGTTTCCGCATAGGAGCAGCCAAGCATATTTCACAAACACACATTTCACACCAACATGTGTTGCTCTGAGAAGTCTCTGTGAGCAATTTTTATTTATGAAATGGTTAAGACAGTTGTTGGAAATGGTATCTATCGAGCATTAGGAATAATTCCTTAAGATGATGCTTCGTGAGCACACACGCTCACACACATGCACACTGAAATGCATCCAAAGACAGTACCGCTGCACCCATAAGGAAGTAGGCACCACATAAGAAAATAATATGGTAAACAGGAAACATGGGCGTAAGAATGCCAAATGCATTCTGCAGTTTCAGCTCCAGTCCGTCGTCAGCACAGCAGCAGCTATTTCTGGGAAAGATTGTGAAAACAGCCAGCAGTCTATCAATGCTGGAAAAAAAGAAAATCTACTCCTTGTACTGAAGTGAAATAACATTGTATCATATAGTCAAATAAATGACAAGTCTAATCAGTGGCAGTATATATGTAAATGTGATGTTTATGAGCTCAGTTAAAACCATAAGGGAGAACAGTTTTCCACTTTATTGTGTGCAGCTGTCTGGTTGAGTCACTGTTCCTGTATATTGGCAAGTGGGCAGCGTTTTCTGCAGACCTGGCGCTCCGCCAGCTTTTGGTTCCTGTCATTATCTGTGCTTTGTGTCTCAGTGATGGCCACATGCACGTAATGAATAGGCCACTCTTTTCCATTAAAATAATACCCTCATCAAGTGGGCTCCTGTCAGCAAAGTTGCATCTGTGCCCGACCGAGCTCCGTGCTTCAAGACAGCTCACGGAGCGAGGACCAAAGGCTGGAATTTTAATTGTTTCACGGGAATCAACGAGTTAGCCATTCAAACAGGCTGGCACAGGACAGCTTTCCATGACAGATGATGAGCAGATAGAAGGAGGGGATTTGGGAAATGTTGCTGTAAATTAATCCTGGACAAACCGCGGCTTTGGAAAGTTTTGTCTTGTTGAAATGGACTACAAAGGGTGGACTACAAAGAGAAGTGGACTTGAAAGAAGAGGTTAGACGTAAAATGAGGAGGGGGTAGGCGGCTACTTGTTAAGGAAAGATGCATCCTTTTGAGTCTCAGGGAGATTAGACATTTCTTCAAGTGACAAAACACCTTATTAACCTCCGCCTGACCCTTAAGGATTGACCTTTGACTTGTGACCCGACACCGCTGCGCCTTACTCCTGTTGGGAGTCATCAGCATGAGCCTTTTCATTACAAGTAACGGTTGTGCCAAAATGCCACAAGAAAGAGAGAATGCGAGGATTGTCTGGGTGCATGTGGGACAGAAGATGGAGGGATATAAGTAAGAGGGGGGTGCAACAGAGAGAAGAGTTTAATTAGAGACACAGCACCTCTGGTAATCCACTCTCACCCTATTCACAAAAAGAACAAGGGTGGGAGGGATGGGCAGGGAAAGATGAGAAGTTTTTAACAAGAGGTCAGAGAAACTTTGGCTTAGAACATGGGCCTTTATCAAATCCACTGACAAATCCGCAGATTAGTCCATTCCATTGTTTTCAGGAAGTCCACTCCCACCGACTCCGAATGCAGGAGGCGGATTTAGGAACTTTGCAAGAGCTCCAAGCCACTGAGCTGGATGGCAGAGATGTTTGTGTGTGTGTTTGATGTTTGTGTATTCACGTGTAACTGTGTGTGCAACTGTGCATACTCGTGTGCATGTGCCTGTGTCAGTGGGGGGGGGGGGGGGGGGGGTGACACAGTGAGGAAGGGGTTGTCAGGGAGGCTTGGGCTCAAACACAAAGCTCTGACCAAAAAATTCCATTGATCGCTCCTGACTTTCTGGCCACCAAAAGCAATGCAGACGGATGGCGGGCCGGTTTCCCACTGTGACCTCTCCATAGATAATATGTACTTTGGAAACTGTCATCCCTCTTGGTTTCATCAAACCTTTTTTGATATTTACATGGCCTGCCGAGCTGTTCTCTATACAGAGTCAATTTGGTCAAAATGTGAAATCCTCCACCTTGAGTAAACACTATGCTTTCTTCCCTGCAGAGTCACTTTACCACAACCAAAGTCACTGGCATTTGATATAGAGCTATGGTCAAAACACTTGTGGACAGCAACAAAAGTCAACGGAGGACTATGAATCAAATATTCTATTACTAAATTTTGACAAAAGCCTGTTCTTTTCCCCCTCCTCTTCCTCTGTCTTACCTGTTACTTGTCACAGTGTGTCTGCAGCACTATGCTCCCTGTGCTATTCAGCCTGGGGAAATGGGGCATTGGAGTGATGACAAGGAGAGAGAATCACTTGCAAGCACTGAATCTGTCTTAGCGCACTCCTGCACATATTTAAGGTAGGCCTCTTTCAACTCCGAAACCAGGATGGAGGAGAGAAAACACATTAGCAAAATAGGCAGAAAGCTGAGACACAAAAGGCAAATGATTTATTATAGCTTTCAGCAGAAATACCTGCGGAGGAGTGCAGGCCCTCAGGTGCTTTTCTGGCAGAGTGTAGAGGAGGATATGAGAGTCCGTGCTGAGAGATGCGCTGGAATTAGGAGGCAGGGAGTCTTTGGCAGGTAGGCAGAGAAGATGTTGGTACCTTTCCTCGCTGGTGGGGATTTCAGGGAGAGCTGAGGGAAGGATGATTCAGCCAATGAAGGGTAGCTGGAAGGCATTTTTATCAAAGGGATCTCAGTTGTTTTCTTAAAAATCACATATGCATGTATATTCACCCACAGGCTGGGTTTTTTTTTTTTTTGCTCGTCTGCTTCCACAGATGAATGATCTTGAAAATACAAAAATGATAAAAAATTAGGGAGATTCCATTTTGAAACATCATTATGGATAATACAAATTCTCAAAGTTCAGATTTTAGCAAATGTGGACTAACCTTTGTCCAGCTGTTAAAAATAAAGTCTGTGACAACAAGCAGAAAGTAAACAACAACATTGTAATTTACGGACTATTGTGGGGATTTTCAGCCCAGTGGCCAGAATACAACGTTGACATTTTACATTTCTGAAAACCAAAGACACGATGAATCCAAAAAATACGTTTCATATCAACATTTCTACATACGTGTATATCAACGTTATAGTGTTTTAACCGCTCATTCTCAATTAGGTTTACGTTTAGGAAACAAAACTGCTCGGTTAAGCAAAAGATCATCTCCTGCGGGAAAGTCCCGTGTTTGACCGCTCCATCCACCCCGACATTCTCCCTACTCGGACTTCCACGGACTTTGATTAAATGTATTTGTGATATGTAATAAAAAACGTAATCCGGAAATAAATACATTCCCTTGCAAATGTGAATAAAATCTGGCCGGCATTTTAACATAATACCAAATATTGTGAATATTCATGTAAATATGTCAATAACTAGCTGGCATACATCTCTGTAACGTTAGCTACAGATTCTGTTGTTTAGAATGATGCTGTTCTCTACAAGAGGGGGCATTTAAACAGTAAGGTGACTGGGTGGTAATGATGCATTACTTCACTTTGGGGACACAAAACGTTACCTATTTATGTAGTTAACAAATTCAAATATTGGTTATATGACATTTAGGTCAGGAATGATTCATTAAAAGTCTCGTTCTCCGTCTGCCATTTGCCTCTGTCTCCCGGGGGGAGGCCAGAGACTCTCTGACTTCCTTCAAGCGGGGAAATTCCTATCTGGACAGCGAGATAAGCGGGCGGTATTTTTCTTTTTAAGAAAGTGCAGTCTGTTCTCATATCATGATTTGACATTCCCGTCTCAAAATTTCAATTACATGCTCATTGTGTTTCTTTTGTGGTCTCTTTTTAAAATATTATTTAATAAAGCTATCCAACCAACCACCACTCTTATTGAACGTACGAACCAGTGGTACTGGCTTAACAGCAAACATTCCTCACAATGTGACGGCGCCAAGACTGTTGAGCTGCTTGAAACGGGGAAAAACTGTGGAAACAAACTGTATTGATCAACAACTCCTACGTCGTTATAGAGTTAGAAACAAACATTTCAACCTCTTTTTCTAAATTCCAAACCACATCTTTTTGTACAGTTCCTAAAAAATGAACAACTCAGAGGCCATATACAAAAAGCTCTGTTCTAAGATTTCTTATACTGCAAATGGCATTATTTTCCTGCTTAAGTGTTTCCTTTTAGAGAGTATTCACTAAATTACTGAGAGCACCTTTCAAAACGAACTAAACTAAGTCTTGGCTGTACTTGCCCACTGATTGGTTGATGCATTTCCAGATAACAGACTAAAAAAAAATCACATCTGCTGAGGATTCTTGGGCTTCCGTTTGACAAGTCCATATTTGCACGCCACTCCGTTGCACAGGTCTGAGATTCTGAGTAAACTGGATAACAACATCAAACTGTTTTTTAACCTACATGCATCAGAGTCGTAAACTAGGCCCATACGCAGTGATAGCCCTGAAGACAGCTTAACTTTTTTGGAGCCGGCCAAGTCTAGAGTAAACGTTTTAAATCATATTGTTCAGTGTAGCCTATGTATTTTCCCAGTTCTTCAGTGCATTTTCCTGTAGTGGCCAGGTGACAGACATCTTACGTTTTACTGGATTGCCTCTGTTTGTGGAAATGGTGCAGACTAGCTCTACTGCTGCTGTCGCAATGCATGTAAAAAGCTCCTTGTTGATAGGAGCTCATTCAATCGTACACAATTGTTAACCCAACTACAATCTGGTCAAGTGAGAAAGGTAGTAACTGGGCAATATTCATTCATTCATTTCTGTGGTACCGATGGTGTTCATTCATACTTTTACACAGCAGCTCAAATTGTTTGCTGTATAGCTGTTCTAAATGGACACACACTCAAAGGAGTCTGAAAAGCCGAACTTCATAGACAGGGGAGAGATGCATTAATCATTTAAATATGGGGATAATGGCGGGCACTTTCAGACAGTCTATCTTGGGAGGCATTCATAGGGTTGCACCCCGTTGTAGACACGACAAATGCCAGAACTAGTTGTGTAAAAGAATGAAAAACACCTCTTCGCAGCTGGCCTATCACGTGGCTCGGCTGAAGTTTGAAAGTGGTGACAGTTCACTCCCCTCTAACTTTTACTGCAGAGTTTAGACACGTTGTTGCCCTTGTGCCCTTGTCTTGATCAGTTTACACCAGTTAGTCCAAAAGGGTCTTTTTCACCCCAACTCCCTTTCTTTTTGCCATTTTCTGTGCAAATTTCTCCTTCGGTGAGCAGCGCTAGTTTTATTGGTTGTTCTGTTTTGGTTCAGGTACATGTAAGTATTCATGCTCTGGCTGGTTTTGGGGGTTTGCCTTGTCAGGGTGTCCACGTGTCCTGGAAAACTTGGAACACTTGACCCATTTTCCAGTCCTTAAAACACATGGAAAATGAGAAAAAAGCAAGTACAAGCAGCAATATATTTGAATGCAAAGACAGGTTTTTCAAGAAAAGCGTTATAAAATCTGAACATGAAATCAATACTCTCAAATTGAAAGCCTATACGCTCTTGAATAAAGGTAAGAAAACGATTCATACAAGTCACAGCACATGGTAGCACATGCAGGTGGGATGACACTGCGTTGCTTTCTTTCCAATTAGTTTTAAACAGTTGTACAATGTAAAATTAGTTAGCACGTTTGGTTCACTTGCTAAAGTTGACGTGCTTGCTAGCTTGTTTTGCCTGCAAAGGCTTAAAGTTTGTGCTTCAACTCTACATGTTTCTGTTGGTTCCTAAATTGACCAAGTCATTCAATAGTTTTGATTATTTTTAACTCCTAAAGCCTCTAATCCCCCACACAGGTGTTTTCAGTTATTTGGGCTGATTAGACCTCTGCTAAGGTTGAATATGGGAATTAATTAATCACCAATTTGTCCCGCCCTAACAGGTTCAACACAGCGAACAGGAGGCTCAGGAAGATGTCACTCATTTAGTGTAGACACGCCCACACATTCTTGAGCAGAGGTCTAATCAGCCAGATGAATTGAAAACACCTGTGTGGGTGTTCAGAGACTTCAAGATTAAGAAATGGTGAAAATAAGTGATGTGTGATTTGTGGAGGATCTTTAGGTTTTATTGATCTTTGTTTAACACATTTTACACTCAATGTTTCATGAAGAAAGCCCTGTGAAAATGGTACACAAAGCTCCAATGCACTGTGGAATCACCACAAGTAATTTCCTATAAAAAGGCAAGCCTTTACAAGGCTGGAAGACTACCTTCAACAATCTTTGTATTGTAGTTTAACCCAGCTAAACAGAGTTGCCCACAATCCAAAGTATTGGTCAGGTTGACTAAACAGACCTGGGTTTTTGTTTGGGTTTTGCCATAGTGTCACAGATGCCACGTAACTCATTTGTGATGTCTGCAGTTGTGTCTGTGTATTTTCTCAATGTAAATCCTAGACGGGGACAGGTTCAAACACTCCTCTGAGGAAAAAAAAACATGACTTTAATCGCCTGCAATTTGCTGTCCTCTTGTATAGTAAATAAGCCACAGGATGTCCCCTGCTTTTGTGTAATGCCTTTGCTTATTCATAAGATCCCACATTCACATCCATTCTCAGTATTCGTATTTCACACAAGTCACACCCGTGTCAAGTTCTGCTTTAGTTCTAAAAACGTCGTTGGCAACTTGAAGGAAAAGCAAATATTGAACTACTTCTTAAAAATAATTTTCCACCTCACTAAAAGGACCACACACACTTACACACACTCACACAAACACATTTCAATGCATGCATGTTGAGTGCATGTCTCTCTCCCTGGCACACTCTCTCTAACACACACACAGTTCTGCTTTCCTTTGAAGCCACATCCTGAATCTCCTTCCTCAGGGGAGAAGATTTACACTGTGGTTGTTCTTCAGGTACACCATAAGAGTTCTCCCTTAAAGCCTCTACACTTACAAACCCCAGATTTTCTGACTTTTTTATAACAAAATGGATTGAGTGGAAGGAAAGGAAAGACCGAAGGTATAAAATCATATTAGTAGATCTCCTTCACTGCTGTAATGTTTGATTGAATTAATAAAAATCCCAATTGACTAACCATAGTCGAAGTGATCAGAAGTGTTTTTCATTTGCAGGTCTCACACAACAAATACGCTCTCATTTGAATCCACGCAGATGTCTGTGCAGGCGCGTCTAAAAACATACACACATCCTAGTCTCTCTCCTAGTTCCCGCAGTGTTTTAACCCAAAAGGAATCTTTGTAAATTAATGGACGAGTGCACGTTGGGTTCAAAAACTTTACGGACATGCCTAGGATAGCGGTCAACCACTGCAGACATTATGGTTTTATCCGACACGGCCGAGTAGATCTGCTCCAGACAGTCATATTCATATGCCCAATGCCCAATCTCCTGCCCAATCTCCATTATTGAAGCTTTCGGAGATCCTAATGGAAAGTTTATCATTTTTAACAGTTCCAGCCACTAAGGGACCTTCTAAATGTGCTATGTCACCTGAGGGTCGTACTGTCACTGAAATAAATAAGAAATGGTTCGGTATGAAAAACCTTGACTCTTGTCTGCATGAAACTTTTATGCTGCCGTCTTGGCCAGGTCTCCCTCGGAAAAGACATTTCAAATTCAATGGGACTATCCTGGATACACAACGGTTAAATTGAACACATTTTTAATACAAAAATTACTTTAGGCTGTGATTTGCTTGCCACAATGCTACAAAGCAGACCATAAGACAATAAAAGGATACAGTTCTATTGTGCAAGCAGCAACAGAACTCAAAGTGCCTAAGCTTTGCAAGGCATAGCAAAAAGGAGTAAATGACTGTTGATGCTTTGACCTGCGGTTTGCGGAATATCAGCAAATGTCTACTTGTAGGTTTGAGCTTTGGGCTACACCAAACTGCCAAAGCTTCATATTTTGAAACTTTGCAATTTGAAATCGGTATCGTCTGACATTATAATTTTTTCTGCGAGATGCGTCATGGTTTTAAAAAGTATTGTAATCTGAACCTGGCCTGTCTCTATAACATCCTTGGTGTAACAAATCTCGCATTGATGCCTTGAAGGAAAAAATAATACTGGATTCAGGGGGCAGCTATTTGAACACTGCTCTGTGCATATTTTCAATTCTAAACTGGTCATTATATTCAATTCATGCCAACACTGATACAGTTTTACCAATCATTCTGTGACAGCCTATGCAGACGATTGGCTAGCAATAAACACCACCCACCAATCACAAGGGCCACCAATCTACAATAAACGATGCTTTAGCTTCCTGCGGCCAACATAGTGTCAGCTAACACATCATCAGCATTCCTGACGTTTTGCCCAGTGCAAAGGTTTATTTGCACTGCCATAATAACACAATTGAATGAAATACAAAATGAAACAGGAGAAGAATGGAATTCAGCCTAATATGCTTGGTTTCAGAGAGGAAGGAATTGCCTGTCTCGCCTTGTTTACCGTACTCAGGCAAAATAAATCATAATGCTGACAAATCTACATTGCTTTCCAATCTACAAGCATATAATATCTTTGTGTGGTTTCTTGTCACAGGAAATACTGTCAGATGCAATTACATACAGCAAACCTTCTTCTTAGAAATAAACAATTCACAATAGAGGTAGCAATGCACTCAGGGTTAAATTGTTGCCCTCTGTGCTGCATTTAATGTTGTTTACTTTGTGTGTGTACAGTATGTTACAATTATATGTCTCAAATTTGACAATTTCACTGACCTTGGCTATAACACATGGCCTGACCAACCAGATACCAACATGTCTGTGTCTCATATTCAATATCGAAGGCCATGACTGGATTGCATAAAATAAGAGTACAGAAAATCCCTTTGCAGAGCATTTTAGTTTTGATTACAAAACTCCGCATGGTGGTATCTTACCGGTCTGTCAGGGACTCTTTGCTGCATATACTTTAATACAGGTCTTAATAAAACATGACAAGATTAGACTTGCCAGTGGTCTCAAAACATAAACATTTACTATGAAAGCAGTAGACACCAAGGCTTCCAGATGTTGTCTTCCTACAAAGCTGGTTTCCAAGGAACTCGATCCAACAGCACAAGGCTGGACAAGGAAGACAAAAAAAAGTGATTTAGTCTGTGGTATTTCTGTCAAGCATGAGATAAAATCAGTACATTGTCTGATGGAGAGGTATGCATGGCTTATCTTGGAACAAAATAATGGCTCAACAAAACTGTTGCTAAAATAATAATAAAAAACAGCCAGAATATTTGGTAACTATGAAAACAGGTATTCGTTGCCAGTTTGATTATAAGGAAGTACTTACTTTGACGTGATGTTCTCTTTAAAGGTGCAATGTGTGATGCCTGGACAGTACCACCTCAAAAAATGTTCAGCAAACTTTCAGCAATTTCCAATCTTTCCTCATCAGATAACAGTAGTGCTGAATCTCTCAGAAACACTTGTTGACATAGCCAGGCATAGCATGCTTTTACTGCATTTTAGTGCATTTTAGTCCATGTGAATGTGCCCCACTGGCTAGCTCCCGGCCGGCGCTCTGCACTGCTCTAATATGGTGGTTATAGCTAATAACATGAGAGGCAATCAAAATGCTACCAATCTTGTATCTTGTACCTTTATTGCAACGCAGCAGCTATGCCATGTGTTATAATGAGGGACATTCTGACCATTTTGCATTGATTTAGATTTCAGATGGTTTATATTAAAGTTCCATGTATTTTCTTGCAATATTCTTCCATTGCATTGCCCTGAAATACTGAAATAAATGTCACTCTTAATTGAATCCTTATACTTCCTGCCATTACTCAACATCTCTCCATGAGTTTGAATGATTACGGATAGTTTTACAATAGGTAATTTACAAAACTAGAATGTGCGCCAAGCAAAAGCCATGTTATTGTCCATCTGTGGTCAGAGCGTCGGCTTCCCACGAAACAAGGCTCCAGAGGCCAAATGTTGCTGGATTTGTGGCCAGGGCCACACTGCAGTTTGGCCATCATATTTGTCATAGATCTGCCCAGTCCCCGGATGGTGGAACAGTGTGTCCAGAGCTGGAATGGAAGGGAACGCTTCCTGAGGTCAGGGGAGTATAACGCACTAGCTGGCTCTCAAATAAAACTGGTTTGTTTTTCCTAAAAGGAGGTTGAGGTTTTTGGGTTTCAGTCCATCACCCCCACACCACCTCCACTCCTCTCCATTTGTTACAATGGAAGCCTTATGGTGTGTGCATTTTGACCTTTTTGATTTTAACACAAGGTGGTGCTTGGCAGAAAACGTGTTTCATTGTGACTTGAGCTCTGGTTTGGCCCAACTATATGTCGGCTGTTTATACATTTGTTGAAGAGTGGACTGTGTTCATAGTGCCATTGTTGGAAAGGCTTTTGACATTAAGAATTCAACCCAGAATAAGCAACATATTGTACATTTCTCTGTTGAAAATATCATTTGCCAAGATGAACAAGTTACTAACAGCCATTAAAAAAGTTTAACTCCAGGTCATGGGGGGGCCATTTCATATTTCACAAAAATGGTTCATTTGACTTTAGAGACAAAAACAAATGTGTCAACATCCACTGAGACAAAATGAAACAGAAAAGTCACTTTCAGTTTTCATAAGCAATATGGTCAAAAAAAGAAAGAAAATTGAGTCTTCTAATTTTATAAGGTCATCCATGAGAAGTCATTTGTTTTATTTTTCTAAGCTATATTAAAGTCAGTGGCTGGCAAAGACAGAAGCTGTGTGGAAGAAGTCATACTTTGCTCTCAATTCACATTAAGTGTGAATGTACTGTGTTAACCTGGAGATAGCACACATCCAAAATAGTTAAAGCCCATTGGGTGTAATGGTCAGTAATGGCCGGTGGTTTGGCGCGATCTGCTCCTTGTTAAACAGCTCTTCCTGTCCACACACACACACTGTATAATAAAGACTTCCTCAACAGATTGGAAACCACTCCGCTCTCACCAGCACTCTTGAGTTCCTCTTTCTCTCTCTACCCCCTCTCTCATTCTTGCTTTCTTTCATTCTTGCTTTCTTTCATTCTTGCTTTTTTTCAGTCTTTCCCATTCTGTATCTCGCTCCTTCCTTCTACGTACTGACCTTCCCAGGCTGGCCTGGGTCTTTATATGTCAGGCTTTGGGGCTAGATCTGAAACAAAAGCAAAATTATGGGTCTGGTTTGGCTTGAGGAGAGCGCAGTGACCCCGGCATGTGGTTTTCTTAGGCCAGACCAGAGAGAGGTGAGGTGGGGAGAAGTATTTGTGTGAATCTAGCTGTGTATTTGAAGAAAACCCTAACCACAGCTAATTTGAATGTGTCATTAACAGGAGGGGGGGTGATCTAAACTTGGGCTGGCCAGTGATGGAGTGAAATTCACATACTACTGAAGAGACCACTTGTTTTTCCTTTTTTGAGATTCTTGGGGGAACATAGGGGCCGTAGCCTCAAGAGTAAGCACACTACTCATCACCTCATAAATCTTCTCAATTCATCATCACTTGTCCAAGTCATGAAGCAGTTGTTTGCTTGAAGCTTCCATGACTTCTATCACTTGTTGCTCTTGGTCATCAAGTCGAAGTGCAAAAGACTGCACTGGTATTGACCAAATATTGATGAGTATTATTGTCACACGTCCACATTTACAATATTCTGTCCATACTCAATCAAAGAATACACGTTTTAAAAAGAGGATTATTGCAGGTGTTGCACAAAAGGATTTGTTTTAGGACAAATAAAAGACCTTGGTCACACATGTCCATACTCCATACCAACTGTTGGTATACCGGATATAGATGTGTAACAATGAAACAGATATAAATGAAGAATAGTGTATTTTGAGACCTTACGCAGATGGATCACCCTAAAGTAAAACAATCATTGAAGAAAGCTCACATGTTTCTTCCTGTGTCTCTTAGACTTTCCAACGGTGGGACTGCATCGTACTGTGTGGTCTTGCACCCTATTTAGACCTAGTGGGTGACCACTGTACAATTAGGTATGCCATGTTTCACAGCAGCAGCAGAAAGTGGAATTCCTGTCAATGGAGCAGACCTTCTCATGTTTACTGCTCACATATTCTTCCTACCATTCATGGCACTGTACCCAACCCGGCTTATGGTTGATTGTATCATGCAGTATGAATAACACAATTATAAAACCCCATAAGACACTCCGTGTTTATGTAACTACAGATCCTCCAAGGGAAGGACTTACTACATGCAAGGATGTAAGTTGATGCCCCAGATGGCAATTTCAGAGCTAACAGGGATATATGTTTCTTGGCTTGAAGGTGTTTGACACAGCTAATTTAAAGATGATACAGTTTCCTTCAGAGGGAGAAATATGTCAGCGCCTCGTAGAATTCCCTGATATAATAGTCACTTAGATTTCATATATGTATAATCAGTGTTGGGGGTTACGCCTTACAAATTAATGCGCTATCGTACTCCGATTACTTTTTTGTTGTAGCCACTAACATACGTGTTCGTTTGCAATTCAAGTAATCAGCTATATAGTTATGTTTTCAAAAGATTTTAATACGCATCTGCATACCCACATCTCCACAACACTGGCGGGTGGTGAGGCACATCGAGGAGAAAAACAAGCTCTGAAACAGCAACAGCTTTCAGCTGTCACGTCGAGGAAAATTAGCAAGCTTGTAGCTGGTTACATACCGGAGGGAATTGAATTTATATCAACTGTAGAGTCTCCATCTTTCCCAAAGATCGTTAATATAATCCTCATGACGCGTTACATGAAGGGAACTGTGCCTGACAGAAAAAAATATATTTGCCCGCTACCATCGATGCAATAAAGAGCTACAGATGCCATATGCGAGGCAATAACAGTAGTAACATTGTAATGTGATAATGTATGTTTAATAGTAACTTTGCCCAACATTGCATATAAACTACATAAACAACACAGCACGCAATCCTTAACACATTATTTACATCAAAATCTATGAAAATGGCAACCTCTTCCTCATCTATCTAGATGCCAAGAAACAACTACATTAATGGCAGAACGTCTGTTATATATTGGGCCATCCAGGGAGGATTTTAGAGGACAGTGCTAGCAGCATTACACAGTCTTGAAGTATTCCGGTTTGCACTTTTGTGGAGGAGTCAATTGCCAAGTATTCAGCGTGTTTATAGATGTCAGTGACTGCTGATAGATGACAGCTAAGGATATCCCCAAAGACAGACTAGACTATCATGTTTTAAAGGGGTGGATGTGCAATTTGCTGAAAAAAGAAAAACAATGGAGAGGAATCCCATTCTACTTATCTTTTGAGCCAAATGGTGCCATGCTTCATTCATAATGGTGGAAAGGAGAGTTGAAGCATCGAAGTGTAGAGGGAGGTCGTATACCCATTACTGTCTTGAGAAACCCCAGCAAAAAGCCACAGCTCTGGAATCACATGTTATAATCATTACAGTGTAAGACCCTTTACCCCTGCAAATAAGAAATATATCCATGCTGCTGCTCGCTGAGTGGTGTTGGTGGGAGGTTTGGTGACAGACCCTTGCGGGAACTACTATTGCTTCATCACCCTGCAGCCCAATTGTACATCCTTGAGATCAAGCTACAGAGGCCTCCATTGCCGCTTAGCAAAGGTCAACCAAACACGATGGCTTCTCAGAATCCACAATGCATTCAAACTGGGAGTTCTCGCTCTCCTCTTTAATCACCATATACCACACACAGTCCATTTCAAAACACAGCCGGCATCCATAAATTGCAGAAACCATTGACTGATTGGCAATGAGCTCTTTTTCAAATAGAGAGCTCTCTTAAATCTACCTACTTTTGCTCAACCAGTCATTCGAAAGTGGGAACCTTGACAGTCTGATGAGATCACAATATATTTTACAGCTGATTCCTCTCTTGAAACACATACTCTTTAGTCCTTTACCCAATATCAGCAAGAAATCTAGATTTCAAACTCATTCTCATGAGTGTAAAATTTATTCTGAGCCTTTTCTCGCCTTTCCTGGATGGCTTACTGGCAGGTCCATCTGTTGGACGGTACTGATCCAAAGGGTGACCGGTGGTCACAGTCGATACCACCCACCTTCCACACTTGGTGTCTAGGCAAGTGGGCACTGGCCAGAGTGCGCTTTGGGTAAAGAGCTGTGTGTGGTCCATGGAACTCCAACGACAGTTCAGTGTTGTCCAAAAGACAGCCATTGCCAAATCCACAGTGTACATAAAACTGTAATCACACTTCCTCGAATTCAGTAAATCATGTTTTTGAAGAATATACAAAAGGACATCTACGACTCTAGAATATACTGTCAATATTTCCATTATATTGTGCATGTTTCAGTGTCAAAGTATTGTTTTCCTTGCGCTATAAAGGACACTTTTGTGCCACCAAAAGAGAAACCCTTTTTTGAGAAACATTTGTGGCTTTAGTCCTAATAGATTCACATCCTAAAGAAACTAAGAAAGAAAATTCCTTTATAACATTATGATGATTATTAACTCAGTAACTGGTATGATAAGACAGAACAATGGAGCAGCTATAATGATGACATTTTCCGGGCAGAAATACTTGTCCCCCTAGTCATGTCTCAGAGGAGATGGCAAAAGGCTGCTTCTTCATCTTGTGCGTTCCCCGACACACAGCGGGTCTGCTCTTAATTGTGGCAGGGAGAACATCGGCAAGACTCATTCTATTCTTTATTTCATCCCACAGACACACCAGAAAACAGCTAGTAGTTTCTGCAAGCTACATTTTCCACGGGAGACAGCCACAAGCCCAGAAAAGCAAAGCGCAATGTCATCACCCAGGAATCCATGAAATACCAGAACGTCTGAGTCTTATTACAAAAATCATCTGTGAGCACAAACAAATGTGGAGCACAAACATGACTTTTAATTGAGAAGGCAGATGGTCCCATCACGGGCGGGACAGCAGTGAGAAGCAACTGTGGAAAACAAAGCATCTGCTGCGACCACGACCCTCAATTTATGCTGCTCCAACTGGGAGACAGGGTCTGGGGTTGGAACCCACAAGACTCAACAGAAATCACCATAGTTGCCTCGACGAGACACACAGACAGACCAATTCACAGGAACAAGTTGTATTGGGTTTCCAGGGGGAATGTTGTTTATCCACTTCATCATCATTGTTGTGTTTGTCTTCTGCCGTTTCTTTGATAGCTTTGGGAATGAAGTCACTTCCATCCTGACCTGAAATCCCAATTGCAAAGAGATACTATGGGACAGTTGGTTAAAACACAACATTTATATTGACATAAACAAAGCAAAGACTCATGTAAAAGTTAATTTCTTGGTAAACGCCGTAATTGGAGGAATTCCACTGGTTGAAACATTGTTAGTGATTCGAATAACATGTATGACAATGTTTTCTGTTGGCTAGGATTATAGTGAAGTATTCTGAGGAACTAAATCTCCCCTTAAGATGCCTTCCCTCCCAAACTGATCATAGTAACTGGATCCTCTGTTTAATAGTTTGCTCTAGCAGGGGACTGACTGAGTGGTTTCCATTCCGCTGGGCTGTAACCGATTGCCCCAGTGACCACAACAAAGGGTAAAAAAGGAAGGAGGGTGAGTGGATAGAGAATAACTCGAGGCTCAGTATGGATTGGAGAAGCCTGAGATCAATGACTCAATGGCTTCCAGAGTCTCCTCTGGCTTAACTACATTTTAACCCTAACCTTATCTGCAGCATCTGCCTAGTCCTTACCACACAACAAGTCAAGGCTGTGTGATACATAGTTTGTACAACATCATCATACACACAGGATATGGTGTCTAACAACCAGTCTGGTTCCTCTGAACGCTACACTAATAGGACGGAATCAAGAAGGCTTGATCTATTTAATTCACCCAGACATGAGAGGAAACAGAGGAAGACATCATCCTAGCGGTCTACCAACAATGTAGGCCATATGTCCATTAAGTAGGCATTTTCTGTTTTGTGAATTGTATGTGTGTGTTCACAAGGGTGACTGCTATATCAACAGATGTGTGGTGTACAGACTGTGATGAAGTGGCATTGCGTTCACAGACCTGCTCTTCAGGAGTCCATACTGTAGTTGGTAACCATTAACCAGACCTACTTTGTGTGTATGACCTAGTACCAAGGCAAGAAACATTTTGATGGATCTCTCCAACGCTCTGAAGTTACAAAAGGCAGAAAACACCCTGTTGAAAAACAAAATGTGACATATTAATTATCATTGGCAATTGTAAGCTACATTTAGTCACACAGAAAAACTTAATGACAGCGTGCCAGATTCAAAGGCCTTCCACTCATTAATATCACAGATGACCTTTGTCTCATTGCGGTTCCTGAAAACCTAAACCACTCCATAGTCATGCACAGTATCAAATGAAGCACTGAGCAGGCAGAGATACAAAGATGTTAATGGGAAAGCAGGCAAACGCATTGTGGCTGTCACCAAATTAAAAATGTGCCTTTTGACGCCTTAAGTCCTTTTTCCCGTGATGATGCCTCCAAACAATTGGTTAATTAATTCTCTGAATGTGTTTTCTTCAAATCTGAGTGTACGCAGAGACAGTGGTTTAGAAACAATGACATACAGATGTGCTCTGCAAGATCAAGCTTTGCAATTACAAACCCATAAATAGTATTTCTATCAAAAAAAAAAAAAGAAATGTTCTCATTGAGCTCAGGCAAAAATAATTACAGCTTTTACATTGTCTCATCGCGGCTGATTTATTCTTCATTCCCTTCGTCACACTAGGATTGGTTCAGACTGAGTATGTTAGCAGGCTCCTTTTTGTCTTTTTCAGATCTGCGTCACACATTTGTGTTATGATTGTGGCAAATACAAAGCCAGACCTTTTCTTAGATTTTGTATGTATAGTGTTGCCTAAGATATCTCTCTCAGCTTATAGGAACTTAGCAATTAAAGCTTGGTTTATTACACATTCTGTTGAGTGATTAGGTGATGAATTACTGGGTGTGATTCTTACCACTGTAAGTGATGATTCGAAGTGTCAAACTCAAAGTGCAAGTGCAAAGTAACTTCCCCACGATTACATACTCGTCGCCTCAGATCAAAACATGAAGCACATAATAGCTTCCCTTGTATCAAAAATGCCAAAATCCACTGACAACTCCCTGTTGTTTTTACAGAGCAAATCTCCTTTCTCCTGATGTGTTCCCTGCCCAGTCAGTGCTCCTAGACCTAAAGACATATGACACGGTGCAGGGTGTCCACCGAGGGGTGACAGTTGGGTGTGTGTAGTCAGTCACAGACAAAACAACACTTTAGCAGACACGGCAAACTCCCAGCTTATTTTCACAAACAATGAAAGCTCCAACATTTGAGGTCTGTAGGCCACTTATGTCAGTGAAGCCTTGCACAGAAAGTCCACTGTGAAATCATAGTCAGTGTCAGCATATATAGCTAAAGTCCTCAGGGTCCAAGCCTCACCGCTGGAACAGTATTTCAAAGTGCAAATATGACGTAGGTTCAATATGGGACTACAACCCCCTTAAAATTCTTCGATTTGTTCTCAAACTGAAATGGCCAAAATGGAAAGTGGCATATGAGCCATATCATGGCAATACAATGCATTTACTTCTCTAAAATATGGCTTTAACCCTTTTAAACAAGCATTTCAGACAAGCTCTTATAGGACTTCTTTGACAAACCACTTTTTGAAGTGAAGATATATTTAAATCTCACAGCTAGTGTCCCATGGAGTAGCAATAGTTTCCACAATAGACAATGCGTTTTTTATCATAATTAAGAACACATTTGTTTTAAATCTTTCAACAGGCAATAAAAGTTCACCAAACATGAAACAAATAAATGCCACGTTAAAATCACCCATTTCATTTTAGAAAAGATGACTTTACAGTCTAAGGTCAGAGACTTATTTCGGGGGCCATCACACCATGTTTATATGTGGTTGGATTTGTTTCCTTTCCTTCCCTATGATATGCATCCACTTTAGCACTATGGACGTCACAGTGTGTTCTGAGCTGCTTGTAACAACAGAGAGACTGCACGCTGAATTTTCATGAGTGCATAGGACTATATTCCCAAATGTGATTGATCCACTGTGTACTCTGGCAGCAGGTCGAGGTTCAGTAGTGGTTGTAAATGGTTACGTTTAAAATCTGTAAGTTATGGAGAGGCACGCTTGTATGCTTTGTGTTTTTCTTTGGGTCAAGGTGGAGCCCCTGTATAATTGGTGGACTGTCTATCAACCTAAACCTCAAACGATTTAATTGATTTAAAGGGCGGCAATAATAGGAGTCGCATATCACAAAGGCTGTATAGAACTTGTCATGAAATACAGAGTTGTGGAGCCAATCATTTATGATCCTATTTTGGGTGAGGGTCACAGTAGACTTTTCTATAACATTCACATCAGATTCCCACATTGTTTTTTGTGCAATCCAACACTTTGTCAGGCTTAAGTCTGAATCTTATAGGATTTTAATGCTGTACTATTTAGATCCCAGTGGAACATATTTAAAAAATGATGGGCATAAATTTCAGTGAGTTCAGATTTTATTGCAATGTCTGTCCTACTGGATAGAAGGTTAGATTCATGAGGGGATTTTTTTACATTGGTCTTAGGTTGGCTATTTCTGCCATTGTAATGTGAGGTGGTGACAGTTGTCCAGGGAAATACATTGTTAAAACTCTCTGGCTGTGCAGTGTTGTGTTGTATGTGTCTGCCATCTATTGGACTTCTGTGAAACACCACTTTACAAATCCATTGAAAAGCACAGTAAGTGAACACTTTTTGACGCAGGTGAAACGTGTTTAATAAGTGCTCATCAGTGGATATAGTAAAAGGTATTTTTTTTATGGTTTATTCAGATTTATAGCATGACATGTAACACACGAGCCAAGTTTGCAATAAATGGGCATCTAGACAATCACCTTCTCGCATTTCACACATGTAAATCAACCCATTATCTTTGTGCACATGAAACGTACTGCAGAGATGAGATTCTCAGGGAGACAGGAGCAAAACCAATGCGAGTTGGTAGTGCCAATCTACAAGAAACATTTTTGTGTTTATGGTAATGAGTAACAGTGGTTTGTAAAATAGAGGAAAAAAATAAATACCCCCAAATTTATTAAAAGAACTCACTTATATCCTATAACATGTGTTGCGGTGGGAGCCGGTGAAGTACGCCAGGAAAAAGAGGGAGTGGGTGAGTGCAGGAGTCGGCCGAGCACGTGCCTCCTGAGGTCTTCTGGTCTCTGTCTGGGATCAGTCCGCCTCACCAACCCCTGGGCCAGACACCCATCAGCCCCATACCCTGTCTCCTCTGGGCCAGACACCACCATGACCACTTGTATTGAGAGGCCTGACCACTATTGTGCCACAGCAGAGTACACAAACAAACAGTGCAGACACACACAGGTCTGCTCCCCTGCCATTACGTAGACTCATCAAGCCCACTCGGCTTAGTCATACCATAGGCTTCCAGTGCGAGCAGCTCCCTCTTGGCTTTGGATGGAGGATCTGGCAGAAGATATTTGCTCATTCGTCCCCACACATGTATGTGGTTTGGTAACGCTGCTAGGGACTGCTGCCCCAGCCTTTCTTACTGTCCAGATTCAAAGCCCGCCAGGCCGTTCCTAGGTAATGTCCTCCCACGCAGTCTGGCTGTATGGCTTTCTGTTCTTCATGTTCAGCTGTTTACGTCCTTACTATGGGTTGTGGATTTTGGTGTGCAGCATGCACACAGGCATTGTTTTCTTCCTGCAAACTACTCAGAGCCAATTTAAAGTGTTTTTCCAACTACCATTGAAATCGACAGTTTCTCATCTACCATGCTGATGAAATAGACTTGATTTTTGTAGAGTATAGACAATGTATTCATTTCTTTCTTCTTCTAACTTTTGCAAAAAGAAGTGGCGTTAATTCTGCCATTGGCCATTTGGGATAGAATCTTTAATATCACATAAGTTAGGTTACTCAGCCTAAGATTTGCATAGCAAGTAAGAAAATTGCATTAGAAGCAATAAAAAACATATTAAACATTGGATGTAAGTGTGATTTAACATACTCTCTCACACACACACACACACACACAGCATTTCTTCCTTCTTTTCATGTCGACCACAAGGCTGACCTGCTGGCCTCTATTTCCTCTGAAGAGGATATCCCCCTTCAGTAGAGCCTTAAAATCCATCACGGCAGACGACTTGAGATCCTGATGTATGCGCCTCCTCCACTATTGTCTTTGAAGCGTTGGGAGGCTTTGGCTGTGCCCGGCCACAGTGATGATTACAGTCTCATAGTTAGGCCGTTACTGACATGTGCTCAGCTCACTCTCTGTCTGATGTCCCCTCATGTTTGATGGGGAGAGGAGTTCTGGTTCACTGATCAATGTAATTAGGAATGTGGTTGCATGGTATCCATGCCCGTGGTCTAAAACTACTGCTGCCACCTTGTTCCCCTCTTCAGTTACTCTACCAAAGAGGATTTTATGAAAATCCTGCATCCCCAGCTCCCCAGAAATACAAAGAGACCATGAGTGAAACCCTCTGTCAGCATGTTTAAATGCGTACACAGAGCATCTTGAGTCGAAGCTTATGTAGCATACAAGTAACACAACTGAGGGCATTTTGAGGACAAGCTGTCAATACATGTCTTAACTGCCCCTCAGATATCATTGGGTGCAAAGTAAACAGAATGTTCTAAATGTCACCATGGAAATTGATGTTCCACAAATCGCCATGATTAAAATGAAACTGGCTAAGATAGTTTTATTTGCACGTCTGTGTTTGTTAGCTCATATTGACACGTCCGAATTATCATAATCCAGTTTCCTGTCATTGGGTTGTGGTTTAATTCATTGCACGAGTCATGAGTTTGGGTTCACCAAGTCAAAATGTATTGAATTATGAAAACACATTTCACATGTTTGGCAAAATAAAATTTGAATATCATTGTTCAAATTCCCCACAAGACAGCCACTCTGCAGTTCAATATGTAATGAACAGTTAATCATCATTATAAAAGAATTTGGGAATTGAGCTATACTGTATATACAGACATTAGTACTTATATTCCCGTGCCTATTTGAAGATGAAAGAATTGGAACACTGTCACATAAGTGAGAGGAACCAAGCACATACTAGTACATGTACAACCATTATAATGACTGATCTCATTCAGCCAGATGAGGTTTAACATACTAAGTAAGTACATATACACATTTGTTGTGAGAATAATCTGTGGAAAACTTGACTGCTGTCTTGGTGAGCGAGTAGTGCTAGCTAACGTTACCTACTATAGTGGAAGTGATGGGGCCACACCAATGCAGTTTCAAACGGTCCTGATTTTGATATTCTGTCCTAAACTTCGTCATATTTGGAGAAATACAACCCTTTCTTTCTCTCCGTACTTCTGTTCTCATGGCTTGTAAAACATATACATACAGATGTTTTATTATCGTCCTGAACTCTGTGATGTAAATTCAGTAAGACATTCAATGGTTGTTAAATGTTACTTGAGGGAAATACAATAAACAAATACTGTAACTAAAATAGTGTTTATTTCATAGAAAAAATACCTTATCCTATGCATACAGTAATGGAGGAAAAGTGAATGCTACAAAAATGTCTTATAATGTCATGAAAAGAATATTTACTTCAATGACCTTTCTAAATGCATGCACTTTCAATTAAGAAAAAAACTTTCTGGATGTCTTTGTTCTTAATAGATTTTCAATAACATAAAGTCTCCATATTTAGCTCCATTGTGCCAGTTGCAATGCAGGAGTGCACTACAGACTGAGCTTGTCATCAAAGTGTAGTGCTCTCGTCAGAAGCAGCTAGTAGCTTTTTATCTCAGAAACTGTCACAAGTAATCAAACATAACATTAAAACCTTAACACTGATCTATGCATTGATATAAATAAACCAATGTGTACAGTGTTGACAATGGATGTCTTAATACAATGTGGTAAAAATGTGGCTTCCAACTCTCAGAACCAGAACTCTGAGACGAACATATGAACGTTAATAATGTTCTGGCCGGAGTCGCTTTGTGTTGTCAGGTTGCGCATGGACAGTTTCAGCGTCGTAGCAAGTGGACCAATCAGAGACTTCACCTGGCGAACAACACCTGAAGGAAACAGAAAAAAATAACTGTATCAGTGACAATAGTAGACAACACGATAAGGATTGGCTTTACTGACACCAATATATATTTGTTGATTTTGTCATTTCTTCAGAAACGCAATTGTTTAAGTGCAGCAATTAGTAATTGGAATTGCTATTAGGTTTAAAGGGTCACCCTAAAACTGTTTCCTCACTTAGCCTTAGCGGTATCGAGCAAAGCAGATAGTTTTGGTTTCAAGGGCTGAGGTTTTGATTTCGAAAAACCCACCCCAAGACAATTGAGGATAATGGACTTGTGTTTGTGGTGCTCAGCATACTGAAAAAAATACATTTCTTTTTCAACAGCAAAGTTTCAAAATTGTTCTTCAGCCTTCTGTTTCATACATGTCTGACAGCTCTGTCAAATTGATATATTCTTCAATTTTATTCAACACAGCTGACTACAGTGGTTGCCTAGCGGCTTTGCGCTTATAGACTCAAAGCATATTTTTAGATTGTATCGGACCGTGAATGCTGCCACACCAAGCTGCTTCAATGTTGATGTGCTTCCTGCGCTAGCTGGTCTTAACAAAATGTTATGTTTTGTGGAGAATCCACATACATAATTGTCAGCAGTTTTCATAGAGACTTTTACTAAAATGGTTCAAATGAATACTCACCCTAACACCAATCCATCCCTTTAAACATTTGAAAATCTCACTGTTTCACTTGTTAACATATCTGGAGTCCCCACCAACCCACAAATTGTGAAATAAGACAACCTAGTCAGTAATGTGTGGTTTACCTATATCAGAAAACATGTGAGTCAACAAGCCATTCAGATTTGGCTCCCCTTCCAATGCTGACTTAAACAATATATACCATATGGCAAAAATAGCACATAAAATAGCACTGTTCTTGCAGGCCAATCAGAGCAGGAGAGTCTTTTTTCGAAAAGGGCTTAAAGAGACAGGCGCTAAAACGGAGCGTTTCAAACAGGGGGGTGAACACAGGTATATTCAGACAGACAGTATGAGAAAAATAACGTGTTTTTTTGTGTTTTGTGTCAACATGTTCTACTAGAAACCTATAATACAAGTACAAACCTAAAATTTGCATGATATAAGAAAAAGGTATTTTTTTACAACATTCCTGTCTGGAGGTGTGCCGTGGTATCAGCTGGTATATTTGTGATGAGCAAAAGACGTGGGATATCAACCAGCCAAACAAAGTCCAGTGATGTCCCGGCTGTCCATGACAATCTGAATTGCATTCCTCCCTCCCACCTTCCACCCTCTCCATGGACAAGAGACACCCTCTATCGTGGTAAAACAGATGTGAGAATAAACATACTGCAACAGAGCATTACTGAATGCCCATGGAATTCATTGGGTGCTCTTTCTAAGTGAACATGCGATTACACAGGGAAAAAAATGCCAGTGTTTATACAGGCTGTCAGCAGGCCTTTTCTCCGCAGAGGGCTGGTGACATTTCAGCTCTGGGCTGTTTGAACAGCCATCGCCAGACTGCAGTCGGGCAGCACAATCACCACACTGTCCTCCTATCGCACCTTCAACCATCCTCTGTCTTTGTCTCATTTCCTCTCTCATTCATAAGTGAGTCAGTAACGCTTTTAGTATGATGACTCATTGGTTTAACTCAACATGGATCAAAATGACAACAGATCATTGCCTCAATCGGTCTGAATTATGAGGCTCTTTTACGTGGTACTTGTAATAAAGGAGTAAAACACATTTGGTCGTTGTTCTCCACTGCAGGGCAGATGATGATCCATCCGCTGCGTCCTTTGGGACTCTGGCATTGTATGACGGCAGATCCCCCCCCCCCCCCCCCCCCCCCCACCCACTCATTTCTCTTCCTCCCCTCTCTTCCCTTCCTGAGGGGGCCTGGTGTTTGTGGCACCATCACTGTGGCCCACAAGGGTAAATGAGTCCCATGTGTTTGATGGAGGGGAGCAGTCGCAGTCACGCGATACAGTCATGGAGGCATTCCTCCAGGAATCCATCTTTAACTCTGAAAGGGGCAAGCAATAGGAGCTTGAACTTCTGTCTCTCTCTCTCTCTCTTTCTCTCTCTCTCTCTCTCTCTCTGTCACTTTATTTTGCTCTCTCGTCCCTCTCCAAGTCGGATCTATGGGCACGCAACAGATTCCAGCAGATTCCGCCGATAAGCACATGGAGGAGTGTGGAATGGGGCCCACTTCGATCTGTTGCGTAGTGACACTAGACAGGGGAGCGGGACTGAGATTTAATTGTTTCCAAAGCCTCACCGCCACCAGAAAGAGCTGACCTTTGCTTTAACCTAACAGCAGCAACAACATTAATAGAATAACTGACATGGAAAAAGAGATTGAATGAAATGATTTTGAGCCTGACATTTTTTTTCAGACATAAGCCAATCAAGATGGCATGCAGCTCTGAGTTGACCGATGCAAACTCAAAGCGAGTTCAGAAGGTTCATGATTGGTCCATGTACTTAAATCAGTTCAAAAGCTTCAGTGGTGGGTTGAGCAAGCACACAATGAAGATGAGTAAATTATTATGAGCCCAATATGGACCACCGCAAAGACAGATGGGATTCAGTCCACATTAAGGCTTTCTTTTAAATGCACCAAGTGTGGCCTACATCTAACGAGGGCTTAACACTTTATATTCAGGGTCAACTGCGGCTAAGTTTTCCACTGAAAATCCTAAAAAATCCTACAAAAAGAAGTTAAACAATCTTGTAAATAGATGAATAACGAAAACACAGAAATATCACGTCTAAACTGAATTTTTTTTTAGGACATCTAAACAGTGCAATATGTGGAATGTGCTTGTTTGTTTTTTAAATTTGTTTGTGGTCTAATTAGCAAACGCATAGGGCTCAACTGTGAAATTCTGGTATAAAGCCCAATAGCTCCTCCAAATCCCCAAATTCCCTCCAAGCTCACTGTTGGTGATTCGAAACTCAACTGAAAACTCGCAGTTTAGTTTTCCTCACCTCAAATTTTGGAATCATGCTATTGGTCATGATAACAAACCAGGGAATGTATGCTAACATGTGAGACGTATCACGGTTACTGTCGTGACTTGTGGAAACACTTCAGATGTTTTATACAACTTCGAGCCTTTGTTTAACTTATTTTTTGCACAGCCTAGAGGGCGAGAAAAAGGTAATTATGTTAGGAGCTTGATACTAAAGCCAGTGTATGTGACCATGATGAATCTTTGTTTCCGTAAGCTTCCCATCAAAAGCACAGTGGTATCCTAAATGAGGGGAAAGCATCAGCTAACAGCTGGGCCTCAACATACTCACAGTGAACCTGAGGTGAAACCACAACTGCATACTCATCTTTAACATTTCATCCGACCTGTAAGGCAAAAAGCCAATAGCCCGCAAAACAGGTTGACTTTGATTGGCAACCATACCACCTGAGATTCATATAAATAAACACGGCTAGGTTTTCAAAACCCTGTGCCCTGCCCTGTGACTGGGTTGCAAGGTCATGTAATCTGAGGCCTGAAGTTCCCGAGCAGGAAATCCAGTTGTAGTGCGGGAGAGGTTTGTGGTATCTTTCCATTTCACTGAGGTATCTGCCACAGGGTGCAAAGGTGACATGAACAGCCACCATCAAACAAACAGCTGTACAATCTGTCCGCTCTCCAAAAACATTCCGCCACACCATAAAGTAGCCCCCTAAGTAGAAAATAGCCTTAAATAAATGCATAATAGTAGCAGAGACACTGCCACAAAACAAAGTGAAGCAAATGCCAGGAGGCATTTGTCATCCTTCATGGCCACGAGCGCAGCAATATTGAAGGGTTACATGTAAACAGTACAATTTCTTGGTTTTCTGGTTTCTACAACTCAGCGAGGAAGTGTATGACAAAATCCAAAATGAACGGGTTTAACACCAGAGACAAATGAAAAGTATGCATTGGCCTCACCACAGTATTGTATAATGACACACTAGCTGTGGCGCTATGCATGCTCACTGCAGTGAAACCGTTGGAGAGTATCCAGGTGGTGTACAAAGTTCCAGTATACAAAGAGTGGAGGGCATTCTTCAGCATCATTATGGCTATAACTGTGATGTGTTTTTTATCTAACCATATCGCTGAGGTACAGCGGAGCACTGTTGGCATAAACATAAACACAGCGGTTTCTTGTTCAATGATTCTTTTTTTACTGCCCGAAACTTTTTCTCCAAAAAGTCCATAAAAGCAAGGAGACACGCCAAAGGAATTGCTAACTAGCTCCCTTGTTACCCCATTAGCAAAGCAAACAATTTCAGCTTTGATAACCCATCAGCATGGCTGAAATATAATCCATTCAAATTGCCAACATAACACACTGTGCGAAAAACTGAGTGCACAGGCCCCATGGGTGCCTGATCTGCTTACAGCCTGGTCACTGGTCACTGGTGCGAGGACGGCCAGTCAGGTCAGC
The DNA here is from genome assembly GCF_050575085.1 of Anarhichas minor. Classification (NCBI taxonomy): domain Eukaryota; kingdom Metazoa; phylum Chordata; class Actinopteri; order Perciformes; family Anarhichadidae; genus Anarhichas; species Anarhichas minor. The sequence goes on from NW_027466457.1 coordinate 12,032,834, forward strand.
TGACCACTCCAAAGAGAGGGTGGGAGCCATGCCCACCCCTGCTCTGAAAGGCCAGCACATGTGGCTTGATATTTTAAGGTCAATTAACAGCGAGTCATACTTACAGATCTCTCAAATGGCCCGTGGGTCATTGTTGGACTGTGTCGCAAACTGGTTAGTGACATCATTCAGAAGTAGCCGTGGGGAATCGGTTGGTTCTTTTCTTGGACTTTCTGTTTTAAGCAGTTGTGGGCCAGAGCAGCTGAGATGACATAACATGCACCATTATCTTTACCACAACCTTTGCACTATATTACAAGTGACCTTTCAAAGCGAAGACCCATAACTAAGGAGCAGAAAATAGACTTGACAATGTAGCGTCAATGGAAAGGATACAAAAACCTGCTTTGTTTGCATTTTATATTATGTTCTCCATCTACATTTCAAATGGAAGAATGTACACAGGATCTTGATACGCTGTTTAAGTACTTTGCAATGGATGAGAACAGTTTTCATTTTGTGAACTGAGCAATTACCTAAACAAAGTTACATCTTCTTAAAATCACAGTGCCAGACTGCAAAGAGTAATGCCGAGTATAAATTGAATAGATCACTACCCCAAGGGAGATAAGTGTATCTGGTCAATTATTAAGACAGTTTTATTGCTAGCAATTTTTGAGCGTGACATATCTGCATCGCTATCTCTTCATTGGCACACTGGTGGTGGAGGACCACCCGATGGGAGCGCTGAGTGTTTGACTGTGGGGTTGTTGAGTGGAGAAGACCCTGTTTTGATTAGCTGTGCTAATCTCTTGCGGGGCAGACAAGGATTCCTTATGGTCTTGGCGCGCTCTAGTGGGCCCGCTGCTGCCGTGCCATGATTCATCCAAATGACAGCCTCTCAAATGGAGCAAGTTGTCTGCTTATCTCCACTGTTGTCCTCGACTCCTCACCAGCACGGCCACAAGCCAGAGACACAAGCCAGAGCCACAAGCTCCACTGGCTCTGAAGTAGTCATGTCTCACACAGTAGCCTCACATTCCACCAGCCAGTGTGGACGGCCGCGCTGACGACCATGGCTACCTGCATGGAGACACACTGTCCACTTCCTCTTCCATTCATCTTCCTGGCTGCCTCTCTGGCTGCCATTCCTGTGCCAACGGTAATGCGAAAGGCATTTATTCTCTGCGCAGGATATGAACCGCAAAGGCACATTTCCACCTGCATTTCAAAAATTAAAGGAATTTAGCTGCGACCTCTTAGACTTATAGCTTCTCCAGAGGATGGCTATGATTCATGAAGAGAAGGTACTATATTATCTGTTGCTCTCCAAACATGAATATGGCATAAATCAGTGTTTCCTGCTAACAAGAATTAGACAGCAGTGATTAATGGTACAGTAGAATCTTTCCATGACAATGATTACTTAAGAAGAAGAGTCATTTGCACACATTCAAGGAATGACTAAACTTGTTTGATTCCACATTTGTCTACAGTATTTTACATTTGATTTATACACTTATTTATAGGAATAGGTACTGATTTGAACGTTGCTTTTTTTCCAGTGAGAAATGGGATTGGTGGCTTGTCACATTGTTTCTCTGCATAAAACAAACATAATTACATAATGATAAGAATAGATCATTTAACAACTTCTGTGCTAAGTAAAGCAAAACTAAAATAATTCATGCATGCTCAGCAAGCAAAGGTTGATGCATGAAGGAAAAAAAGCAACACTACCCTATGATACCTTCAATGGGAGTGGTCAAAGACAACATTGATCCCCACGATGATGTATGTCACTGAGAGATAATAAAACCAAGGGGACCACTAGCATTTTATCAGAGGTGAGAGACTCAGCCCATGCTGCCAGCAAAGACCAAAGAGCCAGTGTTTTCAAAGGGAGGACCATACACCTGCTGACTGCCAAAGTCAATCACCCCTTTATCAACCCTATTCAAACAACCTGCCCTTATTTAAAAGTGGATGACAGTAATGCATTCCTCCACTGTTTGTGTTTCCAAATATGTGCACGATGGCTCACAAATGATGTCTTTGTTGTGAGGGTGGTATACGTCACTTCATGCTGTGCTTCTGCATACCTGCAGGGATTTTGTGTGGTCGGCCGCCGCTGTGCTACCGTGGTCGTCATGGGAATCTGTAAGTGTTTGATTGGTTCTGATCATGTTTTCCGAGCGCCGAGGGCCTGTTGTGTTTGCACAGATGCGTAAGGCTGTCAGGGTTGTCTTCCAGATGTGACAGTGCTGCGAAAGCCAGTGATAGATGACCAGGAGCTTGGAAAGAGTGGTGCAATTCTTACAATATTTGGTGTGCTGTCAGCCTCTATATATGTATGTGTGTATGCACATATGCAAACACTACATGCCTGTGTGTGCAGCCGACTGTTTTTAAAAGAGTGAGTAAGTGAGCATAACGGAAAAGAGTGTCAGCCAATCAAACCTCTCAAGAATCACTTTTTCAAGTTAGCAACGGATTCTGAGGATTCCTAATTGCCTCTTTTGTCCCTTTCAAAAACACAAGACGTGGCCAAAAATAATGACCAAAGTTAGTTTGAGTTTGCGCACTTGTTCATTAGTGGAGCCTCAATGTCTGCTACTCTTCACATCCCACCAAGCTGTAATACAACTGCTGGAGACACTGGAGATACTGGAAACTAAGCTTCCTTAAGTGACACGTCAGCGCGCCTCATACAATTGGTTGCGCAACAGCAGCGTCTGTGGGCCAAAGCACCAGCAGCACAGCCCACAAAATAAAACCAAGAGAGCCTTCATCGCACCGTGGAGGCCACACTTCACAGTGAGCAGTCAGTGACCAAAAGGCTCCACTGCACAGGGCCTCAATTTGGATATGCGATGGGCAACTGGTGCTAACATGCAAGAGCTGCATCCAATGAGCATCCAATGGGTTTGGGAGAGAAGTGGCTCCTCACAAACAGGCCTTTCATGTGGTCGTCGGTTTAAGTGCTCTAATGCTCGGCGAGACACTGAGGCCTAAGCGTGGGGAAATGGAACAATACATTTAACCACATGAAGCAAAGCACCCGGGATTACTTCAGCACATATTCTCTCTCTCTCTCTCTCTTTCCTCGTTCGTTGAATCACAGTCTCTCACTGCAATTTAATTCTCCCTGCCTCCCTTGCAAACACACATACATACTTGCCCTTGCAAATGAGCACCACCATAAACAGGGAATTTCTCTCTAAATCCTTTACACACACACACACGCACACAGACACACACAGTAGACGGTATATTACAAAATAAGGCTTATCACTCATGCAAAATTACACCATTGCGCATTCCAACAAAAACCATTATAAGACAGTATAATTTAATTATAACTGCTCTAACAGTGACTTATGCGCATTATTGCCGGTTAAAAAATGTTTTCCCTCATATTTTTATGTGTGAATTTGGGTACGTTTGACAAGCACACATCTCTTGTACGAGAGAGGAACAGTTGCATGCGCCCACAATCCCGCCTAAACAAATGGCAGTCGCTCACTCTATCCTCTTCGCTGTCGCCCTTACATTCTGTAAAGACATATGTGCATATCCCTTCGTCCATCAGCGTGAGAAGAAGAAGACGCTGTACTTACACTAACCCCACCTGCCTGCATCTCAGCACAAAACCAAAACACTTAAACGGGCCCAACATTGTGTCATCATTGGGCTCACAGCACCCTTATCTTCAAAGTTCAGTTCTCCCACAGGCGTGCAGCAACCTTGGGTCACCACCAGACTAAAGGATGGGAATGGCTTCTCCCCAAACATGTTGTTGTTACACCCCACTGGAAATGGTATCTGCTGTTCCTACTTGAAGCTCTTTTTGCATGCTGGCAGTCGCTGAACAGGTAGTTATAATGAACTGCTTGTCAACTGCAGTCACACGTGCATGTGACTACACAAGTATAGATTTATGCAACTCAATTCCAGTACATTCAGACCACCATAACTTATTGTGGAAAGTAATGATCTGCTTGGGATATGCATAGCCGTAGATAAGTGAATTAAATGGTACTTTGTTAAACCACAAGACTGTGGAAATTGATGCCAAATATTTGGTGAGACAGAAACAAGCCTTCGTCTGTCTGAGAGCCACTGGGAGGACAGCTCTCCAAAGACGCAGACACCAAGAGCCCCCATGAAGATGATGACAGCTATGTGATGCCACAACACTGCAATGACCGTAACGGACTGTGTCAGATGTACTTATGTCAAGGCGTCCAGACATTGCCAATGGGAGATTTTGTGCTCTTTGTCTTCTCAATGTGCACATGTGAGTTTGATTTGTAAAAAAGAAGAAAAAAAATCACATATATTTCATGCATTTCAAAATTGTATATTATTTAAGAAAAAACGCCCCCTTTGTCAAAAACAAAATGTGATTTCCATTCACGGAGGCTGTCGGGACAGGCTGCATGTTAAAGTTGCTATTGTCAAATGTTTGAGCTAGTTTGATGCATTCAGACTTCACAACACATAAAACAAGGTAAAATCCCTGTACTCACCCACATACATTCCGTTCTCTACCCTCTTGATGATGTCGAAGGCGTTCTCCACGTTGCCCTCCAGTATGTCAAACTTGACATCGTAACTGCCTAAGTGATAGGACCCGTAAGCCGGCACTGTGGTTCTCAGGAAAACAATCTCTGTTGGAAGATAACAATTAGACAAAAAAACCTTTTGGAGCCTAAACCCTCGTAATCACACTGGGATTGCACCGCCAAGCCGGTGCCAAATCTTGCTTTTCTTTTTTTCTTTGTTCTTTCCAAGTGAAAGACAATAAAATTGGAGATGGAAACGTCTGTGTTTATTGTACACTGAGAGGGTCACAGGAAGGTTGAGGCTTTTCAATGTTGGGCTAAAGGGCCTCAAGTCCTTTACACCCCAACTCCTAGCTTAAGAGAAATGACAAGAGCTTAACTCCCCGTGACGTTGTACATGAGTGTGTCTGAAACATGCATTGCATGTCAGCCAGTAGATGCTTGTGAGCTGTCACTGTCTGCAAGTGATTATCATGGTTACTCATATCCACCCAGCATGGCACTTACTCTCTGGTGTGGGCCAGCCAAGACCGGACTGCATGGAGAACATCATGGAATAACTAATTTGGGGGTCAGAGGTATAGTCATATGGATTCTTACAGCTGCAGGGAAATGCATTTGATGTGAGCTCAGAGATTAAGGGGGATAAAGTGGAGCTAAAGAGAAGAAGAAAAAGACTGTGGACCACATTGACACACAAAAAGAAATCATTGTTTCCAAAGATTTTAACAGAACATTCTGTAACAAAATGAAGCGTCAATTATGGGCTTTTGTTGTTAGGGAACATGTAGAATACATTTTAGATGAGTTTAGATGAGTACATTTTAAGTATAGCATTGAAACAACAGATCAACACTTTGGGAAATACATTAATTTGCTTTCTTGTCAATAATTCTATGAGATGATCGATATACTCTTAGCTTACAGTTATCATGAACCTAGAGCTCTTAGCTGGTTTGCCCATCTGGATTACACCAACAATTCCATAATGAGAATGCGCATCAAAAGGTTGACCTGTACCTACCCTCTGGCTTTGTGAACTCTCTGAAGGTGGGCAAGGAGATGAAGGTGTGGGACACTGAGTGCATGGGGTCCAGAACACAGGCGACGTCATTGGGCTGACACGACTTTGTACAGCGAATGGTGTCCGAATGAAGCCTTGCAACTCTAAAGGAGGGAACAGACATTGAAAAAAAAAAAAAAGCACAAACACACACACACACACATGGCCTCAGACCTTTAGGTAATGTCTCTAGAAAGACTTCAGAGTCAACTGCCTTTGGTTTCCTAAAGCTCACAATAACAAGGCATCCTTAAGGGCAGCCCACTGCGTAATCAAGAACTCAGTGAGACAACTCCAATGGCCGCTATACAAACAATATCTGAACAAGACAGCAGGGATACTGGATGTAGCAGTCAACATCAAAAACAATCTTATTCTATGTGATTTGGAAGAATAATAAACCAACAATGGCCAAAGCTCATGTCGAAGCCAACCTTTGTAGCTTGTGGAGACTAGCGCTTGCCATTGATGCTTTTCTGATGCACTATTTCAAGCTGTGTGGGAAATGAATTACTACACCCACAAAGAATGATCCACAACCTGCTCAGGAAAATATTTGGATTTGCTGAGCATCTCCGGCTTCACATCAGATAATCTCTTGAGGAGGATTTATGGGGCAAGGGAGTGTTCTAAAAGACTCCTAAATTGTGAGCAACATGACTAGACAACTCCCCAGCCTCTCCCCAGGGCAGCTCTCATCCTATTATTTAGGGATTTGTTTATTCCACAGACTAATCAGTGACAGGTCGGAGGGAATAGAGGGCCTCTGCTGGCTCCTAAGGCTAACGCCACCTGAAGTATCCCTATTCACTACCTGTCTGCTACATAAGACTTTAAAAGAGGCTTCTAAGGCACTAACAACCTCATACATCAAGAGTTTGTCTTTGAAACAATGAGAAACTTGTGATCACGAGAGAGCTATTGAAACTAAATAAAAGCCTTGCGTTCGACATCCAAGATGTTAAATTTAAGCTTGGTTTTCACAAAGGAGACAAGTCAGTACACGGTTATATTGGGTTATGAAAACAGCCAAGTTGCCATGTATAAGTCCAGTTAATGTGCATGGCAGCCATATAGCCGCATTGTGAGTCATGGGCCGTGGATCTCTGGCGCTCCTCGAGGGACCTATAGGCTGCAGCTCAAAGCCCAGGCCCGGCTTGGGTTGCAGGGCTCCTTCCATGGAGAGTGAGGAGAGAAGCCCCTGACAAAAAGTCAAGCCACCACTGGGTAGGGGCTTGTAATTAGCAATTAGCGGGTGGGTCCAAGTTTTGCTTTGGCCTGCGCCAAACCCACAAAATGTTCTCCTAGTTTATAATACCACAGCCTGAGCTGCAGAAAGACCAGAGCAGGGCTCTAGAGGACAAGGTGAAAGCTCTGTTGGGGCAGAGAGTAAATTTACGAGAAGATAATGACCCAGGGTGAACTGCCCCCTTCAAAGCAAGGGCAGCAAGTGGAGCTAATTACAGCTTCATGTGTGTGTTAATATATGTATATTTCTGCACCCAAAATACCAATATGGTTGTGTATGTTTAGTTGTGCATGTGTGCCTTTGTGCATGCAAACATGCTTCTGTATATGTATGTGGGTATGTGCGCACGTGCATGCACTAATGCACATCTTCTTCATCTCCCCCATGCGTCACGTGGCCCAGCCCAGGAGAAAAACCCCAATACTTTTAGACCAGAAAGAAAAACAGACTGTTTGGATGAAAGTCCTCTGGTCAAGCGTAAGGCCTTTTATTTTTTTTGGTAATTATTATTTATAGTCGGCACATTGATAACGACCCAACACAAACACTGCAGGGCATCATTCATTCTGTGCGCGGTGATGTTGCTGGACCACAAATTGTTCAGACCACCGGCCAGAGCCCAGAGCCCCATAACTCAATGTCAAAGGGGAGGAAAAAACCTTCTGCGCACCACTATGTTCTTATTTTAAGGATATCCCCACTAGGGACCAAGTGCATCCTTACTGGCCTGACAGCTCAGGACAGGAGGAACCTAGGACATCTGAATTTACAGTTATTATAAGCCACAGCCCTCGGGCAGCAGCCTCACAGCATGTCAAACTATTTATACCCACTCCTGCTGGTGCACATTTCCCTCTCCTTTGCCACTGCATCCCATCGCGTGTCACTTACTCAGCCTTCATTTGGATTATCTGTCTGCTTTGGGGTTTACACCCGCAGTATGCAGTGGAAATCTGTGCATTTCACATTAAGTCTAAAATGTAATGGGAGCTAAATAGATGTGCATGAAAATAACTGCCACAGAAAGACATATTTGCGGTGCAAGGTAACTGATGTTTGGGAAGTGGGAGCAACAATGCATTAAAAGGAAAAGTCTGGCTCATTTTTGATAGGAATTTGGATGTGAAGAATTACTATATGGACTTAATAAATAGTGAAATTTGACATATATGCTCATATAACTGAAGGGTTTGACTTATCGATGGGAAATTTGACTTGTCGTGTTTCCTGGCCGATTTAAAATACAGGCATTTTGCTTCTGTGTTTACAAACATTACTGATGTAGGAAAGCTTTAAAATCATCAGGAGACAATAATAACTAATAATTGTATAAATAAAATATGTTGCTTCATAGCGTTAGTATTAAAATACCTTGTGTATAGATACATGTAGTAATGTATAGCTTCGAATATATACATGACTAGAGATTTGCATATATCAATGGATTCCCTCTTGACTGAAGATGTTGGAATAATAGTAATATGAAACTATGTGAGGAAGTCACATAGCCTCCATCTGTGATTTGGCCTCACATTCCAGCTTCTCCCTTTACTGTATTTGATTAAACCCTACAATGTACCATTATCAAGAACTGGATTTGACTTGAACATGTGTTATTTCTATTTCAATTTTAATAGAAAACTGTTCATCCAACACAAAAACCATAAAATCCTGCAAAATCTCAGACTTTATCATGCAACCGTCATCAAATTACACTCAGTTAAAGGCAGACTTGGGTCGGTAGACTCGTTACCATTTTATGATTTAACCTGACCTAGAACGCCACCTAGCGGCTATCACGATGCCTTACCTCCACGAAGAATGATTCAGTTACACCTAATTCATAATGCAGAATAAATGGTCCTTAAATCTAGTGTTAACAAGTTGATTATGTAAAATGCTTCATGATATGCTATCAAACTGTGCTTCTTTCTTCTCACTCTGTGAGTTGTATTGTTTTTTCATATCCACCCTTAAACAATGATGTGCCATTTTAACACGTGCTTAGTGTCGAACAAAGTCATTTTTGTGGTAATTCTTTACCAAAAAAGTGAAATAGAAAATGCTGGATGATTGACCGGACAACCAGAAGTGACACGAGAGGGTGGAGCTGCAACTGAACGTGGACATTTGTCGACGACCAAAATGTTACAATTAACTTCCATGAACTATAAACACACCGTGAAAGGTTAAAAGTTCTAAAATGTAAAAACACGGACAACTTACAGGCCAGACAACGCCGTGGTTGTCTGGCCTGTAAATCAACCTCTAAATCACAAGGTATCCACGCCCTGAAGCATATCCTGCTTTATCATCTACTGTACTCTAAATGGGACCCTAATTTACTAAATCAACATCATGATTAATTGAAGAAGACTTGAAACTAGCGATTGAGACCTTGGGTATCAGTCTCCTCATCTAGTCCCGAATATATCAGAATATTCCTTTAAGAATATGTATGTGTATGTACTTGGTCTCAAGTGAAATTGGCTTTTTTTTTTGTCAAAGTCCACATTGTAAATTAATTTGTATATTTTAAGAAGATGGGATAATGCACAGATACTGTAGGAAGGACTACATGGGGTCATTAGGGGCCCTTAGTTAATTTATGGCTCGGGGCCCCAAAGCTGGTTCATCAGGCCATGAGTCAATACAGCCATGAGTTTAGACAGGCCGAAACCTGTTAAGTCAATGGATGACAGAAACATGAATTATCTTTAGTAGTAAAGATGAATATTGGTCTTATAATGATCATAAATTGGAAATCATAGCATATATTTGTATATTTATCTGAATGCATTCATGCAGTATGCCACATAAAGTTGCACTTTGCTATCAACATACTGTGTGGTCATCTTGCATGCATTTTGTGTTGTGGATGAACTTTTTCTGTTTTCTCTTCGAGACAACGCATTTAAAATGACACATCCTTTTTTTAAGAGTGCAGTAACTTGTGCAACCCTACGCAACTCCTGTGTTTATTCTAGGAGGGGATTGTAAGGTACTCTGGGCTCCTCCTGGGTAACAAACACCAGCACTTTAGCCAGGTATGTGCTGAGCGTGCTGTAGCGACGCAGCCTTAGCTCCAGAGACAGCTCTAAGTCCTGTGGCTTGTTGATGAGCTTTGCCACCGACATCACGCCACCGTTGGGCACCTGCTCCGTCTGGAAGAAACCGCCCTCGTTGCCGGCAGCGATAACAATCCGGATGTCATCGCCGGCCACGGTGTGGGTGGGGCCCATGCGGAAGATGTTGGTGAAGACGGGGATGTTGGTGGGGAAGGTGAGGTGGTAGTAGGTTATTCTCAGGGGCATGGCCAGGCACTCGACAGACTCATTGCAAAGCAAGCGTTCACATCGACTGTAAATAGAGAAGGGGGGGGCAGACAGAACAAACAAGGCACAAAGAGAAGGAGAGAGAGAGACCAGGTGTAAATAAAATTTGTCGTGCATGGCATGCAGTGGAAGGAACATCGGTCTCTGCAGCATAATACTTCACAGGCCAGTCATGGTGCCCTCTTTGTGGTCATGCAAGGAGTTATTTACTGGTGCCTGCAGAGGTCATACACAGTCTCTACTGTAACAGAGCCAATGAGGAAGTATCCTTGTGCATTTCATCATTCTAAATACAAGAGGACATGCTACAGCCGTATATTTTCCGAAGTCATTCCAGCATTGAGCACACTGGACATGCAGAGCCTTGAATAAAATATGAGTAGGGGTTTGGTTTAATGGACCTTGCTCGCTGAGTGTATATTTGTCTGCGGTTTTGTGTCTTTTAATTATCATATTTCCATGAGCACAGAGTACATATTTAAGGTTGTGTCTGTTGACAAATGTGTCCTGTTCAGCAACAATGTGTACTGAATCCAAATACTCACATCTCTCCAACACGCCGATAGTTGTTTGGACACTCGAAGGACAAGCATCTGAATCCTCCCTGCACATTGAAGCAGCTCTGATTCACTGAGCATGTGTGTGTTCCTGTAACGCATTCATCAATATCTGGGAGCAAAAAGACAAAAAAAGTAGAACAATTTTATTTCAAAACATTCACAAAAATAAATACCAAAATTGACATATGCCTGCACGTGTGGGATAGCTTACCCTGGCAGCTGCGCCCATTGGGTGCCAAGGTGTAGCCAGTGACAGGACAGGAACAGTGGAAGCTGCCAGGGGTGTTGTGACAGCGATAGGAGCAAATATGACCTCCGGTGGGCAGGGCACACTCATCTATATCTAAAAGTGTGACAGAGACAGATAAACACAAGTCAAACCAAACAGTAAATTAAAAATATATATATTTTAATTATATTATAATATATATATATATATATATATATATATATAATACAGTTTGCTTTATTGTATTCTCACACACAAGCCAACTTTTTTTATTTTTCAAAATATTCATGTATACTCAAGTATCTGTTAAAATGGCTCAATTTTACCTTCACAAGTTATGCCATCTATATCACTGAGCTGGTAGCCACGTCGACAGTAACACTGGTAGGACCCGTACACGTTGGCACACTCTTGACTGCATGGGTTGCTCTCGCACTCATTCAAATCTATGCAGAGAAAAGATTATTACAGAGCATTATGCACTCTATCCTAATACTTTACTAACACGGACACCTCAAAAGCATAAAAACCAAGCACCTGCAGAGAGGCGGATCCTCACCTGTCCACTTCAATATGTAGTCTACTACATAAACAGTTACTTGCATCGGTACGTACCTGATTTGCATGTGAACAGGAGACGCAAAAGAAAGTTGCAGTTCTCTAGGTATTTGTCTTACCGTCACAATTCCTGACGTCAGCGGCTAGCTTGAAGCCGTTGGTGCAGCTACACTTGTAGGATCCCAGAATGTTTTCACACTTATGAGCACACAGGCGGCCAGGGTAGTGCCTGCATTCATTAACATCTAAAACACAAAGTCCAAATATGCCACAAAATGATCTTATACACATTTTGAGCAGCACTGATAGACGTTCAGTTCTATATGTATGTTTTATTTATTTATGCAGAGGATACACTTGGATTTAGCTACTTGTGTTACAGCACCAAGCGAGATGGACCAGCTGCTTACCCTCACAAGTACGACCGATGCTGTTGAAGGTGTAGCCAGCCTCACACTCGCAGCGGAAAGAGCCTATCATGTTGATGCAACCATGACCTGCACAGACCTTTTCAGGGCCGTTACACTCATCAATATCTGTGGAGGGGGAAGCAAACAACAGGGAACACCATGATATATGCACCTCGGACAGGTTAATGAGATGCTTTGTTACCTAGGATTGGTGAGTTTTTCAGCCGTACCAACACAGCGCGTGCCTTCTTCATTGACGTGGTATCCTCGACCACAGTTAATGGAGTTCCTCTGGCAGATGTAGGAGCCGACTGTGTTGATGCAGATCTGCCCGCGGTGACAGGGGCCCATCTGGCTAACACATTCATTGATGTCTAAAAACACAGACACAGAGGACATTTTTAAATCATGAAAACATTGCCCTGGTCCATCTTATATAATATATCTGAATATACAGTTCTTTAAATGTTCTGTGTTTACCTGTCATACTAACTCTCCCTGTCATTACAGATCCAGCCACTCCCTCTCGCCCTGCACTAACCCCTTTCCCACCATTCCCCTCACCTGAAGACCTGCGAGCACTTCCTCACCTGCTCCCCATTTCCCTGATTAGTCCTGCAGGATTCATGTAGAGTTCATCTGCACTCTGTCTTTGCCAGCGTGTCTAGTGTGCATCTGTCTAGCTTACCTATGTTATTCTGCCTATTTAGTCACAGGTATAGCCACCTGAAATATACATGTAATATATGCAGTTGTTGTTGTTAAGGGCTGTTGTAGGTGTATGGTGCATACCAATGCAGTTGCCGAGGGCATCCTGGATATAGCCGGGACCACACTTCACCTTAGGGAGACAACGGAACGACCCCTGGGTGTTTTGGCACTCAAACTCTGGGCCACAGTTGTGGATGCCAGTCTCACACTCATCAATGTCTGGATGTAGAAATCACAGCAAAATTGCCATTGAACACACTGACAAAAAAACATGACTCAGACACACAGTAACAGAGGCAAACTGAGTGCCCTGACCTTTGCAGTTGTTGTCGTCAGTGAGTTCATAGCCAGTACCGCAGCTGACCTCTCTCTGGCAACGGAAAGAGCTCTCTGTGTTGATACAACGCTCTCCTCCGCGACAGTTGCTGGCTCCCAACAAACACTCGTTGATATCTAAAAGTTTTTGAAAGCAGAGGTTTGTCTTACTGTGCTGATATTTCCAATAGTAACACATATTATTATAGTTAAAAAAATTATAATAATTGTTCTCTGTGCTCTGATTTCTTTGTCACGGGGGGGGGGGAGCGCCGCCTACCCTCACAGCTCTTTCCATCTGGCTTGAGTTTGTAGCCTTTGAAGCAGGTACAAGTGTCATTGCCCACACATTCATGAGCACATTTCCCTATAAAAGAAACACAAACATGTTGATAAGTGATCACGGCATTTGTGAGATTGATTCAGTTAGGTGTAGAAAAGCTTGTTTATCGACGTATTAAACCATACCTTTGCACTGGTCACTTAATATCGAATTTTCTCCATTGTCAGTGTTTTCATCCATGTTTGGTACTGCATGAGAGAAAACCAAACATGTTCATATGCCTTACATCTCAACAGCTCATGCCTCTATCTTAACAAAGAGATATTGCTATTTTTTTTTCCAGCACTGCAACTTACGATTATTTTCATTAATAATTAAACTGCTGTCTGTCAATCAATTCAAAACCCCAAAACTCTCACAACTGATAAGTTGCTGCTGGAAAATCTTTGGTAGTTTTGCTGGAGTGCTCATGAGCAACACATTAAATCTCTAATTGCTGTTTACCTCCATATCCAACAGAGGGCAGTGTGGGCTTATGTTTGACAACACCAGCAGCGCCTTCAATTTTCTTCATTCTTATGCTCATCCTCCACTATTTTGATGATATTTTTTACATGTTTGGGCACAGGTTTTCCCATGGGGCTTTCTGTTTTTCTACCCTAATGTAAGTTGTCTGCTTTGATGCAAACAAAATTTGCAATAATATTTGGTCTACTTGGCTTTTTATCACCCACATTCAGTTTTTTGTGTGGGTGTGGTCTGGTTGTCTGGGGCTCCATCCATGCAGCAGGCCCGGGACACCAGGCCACACTGGTAGCCCACCGACAGGTTGTGGTCACAGGGTAGATCCTTCGCCTGGGTCGCCTTCCCCAGAAGACAACAGTCACAGCACATCTGCAGAACACAGAGAAGAATACAATAGGATAAGCTTTGGGGCATAATAAAGACTTAAGTCATACAGTAGATAATTATCACCCTACTCAGCTCTCTAATGCACCAGGGGGAAATAAACCAAAACTGCAGGCAAGAAAAGGGAGACTTTGGGATGACAAAACAGGGTTTTACACTGACGACTGAGGAGGATGGGATTCAGACACACAGCCAAGCTCTCAATCAACCTGACAGACAAAAAAAGGAGGCTGATTGAGAAGGCATGCCAAGGGACTGGCTTCACATAGACAGATAGACAGATAAAAAGCAGTAACGACGGACAGAAAGACAGTGATGAGATGGCATCATCCCCTCTGGCTCAAGCATGCTCAATCAATCATTATGGCAGCCTGGTAATGTCAGTCTGGGAGGGGGATGAAAGGTGCAGAGTGTGGGGGATGGGTGTGTTTGTGTTTCACTTTGGGCAATAAGAGTAGGCTATAGAGGGTGTCGAGGTGGTGATAGCGCGATTGGAAACATGGCAGTTTGTTTCCGCAGCCCTTAGGTGGCCAAAATCAGAGTTAATAAAACGTGCATCATAACACGCGTTCATGATCCGAGCTCACTGTTAAAGAAATTCTTCGACTAGATGAGCAGCTTGATACCACACTAATGCATAGATAGCATCAGTCTGGAGACGGAGAGCTTAGCTTCGTGTAAAGACTAGGAACAGGGGGGAAAGCTATAACCTAGCTATCTCCAAAGGTAACAAAATCAGCATAATAGCATCTAACGCTCACTGACATGTTATACCTTGTTTACAGGTTGTGGTTTTAAGAGAAAATATGTGCTCAACTTTTTCTCGCAAGGACTATTTCTAGTTATTTATTTATTTAATTCTTTCTTTCTTTCTTTCTTTCTTTCTTTATTTACCAGGGACAGTGCACATTAATCCACATTTCAGTTTCCACCTCAATGTAAATGTGCCAGAGAGCTCATTTCTGTCTGTAGTCCCTGGGGCAGGTTATTACAATGTAGTGGCTTAATATTATCAGTACAATTCAACAGCAAACACTATAGTACAACACAATACTATTCAATATAAATAAAATATATAAATACATTACAAAAGTAGCAGATTTGTAAAAACAATGAGAGAATATCAAATATCTGAATATAATAGAATATATACGTATTCTATACATATATATTCGTATACTATATAAATAAATAGTAAATATATACGTATACTGTAGAATATCTGGCAGTGCCAGAGATGAGGTCGTATGATTACTCATGATTGCAGGTTTGCTTTATTTAGTATTTGTTTAAAGGTTGGGAAAGTAATGCCATCTCTTAACTCGATGGGAAGAGTAGTGGGTGGCTCTGACTGCCCACACTTGCT
The DNA here is from genome assembly GCF_050575085.1 of Anarhichas minor. NCBI lineage: Eukaryota > Metazoa > Chordata > Actinopteri > Perciformes > Anarhichadidae > Anarhichas > Anarhichas minor. Next base: position 12,048,369 of record NW_027466457.1, read on the forward strand.
ACGTCTGTATTCTACAACACAGACCCCTCTGGCATTTGCCCTTGTTACCCGGCTGCTACTAAACCTTCGGCATTATGAACTGACTCTGTTTGGGAGGCGCAAGCCCATGTAGACGAGGCATCGAAATGTAATAGATGATGTCTCCGCTGGTCGCATGATGTCAGGATTTCAGGAAGTTAGCCTACTTTGCCCGGCCAAGGAATAGTCATGCATACATAAGCAAACTGTAAAATATTAAAGTAATGTTTTTACACTTCAGTGTGTAGACAAAAGACACAATATGTATTAGTAAACTTTTAAGATGCTGGTAGGCAGATTGTTTTTACCTTTGGACAGAGCCAGGCTAGCGGCTTCCCTCTGCTTCCAGTCTTTCTGCTAAGTTCATTTCATTCGTTGTGTTTCACAATGTAACGAAACCTCTTGAAGCTGGACAGTAAATCTAGTGAATGTAGTGACTTGGCCATTATTTTATCCTGTTAGAGGGCGTGAAACCATCTCCTACTAATATCTCTGGTCTTATTCAGCTTAACTGTGCACATTTGAGTATGAGACGCCACCTGCACTTAACAGTCGATCAAATAAAGACAAGCTGTCCCACTGACAATTGTCTCGTCCTTTTAAGAAAATGCACCAACTTGCGTTGCCTCCTCGGTACATTTTGCCAAACATTTATCGTTCCATGGTGCGTTTACGTGAAGTACATCGTGAAAATATCGGAGCACACTGAGGGCTGAGTTGAAAGAATAAAAACATAAAAAGGCTGAAAAGTGCCGGGACGTGAGCCTGCAGAAGATTCTAGAGTCGGAGTTTATTTTATAATCTATCTGACAGCAACAAGCTCCATTCCTCCCTGGAGTGACATGCCTCATCCTGCTCACAGCACACACACACACACACACACACACAAAAACACACACAAATGCACATCATCGCTCTCATCAATCATTTGCCTCCAAACTGTCTGTCCGGCAGAGGGATGTACTGTACATTGATTGAGTGTAGGCAGATTTTTTTTTGGGACACACTGCGATTTCATTCCCTTTTTTTTTTTCTCTATTCAACGAGAAAGGCACACACATAAACGTATGTGTCTGCAAATGCAAGCACAAGCACACCTTTGTACTCTTGGTCTCGCAGGTGTTGGTGAATAAAGAATCGCAGACTCCTTGGTCCTTGGCCACAGTGATGCCGGTGGTGCACATGTTATCCTCAAGCACTGTTACACAGCAATGCTCCTGCACTATCCTGTCAGCAAGAAAAAAACACAAAACACAGGTGGTGCATTTATAATCTGCTCGGTGCAATGCAACTCTGCCTTAAAGCGTAGCTCATTAAAATCAGCCTGAGGCAAGCCTGATGGGGATCTCAGAGTTGTCAAACTAAAGATGTGTGGATGAGTGGGTTGAGGAAGTCCTGTGTGGATTCCAAGGAGGACACAACGCTGACATCACTGGACTTAAACTGGGTTGAACCATGGAGTTAAACCAACATTTCAGTCCCAAAAGGAACAGTTGTCCACCTCCGCATGTCCGTACTCAGGGTGGGGTCGTGGTCTTTGACAGAATCAATCTTATTATAATACCACTCAAACAAACCAGCCCCTTTACGTAAGCATGCTGTGTCCTGTGAGAATGGAGAAAAGTTTCCCACTAATTGGGTGACTAGCAGTTGCCAGTACGACCAGAATCAGACATCTATTTCCCTATAAAATCAGTTTACAAATTTAAAACAGAAAGTGAGAAACACGTTGTTACTGGAAGTACTCCAGCCAACCTTGACCTCTGAGCTCTGAGGATCACAAAATATATATATATTAATAATAATAATATCTCTACAGGGATCAATAAAATGCTGTATATTACTACGATGGGTGCTTGGATTTCAAAAGCAATATCTGGAACAAGCACAGCCTCTCACATGACACCACTATTATCAAAATATCAGTGACTTCATGTTTCTGTTTGATCAGATTTCATTGTGTTGTCTAACATTTGCTGTTTGTGCCGTCCAATCAGTTACAAGTGGGTGTTTCTGTCTGCTCTGGATTTTACGAGACAGAAAGCATAAAACGCCACCCCCTCACCTCTCCTCTCTCATTTCCGACCAGCCTCTTTATCAACTCTTACCAGAAACCACTTTCCAAATAAACTCCTGTAGATCTCAAATTCACTTCAAGGCGCACACCTCTTCTGCAGAACCTTTTAAGGGCACAGTCGTCCTCCTGCTTTTCTTTTCTCTTCTCTTCTCCCCACTCCTTTTCTGTCTTACTTGTTTTTTTTCCTTTGGTGTCTGAAGTAATCGTTCAGATTTCCTGTTATTGCCTCTCTCCATCCTCCCTCTATGTCGCGTTTCACCAAGCTATTTCCTGGGTATTGAAACAGACCCTTTTCTGACCCCCCTTCACCCCTTTTCTACCCTGCTCCCCCACAAACCTCTGCCCTTTTCCTCTTTTCCCCTATAATTTAGACAAATTCGGGATCATTCGGGGTGGCTACGGTGAATGTGTTTGCCACCAGCAGCAGATCTCCGTGGCTTATGGGACCCTGAACCTGTGGCAGCACACCCTCTAGGGTTACCAGCAGACCTGTTATTATCCCATCACTATTAGTGTTTCCTGCGCTCACGTGAAGTGAATAATGTGCCTGGAGATTTACGGGAGTAAGGTAAAGCGATCTCTTATTAAAGGCCTACAGGCATGGTACAGACCAAATCCCCCTGGGCCAATACTGCAGGAGCTTCTGTGGCGCGAATAGAAAATGTAAGTTTGTGACACAGTGTGCAGCAGTTAATGACTTGTAATTCAGAATGAGCCTCAGGCCAGTCACCTTACCAACTAACTCCTGGTGTATAAATTTGCGATCTTTGACAGCAAAGTAGCAGAGAGCGCCTGCTCACCTGCACGGGATTGACTCAGAGATGAGAGGGAGGGACGCACAGTCTTCGTTGTCATTGCCACGCCTCTGACCATCTTTACAGCAGTCCTCTATGGAGATCTGCCCGGCTCCTACAAAACGTTCAAAACAGCACAAGGTGTGTTTGTGTGAACAGGTGGTACATTTGTTCACATCCCATTCACTGTCAGAGGGTCGTTTTCATATCTGGCATTGTCTGGTTTGTCGCAGTGAGGGGACCCCCCGCCGACATAATCCCAGCAGGAGATACGACTCCAGATGGAGCGCTGCTGCATCTGCACTTATCACACCTGCCTGCAAACTCACAAGGTGGTTAACACACACGCTTTAAGACTTGTTTCGTGCCCTTCACGATGCTCACGACGAAGCAAAATATATCAAATGGCATAGTGATAAGCTTCGTTTTAGGACACTAAAGGTGTAATGCGTAAGATATGGCCCAGAATTTTTGTTTAAAATATTTAATCAATTAAGATTATCAAAAGAAGACAAAGAGGTTACAGTGGGTTAGACACCGTCTAAAGGTTGGGTGGTGCCACAGACTAAATTCACTCAATCAACTTACTGTGGCGTTATTGTGGGAGAATAGACGCAGCTCCGGTAGACGGACAGACCTTCAGTTAGCAGGTAGTTCAAATGCAGCCAGTGCAAACCTCAGCAATGGGGGTCTGATCCCGGACCGCCAATATCTTACACATTGCCCCTTTAAGCATTATTTCTTTGACAAACACATTTTCTTTTGGCAAAAATAAAACGTGCTGAATAACTGAAGTTATAATGATCAAATTTGGAGATCTAACCCAAACAAAAAAGGATATTACCATTGTCCTATATGGCAAGTTGCCTCGCGTTCTCCAAAAGATGGAAAAACAAAATTAAAAAATCTGTTTGCCAATTTAAATTGCCTGCAGGTCTTTTTTTTGCCAAAGACAATGAATGATGGATATGTTGTTGCAGACTCAAGAAAGGCTTTTTTATTTTTGCTGGAGCAAAACCAACTCTGTGGTGATCTGGCTGTTTATTCATGTGGATTAGAGAGTGTGGAACGCCTCAACTCTGTAAACAACCAAACGTCCCAATGACATCAAGTACATTCATTCGCCTGTGGTTTGTGTGTGATATGCCAAACGTGAAATAGCTTTGGCAGATCGCTTCTTGGACTTTTTTTTTTTGCATTCGGCTCAAACCAGGATAAGTGTGCCAAATTGTTATTAACAAAAAGTGCCCCGAGATGAAAAAGAAAAGAAAAGAGACAACAAACTCACCGTGAAATTGATTTGTTGACCCATTATAATAGAATACGAGGTTCTGCTGGTTAGTGACTGAATGCTCTGAATTATTGGAAATAGTGATTGTGAAATGCACTGAGGAAATCCATCTGTTGAAGACAGAGCGTCTGACGTTAACAGTCTGGCAAGAGTCAACAAATTCAGATAATAAGTTAGATTACGTTGGGAGGACAAGTGTCTGGAATTGCGGCCCTCAGTTTTATAGATTTGCTGCTTTCTCCCAGAGGAGCAGGAGGAATTTTATTATAAGCAGTAAATCAAAGACGAAGCACAAGCAGGAATAGTCATCATAAAAAAACGTTTTCTGCATTGATCAACTTTGTAACGACACAATGTAAGTGTTGCAATAAAACCCTCAATTTCTCTCAATAGTTTGCAGGCTCCTATAAACCCAGTTCTGCAGACTAGAACAATAGGGGCAAGACATAACAATGACTAAGAGATAATTCAAAGCAACATGTGTGTTTGTGGGGGGGGGGGGGGGGGGGTTCTGAAGAAGAAAGCAAGTCATTTCTCCAGCGTAGGCTACAGGAAAACAAAGCACAGACATAAAACGTTGTGACCATTGCTGCTACACAAAGGACGATTACGCTGGCAGAAAGGAGTGAATATGGACAGAGGATTTATTACTAGGCAGCCACATTAGCTGACTCACTACTGACTTCTGGAAGTCTGGCACATCCCAGAATCCTCTGGCCAATAACCCTTGTAGCAGCTGGATGAAATAAGATGGCATTTTAAAAGCTTTACTCATGGGCCTACCAAGTGGGCCCTCTCAAAGTCTCTCTCTCTCTCTATCTCTCTCTCTCTCTCTCTCTCTCTCTCTCTCTCTCTCTATCTGTCTCTGAATGCTAAAGATCTCTGTCTGTTGGCAAAGTAACACCAGTATGTCCCAATGACACTGAAATAAAACATGTATCTTACAAAAGTATAATAATATGGATAGAAATGTGTACTGAGTGCCATTATTGTTCCATACAAAGGTGTTAATGACCAAATACTCCTTTACTGAAGTATGTATGACAGTTGGTCTCACTGCTCTGTCCTAGAGTTTTTCTCCCCATAGTAGCCCTCTGCTGATAACTAACTCTGACCCACAAGGCATCGCAGAGTCATTCCAAACGCCACCACTGTCTGCTGCTCTCAAACCTAAATTGAAAGACCAGAAGTGCCTTAAAAACTGTGCGGTGCTGTTTTATCAAAAGAGGCAAACCAGGCACTCCGGCCTAGACGCAGTCTGCCGCGGTTCCCTGTCTCTGTGATGCATTGTCTGCCTGGAGAGGGCTGATTTCCATCTTGGATGGCGGTGCTGAAGGTTGTGAGGGCCATTCTGGCAGAGCGGCACATGGCTTGAGTGCGTCTAGACGCCTCATGTAAACAAGGCTTAATGAGCCCACTGAGGCTCCGCCCCGGCAGAGCAGTTGGCTTGAGCCAGACATCACAACGGCAGTGAGCATCTCTTTCGCAGGCTGCAATCGAGGCTTTTAGTCACAGGTTCCTTTCTTTCTGTGTGAATGTTACATTATTTTAAGAGTTTCGGTTATGTAACTGGTCGATGATGATAGCGGAATGGATTCACTCCAAATTGACCCGCGACACAACCCCCTACAAAGAAGGCAGCTTTTGAGAAAAGTGGCCCTGCTGACTGTGAAAGTTGCCCCATGTGTGACATGGGAACCATGAGCTTTTGGATAAGTATAAATCACACTCCTCTGTCCAGACCACCCTGTCCTGGTGAGCCACTTGGTCGTTCTGACATAGCATCGCAGCATACCAGGGCACTTGGCCTTTGACTTGCAGGGCAGAAAGTGCAGAAACCAGGGCAGTGAGAACTCTTGCTTTCAAGTTATGTATAACTGCATTTTTAAGTCATGCGACATCATCTTTTATCACTTTATAAATAATCTGTAGCATTAATAATATGCAATGAAAGAGTTAAGGACACAGTTTACTTTTTAATATGACATTTTCAAATCATATTATTGTGTAGCATCTGGATTTGTGTCCTACACAATGCAAAGAATAAGAGGTGACTTTATACAACACTCAATGGCATTAACTACATTGTGAGTTAGGAGGGAAAACAATGGAAACAACAAATAAAAACTTTCCACAGAAATAATGATGATGTTTTGTTACATTTTATGTAATTAAATAATGTAAACATTTGAGCCCTACTTCATTTCAATACACCCCTGCAGCACTTTGAAGCACCCAGCTTTGTGAGCCATGCTTTCATCACATGCCCCAACTAGCCCCGTGCCAAATTCATCACCTCCCCGCGTCTCACTCTTTTGTCTATTATCACTTCCATTCTTACTGTAAATACCATCACACGTGCACGTGAAAAAGTTACCTTCCAACACAATACCCGCCCACATCTGCATACACTCTTTGGCTCGGTTTGGATGACCTTATAATGACAAAGTGGTCACGTAGCAGTGATCTTTTCCTCCAGAAAGGTAACTTACCTTGGCCGAGGAGAACCCCGAACACAGAGCACAGCAGCACTGCACACGGACCCATTGAATGACAAGCGATTCGACTGGTGGGAGAGGAGAGAGAGAAAAAAGAGTCCGAGAGCTTTGACGCTTGGTTATTCTGCCGGATGCGTAAATAAACAGCAGTGCTCCTTTTGAAGAAGGAAGACTTTCTCCGCGGTGAAGGAGTGGATGTGATGGAGCTGAGTGAGTCGCAGTTGCAGCGTGACTGGAGGAATGAGCGTTCAATTATGACACTGCGAGGGGCGGGCAGACTGCGACTTATTGCTAATCAAATACTTTGTTTTTTTTTGTTTTTTCTTCCTGTACAAACTCCAACATAAAGCCATCAACCGTGAGCTCATTTTATTACAATTAAAAGTATGATTTGACTATTGGGACTCACAGATTGGTAATAAAACTCAGAAGTGAGTTTATACTGTAATTTATAACTATATCCTGACAGGAAAAGGCATTTCCTTCTAAAATGTTTTATATAACTGACACATTTATGCACATTGGAAAGTATAAGACCTGAAGTAGTACCTAGGGAGATGTGGGCTGGGGTGAAACTTTTTTATTGCCTTCAGGAGGAATTGCAAGTGACTTCAGGCTACTGTGCTGTAAGGCATGCACGCACACATGGAAATTGTCTTCCCATCAACGGCAAAGTAGACTTTTTCTGTTTGTGACTAATGACTGTACTGATTACTCAACATCTGGAGCCGGTTTTGGGATATTTCGAAAATGTCTTGTGGCTGTGTCCAGACTATCAGCCTTGAAACCTTTTGGATATCTCAGTTAGAGGAAATAGGGGGAATGAAAAAAATAAATATTGTTACTACCATTGCTGCACCTTAAGGAAGATGATAGATCAAATTGGAAACTGGCTCTGTGCCGTTGCATATCCTTTGATACTGTCTCTGCAAAGTAGTATTATTAAATGTACCTGTAGGCCTATAGTTCTGAGCCTATTTTCCCTGCAGTTACTAAAGTTCACAGCTGCACCAAAGAAAATGAGGCAGTTTCCTCTCAAATTTAATGAATTAAAGCTTTTGTAACTGCGCCACAGATGTGGCCACACCACCAGCCAAAGTGATCATGAACTGTGAGGAGCTGGGTATAAACAAGCCACACACACACACACACACACACACACACACACACACACACACACACACACACACAAGTCTACCAGAATTGGCAAGGAGCGGAGAAATAATTGCTAGACTGCATTATAAACATTTTTGTACCAACTAAAGCCCTCTGCGAATTCAATCAGTCTACTGACTCTGGGCATGGTGACAGAGAGAGGTTAAATGATCTTCTAATCAGAGCCACATGTCTCCACCACCAGTGTAGCCAGTTTAGAAACATCACCAAAAACTTGATAGCAGGACACCACATGCATAGCCCACAAGTACTGCATATGGCAGATACATACAGTATATTGGAAAGTGCACTGTTTAAGTGTACAAGTCGTGTCTCAGTCTCTGTGCTCTTCAGTCCAACACGGTCTACATTTCCTCTTGGTAATTGTACTCTGTTAACAATCTACATTTCAATAGACCACAGCAGTGTTTTGAGTGCTTTGGATGCATAATAAACATTCATGAATGTCATTTGTTCTGGCAGCGTGTCAACACTGATTTCACTATCAAGTATTGCGGAGCTGGTTTAGGTTATTGAAGTGGAGATTTAAGCTCAACTTTTATGTTATTTATCTTCCTTATTTAGAAAATACAACGGCCCTTTTGCAATATTGGAATCCAGGGTTCATTTTTCCCCAATAAAACCTTCATGAAAAACATCCCACCATGGTGTGAAAGTGAGCTTGCAGAGAACTTGCTTGAGGAGGTAATCCATCACAGTGAACAACAGCTTTTATATTTTTGTCTTTAATGTTACAGTTGCACAGTTAAGCAAAACGTATATGTTTTTTAATCAATCACAGTCCCACAACAGGACATCGATTCAACCACAAAAAGCAGACATGGTGTGTACTGTAATGGATTAGCAGGCTTTCTGCAAATCCATGTTATCTTAGCAAAATGAATGAAGGTAGGAAAAACACTGTTCACAAATCAAACGCTGCAGCAGAAAAGTGATGATAAGAAATTAAGTTAAATATGCAAAAACATTGTATGGTCCTGGAAACATATTTAAACTGAGGACCTCTCGGTTTAAAGTAGACTGTTGCTACAGCAGCACAGATATAGTTCCTGCGGATGTTTATCAGTCAAGGATGTGGCAACCCCCCCCCCCCCTCTGTGATGCTACAGTTACTACAACAACACAGAGCACCCCTTTACTGCTGTCCTTAATCTTATCTTTGCCTTAGTGCAATGTAGACAATTGATAATAGGCCTTTAGAGGCCATATAACAAATGAAGAATGCCCAAAATGAGAGCCAGACCAGTGCCGGGCTAAAGCACAGTCAACATCTGAGGGCAACTTCTCACGCCTGCTAGACTTCCAGAAACTACCAGCCCTCCTCTCCACCTCCATTCTACATTTGGGCTTTAACAAGAAACAGCAGCGTGAGCTGACCTCCGAATTCATAGGTGGAGGAAATTGGAGTGGCCGAGGTCGCATTCAAACAGTGTTAATCCTGTTGTGGGCAGGTGGAGTACAGTTCCTTTGAAGCTGAACAAAGGGTGTCCTGCCACGTCTGTGTCACTCAGCAGAGGGCCACTAACACAGCCGGGCAGTCAGAGGCCTGCCCTGTGGGGCCCCGGAGGACCTGTTCACTGTTAGTCAACACGACTGTGGATGCTTCTTAAAGGAGAAAGGGGCTTTGCTGAACAACGTCGAAGTTGTAACGAGGGAAATAATGCATTTCTCCTTTTCAAGCAGGACATTAATAGACTGCATTAACATGCGTTTATAGGGTGAAGGGGGTTTATGGCATTCGTCTTTACACAGAATCATTACTCAGACGTAGGCGATCATGTTTTATTGTACCCTGTAAACACCTGCAAGTTGACTTGTATGCAAGTAGGTTTATGGCTAAATGTTCTGGCTCTGGGAGGTTATAGGAAAACTGTTCACAATAGTGAGTGTGTGGAAGAGATATTACTGAACTAAAAACGAGCTCAGAACAAGTAGAGACAGTCTCACGTAACATTCAAACTGGTCGTAGCTCTTAACAATAAAATATAATAACAAACATAAATAAATAATTATTAAATAAATAAATTGTAGATAGACAAATAAAATCAAACATAACATTAACATGTAACCCGACCAAGCAGAAATACTGTTTAATGATGTGTGACAATGTAACATCTTGAACTGTCTTGGGTTTTATCAAACAGCTTCGATTCCTTTGATGTCTTCACTTTACTGGCCTCCAGGGGACCGTAACCGTATCTTATTCCACAGAACACAGACCACAAACATCAAAGCTGAAGATTCACATCCTTCCCGATCACTTTCATACGTATACATAGAGAGCTAAACAGGAAAAACACACCGGACCTGACCACACCATCGATTAGCCATGTGTCAATGAATCTACTGTGAGCACAGCTGTCATTTGGGGGAGAGCAAATGAATAACTCGAATCGATTATAGTAATCATAAAAGCCGGTCAGCTTTACCCCGTGAACATCTAAATTCTTGCATGACACTCAGTCTTAATCTCCAAGCTTTAATCCAAGATGTCTTCAGATTCAGAGTAAATGCAGCAGTTGTAATGCATGCTTAGTCCAGAAAATAATGTGTCGCCCTGTATCATAGTTGTTTGCTTGCAATTTAATTTAATCAGTAAACATACAACACATTTTTTGGTGACCTGGTGATTGTGTATAATACATTTTCGCCACATATTAGCTGGTGCTGGCAGTGTCAAATATCCAAACGATTAAGAAGACTTGTGCTTTCACACTACTCCCTCCTCTCCACCGGGACGGCTCGGTGCATCCTGGGAGTCTGAACATGTGCGCTGGCGCTTTGAATGCTGGAATATGTTGTCAAGAGACAAGAGTTGAGAGTCAAAGGGGGCAGTAGGAATCATCTCCAGTTTGATTTCTGGAGAGGTCAGGTCAGGGAACATGATCCCCAGCTGCTCTTCAAACAGCTCTTTAAGCGTCCCGCCTGCCGTGGTGACCTCCGTGTCAACCTGTAAGCAGAGATGAGGGAAACAATATTTTATTACCAAGTGTCAAGAGCTGCATACTGAAAAAAAATTGCTTTTTGCAAATCTTTGTACAGTACCTCTCTGAGCGCTGCACAGTTCCCAAAGACGAGCCTGACGTCTGATACAAACTCTGCAGGGCTTTGGTAGCACACACTCTGCTTCGCTTCCAGTCGTTTTTTCACAGCGGAAAGATTGATTGGTCCCTTTATAGCCAGCCTGTGATTAGCACATACCTACAGTATTTAGAAAGGGAGAGATAATAAAACGATCAAATTCTACGGGAAGGTGAAGTAAAACCGTGATATATTTTGTTACGTGAGGGTTTTTAATAAGCAGATATATTTCAAGCCAAAATGCACGCTGTAGGTAAGTACTGCACACAAATATAGTGTTGTACTGTACGCACTTATTGTCGATTATAGTCCATCATTGTTAATGTTCATCCATGCCCATCCACTGTGCAAATACAAACACTACAAGCTCTGACAGCAAGACAAATCCCTCTATATTTATAATACCTGATTAAAGTTGCATAATGTCTCTGTATTTAGTGATAAATACTGCATATTACACATCATTAAAATAACAGTTACAGAAACTCCATGTGACATTAATCCTGTGAACTTTTCGCCCTGCTGTCAGCCAAGCTTCCAGACTCACCGAGGGGGATACAGGCCGCGGGAAGGCTGAACTCAGCTCGCTGCAAAACAAGTGCAGCAACAGCTTCTCACACTTCTGCAGCGGTAGAAAAAGACAAAGGACTTAATACAAGTCAAGTGACAAACAAATGCTCCAATCTCTGGTCTGTCGCATCTGCTTACTTAATAATTTTGAACCTGAGACAATTGGCAACTCATTAAATGTTATTGTTGTAGTACATAATATAGATGCAGGACAATAGTGAACACAATATGGTGGCTTGGCAAACATTTATTTAGGTTGATTTATTAAAGCTGTGGTTAGCTTTATTTCAGTGGCTTCCAATGGTTTCCAACAGTAAAACCACGTATTTCGTGTATATCCAAATGCTACGTGTCGCCTAAAATACTTTGTGTTCTCTGGAGCGATCGCTTCCTGGTCCTGGTCACGACAACTGGAGGTCTTGTGCCTGGTGTTCATATTCACGAAAGATGTGAGTTACTTAGTCAGGCTAGCCAATGAGTGAGCTAGGATTCTGAGTCAGTCTGTCCAATGAAGGAGCAGCAGGAGGGCGCTGTAACATGTGCACACTATCATATGCACCTAGCAAAGTGAGGATAGAGACACAATCTGAGCATTTAGCCATATTTTTGGAAATATGACTGTTTGCTGCAGATATCCAAAATATTCTCCTTATAATTACTATAATTCTATCATCTTTATTGTAACCGAAATTACTGTCATCATTGTAAACAGAAAAAAAAGAGTACTGACTCGTTTGTCCACAGGGGGAAATCCTCCTTCAGAATCTGGCTCCTTCTTTACTGTTTTGGCTTCAGCTTTGCTTTCGCAGTCATACTCCATCTCAGGCACTAACAGGTCGCGGCAGAGAGAGCAAAACCATCCGCCACTGAAAAGACACAGTGCAGAGACTCAATACAAAAGCCAGTAAACAGCAACACACAAGTGCATAAAGCATGCTCACACCAAGATGTGACAACAACTTGTCTTGCCTCATTCTTAACAGCGGAAGGGGTTTTTATTCCACAGGGGACCATAATAATAAGCATAAACAGGAAAAATCTAAAAGAAACATGAGTTATGGGGTTTTCATCTGAGAGCATAAATGAATTAATTCGCCCTGTCAGCACTTGCCTGGGAGATTTGAGGAGAGTTGGAACATGGCACGAAAGGTGAAAAGCCTTGGGACACTTCTCGCAGCACAGCAGCTCCCCCGCAGTCTGACACGCAGCACACAGGCCTTCGTTAGGGTCGTCTAGCGGAGCGCGGTGCTGGTCTACCTGCTGCCCCCCCCACAGTGAGCAGATGGGATCCGGAGCTTTAGTCCCACTCTGGTCCCGTGGGCTGCTCGGAGGCTGTGAATGGCTGTGGGGTTTGTCATCCGTGCTTTGAAGAGGAGTCTGGACTTTGTTCCCCTCACCCTGGACACTGATTTGGGGTCGGTCACCCGTGCTGTCGGGGAGGCTGGCTCTTTGGTTGGCTTGTACCTGGAATCCACAAACAGGGAGGAAAAAACAGCTCTGTATGAGGTGTATGGTGAGCACAGTGCTAAGGTAACCAATTTCTTGTTACGCAGAAATGATGGCCTAGTTGTAATAAACCACGATTTTCCTTTAAATTCATACTCTGTGTTAGTCTTGCTACAGTAGACCGCTTTGGATAAATGTCTAATATAGAGTATATATGGAATAGTCATTGGACTGTAATAAAGATCTATTGTCTCCTTACGTAGCTACTGTCGTCATCTGGCTCATCTTTGATGACAATGATGGGCCCTGGTGACGCTCTCCGTCTTTTCTTGACGGCCGAGCCCACTGCTCCACTGGCCGGCTGTGTTTCTGGAGGTTTCCAGGTAACAGTCCTTGGGAGCAGAGCATGAACCAATTAGAGTGAAATCGAAATTCACCAGACAGACCGGTGGCCCAAAAGGAATTAGGGCGCATGCAGCTGTCTCCTTACCCCGGTTTCTCCTCCTGGGATACAGCAGCGTACCCTAGAGAATTCTGCTGTCCTTGCACTTGAGAGAAATAAAAATCTGTTTTCCTTTATCGAGAATACAGCAATGCATACGGTTCGACACTGACGGTGCAGACATACCATTTCTGTGTAGCAGAGCAGGTGGCAGGCTGTGGGGATAGTTTGGGTTCAGCACATACACCGGACCACCTGGATCATTCCTCCCGTTCAGATATGTGGGCTCAATCTAAACACAGCATTGCATGTTGTTTACTACAATGTATATCAACATAGTTTACATTAGTGGATGGAGTCACTTGCCGTCTGTCGTGATTGAGGCGAACTGACGCCACCATTGATGGGCAGTGGTGCTACATGGGTGTACAGAGGTGGAGAGGAAAACACGTCCACAGCTTTGGGTTGGTAGCTGGAGCTGCTGCCCATCCCCCTCAGAGGCTACGAGACGGAGAAAGAAGGAAGATGGATAGAAATGCTGCAATCATTCTCATCCTGCATTCCTGTCAGCGTCTGTAAACGTGATGATGGAGGGGAGCATGAAACAGTGCGCTTTCATTACCCTGTCGTTGGTCGACGCCCGATGGCAACAAAGAAACACAGAAGACGAATCCCATAAACAAAACACCCAGAAGCTCCAGGCTGATCTGCCTGAGATGTTATTTTTTTTGGTCTATTTTAACTATAAACCTGCAGGTTCAGTTAATAATGTTTCTCTACAAGATTCCTGCATGTATGACATTTGGCTTAGTTCAGATACACATAAATACCAACATTTGTAATGTTTTAACGCATAACGCTACACTACAATAACACACCACTTCAAATCACATATACTTAATGTAAAGGCCCTGAACACCTATTTGTTTTCAATTACTATGAGTGATGGGGTCCTGAATTAACCCCAATTATTTTTGCTGAAGTCAGAACAGCTTTTGTAACATTACATGTTTATACAATCCGCACACACGCTGAGTTATTGTGTGTTAAGCTTTGTTTAAGTCATGTATTTTGAGATTTGACACCAGCAGTTGAGAGGCTTTAATACTAACCACTTCACTGTTTTTGCAAACCTTCCAGTAAGCCATCAGTTTTAATTTCTTTCGCAACAATCGACTTGCCTCATCATGCCTCATCACGCTAGGAGGTAATTATCTCGAATGGATCTGCACTCAGTTTCAATTTAACAAAAATAAAAGCAGACATACTGTATACTGAAAGTTATGGACTTTTCAATTATCCTTCAATCTCTTTAAGTTGATTATACTTTAGTGACGTATAGAGAAAAAACAATCTTTAGACCTACTGGAGCCTGACCACAACCTGCTTTAAAAAATAAGTCATGAAGTGGAGCTGATTTCTAGTAAAACATGCAAAAACACATATTTCTTTCCTACGGAGATCATTTCATTATGCAGCTGTAACAGCTTGTGCACGTCAGTACGACACAACTTAAGTGTGCACTTCACACACCAAGTATTGTCCTGTGAATGAGCCTATAGCTCAGCGCTGGAACCAAAACACCCTGCGGACTAGACTAAACAACTTGGATGACGAGATATTATCAACCCTCTCTTATGGAATCTTGGGTCCGCTCTCTGTCACATGCTGGCCGCTGTTGCACTGCGGATTGAGCTGTTTTATTTTATCATTTTGAGTCATAAACTCGTCCAAGATTACAATCCATCTTGACAAGGAAAGACACAAATTGCCTGGGTTGTGAAGGCTGTCAGCTCTATTTAGGACAATGTCGTCCACTGTCGGTGCTCGTTAAGAGGGCTTGTCTGTCAAACGGACACACTCACACGCAGCAACGTGCGCTAACCTGTGGCGCAAACCCAGGGCACGGTAGGCTGCTAGTTGGGCCGACGTGGTTGGGAGGAGGTGCCATGAACCTGCGACCTGGCTGGGGAAGCACGCTCTGGGAGGGAGAGCCTCCTCCTTGCAGGGCCCCCGGGACGGTTCGCTGCAGTCGGACACTCTGGTACCACGTCCAGGGCGGAGGAGGTGGTTGGGGCTGCCAGTTGGCCTGCGGGTTCAGCTTGTCCACCTGCATCTGAAGCTGAGCCAGAGTGTTATGGGGCGCTCCCAGGGCAAAGCTGTGGGGTGAGCCTGAGGGGCCGTGGCCGGGGTGGGAGAGCTGATGTGGGATGCCCTGAAAACCACCCAGCTGATGGCCCGGTACACTCTCTACCACTAAAGAGCCTGAGGGGAGTATACACACAGAGACAGGATGAGCATAACAAGTAGGGACGAAAAAATACACAATATAGACAGAACTTCTGCAGAGAACTGTGGGATAGAGAAAGTTTGGGCAGCAATGTGGTAGAAAGTTTGCAGAACTTGTTGGAGGTTATTAAGGTGGAAAAACATGTCAAGGAGGTTTGTAACTAATAACTTGTATCTGTGGAAAGTGTTTTAGATTCATTTTTACAATGAAATTCAGAGCCCAATGTGATGTTTTCCAATGGCTTGTTTTGACATTCCAAAACCCAACAATATTAACTTTAGAATGACATAAAACAAATAAAAACAATTCCTCACAATGAAGAGGCTGGACCCAGAGAGTGGTGTGATTTACGCTTGATAAAACCAAAATCTGACTTAAACAATGAATTGCCAGTCAAAATGTTTGCTGTTACTTTTCTGTTGGCTGACTCTTGGAACAAAATATCTCAGTAAGCTCTGAACCCTGTGAATCTTTAAGCACACTCTCCCTGATTCAGCATCCTTCATCCAAACCACTAAAGGGAACCAACAAACCTCTGGTAAGTGCTGTGATTTGCATGAAGAGATGACAAGCCCCCCCCCCCCCATACCCTGTATGCAAGCGACAACAAAGAAGGGATTTTTGGCAAGCAGTGAAATATAAAAGGGGGCTGGTTTGCGGTGGAAAAACTGTTCACTGTTCCATTTTGATATTGTCCAGAGAGTATAACAATTGAAACGTTGAGTTTTGAAGTGAAACAGGAGACCTTCGAGGGACAGATAATCATGACATAGGGCATGTGACTCTAGCTTTATGCAGTTTCTGCAACGTTTGCCACATTAACATTGTCTGCCACTACCTTTGTTGTCATGGTTGCCAAATAACTCCATCAAATTGAACATTTGTGAATTCGTGGATTGCAGTCTGGCCTTTATCTTGTGGCAACATTCTGAAAATGAGGCAGTAATAAACTACAGAAACATTTTGGTAAGAATTAAAGACAAATCAGAAAAAAAAAAAGAGAAATAAAAACAGTGTGGAGACTGAAATAATCTCAGGGTTCCTGATTAGTTTCTATGACAGACACATTCGTTAATGTCTTACCCAGATCCACATTGGAGGCCCAGTAAGAGGATCGACTCTGGAAGCGCACACTGCTCTGTGGTATAAACGAGGTACTACACTTTGCCCGCAGGAGGTTTCCAATCTGAAACAGGATCTGCAACAGAAGGGATGTGATTAATAATTTTCAGAGGAGGACACTTGTGTGTTACGAAAGGCCCCCAGGTTCCCACTTCATCGCGGCACAAGATAGACCAAGCCTCCAAACCGGCCTTCGGAGCTGAGCGGAGTCTTTATGGTGGGACGAGCCTCACCAAACGTTTACAGTACAAGAGGGCCGTGCCTCCATTCCTGGCGGTGGCCCATTTGGTGAAGGTGATGACGTGGTCCAGGTGTCTGGATAGATAGCCGATGTCCTCCTGTTGTTTTCGCAGGACACTCTCGTGATCCTTTGTTACGGCCTGAAAAACATGAATTAGTGAGCATCTGCGCTGTTCAAACAGCACCGCGAGGGGGGGGGGGGGGGGGGGGGCAGTCAACTGAGCTTGCACGCAGGTAATGTTCTTCTGGAAACCACACAGCAATCTAGAGATCAGCAGCAGGCCGCTGACAAACAACACCGTTGTGTTATATTTGTTATGAATTCAAAAGCCTTTGTCGTACCTCAAGTTGATGAACTAGCATCTTGCCCTTCTTGTTGATCTCCAGAATCAAACTGCAGATGGATTTCTGTATTTCATTATGAACTGACGTGCGGCTCTGATCAACCTGAAGAAGTCTGAAAAGCAGACATTGAAACTATCAGTAAGTATTCAAACTTGACATCACATGTCCAAAATCAACCGGCACAAAATTCAAAACACATTTTAGAGCCTTCTCATTATTACTTAGCATGCATGCTTTTAGGGTCACTTTGGTATTTTTTCCACCTGGAAACTATTTTCCCATTTTGTTCTGTCAACTAACTAATAGGGACAACTGTTTCTGAAATTGTTCCAGTATTGAGCGAGCACACTGCACACAATAACAAACAGACTGGATCAGGCGAAAGGTCAAGAAAAAAGGTTTTATTTCTCCGCAGGGTCTTTCCCGTAATGTTTTCTTTCAGACACTTATAATAACCATCTGAACCTGGCACTTGCATTGACGCTGTGCATCTGCCCTCGCAGCTCGGTTAGCGGCTGCGGGTCACAGCGCTTTCCCTCAAAACTGCACCACTTCTAGAAAATTGATGCCCCCATGAGTCACATAGACACATAAACATGGGAAACAAGAGTCCAGGCTGAAGAACAACAACCATCATGAGAGCTAAACGTCACGTGGAAAATGGCTTCTTTCTAAACAGTTCAAAAAAACGTTGAGAAGCGTTTACATAATACTTTGCATACTGGGCATGTGTAGTCTTGTGGTATGTGGAAGTACGTACCCTTTGTTTATGGAGTTTGACACCTCTTCAATCTGTTTCTTTTTCTCCTGCAGCTGATGGGTCATGCTCTCCATGTGCTGCTTGTGGCTTTTATAAGCATCTTCAAGGAACTGGTAACTGCTCCAAAGAGAACACTGAGTCAGCGGATGCAATATATATATATATATGACATCGATGATGGGATGTGCAGCAGGACTCCTAAAGCTAATGGGTTCAGGGACACTCCTGCAGAGTGCACAATACAAATATTTGTTTTAAATGTGTCAAACCAAACTGAAATGCATCCACAGGTGTATGAACCGTCATATGAGATAAATATACGAAGTAATATTGAAGCTTGTGACTGTACTTGTGGTCCTTGTGCTTTACTAGTTGGCAGTCGCGGCAGGTTAGCAGGTCACAGGTCTCACAGAACAGCTTCAGCGGCTCTTGTTTGTGGATGTCACACAACACCGGCCTCTGAGCCGACACACCGTGGACCTCTGGGAAACAACAGAAGGTTCATCACTCTGGGTAACTGGACTAACATTTGAAGACATTGACAATAAGACTTTTGGCTTTTACTTCTTTTCAAAGTACAACTCTAAATGGTTTCATTGAATTAGGATTCTGCTGAAATTCATGAGCAACGTGTTCCATTATTTAGCTGAGTGAATAGGTTGAATTTGCTCACAGTACCACAAAATGGCATTAAAACTGGGCAAGATGAGAGATTTCTATGTAAATGTATATTTATCAATTGGACCATTAATAATACGTTCTTTAAAACAATACTAGCAAAAAAGTGTAAGAATGTGGAATATTGCAGTAAAACCAAGTGCCAAAACTTCAAAAGTGCCAAGTGTGTATTTTTAACACACTGAATGCTTAGTCATGGTAAACGTATTGTCGGAAAGGACATTTGATTGTGATGCAGTTAGCCCTGAAATCTATTACAAGCGCTACACTAAACCCAGAGCAACACAATAGATCTTCCCTTTGTCATGGAAACACCACAAAGTCTTTCACAGGATAAAAAAAGATAGAGACGAGGTCACTGGTTAGAATACCGCGCGGGACTTCTGCCTTCTGTCTGATGCTGTGGTCTTTGGTAAATTTGACTCTCTGGTGGGCCTCCACACAGGTGGCACAGAGGTACTCAACGCAGTCCACGCAAAACCCGGCCGCTTCGGTGTTGTCATCACAGGTCATGCAGAGCTACAGGCAGATGAGACAAACAAGCTCGTTTGATCAAGCAAATTGGATGAGATATAATCTGCAAACATGATGTCAGAGTGGACAAAAGACATATCCAAGAACCATTGTGTTGCACCTATATTGTCCCCGTTCCAACCCTCAGGGCACAGGACAACGCTTATCATGATCATCAGCATGCAAG
The DNA here is from genome assembly GCF_050575085.1 of Anarhichas minor. Taxonomy (NCBI): domain Eukaryota; kingdom Metazoa; phylum Chordata; class Actinopteri; order Perciformes; family Anarhichadidae; genus Anarhichas; species Anarhichas minor. Next base: position 12,067,897 of record NW_027466457.1, read on the forward strand.
GCTGCCCCCGCATGGTAATGCTTTTTGTCACCGACCTGGACTGTCCTCTCCACTGTGCTGCTGGGAGCCTCAGCTGAGTCCTTCACAAAGACGTTCTCCATCACATCTATCTCCATGCACTCCTGCCTGCACACCGGACAGCGCATCACATTCACTGGAACCACACAGAATCCACACGTTGGAGTAAATCAGCAAAATTGGAAATCCACTTTGTGCTTTTTGATCAAATAACTCACACATGACAGACAATGCATGCACTTAAACACGCCAGCCTTTACGTGCCACGGTGATTTTCTTTTATTTATATTGTCTTGCATGGAAGGGGAGGACCCTTTAATCGATCCATGGCCATTGTTTGTAAACAGAGTGACTCACGTGGTTTGGTCGCGCTGTCAACCTGGGAGCTTGGCGGCTCTGCCATGGCCAAATTCCTCGAGGGCGCAGGCAGACATTTCTTGCAAAAAGAATGCAGACACGGCAGAAGTTTGGGCTCTCGACTGTGAAAGTTCAGGCGGCAAACGGGGCAAGTGTCCATGTGATGTTGGCCGGTGGCGCCGGACTTTTCCTCTCGCGCCTGCTTGCTCTCAGCTTCGTTCTCAACGACGACGGAAGCAGCAGCAGTAGCAGCAGCAGCAGCAACATCCCCCGTCTCCTGTTTATCCACGCGTCCATCCATTTGCTGCACTTTTAGCCCTCGAGGCAAAAATATCTCTCTATGTGTAGTCTACGAGATGCACACGCACGTGAGCAGACGGGGCTCGAGAGTCGTTTCCCTCCTTCACACTATGCGTGTGCTAAAAGAGCATCTTCTCTCACCTGCATGTCCCTCCTCACTCTCCTCCGGGTCATCCTTTTTCTCCAACACAGCGCTCAACAATTCTTATACGTGTCACCTTTTCAGTGAAGCGACAACCTATCGACGGGAGCACAAACCTGTCGCACGAGAGATAACAATGCCTCCGCGTGAGGGTGTCGTGTCGCAGATGTTGTGAGACGAGATGTTGCTCAAATTGCACCGCACGCGCTCGTTGCGGCACGAGAGGGGTGGGGTCAAACTGCGCGCGTCTATATAAGAGGAGGTGAGTGGTGGAGGACAACGTGTTTGTTACTGTGAAAGTTACTGCGTTACTTCCCAGTTTACGTTTGTTTGCTTTTCAAAGAATACTCATGATTGTAGTTCATTGGACCGGTACTACAATAGTATGTGCTCAGAAAAGAATGCATTAACCTTTCCATTCATTTAGGGCCGTTAATTAGTAGTGTCATCATTTTCTTTTTAAAATTTGGATTTTTTTATCAGGCTATATGCCTGAACTTGGGTCATCTATTTTACTGCAAAAAAATCAACTTACATTCCATTTATTACATATTGACACTGTATTGGCAAAAATCAACACACAACACTTCCATTGATTGTTTTTGTGTGTGTATGCCATAATGCCTTACTATCACATCCATTGTGACCATCACTCAGTTTGTTATAATAACTGATTGATCTATTACTCATAAAACTATTAAATGAAATTATTTTGGTACTTCTTCAAATTATGTATATTTAAACTGCTATAATAACAACAATAACAGCAATAGTAACACTAAGAGTAATATAATATCCAGATAAGACTTTGAGAAGGGGATAAACAGACCACAATAAACGCCATGACTTCCTTTAGGTTGACAATGCGCTCTAACTTCAGTGAAACATCAGGGTTCAAGGTTCACTGATACATTACCTAGTAGGCAGGCGAGAGGCCACTTCAGTATATCCACTTTTTCAATGAATCTGACAGCAGACAGCCACAGTATCCCTCTCAGTGACGGGAACCACATTCCACTGCTGGGATTGGGCACCTATGGGGACCCTCAAACGGTAAGAAGAATATCGTCTGTGTGTTTCTACATCTGCATGTGAGCTATAGGCGTGTTGAGCGAAGGAGGACTCTCCGTAATGGAGGAGTGCCTGCGTTCATTGCTTGCAGTGGTTGGATAAATAGTAACGTAGATTGATCATCTGAACAGGAATGCATATGAGCACAAACTGCAGCATGACTTAATCTACACCGGGTCAAAAATATTTTCTCTGAATTTGTGATAGACACCCAAAGGCACAGCACTGGAGTGTGTCAAGCATGCCATAGATGTGGGTTACAGGCACTTTGATGGGGCACTGGTGTATTTCAACGAGCACGAAGTGGGTCGAGCCATTAGAGAGAAGATTGCTGATGGAACCGTTCGAAGAGAGGACATCTTTTACTGCGGAAAGGTGATACCTTCTGTCGTATGTCAGGTGTTTTGGACATTTCAATTTTCATTTGAATGTTTTCTAATTAGTACTGTGTGATCTTCCTCAGCTCTGGAATACCTTTCATCCCCCAGAGTTGGTGCGGCCGGCCTTGGAGAGGACACTGAAATCCTTAAAACTGGACTACGTGGATCTCTACATCGTCGAGCTTCCCATGGCCTTCAAGGTTTCTTAATAGCACACAAATAGATTGCAGTTCACTTAGCAACCAGTCATTGAGTGTCTGAACATTGCCCTTAGGTATGTCACACTTGTGGTGTCTGGTTTTGGATAAGGTATTATTTACCCAAACAGGGTGGTTTGAAGTTAGAAGATTTGTTATAGAAACTATTTGTTATAGAAAGAACAGTTAGTGAGTATGGAAAAACAAACCTAAACAACACATCTACATGACTGTTTCCCAATCTAATGTTTATTTTTAGTTAAATTATTAAATATACACTAGATAAGATACCAAGACAATTTTATTAAAATGTATGAATGCATAACACATGTGCAATGTGGCTTTAGTTTTAGGTTTCAGAAAAGATTAGACAGCCAAGGGTATGTTTGGTTAAGATTGGGTAACTGGAACCATTTGGCCGTGTTTACAGTTGGCATACATGTCTTAGTCACACTCAGATATTTGTATTATGTAGGTTGAATTATCCAAAATAGTCGAATTAAAGCCAACTGCAAATTCAAGTTTTAGCATCACCATGAACAGCTCATGCCAAAACCATTGAAGTGTTACATGCAAATGAATGAATTGTGCTTACATTTCAGCCTGGAAATGAGTTCTATCCAAAAGACCAGGATGGAAAGTACATCTACCACCACACAGACCTCTGTGCAACATGGGAGGTGAGTTCTACCGAGTTCATCAAAATAGATGGTCCTGCTATTTCAAGACTTTTCTCTTCTCCTCTTTGTTGTCTCTAATGTCTGGATGCAGTATCATGTCATATTGTTTTCTCACTTAGTGTATTTAGTCTTTTTTTGTTTCACTTTTGCTTTCTTACATAAGTATAACTTATGAAGCATGCCAAAAACTGTTACAGACTAAGTGAACATGTATTTATGTTAGAGGGGACGGACAAAATATTAAAAACACTTTGCACAATACTATCAATTTTACATCAACAAGAGTGACTGGAAACTGAAAAAATGGCAGTAGAGTTGAAACTGTGTCACTGGTTAGAGATAGTCTTAACAACATGTATACATATATATATATATATATATATATATATATATATATATATTATAGCCTTCATAGCAGTAAATCAACCACATATCTTGTATTGAACTGTATCAGCTTTACCTAGAAGTGTCTAATAAGCGAGTGTGATGTTATTTACTTTCGGTATGCAACATAGAATAGCATCTTTTACAACTTAAAGGATATGCTATTTTCTCTGTGCATTCTAGAGAATGTCTCATGCGCTAACAGAAAAATAATAAATCAGGGGAAACCTCATATGATATTCCTTTTATACTTGAAAGTTGATCCCAGAATATTCTCTGCTGCAGCATCAGAAACTATCAAGGACAGTGTCATAAACAGCCAAGCTCTATTGAGACATCTGTTTTTTCCTCTTCACCTTGTATTTCTTTCTCCAGTCTCTCAGAGTCTGTAAAGACAATCACTATCAGTCTTTGAGAGGATGTAAATCTTTTCCTCTCAACAGGCTTTGGAGGCTTGCAAAGACGCAGGGCTGGTTAAATCTCTGGGAGTCTCCAACTTCAATCGCAGACAGCTGGAGCTGCTGCTGAGCAAACCTGGCCTCAAACACAAACCTGTGTCCAACCAGGTGACCCCAACATGTCTCTTTGAGTTTTCTTGGATACATGCCACATAGGAACAAGTTTCCGTAGATGGTGCTGTATCAGTGGTTGCTTATATATGCCTGATATTCAACAGACTTTGACGAAACTCTTTTTTCATCTTTTGTTTAGCTTTAATGGTATTAAAGGAGTGCATCTTTCCTCTCCATTCCAATCCAATTCGATTTAGTATAGCACAGGGTGCTGATGTAAAGTCGGAGCACTTTGGTCCAGTATTCTTTTTTAAATGATTCATTCTCTTCTTGCTTACCTCCAGGTTGAGTGCCATCCATATTTCACACAACCCAAGCTTCTGGAGTACTGTCGTCACAATGACATTGTGATTGTTGGCTACTGCCCAATTGGCTCCTCCAGAGACGCATCCTGGTATGAAGGTTTTAAGAGATACACACTTTTCACTGACAGCCGGTATTTTGGAACGTGTTGCTCCCCCTGGTATTGTGGTCATGGACGGGTGAAAAAAACTCAAGCATTTTTGAGACATCACGTGTGACATTCAAATCTAAAATCTTTGTCACGAGCAAGCAGGGAAACTGATGTGCAATAACTACACTGAACAGCTAAGGGAATAGACTCAATTTGGAATGAGACATTACTTTTGTCATGGAACGAATCTAATCTAGATCCTTATCGTTTGACAATAGCCAAAATTATATATATATATAAAATACATATGCAAGATGTCAGCCTTATATTTGATAACAATGCTAAACTTATAAACTCACTAAAAAGTCTCTATTCTGGCATCATTTGTATTTTCTTCTGTCTCTGGTTTAGGGTGAATGTGAAAAGTCCTCCCCTGCTGGAGGACGAGCTGATTGTATCTATTGGTAAAAAGTACAACAAGAGTACTGCCCAGGTGGCTCTGCGCTTCAATGTCCAGAGAGGAGTCGCCGTGATCCCCAAGAGCTTCAGCCCCGAGAGGATCAAACACAACTTCCAGGTGGGTTAACCAAAGCGCCTTTTATCATGGCGTGTATGCTTTCGTGCTGAAATCTTTATTTTCGTACAGTATTCATGAATCAATTTCAATCATTTTAATAACAACGAATCATATATTGTTCCAGATATTTGATTTTTCACTCACCGGGGAAGAAATGAAAGCCATTGAGGCACTGAACAAAAACATTCGCTTTGTGGAGCTGCTGATGTAAGTATACGCTTTGGTAGGAAAATATATAATCAAAAGTGAGTTGAATAAAATACTGTACTTGATTTTTATGTAAATATGTAGGTTGTAGTTTGCATTATAATGATTTGTGTCGTGTTGCTTTTTTCAAATAAGAGCTCATCATCTGCTCAGAAATTATTTTTAAAAAATATGTTGTTTCAACACAGGTGGAGTGACCATCCAGAGTATCCATTTCATGATGAATATTAATGTTTCCACTGACTTTTTTCATCATCATTATTTCATCAATGAAGTTTACACTGGTACATTTTCAGAGTCAACACTAGAGGGCTCTAGCTCACAGTAAGTGAAAAGCACAAAGACACGGCTGGTTTTAAGGATAGCACACAGCTCAGATGTATGATGACAAATGTGTTCAGTTGTTGCATGTGAGTTTCATGTGAGACTCGCAGAAGGCTCGTGTAATATTCAAAGAGAGTTCATAACAACTGTTTTGAAATTAATTGATGCCACTGTTGCTATAAATAAAGTTTGGCTTGAAAATACAACCCTTCTTATTGAATGTGGCAAAATGCATCATGGAGAGAAATACATTTGGATAGTTATCCAGATATTCAGGTACTAATGGCCACGTGATCAACGTAAGCGTAACTTAAAAACAACCAAAGTTGACCAAAGTGTTTGTTCGAGGTTAGGTTAAAAAAAATCAGCTGCGTTAGAGATATAGACCAGGTATGAAAAATGTAAAATGTTATTTTAAAGGAACATAAAGGTTTGAGTTTTGGCGGATCCCAAAAAAATAACCGCTCTGCTTGTGCTGTTTGGAGATGAGGTTAATTAAGCATCTTAGCTGTAACTGGAAAGGTGTATTGTAACAGTCGGGCTCTATGTCCAGACATTTTGTAAACACTGTCTGGCATTATTATCTTTTGCGGCCTTTATTGGTTTATCTGTCTTTGTTTTTATTTGATCAGTTATGTAGGTTTTTGTTTTCTGTGTTTTTGGGGTTTTCTGTTTGTAGTGTTTTTACATGTCTCATTTATGTTTAGTCTGTTTCCTGTTTTATTTGTTTGGGGTCACTCTTCACGTGTCACGTTTTGTTTTACTTCCTCTCTTCCCCCCTCAACACTCAAGAGTGTTCATGTTGCCCTCTAGTGGTCAGAGTGAGGAACTACACTACCACTTCCGGTAAGTACTTTCAAAATACAGTGACCAAAGTAACGGAAATTATCATGTTAATAATAATGTTAAATGCCGTTAATTTACTTATTTGCACATACACGTGAGCACGACAAGCAGGCATGTAGAGAAAAACAAAAAATAATGAAATTACTGAGACATAAGATGGAAACAGTTTGTTTATTTCATGGTCAAGAGAACATGTTTACATGCAGTAATATTCAAAAACACAATATTTTTCTCATACTGAAACGGCCAGTTTTAGCGCCTGTCTCTTCAAGTCCCTTCCTCCCAATAAAGTTCTGATTTCTGATTTGATTGGCTTGCGAGAATAATATGATCCACTCGTGTGTTAAACGAAATTCAGGTTTGCCAGCCAAATATCTGACCACATTCACCTTTATAAACATGACATGGACGAGAAAACAGCTGAAAACTATCCGGTCAGGCTTTGGTGAACTCTGAGCTCTCTCAGTCTGGTTTGTTCAGAGAGGGTATATGAGTTTGATCACACTGTGTAATCTTTGTGTACACACCTCTTACCTACTTTAACCGTCATGGCCAGTTTTCTCCTCGGCTGCCTGTCAAAGAAAAATGTACAACCACAAAATGAAAGCCGTCCGCAGCATTTTACAAATGTGGGTTTTTGTTATTAGTGGCTTAATGTCTGTTCAGATCTCTTCAAAAGCATCCATATTACAAGTCTCCTATGAGCAGTGATTTAGGAAACGTTTTAAGGATACCCCTTACTGCACAAGGCCTCCCTTGAAAAAAAGGCTTAAGTAAATATTTGTATGTGCACAGATGATCATTTGATTTCACAGAAACCGAAAAGTGGGGGAAAGTATTAATCTGGTCATCCATCCATCGGGCATTGTTGGGAACGTAGAGGAGCGTGTTTGGTTTATCAGCATCTAAGAAACTAAATTCTTGACATCAATAGAAATATTAATGTCAGTAACAATTATTAATGATTATTAATAACAACGGGGCACCACCCTGCGAACAGGGACCAATAACCAAACAATAAAACTAAGTCTCATAATTAGCGTTCACTCATAATGTCAATAGTCTGAGTACTATTACACATTCAGAGTGAAAGTGAAGGTTTAAGTTCGAGCACAGGCCACTACATCCAGTTATTATTACACACATATGCACAAGTAATCACAGACGACTGCTCTTTAAAATATAACAGAGTTTATTAAATCAAAACAATAAATGATCAAATCAAGTACTATCAAAATCAACAAACACTATCATACAATTATATATCTAATACCTAAAGTCAAATTAATAAAGTGGGGTAAGGATATGTGTATCAATATATGCACATGTAGGTGTGTGTGTGTGTGTGTGTGTGTGTGTGTGTGTGTGTGTGTGTGTGTGTAAAGAAAGGGGGAGGGGGGAGCCTACTCAACAGTGATGGTGGTTAATCTCAATAGGGCGTGTGAGCCTACAGGCCAAGATGGTGAGTCTAGAGACCGGCGACCAAAATGGCGGAGAGGTGGCTGGTTAAAACGTGGGGTTACGAATAGGAGGGAATCCAGTCTGGTCTGTAGCTTCTGGATGTATTTGTACATAATATGTGCGTTTATCTCCCTCTAATCGGTAGAATTAGAGCGAGTTCTATGTCTAAGTTTTAGGATCTATTGGAATTGCGCTGCCAAGACTATAGGCCAGAGGTACCTGTGAGGGTTGCATAACAGTAGTGGTAGCAGATTTACAGATTTTGTTAACACGGTCTAGGGTGACTAGCTAGGCTGGGGTTTAGAGCGGCTCAAGCTGTTGACAGATGAGCTGTTCTCTGATGAGGTCCTGCATTAAATCTGACTGCTACGGCATAGGTCATGTCTTCCTTGGTCACTTCTGGTAGAGTCTCTAAAGCATGCAAAGGGTTATGAGAGTGGAGCATAAGTTTACAGTCACAATGAAAGTTTTTCAGGTATTGTAACTGTTCTGGTTGAAGTTGGATTTGTTAGCGGTTAGTGCATGCCTACAGGGCGAGTTGAAGCATGCAGTTAAACGTTAGTAGTCAATAGTAAGCCGGATTTTCTGGTTGGTTTCAACACTGGCTAGATTGGCGAGTTGCACTCCCTGCGAAGTGCATCTCTCTACGTTTCTGTTGTCAGAGCCTTCCCCCCTCAAGCTGTTCAAGTGGCGAGGGTGCATACCACCACGTCACCGCCAGCACTCAGGGAAGCGTCGCGAACGGCTTCATTCTGTAGTGTGTCGTGGCGGGCAATGGTGACATTTCCCCCGCCCCTCCCCCCTAATTAGAGATGGAGACAGGTCCCCCGTGCAAATCAAGTTCAGTTCCCTAAAGCGGGGCAGGAGCTGGAAGAAAACCTTGTGCACTTCTGTCCCCGGCGGCACTGGCAAGATGACATGCCCGGGCGATGACTCGGCCGAAAGAAGGCGGTGGCTTCGTTGAACAAACTGGAGGTGGATCATGCTGACAGAGCAGGATAAACAAGGCTTAGCTGACAGAGGATTTTCCGAACTAGGGTGCTAGAAGGGCCTCTAAGGTTGTGGTACCCTAGAGGTGTATGCGAAAGATGGGGGAACACATTAGGCTCGTTTCTGACCCGGAATCGAGTAGAGCAAGAGTGTTATGGCCCCCCAGTACGACGGAAATATATATATATACACAACGGGCATTGCCTTTGCGAGCAAGGTCATCCAAGACGGTTAAAGAACGGGGGGAGAAATCGGGAGTGTCTGTTTCCGGGAGTGTGCTGAGTCCTCTTCCCCAACCTACAAAGTAGACTTTAGCAGCAGAGGGGAAGGTCACTTGGCTTAGTCAGGTGGGCTGCGAGTTGGTGTCGGTTTTTCTGGCGAGTCTGGTGGCATTCCCTGGGGTTTCGCCATCTCCAACTGCTTGACTGCCTCTTGCACATATTTGCGGATTAGGCTCTCCAGCTCGGGCTTCTCGCTTTCCCCCTCGGGGAGGTTGTGAGCCCTCCCGTTGTACCTACCTGGTGGTGGAGGATTGCGTTCAAACCTCCTTTTTGGATGCGATGTAGGTTGCTGCCATGGCCTTACCGGATTTTGACCTTGCGGGTGTCTTTCACCCCCCTGGTTCCGTTGGTCCCCCGACCGCCATGGTCGTTGGTTCTCCGACCGCCACGGTCGTGGGTTCCTGGGGGGTGGCCGAGGCTCCCTGGGGCGTGGCCTCTCGTTGCCTTCCAGCGCTAGGTCGGAGTCTCCCGACTGTTGGATACCCAGGACTCTGGCGGTGTCATCGTGCCTCTTCGTCGGTCGGCCGCGTGTCTCCCATGCAAGTTGCGCGTACTTTCTAATCTCTGGCATGGTGAGGTTACTTGTTCTGCAATGCATAGTAACATCGTATCTCACACTGTCGTGGAGGTTGTGCAGGAATAACGACTTGAAGGCTTGGTCTTCCTCTAGACCGGGGGCGTTACGTCCCTGGAAGTACGCAGACCTCAAACGCCTGAAGTAATCTCTCGGGGCCTCTAACCTTCCCTGAGAAATGGCAAAGGCGCCGAGGGTGGCAGAAGCTGGGTCGGGGTACAGGGAGTACTCCTCCCTGAGAGCCTGACAGAGGCTCGAGTAGCGGTCGCGGATTCCCGGCTGGAGCGTTTCCATGAAAACGTGGACACTTCGAGCTGTGGTCTTCCATATTAGTTTGAGTTTTTCACGCGATGAGGGGCGCGATAGGTCGAGGAGGCAGCGATCGATCTCCCTTAGATAGTCATCAATGCTCGACTCACGGTTACCGGGATCGAAACGCTCTACATCTTTTGCAAGAGACTCAATCTGCCGGGTACGCAGGCCCTCTGCACCGATGGGGCCTGGGCCATCCGAGTCGTCTGAGTCTCCATACTCGGTGCGAGGGCGATAAGGATGACCATCCTCCCTCCGTAAGGGGGATGGGGTACGTTCTTGTTGCCCGCGCGAACTGCGTGGAGGGTATCGTTCGCCGGTCGATGTGGTTTTGAAACCACTTGGGCCGCCTAGGACCTGGTATTGGTCGTCTCTTCCCCTGGTTGGGGATCCCGTTCGGTCAAACCGCAAGGTGGTTCGACTCTCGGGGAATGAGACGGCTGAGTCCAAGAGGTGACTGGGCTGAGGGGCCCTGTAGCTATCCAAAATGGCGGCATGAGAGGCTAAATTGGGGTTAGCAGTACTTACCGGGGTTTCTGGAGTTTGTTGGGGGGGGTTTGTTGTCGCTCATTCTCTTTCTCAGTGAACGCAACTCTCAGTGGTTATCAATTCCCTACTGTTAGAAAGAGACTGGTAGTGTTTACGGTTAATGCAGGCGCACAGTGAAATGCCTAGTTCTGTGACTTACAATTTCTACTATACTACTCTGAGGTATTAACTACTGCTTTGCAACCAAAGGTACACGAAAAATGCTAATGTGGTTTTAGCACTTCTGGCCTGTGACAGCTGTGTGTAACTTTCTTTGAGGGATTTAAGAAGAACAAACAAAGTGTTGGTATTACAAATAAACGATCAAATCTACTAAACACAGCTGACTGTTAGTTTAGGAACTGAAACGAAGAATTTAACCTGGAAGGGAAGTGAAATCAAATTTTAAACCAAAAATCAAAATTAGAATTAAAAATTAAAATTCAAAACCAGAATTAGAATTAAAATTAAAATTCAATACCAAAATCAAAATCAAAATCGAAATTTAAAATCAAAATTAGAATTAAAAATAAAAATTCAATACCAGAATTAAAATTAAAATCGAAATTAAAATTGGAATTAAAATTAAAAATCAGAGAAGATTGGAATATCAAAAATCAAACTATTTTGGAAAATAATTTGTAGAAGTTTGGATTATTCAAAGGAAAATTAAATAACTAAGTTTTCTTGAGAAAATTAATTATTCAGAAATTATTCAAAATTATTCGAAGGTATACTATGGATTAGTGTGCATACGTACTGCAATAAAACTGGAATAACGTGGCCTCACACGGGGCACCAATATGTTGGGAACGTAGAGGAGCGTGTTTGGTTTATCAGCATCTAAGAAACTAAATTCTTGACATCAATAGAAATATTAATGTCAGTAACAATTATTAATGATTATTAATAACAACGGGGCACCACCCTGCGAACAGGGACCAATAACCAAACAATAAAACTAAGTCTCATAATTAGCGTTCACTCATAATGTCAATAGTCTGAGTACTATTACACATTCAGAGTGAAAGTGAAGGTTTAAGTTCGAGCACAGGCCACTACATCCAGTTATTATTACACACATATGCACAAGTAATCACAGACGACTGCTCTTTAAAATATAACAGAGTTATATATCTAATACCTAAAGTCAAATGAATAAAGTAGGGTAAGGATATGTGTATCAATATATGCACATGTAGGTGTGTGTGTGTGTGTGTGTGTGTGTGTGTGTGTGTGTGTGTGTGTGTGTGTGTAAAGAAAGGGGGAGGGGGGAGCCTACTCAACAGTGATGGTGGTTAATCTCAACAGGGCGTGTGAGCCTACAGGCCAAGATGGTGAGTCTAGAGACCGGCGACCAAAATGGCGGAGAGGTGGCTGCTAGAACCACGTGGGACGGTGTACCATGTGGGTAGGGGTCAGAGATTAAGTAATCACGAGTCTGAGAGGTTCACCCAAAATCAGTAGCTCTAACTACGTGTGTGTGCGGGTTAGTAGAGAGAGAGAGAGAGAGAGAAAATCGAGCTCTGAGCGCGGTGCTCTGCGCAGTAGTGAGGCAGTGAGGAACAGCACGCTTTTGCGGTGATAGTTGCGGTTCTAGATCTCACTCGCAGAGCCGATTTAAAGAGGAGAGAATAAAACCAAAAACAAAATAAAAGAATCCCCAAAACAAACAGATCTTTGTCACTGCGGTGAAACGCGAGTTTGTCTCCCTATCACCCCGAAACTCGGTCGGCCAGACGAGAGTCGGCCACCGTAGTTTTAGTTTTTAAAGTGATAGAATCACAAGCTCCACATCCACTAACAGCGACGGATCAAATGCGAACGGTTACAGCAGAAAATACACAATATAACGGGACTCCGTGGTCCGCGATGCTGGCGTAATAACACGTTATAACACGACAGTAACTTAACACAACAAGATACAGGAATAACAACGACATAAACGAATAGTCTAAATTAAGCTAATGCTAAGCTAAGCTAAGCTAGGCCCAGATACCAGTAACTCTTACTTTGAGAAGCTTCGTTCGGCAGGGTCCTTTTCCCGTGGTGGGAATCATTCAGTCCTTGGGAGATGAGGGCTCCCGGTGGCGCGGCTATCGGAGCTAGCGCAGACTCGATCACCTCGCTGCAGAGAGGGATCTTCTTAACGTCGGAGGCGTGCGGGAGTCGCTCGTCTTAGGCCGGAAATCTTCGGCTCTGTAGGGGCTCAGTTGCCCTCTTTTGCCGGCAAGGTGTGCACTAAAGGGTGGGAGGACGGGTCGTAGAGATTATCCGTTCTCGCACTACGGGATCCAAAACTCAAAATAAAACACAGTCTGTAGGTTCGACCAGCGAATGTGACATGTGACCTGATAGGGTTTGATGAGGCCGCGGCTCCTCGTGAATCTTCTTGTTGCCAGGACGAGGTCCGGAGGGAAGAGAGCGAATGGCGTTTCCTGCTCGCTTATAAACCAGGTCTCGAACCCAGTGGGGGGGGGGGGGGGGGGGGGGGGCACTTCATGGCCAATGAGGGGCCAGGATCAAGTTTTGGCTGTGCTGGGAGGTGTAGTCATTCATCTTGGAGTTTCCATCAGACGTTGTATGACAGGAAGGAGCATGGGTGCTTCTAGACTAGGGCCAGATCCCAACAGCATGCATCCAAATGCTGTTTAGATTAGACTAACAGTGTGTGACATTTAGGGGGATTATTTGGCAGCATTGGGATATAATATTCATAACTATGTTTTAATCAGTGTATAATCACCTGAAACTGGGAATCTTAGTGTTTTCGTTAGCTTAGAAAAAGCCATTTATATCTTCATAGATACAGGCTTCCACAGAGTCCGCCATCTTGCACCGCCATGTTTCTACAGCAGCCCAGGTTGGAAACTGGCTCTAGCGACAGCCTTTATGTTAAACGGGCCCTGGTGCTAAATTACCGGAGTATTGATAAGCCCCGATGTTACTGATGTTTTATTAGTACTTTTTAATGTTTTGAAGTCATTTATTTTCACGCCGCAGCGTGTATTTGCCCTGCTCTCTCTGTCAGGCTGAGATCCTCAAACTACACACACACATATGCACAAACACACACACGAAGCGCGAGCAGATAGCTCGCTGCGGTGAAGTGAACTAGGTGAAGTGAAGGATACTTGAGCTGACGGCAACTACGCTTGTTACTGTAACTGCAATAAAATATTTGCGAGTAAAAAGCCAATACTTTATCAATACATCTGTGCAACAAGAACGGACACGTAAATGAAAGTGAAACCTAATTCAATCGGTTACTGCAGCCACATTTACACAAGCACAGCAGGCATGATCGGCCATAGGCCAAACGTTTTTTTTATAAACTTATTGAATAACTGACACTAATGGATGCCTGCCTTCTTCTTTCTTTATAAACTTTACTCAGAAGTGTTTATTTTACATTTGTTTCTGAGATATTAATGACAATAGTGACTTTGTTGCTGCTCTATAAACAATATTTAGATACATTTTAAATATAAATTCTAATCCTGTTCTGAATGTATTTGTTTTGAAAATTCTATGTATGTTTTCAAAAGCAATTATTTAGTCACATAGAAAAGCAGAGTAGCTTCTAGTTCTACTAAAATCCTAAAGATAACTCTCCTGACAGGAAAGGAAGGGGTGAGTCATTTCATTCATTTGAGTTTGATCTAAAGAGACAGGATGGATCCTTAGAGTATAGTCTGAGCAGTGACCTGTAGCCGTGCAGTCATAAAACAGCAGGAAGCTGCAGAGGGAATGAAGAAATACAGTTCATTAATGAGCCCCCTTGTCATAATCTGCCTTGCTCCATGCAGACTTTTTCCTGTGTGAAAAAGTCTGTGCAGACTTTTTCCTACGTTTCATTAATTTATGTCTAGTGTGTCCTGTTTTATTTTGTCACTCACCTCTCCCCTCTATCGTTTCAGATCACTTCACTTCCTGCCTTTGTATGTTTTACACACCTGTCCACACTTCCCCAATTCAGTCATTCACCAGCCCAGTTTGTTTGTTTTTTGTCAGCTCATCATTGTTGTTATGTGGTGTTCAGTTAGCTTTTTGCCTGTAACCTGTCTGCCCAGTAGCGGTAGAAGTAAGTTATGACCTGCCCCAGTGCCCACTATTATTACGCGCCATGGTGCACACTAGTTACTAGTCATGAAGAGTACACACACACACACACACACACACACATATACACGCACACTATTACATGTAGGGCTGGGTATCGGTTCTCGTATACCTTTTAAAGTATCGGCAGAAATAACCCAGTAAGTATCGAAACCCTGGATCGACCCTTTTGTGCCTAAATCTCGAAAACAAACAACTATTTGTATGGTTTTGATCGCAGCCAATCACTGCAAGTGCTACATATTTATTGTGACAATTTGAAACGATTTCATAAATGTGACAAATTAAACTTTTGCACTTGTGAGGTTATGAATGTATGCACCATGCTAAACCTTAGATGTTTGGAGATGAGGATGGTGCCATCTCATTGCAATGATATTATCCTGTATATGATTCTTGTATGATCTTTTTGATTAGCAACCATGAGGTCATGCTATCAAATGGAATTAGACTTATTGGGGTGAAGGGTTGCAACATCATATATGTGGCCAAGAGCTTTACTCATGCTGGAAATTGCAGAGATTTAAAATCTGCTAAGTTACTGTAGGTTAGAAAATGGGACCACAATGAAAAGTTTGAAGACTTTGTTGACTTAACTTTTTTAATTATTTTTGAACTGATTAAACAGGTTATTCATATATTAAATGTCTAAACTGCCACAAAACTAAAGTCAGACAGACCGCTTCATTTTTATAGGAAGCTAATGTGTCTGTGTCTGGAATCATAAGTTGACTTTAGGTGGGGGTGGGGTGGGGAGTTTACAAGAAAGACCTCAACCTGAAAGATTTCAGACAGGAAAAGCAGAAGCACATCACTCCCCCCCCCCCCCCCCCCCCCCCCCCCCCACCTCCATTAAGACCCTCTGGATCGTGACCTTCTAACAAATGCCTCGAACCGAGCCAGTCTGGACCCCTGCGGTGGGAAAATGTTCTGAATGGGCAACTGGGTCTGTGGGGGGAATACAGACTCTTTTCCGGGGGCTGAATTAAGGATGTGTTCGGAGAAGGGGCTTCATGAAGCAAGAGAGATGTTTTAATTCCACTCAGTCAGAGAAGACCATTGAAATTATTTTAAATGTACAGGGTTTGAGGTTGATGCATTTCTTTATCTTTCAGAGGAGACACTCAGGTGAATAGAGTAAAACATTAACTAATAGATGTCGCAATGCCACTTCCCCAGTTGATTTTCTAAAATGTTATGTATAAATATGCAAATGTGGTATTGTCTAATCAAATATAAGCTAATTTGCATACATTTCAAGTTCAGAAATCGGAACATTGGACAGTCAGGTTAAAAAAATTTTTTTTTTTTTAAATGGTCATTAAAGATATGTAAAGATCAGACACTGCAGGTGAATGGGGTGAAAAGCTTAACTCATAATTATCAACAAGAAACTTCCCCAGATGATAACTTACATAAAGACAATTCTTTCTTTTTTTGTTTAGATATGCAAATGAGGCATTATCTAATACTAACTTTTGGTGAATTAAAAGGAAATCTGCTGAGGCAAATAAACAAAGAGTGGTAAAATAAACATCTAAATGTGTATTTGGGATTTTTGTCTCTCCCCTAGTCTGAAAGAAGATGCTATAGAAGCATAATAATCCCAAAAGCTCAAAAGTGATCAGTGCATGAAAAAGCAGTGTTTTTGCCTGGGGTGGTTTCGACTTAAATCTTTTACAAACCCACCTCAGAAATATTTGCCCTTTGCAGATATGCACACACGTGTCAATGCCTGTCATATATGTAATCTGATGGTTCACCTGAATGCAAGTGTTACAAGCCTCTCCCCCCATGCTCCCTGGTTGCTCTTTGAACAGAAAGGCCCTGGGAGAATGTGTGTGTCAAAAGGTTACGCAATCAGCCCACCACACTGAGACAGCACAGACCTCTAGTGTGCTGTGGGGAGTGAGTGTGTGTGTGTGTGTTTGTGTGTGGGGTGTCTGAATGGAATTGGATAAAGGGAGGCGGGGGGGTCTTCAAAGAGGGGCAACTCCGAGGGAAAATCTCACTGCGGGCTGCACCAAAGATTTCAGTTTGTCAGATCTCCTCCCATCCATGAATGTTATATAGTGAAACCTAAAACGGCAGCAGGGCCGTATTTGGTGGCCCAATCTCTTCTTATACAACATTATGAAAGGTGAGTGCCTTTGGTTGTTGATCATGTGATTATATTTGTTTTTGCCAGAGATGGACAATAAGTGAAAGTATTGCTGTTTATGAGACAAAAATGGACATATTCATGGACATCTTACATTTGTCTGTCGTTGTTTAGTGGCAGTAGAGCTCAGTGAAGGCTGTTGTTTTCAAAGAGTTCTGTCTTATTTAGTTTCTTTAAGAAATAAACCCCGGTTTCGTCCAGCTAATTCAGTTCATTACATGCTGAGATCATGCTGTAATCAGAAAGCAGATCAAATCGGACAGAATGTGTTCTAAGACAAGAGTTGCTTGTATGGAATTTAATTCATCGTCAGTCCTTCATAACGGAATGAGCAGCTGGTGGTGATGATGATAGAGAAACGTGCTTATTCATGTGCCTGTATCAGTCCCATGCTCCGGGACACCTGTAACTGGCTACTTTCTCCCACTGGCTGTTCTACTCCATATCCTTGTGGAAAGCCGTGATCATCACAGTGGAGTAAACAATTCTAACAGTTTTGGATGTTTTTTATCATGTTTCCTCTTTCTAAATCTTACTTGTAGACTTCTTACTCCTTACACCTTGGTGTAGCCCACATAGGGGAGTGCAAAGGTGGGTGGCATGTGGTCCCTTGTGGTGGGCTAGTCGGGCCCACAATGCCAGGGCCGATTTGTTTTGTACCTGTCCAACCCTGGAAATAAATGATCTGTCAGAGAACATGGATCTACAGTGTTGCCAACGAAAAGATCTCATTATACATCTATTTGAGACATGTGACACTGAAAATATAACAGATAAGGCTCATAGTCAAACTAATAGCCTTAGTCTAAAAGAGATATTTGCCATTTATAGTTACAGCTTATGTATTGCTATTGTTATGTGTTCTTTTGCACCAACCAGATATATCTCTCCTAACTTCCACTAATCCAGTTATGCATTGTGCAATCATCCAACTCTATAGCTGCACGTGTTTAGAAGAGGAACCATTATTTCATATCCTCAGGCTTTTGTGCCGACGTATATTGATGTCGTAAATAAAGTACCACACTAATGTCTGACTGATCTATCAGTGTACTCTTTGGTTTTTTTGCACTTTCACCTCGACTGTGTGGTCTCTACTTATCTCAATTGTGGTCACTCATACTGGCTTCTGATTTGTATCAATTCTAAACAAAAATCAGTACAACAAACGGCTCATATTAACAATCAATTATATGACTCCTATGTGAAAAGGGTTGCTCTTAATGACAAACCCACACCACCCGACTTTGCAGTTTCCTTCAGCTCTACATAGCGTTTGAGTGTCTTTCAGCTTATTCTTTTGGTTTCGCGGCCCTCAGTTGTACTAAGATCACTCTCGACGCTCTCATCTACCTTCTATCCCGCCACAGCAAAAAGTTAAGTATTCAACCATCTCATTTGGTTAGAGCAAGCTACTGGCTGGGGTCAGGTAAAAACAACCAGATGTCTGATGAATTCATCAGGGTTAACTTTGGCATCTTAATCCCTGGGTGCCACAAGATTTAACATGCTTGACAGGAAGCTAATAAAAACTGGAGGTATGGATTTTTTATGGAACCCCAACTTTATGGAAGAGTACTGCTAAATCACTGTAGTTACCCTTTAGAGCAGGGGTGGGCAATTATTTTTCCCAAGGGGCCACATGAGAAACAGGGACTGTTGTGGAAGGGCCGGATCAATAGACTGAACTCAATCCTGCTCAATATTATTCCACCTCTTTATAAAAAGCAGTACATTGTATGGTTTTAATAAGCTGTGAGTGGTAAGAGTAAATGTTATGATCAGTGGTGGAATATAACTAGTATACTTGCTTAAGTATTGTACTTAAGTACAAATTCAAGGTACTTTACTTGAGTATTTCCATTTTATACAATGTTGTACTTCCACTCCATTATATCTCAGAGGGAAATATTGTACTTTTTACTCCACTACATTTGTCTGGAGGTTTTAGTTACTATACTTTGCACATTATCATTTTTCAAACCCTTCCTAACTACTCAAACTGAACAACAGTGTATAAAGGAGTTAAAATAAGCTCCACCTGAAACATCTGCAGCAGGAATAATGATCCAGAAAATATACATATTTAACATCCAAATATAATAGTAAATTACTGGCAGGGTTGACTGACATGTTTCTGCAAAGTCAGTACTTTTATCACTATTGTTTGTAGTCCAATTACCTCATTTTCTATTTCTCCGTTCAGTGCGAGAAATCTAGTCTGTTGAGCTTGAACGAGTGCACTGAAGTCAGGTTGAATGTGTGAGGTGAGATGTGAAGGACAGCTGACATGTGATGGTCAGTGAGAGGGGATCTGGATCTGGATTTGTTAACTTCATCACGAGAATGTTTGTTCACATATGTAGGTAGATCCAAAGAGAACCAACATCTTCTAGGCATGTTGCTTTTGCAGCTTAGCCTCAGAGGTCCGTGCCCTCTCTGCATCAGTCAAGTTTTTGTATTTCTCTGTGTTTCGTCTCGTAATGGCGATTCAAATTGCAATCCTTAAACACTGCGATCTGTACTCCGCAATCTAAGCACACGGCTTTACATTTGACTTCAGTAAATAAATACTTGGAAGTCTATGTTTTGCTAAAAACTCTACACTCTGTATCAGTCTTTTTTTTTTACATAGGCTGACATTTTTTTGGGTTAACAGCTGGGTCTGACAACTACAAGTTTGAAAATAATTTTTTTTTTATCGTGGAGCACCAGCAAGCTTGATTTTGGAATGTTTAATCTGTATCAGTGCATCCTATTTCAGTCATATGTTTTGTATGCCAAATCAGTAAAAGATGTCAGATAAATGTTGAATCTAAAAGTAGTTGACAGCTCAGATGGAGGGACAGAGATCTTTCTGTCCAATTCATCTCTGGTAAAAGATCCAAAGGCCAAGCTGCCACTGTTTTCTGGTGGAATAAACAAGCTACTTTTAGACAAGCTCCTCATCTCTGCGTGAGGCTAAATAAGGCTCGAGGCTGCTAGCAGGATAAAACATCGGATTTCGTACAAAACTGTCGGAAGGCGACTTGCATTGTGGGCAATGTAGGCACCGGGTTTTGACAAGGAAGAAGAATGCTTGGAATATAAATGAAGATTTTGCTGGTTTTGCTGCATCCTTTTTTATACTATTTGTTTTAACTGTCCATTGTGCGTCCGACAAGTTCAATGCCAAATCGGCAGAGTAATGTTACAAGGACAAAAGAGAAGACTCAATCGCCACTAAGTGAGCCACACATTCATCCAATCATTCAATAGGTCACTCTGTCACTCAGTCACTTGCTCAGTCAGTCCACAGCTTTTCAGAGAGAGGTGAAGTTGGCATTGTTTCCTGGGATAAAGCTCCACTGTGGCTCGGTGAGGTAATTCACAGACTTGGCATATTTTCTCACAGTGTGCCTTTTCTCTCACGTTCTATAAGCATGTATGTATGAAACCTATTTTAGCCCGACTATGCTACTATAAATAATGCCCGTATTTAGTCTCACCTATTAAAAGAACTGTGTTCAAAGTGAGATATTTGGCTTGTGTGTTGGGCTTCCCAGCATCCACAAAGAAACTGTGAAAAAGTAAGGTAAACTGTGATCTGGCTGCAAAGCCAGTGAGGATTCTCATTTGCCAGCGCAGAGCAGTGGGGCTCCTTTGGCTTTTGTTGCACCAAGCCTTCATTCCCACCAAGTGCCTTCTGAAAACAAGGGGCTCTATTTTTACCTCAGGCCACAATTTGGCACAAGTGCTGGAGATTTTGGCTCCTGAAACATGTCCAGCCTCCAACCTCATGTGCACAGCACACACAGAGTCACAGTTGTGCTCCACCTCTGCCCCTTTTTCCAGTGGGAGCACATTCCTAAAAGTGGCTTCACAAAAGCCTTCTGGCTAAAGGTGATTTCCATCCCCTGTGTTGTTTTCCGAACTCCCGTGAGACCGGGTCACACAACACGTCACGCGTGTTTGTTTGTGTGGATGTGTGAAGGATAAATGAAGGGAAGGAGGTTTGATGGCATGTATTCTTGCAAGTGAATTAGTTTGAGCATGTCTCCTGCAGACTGATGAACAGTCCGTCTGAATTTGGACTGCAGCAGCGATCGTGATGTGTTTGAGAGAGAGGGGGGGGAAGGGTAACAGAGGGGCCGGTGAGAGGCCTGTTAATGCAACCTGACAGGAGTGAGCACAGTCAGTGAGTTGTCTGTTTCCTCCACAGAGCGTAATTCTTTCAGCGGCACTGGCCCCTAAACAGGGTCTGGCCAAGGGCTTGACTAACTTCTAGCGTGGTCACGTAACATCAAGCCATTACTGACCTCATCCAACACAGGAAGAGTAGTGACAGATGTTATGTAGTAGCTCAGGTTAACAAAAACAGGCATATTTGGCTCATCACATACACAGTGGGAATTCTCCTTGACAATTCGCCATGGTCCTGTAATTCTTTCTTCTCCCTCCAAGTACACTTAATCTTCCTAAAAACCCTCTTTACACTTGGTCCAATTAAAGCAAACTGTTAAGTCCCTTAAGGACTACTGAGAGACATTTTAAGTTTGTTCTGTTTTGCACTGGGAGCCAATGAGGGGATTTAAGCTCTGCAGTAATATGTTTGGTTTTGAGAGTATACATCAAGACTGTCTGCTGCATTTTGGATTTGCTGGCTGTTACTCTCCCCGATTAAGGTCTAGGGTAGGGGTATTCAATTACACCGAGGTCCAGTTAGAGAGAATTTCCTCATCCAACGGTCCGGAACACCAAATAACGTCTTGACTTGCGCTCTGATTTAGTCCCATGCATATTGAAGTAGGCAACAGTTGTATTAACGTCTGTATGTCGTCAACATCTGACTGTCAAATCAAATAAAGAAAATTCAACTGAATAATACAAACACTATTTATTGTCAGATTTCAGATTGAACTGGATTCATTATAAATAATATATACTCTAATAATAAATAAATGTTCTCTTATTTCAAGTAAAATGTAGGCTGAATTAAAAAGTAAAACACATATCAGTAAGCTTTTGAAAAACGTGACTTAAAATAAAGTACTTCATTTTAGAAAAATTAATTTAACTGAATTGTCTTTGCCCTGCAGCTTTAAATTCAGTTCATGCAGGTGTGAAGTGGTCGATCAAAAAAGCCACGATATCCATATTATTTTCATCTTCTAAAAAGAGAAATTTGTGTGCAGGGACTTTATCTGTGGTTAATAAACCAGTTGTTTCAGCTCTATTCATTTCTGTTAACATTGTTGTTGGGCAGTGAATTAATGCATTAGGATTCTGATCATTTTGGGCTCTTAGAACCTTTATTTTTTGTACCTTCATTTCGGATTTGAGTGGGTACGTTTGCTCAAAAGAGTTGTGCTTTGTCTCGTAGTGACGCTTCACACGCTGTCTCTGAACATATGAGAAATACTGGTTTTGAACTGCATGTAGGAAGAATGAAGATATATGAGTCTGTCTATTCTTGGTTAAAGACTGGTCTCTCTGGTCCACATTTCTCTTCTTAGAGAATGGTATGTGAAATAACTTCTCTGACTCGCGTACCTCTCCGACTGTTGTGTCTCTCTCTTGTGTGTGTGCAAATGTCACTGGAGTTGCGAAGCTTATAGGAATACAAATATATGATTTACAACACATGTAATTGGTCGGTGTGTTTCCTGGACCTCTGACCGAGTGCCGTAAAGGCTGGAAAAGCTGTGCCGGTAAAAATAGAAGCGCTCTGTTAGAATTTATTAATTATCAATTATCGGTTTTAGATCCGGGTCCGCATACAACGGCGTTTGGGTCCGGAACCGGACCGCGGCCCGCCTATTAGTGACCCCTGGTCTAGGGGATGAGGGGAGTAACAAAGTAAATAACCCAGGGAAAAAGAATCCTGGGAAACAGATGAATAAACAAAAAAAGATTAATTAACGAAAAGATGCTCACACAGGCAACATCGGAAAACTACTTTATTAAAAAGAAAGTGACACTAACCAACAGCAGTGATAATGGAACTCAAAACACCACATTAGGAATCACGCTAGTGGGTCAGAGTATTAACACTACACGTTTGAACGGAGGAGATCAACACACCAACAGCTGGAACGCTGCACTTGGCCCACGGGATTGTCTGTGTGGATCTCCCGGCCATTTAACCACCATGGCCACTAATAGGTGGTTGAGCCCAGCCACGTTGGCTGACAAGCTGCAGCTGCTAGGCAGGAACCAGGGTGGCACCTGATTGGACACTGGGGGTTGGAAACATGAAACACACAAAACAATCTCACCCACGGGACAGAGCATCAACCACCACATTGCCTGCCCCCTTTCTTCTGCTATATTTCAATAAGGCGTTGGGCCCTGCACCAACGCAACCGCTGGTTATGGTTGTAGACCTACATCTGGGCCAGGAAGACAAGAGGGTTATGATCGGTGGAGCATAGAGAAGACACAACACAGTATGTCATACCCCCTCCCATAAGATCGACACTGCAGGATCAGTAACTGACTCTGTTACACCCTTAGGGTCCTTTAACCTTCGGTGAACGGCACCGAACAACTAACACAGGGAGACCTGTCCTCGGACTCAAACACATCTGGGTAGCTCTGATCAGACAGAGTCAGATATGGGGACATCCACAACTTCAGGGGCAGGGAAAACTTTACCTTCCCCTATATCATTTTCCCAGGATGAAATCCATCAACAGGAAAACATGAGCGGACGGCCAAAGTCAACGTAAGTCTGGGTGTAAGCCTTCATAAGGCTTCGGAAACGCTGTCTGGAAGCCTCTGGCACTAACTCATACACTCCCGGAATGGCACCTTTAACCTTCTTGTAAACCAGCATACCTCCAACAGAAAGTGAAGAGCAAGATTCCTGAGCTTTACCTACCAACTTACATTGAAGAAGTACGGTCCACACATCTTCTGGCCAGCGCAAAGCAGCAACGATGCGTTCAAACGCACCGACAAATACGACTCTACCTCACACTCGCGAAACACAGGGACCAAAGAAATATTCTTACTGACATTGAATGCAGCAGTGGAATTTGCCGTTACCTGTGTACCTGCAGAGGTGCTACCAGAGCTCGATTGCAGTTCTGACTCACGCATCCTAAAACCGGTCTCTGCCTCCAACTTTTGCAACTCTAACACCCTCCGGAGCGAGACACACCTTTAATCAAGCATCTAACCTTGAACAAGGAGATAACTCCACAACAAATGGATCAAACTGGAGCAATGTCGCTCTGCACTGCCGGAGTGAAACTAACAGGATGCTGCTCGGTTGCCTCCCACACCGGAGGATCAGAGCTCCCGTCGCCCAGAGATACCGCTGCCTCTAAGCCAGTAGACTCTACCTGTGCCGGTAAGCTGAGAACACCCTTACTGCACAAACTATTAAGAAAAACTGCTCTGAGATCCCCCTTTTTCTTCCAGATTTGTTTTGTTGTTTACTGTGAAAAAGGCAGGGATATAATTCAGTACAATACTTGGTTGACTGTCAGTATATTCATTTTGTATTACTATCTTTGTCAAGATCTGTGATTCAGATCAAAAGAGTTTTGACAGGTGTAATGCAAACTAAAGAATCAATCTGATTCTTGATGGTGTGATTTTCTGTTTTGAAAACGAGTTTGACCCCAACGCTGGACACAGACAGCGTGGTGGTGTAAAAACAATCTTTTATTGCCACAAGGATGAGAATGTGAGAATGTGAATCCAGGGTCCACAGGGAAGAATTGGAGATGGCAGAGCTGAAGCAGATAACGAGCCATAGCATAGCTGGCAGGCAAATAGTCCACCTGAGACAGTGGAAAAAAACAAAACAAGTTAGAGCACAAGAAACACCATGGAATTGTTACAGGTCCCAGCATGAATGGGCCTGATCACAGATTTTGTGCCTGAACGCCCACCTACAAATCTCTGGTCGCGAGGCAGATCGACAGCGCTCCACTGCCACCTACTGGGCATAGATAAAAATACACTTCTAAAGGAAGTTTAATTATGATAGGCAAATCACAGAAATTCGTTCAAATATGAATCTAATAACAAAAATGTTACCATACATTTTGTGTGCGTCACACGCTCCCGGACAAAATAAAAAATGGCTCCTGACATGGCAAAAGAAAACTTTTTCAAACACTACCACAAAACCGTTGAGTTCTTTCAACAAATTTGACATACTCTAGTGTCTGTATAGGCGAGGTAAGGTAAGGTTTCAAATAGGTCAAGGTAAGTATGTTTGTGCTATGTATGTAAAGGTAAGTACTTGTACAGTAAGTAAAGGTGAGTATGTATGTACTAGGTAGGTAAAGATAAGTAGGTGTTCGGTAGGTATGTGGAGGTGTGTGTGTGTTTTTTTCAGTGTAGGTAGACAGGAACAGAATAAGGCACTACTGGGGTGTAAGGCATGGCCTGGTATGTCAGTGCCTGATGGGGTATTTGGTAAGATGCCTGGTAAAATGTTGGATAGTGTTCCTGTTGTGACATGGGGCATGGCTGCATTCCCCAGACGGGCATTGGCTGTACCCTTACACTGTTTACAGAGCTGTATGGGTAGTATGAGGACTGACCCAAGGACTCATGTCAATATCCGTGTGGGCTTTCTGTCTCGTGTGGACCTCCTGACTTGTTCACTCTCTGTGTCAACTGCTCCAGAGGCTACGGATCCATCACCTTTATCTGTACTGGGTCTAGTTCCCTCATGCTCATACTCTCCCAGTTGTGCTTGGTCTACGGGTAGGTGATTTCCATTGATTTGCACTTCTGGTCGCTCCTGTCTCAGTTCTCTTTCAGGTATGAAAACAATGGAGTTTTCTCGTCTGTCATCTCTCACAGGTCGTGCTTTTCTACTAGCCTCCCTTGCAGGTAAGATGACTCTGGGTTCAGGCAGTTCTGAAGTTTGAATGTGAGCTGCATTTTCCCAAGGTTGAGAAGTAGGTCTCACAACTCCCATTTCAGTTTCAGTTTGTCTTGGAACCCTCAACCAGTACTGTATCCTTGGAGTGTCTTCGTCTGTGTCTGACGAATCACTGTTCTGAGATAGATCCCTCTGGTTTTCTGTCCTTGCAGGTCTGTTCTGCACTCTTCTCTCTGTGAGTTGTGTGGTCTTTTTCTGTGGGGTTAGGTCGACCGGTAGGTCATTGTCAACATGCAGGAGATTTCTGTGAAGAGTCCGCACTCTAATCCCACCAGTCTCTGGGGATACCTTGTAGACGGGGTTGTCATTCACTTGTTCTCGAACGACATATACTGTTTGTTCCCAATAAGATCTTAACTTCCCTGGACCCCCTCTCTCACCCAGGTTTCGTACCAGGACCCTGTCACCAGGCTGGAGGATGACTCCTTTCAGGTGACGATCATAATGTCTCTTGCCTCTAGCGCTTGATTGTTGACTATTCTGAGAGGCAACTTGATAGGCTTCTCTCATTCACTTCGCCCATTTCTCTGTGTAACCCTTTGGAGAATCTGCTTCCTCTTCTGTGGACAGCCCAAACAATAGGTCAACAGGTAGGCGCGGATGACGTCCATACAGTAAGTAGTGTGGTGAAAACCCTGTGGCTTCATGTTTGGTGCAATTATACGCGTGCACAATCTGTGGTAGGTGTTCTTTCCAATTGCTCTTCTCTTTCTCTTCTAGGGTTCTCAGCATCTGAAGCAGGGTTCTATTTAGACGTTATGCTGGGTTACCCTGAGGATGGTACGGTGTTGTCCTGGAGTGGCTTACTCCGGTTAATTGTTGTAGAGTTTTGAATAGTTCGTTTTCGAACTCTCTGCCCTGGTCATGGTGTAACTTTGCTGGGTATCCAAAACGAGGAATGAAGTCGTTGAAGATTCTTTCGGCAGCTGTTCTTCCAGACTTGTTTCTTGTTGGATACGCTTGGGCAAATCTGGTGAAATGGTCTATGACAACCAAGATGTATTCATACCCACCCTTGCTTGTCTCCAAATGCATATAGTCCATGGAGACCAGTTCCAGTGGTGAAGTGCTGGTGATACTTCCCATTGGTGCTCTGATGTGAGTCACAGGTTTCTTCATTTTGATACAGGGGCATCTCCTGGTCACGTAAACTTCAATGTATCTTTTCATAAAGGGCCAATAGAACCTATCTCTCGCCAAGGTAAGGACTCTCTCAGTTCCTATGTGACCCAGGTCATCATGGAGGTGCTTTAAAGCCACTGCGTGGTACTTTGTTGGGAGGACGAGTTGTTGTCGTTGCGTTGTCTGCCTGTACAGCAGTTGATTCCTGATGTGGAGTTTCCCCCATTGATGCATGAGCTTTCGCAGCGGACCATTCGCTCCTCGTCGATCTTCATTTGACAAGACTCTCTTCATTTCCTTCAGTCTTATTAGTGCCCCAATTGCTGGGTCTTCTCTCTGAGCCTTGGCCAGCTCATCATGGTTAATAGTAGACATATGTCCTATCCCATGAGGCTCTGGGTCTTGTGCAAGATTAAGAGTGGCCACATAAGCAATGTCTTGTTCCTCTGCAGCCTGACTACCTTCCCACGTTGCAAATACAGTTTCCTTGGACAATTCTTCAGTGCATTCTGTCACATACCTGTCAAAGTCCAGTGGTAGACGGGAGAGGGTGTCAGCATCAACATTGCTCTTCCCTGGTCGGTATCTGATATCAAATCGGAAGTCTGCAAGTTCACCTACCCATCTGTGACCAACGGCGTTTAGTTTGGCTGTGCTCATGACGTATGTTAGTGGGTTATTGTCTGTGTAGATTGTGAAGTGGGGAGCATAAAACAGATAGTCCCTACATTTCTCACAAACAGCCCATTTCAAAGCGAGGAACTCAAGCTTGCCAGAGTGAAGCCTGTAGTTCTTCTCAGCCGGAGACAAAGTCCTTGAACCATAGGTGATGACTCTCAGTCTTCCTTCCTGGCGCTGGTAGAGCACTGCACCTAACCCTTGCTCTGAGGCATCAGTGTGTACGGTAAAGGGCAGGTCAAAGTCAGGATATGCTAGTACAGGTGGGTTGGTAAGCGTGTTAATGAGCTGGTGGAGGATACCTTGGTGCTCTATTGTCCACTGGACTAGGGACCTTCATGAGAGCTGGGCACCTTTCCCTCTCTTCAGTATCCTCGTTGGGTTTTCTGCTGTTCTTCCTTTTACCTGCAGCAATTCATAAATGGGCTTGGCGATGCGGGAGAAGTCTTGGATGTATGTCCTATAATAACTGAGGAATCTCAGTAGCTTCCTGACATCTCCTACCGTGTTGGGTGTCTTCTCCCTCAAAGCTAAGACAGCATCCAGGTCCTTTGGGTCTATCCGTACTCCCTCTGCAGAGACCAGCCTTCCCACATACCTGACTTCATGCTTGAGTAGATCACATTTTGTTGGTCTGAGCTTCACACCATGCCGCTGCAGAGCTCTCAGGACCCGCCTTACCCCCTCAATGTGATCTTCAAAGGATTTGCCATAACAAAGGACATCGTCCAGGTAGGGAATACAGCATTCATCCCGCAGGCTGTCAAGCATTTCCTCCATGCTTCTCTGAAAGGCAGCTGGAGCATTGGAGAGGCCAAATGGGATCCTCACCCATTTATATAGACCCCAGGGTGTGACAAATGCTGTCATGTGACGAGACCCCTCAGCGATGTAGCCCTGGTGATAGGCCTTTCCTTGGTCCAGAATGGTGAACCAGCTGTGACCTCCAAGGGTGTTAATTAGGTCTTGAATGTGAGGTAAGGGGTGTCGGTCTGGCACAGTCTTTTGATTGAGTAGTCTGTAGTCAATGCACAGTCTGAGTGTTCCATCTTTCTTTCTAACACAGACCACTGGAGCAGCATATGGTGATTTTGACTTTACTATCCATCCCTTAGCAAGCAGAACCTGTACATATTCCTTGACCTCCTTGTAGAGTGGCTTAGGAATAGATACATAAGTTCGCTGGACAGGAATATCATCCTTAAGGTTGATGCTCATTTGGAGACTGGGGATGCATCCGATGTCATCATCGTCCTTTGCAAAAGCTCCAGATTCTTCGTACAGCATTTGATTGACTTCTTTCTGTTGTTCCTCTGTTAGATGGCTTATGTCAACAGGAGGGTGCCACAGTGGGATTGAGTTGCCATTGTTTAACCGAGTGGCTGGTGCAGAGTCGGTACCATGTACTAGGTTTTCATGTTTCTTGTGACTCTCTGGCTCTGCTTCTTCTATTATTTC
The DNA here is from genome assembly GCF_050575085.1 of Anarhichas minor. NCBI lineage: Eukaryota > Metazoa > Chordata > Actinopteri > Perciformes > Anarhichadidae > Anarhichas > Anarhichas minor. Next base: position 12,096,923 of record NW_027466457.1, read on the forward strand.
CTCAACAAGCTCAATACTGCCAATAACTGTCTTGCTGGGCAGTATCACATCCTGCTCTGTGTGGTTCCCTATAGGCACTTCAACACAGGGCCTGTCAGACTGACGGATTTCCACCAGCCCCACACCCATGTCTAGTCTCTCTAAAGGTAAGCTGTTGAATTTGGGTTCAAATAACACCAATGAGCCAGAGAAATGAAAATTGTCTGGGATTTGACATTTGACATAGGCAACTTCTCCAGGATGGATGATAGCCCCTTTCAGACCGACCTTCACAGTAGTATATTCTTCCTCTGGCTTTTGGGTCTGCACAAAACTCACAATTGCTTCAGCTTTGACACTGTCAATTTCCATGGCTCCAGCGATGAGATTTGTGAGGATAGACAGGACTTTGGGTCTGCTTTGTTGCCCCATGATGAGCTCTTGAATTACATTAAATCCAATCAATGGCCTTTCTATCTTTAAACGACTCACTAGGAACGGCACTCGAATAGACAGGTCTGGGTCATTGTTGCCTTGTAAGTTGACTATTACCTCAATCCATCCGTCGTAGGGTATTTCGTCTCCTGTGATGGCTAGCACATCCAGTTCCTTGTCAATGAGTTCACTGAGAGGTCGAATATCTTGACAGGGTAAGTATTTCTCTTTCCAGGTACGATCAAGGATACTCACATTCGCTCCAGTGTCTAACAGAACGGTGACAGCATAGCCAGCCATGCTGCATTTTAGCAGGGATCTGCGTCCTATGAGTGGAGCTACTTTGTCTGTGACTGGCTGTGTGTTGTTGGACAGCTGAGGGGAAATGACTGAACTGACATCGTCAGTTTTGGACGCCAGAACATCATTGCAGTGGGACTTGGTCTCGAATGCGGTCACAGATCGTCCCTCTTCCATGACCGAGGCCCGTTTCCCGACGGCTTTGGTTTCTTCAGGCAACCTACAGCACGGTGACCTTCACCTCCACAAGCGAAACAGTGGCTACAGTTAGATAGACCGTGTTCTACACACTGAGGGCATCCAAAAGGTCTTTTTTTCTGTCTTTTCCGGTTCAGCATGAGTACTGTTAGCCTGAGTTACTTTGCGGATGGAGCTGCGACCCAGTCTGCGCTTCCTTTCACTTTCTTCATTGGTAGTTCTGATTACTTGCCTCAGTAGGGATTCATCAGACACGGTGGAGTCAGACAGAAGAGGTTTTAGATCTCGCCTCACATCCTCATGTTTCTCACCCAGACCTTGGTAGATGGTGTTAAGGAACACACACTGTACTGTGGATGCATTATACTTAACCACAGAGTTAGATTGTCTGGATGTGAACATTATCTTCTGCTTTAGTCCAATTGTCCTGTATAAAAACTGCTGAGGTGTCTCATGTTCATGTTGTTTTGCACACATCAGTTCTTGAAACAGCTCTGTGCTGCCCCTCTAACCAAGATGAGATTGGAGGAAACTTTTCAGCTCTGTGACAGTCATTTCTTCTTTGTTTGTGAGCATATCTCTGAAGTTTCCAGGTTTGATTACACGCAGGACTCCTCTGATGATCTCATTCTGTGTGTCGCTCCCTCAGTCCCTCATCTACTTGTTTGCAGATACTGTTATAGCTCATATCTGATGCAGTGTCCCCGATCTGCCCTCCATGTATTTTAAATTCCCTACGCTGTAGCAGTGGGAGATCCCTTAAGGCTATCATAGTTTCACCTGCATGGGTGGGCTGTTCTGTTCCGAACTGAGGTATGTAGTGAGGTGAGTGATCAATGTGTAGCCTACTGGTTTGGGTGGGCTGTTTCTCGGTGTTGGAGTTAGGTAAGCACGGGGGTGAGTGGACTGTGTTTAGCCTACTGGGCTGATTACAGTCCCTGAAACTAGGCAGCTGCTTGTCTGCAGTGTGTGTGGTCAGTGGGACATTTAACTGGAGGAGTTTGTTGTAAATCTCCTCATAACTGGACAGCAACTTCTGCATATCAAGCTCATTGGTATCAATATTAGCAGTTGCTGTATCAGTTTGTGTGTGTGCCCCATGTGTGTCAGTGTTCACTCCAGTCACTTCATTTAGCATTAATCCAGAATACTCATTAGCTGTAGCTCTGTCAGTGTGCAATAAATGCATCATGGTCGGTGTGTTAATCTTCACCTCAGTATTAAACTGTTGAGTCTCTGGACTCTCGCTATGGTCTTCAATAATCTGATCTACTTTATCTTTCAGGTCCAATAACCATGACATACCCTCATCTTCTAACATCAATAGGGAGTTGCTAGACATATAAGCAGACAAATATTCAAAACAACTCTCCTCGTCATTTTCGTCCAACTTATCTGATTCAAGCTCATCAACTGGTCCAATGCTTTGAGTGAGCTCGAAGATCTCTTCAGATGTCAGGTTGTGGAGTCCTTTCTTTACTGTCCAAACAAGTCTCTTTCTCTCGTTGTCAGACATGCTGCACGTTGTCGACACCCTGGGACTGTTGAGTTGCGCTCTCTTGGCTTGGATCCCACTCTGCTGGTTCCCTCACCCTGGCAGTCGCACACTCGTAGTACCCCTCGCTCTGGCAACGTGTCGTCACTCTGGCCCACGGTTCATGGATCACTGGATCAGCAGTTGTCGGATCCCCATTCACTGCCGATCCCGGACGAGCCCCCAAAGATCTGTTACAGGTCCCAGCATGAATGGGCCTGATCACAGATTTTGTGCCTGAGAAAAACAGGAAATAAATGAAACAGGCAAACGCTGTGGCTTCTCGCTTCAGTGTCCTCTCAAGCTATCTTTATTTTTACACTTCTTTAAGTGAAAACTTCTGTATATGTTTCTCCATTTCAAAACACAGGAAAAATACATTAAGTTGTAATAAACAAAATAACAAAGGTTACACTACTATTATTACATGTTTGATCAACATATCTGTTGTCTCTTGGGCTAAAACCCCTCCTAACTGCACTTTGGCAATATGCCCACAGCCACTGTGGTGTATGTGAGACAGACTCTTCCAAATGGCAGCGGTGTGTCACCAGTACAGCGAACAGCTAACAAATGCTAACAAACATTCACAACACTTATATACATATTACAGTCACATTAATTAACATATTTAGTATGAATCGACCTAACAGAACATAAAGAGTCGATTCATTTCATCATAAAGAAAAAGTTCATTGTGTAGGAGCCAGATAAAAACAAGGGATGTAACACAGGGCTACTATTAGCTTAGCTAGCACTCAACAGTCAGTCTTAACAGTCAGTAGCGATCAAACAACTACATAAAAAACACAAAATACTCTATACAAATGTTACGTACACATTGGTCCTGAATTCATGTGTCTTTTGTGCACTTTTCATGTTACTAACCTGAGAAAAACAGGAAATAAATGAAACAGGCAAACGCTGTGGCTTCTCGCTTCAGTGTCCTCTCAAGCTATGAGAAGACGCGGAACGCGCACCTACAAATCTCTGGTCGCGAGGCAGATCGACAGCGCTCCACTGCCACCTACTGGGCATAGATAAAAAAATACACTTCTAAAGGAAGTTTAATTATGATAGGCAAATCACAGAAATTCGTTCAAATATGAATCTAATAACAAAAATGTGACCATACATTTTGTGTGCGTCACAGAATAAACCATACTGAACATGGCCTGTCATGTGTACCACTGGCGTATAGCGACAACTACCTAGTAAGGAGTTGTTGGAGAGCCTGGAGTTGCATGTGGGGGAGCTGATGAGAAGTAGGTGCTCTTGATGAGATGGTACAGAACAGCCAGAAAAGCATGCTGGTTTGAATACTGTGAAATACTACTGGATTCAGGAGGATATCTTGGCATTTTTTTTGCATACTGCGTTTGCAGTATTAAGATGTCCTGGGGAACACAGGAAACTCAAGGAAACAGGGAAAATACATATACCGTATAATTTTCCTTACATTTGCCATATTGTGATAGAATTCTCCATGTGACATCATCACCATCGATGTCATTTGTTTAATTGCTTTTCAGATAAAGAAGATACTTGTTGACGTTAACCAATTAACACTGAGCTGTAGAACATGTACTATGCTTGTGTCTTTAATTCTTCGTCAAAGGACTTGCCATTGAAAAACAAAGCAATCAGATATGCGTGTCTCAGGATATGTGAAATTATGTCTTTTGTCCTATTTCTTCTTAGTCATTTTTGTTTATTTCTCTACCCTTTGGTCACACAGGGGATACGGAGAACATGTCCAAAATGGAGCCCTCCAATGGGCACAGCAGGCCCCTGGACATTGTGCCCAGTAAAGAGGAGAAGATGACAGAGCGGGGTCAGTGGGGCAACAAGATCGAGTTTGTTCTGTCAGTGGCTGGAGAAATTATTGGCCTGGGAAATGTCTGGCGTTTCCCCTACCTTTGCTATAAGAACGGAGGAGGTGAGTGCTAGAATTTCTATTCTCTGGCCTGTTCAACACAAAAGCTTTTAGATTTAGTCATCGGGTTTATTCCACCACAGAAACACAAAGCTTCTAGAAATTCCATCTTTGCATTTGTTTGCAATTGCGTCGCAGGCAGCCAAATTCTGCTTCTGAGAGGTGATGGTTTTGAATTAGTTTAGCAGGAGATAATACACGGGTTAATACATAATCAAAGAGGGATCATGGTTCACTGAAAATAGGAAAAGAGCCAGTGGTTGCCAATTAGCTGATGTTTGAGAGATCAGTGACGAAGAATAAAAACTAGTAAACTATATAATCTTGTATCTTTATTATCCCAAAGGAAGTAAAATTGTTTGATTCTCTAGATGGACAATATCAGATTTATTCTAGCAGCATAATATCTGCACGACTTTGTATCATGACCATAGAAGGCTTTCAATTCCAACAACTTGCAGTGGCCTCTACTACTCTACATTGCTTGGGAGCACATTGATGGGCTAACTGTTCCTTTTAATGTGTGTGCTTCTATAGGTGCCTTCTTCATCCCATACCTCATCTTCCTGTTTGCTTGTGGGATCCCGGTCTTCTTCCTGGAGACGTCTCTGGGTCAGTACACCAGTGAGGGAGGCATCACTTGCTGGAGGAAAATCTGCCCCTTGTTTGAAGGTAATCTAACTATTTTCCAAAGAAATATTAGTTAGTGGATGTTAAAAACACTCTACGGCACCAAGAGTGGGTCAAATTCCTCAGCCTAGAACTTTAAGTGTCTCCCAACGTCACAGCATGCGTCTTATTCTGAAACGATGAAAAACAACGAGTTGCTTGTGCTCTAAATGGGATACATACGAAGATTTAAGAGGACAAACCAGTGACATATTCAAAATAGGTGCAACCATGTGGGATGACGGGAGAATTTCTCTTTGTTTATGTGCATATATCCTTTTTGTTCACATTACGTGCATTATATGTGTGACTTTGTGTGCGTCTGTGTCTGCACTCGTGTGTCAAACAACCAGCGTGAACGCCATACACATGTAGGATGGGGATGAATGCAGTTGTTACAGCTGTCAAGCAACCAACACGGGCTAACATTGCTTTTTTTTTCCTTTCAAATAAGTCTCCAATCAGCCATAATCATGACCCACACAGGATCACAGTCGGTAAATTGTTGAGTCAAGTGTGCAATCACCTGTTGGAACAAGAGTTCTACTAAAAAATGTAGCCTGGTACAATTTAAGATGCGTCTAATTTACTATACTCTGATGCAGTCGTTTGAAAAAGCAGCAGCGGTGACCTAAAGATGTGTGTAATCAAGCTGTTTACAAGGTTAAACTGTGCCTCTGTCTATAGTAAATGGATCTGTCAGGGAGCTCTTATCAGTCATTTCTGTAGTGAAACTGTGGTGGTGTTCTCAGACTACTGTCAAATGCAATATTGCACTTACAGCGGATGCAGGTTGGTTATTTAAAATGTCTTTAAATTTCCCCTTTTTTCCCCAAAACATTTACAGTTCAGTCATAAACTTGATGTTTCTCTGTTCCAGGAGTGGGGTATGCCACCCAGGTGATTGCTGGCCTGCTTAACATCTACTACATCGTTGTGTTGGCCTGGGCTCTCTTCTATCTGTCCAACTGCTTCACCTGGGATCTGCCCTGGGCCTCCTGCAACAACACCTGGAACACAGGTGAGCCGCAGGACCAAATGCCAAAAAAACAATGTGTGCTTCTGCCTTCTGCTAGACATCTATAGTCTTGTGTGTATTCATTAATCAGGTGTAGCCAGGTCTCCATCATGTCATGCTTATGGAGATCTGAATAAAACATTTTAGCCACACGTGGATGACAACAGGAGTCGTTCCAACACATTTGGCTAGACTAAAATATCTCAACTATTTGAATTGCTGTGAATATATGAAGTTGCGCCAATATGAAGTTGACATTTTGGAGTTTGAGTAAAATGTTGTGAGAACTATTAGATTTGAATTTGTCCAATACTTTACTGGTTTATGACGAAATACTGTGAAAAACCTACTCCCATTAACTCCAGCAGAGCTTTAGTTTAGTGCTAATTAGCACATGTTAGAATGTTAACACCAAGCACTTAGATGCTAAACATGTTACACGGTAAATATCTGCATGTTTGCATTGAACAACTCTGGCTACAGACTTTTAGTTTTGTTTATTTTAAAACAATTACACATATACATTTTTTTCTGGTGTTCCCCTTCAACATTTCATTCATTTCCAGTTGCATTTTATCTTTTAAGGTAGTGAATGTTCCTGCACCATTTCACTTCTCTGTCTCAGTGGTGGCATTATTTCACTTGCCTGTGTGTAACTTGGATACCTCAGAGAAAGCTTGGTTTTCTTCACAGGATTGAATGTCTTTCTGTCTTTTCTTTCATTCAAGATTCTTGTATGGCATTTCAGAGGGGGAATAGCTCCATCAATCACCATGAGAACACCACCTCTCCTGTCATTGAGTTCTGGGAGTAAGTGCCTTTTTGGTTGGCCTTGTCCTCAAATGGCCTTATAGGTGCCAACAAGCTCACCAAATATTCAACTTCAATCTTGTTTTCCATCCTGTTTTAAAAAAATGTGTGACTGTTAGACCGGATAGAACTTTTACTACTGGTTCTGAAACTTCGTAGTTTTGCTACAAAGCCCTTTTGAATTTCTTATGTATTATTTGTGTGCGATCCCCAGGCGAAGAGTGCTGAGAATTTCCTCAGGTATTCATCACATTGGCTCTCTGAATGGGGACCTGGTTATCTGTCTGGCCGTTGCGTGGGTCATTTGCTACTTCTGCATTTGGAAGGGCGTCAAGTCTACTGGCAAGGTGAAACCTCTCCCCCACTCACAACAGACAAACATTCACTGAACAGTATAAAAAGAGAGTATTGGAAGATAGTTTTCTGTAGCATTCCTTATTTAAAAGACTTGTTTTGCTCTAATTTCCTTCAATATGTGTTCGCTGTGTGGTTGGGTCTTTCCCAACACTTGCAGGAAGTGTTGCATTGTTTACAGTAGCAGAAGGAATAAAACTTGCATGAACTGGGCAGCTAGCGCAAAAGTGTTAATGCACATAGATTGCCACCTGAACCTCAAACCTCATCAAGTGAAAATCTAGAACACCAAACATGCATAAGTTGTGCAGAACCCTTTAAGACATTGTCAACAATTTAACACAATATATAATTTCAAGTTTTAGCCTAAACACTCTATTGGAGAAGGAAGAACGTCTCGTTGCTATAAGTCTTGTAAATGTATCTCTGATTGAGAATTGCTGCTATTCCCCTGCAGGTGGTTTACTTCACAGCCACCTTCCCTTACGCTATGCTGGTGATCCTGCTGATCCGAGGAGTCACCCTGCCAGGAGCCTCCACGGGAATCCACTACTACCTCTACCCCGACCTGCAACGGCTGTCTGACCCACAGGTATGCTGCAAATGCACTTGCTTTCAGACGTGAACATTCACAGAAACAAAAACTCAGACACATGCAGATACAACTGTAAGAAACTATGATGTCATGTCTACTAGCATGGTAATATTGTTAATTATTTGTAATAATATTAAAACTGGTACAGTGTGCTGAAGTGATAATACTCACTCACATTGACAAATATTTTATAATATTAGTTACTAAAAGTGTTTTGGGGAATGCCAAACTAACACATCCTCCTAGCTCCTTAAAGCTTTCGCCATCTCTGCGATTTTATTGAGAAATGAACCGATAACTTCTGCTTGCCTAGCAAAACAGTGGCAGCAGGATGATGGAGATGGAGATACGGAGGCTGAGACTGAGCAGTGACCTAAAAGTTGCTGGTTAAATCGGGAATATGTGGAGGATGTTGCTATAAATTGGAATGATGGTGATTAGTTGTGCACAAGTTTGGCAGTTTAGGCATTGAAAGCTTTTTATTTACCACATATTTCACAGCATTTGAGTTGGCATTTATTCGCTTGAAAAGTTTGTTTACATCTTGTCTGGATGCGATTGATCAGAAAAGTTACACTGTCAATAAATAGGTTGGGTGCAAATCCTGTCTTTGGTGTCAAATACGTTTTGCATCCATCCACATCCATCCATCCACTCATAACGTTACATTACTTCCTGCTTTTGCACTGAACCCAAACATAGCTTTAAAGGAGACATAGTGTGCTCATTTCCAGGTTGATATTTGAATTTTGGGTTTCTACTAGGAACATGTTTACATGCTTTAGTGTTCAAAAACGCTTTTATTTTTCTCATACTGTCTGTCTGAAAATGCCTGTTTTCACCTTCTGTCTGATACGCTCCATTTACGGGCATTTCAATGGAGTTGTGTTGCTAGTCGACAGCTTGTTTACTTCCTGTCGGCTGTTGTCATTCACATACACTGCAACCCGAAATAAACTGAGTAAAATTTGAAGTTTTTACATTAATAAGAGTGAAAAACTCTTATACATGTTTAAGGGTCAATTATATATCAAATTTTTTGTGACATCACAACCATACGGAAATCCAGACGGCTCGTTTAAAGGCACAGTTTCTGAATACGACTTTGTGTATTCCCCCATGGATTGAGCATTTCGATACTTTATAGCACCTAGAAATGCTTTATAGCTTTATAATAAAAAAGTCTCGAGGGGACAGTGTCATTTAATGGTGCTAGCAGAATGTCATGCCTTATTCCCCGCTGCAGGAAAGAGTGAATAGGGAATGGTGCAGGGATTCCACAATTTCTTCTGTCCGTTAGATTGCAACCAGTGTGAAAATCAAAAAAAAAGGGGTCCTCTTAAATCCCTCTCAGGGCTCTAGGGATGAATACAAGCCCAGTGTGTGCAAAGCCTGACAAGCTAGGCTGGTGGAGTCGGTGCCTTGGGAATACCTGCCTTTGTGTAGTGTTGTGTCCAGCGCTTGTGTTGTTGGTTTGATCCCCAGTCAATCAGATATTCAGCGCTGGCTGCCAGCTATCTAAAACATGCCCCAGTGCCCTGGCAGCACTTTACCAGAATTGCAAGCATAAAGACAAACCTCATTTGAATTTTGAAGTGCCAGTGAGTTTACAAAGAGAGGGTGGAAAAGTACTGCACTTTATGCCTCGGAGAGACAGGGGTGCATACATAGGCTTTGATGAGTGGGTGAGGTCAGGATGGAGGAGTTGAATGGGTGAGTTTCGGGATTTGATAGATGCATTGGGTGTTTTTAAAAAGGGATCAGATGGTGTATGTGGAGATAACTCTTTCATTATGAGTACATGGGAGGCTGTGTGAGGAGGGCAGTCTCCGACATTTAACGTAATACTATTTTAGTGCTGAATATCTTTTTATATTGCTAATGAAATGCTCCTTGTAGATACGCAGACTGGTAAGATACATCTTCCACACTGCAGAGTGAACCGAGTCTTCTAGGAGCGTTAGCCATACATCTCTTTGTATTGGTAATCGGTTGTAAATATGCAGACTAGAATGATATAGAAACAGTGGTGGGCCTTCAGGGCCAGCTAAGCCTTCTCTGCTGGCCTAAACAGAATCACAAAGTTATAGCTATTTTATAATTTAATAATAATAAAGATTCAGCCCCTATATCTCTCTATTTCTCGGCCGGCGAACGCCAGCCGCCGAACGCAGAACGCCGGCCGATGAAACGCAGAACGCCGATCGGCCCCAGCTGTTTTTTGTTATTGTTCCGGGTTCAAAAGGTCACACATCCCGTTGTCTGTTACGCGGTCCACCGAAAACATTATATTTCCCACAATTTAAGCTTCTGCGTTTTCCAAATGCACTAGTATTATTCAAACGTATTGTTCGGTTTGTCAGCCTCGTACCAAACGGTTTAATACGAATACGTGTATTATTACACCAATAGAAACAAATAACCGTAGCTCAGTAGGACAGCACAGAAGGCCCAGGTATAAAATGCACGGCCCGCCACTGTATAGAAAGTATACAATGTGGTAACTGGTTATACTTTGTGTTTGTTGTCATGGTCAACCGACGGTTCTGTTTGAACTCCATACTGTGATTATTCTGCATGTGACAGCTGGCAGCTCAGTTGTAAAGTAAACTGGTATTATTGGTCTTATTCTGTCCTAAGGTATGGATGGATGCTGGAACTCAGATCTTCTTCTCCTATGCCATCTGCCTGGGTTGCCTCACCGCCCTGGGAAGCTACAACAAATACAACAACAACTGCTACAGGTGAGGACTGACATGATGATGCACTAGACATAGGATCAACTGCACAACACTACCTTTCTAATCTGTCTTAAATTACAGTAAAATGCAACCTGTTGTTCAACCTCACGCTACCATGATGGTTGACATTTTATATTTACAGAACAGGAATCAAATCTCAAGTACAGACTATATTGGGTTTTCTCAACACACACACAGTTCCTAATCATTACATTCCCCTCTCTGTGTTATTTCTAGGGATTGCCTGTCCCTTTGTTTCCTGAACAGTGGTACCAGTTTTGTTGCAGGATTTGCCATCTTCTCCATCCTGGGCTTCATGTCCTACGAGCAGAACGTGCCCATCTCAGAAGTGGCTGAATCTGGTTGGTTTTTCCTCTACTGCCGTAATTATTGTGTCAATACATATCACTGATACATTTCTTTCCCTTCTGTCATTTAAACTACTTGACACATTTTAAAAAATATTTTATTTTTATTTATCACTTACAGATAACACTGTGCATACATAAACTGACAAAAACTAAGAAAAAAATTAAAAATAAAGAAACATATATTTCAAGTTTTATATATAGGCATTCTACTGTTGCTGTGACATGTTCTTCTATTTCTGCTGAATTACTTTGGTTGAATTATTTTGAAAGACTTTTATTAATATATGAGTCAGAACAGATGCATGCAAAGCTCCCGCTTGAATTAATGGTTTCCTTCAGCCTCTCAATAGCCTCTATGGTTTTAATGATATTTATTATATACTTTCACAGCATGCACGTGAGCGAGGGTGACCAATAAGGGTGACTTTGATGACATTTCAATTATGTCCCACTCAGGTCCAGGTTTGGCCTTCATAGCCTATCCTCGGGCTGTGTCCATGATGCCTTTCTCCCCTCTATGGGCCTGCTGCTTCTTCATCATGATTGCCTTTCTGGGACTGGACAGTCAAGTGAGACTAACATATGCACCACACACACACACATAGTTTTTTAAAAGCACCATGGATTAATTATCAAGCGTATATGTGCACAGATCCGCTGAAAATGTTTTGTTTGCTTGTTAGTTTTTTGGATAGCTCAGCAGCACACATGCACAAACAAACATGCATACACTCTTATATGCAAATATCTCATAGTTCTTTCTTCGATCAGTTTGTGTGCGTGGAGAGCCTGGTGACAGCCATGGTGGACATGTATCCCTCCACCTTCCGGCGCAAGAACCGCAGGGAGCTCTTCATCCTGGCGGTGGCTGTGGTGTCCTTCCTCTTGGGGCTCATCATGCTGACAGAGGTTGGTCTCAGTGACCTCACTTCATAATGTTTTTTACAGATTAAGAGTGCAGAATAAGCATTTAATCTTGTCCAAAGGAGGGTATCTACACCCCTGGTTCATGTGCAAAATCTTTTCACTCCTTCTTCAACAGAAATTTGAACTCATATTGACGATACCCAACAATCAGCTATAGGAATATAAAGAGCTACTACCTACGACAGCTTCTTGTTAATATCCTTCAGTCCATGTAAACGGCAGTTCCTTGTTCATGCGCAGCCAATTCTCTCTGTGTTGTTTGACTGTGGTCCTCTTAATTATACTCTGCAGAATTGTCTTCAAGTATACAAAATGAATGAGTGGCTTTAATACTATGTCAAATTTGAGTTTTTCCTCATAGTTTGACAGCCTGGAGGTTTTCTTTTGTTAGTTATAGGGTTATAAACCCATATCTGTCTCCACAGGGCGGCATGTACGTCTTCCAGCTCTTTGACTACTACGCAGCCAGTGGGATGTGCCTGCTCTTCGTGGCTGTTTTTGAGACTGTTTGCATCGCTTGGGTTTATGGTGAGTTGTGTTAGGCAGGCTATTTGGGAAGGCATAAAGGGGGTATTTAAGAGACAAAGGCTTTATTCTCACAAGGCACTATTCATCCCAGTGCACACTGCCCCCTACATTCAGCCAATCACTAAGAATTAACACATTCCAGCCAAAGAGTGTTTCGAGTGTTATTTCAGTTAGTTGGTTTATTTAGGGAATAGAGTCAGTAATATGAAACTAGCCTATTAAAGCAGTTCTCATCTTTCTGTCAATCATGACTATTATTAATATGTTTCTTTTGTCAACAGTCTTGACACAAATGATTGTTCGATATTGATGTGTTTCCACTGCATTTTCCCTCATCTCTCCCTGATTACAGGTGCCGACCGTTTCTATGATAACATAGAGGACATGATTGGCTATCGCCCCAGCCCTATCCTCAAATACTGCTGGCTGTACTTCACCCCTGCAACATGCATGGTGGGTCTCACATTAATTTTCGATATGCACCCGTTCACACTGTACTCTCCTGAAACAAGAGCAGCCTCTGCTGGCCAACAGTGAACATACAATGATAATTATTTAAGTTAAGGTTAAAGGTTTTTATCAGGTTTTGACTTAAAGCACTTACTAGTTTTTCAAATATCAGGTATGTCGTATAGGCAACGTCCATTTATACAGAATCATAAAATATCTTTGTCTGTTTTTAGGGAACCTTTGCTTTTGCCTTGATCAAGTACTCACCTCTGAAGTATAACAATGAATACGTATACCCATGGTGGGGCAATGGGATAGGCTGGATCCTGGCCCTGTCCTCCATGCTGTGTATTCCTATCTGGATAGCAGTGAAACTGTACTACACACCGGGAACTTTGAGAGAGGTAAGTTTTACCTAAAGAAAATCAAAGAAAATCTTTAAAAGTGCTAATGAATGAATGACTGGCTCTGCCTCTGTCGCTTCAGAAGAATGAAGCGCGAAAAGATAGCAGTCCACATGATGACAGAAACTTGGGAAATAAATGTGTTAAAGCTGCTCTCGTCAATATGTTTGTATTCGCACTAGATCACATGATTATGTGAAAGAGATCGCTCTCAACAAACCCAGCCAGATGTTTCCCTCACGAGTTGGTGGAGACCAAAATAGTTGGACATAAACTGAAATGGTTTGCTAACACGTTCTCCATAACAACTTTATAAGGCCATACTCTGTCGATTTATAGTGTTTAGAGCAAGTATGCTGACAAGTTAAGTTATGTGTTGTTTTTTAATAAAGCCTAAAAATAGCAGTTATCTTAGATTCTTTAAATTCATAAGGGGCATTATTGTGATCTAGTGGGTAAGGCGTTGACAAAATAACCGCAGTGCTTTCTGTTTTTGTGCTGTCATGTGTTGTTGCATTACTGATCTTGAATAATCTCTGAGATAATGTCACAGATTAGATAATTTATGTTGGTTGTTTAAATATTTGGTTTGAAAATAGTCATCAATTTCTCAAACAAGGTATCAATGACATACTGTAGCAACTTTTCCTCCATTGAACCCATTTTTCGTTCACAGCGCCTCGTTATCTTGACCACACCTTCCCCCGATTTACCGAAGACGAAGCAGGAACAGGAGAAGCTGCTGGCCGTCTTTGCGGCCGACGGCGACAGCCTCCATCAGAAGTCCCCTCCCTCTAAGGACGGCTACTTCCCCGTAGATGAAAAGGAGTCTCACTGCTAGAGAGCTTGAGGGTTGGAATCAGAGCCCCGGGCATCAAAGGTCACTCCTCAGCTTTGACACTCTGTCCGGCCCCATTCCAACTCCCTCCACAATACCTCACCAGACAAGGTGGCGAAACGGGCACGGTGCAGACTTTAGGAGTCACCCGACCTGTAACTGCTGCTTTCTGAGCTTTCTCTTAAGTACACTGCCTTCAGTATGACGGCATCAGGATTGCTACTTAGAGAGTTACATCAGTTGGTTATCATCTCATTTGCCAGTGGCAGAGTCACATATACACTTGAAACAAAACAAATGTGGCCATTGTTGTAACACAGTGGCAAGGAATTTACTTTTGATGGTGTCTGCTTTCTAAGGAAGCATTTTTTTTTTCTCTTATGGACATCTCTAATGTTCAGTTAGTTTGACATGACATTCCAGTTTATTGATTCTAACAGCTATCTGATGCGGACGGAGCACAAGAGGTGTCACATGAATAAAAGCTGTGCGTTTCAATGCACTTCTGGCCTGTATACACAAGCGTAATTCCATCAATGGATCCGAGTTATCATCTCAGGATGTAAGATTTTCGAATGAAAACAAATCCTACAAAACTATACTAATAACCAATGCTTCACAATTCAATAATTGATTTTTAATGTATATTTAGCTCAACTGACCACGACTCAACTCAAGTAAGCTTTGCTCTTGTTTGGGTTTTTTTTCAGATTAATGTTATAATGCTCATTTATTCAATGTTTATTTCTTTTGCAGAGTGGCATGAATATGTCACATGCTTTTTTTCTGTCTTCTGATTATTGACATGATTTTAATTTAGTTGGTTTTGCCTTATTTCTAATGCATTGAACTGTATGGAATTAAAATGTTAAGTGCCTGTGCCATTTAGATAATATGAGCAGGGCAGGCTGGTTGATCTCTCTTTCTGCTGTATAATAATGAACTTCAGCATGGGTTTCTTTAGATGTTTGAATGTGTATATGGTCCGTTATTGCTGATAGGGAATACTTTTACAACTTTTAACTTTTTTATGCTGAAATTATTTTTTATGGCTGAATAAAAAATACTTTCATTTAAAATTTGTATGCGTGTTTATATACTTTCATGATTAAACATTGAACAGTAATGTAAAATAGTAAAATACAATATATTTTTTTAAATCTTTTGGGCAGTTGCAGTTTAATTGATTCAATTTCTTTGAGCCTTAATTCCCTTAGAAAACAAGTTTTTAAAAAATATGGCAAGTGTTCGTGTAATGCATGTTCCATAATTAGATTTTAACATTGTGAGTGATCTTGGTAAAATATGTGTAACTGTTATCTAGACAATACAATGTAGTATATGTCTGGACCTATCTAATAACATGCTATATATTTCTTTATTAGAAAATATCTAAACTTGTTTGTTATGATATACCCTTTTAATTAATCTCTGTGTTAACATTGGACTCACAAAATGACACCTTTTATGCAACTTTAATATATTCGCCATGCAGTTTCACAGAAAATGATTGTGTGAATCCTATATAATCCTTCAAGGTCCATCACAGATATAAATGAACTGAGACATCTGTCACTTCAATTTCAGTTTCATATAATTTCCTGTCTGTGGAATGCATAAAGGACTTGTTATAACGTCAAAATCCATAGGGTGTACTCATGTGGAAAATTCACTTCCCTGTCCCTCACATCTTCAAATCAGCAGACTCTTGGTTCATTCCTACGGAAGACAAGAATGGCCATTTTCGCACTTATTTTTTGACGCTGTTATCTCGAGATCACACGTTAATTCATCTCATTAAAACAGGCTTTGATATTTTGAGATCACAAGATAACTAACTGGTGATCATGAGATAACAAAGTTATTTCTTTCGTGATAAGTGTTTACCTAGACACAAAAGTATGAATGGCTTGTACAAGCTGCTATTTATAGTCAGTGATGCTGGGGAAATGACTTACACAGCGATTTCTGGAGAAATTACAGCATAAGGAAACGTTGCAACATCATACGTAAATGTAACAATATGGATTACCTAATTTAAGGCAGCCAACTAATCTGAAAGTAACTCCACTTCCCCTATATGGTATGACAAGTGTTGCTATACTCTGTTGTCGCTGCTCTCAGTGCTGTTGTTTTCCCTTTCATCACAAATCAAAAGGAGGTGTGGAAGACTCTGCTGCAACTCTCTGAGGACGAGAGCCGATTCTTCAGCAAGACAACACAGAACTCCACCAGCCTAGAAAACAAAAAGCAATGGGTGGGACGCTTCTTGTCAAATGAGCAGCATGCATTAAATGGTATTTCTTAAAAGTACAGAAGTACCACATATCAACAACCATTCTTAAACTATCAAAAGCAAAAGTACTCATCATGCAAAAGAATGGTATTGTATTGTACAATTTCATATGTTATTATTGGATTAATATGCTGCTGCATAAACATGTAAGCTGCATTGTAATGTTGTATGTGGCTAGTTGAGCTGTCGCTGATTTTAGATACTCTGTATACTGTTGGGTCCCTGTTGTGGCTTGGCTCAGAGCTCAGAGCCAAGCCACAACACACCAAATGCATTTCATATGAAATCACATTGTTTATATACTTGACATCTTTAAATAAGAGCCACCAAAAAAAGTTTAGAAATGGAAGAAAGCCGACACAAACGGAGTTAAAGCTGATTGGTTTACCAGATGACTCATGGTCAGCCATGATGTCATACTTAACCCCTGTTGAAAACTTCATCTTTTTCCCCACATTGCTAACAGGTGAAGAGTTTCTGCACACTACTCACCTGGGAAAACTATTTGAATCAATCAAAAGACAAAGAAACTACAACCACCTGTGTTTTTTACTAGAGCAACTTTGTTAGCCAAGCCGCCGATTTCTTAAAAGTATGACCTGCCAATTCTATATATTTCTGGCACTTGACCGATTTAATTAAATTTTTGATTTTATAGAAAATTAAAATTCAATTGTTTGTTAAAGATAAAACACTGACTATTACACATTTGACATTTTCTCCAAAAACTGCACCAAATTACAGGGTTACATTTAAACTGACAGAATAATGGTGCTAGAACTGTAGAAAATAATAATAATAATAATGTAATACAATAATAATACATATGTTATTAGAGCAGAGCTTTTTTTTATTTGTATCATCTATTTTAACTAAACTCTTTATTTCTGCAGGAAAGAATCTAAATACAAGACGAGAGGTTTGTATCATAGCTCACTCTCAACCCATTAAATATCAGACCAGGCTCACTTACAAGAGCTTCTGCCCTCTGGTGGCTGGAGGAAGCTATCAACAGGTGGGCGTCGCTCCATCTCCACTTTGGACTTTCTTCAAGTTCAAGTCTTCAAAGTAACAAATGCAGAACAAATAAATAAGTTGAGTTATAAATGAGTTGTGACTAGTTGTTTAACTCGGGTTTGCACCAGCCTCTAAAAGATCACATTTTCTTTTTCATCATTTTGTGTTAATGTGTATGAGTATACGTACCAGGCCTTCAGACATGCCCTCTGTCTCTGCTCGTGTTGCTCCAGGTCTTAGCTTTAGCCAGTTCCCCATGCCTGCTCTGGCCCTGAGGAGGCCCGGTCTCTTCCCGGATCCCTGCCTGCATTCCAGCCCTGCTCAGGAAAGTATGTGACATGTCCCGGTCTGTGCAAGAGTTCCAGACCTGCTCTTGCGGTCGGGCTCTACCCGGGCTTAAGCATCGGGGCCTCTGTTCCTGCTGGAGTTCCAGCCATGGTCCCAAGGCTGCTCCTGGCTGACCTAGCAGCCTAGTGGCCACACATCCTTCGCCACCAGTCTTTGGGGCAGTCCTGGGTCCGCTCCATCGGCCAAGCCACTCGATGACATCGCCGAGCAGCTGGTGGCTTGGTAATCTACTGTTACTATAAAAAACACTCTGGTGATCCTCATACCTAAAAAAGAAACATACCTACACTTAATATTTCAGATATGACAATGAATGTGAAGTTATTTAACTGTTGACATATTTATTGAATAACAGATTGATATTACAAAACTCATCGAAGAAACATTATAGAGGCTGTGTTTTCTGAGAAGTGTGTGTATTAACAGCATTATTACTATCAGTTGGCAAATAAAGTCTGTGGCAACTTCCCCAATTAAGACATCTGAAGAACAAACACAGTTCCACATAAAGCAAAACACAAATGGCAGCTTGACCGAGCAGTCGCTGAGTCAAAGGTCAGGAGATGAATGGCTGACAAAGCGAGTTTGGTATGATCCTGGTCCAAGCAAGATTTTTTAATTTCAATAAACAGTCATTTTTCACTCTGGTTTAGTTGTGATGAGAGTGCAACAATATAATACAAGACTGAGATTTACCGTTCTTGGTTTGTTTGCAGTAATGTACGCTAGACTCTGATGATGAGATGCACAGTGCAACAATGTAATGTTGGTGTGATTACACACATGCAATGACTTTATTGGATGCTCTCCGAGTTTTCAATGGGTGTGCAGCAGCAGATTATCCAAAATACACAGCTTGCATTTTGGACTGCATTTCAGAGCATGAATGTGAACATAGCTCAACTTTGTACTCCCGTTGTAAGAGGAGCTCTGAGTGTTGCATGACGTAACCTCTGTGAGATGTCTCCTGGCTAAATGAATCTCATGGAGCTGGTCAGGCTTGTGGTAACAGCAGGTTTATTCCACATCTGCATTCATGACAAAGGACAACGTAGTAGAATGGTCATCTCTTGTGGACAACAGCGCATGCTCTGTCTAGTAGCGAATCCTCCGTTGCTTTGAGGATTACCCATAATCCTTTGCGTCTACTATTCAGTGCAGGTACAAATTTACAACAGCAGGTGGCATAGCTTTCCCATTTAGCGGGATTTAACCTGAAGCTTTTCAACTATGTTACAATAGCATGCCTAAAAAAAGTCATGAAAAAAATCATATTGTATGTTGAAAAAGGGTCATATTATAGCACGTTGAAAATAACTCATGAAAATTTTTTTTAAAAGTCTTGGTATAGTATGTCGAAGAAATGAACAGAAAAAGTCAGAGTATAGTACAGGGGTCGGCAACCTTTACTATCCAAAGAGCCATTTTGCCCCATTTTCCACCAAATAAAATTAGTCTGGAGCCGCAAAAGCTATTTGATATCACAGCTTATAAAGTTTTATATATAGTTATATTATATATACAAAAACTATAGTTTGTTGTATTTATGAAATTATAGAACAAGTATAAAGACAATTCTTGACATTGTATTGCAATTTTACCTGTTATAACAATATCAAACTCTTATGAAGAGGAGAAAAAAACGTGCTCAGTTTGCTGCAGCAGTTGAGAAATCGCTCTTTTTCGCTCATCTCCAGCGTGATACTTTTCAGCAAATGCTGTGTGCTTGTTCTGGAAGCATACAGGTAAGTCAGCATCATTGGCAGTGAAAGCAAATGAAGACGTCCACGCAGAGTTAAACTCTCTATTTTCCTCCGTGACTTTTCTTTTTTTGGATTAATCCATTGATAGTTTACCGAGGGCGGGGGTCTGCAAATCATGATTAGCCACCTGCAGGGAAAGGCGCTTGGCAGGTGTAATAGGATGTGACGCACATTTTAGTTGACAAAATATTAAAACATTTTTATTTAAGGTCAGGTATTACTGACCTTATTGTCTTTACTAGCAGCTGTTATTGGAGCGATTAGCGAGCAGCGTGTCCAGCGGCGTTAGCAGACCTACGGAGCGGCCGTCTGAAGTCACGTTAGCGGCTTTGAGCAACCAATCTACTTCCTGTTTACACCGGCACCCACCCGCATGCCCAGTGTACGTGAATAGTCACGTGATATTCGATTCCAGGCGTTTAAGTCTGGACGGAGATCATTTAGAAAACGATGCTGAAACGCCGTGTGGACAGAGATCGTTTAAAACGAAAACGTATTAGTGTGGATGTGGACTCAGGGAGCCGCAACAGAGGGAGTGAGGAGCCGCAGGTTGCCGACCCCTGGTATAGTACATCAAAAAAGGCATATTATAATATGTAAAAAAACGTTATAAAAAGTATAGCATGTCGACAAAAGTCCTAAAACAGACATAGTATGAAAAAGTATGATGAGTATGTTGAAAAGAGTCGTAATATAGTATGTCGAAGAAAATAAAAAAAATCAGTATAGTATGTTGAAAAAAACATAAAAAGTCATAATATAGCATGTTGAAAAGAATTTATAAAAAATAGTCATAGTATGACTAGTATGTTGAAAAAAGTCATAAAGTATGTCGAAAAAAGTCATCGTATAGCATGTTGAAAAGAGTCATATTACAGTTTGTCGAAACAAGTCATACAAAAATCATAGTACAGTATGTCATAAAAAAGACCATAGCATGGTGAAAAATTGTCATAAAAAGTCTTAAAAATAATAAACTACTAATAATCATAGTATAGTATCCTTTTCAAAAAAGTTATAAAATGTTGTCTGCAGTCAAGTTTGAATGCCAGAATTTGTTTGAGATTTCCTGTCTGTGATGATTGTGTCTCGACTTTCTTTTAATGACAAATGAAATCAAAACAATTGCTTTTATTTGTCAATAAACAGAAGTTTAGTTTGTCAGTTGGATCACTTTTTGAAATTGAGATTTTGATGTTAAAAAAAAAGAAAGTCATACGTATGTCATATAAAATGATTAAAAGGCATAGTATTTCATAAAAGTAATAGTATAGTATGACATAAAATAAATCATGAAGCGTCATATTATAGAATGTCATAAAAAAAAATCATAAAAAACTATGATATAATATGTTTTATTTATGTGTCAGTTGGGGGGGAATTCAAAAGGATTGTTTAATGGACAAAATGTTGTTTTTTAAAATTAATCTGCAAACTCTTCGTGGAATTTTTTAAGAAGCCAAAAGGCTTGTATTGTATGTTCTTTGCCATAACCACAGCCAACCCTTGTGTTTTATTGGACATTTGGTAGGAAGAAGAAACCGATAGTTACGTTGACAGTTGAGTTCTTGTGTAACTTCAGGTGGAGTTGAGTTCTTGCGCAACTTCAGGAGGAGTTGTGTTCTTACCCACCTTCCTGCAACCCACACTCCAAACTGCAGGTGAGCTGACAGCATGAATCCTGTGAGTTACCCGACTGAGAATGTTCCATTGCAGGGGAAGAATGATGGGTACCCTGGACTGCCTGGATACCCTGGACCGCCTGGATACCCTGGACAGCCTGGACAACCTGGACAGCCTGGAGGACCTACAGTGGTTCAGAACACCACTGTGAACATCGCCTCGGAGGCCCCCAGGGACCATGTCATCTGGTCAATCTTCAACTTTGTCCACTTGAATCCCTTCTGCCTCGGACTGGCGGCTCTCATCTTCTCCATCAAGGTGACTTTCATTCATGGGGAATCTTCTGCTATTGCCTATCAAAGAATATTGGAAAAAATAATTATTTTTTCAATTTCAAGCAGCACTTTTTTTTTAAACAAAGGAGAGATAGGGTTCGTGGAAAATAAACGTTTCACCATATTTTTGCAGACAAAACACAGCCCTCACTTAGACCATGACAAGAATCATGCAGAACACGGGCAGTTAGGAGACAATGTTCATCTCTAAGATTATAGAAATCACTAGGCTTGAAGATGAAAGTTTAAATATTGAAACAAAAAATTACAAATAAGGAAAAATAAAACATGGGAAAATGAGATAAAAGAACAAAGACAACTTTAAATGTGTTGTAAACTTTGCTGGACATTCTTAAATATGAAGAATCAGAACACTTATGTAAGGAAAACTATATATGGGAAATGGGAGAAAGCAATCTCATTTCCAAAGTAGAAGTACAGCAAACCTCATCAGACTGAGCTTAGGGTCAGTGTTGGCGGTTTACGGCCCCTTGAGGTCGAGCATTACTATGAATCCATTTCTAAAATCAATGTGCTTTGGTCCTTCCAGGCCAGAGACCGGAAGATGGGTGGAGACATGTCTGGTGCCCGACACTACGGCTCCACTGCCCGCTGCCTCAACATCTGGGCCACAGTCCTGAGTTGCCTCCTCAGCCTTATTTTCATCAGTGCTTTTATCTTCATGGTCGTAAAAACGAATCAGGTGGTCAGCCATTTCAGGAATTACGGGAGAAACAATTTCGGTGGCTAAATTTCAAATGGTGTTCAGAGTTGCCTGCTGCTGTGGCTTAGTGGCTCTTGTGGTTCTGTGCTTTACACTTACGGCGCAATTTGTAACCAGCTGTACCTTTTTTTTTTTTTTACTTATATCCTCAAGCAAAACAGATACTTTTGCTATTTGTGTTACAAAAGCCTTAAACTCAGCCATGTTTCTTTAATGACAATCTGTTCACATCTATGCCGGACTGTTATTAGATTGTGACTTCCTGTCTGTAAGGCATTTGTTTTAGCAATGGTTCTGAAAAAAGATAACTTTTTAATCTGTTAATAAAGACGTCTGTTTTATAACTTTGAAATGTGCTTGTGCGATTTTTAAGGTAAATAAACAGATTGTGGACATACTGGCATGATTTTCATAACTTCCACAAATGATGGTGTTTTGACATTTTCTCTGGTGCTGATTTCAAGCCAAAGAACTCCACCCAAAAAGGAAAAGGCGGGAGGGGGGGGGGGGGGGGGGGGGGGGGTAGTATTTCCTTATTCTAACTCTGAACAGTGTGTCCTAAAGCTGTATGAATAAATGCAGGACTAATCAAAAAAACAATACACATGCATGCTAAAATACAATAATACAATTTCAAGATAATTAAGATGTGAGAAGTACGATGACCTTAAATAAATATCAGGAAAACATGGCAAATGTTTTACATCACATGTGTTACACCTCACACAACGCCTTCAGATGAATGTTAAGACAACTTAAGTTTATTAACAAGAAAACTCCACAGGACATCGTTACTTCAAAAAATGTCACCATAGTGTATATCTCCTTACACACAGAGAAGATAATTCATATAAACATGGTACGTGTGTGTGTGTGTGTGTGTTGAGGGGAAATACAGAAAAGTGATCCACAATAAGCTGTCCAGTCTAACAGCACTGCAGGTGAAACATGAGGGAGGATCTTAGACACTTTTCAGTGTCAAATCACCAACATGAAACAACATGTTTACGTTTCACACCTGGGAAAACTAGTTTAATCAAACAAAAGACAAATTAACTACAGCCAGAGCAACTTTGTTAGTCAAATCGATTACTTGAAAGTATGACCTGCCAATTCTACATATTTCTCATAACTCTAATTGACCGATTTAATTAAATGTTTAATTTCATAGAAAATTTTAATTAAATTGTTTGTTAAAGATAAAACACTGACTATTACACATTTTCTCCAAAAACTGCACCGAGTTACAGGGTTACATTTAAACTGACAGAATAATGGTGCTAGAACTGTAATGAAAATAATAATAATAATAATAATAATAAAGTAATATAATAATAATACATATTATTAGGGCAGAGCTTTTTTTTAATAATTTATTTTAACTAAACTCTTTATTTCTGATTTCTGCAGGAAAGAATCTAAATACAAGACGAGAGGTTTGTATCATAGCTCACTCTCAACCCATTAAATATCAGACCAGGCTCACTTACAAGAGCTTCTGCCCTCTGGTGGCTGGAGGAAGCTATCAACAGGTGGGCGTCGCTCCATCTCCACTTTGGACTTTCTTCAAGTTCAAGTCTTCAAAGTAACAAATGCAGAACAAATTTAAAAAATAATAATAATAATAATAATAATAATAATAATAATATAATATAATATATATATATATACACACACACATTTTTTATACATGTATATCTGAGGAGTATATTGTTCATACAAGAACAACTGCAAAACACAGTATATTTAGTTTGGGAAGTAGATTTCTTAAATACTAATTACATACCATTTATAAACATACGTCATCAAAACCATTTGTGGTATTTCAAAGTAGAGGAGCCGGAGTATTTCTTTGAGGGTTCTTTACTATCAACAGATAAATAAAGCCTTTGAGCATGGAGTACAGACTGATTCACTGTCAGTAACTGGAATCATCACTGGTTTGGTTTCGCCCTGCACCTGGAAGTGGAAAGGTGTAATTGGACAGGTCTGCTCACTTCATTCTGATACACCCGACTGACATTTACCGTTCTTGGTTTGTTTGCAGTAATGCAAACTCGACTCTGATGATGAGATGCAGAATAGAGACACTGCCAAACAAATGCATTATATGAACAAACATAACGTTCCCATTTACCACTAATATTGCGCACTACCCATACTGCTCGTCACGTGGAGGCGGGCCCGCTAGCGGGGCGGTATCAAACAAGAGGGTAAAACACATCGCATTCATGACTGAGCTTAAAAGCTAAAATGATCACCCTACCAGAGGATTGCACATGTCAGTCACCCGGGATCAGAGAGGAAAAGCCTTAAAAAGCAGCATACAGAGGGCTCCTCGGTGCAGATAACATAAGCCGACTATTTGAAAACACGGAAGTAGGAAGTGCTAAGGCCCGCCCATTTACGTCTAGCCCTACGGT
The DNA here is from genome assembly GCF_050575085.1 of Anarhichas minor. Taxonomy (NCBI): domain Eukaryota; kingdom Metazoa; phylum Chordata; class Actinopteri; order Perciformes; family Anarhichadidae; genus Anarhichas; species Anarhichas minor. The sequence continues at coordinate 12,121,539 of NW_027466457.1, forward strand.
AGCCCGGATGTCAACAATACGTCTAATGACAATAATCAACACAGGACCAAATACGCAAGTTAACAAATACAACAAAGGTGAATTAGTGAAGCTACTTAGCAAGTGGTTGCTTATCTGTTCACTGGTCCTCACAGTCATTGGTTCTCACATAACTAAATTGTCTCGCCTTTGGGAAGTTTAACCTCAATGATAAATCATATTCCACAAACCAGTATTATGTTTTGGATGAAAAATCGTAATCTGCACGCAAACACTGTAACTACAGCAGCTCACAGATTGATGTAGTGGAGGAAAACACAATATTCCCTCTGAAATGTAAGAGTAAAGAAGCAGAACATTTAAATGCTCTAGTAGCAGGCCTACCAACACATCAAAATTATGCTTATTTACAGGAGGTACTTGTTGCATCGCTGTCTAATTTATACAGTAAAATCATTTTAAAAAGCAGCTGTGTCTAAAAAGCATTGCTGTCACGTCTTTCCTGGCCTTTGCGGTGCATGTCGACATGTAACTCGCAGAAGTGCCCAGACGCGACTTGTCTGTCTCTGCTCTTTCCAGCAGGGGTCGCTGTGGTCATTATTCTGAATCTGTCACTGTTTACGGAAGTCCAAGTGACGTGTCACTGTCCACTGAAGCATTGTGGGAAGGAAAGTGGAGCTGGCGGCCGCTGATGGCAGACTGCTCAATTTGACAAAATATATTCGATAAATGATCAGCATTCAGAACCAGGAAACAAGGGGGAGCGATGCTACTTCACGGAGCTAACGCCAACCGGGTGTGAAGAAGAGGAACATATGCCGGTGTCATCGCTGCTCTCCTGCGCACAAAGCAGAGAACAAGTGGGATACTGTGTCAATGGACCGCGGCGTTTTTTATTTTATTTTCCAAGACAGCCGAATAAAGTGAGCAACGGGATTATAATCCCCGCTGTGGATGGGTGGGGGCGACTACGCGTCCGCATTCCTTAAAATTTCGTGAGATTTCTGTCCGAAGACGCCGTCAAAGATGTCGATCAGCAGCCCCGAAGCGGTGAAGAAATTGCTGGAGAACATGCAGACGGACCTGCGGTCTCTGTCCATGGAGTGCAAGAAGAAATTCCCCCCAGTCAAAGAGGTTAGTCGGGGATAGCTAGCCTAACTGGGCCGTTTACCATGGTGTTCAGCAGCTTCTCTCATGTTATATATTATATATATATATTATATTATACTGTAGATTTCTATACGTTTGGTTTGGTTGAGCCCGTTCCCCCATCATGCACCGGGGCCCTACTCTGTGGACACTTGAGTTGTCCTCTTAATTAAAAGTTGTGTCAGCTGCTGGGCCTTCCTGCCAACCAGGCGTCCAATTAAAGCAATATACAGGTGTTTGAAAAAATGTTACACCTTTTGGTTAATGTGGTTAAAATGAGGTATTCATAGAGGGAATATTGTTTAATGTCTGCCTTTTAGAAGTTATAGTTCAGCCTATAGTTTTATGCCCCACTTATTGCAAGAGCGTGGTGCTTTACAGTCTATTGTTAGAATACATCCCACATATATGATCTAGAAATGGGCATCTCAGAATGTCCACTAACTGATTTGTGAGAACCAGGCTTTTATTTTGATAGCAGGGCAGCGGTGCATTGACAATCATCGGCTGTGCTATTTTTAGAGGTATGTTTTTGTTTTTTAAAAACGTGTCATAGACAACCCTCTGTTCGACCTCAATAGGTTTGTCTAGGAGCTTTGCCAGTATCGACACAGCCCAGAGCGATTTCATACAAGTGGTTTTTATCTTCTATTTCTGGGAATGAATTACTGGTTGCGGGTGTTGACGAGGCTTCGTTGTGTAGCCGTCTTGGATGGCTTAGTTTCGGAGCAGAATAGTACAACGAGGTGCAGTGTCGGCGCCGTTGACAGTGTATTTGCATTGTTGGATTCACATTGAAAGGACAGCCCAGTCCACCCAGCTTTTATGACTTCATTTTGCCACACACAACACAATCCTCTTTATTATGCGATCTGCGTTCAGCACTCCACAGGGTCAGAGTTCATTCATATCAGGAATGTCTTTGCGTTTTTTTTCTTTTGAACCTTAATTCCGTAGCTTAAAGATAAACACTGAATCATGAGGCTTGCGGCATACAGCGGTGGATGAACACAACCTCCATTCACTCTCTGTTATGGTTTGGCCGAGCTCTATTTCCTAACTGTGTGGACAGATAGATGCTTTTTTTTATGCACTGAAATGCCCACAGAGAGCACCTAGTGTTTGCCTATGTTATGCGATTCAGCTGACACCATCTCGGTCAGATCCCCTTTACCTTAATTCCCAGTGATTCCCAGGTATAGCAAGCTCACTGTTTGCTTGCATTTGGTCACACGGGTCCTGAGATGAAGTGCTGCACTGTAGGCTGTGTGTTGCCTTTTTTTGAGGCCATGGAAATATTTGCCATCCAGCTCAGCGTGGGGCAATACATATCCGGCTACACTGACTTCGTTTGTTTTTCCCCTCAGTGCTCACCTTGGTTAAAGACGACATCGCAATGACAATGAGAAACAGCTCAGCAAGTGCTTCCACTTCCTGTATGTGCTTCTGTCACTGCGTACAGCGTAGCCTCCACCTGATCTCACGTCTCAGGCTGCTGGCTGACCCTTGCCTAGGGGCCTCATGAAGCATCTCCTTCGGTATTGATTTATCACCACCCGTGTTTCCCTATCAACATCGTCCCCTCAGGGATCACAGCAGAGCAGGGAGCCTCTTTGATGTTCCCCGCAACCTCAGCTCACTCGCGCTCCGGTTGATGGAGTTGTGATTGAAACCACTTTTTTTTTTTTTCTTCAATTTGAGCCGTCATGGTTCTATTGGATGCGGTGTTATTGTGCGACAAACAAGTCAAGTACCGGTGGCATGTGTTGTGAATTCAAATCATTTTGAGGGCCTTTTTTTCATAGCTTACAAATGTAATCCTCGCTCTGTCCATTCTTAGAATGCGATTTATTTTCAAGATTCGTGAGTTTATTTAACAAGAGCTCGACATTTTTCAGCACGTACCGTTTTTAAAGGAATTAGCCGCATAGACACGAGTTACTGTGTTTTGTGCGTATATGTTCAGAACTCAATACCACAGCATTGTATCCTTATTGCATAAGAAAAACGAATAAGCCCCGTCCTCATTTCCCAGCCCATCTACATTCCAGTTCCTCCCCCCCCATTTCCCGATCCATCTCCCACAGAGACATTGCTCCACAGCCGGTGGTTTCTCTGGGTTAAGAGGAGCCAAGCCATCCTAGCAGAATCTCTTTTTCATTGGGTAGCAGGCGGTGAAAGTAAACCACCAAGGCTTTGCTGTTTGTTGTGTTCTGATTGCTTTTGCCTATAGGTGAGAAACCAAACAAACAAAAACATCAAGCAGCAGCAGCTCTCTCTGTGGATGAGTCGGGTGCTGTCAACTGCATGTGGCTCACAGTGAGATGTGCCTGCTTGTCTTGGGTGGAAACCTGCAGAATTAATGAAAGCGTTTTTTGTTTGTGTCACTTAGCGCAGCTCGTTTGCTCGACAGGTCATGCAGGATGCACAGAGACGGAGCAACAGGGAGAGGGGGTTTGGAGAACTGACACTGTTGCACTGAAACTCTTGACGGTTCCAGTCAGTTCCCAAAAAAAACTGCTGAGTTTACAGACTCCCAGCATGTTTCTAAGGAAGTCAATCTGTGATGAGCTTCCCTAATGTTGCTTTGCACTCAGACGTCGGTCAGTTCCGCTTTGAGGATCTCCACACAAAAAAAAAAAAAAACACGGCTCTGGAGAAGAGCTGGATGCACCAGAAACCAGTAATACTGTACAAAAAAATACTATGACGGGTCTTTTACAGACACAGTATTAGTGCTTGGTTGTTTGAATCCATTGGATTCTGTAATATTAACATGGAAGACACATAAAGGATTAATATACAACGACAATATACTGACGACATGCCAGTGGCTGAAAGTAGTTGATTTTGGGGCTATTAAATGCTAACAAATGTTACTATCAGCACAGTAGTACTGTTGACACCTAGACTAACTAAGCATAAAGACAACAACTCCATGGACTGGTTTTTAGAAAGACAGAAGAATCCATGAAATAACCCATTAACTGGTTTTGTGGTGGTGTTTCCCTCCACACGCTGGGGACTTGATAGTGCTGACAGTCGTCAGAGATGCAAGGTCTAGACGTGACAACAGAAAGCTCAAACAGCACTTTCTATGAGAAGAGAGGTGGAACATGTGTTTACATGCAAAGAGAGAGACTTGAGTAGTGTGATGGAGAGTATGCGGCTGAACAAAGGGAACCCACACAGTCTGCTTCTAATTAGAGGCATTTATTGGATTATTTGTCCTGTTTGACTGAGTGGATAAAAAACGACTATTTGAGGAGTTGTGCAGCGGACAGATAGGATTATTCAAGATCATTTCTTTCTAATGCACTTTTGTGTCTCATCATCATCAGCCTCCCTGACAGCCACCATTATCATTTAATAACATCCTCCGGCCAAATATCTGGAGTCAAACCTGCAGTCGTCCCTCAATTTCATCAACCCCCGTCATCAACATCCCATTATTGTGCTCTCGCCTCTTGATTGGGGACTTGAAATGCTATTTATAACTTTGCTCGTGCCTCTCACTGTCCTTGGGCCACAGGCTGCAGAAGTTCTTGTTGGCTCATTTCAGTGGACTAGATTGATGGCTGTAGTGTGTTCTGGCCTCTGCATGGTTCTGCAGGGATGACGTACTGTTGTAGGCATCACACTGTTTCCTGCGACTAAACACCAATGGGATCTTTCCATAGAATTGTGTTAAGTTGCTGATACTTACATGTTGTGTTCGGCAAGATAATCTTAACAAATGAACAAAACCTTTTGTGATTTGAGTGAGTCGAGGGACCCAGAAGTGCAAAAATGCTAAACACTAATTTCCGTGTTTCGTTGTGACTCACTCCTCCAGCGCTCCGTATCTAAAGTAACCACAGCGAGGTTGTAATTATCTGTGTTCTCCTCACTGCCCTGCAAAGACGTCCGGCTCTGCTGGAGGGACAAAGGACCAGAGGGAGACCGGCATTTTTTTGGGAGATTAACTTTGTAAGGAGGTGTACGGTAATAGGCCAGCTCCATTTGTTTTAACAGCCCGACCCACCGACTAGCGGTCGCTTTCCACAGTGGCTCAAATGACATGTTGGAGTGATAAGATTATGTTGTTTCAGCCACTCTGATGTAAAGAGCAGTTGCATTATTTCCCCCCCCCATCAATGGTGTCATATCCAAAGTAAGACCTGCTCAGGATGTAGTCAGATCCTGCATTAAGGTAATGTAGGCTTCCCCTGTAAATTTTTATTTTTATTTATTTTTTTTTGAAAGGAAGTCAGACCAAGAGTGATGAAACGATAGCTAACGGGATGACAGGACAGACTGCCTTTGTTCACCATGTGAGCCTTTCTTGATGTGCGTGGGCTTTGCAGAAGCTCGTTACCTCAGCGTCAGGTTGCCGAATGAAAAAAATTGCTCACGTAAGAGACTGATAAAGGACATAAATAATGCAGTTATGGTCCGTTACACTGCAGGCTTGCAGTACAGCCGTTGTCTCAAGGTTCAACTTTATCTTTTAGACATTTGAGATAAATGTCACAATAGGAGACGACGATTTGAGTAAAATGGAGGAGAGGGAGAATGCTGTGGGAGAGAAGGAGCAGCGATTGGAGAGAATGAGAGAAGACCTTGAAAGGCGTTAACAGCATCTCTGTTTCTGTCACACAGACTGACTCACATTTAGTCTGGCTCCATGTCACCGCCCTCTCTCTTGACATTCCTCCTGTCTTTTCTGTTGCACTTGGGAAATCACATTCTGCTCGCACATCCCTCTCAAGTTGAAGCCCGTTGTTAACAGCCTTACCAGCCCTCCCTCTGCCTTCCTGTTTCTCCTTGCGGCGTCATTACAAGGCGTTGTGTCTACCACAGGTGTAGCACAGTGGTGCTGTGCACCATCAGCACCTTCCGATGCATGTAACATCGAACGTTGACCCTAAATGTCTCATCTCTCTCTTTACCCCCCCCCCCCAAGGCTGCAGAGTCGGGCATTGTGAAGATTAAGACCATTGCTGCCAGGAACACGGACATACTGGCAGGTGAGTGAGAAACTGAGAAGGCTGGTGGTTAAAGGATGTCATCTACTGTATTTTGATTTTATGTAGTTTTTTTTGTTTTGTTTATGCAGTCAGTCTGTGGCAAGTCATTACCTTCCATTCCTCTAAAAGCCCAGTGCACTATAAGATCAAGGAGTCCTGCATATTACTATCAGTGCTCATCCCTCTGCTCTGTTTGTAAACGGATTCCATTCAGCCGACTAGACATCTGCTCTGAATTCACTACAAAGTAGAGGCCGGCCGACCACAGGACAAACTGTTGTTATCGGTGGAACTGGGGGCCGCGCAGTCACGTCGGGGGGGAGGGGGGGGGGGACATGGAGGCTCCACACACATAATGAGGGCCACCTTTGCTGAGAATATCTGCGCGCTTGTGATTAACTCCTGATAGTAATCTAACCTACTGTTAAAGACCCCGTCTGAGAGTGGGAGGGTGGCAGAGCGCTGGCACGACAGACTTTAAATTAATTTTACACATATTTATTATTTAGATTGTTTGAGAGAATTTTTTTTCCGAAACCAATTCTCCACCTCCACCAAAACTTTCAACGCATTATTCTAAATTATTATTATAATATTATATATAATTATATATAATTATATAATAATTATTATATTATATATAATATTAATTAATATTATCATTATTATAAAATATGGGCTAAAACTTCCCGGGAACAGCTGATTTTATAGCAAGCTGACGAGTCATATCTGACTCGAATGTACAACGCAACACTACGAGCTCCTGATCGGTATCGTCCGATTAATCGTCTATCTGTATCGTGATTATATCGGCCTTTGAAAGCCGTCGGTGGACCTCTACTACAAAGCTCTTTCAAACATGGCCGGCCTCTTGAATGCTTGAATGGGGAATTGTTTCCGTGCTCCCTCGATAAACAAAGTCCAGCTTTTAGTATTATTTGCGGAGTTGACACATTGTCGACATTTCCCGAGTTCTGCCGTCGACCGTCTGACTCCCGCTGCCCCTCTGCACAGCGACGCGCTGCAGAACAGCTCGTTTATCTTTGTTTTCAGAATGGATTTGTCAGAGCGGCGTAATGAGGCGGAACACAAAGATTGAGCGGTGAAACCTGTTGTGCAGGTTAGAAATGATGTTCGAAACCAGATGTGATGAAGGTGAAAATGATGCAGGTGGATGGATGAGACGCACTGCTTCACTGTTGAGCTGTGATTAGACGGCAAGAATAGAGCAAGGATACATTTTCATTTAATTTATAACCATTTATCATAAAGACAAAGTTCAAATGCATCCTCCAACTTTTGATAGTTAAAATAAATTGGATTCATTGTTTTTACATTATATTTAAGTCTGTTTTTGTTATTTTAAGCTGTAGTTTGGAGCATTACATCTCTGCCTTTGTACGGTATTCTTCTGCCGTACCGGTATTTGTTACTGATATTGATTTAAACACATGAAAGGCTTCAGATTATATTGATAAACTATATTTTTGATGCATTAAACAACATGATGTGATTTGTTTCTGATAGTAATTTCAAGGCATGTAAATCAGTTATGTAATTTTAATGTTGGCATATTTGTACTTTTCCAAAAAGCACTTTCAGTGACATTGATCTTTCTCTGCAGCTCTGAAGGAGAACAGCTTAGAGGTGGTGCAGCCGTTTCTGATGGGCTGTGGCACCAAAGAGCCAAAGATCACCCAGCTGTGTCTGGCAGCCATCCAGAGACTCATGGCCCATGAGGTGGTATCTGAGGTGAGCACCTTGAGCTAGCTTCATATCTCCTGTGAACACGTACACTAAGGCTTATGTTCAGGGGTGAGAAACGTCCTGACAAACGATACGATATTATAAGCCTAAGCAAACGGTTATACGATCAAATGCATTGTACTAATTCATAAAATGCAGAAATGTAATTGGAAATATTTGGCATTTTTAGATCCTCTTTACTCTAAAGGAATATTAGGCCAGTACAATATCAGAAGAATATAAAATATAGCTTGTTTGATGTAGTTTTAGTCATGGATGAACAATGTAGGGTCAGCCAGAGGATTAACACCCAGCCTCAAACATTAAAAACATCCAGCTGAAATCAAGTTGAGCCAGATTTTCTTCCAAATCTCTCAGGCTTCACTTCCTCCATCTTCCCCTTTTTAGTCTGGTGGTTTTAAAAAAGTGACCTCAATAAGAGCCCCCCCCCCCCCCCCCCCCCCCCACAGGAATAAGGTTTCCCTTTCAGGAAATGGGCGTCTGGAATCATTTCTTAATTACAAATGTATTTTAACATAAGCTTATGTGATGAGTGAACCGGTTTTGAACCTTTTAAAATAACCCAGCTGGAGTCCGACCTGAGATTAGAGCCGGGACCCCGGAGCTGCAGCACAACTGTCTCGTTAATGCACCGTAAAAGACAGTTATTAAAAGCTTATGGAGCCGCCCCATGCTTCCTACATTTTGATATCGGGCGTTTATTTAATTAGGCTCACGTTGGTTTCAAAGCTTCTTCCTGTGGAAGGAGAGTCTAAGTCCTCTACCCTCCCAGAATAAGATAAATGTGACATGACGGGGGATTCAGTGTCATTTTGACAAACTCCGTAACCACTTTAATTTACTTACTTCATTCCATATTATTCACATTTGTGTTACACCTGATTATCATTACTTTACATTGCTTGCTTTGTCTCAACAACAGTCCAAAACCTTACAATATACTGTTGAATATAAAAAAGCATAAAATCCCTCCATTTGAGAAGGCGGGACCAGCTGTTGTTTATCATTTTTCGCTTTATAAATAACCATGATTGTCGAAACTGCTTGTTTTTCACCTGAAATAAACACATTATTACTGTGGTCTCCGTGAGTGGGTGCTGGTTGAGTTTCTTGTTCAAGGGCAGCTCAACAGGAGTGTGTGACGTGAGCCAGATTTTCTCAGCTCGATAAAGACACACACACTTTACATATTCTACAACACACACACACACACACACTATCGGGACCGCCGGCCGTTGTAGCGCCTCTCTTTTCTTCTGCCAGCAGCAGCTCTGAACTGCGGGGTTTGTTTTCCCTGAGGAAGGAGAGGGGTCCGTTCAAACGTCTTGAAGGAAAATGTTTTACAAGCAAAGAGCAGACACTGAATTTTCCTTCTGATGACACACGCATGCAGACACATGCTGGTGTCCTCAGGAGCAAGACCGTCAACATTACCAAACCTGAGCATTAATGTCTACAATGAAGACACTGCTAATGATGATTGAATGCTCCTGAACCACATCTACTTAGAAAAATGTGCTACCAAGCAAGTTGTTGGATGATTCTGTGACTCAATAACAGACCACGTAGAGGCTAATCCAAAACTAATTGCATATAAACCCTTGTATAAATATTTGGGAGTTGCAATGTAGCATAAACTCTCTGACCAGAGAGAAATCTCCCCGTTAAATCCTGTAGTATCCTGAATGAACTAGTGGATTTAGAGCTGACACAAATTGTATGAGACAGAATTAATAAGACCGCAAATTGATAATCGGTCATATTGAGTCATTAATTAAGCTAAAATACCAAACATCCGCTGGTTGCAGCTTCTCAAATGTGAATATTTGTTGATTTTCTTTGTTTGATATCTACTGTATGTCTTATCTTTTTGTTTTGGACTTTTGCTCTGACAAAAGTAATTTTGTAACATTTCAAAGACTAAATGATTCATTTCTAAAAAGCAAACTCATAATGAAATGGAAATGAAATGTCTTGTTTTAGATTTCTTTTCTTTTTTTTTTTGAAGTAATGAGTCCTCCTGTGACTCTCGCTGCGTGAAGAGAAAGCTGTATTTTGACCTAAGAAAGGAAATGCAGTGTCACTTTCTGTGAGCATCAAGTGGCACCATATTAACTGGTAACCTCAATGATGTTGTGACCCCGAAGCAGGCGGCTCCAGCTGGTCCCCCACACACGCGTGTGTGTTTTTGTGCACGTCTTTGATTTAGTGTTGTGTCTCCTCAGGCGGAGCTCTCACTTTACTTTTTTTTTTTTCTGTCACAATCCAGCAGCTCTCGACACTGCCTCTTGAGTTGACAAGTGCTTGTGTGTGCAGACTGGTGGATGATCACCGGTAAGATTTAAATAAAGATCACCGTAAACAATTGAAGGTGTTTGTGTACGTGACAGGCAGCGGCGGGGAACATCATCAACATGTTGTGGCAGCTGATGGAAAACGGTTTGGAGGAGCTGAAGCTCTTGCAGACAGTCCTGGTCCTGCTAACTACAAACACGGTCGTACACGATGAAGTACTTTCCAAGGTACACGAACACACTCCTATCACACACACTGTTTGTATGTCTTACTCCCTTCTACCATCTATAAGTGGACCATGCGGGTATCCATATACACAGTGTTGTTAAACTGTTTTATCATACTTATAAATAAATATATTTGCGGTGTCCTTTCTCCAGTTTGTGCAGCGTCATAGCACAGTGCATGTTTGTACGGACTAAATCTGTTCACTCTATTTCTATAAATGTCCCAACATATTGTAAAACTCTTTAAGACTACCTGTAATGGCTGAGGTCACACAACATGATTTTTATTTCACCTCTCCTGAAGATGGACCACAAATGCAGCAGAAGTTAATTTAGGTTCAGTTTATACTTTATACATTTTATTTATTTTTTTCCCCTGTCCAGGCCATTGTACTGTGTTTCCGACTTCACTTCACCAAGGACAACATCACCAACAACACGGCGGCCGCCACCGTCCGACAGGTCGTCACTGTGGTCTTTGAGAGGATGGTGGCTGAGGACGAGCGTTGCAAAGGTCAGAGGGCGCCGGTTCCTGTTTGAGGAAAATAAAGAGTTCATATAGTGATAACAGTAGAGACTCTGGTGGGAGGCATCAGTTCATGAAACATGGTGCGCTGATGGAGAGATGTCTCAGTTATATATGATTCATTGGAAGTCCTTGATCATTAATACAGATTCATCGCTAACATCGCTACTCTGAAGTGCTAAATTAATTGCTTTAATGTCTAAAATACAAATTTTGTACCCCCCCCCCCCAAGGCATTGTGGAGCATCCTCCTCCTGTCCAGGGAAACACCAACAGGCGGTCTGTCAGTACGCTGCGGCCCAGTGCTAAAGATGCATACATGCTGTTCCAGGTATGTCCACCAGGGGGCGACAGCCTTCTACAAAGTGTCATGCCCTCTTCTCAGGACTAAGTTGCTTTTGAAATGGGGGGGTCATGATCTCATCGTTAATGGACTAGAGACAATAAATCTAAATGGGCTGGTGTTTTGAAGTTGAGAATAAGTTGGATAAATTGCTTTCATATCTGCAATGAAGTGACATTTGCAGGAAGAAGTGAAGAGGTCCCTTGTCTCGAAATTATTCCTCACCCACGCTTCGCTCTTGTGTGATCGTTGTTTTCATGCCAGCAGAGCTCAGCAGTGACTGCAGTGTTTCAACCGCTGTGACGTGTGTCGCACATAACGCTCCATTGTTTTGAGATGCTGTTGTGCGCCTCCTTTGCAGGACTTGTGCCAGCTGGTGAATGCCGATGCCCCCTACTGGCTGGTGGGGATGACAGAGATGACCCGCACATTTGGTCTGGAGCTGCTGGAGTCTGTTCTTAATGATTTTCCGGGGGTATTCCTACAGGTACATGCAGCACAAATGGACAAACGTGTAAAAACATATATATTTTGTCCCCCTCCTGTATATATTCTATTATCTTAACATCAGAGTACATACAGCTCACTGCAGTGAAACAAATGCTCTTTACCGGAAGTGTGTCTTGGTGTTACTATGCTTGATCTGTTCCCAACGTCCCTCTCTCTCTCTCTTTCTGTTTCACACCCAGCATCAAGAGTTCAGCTTCCTGCTGAAGGAACGGGTTTGTCCCCTCGTCATCAAGCTCTTCTCCCCCAACATCAAGTTCCGGCAGGGCAGCAGCGCCTCTTCACCGGCGCCCGTGGAGAAACCTTACTTCCCCATCTGCATGAGGCTGCTGCGCGTGGTCTCGGTCCTCATCAAGCACTTCTACGGCTTACTGGTAAGGGGCCGATCTGCAGCGACGGTCGGCTGGCCAGAGCTGTTGCCTGACGGATGCTTTACGAGTAAGGGATTTTCTCCAGCACGGAGCTGGTACTCTTAATTGATCTGGTCTGATTAGCATTGGATTAGCGTAGCAGTAGTTTTGTCTTAGTTCTGCTCCAGGCGCTTTAATGAGCTTAGCTGCATCTAAGTAATTAACCATTGCAGCTGTTTTTTTTTTTTATGGTGATATTCCATCAATCTTCGAAATGGAAATTTGTCTTTTTGCCCATCTGTCAAGAAGTGTGGTGAGCCACAAAATATCTGATTAGTGTGTGTTTGTTTTACAGGTGACTGAGTGTGAGATCTTCCTGTCTCTGCTGGTGAAGTTTCTGGACGGGGAGAAGCCACAGTGGCTGAGGGCGGTGGCTGTGGAATCAGTCCATAGGCTATGTGTGCAGCCACATTTACTACGGTAAACAATGTTGAGCTCTACAAAAACAAACCGCACATTTTAACTATCAGTAATTTATTTTACTGCTCTTGATACAACAACAGAGATTGAGCAAAGCAGGAAAAGAAACCTAAAACACATACCACGCCGTACTACCGTATAATTAATATAAGCTAATTATTTAGTTAGTCATCTCGTTATTTAATACTAATAATGTCCGTGCCGTCAACAGAATACTAAATAGTTTAAATGGTATGAAAGATATTTAACCATGCCATCAGCATGATGTCAGGTCAGTGACTCGTTCCATCTGTTGATCTCTGTGGTCATTTTTCATGGTTCCATAAGTTGAGGATGATGTTTGCAGGTTAACATGCCAATATTCATGTTAGCTACTATGTACAGCTGAGGCTGGCTGAGCCTGAGCCAACCAAGAGTCTGAGATGTCCTAAAATGGTGTTTTTTTTCACAGTATAGTTCTGCACCATGTCTGCACTCAAATGGACAGTTTCTTGCTGTTTCTTTCTCGCTAACATCTCATCACAAAATTCTGTGTTCCTTTCCTTTTTCAGTTCGTTCTGCCAGTCTTACGACATGAAGCAGCACTCCACCAAGGTATTCAGAGATATTGTCAACGCCCTGGGCTCCTTCATCCAGTCCCTCTTCATCGTCCCAAATGCGGGCAACAGTACTGCTGTCAGTGCACCTGCTGGTCAGTTCACTGATTTTTAGGAGTGACCAAATCCTCATTTTGAGCTCTCTCAGACTGTGGTACTAATAGATTTTAAAGTGTACAGACACAAGTTGTCATAGGAATGCGATGGATATTTAGAGTTGCATAAATGTGTGTTGTTTTAATCTCATTCCACCATAACACTCTGACTTTCTGTCCAGGTGGCTCAGGTTCAGGGGGCCAAGGCGCCGCACAGGGCGGCCCAGGGGCAGGAGGGGTCAGCGGCAACCTGACCACCCAGGCTGCGTTTGAATACCGTGGCACCTGGATCCCCCTTATGACTGTTAGTGTCCAGGGCAGCGCCAAAGCCACCTAGTACGTACTGTTCCTGACTCCATTTTCTTTCTTCTGTGCACACAAATTGTATCCCAAACACACACACACAGAACAATTGAACAGTTGTAAGGTGCTGTGAAGTGGGATAAATATGAGCTCCTAGCATAGCTGTTACATTAGCTGCAGTGGGATAGATATGAGCTCCTTGCATAGCTGTTACATTAGCTGCATCCTGCAAGCAGTGATTAACAATTTAGCATTAAACCACAGGGGATCATAATACTGCAGAGATCAAAGGCTTAACCCTGCTTGGGGAGAAAAAAATGCTTTGTCATTCCTCTTTGGAGTCTCACAGGAAGACACGGTTTGAAATACAGAGAATTACATTAGCCAGAGGCCTTCCTGTCACAAAGAGAAGTGTGTCTAACTTGCCCTTTCTGATGGTATTTAAATGTATTTCCTGTAGTTAGGATTCTTGCTGGTGGTTTTGGAGGCTGACTTTCATTAGTATGAAGGAGAGTTAATGCTTTGATGCTTTTAGAGTCCCTAACCACGTTTCCAACAAGAAGTTCCTGGTAACTTTAGTCCTGAGATTACTTCTCCAATTCTACCTCCCGACCAGGACCTTTTTGGGGGTAAAACATCCCCAGAAGTTAGACTGTAGTCCCTACAATCGAAATGCAATGAATTCCTCAAAAGTGTCCTAGTGCCTGGGGAAAGTTCCTGCGGTCTAGAAGGGGCTTTAAATACAGAGTGCAGATTCATAAGAAGGAAGTATGAATACTATACTGTTGTACTGCAGTAATTTGTGTATTGGGAGACAGTTTTTCTATGTCATAATGGAACATATACAACCATGAACATATTCAAACATTTACATTTATCTATGGACTTTCATTTATTCATGGACACAATTCAATTCACACCAGAACACACATACACACACTTTATCCTCCATCTGTCCCTTTCCTTCATCCTCTAGTCTGGAGATGCTGGACAAGGTGGAGCCCCCGTCCATCCCGGAGGGCTATGCCATGTCTGTGGCCTTCAGTGCCCTCCTGGACCTGGTCCGGGGCATCACCTCGATGATCGAGAGAGAGTTGGCCGTGGAGGAGGAGGCGGCTGCTGAGTTCAGGGACACTCATCCTGATCAGCAGTGGCAGCCACAACCTGGTGAGAATGAACAGGAGGGGGAGTGTAATATATATAAAACCAATATATATATAAACCAATCAAATTAAACATGAAGATATTAGTAAGCTTGAGCAACATGTTAAGGGGGGAATACCAAAGCATGTGTGCAAACTGTGTACACACTTTATGTTTTACTGCATCCAAACCGGTTAGCAATGTGTGGTGTAGCACTTCTCTGACCCCTGGTGGCCAGTATTCTGCCTGTATGTCTTCGACTTTTCAAATACGATATAAAAAAATGGAGGAATGTTTTAGTTCTTTTCCCAAGTGATCCCTGAATGAACTCATGAATGCTTTGTGTTGTCTCAGGAGTTCACCTGGTGTGGGAGGAGATGGTCAGTGCCTGCTGGTGTGGTCTACTGGCTGCTCTGTCTCTGCTGCTAGACGCCAGGTAAATGGACATTTTGCAGTCAAGTTGCATGTACAAGTAGGAGAGAATGAATTGTCCCAAAGGAAATCCCAAAATCATACTGATCTATTTAATTGTGTGCACAGTTGAAAAAAAACAGTTGTGTTTTAAAATGTCAGTAGCTGACAGGAGGTAAACTTGGACCTCAACTAATTGTTTTGTAGTATCAAAGTACATGCCACAACGACAAGTTGATTGCCACAGACAGACTACAGTCTTCACTTCTTTCTCCCTCTCATCTCTTCACTTCAGCACTGACGAGACGGCCACAGAGAACATCCTGAAGGCAGAGCTGACCATGGCCTCTCTGTGTGGCCGCCTGGGCCTGGTGACGCCCCGTGACGCCTTCATCACAGCCATCTGCAAGGCCTCCCTGCCGCCGCACTATGCCCTGACTGTACTGAGCAGCAACGCTGCCAACCTCTCCGGCAAAGGTGCAGCTCCTCAGTTGGGAATGCCACTTAAAACTACATAGAAAACACAGTATTATTTGCACAAGATGTCGCACAAATACTTAATTGCCTGTACACACACACACACACACACAAATACCTGAAATACCTGCTGCAAACCATTTGATGCCGAGTTTGGTATGCATGTTTGTACCCCAACTGTTCCACGCACAGCTCAAAGTCCCCCCTTTCCTACCCCGAGGATGGCCTCTGGCCGTGTGTGTTTATGTTAAACTAACAAGCTCCTCTCATCTCCCATATGGTTAGATGTGAATGCTGCTAAACTCGGCTTAACATGTGAAATATTGGCACTCTGCCTGTCCCTCTTATTTCATTAATCCTCAACTTTTCACTGTGGCTCCTAATTAGGAACACCACGGAGAATGTGTCTAGGGAATTTATACGCACACACACACACACACACTCTCAAACCAACCACTCAGACATTTGTTATTTGCATATTAGCTTGTAGAGATAAAGCCGACAAATTGGGTCTCAACTCGCGATGGATGTTTGCCTTTGGAGTTGATTAAGAAAGCTTTTCTCGCACGTCGTAAACTTGTTACAAAACCTGTTTGCGTGCTCATCGAAAGACCGGACTCCTGTGTTTGTTTGTTTGTTTGCTCATATCTGCGTGTGTTCTCCACAGCCTACTCCATCCAGGGCCAGAGTGTGCAGATTATCAGCCCCTCCAGTGAGTCCCATCAGCAGGTGGTGGCTGTGGGGCAGCCGCTCACCTCGCAGCCCCAGGGCACTGTGGTGGTAAGGTCTCATACACACACACACACACACACACACACACACACACACAGTTATGAATCGGTACACTTGACATTTTGATAATTTATTCATGTTTTCCCCCAAAAACAAAGCCTACAAACATTTTATAATCAAGAGAAATCAGTCAACACTTTTCCAGAATTGTAATGATAAATACCCTGAATACTCTAAACGAGAGCTGTAGCACTGGCCACCAAAGTCTAACGCAACAAGGAGCACAGTTAAGTGCGACTCGTGACCAGTCTAAAAAGAGGGTCAGGTCAAGATTGGGTCCAAATGGGCTCCAGAGTGAATCATACAAAAAGACGCCCACATGTGCTCTCAGAGAGAGTGAAATGCAGAGCAAAGCGATTTGTTTACCAGGTTGTTCATGTTATTAATATGCATTATATGCACAAACGCCCACACTCAAACAGACGCACTTTGTCTCTCTAGGCACGATTCAGGTAGGGGACAACTGTTATGAACATAGGCTGGTCGGGCGAGCTTGTGCATCTTAATTTCCCTTGAGGGAAATAACATTTCAAAAATACACGGGCTGTAACCTTAACCCTAACCTGGAATCATTATCCTGTAATTAGAAATCTCCCCATAGAATTAATAATGTCAACGTGTTGTTTTTTTCCTGGTCTCAGCTCTTATACTGTGCATATATTTCCTCACCTTCTTTTTGTTACCATTGACTGTGACTGTTGTGCTTCATGGTACTAACAGCTTATAATTCGTGTAAGACGTCACGTTTTAGCTTTCTTTTTCCTTTTCACTCATCGTGATTTTTATCCTGGAGAAGTGCATCGGCCAAATCCTCGATGACGCTGATTAAAATGTATTATGATTGTCTGTTCCTCTGTCAGCTAACTGCCAAGAACATCCAGTGCATGCGAACCCTCTTGAACCTGGCCCACTGCCATGGGGCCGTGCTGGGCACCTCCTGGCAGCTGGTACTGGCTACACTGCAGGTACTGCCGACTCGTACCACACGTTTACACCTAACCACACACACACACACTCTTAGATAAGACATGGCAAAATAGACAGTCCACATTCTCTCTTACGCACAAACACGTGCATGTACACTTCCTCCTCTCATAAAGCAAAATTACTTTTATACATGTTACTTCACCTGTTCTTAGTGCTTTGTAAAACTCACACAAACTGACAATGGACAGTAGGGTGAAACATCCGCGTTAGATGAAGTAAACGTAGCTCGTCATAACTGTCCTTCAGCGTCTCACTTTTGTCTCCCAGCACTTGGTGTGGATCCTGGGGCTCAAGCCGGGGATGGGTGGTGCCCTGAAGCCTGGCCGAGCCGTGGAGGGACCGAGCACAGTGAGCTTTTATTTTATTTTTTTACTAAGAACTGTGCATTGAACATGCGTTGTACTGTGTGTTTGAAGGCGATGAGCTTAACTGGCTGTGGTTGTGTCCTTCACGTGAACAGGTGCTGACCACAGCCGTGATGACGGACCTCCCCGTCATCTCCAACATCCTGTCCAGACTATTTGAGAGTTCCCAGTAAGGACGAGTCCTTTTCCTGTGAAAATGATCACTCATTTCAAAGCTCCAGTTACTCATCCCTATGCTCTTAAAGAGACCAGTAGATGTATTTCTTATAAATATACATCTTCTAAAGGTAATTGGGCTACATTTTCTGCTCGGAACCAATAATAACATAAATTGAATATTTGTTATTATTTGTTGTGAGCTACAAATTCAGTAAACCTTTGTTCTAGACACAACGAATAATAAATCCCAATCTTTAGTCTTTCTACTGTGGTTTGGAGAAGGATTGTTCACCCTCATGAATAGTTATTAGAAGGACCTGAAGAATAACATACTCAATATGCTCTCTTAATACTTAGAATTAGAGGTCCAACAATTGCAACCATTAATGCGATGCAAAATATGCAATATGTGTTTTAATATGTGATCCAGGTACCTGGATGATGTGTCCCTGCATCACCTGATCAACGCTCTCTGTTCCCTCTCCCTGGAAGCCATGGAAATGGCTTCTGGAAACAACAAGGTAAAGACTTCCTGTGTTTTAATACAAGGTGGAACTTGGTCCACAGACGTTTTGGATGTGTCATTATTTGGCTTTTGGTTTAAATGTCAAATGTAGGATGATAAAATGTATAGGATTTGGGTGTTAACCATACTTATGCTCTGATCATAAAGGTCAGGCTATACAGTAAGGTGTCCAGTTTTTATTTATAGTTTCTGTTTTCTTCTTTCAGGAGCCATCTCTGTTTGCTGTGGCCAAGCTGCTGGAGACCGGCCTTGTCAACATGGATCGTATAGAGATCCTGTGGAGACCTCTAACCGGTCACTTATTGGAGGTAACATCTAGTCGCAGCTACATCCCACAAGGTGCAGCGTCACTGTCCCAACATTTCCCTCAAACTCTGTGAAAGATGAGAGAAACAGTTTTATACATGTGGTATATTTTTTTTGTCGACCAAGGTCATGTAGTAATATTTTTACAATCATTTTAGAATTTTCATTTATTTTACTGGTTACGCTTTGATCAGACTTTATTTCACTGCAAGGATTCTGACCTGTTAAGCGTTTCTCTCCAGCTCAGGTTTGTCTGAACTTGGTAACAGTGATTGTCAGCTTTCCCAAGGCTGATGAACTCAGTGGAGAGGTCATTGAAACATTTGGAACCAAACTCTGTAATAATAATCACAATAATTAAATCTAAAAGAATGTCAAAAGTGCCCCCTTCCACCCTTTTGGTTACGTGACCCAGGACCAAAGCTCTAATATTGACATTTTTCCATGGAGTCTGGAGCACACATGTGGTTTAGTCGTGAAGGAGAAAAATAGTTGGAACGAGTTCAAGAAGGGATGAAAGGTTTAAATTAGAATTACAGGTTTTTAGTGTATACGAGATCCTTCTCTTTCCTGTTTGTTCTTACGTATTGGTGAAACCTTCGAATCTGTAGCATGTTCAACTGTTTTTATTAATAGTCACTTAAACATTTTGGAAATTTAGACAACGGTTTTAGCACTATTATCAGCAGCACATCTGATTCTATGTCATTGGGACACGACCAGAGATTTTGTTTCATGGTTTAGCAATTCTTAGAAAGAAAGAAGGAAATTCCCATCGTGTCTTGAGCACAATTTACTTTTATTTCTGCTATTTTAAAAGAAAGACGACAGTGTTCAAACATAAGGTAGAGCCCTAGCACATTTATTAGCACTGTTACAAACCGATATAGGTGTTTTTAAAGCACTGTGGATCGACTCTGCTATATACTCTCGGTAAAGTTGAATTAACGTGTTGTCATATCTGTAAGAGGATTCTCCTTTTATGTGTGTAAAGACGTGTGTTTAGAGGTTTTCTTTACATTTTCTCCATCTCTTCTCTTTTTGCACTCCCGTCTGTTTTGCAGAAGGTAAGCTCAGATTCCCTCCTCTATGATCGTTTGCTTTCCCGTCTCCTCTCTTTTTCCCGACCTGTTCTCTCTCGCTCGCTCGCTCTCAGTCTGCTTTAAACATGTTGGACTTGAGAGGTCGCTCTGTCACATTGTGTCCACAGTGCATCTGCTCCGCTACCCGTGTTTGACCTCGCCTTCTTGTGCGCGATTTGCAATGTGAAGCTCTGATTTGTCGCAGAATCTGAAGCTGCACCTGCAAAGTATACTTCCTGCTTAGATACAACGCTGCTTATCCTTCTTTGCAGACTTTAAATGCTGTTGTAATTTAAAGGAAACGTGATGATGACATCACCTTTATTGTATCTTTATTTGCAGATGTACAATATGATAAAAATTAAGATAAAAATCTGACACATTACTGATCATGCAGGGCTATGAAAGCCAAATTATTAAATAGATACACATGGACCATCTGGGCTCTGAAGGGATGCACTATCTACTAAGCAGTCTCTTTATGCCTTTAAGCAGTACAACATTTTCTCCTCTGAGGATTATAAAGCATCACGTGGCAACAGTGAAAACGTGTTTGACATGTTTCCCTAAAGACCAAAGATGATTTCATTTGGCTCACAAATGAACTCAAGATCTAAAAAGCAGGTGTTGCATCACTCTAGTGTACTTTTCTCTGTTGAGCCCGGCCTCTTCCTGCGTATCTACTCTAGCTTTCATGATTGCACCGTCTGTCACTGCATATCTTGTGATCACAGGGGATCCCGATCCTGATCACACAGACCGAGGTGTATTTCACCCACTTGTTGTTTCGCACCCACACACTGTGAGCGC
Organism: Anarhichas minor; assembly: GCF_050575085.1. Classification (NCBI taxonomy): domain Eukaryota; kingdom Metazoa; phylum Chordata; class Actinopteri; order Perciformes; family Anarhichadidae; genus Anarhichas; species Anarhichas minor. The sequence continues at coordinate 12,142,223 of NW_027466457.1, forward strand.
TGCTGGGAAACGCTGCGCTCAACAGCCTCTGCATCAGATCTGTCATCGTGCGCATGTGTCTGCATTTTGTGCGTCTGTGATGTGTCCTGCAGGTCTGCCAGCACCCGAACTCCAGGATGAGAGAGTGGGGGGCTGAGGCGTTGACGGCACTCATAAAGGCCAGCCTGGCCTACAAACACGACCCTCCACTGGCGCAAAATCCGGTAGGTAACACTACAGAAAAGCAGGAAAAGCACAAATCTGCAGTAGGACGTTGCATGTATAAAACAATGCGGACCACAATGTTTGCTCTTTGTCATTCTCTATCGTATAGACACTGTAGGGAGTGTTTAATTCAATGTATTATTGGTCCTCCCTGGGTTTAGCTCCTTTAATATTGTTTGTTTGTAATGCTGACATTTGAGAAAGCTGCTCCTCTGTTGGTGTATGGCATGAGAGATAAAAGTGCGTGCCTACTGCTTAAAATGTGGAAAACAGAAATGTCACTCTCTCTCGCCACTCACATGCACGGTGTCTGTGACCTTCAACTTAGCGAGCCAGATAAAGGGAACGGCACCGAGCTTATCTGAAGGAGCCGTGTGGAGGTTAATAGAAACAGCACGGAGCCATACAAACGATGGCTGTCCTGTAGAAATGCACAATGCAATCCCTTCCGCAAGGACTTTTTTTGCCGCGCGGGCAAGCGTTTACCATTGCATGTTGTTGTGTTGAAATACTGAAAAGACAACATAACGGAATGAAAAGAGTATTTGCACACAATGCACACAATCATTTTAATAGGCGACTCTGCGGTCAGAGACCTAGCAAGTGAATGCAGCATTCACGGTTCAAGGAACATCACTTGATTCGCCTTAATGCAGAACACTCGTGTCAATCAGTTGAACTTTTGTGGCTAAACATCAAAGGGATTTTAGTGCTGGGTATAATGAACTACACGTTAAAGACACAGTGTCTATACGTAGAGAGTCAAGGAAATCTAAGCTGCACATTGAATATATAAAATACACAATATACGCACCAATAAAAGGTTGAATACAGAATAATTCTGTATACACATCAGGAGTTTGTGCAGATGCAGTTTTCATTTAGTTTGATCGTCTCCGCTATCAGCCAGGTCTGATACTGGGTAAGCAATGTTTTTTTCTCTACTATATACAAAAAAAAATAGGACAAAAACAGGGACATTCGAGTCAGACTTAAACATACTGAAAGTGTTATTAAATAGCAAATAAAAAACTGGGGGTTAAATCAGCCATTTAAATAATTAAAAGCCCTTTTCTGAACTGCTTTCCTCGGGTCATTTCTTTATTTTTTTTGTTTTTCAGAAAAAAAGACCAAAAATGCCCCTAATGGCTGCTATATATTAAAATACATTCAGTGTGCTACACTTACATATTTTAACAATCATAACAGAGATCCGTGAAACATCTGCAGTCATTCTGTTTCCCCACTCATTTATTCATGCATGTCTTATTTTCTACGTGTCTGTATGTCATCGTCCTAATCAGGGAACTCTGTTTTTGGGGGGAATCCATTGTGCTGGAACAAATCAAAAAAAGACAGTTATGATTCACATTTAACAACTCTGTCAGCAGGAGCACAGACATATCTGCCCTGACTTGGAAATACGCTAACTCTTGCAAAACAAAAAGACATCTATGTGTCCCCTAAACTGGACGTAATAAATGAGTTTAATGAAGATGCAACTGTTTTAAAGTTTGGTTGTATTAATTGGGAATTTAATTCAAATCTTTATCTTCGTTGTCTATAAGTCAACAAATCAGTTGATTTTTGTTCCCAAGCGGCTGCAGCTTCTGTTGCTGAACCCCCTGAAGGAGTTGTCCAACGTGCTGCATGCAGACATCCGGCAGAAACAGCTGGAGAGTGTCCTGCAGATCCTACAGAGCCAGGGAGACAGCTTGGGGCCCGGTTGGCCGCTCGTCTTGGGGGTCATAGGAGCCATCCGCAATGATCAAGGGTAAGAGCACACAAGGGAGGAGGGGATGTACGAAGCAGGCAGGGCTTCGCTTATTTAGCTGTGGCTGAAATGGTTCCTGTTTTATGCTAAAAGCAAATGTTTTATTTGTGGGAGCCGAACACAACCAGAAGCGTGCCATGTGTCTCGTTTCCCTTCAGCGAGTCATTGATCCGAACAGCCTTCCAGTGCCTGCAGCTGGTGGTGACGGACTTCCTGCCCGCCATGCCTTGCACGTGCCTCCAGATCGTAGTGGATGTAGCCGGCAGCTTCGGCCTGCAGAACCAGGAGCTCAACATCAGCCTCACCTCAATTGGCCTGCTGGTGAGAGAACCTGTTTTGGGGTCTTCATTTTGTGTGTTCTGCTTGGACACACACACACTCCTGCACGTATTTCATTCTCTGCTCTTGTGTTAATGGAGCATTTGATCAACCCGTCTACTGGGCTTTTAGAAGCCATCAGTAGAATAATGCCCGTAATTATTGTTACTGTGTGTTGTTGAATGGATAGACAGGTTGGACATGGTTCTTTTCCAGTCATTGTAAAATCTTAAAACATATTATGTTTAATATGATTACATTTACAATATCACATAATTCCTTGTTTTTACATTGTTTTATCTGATTTAGCAGCAGTTAAGCACTCTGCTGACATTTCACAGATACTTTGTACAGTATTCAGGACATGCAAAACCCGATATTGATCTGTGGTTTGCGGGATTATTTCTCTTGGACTGTGGCTGTTCCTATGAGATTACTTTATGGTAATAGGATAGCAAAACAGCCAGAAGCATTTTACCAACTTTCCTCTCCAATTTGTGCCCGCACTCCCTACCCCCTCCCTCCCCACTTCCCCTTTTACCCACAGTGGAACATTTCGGACTACTTCTTCCAAAGGGGCGAAGCCATCATACAGGAGTTGGAGAGGGAGGAGGAGGCCCTGCAGAAGCAGGCCCAGGAGAAAGGAGAGACCCTGAACAGGCCGTTCCACCCCGCCCCTCCCTTTGATTGCTTGTGGCTGTGCCTGTACGCCAAGCTGGGCGAGATGTGCGTGGACCCACGGCCCGCTGTGCGAAAAAGCGCCGGGCAGACGTTGTTCTCCACCATAGCCGCCCACGGGACCCTGCTGCAGCAGCCAACATGGCATATTGTGGTCTGGAAGGTAACGTTGAAGAATTAGTTGGTTATACTAGAAAAGGCTGTCATCCATAGATCATTTTTTTTTATCTTTTATCTTATTTTAAACGATTATTGACTAGATAGGCTTTCGAGCTCTTTCTGCTGGTTGAACTACCCTGGTGTCACCACTAGGTGCTGTTCCAACTGCTAGGCTGTGTGAGGACGTCGTCCACCACGGCGGACAAAGAGAAGATCGAGTCCGGCGGCGGGAACATCCTCATCCACCACTCGCGCGACACAGCCGAAAAACAGTGGGCGGAGACGTGGGTGCTGACGCTAGCCGGAGTGGCACGCATTTTCAACACTAGACGGTATCTCCTCCAGCAGTTAGGTGAGCCAGGCATGATCTACTCTGATACCTGATGCTGTTGTACATAAGGTAGGCTGTGACACACTGCTACAGTTTGCCACAGCGCCACAGAATTGCTAACAATGACGGTTACATATTGAAATGTATTCATAAGCTTGTGCCAAGCATAGCAAAAGGTCAGTAACACCCCTGATGTTTGTACTGCTGTATTAATACATATTTAGTCACGTTAAGCCCCATGCGGAGAGGATTAACATATCCGTGAGATATGAATGATAATACATGAGCTCCTCATTAACTGCACTCATCCCTCTTAACATTTTAGCCAGTGCCAAATTACAAGAGGTGACTCATAATATACAACACATTCCCAGCTTACTACACATTAGATCACGAAGAGAAAGGCTGCTCTTTCTACATGCAGACGAGATATAATATATAACTGTTTCTGGCAGTATAATATCACAGTACGCTCCTCTGAGGGTGAACGTATTTCATATTCCTATTGGCAAAATTTGTTAACAGGAAACAGCTAACACATGCAGCTAATTGACCCTTTGCAAAGTCCCGCCTCTCAAATGCAGACTGGCCATTCATAGCATAGCAATGGCCAGCTCCAACCAGGGTCCAAAAACTAACCGCTCCATAGACTCTCATGCTCTCTCGTCGTTGTGCTGTGTATCTGCAGGTGATTTCTTCGAGGCCTGGGAGGTGCTGCTGAACCACATTCAGTCAGCCGCTCTCAGCAAAAACAACGAGGTCTCCCTGGCGGCCCTCAAGAGCTTTCAGGAGATCCTACAGATCGTTACACCTGTTAGAGACTCAGCAGGCGACACATTCGCTGCTATGGGCGTCCCCCCAGTGCTCATTGACCCCTTCTCAGCGTCCGGCCCTGGCAGACCCCTGGTGCGCTCCGATTCACTGGTTGAGCGGCTGACACGATACAACGGCGCCGAGCTGCAGGCCCCTCCCCCGGGGGAGGAGTCAGCCTTGGAGGACTCGGCGTTATGGTGGTCAGCGTGGAACACGTGGTACCGAACAGGAACAGACAGCACAAGACCCCCTAGTGGCCCGACAGAGAAGTTCTCCTTCATCCCCAGCCAGCCCTTCCTCACGGCGTTGATCCAGATTTTCCCCGCGCTCTACCAGCACATAAAAGCCAACTTCAGCATGGAGGATCTGAAGAAGCTGGGGGTCATCCTCCACGGGGCCGTGTCCGTGCCCATCAGCAGCGATGCCTCGCCCTTTATCCTCCCCTCCTACACTGAGGCGGTGCTCACCAGCCTGCAGGAAGCTGTGCTGACCGCTCTGGATGTTTTGCAGAAGGTGGGCAAAGCAAAATATACTGGTACCAAAAGAGAACATGTGTTAGACATTATGTACCGTTGAAAATAGCTTAGATGTTGACCTAGGAGTCTCGGATGATGATGTTCCAGTTTGAATCCAGCAGGAGGTCTTTGTTGCATGTCATCCTCCTCCTCTCCCCAAATTCACAATCTATCTGTTGACTTCACACACAATGGCAAAAATAACCTTAAAAGAGCCAAGTAGATAAATGAAAAGAAGAAAACATAGTTAACATACTCTCCCTGTCAACCAAAAGTAATTTCTTCCTATTTTGAGTCAACTCAGTCCAGGAAACAACGTGTCAGTCTGCTAAATTATGCAATACGCAGTCCCGTGGTGGATGTCAGCAGTGTTTGTTCCTCCCTTCCCTCCCTGCTGCAGGCCATCTGCGTAGGCCCGGAGAACCTGCAGGTCATGTACCCGGCCATCTTTGAACAGCTGCTACTCTTCGTGGAGTTCTCCTGCAAGCCTCCTCAGTACGGCCGGATGGAAACCAAACACGTGGCCAATGCCAAATACAACCAGGTAGGGGGAAATAGAATTGGCTGTCAAACTGCTTTGGTCTTCATTTTATGTCTTTCTACGGTTCGTTTCATTAACACGTTGAGCGGTGTGCACTTGTTATTCGTTTGCCCTTCTATCTTCAGCCATTTTCAGAAAGTTCACGAAGCGCCTCCCCTCCCTCTAGTCCTTGTGTCGCCCCTATCACGGGCCCTTCGTGAGATTGACAGGTTCTTCTGGACCCCCCATCAGTAGCACCAAGTCATTCTTTTCCCAAATATTCCCTCCCTCACGCTTCCTCCTGCTGGCAGCTCGCCAGAGAAATGTGTCTCCTCTTTTCAGTTCAGATTCCCCGTGCACATACGTAGTTCACTTCACTGATAAACCCACAAACGGGAGTCTTTTCTCAACAGTGTTCTGATGTCAGTGTCTTTCTTACTCATGGTGGTTTGCGGAAAGTTACAAAATTCGGCAGGTGTCTTGAGAGTGGTCTCGATCCGGCAGGCTGGGAACAGTCATGCTAAGAAATGTTAGCGCAACACTTTTCGTGCCTCAAATCCTGCATGAGGCGTCCAGACTATCGGAATCGGAAACTTTTCAGTTGTTTAAGTGAGAATATCAAACCCAGCCAAACAGATGTTAGGGTTGGTCTTTATCCCCCTAAACCAGTCCTGCTCATTGAATCTCATTTATAGCCAACCAGCCACTGCAAATCGGACACAATTGAAACACCAGTTTAATTGCGATCTTCTCTCATTCTGTTTCTTGGGACTACTCACTGGATTACCGTTTTAGATCCAGCTCTTTGCACCGGTGAGTTCCGTTATCTCCTTCAGCCCCCTCTATAGTTTGACTAAGCTGTTCTGAATGGTGAGGACCTACCCTCTGCGGTACATCACGCCGCACGGCAGGCTCTCACATCTCATCTGCGTCTCCTCACTCCATGCTCCCCCCCCCCCCCCCCCCTCTCCCTTCTCTGCCTGCCACTAACTGGTGGTTATGCCTCTGTGTGCACAGTCCCTGTGCAGTGCCATTATCAGTTGATTTCTTTGTGTTTTTGGTGACGTTCATATGCACACGTGTGTGGTTCTCTTTATATTTCTTAAAGACACACTTTGTAGCATCAAGTCTTTTGTTTGGCTGAAACATCTCTGCTGTGGTTGTCATACAAGCCTAACAAAACTTGAAGCAGACTAATAGTCACTGTAACTTTTTTAATAAATGTGCGTGTTACTACTTATACAAAGTGTGCCTTTAAAAACTGCTTTCATTGTGGCTCTGTGATGCTTTTAAGATTTGTTTGACTAATATCCACTCCTGTTGTCCTGTTTTCTCTTGTGAAATCGTGTCGCCCCCCCGCAGGCGGAATGGGTTGCCTTAAACTATGTGCCCTTTGCGGAGCGCTCCTTGGAGGTGGTGGTGGACCTGTACCATAAAACAGCGTGCCATAAAGCTGTCATCAACGAGAAAGTTCTGCAGAACATAATCAAGGTATTTTCACCACGATTGGTACTCATGGTCACGGAAATCCTAGTAGAGTTTTGGGAATTTGGTTTTTCCAAGACTGTAATTGACTAACAGTCAAAAGCAACAAAAGTAAAGGTTTGGATATAGCATTTCAAATTAATTTTTTGTCAATATCAAATCACCTCTAAAGTTTGGTTTTTCTTATCACTTTTTTAGTGCAATAAGGACAAAGTTTTGTGTCTTTATACTTTCTACTGGCTGCCCGTTGAGCACCAGTTATTGTTGAACCATATGCAGTCATAGAGTGTGTGTGTGATGTTGTGTACGCTAGCAATGAGTCATGCGAGGCAATTGCCGCTGCACTGCTATCTGTGTGATGAAACCTCGAAGCGAGTTGAACTTCTGGCATACAAACCCGATCAATGATGTCACAGCAGGTGTTTTCCATTTGCTGTCTAAGGCTAAGCTCCGACTTTGGCATCACTGTGTTGATTTTCCTCTTCAAGCTGCTATAATCAATATGATATGATATAATAATATTTTGGATTGGCAATGGATGAAAATATCTTAAAGGGAGAGTATTACATGTTCTGGCACCCAATAGAGGAATGTGTGTGAGTTACTTTCCCAGAGGATGGATGTATATATTTATAAAAACAGGTCCAGGAGATGCTTTGTGTATAAAATAAGTGTGGTATATTCTGACATCTTAATTCTGTTTGCTTTCAACTTCCACTTCACTTGTCTCCCTGACCTGATAGTATTAAGCTCAAGGCTTTAAATCTTGTAGCAAACGTGAAGTGCAGTGCCCGATATCAGCAGCCGTTTCTGAACCAGGAGATTCTGTTAGTGCAGGTCACAGAAAGCCTTCACTTCCTAAAGATGCCACCCATTCTGACTTTTTTTCATCTCGTTTATGACACCTGTGTCTAACTGCTCTTTTCCCGTCAGTCTGTTTTATAAGAAACTACAAACTAAAGAGAGTTAATTTGCCAAAGAGCTATGATGAAGGTGCCCTTTGGACAAATCTAAATCCGGCCCCCAGTCTCTTGTTTGTCTCCAAAACAAGAAGGCAGTACTACATTGGGGAACCCTGCTGTTCTCTCAAAAGAGAACTTTGTCAAAATGACGGTCTATTACTTGTTACTATTGCTACATCTTGACATGACTGCTTTGATGTCACCTCTGAGATGTAAAGTCTCTCCACATGTCAGTGTAAAAGAGAAGAAGGGGATTCAGGCTACCGCAGTTAGTTTAATAGATGTTTACCTTGAAGTCTTTGTATTCCAGCCTCATGATGTATTGTTTTTGCCTTCACCCTCTAGACTTTACGAATGCCCTTGGGTTTGAAGTATTCCTGTCCATCTGAGAGCACCTGGAAGCTTGCCGTGTCGTCCCTGCTCAAGGTGCTGTCTATTGGACTGCCGGTGGCACGCCAGCATGCCTTGTCTGGAAAGTTCAACACTATGTGGCCAGAGCTGGCCAATGCCTTTGAAGACTTTCTTTTTACCAAAAGGTACAGAATCTTAAAACTGAGTAAGCACAATTTTGAAGTACTGAGTACCAAGCTCATTGTTTCTGTGTTTTTTCCTCTTATAGCACACCTCCAGATAACGTGTCCATCCAGGAATTCCAGAAGAATGAAGCCGTAGATGTTGAGGTAGATGCTTGTTTCCAGTCCCATCACTGTGGCTTTTGTGTGGGAGCCGATATCAGCATTGTGTCCTCTTTATTTTAGGTGGTCCAGCTGATCAGCACAGAGATTTTACCGTTTGCCAATTTCATCCCCAAAGACTTTGTTGGCCAGATCATGACTATGCTCAACAGAGGATCCATTCACTCGCAGTCTGCCTCGTTCACAGGTAAGATGTACTTTTGGCGGGTGAAATAATGTGGCGTCAGCTGTGTTGTTTACTTGTATTTCTGATGGGACATCAAGGTGGCCAAGTGCTGGAATCACTCTGTAATCATTAAGGGATTGTTCCTAAAGCCCTCCCCGTGTCTCAGCACCAACAATGCCTCATGTCAAACTCTTCATGCATTCAGCAAGACAGTAAATCTGTCCACTCATTTGTAAATCACTCTTGAGAGCAGAATGTCTCACATGTAAAGGGCTTTCCTCTTCCCAGAGGCGGAGATCGATGTGCGGATGAGGGAGGACTTTTCTAAGGTGTGCTTTGAGACGCTGCTGCAGTTTTCCTTCAGCAACAAGGTGTCCACCCCGCAGGAGGGCTACATCTCTCGTATGGCGCTCTCTGTGCTCCTCAAGAGATCCCAGGACGTTCTCCGGCGCTACGTAGAGGACGAGAGGCTGAGCGGACGCTGCCCCCTGCCCAGGTACACGCCCCACTATACACTATACACCCCAAGTTTTTTCTGAGATTTTAGACATTATGATCTCATCAGCAATTCCTTGCCAAACTCTGGTTTTTGTGCCATCATTTTACCACTGAGCTATTTAGCAATGCAAATCAAAGACCACCCCAGCTCAACCTGTGCATCCATCATTTCTCCTCTCCTCTTTTGTAAACAACACAAAACCACGGTACTTATTCAGTTTTACACACTGGCACCACATTTTAGGGTTGGCTGTAACACTTCATTCCTCCCTTTAAGACTCGATGGCAGTTAAATGACACCCATGGGGATATTGCGCCATTAGTACAGTAACTGGCAAAGGGACGGGGGTGGGAGTTCAGAAAAAATAGGATAATTAGAAAATAGACATGGAAAGCAAACGCAAGGTTGCTTAAATTCAAACAAACTACATTTATAAACCATGACAAATTGAAAACTAAGGAATAATAAGATCATGGATTGCGTTCTTAGAACATGTAAAATGAAGATACAAAAAGTGAGAAATGGTTTCACACTCAAATTGGTAACATTTTACAAATCTGTGTTAGATGTGAAGAGGAACTCCACATTTCTACAAGTAATGTCACTCTACTGTTATCGGCGGCTTTAGGCTACATTAGCTGCTGCTAGCACACCTGAACCTCCGACCGATACTGTCGAGGCAGAGTTGCATTGTGGGTAATGGCTGCCGTTTTTTGACAAGGAAAAAGGATTTGTGAATGTGGGGGGAAAAAAACTACAAAATAACAAACAAATAATGCTAATTGTATATAATAAATTGATTTGTAAGATACAAATATTATTTCCTGTGGTTATACCATATATATATATATATATATATATATATCTATATATATATATATAGATATATATATATATATATATATATCTATATATATATATATAGATATATATATATATATATATATCTCAGTACACCTATTGATAGTGATTTTCTGTATTGTATAAGTCTTTGTAGCCAAATACGGTTATTTTTTTCGTTCCAGGCAACAAGTGACTGAGATAATCTTTGTCTTGAAAGCTATCAGCACTTTGATGGACTCTCTTAAAAAGACACAGCCAGAGAATGGTGAGTACCAAACTGTGTCACGGATTAAATAGATCTTGAAAAAAAGAGGGGACACGATTGGGGGGAAAAAACAACAATGCCACCATAAAGCTATCATCTATTCATTTCAGATAAATGTGTCAGAGCACAGTTGGGACCATTTTTCAAATGAGTTTAATCTCCAATCTGGGAGGAGCTGTTTACGTTTCCAGCAAGGTCAATTACAAGAAATAACGTTTTTTTTCTCGCCGCAATAGATTGAAGTGAGACGTTCTAAAATTAGGTTTTTGAAGTGCCCTTCAAGATGTTTGCATTACGTCGTCGGAGCAAAAACTCATTTTCATGCGCCCGTGGGGATTTTATGAAGGCAATGATTTCTTTGATAGCCTTCTATCACAATTCACATTCTCCTCTTCCCTTCTCCCTCCAATCCCCAATCCTCCTCCTCCTGTGTTTCATCTCCCTCTGCGACTCTTTTGTTTACCGTCTGCAGTGGATGGCAACACGTGGGCTCAAGTGATCGCCCTGTACCCCACGCTGGTGGAGTGCATCACGTGCTCCTCGCCCGAGGTGAGCTCGGCCCTGAAGGAGGCCCTGGGGCCCTTTAAAGACTTTATGCAGCCACCCGTCTCCAGAGTCCAGAACGGAGAGTCCTGACCAGGCTCACTCAAATTTGTTTGTTTTTTATAATGAAGAAATTTTGAATGTGTCTTTTTTCGACCCCCACGTGCTTCACAAGTGCACGGACATGAACTCCATGTGAGCCCCCACCCCCTCCCCCCTCTACGGTGACATGAAGCCCCCCCCGCGGTGAACGGAGATCCGAGGGCCCGCTCAGACCACGACCTTCATACGCATCATCGTATGCTTCTCATGTGAGCTGATTACGCATCTGCCCCCTCCATCCTCGTACTGACTGACTGCACTCTCGTGTTAACATTGCAGTGTTGCCTCTGGGTTTAGTGTGTTTTTCTCCCCTGATGAGGCCGAGTCGATGTACAGTGTGTGGTAACAGTGTTGATGATGTAATTAACAAAAAAAAAAAAAATGCAAAAAAAATAAAACTGGCCTTTGATGATCTTAAAAAATGAACACTTAGACTTTTGCAACATTTTCAACGGTGAGGATTTTATGCAAGAAAACGAATCTCGCTGTAACATTCCATGTCATCTTTAGCCAGCCATCTGAGAAGGGATGTACTTGTCTGTATACAATAAATGGGACAGGTCTATGATCAGCTCTGTGCTCCGAGTGTGCTCAGTTACAATGCATGGCAAAGGGAACATTGGCCACTTTTTTTTTTTATGTGGATGTCCAATCAGTGCTGATGGTAAATGTAGTCCACTGAAGAAATAAATTCCCCTCTGTGTGCTTTATTGACTTCATGTGCCTACATGTACCAGGATGCATTGCACCAACTAAGACTGATTGCCTTGTTAACTCATTAAACACACAGCATTCAATCTGGACAGAAACAAAAAGAAACTTGCCAAACACATCTTGGTTAGACTTTCCACTGTTCCAACAATCAGCAGCTCTGGTTTGGGTGAAGTGAATCCTTAATTCACAGAGTAAGATGAGAAAATATGCCGTCTATTTTTTATTATTAATATATGTGCAAATAAAGTCATCAACCAATTACGTGTGGACCACACAATGTGATTGCGTGATGACTTTATTTGCTGTGGGAAAGCTCAGAAAAATCAATCTAATTACGAAAAATATTTGTGAAGCTTTTTTTGCCACATAATTTTTAATAATAAAAAAGATTGTGACATGCAAATTAAATACCGCCTCCGGTGTGTAAAGGCCTTGGAAAAACAAGCCAGTTTACACAGTGAAATTAATTTAAAACTGCACAGGACACCTGGAATTTCACTTTCATTCTAATGAATTTTGCTGCATTCTAATATTTTACAATATAATTACCATATTGTAATGAGGCCCACACTTTTGATTAATGTCTCAAATGCTTAAAACAAAAATATTGTCAACTATAGTTATTCAATGAACACACTGATATAATATTAATAGTTATAGGACATATTAAGTGTATTATTATTATTAGGATGTGCTATTACAGAAGTATAACATATTTGTATTTTCTGGTCAGATTTTATCCAAAGTTGAGGGACATTTTGAACATGGAGTTGAAGTGTTTGTGTCCCTTGTACTTTAACAAGTGGTTTATCTGTACAGTAGGTGGGGTTATAGCCGACAACTCTCACGAATAGAAAACACCTTTTCTTTACGTTTTACCCTTAACATATTGTGCTCAGTAGTCTAAACACGAAATAACTGCTTCGGCTCGCTCTCAAATGTCCCCTGGAGCTCCCCGAGCACCGAGTCTCACATCATCCAGTGGGTCATGCGGGGGGAACGGGCCGTTTTGTGGTTTGAAGAGGAAGAAGGAGGAGGAGCAGGAGGAGGGAGAGAGCGGAGGGAGCAGGTCTGCTTGGGCGGGGTTTCCCCTCTTACTTCTGCACAGAACGAGGAGCGGCGCGGACGAGGACGGACCGGCTCTGTAGGAATGGCGCTGTGTAGTCGAGACGGTGCATTTCTTCAACTTTACGACATATATATGTTCATTTTCTTTGTTTTGTTTTTTATCGCTCATGTTCTTCGTTTGACATTTTTGACCACGCACTGGCTGAGGTAGTAGTTTGTGCTGTTGGTTGGGTTGTGACACTGCCCGCTATGGAGATGACTGCGCAAGCTACTGCCTTGCTAGTGCTGGTTCCTCCACTTCAGCCGAGGAAGGAGAAGAAACAAAAAGCCCTGCTCCCAACGCTGTTTTACGGTCTGAACAGGTAATGCACGCCGCTGCTGTTGCAGCTCGCCCCCGTGTTCTATTTAAACGCTGTAATGTACTGCTTTTAAACGGGAAATAGCTCCGCTTGCATTGTTGAATTTTTGAGATCTGTATCGTGTGTTTCGTCCAATAAAATAGAGAATCATTGAGGAGGAGGAAAACAAAATCACTTGTTGTATGCAGTTTTTATTGTACGGTGTGATATTTGACTCATGACATGCGTTTGATTTTAATTGGTACCATTATGCCTTCTTTTTGTGTGTGCAGGATGGAGCAGAGAGCTTGCATGTATTAGCAGGATATCCGACATGCAGGTTTATGTAATCTGTAGGCACATTTATTTTTTTTTTGAATGCACGAGGAAGTCGACATCTTGTATGGATTTGCATTTCCACCACCTCGGGCGGAGTGGGCTGTGTAGAAAGCATGTAGGTCAACGGCACTGTCGCTGTGACGTGGCTCCCGCTGCCCACAGAGGTATCCCACAATACAAATGCTCTGATGCACACAAGCTGGCTTCGTGGCTCTCTTCCCCCCCGACGTCCTTTGTTGATAATGCTGCATACCACCAGACACTGGAGCAGATAGCGCGTGCTGCCCCCCCTCTGCACCTGAACGCCTCATCTATGCAGGGCAGAGCTCAGCCATAAATCTGTGCAGGGCTGTTGGCACTGCCCTAGTAATAATCTTATTATGCTAAATCTGGATGGTGTGTGTATTTGAACTCTGTGGTGTGCGCAGACAGGCGCACCGCATGACCTCCCCCCCCCCCCCCACAGGGGTTTTAGCAGCAGCAGCCTCCTCGCAGAGGTCTACAACTGCAGCGCCGATGTGGGTCGTGTGTTGAGGGTTAACCTTTTGAAATCCTCCCCTCTGCGGCCCAACAGCATCTGGTTGCTCTGTATCACACAGTATGGGCAGCCAGGGGTCTCGCGATGGTGGGGGTGGAGACCGGAATGAGTAATGAGCTTTGAGTGGCTGCAGGAGCCAGGCAGCCCTGGTTGATGAAACCGTTCGGGGGGGCTGCAGTCTTGACTTCAGAGTCAGACCCCCACAGCCCAGAAGAGAGCTCACTGCTCACTCGATGACTGATTGACTGAAGATTGAATCCTGCGTTTGACCTCCACAGAAGACACCCGATGCATTATTTATGAGTTCACACTTGATAGTGTGTTAGGCATGAGTTATGCATCTCGGGCCACAGCTCTGCCCACCAGCATCTGTGCTGATATCAAACAATAAATTCTACTTCACACGTAGGTTGGAAAGCAGTGCTTGTCTTTCGCAGAAGCAGCACACTACCTAAACACACACACACATTAGACTTGTAGTTATCGTCAACCCTGTTGAGTAGCTGTCCTACAGGTCTGCATCACATGTATTCAAATAAGAGTCTGTCTCGTTTAAGACATGCATGTAATCCAGCCTCCAAAACATCATTTGTCATATCCCGTCTGTAAAGAGAGCCGGTCTGCGGGGCCAGTGAGCAGCTCAGAGGCAGCCCTCGTCCTCATCCATCTTGTGTCAGAGCTCTCATTTGAGCCGGGCTGCAGATAAATCATACTTCAGGCAGCCGAAGCCCTAAAGCGGTTAATTCGAGCCCCCTGTGGAAAAATGCCCGCTCAGATGGTTATCACAGCTGCACCGCTGAAGCGGCCGCAACCTCGTCCAGTCGAGCCTCTAATACCTCCTCACACACTGCCTCTGTAATCCAACATGCTGGAGTGGAATTAGTTCCTAAAACATATTTAGTTGATTAAATGATGAGTTGAACATCAGAAAATAATTTGCCAACAATTTCGCAGTAATAGTCATGTGATACAAAATATTTGCTTGTTTCTGCCTCTCAAATGAGTTTGCTGGTTCCCTTTTGTTTATATAGGATTTTGATATATAGGGCTTCAACTAACAACTATTTAAGTTATCAAGTAATCTGCAAATGATTTTCTCCAATAATTGATCAATAGCTTGATCTATAAAACACAAGAAAACAGTGAAAATGTCTTATTTCAACATCCTAAATTAAATTGAATAGTAATAGTAATAAAGTAATTATAATATAAGATTTTAAAAAAGCAGCAAAATATTACATTTCTGTAACCTCCAAATGTTCGCCATGTGGAGTCGTCATCTTGGGCTCGGAGAACATTTTAAATTAACATCTTTTAATTTGATTTATTTCATTTTTTTAAAGCAAAAATACCAAACATTTGATGGTTCCAGCATCTCAAATGTGAAGATTTTCTTTTTACTACACATTAAATTGAATATCTTTAAGTTCTGAACAGTTAGTCAGACCAATAAAAAAAATTATATTGAGAGAAAAATCCTTGAAGAAAAAGCTGAAATCAATATAAAGAATAGTATCTTTTCAATGAAAGGAGACTCGAAGGCTGTGGCCTATAGCAGCGCCTCACCTTTCCAGCACAAGAGATGAGTATCTCTCCGCAAGCCCACTCAGCATCTCCCTCAGATCCATCCACGGGGGGGGGAGGAGGAGGAGGAGGAGGAGTGCTGTAACCTTGGAAAAACCAGCCGCCCACAGGAATGACTGTGTCATCATTGCCGTCATGCAATCTGGACCACACACGTACACTTGTGGAGAGTAGGAGTGGGGTGCCTGATCAGAGATGGCCGGACTGGAGGAGGATGCAGCGCTGGCCTGTGAGGACCAGATGGCCCCTTCAGCTCCTGCAGAGGAACCCAGGAGTGTGAGACTCCCACGACAGCACTTTATGACCGTCTTTAGGATGTAAATGCATCCATAAATGTATGTTTGTGTGATACAATCATACTCTTCCTGAATAGGAGATCAAGCCAGTTATAAAAGTGATTGTTTACGATTGTCATAGACATGGGTGGTCCATAAACCTTTCCTGGCTCTCTGCTCTGTTATCCCTCAGAGCATTAACTCTGTGTCTAATTTCAAGAAAAAGGCAAAATATTAATAACGGAAGTAAATAGAAGATAAAAAAGAGAATTGATAAACTAAAGGGGTGAAAATACAACAAATCATCTGGTAATATGACTGGGAAAAGCCACAGAATCGTGTTTATTATCCTAAAATTCAGTCATACCTGCACATATGTTGTATTGTGCAGCCGTGCCTCTTAATTGGTCTCAGGTGCAAACAGTCTCACTGATTAAGCTCACTGATACGACTCAGTGTGTGGACTACTTGAAAGTTAATCTCCCCAATTTCCTCAGCATAAAAACGCTTTTATCTATGCTTCAGCTGCCATGATGCCAGTTGTATGTGCCTTGATGTCTGGTTTGCGATGAGTTACAACATGCTTTGCAAGGAGTAAGAGAAACAAAAGTATCTTCCACTAGGTCAGACATGTTGACCTATCGAAGCACCGGAGTGAATATGTACATGTATGCCGGCTGAACTCCATATAGCTGCTTCATTATCAGCACGCTGGGTCACTGCCACAGCTTTCTGGGACTCCTGAATATAACAGAGCCATCATTAATGTGCAACTATGACATGTCAAAAATGTCATAACAAAACAAGAATCTTGCTGTTTCACACAAACACCTTTATGTTCGGTATATCATGTAAGTTGTCTGGTGCTAAAAAAAAAAAAACACAGACATACTTTTTCATACCTCCGTTGTTGAGAGCCTTGGCACTAGATATGCTCTGATATGCTATCGTGTACGGAACCTTTAAGGGAGACGTTGAAGGGAAAGACCAGTTGAAATAGGGACGCACATCTTGTGCACTTTTCAAGTCGTCTTTCATCACTGTGTGTGTGCTTCAGTGTCCGATTACACCCCCCCCCCACCCACCCACTGCAGCCTCCACCAAAAGAAATCCTCTGTCGTGCTATTCTGCGAACCGATACCCTTCATCATGTAGTGGTGGGGCTCACTTGACACAGTTCGTCAGTGGTGATGGTCTTATTCTATACAGTTGCTTAAGTCTAAGGGAGTTTGCCAGCATTTAAATCTGGCACCCACAATTCCTACAGAATTCCCTTTAAGACGTGTATTCCCTTTTGGAATTGACCGTCAAATCTGATTATACAGGATTTAAATCAATCTAAGCAGTAGTTTAACACAGTGCAGGCAGGCCATGACTTTGGTTTTAGGAATTTGGGGATTTAGAAAAATGTTATTCATGAAAGCTTTAAAATACTATTAAGTCCAATTGCTGTTGTTGGGCCAGGATCAATCTTGTATCTGTTTTTTTCTGTCTACTATACAGTGAGTCCACTAACTTTGTCTCAATAACACAGCAGAGTAATGTGGAAAAAAAGGTAACGTTTTTTTAATAGAGCAGAAAAGTGAGCATTTAAACCATTGTTTACACTGTTCCTTGGTTTCCAAAACAGTGCAAATGACGTCTTTTGTTTCAGTAAGATGTACATCGCTGACAGCAAAAGAAAGAGAAGTTTCCACTGAAAACATTATTTACATTTTTACATTTAAATTAAGTCACTCTGTTCCATGTTTCACCAGCTTCAGCCACTCGCACAGCATTAAGACTTTTGTGCCACAATTAGTAGAAGCTGAAAACTACAACTAAACAAACGAAAATGTGGAAAACCAATGAATCAAGCAACAATATTGATTGTAGACACACACACACGTGTTGTACATTTGTCTGCACTGATAGTGTTATTCATACTTGCTGTAAAATGACACATTCAAAATCAAAGCAATTCTCTTCAGAGGCCCCTTATATTCATAAGAATGGGTTTATCTTTATCTTTATAGGGACAATATATCCAACTGTTACTGAGGAAAGGTAAACATGAGTGCATAACAAAGGGGCTTTTGAGCATAATATGTATACAAATATATATTTCGTACACTACACCCCCACAGTTCCCTGTGAGGACGTTTTTCCTTCAGTGCTTTTTTGCAAAACAAGTTCACAAATGGTGCCGGTACGGGAGCAAATCATGACTGAATTAATGGCACAGGAAGCAGCCGCTGATGCACCTGACGTAGCATTCAAACAGCCACTCAAAGAGGACAATGGGTAATACAATAAAAGGAAGTAAATAATGAGGTAGATGGCAGACGGAGAATGAGTGCAACAGAAATACTTCTTTGTGTTTCCACCTTAAAACTGAATTAATGTAAAAGCTAAAGGCTACATGTAATGCTATGATGAGAGCAGGGTCTCGTAGCTCCTTCCGTTACGGTTTTTCTTCATGAATGTGTTTCTTCATTTTCAAAGGAATTTTCTTAAGTAGCGAGCACTGAATTGCAAATTACGAGGCGTGCAAATTAATACAAATATGCAGTATCAGGAAAAACAGCTGACGTACTATCTATAGAAGGATTTCACGTTTTTCTTTTGGACAACAGACTCACGACTGCAGATGACTGAACGCGGCTAATTTAACAGCTCTACATGGAACAGAGGAGGTGTGATTCATATATGCAGGACATCAGTCTTCAGGTTAGTGTTTTTTTTGGGGGGGGGGGGGGGGGGGGGGTTACACTGTACAGGTAAACACACTTATCAAATGTCTTACCTTGGAGTATTTACATCTTCACATTTATAAATAATTGTGCATTAGTTAGTAACTGCAATCCTGAGATGCACATCACCATCTCCTCCATGAGTCTATATGCTCTCAGCCTTAAAGGCATCGCCCCACAACAAGGTTCATGATGGCTTCCTCTGGATTGGGGGGGGGGAAATCAGTACCTTCAACTCAAGCTCTTTTTACGTTTCTTTACTATAAAAAAAGGACCAGACAAAAATAGATCACCCTAATTGAGGATGATCTGACAACAGCCTGGACAAAAAAAAAAAAGAAGAAAAATCCCATTTCTGACCAGAGACATTTGGATCCCTCAGCAGAGGAGGAAGTCCACACTAGAGCACTTTATAAAGAGACCAAGGGGTGAGGGGAACTGCGGGGGTCAAGGAAGGGTTACGTTTCGGTGGTGGTTGTATTTTCGTAGCTCTGCTAGTTCTGCTTGTTGCCGTACATGAGGGGAATGATGTAGACGGAGATGTCGTCTCCAGAGCCCAATCTGTCGTTGGATATCCTCCAGCCCCGATCCTTCAGCACCCCCCGTGCTCTCATTACGAGGTCTTGGGCTGCCATTGTGTACCTGCCAGAACAAAAGTGATAAATGATTAAGGCGTAGTCATAGCATGGTGATAAACAATAAGATAAATGGTCTAATCTGATTATAATTAAGCACAGTATTTAACTAAGTACATCTGAGAGCAGACAGATGTAAGGGGGGGGGGGGACTTTGAACTTTGAAAAACTAAGCTCACAGGAGAAGAAGAGTCAGAGCGCCTCCTTAACAGTCTTATAAGCTTTTCCTTAACATTAGAGAAATTGCTTATCTAAATGTTTGAAAATTTGCATAATTACAACAAGATAACAGTGTTCATCCTCTCCAAATAAGACCGGGTGAGAGGAAGTTCAGCCCCGGCTGGCGGCTGCAGCTGTGTGATGAGCGAACGTGCCTGTGCTGGTCGTCGGGGTCGCAGTTTGCCAGGAAACAAGTGACCGCTTCAGCCACTTCCTGGTTAGAGAGCACATCCCACAGACCGTCGGTTCCCAGCACCAGAACGTCATCAGCTCCATGCTCGCACTGCGCCAAAGGGTAGACTTTAACCTGGAGGTGAAGAGGGGGGGGGGGGGGGGGGGGGCAAGGGATGAAAGATGCTTGGTTTCTAGGAATCATTTGGACCTGTTTTATGAATTTTCTATGAAGTTGTGACACAAGACACTATTGCTGTATTCACGCAAAGTTGGCAGGATGGGAAGTGTTCACGCATTATACAAGAGGAAATAATATTATAGAATAGAATATCTGAATCTATTGTATTAGTTTTAATATTGGATTTAATTGTGATGTAGCTGCCAGCAGTGGTGCATTTGCAGCCAGTCTGTCACCAGTTTGTTTGCATGTCTGTGGATCTTTTTACCTTCTTTTCTACGTTCCCTGTTCCATTGAGATGGGCCATGGCTCTGGTGTTGTGCATGCTGGCTCAGTGGAATGTGCATGCTGGCTCAGTGGAATGACTGACATGGTCCTGTCGTCCAGGACCATGATCAGTTCTATTAATTACACCCGTTTACCCTGCATTAATGGCAAAGTGGCTGCTGTGAAAAAGGGGCCTATTACGGTTGCAACAATATGACGTAAATGCGGCATAAATTCTACGTTGAATGTTCAGATTACGCTATGATTATTTCCCCCTCAATCTTTCAAAGATATCCAAAGAGATATGTTACTGTGGCAACTCTTGTCTGGCACAAGCTCTCAAATTAGTAGTCGCACTCTTTATGTTATGTAGAAAGGATAATGTGAACGAGACATAATGAAGCACAGAATTCACTCCTACCTCTGGGCAGCAGGACAGGAAGGGCTTAATGTAGATGTTGGAGTCGTGCACTTTGAGATTGTGGTCCCCCAGACCTCTGGTGACCCCGATGGTCGCCAACACACGAGCCTGCAAAACATCAGAGGCATGTAAAGCTTAACGGATATTTAAGAGTTTATTAGAACTACTTTATCTTTGATGATGTTTGATATTTTGATGGCCGTCATATCTGTCGGTTATGATAACATCGTACTTTGAGTGATTTCTGAGATGTGGGGACATGTTCTCATCGCTATAATAAACTCAAACACAAGCAGTCAGACGACCAGACAAGCCAACAGTTTGAGCCAAATTACAATCAAACCATTTTATTTGGAGGTAAACTTGTATTAGAGTGCAGCCCAAATGCACAGTAAAAGCCAAGTACAGTAAACTGAAGGTTGAACCCCAAACCGCTCTAATGAACTTTTACCATTTTGTATCTGGCAGGTTTCAGAAGTGTATGTGTGTAACTGTGAAGCAAGATGTTTTTGACTAAGAGTATATATATATATATATATATATATATATATATATATATATATATTGCACCTGGGATGAGGTTAAGACTTAGTTAATTAAAATACAATATGGCTTCAGTGAACCTTCTGTGAGCCTATTGCATTCATCCCTGATAATTGTAAAGAATAACCTGCATGACACGTCCCTAGCGGCATTACACTGACAGATACAGGCGGCTTTCAGTGGGAATCTTTATCTGGATGGATGAGCAGCATTTAGGCAGATAAACACAAGCTCGTCGTCGGCATCTTCCAGTTTCGTTCCCCGAGCCCCAGACGCCATCAGACTCATTTGTAAGCTGTGCGAAACTCCTTTTTGATTCCTACTGTCGGCACAGGTCGCCACCGACGCCTCTAAAAACGGATGCTGGCGAAGGGCTGAGGGAACTGGGCTAATTGAATCTACTGTACAGCTCATGAGACAGGGCAGCACATAAGGCCGGGGATAGGAGTATGAGGGCGAGTCGGGCCTGGTAGGACTGGGCCTGGATCAGTGGAGGCAGAGAGAAGGAGACACGGTGAAGGGAGAGCGTTTCAAAAGTGGCGGCAAAGCTCCTCCGGCAAAGAAGGGGAAACATCCTGGGATTAATTGTTGAGCATTGGGGCCCAGCAGGCTGCGCGCCGGGCTTTGAAGTGCTCTGGCGTTCCTCAGCCTCGCACAAAGCCCCCCCTCGCTCTATCTAGCCATCCATCTCCGTGTCTCACTTCAAAGGGAGAGGGACGCGACGTGGGCACGGCCAACTGTGCAGGGGTAAACCCGAATGTGGTTGCAGGCGGAGAGCACTGTGGTGCGACATCTGCCCCTGTCATCATTCAAAGATAAATCTACCATCTGTCTGTGTTAAATAGAAAACTAGGGAAGGCCACCGTGAGAACATATTCAGATCCATCATGTTTCCCCTCTGACCTTTACAATGCAACAAGGACAAGATGCTGCACGCCACCTCATGTGCAGCATCACAGAGGGGAAATGTCATTGTGCCGAGCTTGACATTTTCTTTTGTGGTACGTGTCATTACACTAAAGAGATTCTCCTGCAAGTCAGTGCTTTAGCGACGTTATATTCCAATTAACATATGTCACTTTATTCCTTTCATCACATCTAACGGGTGGCTCCAGCGGGAGTCCCACCTTTTGACTCTCAGCTGTGTTAGTGCTTCGTTTTTACCTGCTGAGGGACATAAAAGCACAAAGTCCATTAGAGCGGAGGTATTCTCTGTGCCATATTGGTGCAGGATGGGAATCGTTGTGGAAAAAGAGGCCGGGAAGGTCTTCCACTGGCTGGCTCCTCCTCACAGAGAGAGGGGGGGGGGGGGGGGGCTGACTAATGGTGCCCTGGTGAGCTTTGATTACAGGCGAGGCGCACAAGTCTGAGGGAATAACTCAAGCGGCTGCCGAGCACTTCTTACCTTCTTCCCTTCGCCGTAGATCAGGGGAAACTTTAGGTCATCGTCCTCGATGGTTTTATACGCCCTGCACAGAGGAGAGAGAGAGGACACTTTAATGGGGTTTTGGTTTACGGCAGGCAGCGCACACGTGCCCTGGAGATACATCGCCCCCCCCGTAGGCCCCGCTGCCGAGCCGACTGGCACAGAGAGAAAGAGTATGCTAGGAGGGAAAAGAGAGACGGCGACGGGAAAAAAAAATCCACCCAGACATCACAGAGCCTTAGCATATTTTAGCATAGTTTTTTTTCTTTCAAACCGATCTTGTAAAAGTCTCCCTAGCGACAAATACAGAGACGTCTATGCATGTATGAGACACTCTTGGTTTAATATTGGAATTTCTAAGACTGCATGTGTGTGTGTGTGTGTGTGTCTGAAGGTCTGGATGTAAAGCAGCTAAATGATGCAAGAGTATCCACGTTTACATTCCCCTGCTCTCAGAGCAGTGTTTAAACTTCCCCATCTGATGAATAATTTACCGTCTTCAGATTGGGACCAGACAGAGCTGCAGTACAAGAAAAAAGACTGTATAATACTGTATGTATTCATGCCAGGTCTTAATTAAGATACACTTCCCCCTCTATTACTGTAGCTCAGTAGAAACCCAGCAGTCTTGCTCATAGCGAGTGTAATTTTACTTCAGAGGAGCAGCTGTGTTACTATAAAGTACCAGAAACATTGCATATTTGAGCCAATTTCCAGAAGAACTGCCAGCACAAAGTTTTCCATTCACAACTCCCACAAGAAAAATCTGGCCTCCTCACCTGGATCGAATAACATTTAGAAACACAAGTTATTCTTTATTATATACTGGAGGAAACGTAAGAAGAGATGTCACACAAATATTTACAGTACATTTGTAATGCTTTTGATAGATAAATAAAGAAACAACAGCTATCTGGTCTGAGAAGCTGATTAAAATAAAGCTAAAGTCTTATTTGCAAATATCATGTGACCCAGGCCCGCCCCACACACCTTATCCAATGTATTTCAGCTGCTGTGAAGCAGATTAGCAGGGACCTGGATGCTTTTTACATTACTGCTAGTTCCACTCAGAGAGACCATATGTTTCCACCTTAGGGGAGCGCTATACTGCTGCACTCAGCACTTTTTTTTTTAACAGTGTGCAGAGCGAGGACTATCACGGCGAACGCAGCCCGCAAACACAGAAATAGAGTTTGCAGACCTGAGACTCTTCAGAGCGGTGAGCCGTAGAAGAGTTTCCTCACTAACGTTTGCAATATTCATGGTGTGGAAAAACCTCTAAAAACAGCAGTTTGATGATGCAAAACTTGAACTGAGCATTGAAAGAGGCTCTAATTAAGCTGGTGCAGGTCTCGCCCTGTATTTAAATAAAAGGAAGGTAAACTCCTTTTCTCCTGCCATATCGCTTCAAAACTTCATTCATTTGAGTATTTCACCTTCAAGAAGTGAAGTCTCCTAAAAAAAAAAAATACAACTAGACGCACTCTTTATGTCCTTATTTCAAAGAGGTCTTGGTTGAAATCCCCAGAGCCTGCTGGCGGGGACAGTCTCCCTCTGGAGATTTGTGTTTACAGCCAATCCATCCTGTCAGGCCTGAGATAACGAGTGTGTGACAGAAAGAGAGGGATACACATTAATCCTGTTATGATACCTGCTTCCCGCTCTGGGGCACGGAGTCCAAAAAACAGCAAGGAGAGTTGCTCAAGGGACCGCACTGTTTGACCACAACACTGAGCGCTTTCACATCCGAGGGCTGTTTGGTCGCCTGATACGTTGCAGAGTGTGACCGAGAGAGACAGAGAGAGAGAGTGTGGGGGATGGGAGAGGAAGAGAGGGATGCAGGGACGGGGACGGGGTTGTATCATTCTCTCTGCAGGTGACGAGAGACAGGCAGGAGCGGAGTGATGTCACCTCCGCTCGGCGCAAAGGAGGGGGGCCAGAGAAACATTAGCAGCGTGTGCTCAGTGTCCCGATCTGCACGCGTGCTGTACATCTCAGAAACGCACACAAGCAGAGACACACACACACACACACAGGCGTCGACAGACTTTGAGGTGACATTGCGGAGGGCCTGTGTCAGTGCCGGATGGATCGGACAAATTGGCAGCTGGGTTCAGATAAACATTCTGGCCAACCTTGATGGGCTTTTTTTTGTGTAAGATTGAGTGGTGCTTTCCGGAGCACAGCGAGGCCAGAGTTAATGACAGTGATCCAACGACTCTCCAAATAGCATCAGTCATATCGGTACGAAAGCATAATGGGAGAAGAAGGGAAGAAGAGAGGGAGGAGCAGGAGACATTCATTGTCTACAGGAGTTGGGCGTGTGCACCAAAGAGAGACAGCTTGAGCGCCGTGCATTGTCATTTATAACTGCCCTCCGATGAGGCCTAAACACCACCCCCCCCCCCTTTCCTCTATCTTTGCAGCTTACATTTCTCTCTGTCTCTCTAGCTCACCCTCTTCCCCACCTTTCCTCGTTGCCGTGGAGCTTGGATCACGTCGGCCGCGGCCGACCGCTCAACATCCATCACTCCGTACATACAACGCCGCCCTCCATCCTGGACAGCGACCGCCATTACAGCTCGCAACGCGGAAGCGTCCAACTGGCCGAGGGAGGGTGAGGCAAAGAAAGCGAGGGAGGAAGACAGAGAGAGGTGGGCTGCGTGGCCTGTATGCCTTCATTAGAGCGTGGCCTTGATCATCGATGCCTTTGAGGGAATAGGATGCTTGCGTACACCCACACACACGCAGCAAGTGGGCACATCGGCTGCACACACTGACGGGAGAGTGTACTGCAGAAAGCTGCAGAGGCATGAAAAAAAAAAAAGAAGATCATTTGTACCTGTAGAGCATCTGAACTGCACCTATACAAGATGACACAATTATGTCACACCCACGCACATCAGAGCAATCTGCCCCGCCGGCTGACAGGGTACTAATTTAAGACCCAGACTTAGTCCGGGTGGTACGAGCAGAGCTGGGTTATGGGTTTAACCTGATTAAAAATACATCACAGGCCGTCTGCGCTGCGGAGACAGTAAGCAGGCGGCAGGATGAGAGTCCTGGGCCCGAAAAGGAACACAGCCACTGACTGACCTACATCTGCTGAACCGAGCAAACACACATCCTGTTCATCTCTCATCAGTCGCCTGCACCTCCCACTCATACGCATACAGTACGTGTATAACACATGTTCTACATGGGGTAGACATAATTACAAAACTTCAAGCATAAAGAACTTTAAATAACTTCATAACCAGAGCAAAAACCAGCGGTAGTACGTACTTAAGTGCAGGTACCAAAGTCCTGTGCTTAAAGCTACGGTAGGCAATGTATTACAGAAACCCTGTCTAGTTATATTTGTTGAAATTCTCTTTACAAACCGACAGCAATCAATGAATAAAATGCTCCGACAAGAAAAAGAAAAGAAAATATAAACACAGGACTTTCAACCAGGAGATCTTGTTCAAGACGAGTGTTCGTGTCCCACGTTGAGTTACTGCGATGCTACGTTCGTGACATGTAAAGATATTTGACAGACCTTTTTTTAAGCTTAACCATGATGTTTTTCCTAAACCTAACTAAGTGGTTTTGTCGCTTAAAGCTAAAGTTAAATTGTTTTTGTGGTGGTGGCTCGTAATTTTACACATTCCGTGTCACCATCACGTAATGTGCTGTTATGAGGTTGTGGTCGTTTCACATATTTCTCTGAGATCTCGTTAAATAGCCATGTTTGTGCTTAAATTCATTATTATATGTTTACTTACATAATGATAATTCTGGGAAAGTGTCTTTAGAAGGAGGCCTCAAGGGTCGGGCTGTCATAAATGTAGTGGAGTGGAGTAGAAGTAGCATGAATCTACATAGAGTATCTCAGATCCATCTGCAAATATATTACTTGAGTAAATACACTTACTTTTTACAACTATCTCTTATTACTGGGAGAAAATAGTTGAATGCAGGACTTACTTGTTATGGAGTATTTCTTATTGTGGTAAAGCGCCACGTAGAATTCGGGCACAGACATAGATCATAGAGCTGAATGCTAAACATCTTTGTTTGCTGAGAATGCAGCCGATAATCATTTAAGCTACAGTGACCTCAGTAGCAGCGTGTGTAAAGGAGGTCAACTTTCCACTTTGAAGAGAAAAAAAATCCAGTTTACACTTCAAGCTGCACATGCACTCGTTCCCTCCCTCAGTTTGTTGTCTCTTCCTTTCCTTTTATCTCCTCTCCACATTTCCATTCGTACCTCAGTCCTTTTGTCCTCGCTCTTTTCTTCCTTTCTCACCCCTCTCTCCACTCTAAGATAAAGAGCTGTCCTTCATGTGCCCACACATTCCTTCTTACCTTCCTCTCACGCACAGAAGCAGAAATGTCAAGGCGACTACATGGAGCTCCTTCTGACAGTGAAGCTTTGAATGGCTTTTATACACTGCTGCACACTCAATAGGATGGAGATTGTACGTTATAGGAAATCCATCAAATGCAGATAATATCACAAAGTTATGTTTTGGCAAGGCATAATTATATGAGCTGGCAAGCAGAAACTACTTTGAAGTGTAAAGATGTAAAAAATGTAACCATATTTTTAACAAATATGTTTTAGTGTAGTTTCCTAACAGTCACTTGTGCTTTGCATTTGACGTTAAGGGAAGAATTCAATCTGTAAATCAGTCAAAAATCAACAAATCAGTCACGCACCATCCTGACATGGTGAAGTCACGGTACAGCATCCTCTTCCCGACCTCCTTTCTCTGAACTCTCCTCGGGAATTCCAGATGTGTAAACTCGTTCCCTAATAAGTGGGGCTGCATGTAGGCCTGAGATACGGAAAGAACGGAGAAAAAAAAAACAGAAACAGAATAAGATTGACATACCCTGGGGATAGGAAAAACAATTCCAGTTTATTAAGCTGGCAAAGAGAGCAGGCAGTATAAGAGAGACAGAGCAAAGCATAGCTGGTATATCTCAACGGGAGGGGAGGTCAGCTCTGCTAATATCCGACAGCTGAGAAAGGTTCTTCTTACCAGGAACTGCAGTCGCTGTCTCTCTGACTCCGGCGTGAACTCTGCTGACATGGGGATGACTTCCCCGGCCCGGATAATGATAGCTCTGAGGGAGAGGACCAGACGCAACAAATCTCTGTTTATTCAAACTGGGACACTGGCTGCTGCAGGGCACGACGAGGTGAGCGACAGAGAAAAGACGCTCGTGCATGTGTGAAAGTGCACTCATTATGTCCACGCGAGCGTCTCACCTGCTGTCTCCAGCGTTCCCGACGTAGAGCTTCCCCAGCAAATACACCACCGCCAGAGCAGTGCAGCCACCTGAGACGTTGTAGACCGCCTTCTCCTTCTCGATCTGCACATCCTAAATATACACACACACACACACACACACACACACATTAATACCAAGAGCACATAATCCAAACCCACATCATCATGTTTCTAATCATCACAGCCTTCAAAAACTTTTTTCCTATCACGCAGCGCCACAAAGCATTTCAGCAAGAACCTGATACTGAGTCAAATATTACGCTGGTACTTAAAACCCACCGTGATGCTATTATTAATTATAGCACCATAATGAATTCATTCATCAATAGCATCATAAGTCAAGGAGCGATAAAGCAGAATGGAAACCAAAGGGATAGGAGGGAAAGTTTGGAGCGGCCGTTGGTCATTACACCGGTTAATTAGCCCAGATTCATTTGTTGCTAATTAAACCAAAAAAAAAATGATTAGAAAAAAAAACCCATGCTACTGTATCAATTCATTAATTAGATGAATAATTAACCCGTCAGAAAATTAATCAAAATGCAAACATACATTTGAACCAAGCTGCTTTTACACATGGTTTAACCCTCTTTATGCTCTCTGTGGATACTGTTGATGCCAACGGGCCTTTAATGGCAAAACAGACGCAGGAAGTAATCCCGGAAAAATGCATGACCCCCTCTGGCGCCTCCTCCTTCATCCCTCCGTCACGAACAACCATCAACAGATTGAGTTAGGATGTAAAATGCTGGCGAACACATTGGCAGCAAGGGCCATCCCTAGCCGGTTTTCCCAAGAGGGATGTCACCCCCAACTAAAGCACGTCGCCTTCTGCTCCCGCTGCGGACGACCTGTATCAGATTACAACCGCGTGAATGTGTGCAGAGTCAGGAGACAGCGGTGGACCGTGGGCATAAATGTACGCGTGTTTGTGTCTGGCAGAAAAGACGGATGTGTGTGAGTCCAAGTGCGTGTAGACAGTTCTGCATGTGTGTGCATAGAAAGCAATCATTTGCGGGACCGGATGCGTGTGTGTGTGTGTGTGTGTGTGTGCGACTTCAGACATTTGTGTGCATTTTTGTGTTGACTGTTTTGTACGAGACAGAATTGGCGTGTGTTTGGGTGCATATGTGTGTTTTTGAAGGCCTGCACTCCATCTTCCTGTCCAGTTACAGAACAAACACACACATACCACTGTTGCTGCTGTGCACATTTTTCAAAGAGGGAGGGGGCATGAAGGAGTATGGAGGACGGTGTGTGTGTGTGTGTGTGTGTGTGTTGGAGAGGGTGAACAAATGTGTCCTTCACCCTAATTGAATTATGAATCCGTAGTGAGCCATACATATTTATCCTGCAATACCTCTTGCTGCAGGCAAAGTCTTGAATAATGAAAATGTCTGCATAAACATCTACACCTTTCTCCTCCCCACTTCCGCCAAGAGGAATCTAACGAGCAAAACAACCCAAAGGCGGAGACAAAACGGTGTCTGCACTTCTTCAAATTAAACTCTTTATTGTGTCCTTGAAAGAAGAAAAACAAACGCCAACGACTAAGGACTGACGAATCAGGAATGACCAAATTCCACAAGAGTCCCACATGACATCATATGACCACATCATCCATTACAACAAAAATAACTAGTCTGTAGTTAAAACTGAAATCTACGTCAGGGACACACCAAAGAACACCCCTCATTATGTCCAATGGCTCATAGAAGATGTGAGTGAATGTTTAATAGCTTTTATAAACTATTTTATTCAACATATTGTCTTGAAGGCCACCATCTTCGTAGAAGCTGTTCAGCTTACCAGCAACAAAGAAGAAGAGAAGGTTCGACTGCTTTGGCAAAAGCTGATGTTGAGTCACCGTACTACCTATGAGCCACAGGTCACGCCAAACACCCGTCTCCATGCTGTTTGCTGTGTTATCCATTAGTGAGTTTTCAGTATAAAAACCCTAAAGCTATTAGTTCTAAAAACAGAGAAAGAAAACAGAGCAACGGCAGAAAAACCGGTCGAACGTCAGAAAAGATGGAAAGCTCTGCTGACGGTAATTAACTGAATCAATCATTCCAACTGATAAATCGGCGGCACATCAGCTGTTTTTGAAGGGGCCAGAAGCACCTTTGGGCAAATTCTCCAGCTAATGCTCCTTTAATATAGAGCACAATAACACACATTGTTAGGAAAAATTCAAAATCCAATGGAAAAATCTCTTTCACTTTTCGTCAAGGGCAATAAGGGCGATGCCAACTTCCGGGTTGGCCTACAAAAATACATCATCCCTGCAGCACTCTTTATCTTTACAAAGCAAGTTGTTTGCTGCTATAATAATGCTCTGAATGTGGAATAAAGCCACTTTAACATAGAGCATAAAAACAAGGGAGGATGTAAATAGTTGAGGAAACAGTTCTAAACAATGTGGTAACAAAAAAACAAACACAGATTGTGCCTTTAGTTTTGAGATATTTATCTGCAAGTATCAGTCAGTGTCAACTGTGGTAATTGGTAATTGGTAACTGTGTGTACAGATTATTGAAATAAGATATGGCATGACATACTGAGCTTTATAGGCTGGTCAGGCGAGCTGTTTCCCAGTTTCCAGTCTTTGTGCTAAGCTAAGCTAACTGTCCGCTGAATAAAAGCCAATAAGCAAATTTCCCAAAATGTTCAACGAATGCTGATAGCACACATCATAAAGTGAGGCATCAAACATTCACATGATGGTGAGATGTCAACAAGTGGCAGTCTGCACAAGTGGAGCTCAACCTGCCCACACACACACACACGCATATACACAACACCAATTAGAGAGGCTACAAATAAATGTTCTATACTAAAGACGATCATACGAGGCCGGTGAAATCATCTCCCCTCTCTCTGAAACGGGCCCACCTTTTGTTTCCGAGTTGTTTTTGGTGTTTACACCCCCCCCCCTGAGTGTTCAGTAGCCGCCTCATACACACCGGCCACTTCCACAGGAATGCAGTGAGTTGTGTCAGAGAGAAATTAAAGGCGGATCCTGCTGATAAGATAAAGAGACTCAGTGACCTCTGAGACAACGATTTAGAGTGATACCAAACCTCCCCAGGATTCTAGTGACATTTTCTTAAAGAATGAGCTTCATTAAAAAAAATAAGACGGGGGGGCGGAATGCTGCCAAAATCTACTTTTGGGTAGTTACTGAGCAAAAGTAGAAGTTGGGTTCCAAGTGGAGATGTGTACCATGTGAAGCAGTTTGCAATTTTCACAAAAATGATTACTGAAATAAAAATAAATGACAGCTGTGGAGGAAAGTAGACACTGTTTTTCCAGGTGGTTACAGCATTGTATCTCGCCTATGAGCTCCAATTACAATTAGTGAGACACTGAGCAATGAACTGGAAAGTACAGTTCTCTGAAGAACAACTTTAGACCACCATTAGAGAGCTTTGTAGCTGCAGAGATTGAGGTACATTGTGACTGCAACGTTTGAAATGGTGGATTTCAGTGTAATTCCCCTTTAAGACAGAGAGAGGACACAGAGGGTAGAGTGCAGATTCAGAGCGGGATGAAGAGCCAGAGAGGCACGCGAGTGAAGAGACGGGAAGCAGAGTGAGGCATAGATGTCTGCTGATAGCTCGGAGCCGTGAGTAGATTCGTTTCTGACAAGGAAACGAAGAGAGAAAAACACAGAAGCAGCAAAGAAACTACTATTTACTATTAAAAGTGGATCCTAATTCCAGTAACATTTGAATCTTTATGCTGAATCATGTAAAAAAAACTGAATTGTGCAGATTACTGCCATGCTATTTTAACAAATTTCATCGTGACGTAACAACAGTGTGCAACTGTAGTTCACAACACACAATCCTCATGACTCTGAAGCAAAAATCACATCATCATTAACCATAAATTCACAATAGACCTCAATTAATTAACTGATCCTCATACAACCATTACTTACACCTGCACACGCCATAACTGCCCCAATACTCTTATTTCCCTTTGTATGGCCATGTACTTTGGTAAGAATAGGTAATTGCACACTACCATCTAGTGGTAAAGAGGTGGAAACACTATGCAATTGTATTTTCTAATTCGATTGAGCTGCCAGATCTGATTTAACCTCCCCCAGTGATCTCACTCACAACACAAACGTTCAAAAGCGTTGGTGCAGTGTTGACCTTACTGGAAGATAATTCTGTGTGTCTGGTGTAACCTGTTTCTAAGACCAGGCGGCTGTGGTTTACAGCAGCAGGACATCACAGATTACATTTGGTCTGTTGTCAAACACAAAAGTAGGCGTCTAATAGATGTTATTCATGATTTTATTATTTGGTTAATATAGTTTTATTCTATTTTTAATGCCATACCCAAAAGTCTGCATATTGCTTCATTTTTTTCACTTTTATTCATGAATACATTATGTATTGTATATTTGTGTATATTAGTCGATTTAATCAATGGACAGAATGTAAATTAGCTATTTTCATAATCAATTTAGCGTTGAAGTACTTTTTTTAAACATAATGAGAAAAAAAATACTGTTTCCAGTTTCTCAATTGTGAATAGTTTCTGGTTATTCTTCCATGAGAGTAAACCATGGCCTCTGTGAACTTGTGATGGGCAATGTTTGGTAAATGATTACAAGACAATAATCACTGGATTACTCCACAATAAAAACAATAGTGAGGTGCAGCTCGAATCCTCATTGTAAAGGAAATGGCAAATGCATGCATCAAAAAAACCTAAGACTAACACTTACAGGTTTGATTGCAGGCTTGCATTTAACAGACATTTCTGTGTCTTTCATTTTTCCAGCATATCGTTGCTTCCAAGCAATTTCATTTTGAGA
Organism: Anarhichas minor; assembly: GCF_050575085.1. Lineage (NCBI taxonomy): Eukaryota > Metazoa > Chordata > Actinopteri > Perciformes > Anarhichadidae > Anarhichas > Anarhichas minor. The sequence continues at coordinate 12,174,665 of NW_027466457.1, forward strand.
AAAGGGCATGCCTGGCCTTTTTCTCCAAATACACATAAAACCAGGAATGGAGGCAACAACTCTGGGCGATTTAACAGGGGGGGGGGGGGGGGGGGATGTCCAGTGTTATTCTGGGAATTGAAAGAAATCACTAACTGAAGTAGCACAAGGAACTTTAAGGGAACAATGTTCCTCCGTGTTCTGTAATTTTAATGGTGTGCACGGTATTTTCATTGCAAACGCCTCTTACCATGTCTTTGAAAGCATTCTCGATGGCTCCGACCACCAGGCTCTCGTGTGAGACCTTCTTCTCGGTAAAGAAGCGCGTGGGTGGGGTGCTGGGTGAGCCGGGAGCTCCTGCGGCGCCGCGGAGGGACGCGGCCCTGGTGAGGGCGCGCTGGGATGTCGGGGTGAGGTGGTGATTGATTGGCTCCTCCCCGAGGCACGTGGGGGTCGTCAGGTTCGGATTGCAGACGATCTCCATCACCTCCTGAAGGTGCAGGGCGATGTGGTGATGTAGAAGGCGGGCAGCCACTACAGCCGCCCCAGAGCCGGCGTGGCCATCAAACATCGCCCAGTAGATGAAGGTGAGGTTGTCAGAGCTTTCCTGGATACAGATAGGAGTCAAACACACATCAGACGATGACACGTTAATCCATTGTGTCAATATTTGCATCTACGGGATGTGTCATGTAATCAGAGGAGCTCTGTCAGGTTACTTTTATTTGTACCCGTAAGTAGACTTGATTTGCAATAGAAGGCGAGGCATCCATCTCGACACGCATCACAATCACAGACAACAAGACAAACGTGATAAAAGTTTGTCTTGTTGACCTTGTCAGGCCTTGCATTCTCACTTCTCATCCAACTAGCGACTGAAAATCCATTTATTTTCAATGGAGAAACATCATCTACTGTGTGAATGATCATTACGTTTGTCAGCTGAGAATACTAGTCATGGATTGTATTTGAAGTCTTTATTGTCACCTGTAGTCCACAAAAAAAATTAAATAATCAGTGTCTACATGGTTCCCTATTAATAATGTTCAACAGGTTCTCTAACAGTCAGAAGTAGACATGAGCCAATCAAATATTTCTTACTCCAAGAGTTAGGTTTGTATTAGTATTTTTCACGATCATCAAAATGAATGAAATGTATTAACTCATCATCCAAAATGACTGCTGTGGTTACTTACCTGGAGGGATTCAATCTCAAGATACTGTACATTTCAGAAATAGGAACTAAGAAAAACAAAACAAACATATTTAAGCTCTACGTGGCTTTTCTCTAAACTTAGTTTTTTTATTGCGATATACTGGATAGTTGTACTTCTTAAGCACTCTACATGTAGGGGAACGACACACAACATTTAGTATGCAGCATGTGGCGGGGTGGTAATGAATAGATAGTTGTGTAAAGGGTCACAAGCAGAAAGGTTGGGAAACACTGATGTATACTGTCTCCGTGACCAGAAGAATAGAATCTCTTGTTCAATACCAGGTTGGACCGACTTTAGCCCTGAGTGCAGGGAGACTCCAACAGAAAGCTACGCGCTCCAGGTGTCAAAGCCGCCTCAGGCAGACATTAACGATTCCCACGTTGCACAAACTTCATGGGCGAAAGCTCTATTCTATTGACACTGCATCTAAATTCATCCCATGCTGTAGGTGTTCAGAGGGAACGCTTTGAGGCTCCCATTCAATGACGTCTTGTGATCTAAAAGTACCCTTCATCCAGCAGCGGTTGCCCAACCTGGTCTGCTATGATGTTGATGTTAATGTAATGCTCTGGGATCAATGCTGAAATATGCAGATTTTGTGTTCCAAAGCTGGATACTGTCATCTGTGTTGATCTACAAAGTGCTCCCTCCCACATAGCATTTTAGACAATGTGGCTTGTGATCCAGTTCAATCGTCGCACATCTTTAAGTTTGCCGCCTTCAAAAAGTGCAGGGACTCTGTGATTTTTTTCCGTCCCCCTTCTGGAGCCAATGGCCATGCTTTGTCCACTCTGTTAAGATGCACATTTAACTCCCTTCTACGTCAAACAACATTAAAGTACAGACATTGAGTTGCTATTGCACATATTTCATCATGCCATAACAATTATGTAAAGTGGAAAATGGAGGGCTGTTTGTTCTGCAGAGGCAGAGCTTATACTGCATTTTTCTGGTCACCGTGTGGGGATCATTGCTGGCATACATTTCTGCACACACTAAAAATCAGATTTTCTAAATATAGTGCAGGCAGGTTCTACAACATGAGCCTATGAAGCAAGCAAATAAGCACTACAAAGGCTCTACACTACTCTTATCGGTCTAGTATCACTGCAGGAGTGAGTCATGAGGTACTTGCATGAGCTTGCTGTAGGCTCTGGCTGGGCTTGAGTAAAGTACTGGTGGGCTGAGGAGAAATGTTAGCAGCAGTATTACTTTATTGTACACAGCATACTGTACTTGCAGAAGGACACGTGTTGAACTTTGCCTGTGTGTTTCTGTGAGCAAATGTACTCGTATCCGCCTGCCCATATTAGTGGCTGTCAAGAGCTGCTGGAGGCCGAGGCTGCGATGTGTGAAGGACGCTGTGCTGTACGCCCCAGTAAACCGCTGATGGGACTGGATGAGGGGACAGTGGGTCCCAACAGCAGAGCCCCCCGGGGCATTCAAGGACTACATCCACTCTGACCATTACCTGCATTTCATCAGTGAATAAATGCTAAAATGTGGACGCTTTGAGTCTGTGACCCTATTGACATGTTATCAAAAATATGGCTCAGGATTAACATTTTTACTTGAACTGAAACATTAAATTATTATTATTTAAATTCTTATTTAGTCATGTTTGAAATTTCGACTTAAAAATGTAATAAATTAAGGAATAACGTGACTTGTTTAACTATTTTTTTTTTTAGAAAGAATATTTTCACCTCACTGAAGTTTTTTTTATTGTTTTTTTTCTCAAATTTTTCTTCAATACCCAGAAATCATGATGTTAGCAGCATGCATATTTGTCCACGTACAAGCAAAGCAATTAATCTTACTTTGGTTTGTATTTTATTCTCCACAGTGTAAGAAATACGGCTTTGATTGACTCTCGAGACCCTCTGAAAGTCTCAAGAGTCCAACTTTGGGGGCGTCTTGGGAAAGATCTGTTTCCTCTTAAATTGCCATTGAATACCGGGTTGGTTCTGTTAAGGCCTTCCTCCGTGGGTGGCATTGTTACAAATGGCAGGCAGTGTGAATATTGTGTATTTTATAAAACCTAATGTTGCCCCGTACAACCTTAAAAACAGTGGATCTTTTCAAGGTAACAGAATGTTTCACGATCTCTAGCCCATGGTTGCTGTGACTGAATTGTGATAGACCTGCTGGGAGAGAGTGAGGTGAGGGTGCTGTGTGAATTCTGTTGCAAGTAGTTAATTAGTAAGCGGTTGTGTGCGTGGCCGTATTGTTAACGATATTAGCTTTGGTGATGTGTGTGCAAAGCGTATGAAGCCTAGTTGATTGCGTTGACTTGCATCCATGAAATCTATTCACATTGGCTCCGTGTAAGACTTCAGCACAACACTGGAGCACTAGGCACCCCCCCCCCGATGCCACCGGGTATTTTGCACGCTGGTTCTCCAGTTTTCACTCCTCACCTCCCGTGGTCATAAAATGTGTCTGCAGAATGTCAGAGATGGTGGAAAGTTTCCTGATGGAACCAGACTCGTGTGTTTGACTCACCGGGCACTCCCGGGGGCCCGAGCCCTCTCCATTGGGCAGGGAAGACCTCCTGCGGGTCGTAGGGGTCCGGTTGGGTGTGGAGATTCCTGCAGGTCTCCTTTTCACCACCAGCACCTCACAGCAGGCCTGGTCCTCATTTAATGTGCTTTTTCCTGCATTGATCACCCTAAATGTAGAGGGGATAAAATGACAGAAAACAGGGAATTTAACACACATAACATAAAAGATAAAGAGATAATAATAATTAATTACAAATCAATATAAGATGATATTAAAGAAATTAGGGATATGACATTAAAAAGCCTTATATATTACAATACCTTTGACCATATAAATTAACGAAATCCCTAAATCTAGTAGTGCTAGATAGGCGGGAGTGATGTGTGCACTAAACAGAAGTTTGAATAATAAATACAATACTCCGCACAGTCAGATGGCTGAGAGGACTACTCAATATTTTTTAATGGTCTTCCATGTTTCTAGGCTAAAGAAAGTCTTCTTTATGAAAAGTTATTCAAATTATTTTTAAAAAACAGAACAAGGGTCAACGGAAAGAGCAGAAAGAGACAAAGCACTCTGAGCAACAAGACAAGACAGGAACAGTTACCTGTTTCAGTGTCAAGTGTACAATAATGCCTATAACAAGCTGAAATATTAACAGGCAATGCTGTTTTAGCAAAGCTGCACTTAAGACTTCAAATGGAAATAGATGGTTAGTCTAGGGTCAGCACTATTGGAATTGGATCAGGCAATATCAGCTGACAAAACACCGTTTGAACCTATTCAATCTAACTGCAGAGGGTACAACAAAGAATCGGGTTCCCACTATATTTAGAGCCAAACAGCACTGTTGTGGTTCAATAAGACTTGCGTTTCTCTGCACTGGAAAACAGATTCAAAATCAAAAGGGTATTTAGAGGAAGAAATGGTTAATACAGTGTTCTCCCCTGGCATGTAACACTGTGGGGACATCGACTAAATGGGACCAAAACAACGGACATCTGTTGTCCTCTCCACTCAAATCATTTCAAGCACATCAGAAACAAAAACAGTTTGATAACAGCTGCCTTGGATTATACTTGCACATGTCCTGAATGTTGGTGGTGAAAGGTGAGACACAGCTGCAGGTAATTCAAGGGCTCCAATATCCTCCATATAGCAATCTCCTCCGAGCTGTGACCTTTAATCCACATGACATTCTTAGGAGTATAAACCCTTTACAAACTCAATTTCTGTTTCCCTTCATGGCAAGCATATATTTTTTCGATAATAAAAAGGGAGACAATGTGAGATAAAGTCAGCTAAATACACACTCTTTGAATACACATTTAAATTTGAGACCCACGCATGTAGGTGAGAGGACAGAAAGATACGTAAATATGTATTATACAACCCCTGGCAGATGGTGTACTGCTGCTGCGAGCTGCTGTAGTCGTAGACAAACACACGCTGCTTCACAATACTCCGGGCATTCTGGATTTAGCCACACCGTAGGAGATGCTAAGTCTACAGTGGCCCTATTAAAACGGTGCACATGGTATCTTATATAATTAGAGCTCAAGAAGTTAGATGGACAGGGACAAAATGCGAAATTTGTATTTTTGTTAATGGAATTCTATCACTTTTTATGGCAACAGACATTTGTCATAAAAATACATAGTTATTATGCTTTAAGACTCAGAGACTGGTAGTGTGTCTCTTTAAGCAATGTCTCAAGTGAGACTCACATCAAATAAATGAGACATTATAAGGCTACCTGTTGATATGAGAGGCAGCCATGACTACTTCCCTGTGGAGGATCTTATATAAATAATCCTAATTGGTCCTGGGAATGAAGAGCACAGACCCTCTGTCTCCAGCTAAGAAAACACTGTGGGTTGTAAAAGCGACAGGATATTGACTGGGCAGACCTTCGCTCAGTAAGATTGATTTTAATTAGAGTCTTACACAATGGGCTATTCACCACTTCCCTGTCCTGAAAACTAATAATAGCACACACTCCCTGCGGTGTGTCAATAAGACAGGTTTACATGAAACACCGAATTTGCCTAGTGGTGTAACAGACCGTAGTTGATCAGTGAGCCGCATGGATCCTCCATCACAGTGTGTATACACAGTTTAACCATCATAGTGTGAAATAAAGTTTTACTGACGATCGTCACTGGTAGATATTCAGTAAGAAATATGCGATCAAGAGATCGGCATTAATGCTTTCTAGTCACCGATCCCTGATAATACTACATTGTAAATGCATTTATATCATGATGCGTTCCTGCTCTATTCAGTAAAAACGTGTGTTGGGTGTGTCAATTATAACGTTATCATGATGTCATGTCACGTTATGCAAGTATACAGTATGTGATGTGTAGGTAATGTGTTCAACTCCTTCCCCTAACTTCATACGATGAATAGAGGCCACAAACCTCAGACACCATCATGCGTGTCTGAGACCAAAGCACTGCAGGGAGCCGCGGTCATTTGACCCTGGAACGGTCACAAGATTAAAGACAGTTGAGCTTTGGAGCCTTTCATCTCTGATGTGAGAGGAGACGCCATCCAGACCCCGAGGCGCGGGCTGTGTCCGAGAGCAGGGCTGTCATATTTGGTTACCCCATTTCACTTCTTCCCATTTGAGACGATGGCATGACCTTAATTACTCTGTCAGAGCTGTAAACTACCGTGTGCCTGCTTTGTGGGAGTCTCTTTCTATTTCGGCAACACATGACCTGAAGTTTTGTTCCAAAGGCATTATCAGACACCACCGGGTCGTTTAAGGGACATTCTGAAACCTATCTTCATATTCCAATGTCATTGCCACATATTTTATATCTATATTGGCCCTTTTAAATGTTTTGCATAACTTCTTATTGCAGATTTTAGCTATGTTTAAATAATACTTATTTGCTACATTCCTTTGCATCTATTTTTCTACTGTACTTTCTGCTGCAACGTCTCAGTTTTCACAAAAGTCATTTAAGATAAGGATAAGAATGATCCGACGGTGTTCTTATGCAAGTGCGTAACAAGTCTCGTTCAATCTTAACTCGTAGTTGAGCCTCAGGTTGAGGAAAGCTGGCCCTGAACTGAGGCAGCATTACGTTGTTTCTGCCTCAGAGCGATGCGGCCGTGTTGATGTAGCAGAAACAACACCAGAACATGTGCTGTATCATGTGATTAAGCAGTGGCAAGCTTTGTGTGTAGAACAAAAAAAAAGTGGTGGTCATGTGCTTCCTCTCCACATTGACTTAATTTAGCTCCTTTACAGTGAAAAATAGGAGAAAAGACTAAAGAAAAACCAAGTGGTATTATGGATAAACCGGCATTAAAGACAGGTTTGTGTTGTGTTTACCCTTTTTAATCTTGTAAACACATGCCCTACGTTTATTCAAAACCACCCGCTTCATACTGTTTAACATCTACTTTCTTATCTCTGTTCCTTTAACTTAGATATCAATACTGAGTACGTCACTCTACAAACAAAACATACGGTGTGCAGTGGTGGTGCTCGTGTTCAGTTTATTGATTAAGTATTGATAGGACTGCTGCTGAGGTTGCAAAGTTGTGTTGGTACTGGGTCAGTAGAGCGAAAGGGATAATGAATGAAAGAGAAGCTTTGTCACAACTCATTTTCCCTCTCAGTGCCACTACGCTCCCATTGCAACAAGCAGGCTGGAGGAGGTGACGAGAGGAAAGACGTGGAGGAGAGGGGGAGCGAAGGTGAAGCCCATTTGAACCGTGTTGAAACTCTAAAGAATTGGCTTCGGCATCAATCATTCCACCACTGGAGAGATGTCTGTCTACTATATTTTATGCTCATTGCCAGCCTTGATTAACTTGTTGAACCTCACTTTTATCAGACCACAGCTTTTTCGCTGCCTCGCCTCTCGTCCCATCACTGGTCTCCCTCCTAGAAAGTAGCTTGGAGCTAAAAAAAAAAAATAAATAAATAAAAGGTAGAGGAGGCTGGAACCAAGTTGTCCAACACAAATATCAATGTAAACATCCAGAAGGTATGAGTATAGACCAGGTTAAGTAGTCATGTAACTAAGGCTGCAAGTAATGATTGTTGTCATAATCTATTTACCTCTCAGTTAATTGAGGGATTTATTGATCACGTTTTCATTTGACTGCACCCAAAGAATTCAGAGGAAGGGACCAGGACTTACTTAGAGTGTACAAACTGCTGTATGTGTACACTAGCCGGAATTTAGTGATGTAAACTAGTCATATTATTACCTTATTGAGGTATGTCAACTGTCACTTGGCAGCGATGTCGACCCCAAGCTCGAACACTGACTTCCTGGAGAGAGCGCGCCTGATTTAACTCCACTGAAGGCATCAGACGCATTTTCCGCCTCGTTTTTTGGAAATGCAAAGCAGCACTGTGAACTGCACCCCAACAGCGAACTGAGTGCACAAGGGCAGAATCATTCGTGTTTGGAGCTGGTGTATACACAATGGGTGGGAAACAACCGGGGAAGGAAAAGCAAAAAGTGCGCCGGAGAAGAGAAGACGGTGAGCAATAGTCACTGATCCTTTCAGATGATTGTGCTCACTGGACCCGACAGTGAACCCACTTCAGCGACGGGGGGAATCAGAGTCCTTCTCGTGGAGCGTGGAACTGCTCTTCCTGTCTCCACGGGGAGCAGCTCTGTGAGCCAGGATAACCTCAGCAGTCAGGATGTTGAAATGACCCCCAACGGCTAACCCAGAGACCCATCGCTATCTGACCCTGTTAACCCTCACATCATATCATCTCATATGGACTCGGTATTTCTCCACTGGCAGTAAGATTTCACAATAACAAAACCCGCTGGTCAGCCAGCTGCTGACAAATCCCCAGTATGGCTCAGTCCTGGCTGATGCTACGCCAAGCTGGCACACACACACACACACACACACACACACACACACACACACACACACACACACACACACACACACACACACACACACACACACACACACACACACACACACACACACACACACACACACACACACACACACACACACACACACACACACACACACTCCTGGTAGCAGCATGACATCTCTTCATGAAGTAGGGCTGTTCAACTGATCCTGTAGAATTATTCATTCTGTTTAAGTAAGAAACAGAAACCCCAGCACAATAATTGGGTTTGTGTTTTAATCATAAACTAGCAATCATTAGGAGTTAATAATGAAATACACAATTAGCAAGAAAATTACAAAAAAATCTGTATTATCATTTTAACTAGAATTATGCAACCTACTTTAGAACATAGGAGTGGGTGATGGTTTCCTTTCTTTTCTGTCTTGAGATTAAAAATTCTTCATGGCAGATTAGAGGAGGAAGCATAGCGGAGGGCGTGTATGAGAATCAAAGGATTTCTTCAGGCAGAGACCATATAGACCTATCTTGTACTGAAACAGTCAATTAATCAAAAGGTCAATCAATAGAAATGTTATCAAGGAGTGAGGGAATGAGACTGACAACATGGTCAGTTGTGTCGAAGCCCTGCATTGGCTGACTTCAGATGACCAGCACTTGCACGTCGTTGGGTTCTCAGCAGGACGGCTGAAGTTGAAACATTAGATGCAAAGAGATAATGGGGAGTGTCTGCACGCAGCGTTCCCACTTAATGTCTAACATCATCGATTAAACGATGAAGCTCAAGGAAACGGGCGCTCTATCATCACAGCATATCAACAGCGTGATGATAAGACTTCATGTCATGGAAAAAAACAAAAACAGAATTTATAGATCCAGGGCACTGAACGGCCGTGTTGATAGGATCGCCTCAAGGACTGAACTGTGACCTCTACAGTTATGAGACAGCCTTCGCTAATCACCAGACCACCCCGAGACCACCCCGATACTTCAATGTGGGAATGCGTGAGTAGAAGTGATTGCGACTCTGTGCTCTCGGGCGTTTAGACGACTATGAGAGCAAGTGCTTGTCCTACTTTTGAGTCGAGTCCTGTCGGAGGCGAATGTAAACTACATGAAGCGAAAAGGTTTTTGTTCGTATAGTACAGGTCTCGTTTAGGCCCTTCGAGGTGCACAGCACGCTGCTCTCACCAGCATGCAAATGAAGTCGTTCCTGCTCCCTCTCCTGTTTGTTGGCCGTTGGAAAAATATTCCAGCAAGTCTGCATTTCCTCATCTTCTTCTGCAGCTGCACTGCCGTACTATCGACACAGTTTATAGAAGCAAAGGAATAACTTTGCTTTTAGTGAGTCAAGCTGCTGCACTGGATGCTGTTTATAATATGTCCTTTTAGAATTACACACAGCCAGTGTATTACAGCCTTGGCAGGAAGGTGCGAGGAGCCAAATGGATTGTGAACGCCCAAAGATAAGATGTGATATCAATAATACAACGGATGATCTCAGGTCCAGTTGTGATTCTGGTCTCAGGTGTCAAGTATGGAGGAGGATGGCTTTTAGTGTCTGACAAGAAGAACAGGAGCAAAGATACCTAAAGTACACGGTCAAGTTTTACTGGCTTTACCGAGAGACAGTACTATTAATACTATGCGCACAACATAGCAATGAAACAGGTGAAGTGGTAAACTCGGTGACTTTTCTACCTATTTGTGCGAGCTTTCCTGACCAGCCTCATACATACAGGTTCCATTAAATCACTATTCAACGGGTGCAGTTTGTTCATCTCAATTTCTTAAAAACAACAACACAATGATCTTCTGTCTTGCAGTGAGCCTGCACCTATAACGAGCTTGAGGTGTTTTTGCATCATTAGTACTGCATCACAATAATAAAGCACTCCTTTATGGCCTAGATTACAGAGACCTTATCTGTTTGTGTCCTATCGGCAAATGTGATGTTTATCACTGAAAGGCCATGCTGCTTCACTTTGGCCTATTTCTAGTGTTGGCTCCATGTGAATCATGCCATAATACAAATAATAAGAAAAGCGGCTGGTGCTCATGTTTACGCCTTGATGAGTGATCTCAGGGTTTTCGGGGAAGGACGCACTTGGAAAGGATGCTCTTGTGTGCTGTGCGAGCAAAGATGGACGCATACAGGTTACTCACTCTGCGTAGCCGGTGGACCACGGCAGCCGTTTGCTCTCCTTCAGGATGAGGATCGGTCTCGCAATGTGATCCGCCGAGCACTCTATCTCGTCCGGCGATAGTCCCAGGAACTCCGGTCTGCTGTACGCGTATTTCAGCGGCAGATCCGAGCCGCCGGGGTGGTCACCGTTAGAGCCACCAGCCATCATACCTCCCATAAAATTGGCCACCGCCGATTTCACCCGCGTGAGCATGGTCCTACTGCAGCGTGGGTCCAGGCGATGCGATTGCGCGAGTCTCCCCCCGCCCAATTGATCCCCGCACGGCGACGCAGTTCCGCGGCGTGAAAGGTGGACTCAGAGCGGCCGTGAAGACGCATTCAGCCCAGCGCTCCCTTCGGTTGAACGCGGAAATAGAAGACAACTCAAGGCAAGCGGCGCAGGCACGCTGGTCATGTGACAACAAACCGGTTGCCACTGGTGGATTTGGTCGCACAGGCATCTCAGTTGAGGAGCTTTACTGTTGACTGTGCTGGAGGTCAAAGTTTGCGTAATCCCGGAGTGAGGATTACCTCCTGGGCAAGGTGCAGCGCAGATGGGCGCAGTCATCGAACTGGGCTTTCCTTGTTCGGATCATACAGGTCACAAAATGATTAGAAGATTATCTCTTTCTCAAAATAAGCAGATATTTCATGTAGCATATGTCAGAGATATGCACGAATAAACAGGCTATTTCTTTGGTTTGACAAAAATGTCATTCACCCAGAAACGTAGGCTCCAGTATGGCATTAAAGGCATCCTACAGAGTGATGCTATTTATGTTTGAGATTAGAATCCAAGAGGTCTAAATCCCTGTTAGGCTTCTTTACTGTTATAGCAGCCTACTCCAATACAAGGAATTTAAAATATAATCATTTGGGATTTGGGAGGGATACTGCTGCATAATTACACTATCAGCATCAATCACAGTTAGGCCTGGAGCATACAAAATCACAATATGTATTTAGCCATGTTTACAGCTGGGGTCCCTGAGCCCCCAAACAAGTAATGCATGATCTTCTGAAGCAGATTTCTGAGACATACTATCAATTTAAAATCAGGGTTTTAAGCAATTCTCAAAATTCAACAATGTTGAGTAGCCGAGGCCTATGTTTCTTTTTTGGGTTGTTTTCTTTTAAACACAGTCAAATATTCATACCTTTATACAATCCTATCCTTTCATGTCAATCCCCATTCATTTTTGTCTTTCGTTTAGTGCTCTTGACACTAAATACATTGAACAGCTTAGACTGCTGCGTACCCACCTGTCCTTTCTCATTCGTCTTCCCAGAATGTGCCGTCTAGCTTGAACCAGGGTAAATAGAAGGAACAAAGTAGAACTGCAGGGCTTCAGAGCAAACTTGAGATGCTGTCATTTTTATTATTATTATCAAGGGTGACGTGAGCTTTAGACCTGTGAACACAGGGGATGTGACCCCTCCCCACCACTAATACCTTTTACAAATCTATTGCTTACATTGTTTCTGTGTCAGTGAAGCCATGCAGTTGTCTTGGTTTGTGTGTATGCTCAGTACAGTTAACTTTTGCATCAACATATAAAATGCAATATTTAATCAATTTCAATCTGTTGCTTTCCATCTTGCATTTGTCCAGAGTTGTAACTTAACTGTGACTGAGAGACTAGATAATAATCACTGTCTTGTTTTTAAGTGTGTCCACGAGGAGTGCCATCACGCCCACATATTGTCTATCACAGCTGCGTCCTTGTCTCTGCAGATCTCTCTAGTGTTTCTTGTGTTTCCCTCTCTCCTGTCTTTCCAGCACCTCGCTGTCTGTGTGTGGGCCTGGCTCGTGGCTCTTTCAGAGTCCTGCGTTTGGTTCCACCCTTGTTACGCCACAGCAGAATCATCTGGCCCAACAGGGTAAGAATATCAGGGTAAGCCAATCAGAGGCAAAGTAGAGTGTTTAATACCTCCAATATAGTAGGATTCGTAATATTCCTTATTATACAAATCTGTCTACATTAATCAGTGTTTTTCTCTTTACAAATATCCAGACACACGACCAAAAATGTAATATTTGATATACATGCAAGCTGTCCGGTTATAATGTCTATTCAGCAGAGAGGGCCGGAGTGTTGCATAGTTTCTCTGCTCTTTGACCATTAGTTGGCAGCACTCCATCAGTTTGTTGTATCTTCCCCCTGCAGTTCCTTACAAAACCTCCCTCAGTCCAAGACAAACAATGAGTCTGTCCTCCTTTTGAGTGAATCTGTTTGCTTAAGAGAAAGTGGGCTGTTAGTAATCTGTCTACCGAGCATCTGCTGCAGTTAGACAACTCAAAAAATCCCCCATTTTATCCACATGGTGTTACGGGGAGCTTGCAGACTACTGGTGGTGACTTCATATTTACTGTACAGATATGAGAGTGGTATCGAAGTTGTGGCGTGACCGTAGCCGTCTCATTTCCTCACACTGTAGCTTCAAACTGACTGACACTGTGACCTCAATTCGGACACATCTGGCCAGATTTGTGGAATATCACTTTCGATTGTTCCTTTGGTGTTCTCTTTGTTTCAAATTTTTTTTTTGTTCAGTTTGTTCTGGCCCGTGACTCAGAGTTTAAATCGGATTGGCTGGCCGGTCAGCCAGCCCACCAGGATGTGTGTCTAGACTTCATGAACTCACAAACACACTCAGAGCTGCGTTTTGGAGAAGTAAGCCGCACTAAATGATCTGTTATACAATACCGCAGCGTATACACCAGCCAACCCACAGATCTGACTCACAGGCTTCTTTCTATTCATGGAGCGGCAGTGTTGACAGGTGAAGTTTTAAAATCATGATTAGATCAAGAATAACTTTTGAAAAATGCTCTACTTTTAATGATAGGAAGACTGTCACAAACTGGCACTGTTGGACTCATCTGGGAATTGATTCAAAGCCTTCTAGTACAAAAATGTTGCTATTTGGACAATCTGCTCCTATCAACAACCCTGGAGCCAAATGTTGCTTCAGTCTACGGAATGTTGGCGGACAGACATCTGATCAGTGTTCACATATTTAGCATCATAATCACAAGCATAACTAATTAAAGACACTAATTATATCTCGTATGAGCTTTTTGTTACGGTGTTATGTGTACTTTTATTCACAATCTCTGCCCATGTGACTTCTAATATCCATTTATGTGAGATTTACTTATTTGCTTTAAGTCTCAAGTGAAGCATGGCCAGTTTAACCCGTTCCGTGGCCCCAGGGCAAAACATTGCTGTTAGGCCCCTACTGTCCCCCAACCCACCCAGCTCCTGCTTCATTAACTCTATATAATATTATAATAGGCCCTAATACTATACTTCACGTGTGAAATGTCTGAAAACCACACATGCTTATACAGTATGGCAGTAGATCAAGCAATTTATAACCCACATTTATTGTACATGTGAATTTATTTATATTATTATGTTACATTTCACATGTGAAATATCTAAAAATCTAGCTACTGCTACAAAGCTGCTGCCTAATTTATATTCACCAACACATCGTGAGCTCATTCATTATACAGAATGTCTCTAGTGAAAATGAATGAACTCACAAGAAAAAAAGAGTTGCCAAATTGGCAGACTATATCCAATCAATAATTCATGAATTTGCCAGCAAAGAGATCTACTGACCTAATTACACACAACAAGCAAGTCTGTGAGCTGGTCTGCAGGAGATGATGTACTCTATACAATCATTTTAGTAAATGCTTGCTTCGGTCTCCACATACTTTGTTTGTTGTCAACATTTGGCCATGTAGTGTTCTTTCATTGGACAGACAGACGCTGGTGCAGAGCCATGCTGCTAGAGAGGCTAAAAACTACTAAAATGAAACAAAAGAGTTGTTATATAAGACACCTCTGTAAAATTAGACCAAATCATTTAATGGTCACCTTTCCTTTAAGAGACACATTATGTAATAAATACCTGAAGAAGTAATCTGCTGAAAAACAACCCACAAATATCTCTGTGAACCGATCAAGGTTTATAATATCACCTAAAGCCCTTTATATGTCTGTTCCAGAAAAAAGTTTCAACATGACCAGAGGCTTCAGTCCCGGAGAGAGGAACAACTAATGTGAGAGAGTGAGTTGGACGCAGCAATCTGTCTGCAACAAAAGTTACGAGGAAGAACCTGAAGAGATTTGAAAACAATGGGAAGTACCTTGAAAATCAATTTTCATAGCTTGCAGGCAGCTTCCAAGGAGACAAGAGCATGACATGTATTTGTTTTTATTAACCCTGTCAACGCTCTGTGAGTAGTAGAAGGCCACTTAGAGATGTTCCAAATCAGCATTTAAGAACAAAAAAAGGTTTCAAGAATGATAATTCCTACGCACAAATTAACGATTTGTGTCAGCAATCTTGTTTCAACTTTAACCTCGGCTATCTACTGTAATTCTACTAAACGCTAAGGTGTTTCTATTTGTTCTCCACTCCCTGCATCATCTCCCTCCAGCTCTGTTTTGTTCATCACAGGATTATGATGGTGATGACGGAGTCAACATGGCTTGAACAATGTCTTTGTCATACCCGTCCACGTGTGTGTGTGTGTGTGTGTGTGTGCGTGTCTAATCGGTCTGCTCGTCCAACTGATGACTGACTCACAGATGGACACAGACGGCTGCCCACACACACTCGTACCAGAGGATAATCTGGTGTGAGCACGGATGATCACAAAGGTCGGTGACTGTGTGTTTATCTGTGTGAGACAGATAGCTCAACACATCTTCATTTGTCTTATTATTGGATCTCATATCGCTGCAGGACAACAGGGTGTGAATAGAGGAGACAAAAATAAACAGACAAAAAGCTGCATGTGGCTCACGGGGCTACTGATGCTACAGTGTAACTATTTATACTAGTGCTGCTGCAGTATTACCGCGCTGCTTCTTTTACTACTGTGCCACTAAATTTACATATAATTTGCTACTAATCCTGCCTCTACTACACTGTAAAAAATGTAACCTTGACCCAACTTTAAGGAATAGAGTTAAAGATTCACCCTCAATATTGTCAAGTTGAATCAACATCTCACTGAAACTAAATGTTTTATGTCAACACAAACAGTTTGAACACAGTTGGTTAAACTATTTATTTAGACTGTAAAAGATAATTTACCCCCTTTTTTTTAGAACATAACCACCAGGTTCAGAAGTAACAAATTACATTTAATTGTGTTACTGTAACAATGTCATTTCAGTCGTACTTCTGTTTAAGTATATTTTATCTGAAATATTTTTCTTTGCCACATTTCAAGTTCCATTCGTTGTAGATTAAAAAAGCAGAGGTTACAAATATGAAGTCATGATAAACTGTGTGAGAATAAAACAAAGAAAAGAGCAAAATCAGCAGCTTCAGCAAAGAGAAAGCTCATCATTGGTGTAACAAGAAAAGTTGCATCTGGTGGTGGAAGAAGTACTCATATCATTTACTTACGTAAAAGTTGAAATACCATGGTCTAAAAATATTCCATTACAAGTTATAGTACTGAGCTAGAAGTGCAAAAGTATTATTAATAAAATGTACTTAAAGTATCAAAATTAAATGTGCTTATAATGCAGAATGGCTCCTTGCAGTGTTTTATTATTTTGTACTTTAAAAAGTAAATAAATGTAGCGGAGTCAAACATTCAATGTAGTGGAGTAGTGTTAAGGAGTATGAAATGGAAACACTCCAGGTTAAGTACAGATATGGCAATATTGTACTCAAGTACAGTACTGTAAATATACTTTGTTCTAGCTCAATTAATCACTGACGTCCTGCACCACCCGGCCAGCACACTAAGTGACCCAAATCAAACACACCCAACAGGTGCATGCTGGGTGTGTTTGACATGCTAAATGCTAAAATGCTCATGGTGGATCCTCCAGGTGAGTTAAACGTACAGTGAGAAACGTTCCCCGTCAGCGAGGCGTGTGAGGCCTTTCTGCTGTTTGTGACAATGATCATCTCTGATGTGACTGCAGATCTTAGATCTTAGAGAAGACAGAAGTTGAACCTGGAGCAGACTGAGGAGAACTTCAAAGTGCACAAGACTCCCAGAATGTCATTCAGACAGGTAAGTACAACTAACTACAGCATTGTGTGTGTGTGTGTGTGTGTGTGTGTGTGTGTGTGTGTGTGTGTGTGTGTGTGTGTGTGTGTGTGTGTGTGTGTGTGTGTGTGTGTGTGTGTGTGAGAGCATTACTCAAACTGTGCAGCTCTCTTCTGGGCTTTAGTGTGTGTGTGTGTGTGTGTTTGCTGCAGCTGCTGTGGAGTTTGTATTGTTTGTACATCTCTGTGTTGTTTGCCTTGATGGTGTTTTATTCTGCTGAAGATGTGCCACGCTATTTAATTTTGTAGCTTAATAATGCTTGTTGCTTGTTGTTGTCCAGTCTTACTTTATTGCGTATTGTTTGTTTAGTTGTGTTGTTTAGTTGTGTGAGTGTTGTCCTTTCTGGTTCTAGTGAGGCTACTCTGAGGAAGGTGCTTGTAGTTGATAATCGGTTGTATGCACAGGCTGCAAGGTGCCGTCTATAGAACACACGTGTATCCATTTGTTCGGTGTGTAAATGTTGACACTTTAATGCACTTTGTTTTGTAGCCTCGACATGTTCTTTTCTTTAAAAGGTCTACCATATATCATTGTCATCATAAACATTTTTTTCTTTACCCTCCCTCCCTCCATTTTCTCATTACTATGCTTTGCAAGCTCTGAGCTGCTGTTGGCCAATCGAGCCTTGAACCTGATGAATTCTACTCTATGCACAGACACTGGGAGGTCACCAATAGTACACGTAACAACAATGAAATTGCAGAAACACTGGAACAACGTTGTCATACGTTTTTTCCTGTTTACCATGAAATTAGGATGTTTGTGTGCTTTTGGTCACTACAACAAAATAAGGTGGTGTATAGTCTCATGCGCATGGTGACTTACCTGAATGCAGAACGAGATGCTAGTTTCTTCTCCATCCTAAAATCATGTAGAACTTATTTATATTGAGTTTAAAGATTTCCAAACATATGAGTTTAACTGAGTCTATTTGATCAGGTTTTGTGAGCAGCTTGTTGTATTAATTTCTTACCAGCAGATGTCACCAACATGCTAAGAACATTTCAAGGGAAACCTCATCTGACCACTATATTGTAAAAACGTGGCATGTTTTGGTGTGTGTATATGTGTGTGTCTATGTTGCCTTAAGTCCATGTATTTATAATAATGCACGTTCCTACATGTATGTATTGTTTACATGTGCTGGCAATGTATCTAACACACCCAAACACATCTACAATGTGTTTTTGTGTGATGAAGTAAAGGAATAACATTTTGTCGGTCACTCACCACCAACAGGGCTGCTGCTGGAGTTAAACTGTAAATGTGTGTGATTTATGGGTGTCAAGGGTCCAGATTCTCTTTTCTCCTGAAGTTAAATTTAGTGTCTGCCAGTGGAAATAAAGGATATATATGTTGTTGTTCTTGTAGAGCACTTTCACCAATCACGTCTCGTATCATTATTTATTACTGGAGAGGGACATTGCTTATCGAAAAGATGTATTGTTTTTATGACTTTCACTACTGCTTTAGAAACTGGAATTCATTGAAGTCACAACACTGCCTGCCTCGTCCAAAACTATGGCGAATGTAGTGTTTTTTGTATATTACATTATGACTCGCTAAAACAAAGATAGCGAGCCATCATGAGACGGCACCAAACGAAAGAGTATTACAACTGTGGGAAATCAGTTGAGTGTTTAATGGAAATTACTTGCAGTGAAAGCAGAACGACATGGTGGAAAACTTACAGTTTAGCATCAAACTGCGTTCACTATCCCTAAACAGCCACATGAGGGCATTGGATAAATGAAACAACCTGCGTCAGGAAAGTTGTTAGGAATTTATCTCAACTGGTGCCATGATATCGTTCAACGGTGCATTCTCATCTAATACTCACTGCGTTTCTATATTGATTTGTAGAATTCTAAAAATAATATATTTTTGGGAAGATCATTTCCGGCCCACAGCATCATAAGGACACAGTCAGCCCCTAACAAGAGTAGAGATCAATGGAATAGCACTTTATAGTCTTTGCTGGAACATTAAGGCCTATACTGTATATTACCTTGTATAATGGAACTGAAAAAGAATATTAATTAAGTCAGAACCTCTTGAATTTCAATGAGCCTCTCCAATTAGGCGCCGATATATTCATAAAAAATAATTCCACAAACGCAGACAAAATCATGTCCTTTTTTTAATGCTCTACTGAAGGTCTATATTGTATCTGAGATGCAAAAATGTACTAGCTAAAGTTGAAGAGTTTGAAGAGTTTAAATTGTTCCATTAACATGATTAAATCTCAAGTGCTTTAATGTTCAGATATTAGCATAAAGTAGATCCCCAGAAGACAAGTGGCCACGAGACACGCGCATGACATCATGTACTAATGGGTCACATTCTGTAGTGTTTTCGTAGCTCAAAAGGGACATTAATTCATGTCTCAGAACAGGAAGTGGGGTTTTCTACTGCAAATAATTATAATTGTAAAGTTGGTCGCACACACTCGCTGGTGGCAATTCTGTTCTTGACAAATATTTCATACTGAAATTATAGAAAAAAACATGCTCATATAAAGACTATATGTGCCAGGTGTGAGCGTACAACTAGGAGCTAGAGTACTTGACGAAGCTGTGTAATAAGGATGGATAGAATGCTACATGGAGGCCTGCAGAGCATTCCATGCTCTCCTTGGACACAACACAATGTAGCTTTGGAGTTGACGTTCAGCCACTTCATCCTGTTCACTGCCTAACATAAACCTACAGACGAGAAGTCCGGATAAAATCGCCAACAGCTCGCCTCTTGTCAGACGCTGGAACATGCAGCACCAACCGGCCAGGAAGGCATTAAGAGCGACACCTCATCTCTCTGGACTGGTGACATCACTGTTCACAAATACGGCCTCCATAATTAGAGAGGATCAAAATCTCCCTGAGCTGGTGGCATGCAGCAAACACTATTTTAGTGACATTTAATTAATCCTTGCCCACCGAGCCAATTTCACCGGCTATCTGTTTCCAGGCAACAACTCTCGCTGTGAAGGCATCCGCATACTATTCATATTTTAGTGGTTGTGCTGAGTGTTTGTGTGCGAGTCACTTTTTATTTCCAATGATAAAGCTTGACATCTTTGTTTAAAATATAAACATGCATACATTTATAATATAAACACATATTTTCTATATAAGGTATCAGAAGGATGTTATTGAGGATGTTTGTTGTCACACATTTAGTGCTGTGTATAATGACATATGGAGGAGTAGATAAGATGTCCTGCAGCCTCCTGATCTTACCTCCCGGCTCTGCCTTCTGGTTTGATGTGCACAGAGCAAGTGTCCTATGGCACATCAAAGCACACGTTTGATTAATAAGGTGTCGATGTAACCTTTCCACCTCTTTGAGAAAGGATGTCTAAAAGGCTGCATATGCCGACAGCTTTGTGAAGCCTTAATGCTGAGCCAGGAAACACAATTGATGGGTAAAAAGTGGGAAGATCAGAACAGGTTGTGCTTTTGGTAATAATTAGTTGTTTTTTTTCTGGATTCAGATTCTTACCACTAGAGAGAGTGTGTGTGTGTGTGTGTGTGTGTGTGTGTGTGTGTGTGTGTGTGTGTGCGCGCTTGTAGGATGGTCGAACGAACATCTAAATCCGCTGTCAACTGCTTACAGGAAGCACTTTTTCATTCAGTTGTGTCTGTACCGTACAAACTGTTTCATTTTGATCTCACTCTTTAAATCCTCTGTGCAGTGGACATATTTAGAGACTTCTGAGACTCTAAACCTGACTCATAAAAAGTACTTTCATATACTACTGTTTTTTTTTAGCAGGAAATGCATTTTGAAAGAGACATACACTGTGCAAGTTAACATTTTAACTATTGGACATGTGGACATTTAGCATAAGAAAATCCTCAATATTTGTGATCATAGTTTGGTCTATTTAACATATTTCTCAAAACATCAAAGTTTACTGATTTCTGTAGCAGCCATGGTTCCAGAGTAAGAATATGAATGATGAATAGATTTTTTGAAGAACTCATCTAGAAATACCAGGGAAAACACCCTTTACTGGAAGGAAGCAATAACTTCAGAATAAGAAATATGCTGACAGTGGAGCATGGAAGTTGACAAAAGACAAACAATTGTTTACAGATCCTGCCAAGGAAAACCGTTTTGATGACGATGTATTTCACCACAACAGAAAGAAGTTGATTGTTAAGTAAACCACCTCAAGGTAGATATTTGTCACAGCGGCAGTAATCCCTTTCCTCCGGGCAGCCAACATTGTAAACATAACATTTTTCCCCCCAAAAAACTGTTTGAGTAATTTTCTACCAGATCTAGTTCCAGATTTTGCGTACCAGCGTGTTTAGAAGTGATTACACCCCCGGGGAGCGATTAAACAACACGGTAGTAAATAGACGTGTTATTTTCCAGGACGATGGAAGGAGAACAATGGAGCAGGAGGAAGCAGGCTGCATGTAAAGGAGGCAGAGACCCTCGTTTCATCTGATCAGAGTGCTGAAAGAACTTCCTGTATCGAAGACGTGATCATGTCTCATCCACTAATAACCGAGAAAACAGCTCGGAAGGTCGCCACTGATCAACATGAATCTAATTCATCCCAAAAGGGTCAAAGAAAGTCCAGGGTGTCAAGTGGAGGGAAGCCAGCTGTGGAGACAATTGTCCCGATACACAGAAAACAGGACTTATTTCTTGTGAGGGTAGACTTGGTGGAAGCGGTTTACTCACTGAGAAAGGAAGCGTGGATCTTGTTAGCATTGGTCACCCACACAATGTGCAATCAGAATGTTTTTCTAGTCCAAAGAACACACAGGAGAGCGTGTCATTAAGCAATCTTTCATCCCACTCTGTGGGGTAGAGGTACTTTCTTGTTATTCTTCAGCTAAACCAATTGGGAGGTGGTGGGGTTTGCAAGTAAGAAGCTTGAAGTGGTGTTTCATTCCTGAGAGACTATAGAGTGAAGGTGATGGAAGTGATACTTCAGAGGTGTGCGATTGGGAACAAAGACCTCCATGTGCATGAGCAGCTTACATCTTCTGCTTCTTTGTTCCACCTCTCACTTCCCATCATCATTGGATTTTTTTCTTTTTTTTCCACTTCTCCCTCATCCTAAAGAAAGCAATGTTGAAGCTGTTGTCCATTACAGAAACATATTAAACACAAGGATTGTGTCTGTTTTAATGTGCAGAAAATTCTGTTTTGAACTGGTACAAAAAACTTCTTTTATGGCTAAGCTACTTGTTTTATGAGCCTTTTTACAATTCGATTGGTCTGTTTTCCGGCTCCCTATCTTGGAGTCAAACTCTCTACAGGAACTCAATCACTGCCTCCCGAAGTATTTGCTCAGTCTAGACTCTGACTGATGATCATAGCCCAGCTCATGTGAGCAAGGCCAGCCTTTCAGAGGCATGCTACGTAATGATTGGCATGTCTAATAAGAAGCAGAGTGCTAGACTGGGAATTTGAGATACGTCCAACAGAGCCACAGCGATACTCCCTCCCTGCCGCCTTAAGTGGACATTGTAGCTGGAATAATCCCAGGATTGCCTGATTGCTTGTTTTATTTTGCTTTTTGTGTTGCTTACAATGAGCAGCTTCATCCTTTATGGTAGGTCTTACCTTTCTCTACCCTGAAGGGCTCATATCCTGCCAGACTCCCCTCCTCCCCATACGTCCTGTGATATGACAACCAGACCCTCATGTTATGAGGTCAGATGGTCAGAGATAAACCGAACCATAGAGGATGAAGGGGGCTGGGGGGGGGGTTAGTCACTATAAAAGAAACTGGTCGATATTACCAGCCCTTCAGAACAATGTGCATTACCAGAATACTGTGACATGCTGGTGTAGTTACTCATAATATTAAAAATGTTTGTTAATTATCCATTGATGAACTCAAGACTTGCTGGATGAAGTAACACTACATTATTTCATTACACAAATATGATTTCATGAGGTGTAACGCATCTTTTCAGCAAGAAACAGAATTATGTGATAACTAAATTAGACTATTGTAACATAATCAGATAAAATCATGTCGCACTCCTAATGTAGTCTAAGAGGCGTCGGATGACCCAAACTACATCAAATATCTTCTCACTAAAGTGGTGTGAAGCCATGCAGATTGGGTTTTATTTGCCATTGTTTTGAGATATCCGTCTTTCTTTGTTTTAAAGTCACAGTACATTTCAATTCAATAGCTTTACAATCTCTTACATTATCTGTTCGTTTATTCTAAGTTCTGCGGGGGTAGACAGCTTGGAAGGTTATTAGTGCTTAGATTGGCTACAGATATTCAAAATTGCTCAATTTTCAGCAAACAATACCACCAGAGATTTCTCTGGTTGTATAGCAACTGAATGAAGCCAAAACAAAGCGAGTGAACTGCTGTTTTTGAGAACCAGAGACGAAGCCAGTGTGGTAGTGCATCAATATGTATATTTCAACACAGAGGATATTTAAATTATTTTCATTAGTCATTACAGACAAATATAATTCATGTTGAACAGATTTACATTACATAGCATTTACATTATTCCTATTTACAGATATTTAAGTGCCTTTTATGTACAAATATACTTTACAGTCAGATATAGAAACGTCTTGATACATCATAATATGCATGTTCTCGATAGTCTGACGAGCATGTTGATGCTGCATATCGCATGTGCAGAAGATTGTTTTTGTCTGGAGTGCAGATGAAGGCAAAAAACATTTGGTAGATAGACTCCTCCAACTGTGGCCAATCTGACTTCATCAAAACACCCACCATCCCCTTCCCTGTGTGTGTTTTTGTGTGTGCCCTGTGTGTCCTGCTTTTTTTAAGGGGATCCCATTTGCCTCTGCTGAACAGAAATAATTGCGATTCTTTTGGGACAAACACAAAGGACTCCCAGCTGCAACATGAAATAATTAGAAAAATGTGGATGCATGCAACAAGCTGAGTAATAGATGTAACCTAAACCCTACACACATTCTTTTTCTTTGTGATAGGTCAAATGAAGGTTTTGTTTTTTTAATAAGCCACTAAAATGTAGTTCTGAGAAAAACGACACAAAGGATGAGCTGACTGCCTCGGTTACTTGGAGACGTGCGGTCTGGAAGAGTCGTTTTCACCACAACACACCTCCCGGCTGCTATGTACGTTTTTATCTTTGGGAACACTCTTACCGGAAAGGCTGTTTGACGGCACAGCAGGGAAACATAACCACCAGTAAAAGCATCAGTATTCCTGGAAAAGCATTCTCTCAAAAATAAATCCTGTTGTGAGTCTGGACTGTATTAGTGCTGTTGAATTTAACATAATAATGTCAAGAAATAACTGTCAGCACCTATGCTTTCATAAACAACACTGGTGATGTACATACTTAATGAATCTGAAGCAAAGATTTGCAATTTCATTTCTTGCCGAGAATGCCACTCTCAGACAGGTTTTCATTCCCCACCCCAGTAGACAGAGTTGCCTAACTGCGTCTTCACTCCGCCTGAATGGAGGACTTAGGAGAATTGTCCACGTCCCTCCAGTTCCTAGAACTGCCCGTAGGGCTCCGACTGGTCATCTTGGTCAGCAATGTTGTTCTGCGGAGACTGCTGTCTGAGTCCTCCTTCTTGAAGTCGGTGCTCATTTTGTAGCAGCAGGAGAAGCAGTGCACAAAATCCTGGAGGAGGTGACCGCTGAAGATCATGTATATCCACGGGTTACAGCAGCTGTTGAGACTGGCAAGGAGCGCAGACAGAGTCACTGCTGTGTTCTCAGAATCTAGAGAACAGAGAGAGGAATGAGGAAAGGGGGATGATTAATCGGCAGAACATCTGGTGCAGAAATGCAAAACTTAATTTTTTTTCTTTAAAAAAACTGTCAAAAGAGCCAAGCAAGAGTAATTATCACCCAATTACAGTAGTTTGGTTTAAAGATAACAATATGTATCTGACAGAATATAATTCATTGTATGAGGTGAAGGGTAGTGACTGAAATTTGGAAAACAAAGAAAAAACTTGAGGTATATCAGGGAACTTTCTTCTTAAGAAAAGCTTCTCCCCATAATTAACTTTTAAAAGGAGCGTTTCTGCAGTAGGCTACAGTTTTAATTCTGAAGTCTCTCAGTGATGTATTCGGTTATTTCATGTAATTGAAGAGGCTTGTGAACAATAGATCCGTTTAAACATTCTTCTTTCTGTGTTTGTTATTCATTCTTACTCTATATACGCATTGTTTTAGTTTTGCATTACAAATAAATCTATGCGTAAAGGCTGTGCGCACGTGTTTGCGCAAGGTGAATGTTTTTTTCTTCTTTATTTGGTGGCCGGTGACAAAGGGCTTTCTCTTGGCAACTGTATTTTGGCAGTATATCACATCATTCCTGAAGCCGTAAAAGTTTAAAACACTTGTTTTATTTCTTCGGCACTCACCAGCATACTGGAAGTTTTCATCCCACACAGACCACATCTGCACTGTGAAAAACGGCGCCCAGCAAATGATGTATGCCAAAACTATCACCAAGGTCATTTTAACGGTCCTCAGCTTGGCTCTTGATATGGTTGTAATGCTGCTGACGGAATTCTTCCCAATTAACCCGTTCTGGTTCGCAGCGCGAGCCGTGGGTTTTCTTTTCTTGTACTTGATATTTTTCCATATGCTGTGGCAGATGAACCCGTAGCACATCATGAGAATTACCACGGGCACGAGGAAGATGCCCACAGTTATCCAGGTGATGTATGCCTTGGCGCCCCACGGCTCGATGAAGTGCGCCCAGCAGTCGGAAACGTTCGAGCCGTCCTTGATCTCGCTCAGGGAGAAGATAAAGAACTGCGGAGTGCTCAACAACAGGCTGCACATCCACGTGGAGATGATCATGATGTAGGAGCGCTGCGTCGGCTGCTGGAGGGTCTTCAGTGGGTGGCAGATGGCAATGTAGCGGTCCAGGGTCATCATCACCATCATGTAGGTGGATGCAAACATCCCCATCACCTGGAGGTGCTTGACTATCCTGCAGAGAAAGTCCGGGCCGTAGAAGCGGAAGGTGATCTTCCAGCAGAGCTGCGGCAGCACCTGGAAGAAGGCGACCACCAGGTCAGCCAGGCTGAGGTGTTTGATGAAAAGGTGCATCCGCGACATCTTCTTCTTGCTGTTGTACATTGCCAGCAGGACGCTCACGTTCCCGATCACGGCAACCACGAAGGTGATGGTCAGAACCAGTATCTCGATTTGAGCCACTTCCTCGTTTCGCGCAAACGGATCGGATCCGTTTGCGTGGACGGTGTTGTTCCCAGGCGTCTCCATCGTTTGCTCATTCGAGGGACTGAAAACCAGAGACTGGTTTCCTTCGCTCAGGAGCAACGCGTAGTCAGGAGTGTGCATGGCACTGCCCCTCTGTGCGCCCTAGCAGATTCAGTGCCAGAGGGGCTGCGAGGTGCCTCTGCTATCCGTATATGGCGCTACCTGACGCTCACAGTGAGGAACCCGTGGATTTCTGACCGCTGCCGGGGCTTTTTAAACTCTAATCGAATCTCAGACCGCGTGTGCGTAAAGAGGATACACTGCAAAAAATAAAACAGCTTAAAAACTTTCCACCTTTGGTGTAATGCTAAATCCTAGAACACGTTTTCCAGGTGCGCCCTGGGTAATGGCAAGACTAAGAAACATTTTAAATTAGGTAATATAATCTGACTGTCATGTTTCCAATGCAAATGTATACTTTGAAGACGCATTATCACACAATTGCACTGAAATTGACACTAGAACCCCAAATCAAATAGGTGAAGACAATAACAAATATCTAGTAATACAACTACAAATATAGTAATAATAATACAAGTAATAAGTACTGTTTTTCTTCTTCTTGCTTGGGGACATTTTTAAAGTTCATTATGATGGCTAAGTATTTTTTGCAGTGCACAGCCAAGCCCCAATAAAACCTCCATATCACCTCAGGTCCTCCCACTCACAGCGTGGACCATGTGTTTAGAAAGTAGTTGGTTTGCATTAAAGTCAGCAAATATTAACACATTACTAATGCAGCTCTATAATTGTGATGCTGCATTTACTGAAATAGGAATGCATTGACCAACACACTGGAAGGTTGTTTGCGGTCCTCCCTTTAAAAAGTTGAGTTTCCTTTATGGTAATTTTTGTCTCATGGATATCATCAAAATTTATCTCTGGGCTAGATCGCATGGGAAGAAAGTGAGAAAATGTTTGCATTTGGATTAATTGACTCTTTATTATATCTCCATGGAACCCATAAATATCCCCATCTGTTGTAAAACATACATTAAATGCTTGTCTTTTATCATATTTTATTGCAGCTCTTTTCCCCAAATATTTCAAAAGTTCTCTAAAAGTCCTTTGTTATATGTGCGGGAGAGGTTTCAAGTTTTCACACACAATTGTGTAAATTGTGTTGGACTACGATTGGCTTCTAAATTAGTTGCGATGTCCCAAAATCATGCTCATGTACACATCTTAAAGGGTAAATATGCTAATTTTCAGGTTCATACTTGTATTTTAAGTTTCAACTAGAACATATTTTCATGCTTTAATGCTCAAAACACATACATTTTTCTCCTACCGTCTGTCTGAATATACCTGTATTCACCCTGAGTCTGAAACGCGCCTGTCTCTTTTAGCCCCCCTCTTGAAAAAGCCCAATCTGCTGGGATTGCTTTGTGAGAAAAATATGCTGCACCTTTTGCAAAAGCCGCGGGTGGAGATACTCAGATGGGGGTCGGCATATTCTGAGCCCGTTTGTGACATAGGAAGAGGAGCCAAACGTGAACGGTTTGTTGAATCACATGTCTGTTCTAGGCAGCCCCAAAAAGCCGACTGGTTTGTCTTATTTCACAGTTTGTGGGTTGGTAGGAAGTCCAGATGCCCAAATGTTCACAAGCACTGAAACAGAGAATTTTTTTTCATGACATATTCCCTTTCAACTCGGATTAAGATGAGAAAAACTTTCCTCCTTCAGCCTTAAGTGTCAAACTCTGCACATGCATACATCATTCTGCACAATGGATGTCAAACATCCAAGTGAATTTCTCTCTTCCCTTGTTAGAGCATCCTTCCATTCTGGTTGCACACCCGTCTACCAGTTCTTTGCTTCAGCATCTTTAGCGCCGCCTCAGTTTGGGCGTACGTAAGTGACCTATAACAATGCCAATTCCTTATTACAGTTTCCA
Organism: Anarhichas minor; assembly: GCF_050575085.1. Lineage (NCBI taxonomy): Eukaryota > Metazoa > Chordata > Actinopteri > Perciformes > Anarhichadidae > Anarhichas > Anarhichas minor. The sequence continues at coordinate 12,202,672 of NW_027466457.1, forward strand.
TTGTGAAAGCACATGATTGCCAACTGGCTGTGGGTATCCGGCAGCTATTAAACTCATCTGATCCATGTGCTGATAGTGAGGATAGTTATCTTTATTGCGTTCACATTGAAGTCACTGTCCATATCGCCTCTCTTTCATTTCCGATGGCCCTTGTAGTGAGCAGTGCAAACTGGGGCCCCTTTACTAAAAATATCCTACAGGCCGGTTGAACTGGTTTAGTGGAATAATTACATTTTCTCAATTATCGCAGTCTCCGTTAATCTTCCCATCAGAACCACAGCCAGGGAAGTTTATGATGCCTTGGGCTTCTGTTGACCAGCCTTCTCCCATGGAGACCCTGTTATGTGTTTGATTTTTAACCCCCCTCCTTCATCCACTCTGGAACAGTCCTGTTTAGTCCCGGGGGTTGAAGGACAGCAGAACAGATGTCTTCCTTCACGCTGGACTGAACCCCGTTTATCCTCGTCTCCTGTTTTTGAAGATGTTCACTGGAGACGTCCTGTGCTTTTATTAAAGCGCCAGGCTTAGATGGTCTCATCAGTTTCAGGACATGAAGACTCTGTTCATCCTCCTCAACTGCGGACGTTGTGTCTGGAGCCCGGGAATCATTGGAATGCATGTTGTGTCTCCAGTAGCCGGAGCAGTCAGTCTGAATCATTTCCGTGATGTTTCCCCTTTTACTCACAGGCTTAAAGTTCTGTTCGAGATCCTCAGCTTTTTTTTATCCTTGGGGATAAAGAATCGTGTGAAGGAGTTTCTTCTTTCATTATGTCTTTTTCTTTGTGCATGACTTGTTATTAGAGAGCTTCATGAATATCAAAACATCTTCGTTACACAAGTTAATTAAATATGTAGCTGAATAAAGTCCAATTCTACCTTGTCAACTCCTCCTCAGATCCCTCTAAGTTTTTATTTACTGTGTCGACACAAAGATAGACTCAGTATTTCTGTTCATTATATCAGTCAATCTCCGTCAGTAATGATCAATCTGTGCTCTGCTACAAAAGTAAGTTTCTAAAAGTTTAACTTTACGTCCCACGGCTTCTATACATTGTTAATGCCAGTGCCATATGTAATCTCATGCATGAGAAGAATGTCTGCTCTTAACAAACTGCATCGCATGCATGCTTCCCTTGTTCAGTCTGGCTTATATCATCAACACCTCATGCATTATAATATAAGAGACAGAGGGTCTGTTCATCCTGCTCCCTATATTAATAACATACTGTGCTTCTGAGGAGCACCTGAAAGAAAAGCTGTAAAGCTCAACAGCCGACACCTCCTGACTCGAAGAGGTCTATCTGTCTTAGTACTAATAAAAGCACAAATCAGTTTGTCCCTTGGGCGACTGCAGTCCTACAGAGGTCACGTCAAACAAAACATTTAATTATCTGTTTACTTTATGGATGAAGTTATGACAATTACCAGGACCTCCGCAGAGCCTACCTATAATACATTGGTTATGTAAGTTCATATGTAGATTTGAATGTTCTCCTTTGGCCTTCGGGCTGATGATAAATAAGTGCTTCAGTAAACACGACATGCGGGTTTATAATCGTGAAAATCCGCACCAAGTACACAGAGGTTAAGCAACCTGAACCTACGTAGATGATATACTGAAAACTTCAGTGCAACTGCTTTAGTTTGAAGCCACTTTCCTTGCCTCTTGTGTTTTGAATTTGAAAGACCACAGTGGTCTACAAATATATATATTTAAACCAAACGTAGTGGGAGAGTATTGGTTTCTTTTGTGAAGATGTATTTAAACTACATCAGAGGGTGCTATTGTACAGAATAAGTTATAGGCTTTTCAAACACAATAATGGCAAACTCAACTTTGTCTACTTCATGCAATTTTTCATCATATTCTGAAGGAAATCTCTTATAGAAACATATTGCTTTGTAGTGTGTGTAATTTTGTCTTTGTGCCTGAAGCTGCTTGCCTGTTTCCGCTTGGTGGGGCACGGCAGAATTACTGCACTTGTAGCTCTGGACCATAGCGCATGTGTGTGCGAGTGTTAACCTCAACTTTCAGATCTTGAGTGGGGCCTGATGGCCATTGGTTGATTTTAGTGGTGCAAGGGTGTACACGTCTTGCTGGCTGGCTAAAGAGGGACTGATATTGTACTTGCGTTGACTTTACAACAGTAGTGATAACTCGGATTAACTACAGTACAATTTAGCCCTTTTACCTCTGGAGCAAAAACTGGAAATAAGACGTTTGGCACTACATCGACCGGATGACTTAATCATATCTCAAAAAGGAAAAGATAAAAAAAAGATAATTCAACCACAAGTGGTTCAAAAGGAAAACTTGGTTAACTGCTGGCATATAGTATAATAAAAAGCCCATTAATGAGTGATGGAGGTCCGAAAAAGTGAAAAGGAGGAGCGGAAAAGGTCAGAGAAAAGAAAAAACGGCTGAAGCTGATGCTGCAAAATGTTTTGAGATAACACATTTATTATTCAGAAATAGCGCTGTTCCCGACGATGATGCCAGTGCCTCGCAAAATCCTGCCAGCTGCAGCAGTGAAGAACCGTCCCCCGGCACTAAATGAAGAGGTGAACGGAGCTAGCCAGTTAGCCACCAATGCTGTACGACTCAGGTGGCCGAAACGTGTCTCTTATTTGTAGTTTAGAACGGTGAGTTTTTTTTAATGTGACGTTGGCTTTAATTCTGTGTTTCCGTGCTGTAAATCCTGTGTTGTTGTGAATTTATTTGTAGTAACTGTGCTGTTGGCTTTGAGTGTTTTTATTTCTCGGGATGGGGTCGGTCCTGGCAAGAATTGCCGTGGTCTAATCTTGTTCCATTCAGACCCTGGTTTCTGCTGTGTATGAGGCATCATACTACCACACTTAAAAGCAACAGGAGGTAAAAAGCATGTTGACACTTCTGTCTACAAACTTTTGGTCTAGTTAAGGCCCCTGAGTTACACTTTCGGGGTTTGCCCTTTTCTGTTTCAACATGCCGCCATGCCCAAAGCCAATCCTGTCTCCTACAAATGACTTTTAGGCGTTACTAATTTGCAACAGCATATGTTTGCTGATTTTGTTGATTATGATTCTTATCAACAAAATTAAAACTTGTTAATGAATGACTCAGAGAAGTTAAAAGATAAAGAGTTTGTAGATTAAATACACTGTCAGCAAACATTTAGCTGATATGCTTTTGCGACTTGTCAAAGTCTTGCTTTGATATTCAAACATCAACAGTGATTTGAAGCATGAGACACAATATGTTTACTCGATCAACCCTTGGGGTCAATTTAATTCAATGTTCAGCATCTCTAAATAAATGAAATGAAATCTTTTTTTAAATGTTTTTATTATATTTAACGTCTTTTTCTAATCTAATGGGGACAGCTAGGTACATTTCAATGTGTTGCAGGCATTCTGTTCACATTGGTGTTCTTTGGGGTCCCCAGGCTATTTTAGCTGTATGAAACAAATGTGAACATTTTACACACGTTTGTTTATGTTGCTGTGGCTTTGTAATCTTTAGAGCTCTAACCTGCCATGACTATTCATGAAGTAGTGATTCAGATTGCATATTCCAATATAGATCGTTGCAATTGCAAAATGAATGTTTATTCTAGAGGAACTATTAAAAGAACTATGTATTTTATCTAAATGTGTATTTGGGTAGTCAAAAAGAGTAACTGACACTAAAAGTTGGGTAATCAGGATAAAATATGTTTGTAAACCAAGATCTTTCCCTCACTTTAAACACAAAGTGCCTTTGTTAGCTGAACCTAAGTCCGACTGGGATACCAGTTTTGAGCGCTTTGTACATCCACCACCAATAATGATACCAGAGATAAAAAGACCGTATTGTGAAACCCTTAAACATAGACACAGAATTTAATCAACACAATCTCAACAAAAACTGTGCTATGACCCTCACAAAGCTGGTATTTATGACAAGACTTCCATCCAGTGACCGCTTGTATCTGAGATCAGTGTAGAAAAAGTAAGTATCTTATAAAAAGAACAAAAGCTGGACGTCAAACCTCCTCATATATATTATAAAGATATCGCTGGATGATCTTGTCTACTCTCCTCACAAACCTCCAAAGACCTGATGGAGTTGTGATGCATTATTTCTAACTCAATTTGGTAAAAGTCATTTTACGATGATTGTGCTTCAGGTGTAGAAAAGCAACATCATCTTACTCTGTTATAATAACACGATATGGACAGCTTTCATTGTGCTCTGCTGCGTTCAAAGCCTACTAACAACATAGCAGCAATGATCTCTGTGTAATGGGGACCTTTTGAACAGGTCGTATCACACTCAGGTGAATGGTGATGCTTTTGACTTGAAATTACTTTTATTTGTTTCTCCAAAAATAAAACGGTGCTTTAGATGATTTGTACAGACATAAATAGCCATGCTGAACCTAATGGGTCCTACGTTCTCAATGAGTCGTAGAGACGTTCGAGACCATTTCCTCAGCACACAGATAATGACCATCTGCTCTCACATAGACATGGAAGTCTGATCCCGTTTTATGCAAGATCCCTGGGCCATTAGCATCACATTAACAGATTTCTCTTCACATTTTATTGCATTTTGGTTTATTGTAAGATCCAATGGCTTCATTGTATTTAATTATATATAATACACAATATTTGTGTACAGTATTTTTGTATGCTTCCTTAAAACTACACCTTCACCAGGAGGTTAGTTGACTCCTGTCCTTGCACCTGAATAGTAGTCTGATATGGCGTTTGACCCACTGCCACATTAGTACAGCAGACGGATAAGAAAGTGATATACTCTTATGTGTAGCTATGAGGTCAAGTCATTTGCACTTTTAGCTTTGAGAACATCTGTTTTGAGGTCTCATCACGTTGTTCTCTGCATGAATAAAACTACCATTATATTTCCCAGGAAAAGATTTTGAAGCCACTGTCAAAAAGCTAAGGCTGTTTTAATTGAAAGGTTTTGGTTGAAATAATACATTCTTAAACAGGAGGAATAAACAGAACCTTGATATTTGAAGCAAAATGTGAAAGACAATTATTTCTGTAGCATGTGATTCCTCATATAGGTTGTAATTTTGCTGCTCATGGCTGTGATTCGTGTTAGAAAACATCAAATAGTCGACATTTCATGCTTTTCTGATGAGAAAGTTACTTCTAATATTTAAACAGTTAAATTTTACTGAGTTATTTATATGAAGATAGATTATATGAGTGGAAATTTCAATGGCGTGTTTGGGTTATTTTTCTGTGCAGATGTGCGTACATGTGGCGGTTCCTGTGTGTGCATGCGTGTCCAGGAATCAGAGCTTATGGGAAACTCTGAGGCATCAACACGACTTAACATTCATCAGGAGAGTTAGACAGCAATGTTCTCACTGCTGTTTCTTTGAATCCACACACTGACCTAATAAGATCAGCCCTCTGGGGAGCATGCAGGCCTCCCTCTGATCTCATCCATTAGTTTGCAGAGGAGGCAACTTGACTGTTGAGTAGATTTATCAAAAAGAAAAAAAAATGTCTTTGTTATATTTTTGGATTCTAGTTCTCTCTTTGTATATCCCACTCTACCCTCTTTTTGTTTGTTTAACTCTGTGAAATCTTTGTGGCTAAGCATCTATTTTTGCCCAATCTTTTGAAGGAAGGGATTCATTCATAAATTGAAAAATAATAGATTTGGGATGGAGCACAACTAAACATCCCAGTTTTTGTTTACATTCTCACAATCATTCTCCAATAGGGCAACAGATGGCTCCATGCATCCCACACAGTTATGGTACGGACAAACGCACACACACACACACACGCACAGAGCCTGGTGTGTAAACTGTATGTTGCCACCAATGCAGACACCAGTGAGGGTTTCAATTCACTTATAGTTCAACAGCTGCAGGAAGTAAAATTGTATAACGTTTGAAAATTGAAATTAAATAAGAATACCAGTTCCTATTATCCTATCTTTATTTTGGCCAGACTCCAGAGGAGGAACAGATGTTGCCGCTAAGTGAATTTCAGGCTCAATCTAGATGTTGAGCTGGTGGCTAAACGGAGAGTCCCGTCCCTCTCTCTGGAGACGTATAGTAGCTTCCTGCCGTAAGACTGCAGCAGCTCGGGGGAGAACCACGAAAATATGGGCACAGGCCATGCACAAAACAAAATGTTTTTTCCTGTTTGTCATTTTTGAGGATACTCAGTAACTGGGGCTTTGACAAACTCCATAGCCCAATAGCTGATAAACATCTTGCATGTAAATCTAAATCTACTGTATATGATTGCAAAATGGTGGGAGGTAACACATCAAAACCTTGCAGCAATATAATTAGGCCTGTCACAATAATTACAGACAACGACTTGTCGTGAGATATACATACATATATGGACAAGACCTCAATGATATTTGTTATCGACATATCGTACGACTCGATCATTTCTACGTGATTGACTTATCGTGCGATATATGGACAAGACCTCAGTCATGTTATCGACTAATTTAAGAGCCAAGAGAATAGACAACAAAAAAGAAATGATTACTTAAATCACTTAAAGATTTAGAATGAACTTCCTCACTGTAGATTCTTTAACTTCCTGCTTCATTTTATTTGCAAATTACACCGATTTAAAAGGTGTTTGTGACTTATCCTTCCCTGAAGAGAGAGTTGAAGGGCAAACAGAAATAGACGTGTCTGAGTTTGGGGCCACCTTGCTGATGATGGCACTTAAGAGCACTCCAGCTTGGCCTTTTACTCAATTACAGTCCTCCCTCTCTTTCCTTCTCGCTGTTATTGTGATTGACTCACTGTGTTGTCTACTGCATACCGCTAGCTAAGGTAAATATAAGACTGGCTTTGCGTACCAACAGAATGTTTGAGTGTTTCTTCCCTCAGTACATATGGAAGTATTTATAATCGCATGATGTTTCGCTTATATGGAACCAATTCAGGTTTGGATACAGGGAAAGATGTTAAAAGCTGTGTCCTTATATTGCCATTGATTGGTTGTTTCTGCTACGGTCTGCTTCCACGGTAGCTACTGTTGCAAATGGTTTTGCAATGCAAATGTTGTGTATTTTAGAAAACATAACATTAGAGTACTAGACGGGGGCGACCCCCCCCCGATTGCCACAGGGTATTTTGCACACTAGAGGGACTACACACCCATCCACCACCTCAACCTTTACTGCCCACTTTGCTGTGTAACACACTATAAAACCCCTCCTGGAAGGTTGTGAGTCTATCAGGCTGAAAAGGTCACATACTGTACAAAGGCTCAGTCTCTTCAATCAGTTTGAAAGTCTGCACTGACAACCTTTACATTACCTTCACATCACTATATTTATTTTGTAGACACCTTTTGTCCAACGGGACGTACAATGAGTGCATTCAAAGATCAAAAATGGAAGTCCAGCCTGGCTGAAACGTATATCTCCTTAACCAAAACTCTTAAGTCTCACCTCAACTCCATTCAGGCGCCTTTCTTTAAAGCAACATTTTGGATGGCTTTTTAAATTTTGTTTTAGGGGGTCAACTACAGTAACTGAATAAAGCAATAGTTTCAAAGTCTCACATTCAGAAACCTATGGTGTCGACACAGAGACCGTGTTTGTTTTTCTTCAGTTTGTTTTTCTTTTGCCTAAAAGGGAAAGACCAATCTGAGGAAGTTTTCCTCGTTTGCTCTTTGTACATCTGCTCAACATGTGAGACGGTCGTATCATACCGAGCACCCAGTCGGCCTTTGGTGACTCTGATGCTTTAATTCACTGACTCAGCTGTCTGGCCTTTCCTGGCCTTTCTGCATCTCCTAGTGATCCAACAGTGTCCTGGACATTCTTCAGCCTGTAATGTTCCCAACCAATCATGGTAGCACAGCATCACTTTCCTTAAGACTAATCTATGTCTGCTGAGTTATGCACAGACATGCTTTTCCGATACAGAAAACAAAGCAGAACAGTGATTTGGTTGAAATAGTAAACATGCCGGTGCAAGGTGAACTGGACCCAGGCTGGTCACAGTGAAAGGATAAGCAGCCGCTGTGCCCCCGGTGACTCTACTTTCCATCATGGATGACCAAGAGATCTGGTTCGCAGAGGAAACTGCTCAGTATTCGCACCCCACATTATCCTTAGAGGAGAACATCCCTCATTCTCTTTAATGGGATAAGAAGTCTACGCTAGCAGCCCTGTGAGGCTGGACTGAGGCACAAACGTGATTATTTGGTCAAAAAACAACAACAATTTGACAATTGTTTTTTCTCCAGTGCCATTTATCAAACTTAATTGATTTTGTGTGAGTTGCCTTGTTTTGGAGATATTGGCTGTAGAGATGTCTGCATTCTCTCAAATATAATGATACTATACAGCACGCTGCTCAAAGCGCCAAGAGTTTCACCTGAAAAACAACAACAACAACAACGATGTCTCTTTCCAGAAATCTTGAAGGTCTGTGGATTATCTCCAAAACTAGGCAACTCACACAAAAACATTCAGGATTGTTAAATAGCATTACAGGTTAGAGGGAAAGTATGTACTTTTGATTTTAGGGTGAACTGTCCCTTTTTAAATATGTGGACATCATATAAATTATGAATTTTCAAATAGCTCATATTGAGGCGGGAATTAAAAAATGATCTTTGAAGTGTTGAAATCTGAAAGACACATACAGACAGTTTATTCCTAAACTTTCACATCCTTGTCGGTCAGCTGGAGACACTGACTTGCCAGAGTCAGCTGACAAGCAAGAGCAGTGTTTCTGTTCCTGAATCAGTTTTCTCATTTCTCCAAAACAAAGTGGCCATTCCACCCAAGTGTTTTCTACAATTCTGTTTTCAATGGCACAGTGTTGAACAGTTTAAGAGCAGATAGAATTTTGACAGTGAAATACGAGGCACATTCTAGCTCTCTGAGTCCAGATGAAGGTTGTTGATTTTCCTGGTAACCACATAAAAGTCTTCTGAGCCGGCGGCCGGCGGTCACGACACCTCAGCCGAGCAGCTTTACTGCTATTGCTTTGTCTCACGCTGCAAGACTCGGCGATCACAAGTAGAGACATGCAAAATCTCACCTCAGAACGCAGTAGGCTGTTCTGTGGGACCTTGACTTCATGTTGCGGGAGAGCTCACAAAGCAAAAAGATGTCAAAAGAGAAACAATGTTGATTTGTTTTTCATAACTATGTTCAGAGTGATTTTTAAATAATGAATAATTACAACAAGAAATCTTATTTACTCTTACCTTATCTGTCCATGTGGCTGCTTTCCTCCTACTTTAGTTTTTCAGTGGCAGACATGTCCATATCTGGGAATAAGCTCTCTTAAGACCCGTCTCTGAGGGCACCTTAAACAGACCCATATCCTTTGAAATAACAACTTTACAACCTGAGATTCTGTAGGATTTACTTGGCTTATTATAAACTTTCATTAGGTGCTGATAAATCTATGTGACAGGTACACACCGAATTGTTAGGATTCTTTGGTTGGTCATTGTGACCGATACGTCTGAATCTGTGTAAAACTTCCATAAAAAGTGTCTGTGAGCGATTTAAGGGTCGCAAACGATGGGGCTCTTCATCTCAGCGTCTATAAATTGAAATTGAATCCGTGCATTAAGGAATCTGCCAGAGACATGATAAGACGGCATGATAAATCCACGAAGACCTTTAAGTAACATGTTTGTTTTTTCCTTAAGTGGAAAATGGTAAATGAAATAGATTTCAAGCACTTGCATTTTAGCAAAGAGCCAGAGAAGTGACGTTATCATGCATGTTGTTGTTTTGTTGACATCTAATTTCTTTTAGAGTGTCCTACCATCCTCTAAACTGTAATATACAACTAATTCAGTTTTGTCCTTTTTTATGCGTTATATCTCCATATACTTGCGCCAACTGAGCTGGACAGAAACCATGTTCTTATGTGTCTGGCACGAGCAATGTCGATTGCTGGCAAGCGCTGTAAGGCACACGTTCTTTCAGCTTATAGTCACAACTAACCGAACATTACAGAGTGAGTGGCTGCATTCGGTCACTGCCAGCGTGGAATAGACCTCTAACTGCACAAGGTTGTCTGCTGATAAGAGATTCGCTTTCTTTAAAGGGGGGTTGGGTTTGGTTTGCCCAGTCGGCTTGTGTCTGCTTAAACCTCTGTTGTATTAACCTCAGATTATTGACCAAAGGGTCACACTGTATACATTATATATGATAATCAAGATTTATGTAACGCAGAGAGGCATGCTATGGATACATTTATGTCTACAAAGGACACACATGGATGCACACACATTGTCAGTACACTACCCTTAGTGGCCTCTTTACACCCAGGCAGTATAGGCTCAACACACACAGCGCTGCTGTTGCTTTTAGAGGTGCTGGTAGGCATATTTTTGAAGTTTGTAGCGAGCAAGGCTTGCTGTTTCCCACTGCTGGTTCGAGCTTCATACATGTTGCACAGCTGTGAGTGCTTATCGATCCTGCCTTTTTTTCTTTTAACCGTGACCTAAATCTTTTGCAAACTTTAGCGCAGCAGTTTTGGTATACCAAACCAATGAGCTGGCAGAATATGAGAGTAATGTTTACTTTATATTTGAAACTACTGATCAACAGCTTTTTTCACCTTTTAACATTTTGTTGCTTAATAAAAGTAGAGGAACTTGTGAGCTGATTTTTTTTTTTTTATTATATTAATATATATTATATTATATTACACTACATTACGTTACAGGATTCTTACTTAAACCCATGGAACATTTTCATTTTTTCTTTCAGCACCTCAAGATTTGGTGAATCAGGGAGGGCGTACTTCTGCTTCCTGGTCTTGTCTTGCTTCTCTTCTTTGGAGATTTGGAGGCCCTGACAGACCTCGTCAGCCTGGAGCTTAGTGGTTGAGGCCTGTTTTTCTTTCAGTTCCTCCCCAAGTCTTTGAAATATGTCTTCTCTTTCTCAGAAGCGTCGTCCTTCAGGGTCCTAATCTCCTCTGGATAAAATCAGCTGATTTATGGGCCTCCAGGTCTTATTTGACCTTTTCAGCTTTGAGCTGTCTCTTTCTCAAGCTGTTTCTGAAGGCTGTCGCTTTTTTCTCTTTCAGCCTCAAGCTCAGTTTCATCAGATTGATCATATTTGAAAGTTTCAGCTTCTCAAGTTCTTGTTGGAGAGCTTCACTTTTATCTATATCAACCTGGATCTCTGCGGAAAACTTTTCTCGACTGATGAGCCGCTTTGAGCTCCCTCACGTCTTCGTGCAGGGTGCTGTTTTTATCCTGTAGGAGCTTATTTGTCTCCGCTTGTTTCTGAGGAGTGTCCGTTTCAATCACCTGACTCTTTAGTTCGGTAGTAAGCTGCTTCACTTTCTTTTCCTGAAATCCGCTGAGGGTTTCAGCACTTTGCAGCTTAGCCTTCAGCTCCTACACTGCCTTTTCAAGAGCCTCCTTCTCCTTCTCCTGCTCCCTGATCTTGTCCTGGTGCCGTTCTTTGAGCTGGGTGAGTTCAGTTTGGAGGTCGTGACTGACCTCCTCTTCAGCCTGGTGCTTAGTGACCAGCTGCTGGTTGTTTGAGACCCGTTCATCTTTCAGGTCCTCCAAGTCTTTGCAAAACGTCTTCTCTTTCTCAGAGGCATTTTTCTGCAGGGGTCTGGATCTCCTCCTCCATCTGGTGAATCAGAGCGTCCTTCTCAGCCATCAGCTGCTTTGTGGCCTCCAGGTCCTCTTGACATCTTTCTGCTTTCAACCTTGAGCTCATCTTCATTGCTCAGGTTGGGCTGATGTTTAAGTTTCAGCTGCTCAAGTTCTTGCTGGAGAGCTGCATTTTTTTTCTCTCTCAAGCTGGAGATTCTATAAGATGAGAGCAGATGTAACTTACCTGTTACAATCCAGGCTGCTCTGAGGTAAGATGGCTGACAGAAGTCTGGTGTCACTTCTGCTTCTGAACGATTCCATTTCCCAAAATGTATTTGTAAACCAACATTAGAAATGTTAACTAATTGAATCTGGCTTGTTTCACAGCGAGCCATATTCTAACCATATTCATGTTTTAACTGATTCAATTGAATTGTTTTCAAAATGAACAGATTCATGCTAATTTTAAGTAATTTGAATAAATATATTAAATTAAATAGATGAAAAATACTTACTAAACTATGCCAGGATTCATTGTTTTAAGTGTCGGGTCATTTATTCAGCATGGAAAATGTTCCTTACAGCTCAGGCTAATTTATTCGACTTGCATTATTATTATTTATTTAGTGGTTCAGTGCGAGCGTGCCAAATTCAGATGAAATCCAATAATGCCACTGTTGGCACTAATCCCCCCCCACACATACACTTTGCCTATCATGCCGACACAGGCAGCTCGACACAACAGAACTCAGATGGAAAGGCTCCTATTCTTGTCTCAGCTGACGGGTTTCCTCAGGAGGCCACGTATCATGTTTGTCCTGACATTCCAGAAGCAAACAATATGGCGAGGAGGCAGAAATAAGCACGCTGTAGTGAAGTGTGCTGCTTCACCTGTATTTCTAAAGGCAGATACATTGATTTAAATGATTGTTCTTGGGGGATATACTTATTGGGAGGCTTCTAAATCATGTCAGAGGCCCATCAATATTTCCACCTTTGGCTTAAAGGGGCAATGTTTATGTCCAGAATTTTAGTTTAAAACATGAAAACCAAAAATGACTTGACATTACAGTGTTGACGTTATGTCAAAGACGTCTTTGTACTGGCCCTTTTCACAACAGCCATTTTGACATGTAATTACAGGGTAAACAGGTGTGATTAAAAAAAAAAAAAAAAAAAGATTCCGGCCCTGTTTTCATTTAGGTGGGCTGGGGCCCTGGTATTCTGCATGCTGGCTCACTGTAATGGCTGTGACGCTCAATAGAATGGGACCTTTATCAGTTTGATCAATTACACCTGTGCTTACCCTGCAATTACTTTTCAAAATGGCTGCTGTGAAAAGGGCCTATTGTGTTGCAGAGAGATCTAATGAAATGAGCATGCTAACCAGTTAGCCCCGGCATGTCCTATCTTGTAATACCACTTGGAGCTGGAGTGGCCCATCATGCTGCTGCAAGTGCTACGACTTATTGTCTTATTCTTGTAATGATATGTATGGTTCTTCCGGCAGCTCTAAAGCTCACTAATCAATGCATTATATCTTGTTAGTTAAACCCCTACAAAAACGGAGGTGCAAAAAGGACAAGGTGTCGGACTATTTTTTCCCTGTGAGAATTGACTTCTTCCCTCAATTTTACACTCATTCACCTGCCACTCATCTGAGAAGCTTCCCCATTTCTAAAACTCATGAAGTTCAGTTACTTTTAACTTCCTCATAGTCACATGAGCTTGGTGACTGAGAATTCAGAGACACTTTTAAAGTTATTTTTTCTCTTCACCATTTGAATAGGAGTACGACATCTTATCGTCAGAGGCAATTTAATTTAATAAAACTCTATAATTACTTCGTATTTCAATGCAGAGCTATATTTGAGATCGCACCCAGACCGCATTATGTGGTAACGGCACTACCGCCAGCCAAAACAGCTCCATAGGAAATATAATTTAAGTGCCTACATAAAGGGCATGCCAGTGATTCATCCACAACTCTAAAGACGATGGATGAACTAACTTCAAACTGAGAACGGCATGTTCTCTATAATGGAGGAAACTGATGACTTTAGATGCCAACTTTGAGCTTCATGACGTGCGTGTAATTTCTTTTTAAACATAATTCGACAATATATTAGTTTAAGATTAAAGCTGAACACAGAGGAATTTAATTAACTCCATTTAAATTCCAAACATGCCATAGTGTAACAGTAGCATGTAGGTGGCAGTTTTAGGAGCTACTTTAGAAACTATATAATTTTCAGCATCCAGGGCTCATTGAACTTGAGTACAGAAGCATTTATGTTGCAACGAATACACAGAAATAGCTGTTGTGGATCAGGAAAGAACTTAATGTTGGAATAACATGCACGTGGACGCATATACACACTGTAACGTGGAGAGGAAATACAGCTTTAATAGATGTGACTGGAGCGGAGATGGATGAGCTAAATCAGTATGAAAGTCATTGCTGAGGATTAGACAGATTATTCTCGCTCTGTCTGCCGCTTCTGTGTGCAATTATACCGTCACACTGCACTTACAACATGCGTGCACACAACATGATTATATGGCAGCAAGGTCCTTTTTTTTTTCCTTTCACCTGAGACAAGTACGCTTAATCCATCCTAATTCAGTTTTAGTTATAGTGCTGCAGTCAGGACATTTCTCATCAGGCACAGGGAGAATTGAATGTGTTCAGTGTGATCCAGGCATCACCCCGCGAACATGCAATCTTGGTCTGGTTGATATTACCAGCCGTGCAACGGTGTCATGTCTCTGTTTCATATCCTGAATCCCGTCGCCGAGTGTCGTAAAGGACAGCAAATATTGATCCTTCTTCTGTGGTACATGGCGGCGCTCACATCTCAAACAAGTCTTTGTTTCTGATAACGTGGCATCAGTTTGGAAAGGTCAACAACATTTTGTCAAAATGGCAACAGATAAGATAATCTTGGAGCTGCCGCCAGACCTGACTTATATTGAAACATTATATAACTAGTTATGATGCCTCTGCCACAGTGTAAAGAAAACACAGGATTTAATGAGGACTGCACACTTAACCACTCTTGCGTGCTGAGAGCAAAGCCAAAGGAAATCCTGATTGATAAAATAGATACCTCTACAGTAGTCAAATCTATTGAAGATACATGCATTAACAAGTGTTTTTAAATCCTGCTGAGTAAGAAGTCCTTTAATCTTTATCTTTGATAATGAGGTGTTTTATGTCTGCAAAATTTTTTATTGGTACACAACTGATTCAGAATCACCAGAGAGCATCTGCCATTCAGCACAGCGTAGCTCTACGTGATATTCTCACACTTATTACACTGCATCTCTACCTGGTCATACGCCTCACAATCAACTATAAAACCCCTCATATAACCAGTCAATGGAAATTATGGACGAAAAACAATGAGGTGGCACCATTGTCACTTCTTAAAAAAAAAAAAAAAAAAAAAAGCTTCATAAGCTATTTCAACTTAAAACACTGTTAGCACTGAGTTACTAGATTGCTGGTCCATTCCAGGTCGATACTGTTACTGCTGTACCCATTGATCTGTTCTCAGCTGCTGGGAGACATACTGAAGGCAGCAAGGCAGCAGGCATAACCTGATGAGAAGAAGGTCAGGGCTCTTTGAAACATATCCTCCGCACAACCCTGCTCAGAAAATGTTTCTGCAAACTCTTGTTTGCAACCGTTCAGATTAATGTACACCAGATAGATTTTTGAATTGGAACAACAGCCCATTAACACTTTGTCCTCCGAGAGGATTATGTTTGCCTGGCCTATAGCTTTCTGCATTTCCCTCACAATGTACTTCAATTGATTTGCTTTCCAGGAACACATCTCAAAAACCAAACCCAGTGGAACACAGCCGAAACAAGTAAGACAGACCTCGACAAGATCTGGGTTCACGCCTTTCAATTCACGAGCTGCCAAGCAATCCATCACAACTATGATTAGAGCTGCCGAAAGAAAGAACAAAATTATAGTGATAAAAAGCATCAGTAATCTAAGCCAAAGTGGGAATATTTTATTTTGAGAGACACTGTTGATCATCCTCACAGCCTTTCTGTACTTCTCGTGGTCCTGAATGATCAGACGCAGTTGGTCTGGCACCTCCATGTCACTGAACTGACCACAATCCCATTTGTTGAGTCCCTCTTCATTGACAGCAGTCAAAGGCTGCAGGGCCTTCCCATTGTAGATAGAAGGAGGCTGGAAGGGCATCACAGTGGACCCTTGAAGCTGTTGGTTGGGGGTGCAGAGCACCTTGAGCAGCTTGTTCTTGAAGTCGGGGTCGTTGGCCTCCAGGTAGGTGAGGTGGCAGAGGTGGAGAGGAACAGAGACTCCTGGCTCCAGCAGCACTGGGACGATGGGTTTCCTCTCCAGGCAGTCTCTGAACAAAGACATGTTGGCCTCCAGGAGACACCAGCGGCTCCTCACAAACTCCTGGCTGAGAACCAGCAGGACCTTCTGGCTCTCCTGGATGCAGTCGGACATGTTTTCCAACACGGTGCGGCCAGGAGTGAAGTCCCGTTCATGGTAGCAGACCTGCAGGCCACAGGACTCCAGCTGGTTGATGAGGGAGTGGGTCCACTGGTAGTCGGTGCTGCTGTAGCTAATGAAGACATGGTAACACTCACCATCTCCCAGTGTGGGAAGATCATTAATAGAGGGAGACAGTGGGACAGCAGGCTGTGACACAATGTCTGCAGTCTGCAGTTCATTGGCTCCATTATCTATGAAAAAACTAAAGTGAGAAGAAAACATGATTTAGAAATCCTTTCAGAAGATTTCAATTAATTTGTTTTTTGTTAGTATATTTCTATAGTCTATCAGCATGCTTCTTTAAACGAGGATATTACAGGTTTTGGATAACCCAAAAGTGACCTGCTTATAAAAGAACATTCTCAACAGAAGCAAATCAGCAAGTAAAACATCTTTTTGAAAAAAGTTTCCTTTTATCACAGGTGGTTTAAACATAAAAAGTACAGTATGCAACAATTTCCTAAAAAACAGAGAGCAGGCAGGCCACAGCAGGATAAAGGGTGCATACTGCTGCATTAATTTAGAATCTGGCACGTTATAGCAAATGTGTGACAAAGTGTGGATGTCTTTACTTGTGCCTTAGAACGTCACCGCCGTGAAACAATCGGAAAATAACGTTTTATAATAACGGTCATATTTTAATTGTTATATTTCTTGAATGAAATTTGGATTTGCAACATAACCAATAACATTTCAAAAGTCAAATAAATGTAGTACTACATTGTTTTCCTATACTACACTACACTATGTCCGTCAAATGAAGTGAAATATTTCAGCTGATTTCATGTATAACAATATACAAATCTAAAAAGTGTGATGTGACACAACTCACTGCAGAATAACCCGTATTTAAGGAACTCGGTGCTACTCCAAATATACAGTAAGTAATAGTGTATAAAGAAGTAATTAAATAAGCTTAAGTTCAAAGTTATTGAGTTATGAAGATCCATGATGTAAAAAAGTGTACATAACAGGCAGAAATGTTTATCTGTGAAGTAAATCATGCTAAACGTGCTAAAAAACAACAACAGCAACAGAATCCTACTGCTCTTTTTAAGAATGAAACCTATCATCACACTGAGGACAGCATACACTGCACAGAGATGTACATTCATACCTGTTCATGATACAATAAATTCCAGCAAATTTAATGAAGAGTGATCGCACAGTGTGGACGATCAAGAACTGAAAGTAAACTCAGGAAGAAGAGGGTGCCAAGCATCCGCGCTGTTCTGCTTTCAGGTTGGTTAAAGTGACAGCCTCCGTCCTGATGTCTGAGGGGCTTCTAACATGAATTAAGTTACTGTGCCTTTAATGGCTCTCGGTCTCGCTCGTATTAGTCCGACATTATATGTTGACTGGGTGAGCTTTGATCTAATAATAAAGACAAAAATGTAGACATTGCTATTCCCATTGATCTGTTCTCAGCTGCTGGGAGACATACTGACAGAAACACACCCCTCCCTCCAGGTGACCAGTGGAGCTGCGAGAAAAGGGAAAGTGTCTTTTAGCAAGGCAGCAGGCATAACCTGATGAGAAGAAGGTCAGGGCTCTTTGAAACATATCCTCCGCACAACCCTGCTCAGAAAATGTTTCTGCAAACTCTTGTTTGCAACCGTTCAGATTAACGTACACCAGATAGATTTTTGAATTGGAACAACAGCCCATTAACACTTTGTCCTCCGAGAGGATTATGTTTGCTTGGCCTATAGCTTTCTGCATTTCCCTCACAATGTACTTCAATTGATCTTTTTTCCAGGAAATAATCTCAAACATCAAACACAATACAACACAGCCGAGACAAGCAACAAAGGCCGTCCCAAGATTTAGGTTCACGCCTTTCAAATCACCAGTATACAAAAAAATTCCCACTAATGTGGATAGAGCTGTGAAAAGTAACATCAAAATTCCACTGATAAAAAGCATCAGTAATCTAAGCCAGAGTGGGATCATTTTATTTTGAGAGACACTGTTGATCATCCTCACAGCCTTTCTGTACTTCTCGTGGTCCTGAATGATCAGACGCAGTTGGTCTGGCACCTCCATGTCACTGAACTGACCACAATCCCATTTGTTGAGTCCCTCTTCATTGACAGCAGTCAAAGGCTGCAGGGCCTTCCCATTGTAGATAGAAGGAGGCTGGAAGGGCACCACAGTGGACCCTTGAAGCTGCTGGTTGGGGGTGCAGAGCACCTTGAGCAGCTTGTTCTTGAAGTCGGGGTCGTTGGCCTCCAGGTAGGTGAGGTGGCAGAGGTGGAGAGGAACAGAGACTCCTGGCTCCAGCAGCACTGGGACGATGGGTTTCCTCTCCAGGCAGTCTCTGAACAAAGACATGTTGGCCTCCAGGAGACACCAGCGGCTCCTCACAAACTCCTGGCTGAGAACCAGCAGGACCTTCTGGCTCTCCTGGATGCAGTCGGACATGTTTTCCAACACGGTGCGGCCGGGAGTGAAGTCCCGTTCATGGTAGCAGACCTGCAGGCCACAGGACTCCAGCTGGTTGATGAGGGAGTGGGTCCACTGGTAGTCGGTGCTGCTGTAGCTAATGAAGACATGGTAACACTCACCATCTCCCAGTGTGGGAAGATCATTAATAGAGGGAGACAGTGGGACAGCAGGCTGTGACACAATGTCTGCAGTCTCAGGTAAATACATTGGCTCCATCATCTAAAGAGACGACAGTGATAACAACATTACAAGAAGTAGAAATGTCCTACAAGAATACTCTTTACCATTATCGCACAGCTACTAAGTGTATTTAAAAGTGAAACACAGTGCATTAGCAGTGTGGTTATATATGAGATATTTACTACCCAAGAGGATAGACGAAAAATTATTAAGATAATCACAGGGGCTAAAAAACACATCCACACCTGTAAAATCTATTTCTATATAGTATTAAAGTATTTGTCAAAAAGGTGTTTGTCCAACGTAATGGTAAAGGGAATTGCCTTACATGTTACAGTATTTCTGTATTTCTTTTGACAGACAGGTTCACAAAAATGCTTTTGATTGAATTTGATTATATATTTTATGGCTGCAAAAGCACAAGAAATAACTACTTGCAGAGCATTGGAAATAATGGATGAAGTCACTAGACTGATCCTGTCAGCTAAAATCTACACACAAAGACATACAGTATATATCAGTAAGGGACCACAAAATGCAGCCTCCAAAATGAACACTGGTCTTTAACCATACCCATTTAAAACAGTTTCAACAGAAAGTGATTAGAGTACAGATATTCAAATACATTTTCTCAATCTTTTCCCCTACAGTTGAATTCCGACAAATCATTATTGGTTTAAAAGAATAGATGTATTCTCATACCTGCAGATAATAAACTCGTAAAGCAGTGCAGAAATGGGTCACCAACAGTTGTATCAGGAAGTTGAATGGAAAAACACTGCTCTGTTGTGAGTTTTATTAAAGGCATATAGCCTACTTTTATTGCCTTGTACCAATGCCTTTATAATGTGGGTGCGGTAGGCACAGTGACTGTACCTTTAATGACTAGGACTATGGTCCAACCTGTCCGCCTGGCTGATTAGGGTCCAACCTATCTAGGGTTGCATATTTTACATTTGAAAACACATTGTATGATTTATAATCACCTTAGGAGCCTGATGTTGTAGTACACAACAGTTTACAACACAATGATGGTACTATACAGCTTTCTGAAGTGTCAAAACTAGTTTATTAGTACACAAAGACTGACACACACACTTGTGGTAGAATTTTGAGTCCTTTCTTGGTTTAAATCATACTTGGAATATGACATTTACATTTAGCATAGATACCCCTGGTTATTTAGCTCCTTACTACATTTGTCAGGATTTGTCTGCATGCAAGTGTGACTTTGACTTCTTCAAATCTTAGCCACTCACTCACTCACTTTTGTTCTGGCTGATCTGAAATCAGTCTGTTTTTTGGCTGCCTTAACACTGCTGCATTTATCACTGTTGGAGTTACTCTTACAGAGAGTTACAACACAGTGTAACCTCAACTCTACCAGTGTGAGACTTCCACTCACGTTCAATGTATATGTAGAAATAAATATAAATTAGGTGAGATTATGCCAGAAGTTTGAATGCATAGGTTTATAGAATTATTTCAAAGGCTTGATTAGGCTGCTTTTTGTGTTGTAAGAGTGACCCTTTAGGAGCACTGAGATTTTGTCTTGGCTTGTTGGGTAGTAGCTCATCAATTCTGTGTTATTTTGACTTATTGCTCATGGGCCAATTCTTCTGCGGTTGACAAAGTGAACTGTTCTTGTTAAATGGCTGTACATTGACCAGAAACGGCTGCAGACTTCTAGAGGACAGCCCAAACTTAGCTCATATTAAAAAAGAAACCCTCATGATTCACACTCTCATAGTGACTCTAGAGAGTAAGCCAATAAAGATCGGTAAGCAAGGCCTGTCTGTTTCATTGACCTAGGGCCCTTTTAATATCTTTGAGGTATTTCATTCATCAAAACCACCTTCCTGTCCCAGCTGACATTAAAGAACAATTTAGAGCATAGAAAATGAAACCGTGCCATCTCTCTCCTCTGACATTTGTTCACAAATTAGGTTCTACAGATCATTACACAAAGACACAAACAGAAAATATGAAAGTGCTTGACCTCAGGGGAGTCTTTTCCCCCCCCCTACTTCCTGTTCAGCAAGTGTTTTCATGTGGACTGGTGACCACTTCTAATCTTTTGGTGACAGAACGAAACAAGGTCCCCAAGACAGAAAGGGAAAGCTGCTCTAACAATGTAACTGTAATCGGGACCAACATCTGGTGCTCTCCTGATGCGCCCGGGCTGGAGGAGCACTGAGCGGACATGGTGCTGAACACTTTAACACCCTTCACTCAACCCAACTACAGTAGGGAGGTCAAGCTTATCAAAGGTCACAAAATGGAAGTCACTTAATTTATTGTGTACACCAGCCACACAGGGATTTTTCTTGGCTGTATTGTACATACATTTTGACAACCTACATATAGACTAGAAAATATTTGCATATAATTAAAGGAGTGTCTGGAGGGGATCTTTTTTAGATAATGTACTACTACAGATCAATTGTAAGCCATTGATCAACAGCAAATCTTTGGGTTTGCTAAGTCTGAAAAATCCCTCCAGTATGACAATTTGTGTTTTTAACTCAGGAAGACCGCTTCAGTAGATAGATAAACCGCATCTTCTGAAAACTGTTTGTAAAGAATCGGGAAGAATGTCAAGGAATGGTATAGTTTTTTTTCATATTCCATATGCACACAATTGTGCCACGTAAAAAGCAGCTCCACAACTACATGATATTTGAGGCATTAAGATGTAGTGGACTAATGTCTACCTGAGCCTTTTAGTGCATGTTAGTGCATGTGAGCGTGCCGCACCGGCTCACTCACGGCCGCCACTCTGCACTCCTATGGCGGTCACAGCTGATCCTGATCGTGGAAGAATAGAGGCCATCCTTCAGTTCTCCTTCAGGTAAACACTGTTAGCTCTCTCAACACTGTTGCCGTTGTTTGCACTGTTAGCTGCGAGCCGCATGCTTAGCTGTCGCCATGTTTAGAGCCTTTTGGAAGCGATATGTGCTGAATTATTTTATTTAGCCCCTTTAACAAACTCAAGAAATGGGTTCTTCCTACAAGACAGTTCATCTGAGGAGAGTGGATCAAGTATCAAGGTTCTACATGAATACCATCTGAGTTTACACTTTGAGTAAACTGAACCAACAATCTGCAGCAAATATTTCCGAGTCATATTCTACACTGAAACAATATTTTCACTTGCATTAACATATAAATCCCAGGTCCCACAGTGCAACCATTATTCATGCAGTCATTTTTTACTTTGACTGTGACAAAGACATTGAAGCTATTTATTAGTTGTGCCAGATTTAGGACCGGTATGGGTAATGACAAGACTGAATAGGCAGTGGAACATTATGCATGTGTGTCTGTGTTTGTGTCTGCTTCTTCAGGTTTAGGCTACAGCGTCTGAGCTGGGAGGATGAAAAATGTAAATAGTCCCAGCTGCTTTTGTCACCACATCTACCTGCTGAATATACATTTTCATGGCTGCGGTGGTCTTCTTTTTTTTATTTTTGTACTAACTGAGACTTGATTAATAATCTTGTCATGACTTGGCAGACATTAATGACCTGGCCATTAATGACCTGGCCAGCCTGTCATGATTAATAGAATATCATGATCACTTGGGTGTGTGTCTGTTTGTACAGGCATGGTCCATATAGATTCCTGCTATATGCACATGCAAGCGTGACTGAGCGTTGAAATATCTGTTTAAAAATGAGACAATAATCTGTTCACACATTTTTTTATGCTTGTCAGTCCGTCGGTCGGTCTATCCCCTTTGGTCCAGGCTGAAATATCTCAAAAACTTTTGCCGTAACATTTGTGTTAGCATTACTGTCGTGAGCATTTGCATTCAGCTATAAGCATTGCTGTGCCTAAGTACAGCCTTAAAGAGCCGCATGACCATGGACTCTTAGTCCTTTTTAAGACAAACATACTATTTAAAAGGGAAAAATAACGAGAATATATGCACACATAGATGATTTTACAATATGCCACAAAAGATTTTGAAACGATTTACAGCAAATCTCCCTTTTCGTTTTGTCCGTGCAGTTCGAGGCTGTGAGGCACTCACACTGAGGTCACAGTAATGGTTTAAAGAGGCCATCATCAGACCTAGTTACGGTTCTATCTTTCTGATAAATTTATGAGAATAAAGAAAATTCTTTACGAAGTGTTGTTTCCCCCCCTCCCCCCCACCTGATAGGTGCAGAACATGGGTACTGCTAATACAGCATAGCTTCACTCAGATGAGCCAGATGGCCAGCATGAAGCACCTGACCCTTCTACTTTCTGGTTACAGACTGTCTGAGACTGCCCATGGTTTAAAGCCTTTATTAGTTACATGGCTTTATTAATTCCACTTCGTAATCCACTTGTTGTTCCAGTGATAAATATAGTTGAAGTGATGGCACGTTCTTTCAATATGCAGCTAAACAGATTACAAAGAGGTTAGACCAACTTGCGTCATCAGAATTGAGCTTTATGTGTACACGTGATGATAAGACTGCATTATCGTATCAAATCCCTTGACAAACACAATATATAATCACAGCTAATATTTAGCTTCCTCAATGCATAAACACTTGGCCCAGATCATAGAGATTATGATATTATTACTATTGATTTAAAGGATAATAGAACAAATCTCAGGAAGTTGGAGGAGCACTGTGTTCTATCTATACAGTTTACAATGATCGGATGTAGATAGATGAAAGTGGCATGCTGGTTTTTTTGTTTTTTTTAAGTGGATGAAGTAGACAATCTGAGAGCAGCAAAGGAAAAAAAGTCACCTCATAGACTAGGATCTTCTGAAGAAGATGTGGCAGGTTCCTAAAACAGTAGGGAAAGGCTTTTTGCTAGACAGTCAGATATGTATCTTTCTACAGCATGTCTGGATCGCTCTTTTTTAATCACATCAATTGTCTATGTGTGATCGACACCTAACTCCAGCCAAATGCAGACACTAATGCACTCACATTCATTGTCTAAAACCAGTAAACTTCCAGTACATAATATCATTGACTGGTGTATCATATTGAGAAGTAAACCAAGGGCCAGTTTGATCTGTGACATAATAGTGGTAGCCAGACATGACATTATGAAAGCTAATGAACAATTCTGCTTGTGTTTGCTCAGTGTTCCCATTTTGTTCATTGGCATATATCCTGTGCAAATGCATTTGGGCAATCTGTGTTGACACTGGGAATACACAGACGGGCGAGGGCATTGTTTACCCAGTTTTGAAAATAGGCATTCTGAGGGTGCCACAGAGAAGGACCACAGCACAGACAAGTCTTCAAATGATTCATGAAATGATGTCTTATAGCACAAATACAGTATCGTCCCCGTTCCATCACGGGGGAAATAATTATATACATGTTACTGAAACACCATAAATGATGGATGAGTGTGGATAATTTTACTTTACTTAAGTAATGGTGACTGTAATATTAGGAAACAAAAAGTCCAGGTCTTTTCCCTGCCTGACAAGAGTCTAATGTATAAGAATATCCTTCAGACGAGCATCACTCCAGACTGTACAGCAGGAATCTGCACAGCATCCTTTTTTTTCTCTGTTGCTGCAATCATCAAGCTTCCAATATCTTCACATTTCCAGTTTAATCAAAAGTAACACAATCAAACTATACCTCACATATTTAGAAATACATCCGGCAGCATCATTTCATTGCTACATGTGCCTATTTCTTCTTTTCAGTCATGTAGGATTGTATATCCTGAGGAACAGATAATACAAGGGAATGTATTCTTACTGTTTACTCCTCTATTTGTTTCTCTCAAAAAAATGTAATTTCAAGTCCAATTTATATAAACAGACATTTGAAGTTGTATCATTAAGTGAGACGTATTGATTTATTGAACACACTTTCATCTGCTTTATCTGTCCCAAGGAGCTCACCACTTTAACGCAAGCTAAAGAAAACACATACTCAAAATGTTCTCTGAATAAATATGACTGTAAGAATAACAACTCATCTGTATAGATTGCAGTTTAAAAATACTGTCGTTGACCACATCCATCTGGTCTTGTGTTTAAATGCATTGACACCTCATGAGAGGTTGTAGTGTTTGTTTTAGAAGTATTAATCTGTGAGTACCTATGCTTACACTTTGTTGTCATGTGGCAAGACCCACCAGCCTCTAACATTTCAGAAATGTAAACTTAAACAGGGTGAACTCAATGTTTACATGATGCATCGTCAGTGCGTTTAAATATTTTTATGAGTTGAAAGGCAGCATGGCGTGAGTATGTGAGCTATATGGAATTTGGATGTTGTGCAGATCTCTAGGGACCTTAAAAGCCT
This sequence comes from Anarhichas minor, assembly GCF_050575085.1. Lineage (NCBI taxonomy): Eukaryota > Metazoa > Chordata > Actinopteri > Perciformes > Anarhichadidae > Anarhichas > Anarhichas minor. The sequence continues at coordinate 12,227,713 of NW_027466457.1, forward strand.
GATGGTAGAATGACGCGATTTGAATTGCAGAGGAAATGTGACCCCCACACTATCTACTCCATCCTATTGCCTGTCCAGTTCACGAAATATCATGAATGTCCCACACACATTCATCCATCTGGGCTCTCAGCTCTTGTGGTTAGAAATATAAAAGGCACCAATAAATCACATGGAAAAATGTAACGGGACGTAAGGGACAACAGCTAAGCTTGACATACAATCCTCCTGAAGGGATTTGCACACACACAAAAAAAACAAAACAGACACTTGTTTTCTGTGTACATACAGTATGAAACAATGTTTTCAATTAAATTCCGAGAAATCATAATCTTAGACTAACGCACACATGTTTTCGAGTCTGGCCCCATTGGGAGTGCTATACATAAAAGGTTACCATGAAGCCAGTTCTGTCGGCCAACTCACATGGAACAAATTAGTGTGTGAATGTAGAAAATGTTGTATTGTCTTTTTTGTTGTTGTCAGCCTAATCCTGTTTGTTTAGTTAACTTTTTTTGTACTACAAATCTTGCTGTGGGTCGCTTTCAGTTACAATTATTATTCATCAAACAGGTAGTTAAACATCATTCATATACAGCATCACCTTGAGACAAAAGACAATGTTTGGAACAGAATGGAGGATGAATGTCAGTATTATAGTAATTACCAATTTTTTCAAAATATTGCAACGATATAACCATTTCATTGTTAGCAGGTTGCAATATTGTTACCAAATGACTACACTATTACTAAACAGTTTTGCCCTGTTGCTATCTTTATCTTTCCCCTTTATTACCCGTTGTACTTGTTCATTTTAGTCTAACATTACCCAGATATACCCATTGTTATTACCAATCTATTACGTGATTATTACTTTGGTATTTACATATTATTACCTCTTTATTATCAAACCATTACCCCACTTTTACCATGTTAAAAGCTGTAATGATGAATGCCACCCGAAACAGTACACTGCAACACAAGAAGCCATGAACTCAATAATGCCACACATCACATAGCAGAAACATTTCATACATATTGTGAAATGCTGCAATTGCATCTATAAAAACGAGCAAAAAAGCTCACAGATGTCCTTGTGTAACAGACAGGGGAAGAGAGCCAAACTGAAGATCAATAATTAAATCAAGGAAACCTCTCCTTTGACTTATTTATTAACAGCACTTACTTGAATTGGGTTATGTAAATTCTAAACAGCCATTCGAGGAAAATTGTTGACGCTCATGGGGAAAAAAACAGCAATAATCACAGTGAGTACATTCGTGACATAGAACGGATGATTGAGAACCTATATTAATTTTATATACATTTATTGTTTTTGGTGTTGACATCCTTTAACAGTGTAAAAATCAGGGAACGTCAGAGCTGCCTTTCATCTCAAGGAAACATGAGGTTTTGATTTTGATAATGCTTCCTTGATGGGAAGCCAAAGAAATACCTTGCGTCACTGACATGCATCTCTAACATGTCTCAGTAAAGCACATGCAGCTGTAGAAATGTACAGCCGTACACTTCCCACCACAAATTCCTGGTTTGAATATATCTTATAATAGAGAGAGTTTCAGATGACCTGCCTTGACTGCCATCAATCATATCTCCCACAACTAACAAGAAAAAAGCAGCACCAGACCTTTTCAAGAAATAGTTTTTGTTTAATTAACAGTTTCCCTCTCGTAATCAGTGAGAGTGTTGTCATCAAGGCAGAACAACACAAGTGAGATGCTCTGAAGCCCCGTGAGAATGGTCAACCTTTTCCCAAAATCCAATAGGCTTGTAAAGTATACATGTTTTAATTTTCATTTAGTCTATTCTGCATTCATCTGGCTACATCTCTAGTTTCATTATAAATGTATGCCTTGTGATAAAAGCTATGAACAAAGACCCAGAGGAGATGAGACACTGACGGTCCCTCGTCTGAGTCGGTGCTGATGCTGTAATTGATCCAATCAGTTTTCATTACACTTCCAATATGAGGGCTGTGGAGCGCAAAGCCTTCATCTTGTGGAGTTGAGGCTGAGCGTTGTTCGTCCTGCGCTGGATCGTTTGTCTGCATAAACTATTTTCGTTATTGTCATATTTTAGGAGAGCTGTAAGATAGCAGCGAGCCTGCAGTTTTGCATGTTAAACGGTACACATTTGGAATTAGTTCTAAAGTCAATGGCATACTCAAAGAACTCAAGACATTTTTTCTCCATCATTGATAGTCAGTGAAAGGGCAGGAGGGTGATCTAGTCCAGTGATTTCAACTTCTTAGATTGTTCCATTAAGACAATTTTTTGTGGCCAGAAAATAACTTTCTAGTATTTCAGAAAAGAGTAAAGAAAGTGAAAAGTCTACAAAATGGTTGCCATTCAGTTTCCCGTCAATATGTTTTCATTTCTTTTCAATTCAATTGACTTTTTGCTAAGCCCTGCCCTGTTGCACCTACACGATCAAAATACGGGGCTCCACGCAGTCAGGGAAATTTGTTTTTGTAAAAGAATCGCTCAGTGCGCAGTGTCAGCAGCAAAAGATATAGACACGATGACATATTATAGAATAATTAATAACAACAAAGTTCCAAAACTGGATCATAACTGAGGAAGCATAACTCAACGTCTTGCAGCAGGACTTTGATGATGGCTGACACTGGCAGATTTTAGCAGTTGTAGTTTGCCAGCTAGAAAAACCTTTCTGCAGCTGACTTTTTACACACCGACTCATTTTTAAATGAAAACTTGAGTGAAAAGGTATAAATATTTACCTGATATTGTGCTAAAAGATAACAGCGTTGTTCTTTTGTATTCCAGTGTAGAGCAAGTTAGTGAGATCAGGCTTTTGTTACATAACTGTCTCCATCTAAAATACCTTTCAGTGCACACTAAAACCCTCAAATCAGTCTTTTCAAGAAACACTGACTTATTGGTTTTTCGTGAGTACTAGCACATGATGCACCCCAAAAAAAAATCCTTTGAAAAGCCATCAAGTAATCCATAATTATTATTGACCTTTGCGTTGCAACAGGTGTCTGGCACAACTTGTTTTTGTTTCAAATACTCAAGTCACATTTTCACAATACTGGTGAGTAGATACTGCAGAGACCCATGAGGGAATCAGAAACATCTGCAAAGGGCCCGAATTTCGCAATACAAAGTTATTTCTAATAAAAATACATTTGGCTTTTCTTTGGCTCGAGAACACATGCATGATCGTGCTTCTTCCAAACAAAGAATACAAGGCGCAAAGAGAGTCCAGACACACACAAGTCTCAGCATCTGGCAAAACAGTCATTGCATCACTGTTTGTGATCAATGACAAACCCACCAATCAAACTCTCAGCAGTGTGTATAGTCTGCTCTTATGAGGAGAGGATAATCCATCCCAGCCTCCAATTTACACGGTCAGAAACACTTTGAAAAAGAGTTAATGTAGAGCCCATGTTGAATTTCACGCACCCTGACAAAAATTAACACCCCCATATTTCTGGCAAACCTCTGTAGAAACAGAATAAATCTGTTTGGCGGATATTATCATGGAGCGATCGACAGGCAAAGCTGGAGTATTAGCTACCAAACTGCTGATGAACAAGGGCCTTCGTCAAAATCTGATTTGTCTTTCAATTTTGTCATCAATCATCACATAATCTTGGTTACTAATTTATAACAAATGCACAAAGAAAATGAATGTATGTTTTCTAGGATTGTTATATCGGCAAACTTTATATCTAATCCTTTCGCAACTTTATGCAATTAGATAACTTTTAACATAATCTCACAGAAATATGAGAAATGACCACGACCTCTTAACAGCGCAATTAAGCACTTGGCACTTTTGTCCACCACGAAAAAGGATCCTGGTGTTGGACGAGACCCCCCCCCCCCTGTTCACAAACTGTGAACAAAAGTTCACAGTTTGTGGGTTGGTACGCTTTACCAAATGTATGTACACAAGCCCTGAAAAAAGTTATTCATGATACGTCCCCTATGAGAAATTCCTTTTATTGAAATGTACAAAATAATCACAAAATTGTTTGATGTGATGAGTGGTGCTTGAATATTTTTCATACTTTCACGTGAGACGTGTTTCTAAAGATCATTTCTGGATGATAAGTACAGACATTTTTTGAAAACGAGTTTTTGCCACGGCATAGTTTATCGACTGTCTATAGAAGTCCTGTAGACTCCTGCTTCCCGCTCTTTTTAAAGGTTAACTGTTTTGTAGATGGCTTCACAATGACAGCATGCAGGTCTGTCATCTTATGATGTTACATGTACACATATCTTTCTGTATGTGGACAGACAAAACATTAGCAGTGCATTCCAGTTATGTTACTGTCAGATAAAGGGCCAAGCTAAGTGGAAACATGCTTGCACATGATGACACCAACCTGGCATGCCATCCTCTTCAAACATAATCCCCCTTAATCCCTGCCCTCTCGGGTCAAGCATCACTCCAGATGAGCTGTCAGGAGGAGACAGCAGCAGTCTTCAGTGTAGGGCTGCAACAAGCACAGAAAGCAGATTGGCTTCCAAGGTCTTCCAATCAGGAGGATTTCCTGCCCATCACCTTCCTGTGTCTACCACACAGTGTCGATTTACCCTCAGTCATATGAGTTGAACGCTGATTGTTCCACATGCATTAGTGGAAAGAGCAACAGAGACATTTAATATGGTTATAGTGGGATTTGAACCAGGCTTTCTTAAGGCCTTTCTTCCCCCTCCCCTGAATGTTGGAACATATAGTAAGTTCATGCTATTGTGAGGTTGTTGAGTGAATCCTGGACCCTCACTTGGTATTGCTCAACTTCAGTTTGAAACCTGAAACACGCACAGGCCACAAAGGGAGGCCAAGAAAAGAGGTCGACACAGGGTTGGCATTGATCATAACTTGGTTCAGCACGAGGTAATGACACATGATGTGAGTCACCTTATCTGCTGCTTTGAGAAAAGGTTGAATTTAGGAGAGACCTAAGAAGAAAGCATGTGTATCATACAGTATTTGACTACTTGCAACTTCATATTTCAGTGCAGATTTTTCCTACCTTTCCTTCCTTTTATTGTGAATGTGATCGGCTAAATCAGTGGTTCTCAAACTTTTTCTGTCGCGCCCCACTTTGGAGGAAGAAAAATGTTCATGCCCCACCGCCCCAACAAAATTGTAACAAAATGGTCTATGTTGAATTTTTATTGAAATAACATTTTGTGACTCCTCCATCTGTGCTTTTTCAAATAATAGAATAAAGAAAATTGCAATCACTTTCAAGTAAACCAGATTGCTCCATCAGACAAAAGCAAATGCAATGTGCAATCACTTTGTTAGAACAATGCAAATAAAGTTATATCTGTGCAAAACTACAATTTGGCAAAAAATAGCTTATTGCAATTGGCTGCAATTAATCAATGCTCTTTTGAATAGTATTGATTGCTTTATATTAGATAACATATTATTTTTGTGATGGATGGTGTGGACTTTCATTAATTAGTCGCGTAGTCCAATATCTGATCTATAATCAGAAGCGTAACAAATATGATTTAGCCCAGTGGTTCTCAATCTGTGGGGCGCGCCCCTCTAGTGGGGCACGGTGGTATTACAGGTGGGGCGCAGGGGGAAATGCAGAATACATTTTTTTTTTTTTTTTAAAGTAATTAATAAATACATGGCGAAATGCCTGTACTTTCATGTAAATGTTTACGTTACGCCGTTAACAGGTTACACTTGCGCATGCGCGACGGCCATGATCCTTGGCGACTCACATGTGTGGCTTAGTGTTCCAAATGAAGAGACATTTGGCAGGCCGCAACAGAAAAGCAACCGCAAGCGATGCATCCGAGACGAACAGCAAGCAGCCAAGAAGAAAATATGACGCCTATCTTGCTCTGGGTTTCACAGTGAACGCGGTAGGAGATGAGGAGAGACCAGTCTGTGTTTTATGTCTGAAAACTCTAGCTGCGGATAGTACAAAACTTGTTTTGTTTAGTTTGTCACAGGTTGCACTTTATTGTTATCTTGAAAAGATGTTTAGTGCAAAACAGGTTAATAGCTTTACCTAAAGAATATACATAGTGGCATTCTGAAGCACACAGTTTCCAGATGCTCTCTTAAGTCCACAGTGTCATCTCAGTGTTTTCTGTAAATTGCTGGCATAAATGGATTACATAAACATGTTGGGAATTTACATTTCACCAGCTGTTAAAGCAGCTGAGAGGCTGCGAGGAGTATCAGTGTCAAGAAAAGGCCTCAGTGAGGTCTGAAGACCTTATACCAATGTGATCGACATCCTGCTGAAGTGTGAAGGGATGAAAGGATTAATTACTTCTATATTGATGTCATTTGTTTGCAGTCACTGAAGCTCTGACTTTATATCTACTTGCTCGAGGTTTGCAGGTGGTCCTTCAGAAAAACTGGGTCAATCAATACCAATCGTCTCAGATCTCTGCTCTGCTGTTGACGCCACTTCATAGATGATTGCATAGATGACACATTTGTGTTGTTTCCTCAATAGTTCCAGTGTTGGCTCTGAAAATATGAGGATTATCACTTGTATCGTTCTTTTCCCGTTCAATGAGTGAGCCAACTATACTGTCCCAAAACAACAAAAGAATCAGGCAGCCTGACTCTAATCTGTCAGTTCACAGCAGTGTTCAGCTGGGAGCTGCTCCTCTGTCAATACCATGCTTCTGACTCTAAGGCAAAAGTCTGTCTGTCTCACTTGAGTGATAAGTTAATGTTACAGGGAAGTTATGTTTGGAGAACAAAGCCCGCCTGGCACTGGAGTGTTGCAATGTCTCCTCAGCAAAAAGGTTCTGGGTTCAGACATTTCTTCTGGGTGCACCAGTTTCCTCCCACAGTCAAAAGACATGCAGGTTAGGTTGATTGGTGACTTTAAATTGCGGTTGTGAATTTAGTGTCTACCAATATGTGTTAGCTCGGTGACAGACTTGTGACTTGTCCAAAGTGTACCTGGTCTACCACCCAAGCCCTCTACCACTCTGCAAAGCATACGCGGGTGTTGGTTATGGAGGGATGGAGCCCTATCCAACACCCTTTGGGATGAATTGGAACGTTGGCGGCGTCACCCAACATTAGTGTCCGATCTCATTGATGCCCTTGTGGTGTATTGTGTGTTCACATGTGCCATTGTGCCATGTGTTGGTTTCCTCCAGTTAGAAACCAGACAAGTGGACAAATAGTATGGACTCTTATGCAATGTAAGCCTAAACATTGTCAAATTGCATCTATTGTATCCTGATAATTAATATCCATTTTACAAGGAAATTAGTGTCAGGCGTCATGCCAAAGGCGTCAATTGCAGGAATTATTTGATTGATGTATATGATTTGGTTGAAAGTTTCTCCAAGTCAAACATGCTATTTCCTCAGTGTGCCTGAGAATGTTGTTTCAAGTTCAAATCAAGATGCCAAACTGTCGTTGTTAGTTAAAAAAACACATGGACATTCTTTTTTTTGACAATAATTATAAAATCAAGAGCGCCTTCAAACTTAACTGAAGTCATTGTATTTCAAATAATAAGAAATAAACACACACACACACACACACACACACACACACACACACACACACACACACACACACACATACATATATATATATATGATAAAATAAATATAAAAATTTAAATAAATAAATAGTAAATGGCCCCTTTTGAGAGATTTAGAGAATTGCATCTACCAAAAACCCGCTCTGTGGTCTAATAAGGTTAAACCTTTCAGCATTTACTCTAGCCACACAAATACAATTAAGTGTAAGCAAAATATATCTATTTATATATATATATAATTATTATTATTTTTTTTACAATAGACATCCAATTTTTCATTCTTCTACTAAATTAACCCTTGAGCAACCTACCACATGAGAAACTAGATGACTGGTTTTATCTCTCCGATCTACCCTGTCACTTCAGATCTTCACTGGCATAAACCACATCTCCCAGTCCCAGCACGGTGTCTTTTGCCAGCTGCCGAACATGCAGTATGGCCTCATTCTCAAGTGTTTTTTTTTCCAGAGGCATTATACTCCAGAGATTATACTGTGGGCTTCTTCTTGTAGATGAAAACGGCATGGAAATCACAAATCAACATGGGAAGTACCATCAAAGGTTTCTGAAGAAACCTTTGATAGTAATGAAGTTTGGCAGGCTGAACATCAAAAAAAGGAATTTGCATTATGGCCTCAGATGCCATTAAACTTCATTAATGGAAGGGAGTATTTAATGGCTACACTGCACAACACATGAAGCCGCACTGTTCAACAAAACCTGAACATTAATGCTGTCTTACTTTCTGTACATTAGTTTTATAAATGCGTAATAATAAAACAAGCTTCAGTGCTAACAGTCTGAGTTTTGTATGAATGTTGCATGTATCCGTGCTTTTTCCTGTACATCACATTTGACCTGACTGATAACTTGTTTATGTGAAAAGAGGAGTGATTATGTTGGTTTAGAAGAACGGTCTTTGCCTCTCAGTGACTCTGTCTGGCTTCTTGATTTGTTCGGATGAGTCACTTTCCACACACACTGAGCTGTGACATTCTCACCTTAATAACAAAAAGAAGAAGAAAAGGAAAATTATGTTTTCTAAGTTTGTGGACCCGATATTAAATTCTGATGATTTACTCTTGGCACTGTGTTAACCACAAAACCAGCCCTTCGTACATGATGGTAACGTAATTTTAAATGGTGAAATCAAATTATGGAAGGAGATATAGTAGGTGAAGCTGACCACAGGTAATCATACATGTGGCTCAGACTTTCCTAATTGCCGAGCAATTTTTTGTATGACCTCAGGCAAATATTATTTTCAAATAGGATACATGAGACTTACACTGCTTTAATAAATGTATGCGTCCTAAAAGGTCTTATGTAATAGTACACAAAAAAATGCAGAAATGTAGCCGCTATTTTCTTAAAAATAATAGCTGGGTGAACATTTACCATTCCTGTCTCATAGGACTGACACACATATGCAGTTCATTTGCAGATGAAGATATATTTTCACTGGAAACATTTAGTTCCACAGCAGGAAGTAATGTGGCACTCATACAGCAAAAGTAAAAGGGAGGTGTTTAATACCGATGGCTTGGTTTGTATCCCAGTGCGTCCAGTAAGTTAGTCAGAGTTTGTTTTTCCCAGATATTTAATCAAAACCACAATCATTTTCCTAACTTCAAAGCTAGGGTTGGTAAACTTCTTCAAAAACATTTTTGTTATATTTGTTAATTAAACTTCTCTTCACATCCTGACAGCAGTCGATTAAACTAATGCTCTGACAACCAAAAAAAAGAGAAATATCCGATATATGTGACTGTAATAAGCCCGTCCGATCATTTCAATGGGGCCGAATACAATGATTGGACAGTTTACCTGCCTGTGTACCTACCTGCCTCTTTACCACGGTGCACTCTGCCCTGGCACTCATTGCATGTCACCAGAGTCTTATAAGCTGCTAGCTTGACAGCTGTGAGAACTAACAATAGCCATGATTGTTGTTTGTTTTCATCGTGATATGTTTAAGATCATAACAATAACTTGGGGGTGAGTGGCAGTGTTGTCAGCGTTGTCGACTTGGCGATTTCCTTGACAGATTTAGCAAATTTTGGAGCAAGTGCTGCTAGTTACTTTCAGTTGGAAAGAGTTAGCCACACTGAGCTAGGTTCTTCGATTGGATACGTTTTCAAACCTAGTCCACTCTTGCTAGTTTCTCAAGATTACCAACCCTAGCTTTAAAGGTATCAAATACTCACTGCCTTTGGGCTTGAGAAGTTGGTCTGAAAGGTTTGTAAATTGGCCAATTGTGAGAGACGACAACTTGGATTGACTGCAGTTACAAGGGATTTGAATGGCAACCCAGGGTCACTGCAAAATAATAATAATCCACTTTTCCGCTGTTAATCTGTATATTCAATATATTCCAAACAATTACTTCTACAATGCATCACGAAATGGAGTAACTGATTGTTTAAAACATACTGAACAAATGGATAATTTATCCGCATTGAACTGGTTAACTATGTAGAAATAGCCAATATTCTCGCTGACGTTCTTGTTTGCTTGTGTAGGTCATATAGAGGCATTGGTATGAAATATTGAGACTGTTTCATAAGCAGTTTAAAGATACTAGTTGAAACTTTAAGCAGTGTAGGACCGTCTCATCTAAGTCAGATTGTACTTGATGCGGATACTGCAAGTGTAAAAACATTGTGCAACACAACCTCAGATCTTATCTCTGAAGTACTGTATCACTTACCTAGCGGGTGGTAAAAAATAAATTTGTAAAATGACCCTTACCCCATTGGGAAACAGCTAGAGGCTCTTGTATTAATGAACGCAAGGCTTCATTTTTCAACAAGGATATTTCGTCATAATAAATGTGTTTTCCCGGTGTTTATCTTAAAAACTGAACTCTGAATCTGAGCGTGACAGTGTGTTGTATCGTTTCTCTCCGTTCTCCACTGTGCATCATAAAATTCCATGGGAATTCATTTGGTTCCCACTTGTTAACAGAGTTGTTGTCTTCTTCCATGTGTTCTGATTTCAGCCCACTAATGGCAGACACACGCAAACTGAGGATGAACAGCTCCTTCACTGAGCCAGGATTCTCACTATGAATGATTCCCTGAACACTCTGCACGACAGGTGGAAACAGTTGGACTTCATCAAATGCGTTTATGTTATCAGGATTCTCAATGTTTTGGTTGCCAGGTATTTACTGTGTTTCTGTGTTTGTTTCTATGAATCAGCTAGTAAGTTATGTGAGGGTTTGTTTTTGAAAATGGTTGGAACAACAAAACAAAATTGCAATGTTTCACATGTGTTTCTATTGTTGACCATTTGGAAATTATGTGGTTTTCATTTTGGAGCACAAAAAAGAGAAGAAAAAAACAAATAGTTTCTTATTTTCAGTCAACCCTCTGGGTGGACAAAATGTTAGAAACGCCTCTCAGTTTAACTCAACAGCACTGAGAATTACAGCTTCCAAAATAACAATAAAATGTAATCAACACTCCCTTAAAAAACAATTTTAACAGAAACTGACCATTATATCCTTCATTCATTTCGGTTTTATTGCAGTGCTGTTGTATAGATGGCATTTGTTGTAGTTATAAGGTGTACCTTATAAATTGACAACTGAGAATACAATGCTGTATCATTAGACAACATCTCAACAACTTTAACTACTGGGAGACCCTGCCGCTCTGTTGTTAACAGAGTTAATGGGTTTTCTCATGGTTGGTATCGACTCATTAAACATTAATCGTTACATTGAGTAATTGTGTGCCCATTCACTCCCTCCCAATTCTCAGCTGATGGGACTTGGGCTATTGCTGTGCTTTCCTGACAGCAAGCCAAGGTTCCCAGCCGAGCAGATGATGAGAAACAAAATCCTTTCCAGATGTTCCTACCAATGGCTCTAATTTATCGACCGAGGAGTCTCAAAATAACAGGGCTGATTTCCTTTCATTCTACAGCAGCAGCCCTTGTCCGTGGTGTCCCCAATCAGGGGTGGAAATATATCTGTACACGTACGAGTATGTGCATGTTTGTGGCCTCACTCACTGCCCCCCCCCCCCCCCCCCCCCCCTCATAAATTGAAATAGCACTACCCTGTCAATGCTAGGCGCTTAAATGTATGCTACCATTAGACAATGTTTACATAATAAAGAAGAGAACGAAGAAAGCACATCTGACCGTCAGATCGGACTGAAAGGAATATTGTGTTGGACTGTGTTAGCACAATACATCTCATAGAAAAGTAAACCTTAGATTCTGCACCGATACAACTATCTTTGCTTGTTTTGCTACATTTCCTTCCTTTTCCTAGCTCACTCATGTTGGCCACCATACCTCTGTCAGGAAAGTGTGCAAACTGTTTTCTTACAATGAAAAAGATCATGTTGCTGCTTTAAATGCTATTAAAACATAATACCCAAATCACTGGAGAGGAATCTAGTTGATCAAAAAACAAACAATTCAAGACATGACTTGTTCCCCCAAAACACAGTATGTTATTTTGAACGAATTTTGGCAAGGATGACTGAAATGCTAAGTACAAGCTGCGTTGGTCTGCTACACTCCCATGTAAAATCAACAGTCCACTCACGATTCGCATTTCTGTCGACAAGTGTGAAGTGTAAGCAGCTTTTCACACTTCTGTTGGACAGAACATGTGCAGAGACTTGGCTGCATGATGGTTATTCAGGGGGTAGCTTTAGGGAGTTTTGGGCACGTTGAATGTGTGCGGTAGTGATGTTGGTGGTATAGTGATTGTGATTTTATTGTCCCTTCAGTCCCAGCTGCACTGCAATGTCGATATTTTTTGGCATATTCATTAGCTACAAACGTACTTTGCCTAAGGCAGGCCCTGCATGATGAAAATGGTCCTGTCTTGTAGAAAACTCTGTCTCAACATCTAGTTTTAAAAACTCCTATAGTTCACACCACTAGGTCTATTTAGTAGCTGTTTTGGAGCTTTCTATTATGTCACGTCATCTTCATATGCAGATCTAGCATCTGCAGTCATGGAATTGTAGACGTTCATCTTGTCCATGTTGACTTAAAAGTTGAAGCTGTGCAAGCTCCATCTGCAGATGAAGATGTTGTGAAACAATAGAAAGTTCCAGAACAGCTGCTAAATCAACCTTGTGATGCGATTCTTTCACAACTATCTTTTTAAAAAGACTGAACTTTATATCTTTAGTTATATGACCTTTCTTATTGTACTGTATATGGTGCTCACTTGGTTAATATTGCAAAATAGAATGATGTTTAATCAAATAACCACAAACTATCAGACATGTAGAAATCATCTTACCAGATACAGTAGTATTATTTCCAGCATAGGAGTACTAGTTGGGTTTGGTTTGAAAATAATGAAAACAATGAAGCTGGTATTTGTAGTTCTCTGTCTGCACTGTACTGTACTTAATTCAAACTTGGAAGCAAAGTCAAGTCACTATTATTCAAAGAGCACAAAACAACATCAAAAGAAACACAAATTTGCCTCAAAAGGCTTGACAGTCTTTACAGCATACGTCTCTCTGTCCCTTGACCCTCGCTTTTGAAAAAAAAAAAAATGAGGAGTGGAAGAAACCACAATACATGTAGTGTGTACAGGATAACCAATTATATTCTCATTGGCAGAACTAATTGAACAATATGATTGAGGTTGCATGAGCAGGGCCAATAGGGACCCAAAGCAAATGTTTGCCCCGGTGCCTCCAAGCTGGTTAACCTGGCAATGTCTGCGATGTGATTCAAACAAAATGACACATTGTCACTATGACTGATTGCAGAAATGTTTTAAAATGTGTGTGCAAGAAAACAGACTCCTGCTTCAGATCAGGATGTTCCAGAAAGAAATTGTGTGTCTCCTAATTCTGCAGGCGACACCTCGTAGGACCCGTCGTAGCTGCTACTGGTTCTCGTCATCGCTCTTTGGATGGCCTCCCGAAGCCCGATGAGTCGCACATGTTGTAACACCATCAGTCATTTCTGTGTGACACCATTTCAGCTTTGCCAGCAAGACCTTTTTTCAACCCTCAACCTTTTACTGCATTGGTGTTACTCAATTCCACTGTTATCGTTCGTTCTTTCACAAATTGGTTAACTATTAGTCACAGGGTTTCATCTTATCGAAAGTTATCAAAAACAAAACAAAGACTGCTCCTTTTGACACCATGTGTATTTCTGTGTTGGCTGTCAGACAGAAACGAACAAGAACGACATCTGTGAATATGATACATATGATACATATCCATGACTAATAGAAGCTGTTTGAGTCAGAATAGACCGCAACTGGTTCTTTGGGCTAGTGTGGCTTCAAAACAAAGCATGTTAATCATCTTTACACCGATTATTAAAGACTGAGTATTAATGATAACATGTCATGGACAGTGACAAAGCAAAGACGTTCTTCCAAACTAAATACAGAATGACAAATGCTCTCTTGGCTTTTACCTCGTTAACTCTCCTTGCTGCTGGAGCAGCTTACACTTTAATAGCTCACTTCTCTATTTAAGCAACAGTGACCACAACAGATTTTACATTAAATGTCTTGCAGGATTCCCTGGTAAATCCCATGATTTGTACTGGTTACTGCTGCCATAAAATAAATATGCCCAAATATTTATTTAAATGTTTTAAAAATAACATGAGGAAAACTTAAGTTCTTAAATTCATCAGTAAGCTCCTTATTTCATACTTGCAGTTTGCACATAATATCCTGGAAACACATTTGACATTCATTATTAGTCATTTGCATACACAGGGGCTGGTTTTTGTTACAGAAATGTGTTTTTTTTAGCATTGATAACAATTAGTGAGGTTGCAGTGATCATTTATTTGTTCAGAAAATGAACCGTGCAGTGTTGACTTATCCTGGGAATGCAGTTAGCCTGCTCAAATGAAAGAAATGCACCTCTGCATGAAGAGATAACTCTGCCGACACCTGCTTTAGTGATCAAAGCGTGTTTGACATGAATGACATCCAACCCAGCTTCTTTTAAATTACCAACTATAGAGGGGGAATACTAGCTTTGAAAGCACTATGAGGGAGTAGAGCCAGTGTACAAGCATGTAGGTGTTGTTCTCATCCCATGTTTGCTTTAGTTACGTAGCAAATAAGAATTCCCCTCACTACCTGCTGCATGCTCCAATTCTGTATGTCCTAATTGCAGTTTGATTTTATTTTATTTTTTTCCTTCTCAATTTTCCTAAAATCCTGACTGAACTTTGGAGTTGCCGGAACCATTGAAGATATTTAGATATGTTTTGGATCATGAATGAACATAAGAGCATCAGCTACCAAATGGGACAGGATAGGCTTTATTGTTGGGTGTTTGTTGAATTACAGTCCAGAATGAAGCACTTGAAGGAATTCAAGTTGAAGGTGAGGTTAAAGCGCTGAGAGAAGTTAAAGTGGTTGAAGTGTTAGTCAAATATCCCTGAAGCAAAGCGATGAATCAACGTGACAGTTGTTGAAGTGTAAAGACTAAAATCAGTTGAAGTGACATATTTGTATTCAGTGTTAATATATTTGTTATACACCTCTGGTTTAGCCATGATTAGATGTTTTTTTTTCATCAAATAAGACCTCGTTTTATTCAGCTTGCCTAGCGCCTGTGTTGGGCTGTACACCTGGGAGCCGATTGCAATAATCCAACAAGCTTCTTCTGGTGCCAAAGACAAAATTAGCACCAAAATTAGCACTTAAAATTTCCCATAAACTTTTTCATAAACACAGTGTGACTCGCAGATGAATCTTTGCCCTGTATTTCACCAGGTGTTGTATACATGAGTATTCATAGTATATCCTTCCATGCGTTCTTGGGGTCAGAGGGGAGCAATAGGAGACAATTTGTGGAAGTGGATATTTCTACATGCACTTCCCTAAAGCTTGCCCCATCCTGAGCTAAAAATGTAGCGCCCTTCACTCCAAAGCAACTTGAGTTGTTTTAATTAACTGCACCGCAAAGTGCCTTTCATCATGAATGACATCAGCTGTACCAGATGAAAAGCAGCAAATGGTCCATATAAGGGACATCATTGACTTCCTGCTTTAAATCCAACTTCCTCAGAACAAAGCCAACTCCATGGGAATATTGTGCCCCCTGTTCAGTTCACTCATATACCATCAAGGAAATGTTAGGCATGTAGTAGTGTCGTCGCTGGCTAAACATAAAGATCATGTGACACGTGAAAAAAATGTCTTGTTCAAAGGAAAACTTGAGAATCAGTGTCTCTATGAAGGAGAGAAATCAGACTGCATTTCAAGCAAGATGATGTAAGATTAAAGTATATTGAATATGTTTTTGTGGTGCATATTAAATCCAAGTTTTTATTTTTTTAGATGCATTCATTGATAATCAGCAGGCAGGCCAAAACAATCTCCAAGCCTCCATTTCCTGTATTGCCTCACCGTTCACTGTGAATCTTTCTGAAAAGGTTGCTGATGCTGAATTCATATATGAATGTTGATCCCTCACTTTTTATCGAGCACCATCATCCGTTCAAAATTCCCTTTTGTCCAATACTTTAGTTTACGAACAAATACCTGTAAATATTCCCATATATATTTTATCTGTACTTTTTTGGTTTTGTGCTCAAATGTTAGCTAAATTAAGGTGCCGTACAAGGTAAACATAGCTGCGAACATGTGCCGTTATAGAATGATGATGATGATAAGATGACCACATAAAACATATTACAGATAAACTGGAACCATGGTTATGCTACAGTACACAGAGAATGTTCAATAACCTAATATGAGTGCACTAATTAAGCTGTTTTATGTTTGTTAAGTACAGGATGAGAATGTTAATTAAACTAAAGCATCCTGAAGAGTCGAGAGACATGCAAGGAAGATAGACGAGATATTCCTCGGGCTAATGGAGACTAATGAGGGCCATATCTTCACACTCACTATATCCCTCATCTCCGTTATCCCTCTGGGTATTAGAAAGTATTACAAGACGTTTGTATGGAGGGTGTGAAGTGTTTTTTTTTTGTGTTTTTCATAATTCATGTGTGATACTTGTCTTTTTAATAGTTTTTAAGCTTGAATTTAATCAGCCCTTAAACTTGAAGCAAATCTTTAAGGATCAGACAGATTGGATTTTAGATTTGTACCTTCAAGTCACACACCTTCAGCGAAGGTAAACCAGACACAGAAGGACTTCTGAGGAGGATGGATGGCTTTGAAACAAGTCCTCTTCGATTTGAGAGCACAGTTAGAGATTGAGGCCGAGGAGCTGGAAGAGTGAAAGTGGTTAATGCCTCTGCAGTGAACGATTCAGTTTGAGGAGGGCAGGCAAGAGACCCAGAGATGTGAGAATGATGTGCATCTGTGTATGTGTGAGTGTGTGTCCCATCAACAATGATGACACAGAGCACAACACCACAGGAGAATAAGTATGGTCTTCGTTCTCGTCACAACTCCACCTGCCATGATGAGAGGCATGTAATTGGTCCGAGCAGAGCAAGGGACAAACTGAGCAAGAGTGTGACAATAACAAAGCCTACTCTCTGGACTCTGTCCCCTATCTTAGCAACGAATCGTGGGGTTTTAGAAAGTCCAGCTCAGTATTGCATCCAAACCTTATATTTGCAGAAGCATGGTGGGGGTCAAACCAGGGTAATTGCTCATCATCCATGATCTGCAAAAGACCTGCAAAGACATGAACGAAATTTCTCAAGTATCAACTCTTGTTAATCAAAATACAAACAGCAGAGATTAGAGAACATGGCTTTGCCGCTTGAAAATGTCCTTCAGTACCTCCTGCAACATAACCCTTTAAAAATATATAATAATAAAAAAGTAATTGGCTTTAAATACGTACTCTCCAACAAAACCACTATGATTTACAAATCATAGCATTTCTGGGGATTTACGATAGCATCTATGTCTTTTGACGTCACAAATAACTTGTCATGACATTTGAAGTTCAACAGAACTGAGGACTCTAAAGTATGGGGCTAAATTATGTGCAGCAAATCTATTTGGGTCATTTGAGAAAACTTAAATCTACAAACGATTTTTTTTTTTCCTATTTGAAATCCTCAACCTGTACATATTACATTGCTATCTTGCTTAATATGTACAGTGCAGTGGCATGATTCTCGCATAATTTGGTATCCAAAATGCTTGCATACTCAAATCAGAATTATTATATAATATAAATATCATGACAGCAAATATGTAATGAAGATCCAAAAATATTCTTCTATTCACTTGGAAATAAAAACAGGTCTTAGAGGATTGTTTTTGATTTATCATATTTGGCAAGATGGTAGCCCATAAACAGGTGAGATTCAAATGAATGATTTGCTTTTCTGGAAAAAGCGATACCCCTGTGGCCTCATGTTTTGAGAAAACCAATCAAATCACAGTTTAGAAAGCAGAACATTAACTGGCAGAGACATGAGACTGTGAATCCCTGTCCTGGATCTCAAATATGAACACTATACACATCTATGATGAAGCTTTGAACAGTTGTTAAAAGCAATAAGGCAATTCACCTGGCTTAAATTGACCTCTGTTGCACAACACTTTAAACGGAAGGGAGCATTTTATTTTCATCAAGCAAACTAAACACGTCTCTGCTATAACCTTTACCTTGAAGCTTATGTGCTTTTTGCATTAAATAAATAACAAACAAAATAAACCACTGTCATTTTAATGTTTCTGCAATCATTTTGTTGTTTTTTGTTTTCGCTATGGAAGGATACTGAAAGTATGCAACATTTGTTATTGGCGGTAAAGCCTAAATTTCATGGAACTAGAAAAATGTTAGATGCCTCCGTGCTTCCACATGGGGATTAAATAGAAGCAGATATTAAGAATGAGTGAGGCCACATTTTGTGAGCAATAATACATACCTTCTGTGTCAAAGTGGTTTTAATTTGGTTTAATAGCAAGTTTTAGGACATAGACTGATGTTGTGTTGGATTGCATTATAAAGGTATTTCTGTTCATCTGTCACCAGAAAGACTTCACAATAGGACGGCAGACCTGACAGCAATTAAACATTGTGAGCCTTGGAAAGATAATTATTATTGCTGGAATATTGCATTTGATTTCTATATTTTACTGTTGGATCCTTATTCCAACCAAAATCATGACTTTCTCTGCGTATTTAGAGAAAAAAGTATTTGTCTGTCTGTCTGTTTGAATGAGCACATGGATTCCTATTTTTAACATGAAAAATAATCTACTAAATAAAAAAATCTAATTATCTACTACTTTTGTTATTTTTTGAGTTTCTATTTTTGATTCATATTCTAAATTACTCTATTGGGTTGACCAAGATAACTGTGTGAAAATAGGGTCTTTTGAAACCGCAGGGTCCAATAACATTTTAATTTCAAGACAAATGTCGCCGCCAAGTGGTGCACTTTTGCCATTACACCAACAAGCCTTCTTTCGTTTCACCCTCCATAACTTGTAAACCAACCCTCTGCATACAACGAAGCCGCCTATTGGTCAGTAAAACCCCTCGTCACCTCGAGCTCATTTCTGATTGGATCCTTGAAACCCAACGGCCAGCACGTTCTCCATTAGCTTTAGCCATCGCTAGCTCTATGATAAAAGTCTGACTCGGACAATCAACAGGTTGGTGTTTAAGTTAATATACTGTAAGGCAATTTGCATTAATTACACACACAAGCTTGCGTACATAATTAAAGCCTCACGTACTTCCTTCGTCTTCAAGTTATCAAACACTCGGTTCTGATTTTTTAAGAGTTTGCTAATTAGCATTGAGTTAGCGGGGTTAAAACTTAAGCTTTTTAAAAAATATATATATATGATGAAAGAAAATGAAGGTAGTGTGGCATTGCGTACGTTAATATAACAAAACAGTATTCTCCAACATAAACGGATTGGATAACCAGTACGTTACAATCAGTTACCATGGTAACAAGCCACAAGATATATACGGCTAACTAACGTTCATGTAAAACAACGTTAGCTTGCTCTGTACATGCATCGTTATCGCATCAAAATCGTGCTAAAATGAGAAGGCTTAAGATAACGCAGACAACGTCCTTTGCGTAAAGGTTTGGTCAAGAAATTGAGGCTAATGTTAGCTTAGTTAACGTTATAGCCTTCTTACGAGGATGTATCGGTGCCGTTAGCATGACAGCTGTGTTTTTACCGTCACCTGAAGTAATGAGATACTAAACGTTATGCTTATTATCTCACTAGATGTGCAGTCGATCTCTATGCGCCTAAACTAGGTTATGCCACCTAATGTTGCTGTGTGAGGAACAGTATTTGTGCTAACAGTACTTCGTTAACGCTATATCTTATATGAAGAAACACCGCAGTGTTTTATAGGCTTCTAATCCGCTTTGCGCGTCTTAATTCTAGGGATGGGAGAGGCGCCTGTGTTGATCCTCCAGCACCTGATGAGTGGCAGGTAGTGACGGTGCAAAAATGAAGAAGATATTCAGCTTCACCAAGAGAAAGAAACACCCGTCCGGTACTCCTGACAGTTGGAGTGTGCTTTCTGCTGGCTATGAACTTAAAGAAAAGGACCTCGGGAAGGTTCACAAGGCTGCCTCGGTGGGTGATTTGGCAAAGCTGAAGCAGCTGGCTAAAAAGAATGATATCAATCAACTTGACAAGGAGAACAGGTAAGTGGGATTAAAGCACTTGTTGTCACATCCTTAACAGTATCTGATCCGTCTATATCTTCTTTAACACATTATTTTGGAGCCTTTTCCCCACTGTTTCATCATATGTTCACCTTCCACAATCAACCCTTGACTGCAGCCATGCAGTGTTAACAGCAAATGTACTTGACACCCCACTGTTTCTTTTCTACTTATGTTTCAAAGTAGGATCTAATTACCATTCACAATTAGTGTGTGTCAGAAGTAACTGAGTGTATAGTACTTGAGGCAATTTACAGAATGGAAGCAATAGGTTGATTGGTTACAAATACAAGCAAAGTAAGGCCTAGAATAGAAGTACTTCTAAGGATCAATGGTAGTGTTTTTATTAAGAATAGGAATGCTTGCATATCAAAATCTCTCTCCTCTACTGTTACAGAACTGCACTTCACATTGCCTGCGCCAGTGGACATGTCGAGGTGGTGCAATTCCTCATCGCGAGCAAAGCTAAGCTTAACTTATGCGACAATCAAAATAGATCTGCCTTAATGAAGGTAATCCTGGATGATGAGACTCCACCACAGAGTGATTCTTCATTTCATTTCAAATATAATTGTCGTGATCATAGTTGGCTACGTTCCTCATGTATTTGTTTCAAGCCTCGTTCAGGCCTCTGCAATCACGTCATTCTCCTCTACATCAGGCAGTGCAGGGTCAACATGAGCGCTCCGTGAGCGTACTGCTGGAGAACCACGCCGAGCCGAACCTAGTGGACGTCAATGGCAATACGGCCCTGCATTTGGCAGCGAACATCCCGTCCATTTCCACTACTGTCCTGCTGCTGGAGCACGAGGCTGACATCAATGCACAAAATAAGGTGATTCTGTCATATTTTAAAAGAAGGTAGTAACGCATATCATGCCATCAAAGCTCCTAATAACAGTCTTTATTGCAATAACCAAATATGGCCAATAGGGGTGGACCTCTTAGTGTGTGTTTTGTTTCCAAGTCAACATGTTTGCTGTGAGAAAGATGTGTTGTGCTTATGAGTTGTCTGGATGCAGCTTATGCGTTCAGTGACGCGTGTCTCTAGGCTTCAGTAAAAATATTAAATCAAAAATGCCACCTATGATATTTGATACTCGGCGTACGATGAGGTATTGCTGTTCTGAAGACACCGGTCCAATGAATGAGGTTGTTGACTGTGATTTTCATTTTCAGGAGGGGTTCACACCCTTGACTGTGTCAGTGCGTGAGGACCACATCGAGATGGCTGAGTTTCTCCTCAAGGAGGGTGCTGGTGTCAATGTTATGGACCAAGCCCAAAGGTCAGTACGAAACAAGGACACATTTGCGATACATCTCCAATCATTGAAATGTTGCTGACGTCATTGATTTTACCTGCAGGTCCCCGTTAATGATCGCTGCTGGTAATGGACAGATTGGTATGTTGCGGCTGCTCTTGCGGTTTGATGCAGATATCGCGCTAAAGGATACCAAAGGATGGTCAGCTGATGACTACGCAGTGATGAATGGGCATCATCCGTAAGCTGTGCTTCTTTTCTTTGTACATATGTCCCTACAGTTGTATGTCTTCTGTAATTTATGCATCTATGGTGTTTTTCACAGTTGAATTCTTCCTCTTGTTCTTGTTAAGGCTTATGGCATTGTCACTGTCTTGTCTCTCATGTAGTTGTTCCCTCCTGATCATCGAGCACAGCACCCAGAGGAATGATGGGCCTTCCCTCTCCAATCAAGGTCCGATCAAAAAGAAGAAAAAAGCGCTGTTGGGCAGTCCTTCCCAAGACGTAGAAGCAGGCTTCTCTTTGGGAGGACCAGCCACTGACAAAGATGGTAGGGAGATACGTTTTCATCACATACTACTGGATGAAAGTGGTGGGAGGATGTTATTATGTCTGTAAATTATTGACTGTGATTATTTTATTTATTCCTCATGCATTACCTCTTGACTGGATCTAGAGCATGGAACAAATGAAGCAGGGGGAGGTATTACTTTGCTTAGCAAAATCAGTCAAAAGCTGTCAGTTTTGTGCCACTAAAGATCATTCATATTTACTAAGAATGGATACTTAAACTACTCCTCTCTTCAGGAAATGCACTTCTTTATGCTGCTTAGATTCTAGCGCTTTGTGCATTGTACTTTTTCTGCTTCTTAAGATTTAGATGCTCTCAGGATCTCACTATTTTTAAAGATTTGATATTAAAATATGACTTGTACCTTTTTTTAAATTGATTGAAGTGAGGCTGAAAATATGCTTCGCCGCTTTGTTGCAGATTTTGAAGACAATTCTCAGTCGGAGTCACTAAGTCGGTGAGCATAATCTTCTTGTGGTGAGTAACTCACAATTACAATTGGCTGCCCGGCTCAAACCGTTCTTCCTTCCTCCTCAGGGTTTCAAAAAGTGCTGCAGATGAATGGGCTTCATCAGAAGATGATGATGAATTGGTTTTAATCGAAAAGGTTGGTGCTACTTTTTTTTGCAACTGTGTTTTTCCTAAATATTGCTCTGGCCTTCATCTGATATGCTGTCTTTCAGAAACCACAGAGGGTAAACCTAAGGAAAATGATTGCATCTAAAAGAGGAGAAGGTACTGAGACATGTTTAACCTTATTCACTTGTTAGTGTCCCTCACAAGTTTGTGCTTTTTAGAAGTGATCTTTTATCCCTGCCTGCCCTGTAGCTTCGGCACTGCCTGACAGATCCTTGAGCGGTACAGAATCTGAGCCAGAGAGTGAGAATAGAGTCCAGAGAATCCCATCCCTCCCGAAGGCTTTACCATCCAAAGCTCTGCAGCACCCAGTAGATCCCGCTCCCACTTCCTTCCTTTCCAGATCACCCCAGATGACCTCTACCCCTCATCCCAGCTACATAAAGGTAAAATACTTGTGTTGGACTTGCATTTCTATGACACCTTTCTCTCCTTCTATTCCCCCCCCCCCCCCCCCAAAATGCCTATAACAAGCAGAGGAGCAAGAGAAAGGCAAACACATGGAGCAGCCTTCAAGTAGTAAAGCGAGGTCCGACTCTCAAGAGGGAAGCCCAGAAGCGGAGGAGGAGGAGGAGGAGGAGGAGGAGGAGGAAGAAGAAGAAGAAGAGGAGGAGGAGGAAGAAGAAGAGGAAGATGATGATGAAGAAGAAGATGATGATGAAGATGAGGAGGATGACGAAGAGGAGGAGGATGAAGATGATGAAGAGGATGAGGAAAGTGAAGAGGATAAAGAAGAAAATGAATGTGATGAGGAAGACGATGACAAATGTGTTGCATCTGTCGAGGCCAACACTAGTGAATTTAAAGATATACAAAAAGCTTCAGTTACCAGTGCCCTTAACATTATTGACGGTGCTGACGCTCAAAACACTCCTGGAACTGACGTCTCTTACAGCAGCGAAACTGGTCCTGGTACAGTGGGGGAGAATGTAGAGGCCAAAACAGAGACTCAAAAACACGACACGGTCTGCCCAGCTGGAACAGCAAGTTACGCAATGCCGGCAACATTAGATGTAGAGGAGGATTGTGTCGTGTCAGCCATTAGGGTCGAATCTAAATTTTCTGATGAAGACGACAGCCATGGGAAGGAATGCGTGTGGTCATCAGAACTGGCTTCAGCAGGAAACATCCACACAACATCCAGACATCACACGCAAACTTGTTCCCCTACTGCGGTTAAGGAGGAAGAGTTTGAAACCGAGATGGAAATTGGTGCTGACGACTTCTGGAGCAATGAACAAAACAGCGGTGATACAGTGAGCAAGGACAGTGCTGATGAAGAGGAGAATCAAACGGGGGGACTCGGTCGCAGTACAGTACTAGCTAATCGGAGAAATGTTGTGCCTGAGGATGGAGTTCAAAATACAGAAGGCTCCTCTGATGCTGGATCAAACACAGAAGCTTTCAAAGGGGACAGACGCAGATCCTCATGGGGCTCCTCATTAGAGGACAGCGACACAGAACTACCCAAAGAAGAAGAGGTAAACAGGGAGACGCTTGATCAGAAAAGTGACGTTCGATCATCTCATTTAAAACCAAAAGCAGCAACACTGCATTCGAAATGCTCAGTACCTCAACCAAACAAAGACCACCTGGATACCTCGTGGGATTCTTCATCCGCGGTGGGAACATCTCCAAAATGTGTCTCACCTCAGCCAGTGAAAGATGAACCGTTGCCCACGTTGGGATTATGTTCAACAAGCACTCCTCAGTCCAAAAACAGAGCAGAAAAAGCAGCAGTAGATGAATCAGAGTGGGATTCCTCTTCTGAAAATAATGACCAGAACGATAAAGGCTCCTTTACTAAAGGTGATGTGCAGTCACCAGTTTCTAAAACTAATATTGGAACCGCAAACCAGACTGGAGAGCAGCAGCGTTGTGATGGCTCTTGGGAAGAAGAAGAAGATAAAGAAAGTGCTGAGAAAGAGTCAAATGACCCCTCCCCTGCAGTGTCACCAGTAGCTGAGGATGAAAAAACAACCAGAGGCCAAACACTAGATAATGATGACGTTGAATCAGTTGGACAAACGGATGGAAAATTATACTCTGAGAATGAGAAAGGCGATGATAGTAGCTGGGATGACAAAGATGAAAGTGATGAGTCGGAGAAGCAGAAGACAACGGTGAGAAAAGAAGATGAAGTCTCAGCCTGCGGTAACGACTTGAAAACATGTCTTTCTACCCCAGCTAAGTCGAGGCCCACAAGTGCAATAGACAGGAAGTCAGAGGGAGATGAAGACAATGAAAAGGCTCCTCAAACCATAATTGATGGAGAGGATGAGTATCCAGAGGGTAACAGGTCGGAGGAGGAACTGCTGGCGGGTGTTCAGGAAGACAATCCCAGCATAGACGGAGAGATAAGTGAGGACTCTGACAGCCTGGACCAAAAGCTGCAGTACGATTTTGCCAGCGCCACAGTCAAGGTGTCTGACGAAGACGATGAACACAAAGCTAGATTAACTGCTTATGTTCCTCTAGAAAACAGAGGTGCCGTCGTTCCCCAGCCAAGAGTGTTATCAGAGGACCTCGATGAAGAACCAAAAAGGGCAAAAATGTCATCGAGCCCTGCCACCAAAGACAGTGTCACTGCTGGTCAACTCCACGATTCGGACGGGAGCACATCCTCTGATGAAGTGTTGCCTCAGACCGACATCGATGATGTTGACGTAGACTCACCTGATGAGGCAGAGAACATAGGCATGAGAAGTCAAGAGCTCAGAAACATCGAAGAGCCTGTCCTTCAGGTAAAACAGGTAGTTTTTAGGTGTAGTGTAGCAGTTTGTGAAATGTAGTTTGGGCTCTTCGAGCCCTCTGACAACACCTCACACGCATTTGTTTTCATCTGCTTGTTCCCAGTTTGCTTCCCCGTTCATTAGAGATGCCTCTTATGGACGCACACACTCGTAGAGGTAGGTTTTAAAGCACATGGTTATGAGTACATTGCTTTTCTTTACACAGAAAGAAGATTCCACTGGGGACGAGGATGACAATGACCAAGAGGAGGATGGAGATGACGAAGAGGAAGAAGACGTCTCAGATGAAAATGATGAACCTGAAGAGAGCGGAGACTCCCTTGAGGCCATTTCACCTGTTCCTGAGACAGAAGTCTCTAAAGATAAGAAAAGAGGTAAGGAGCATTTATAACAGCTGTTCTGAACATGTTACTAAAAATTCAATTTCCACTAATACGATCTCAAGGTGTCTGTAGGCCGTCTTCTCCTTAGTTACTGAGGCACCCTTGAACATCTTACTGACAACAAGGGCTGCAGCTATGTATTATTGTCATCAAGTATTCTACAGATTATGTGATTGATTGAGTAATCAGATTACCTTTGCCTTATTAAAGAGCAATAGTAAATATACAAAAGAGAAGATAGGACAAATGTCATACAATACATTTCTTTCCTTTCATAGAAAAATCAACATTTATATTGCTTAATTCGTATATATTAATACTATTTGTATACTAATATTGTAACTAAACCCATTTAGTGCATTTAAATGTAATATTACACTCTGGTTCTGTAACTAATGTTATTGTAAATATGATCATACAGGGGATGCATCATGAATTGTTTTGATTTGAATCGTAGCACCAGGAATTCAAATCAAATTGTGGTAAACTCCTATACCAGACATCCTGTATTGCTCTGCAACTACCACCGCCCACTTTTCACTTCTATCGTCGTAATTAATCTACACCTGATTAATCTACACCTGTTGAAATAGACTTCCTGTCTGAGCTGGGTCTGGAGAAGGGAGAGGAGGAGCAGGATTCTTGGGACTCTGAGGTACGGTAGAGACACATTTTGGACTATCTTGTAGGACCAGATGTTTGCCACACAGATTCTCACATGGGGAATTTTTCTCTTTCAGTCCCGCTCCGATAACCCCGATATGCCCCGTGCAGAGAAACAAAGCTTGCACACTCAGGATCAAGAACAGATGTCCACTGTTGAGGAAGAGAGTAAAGGAAGTAGGTCTATTTCATTTACTCCTTTTTTGTTTTCAAAGCAATCAAACCATTCCAGGCACCATTTCATGCCTTATGACCTTATTTAATACAAAACTGCTCTTTTGTATGCATGAACTATATTTGTCTGCGGGTAATGGTTCCCGGCTTTCTTCTTTTCATTCTAAATATGGCGAAGAACGTGCAATGCAATATAATTTCCATCAATCAAAAAATATCCTTTCCAACAATATGTTAATTTCTTTCGTAGACTTGTTTTATGTTCCCTCTTTTGTAAGAGGGGAAGGAGGCAATAGGATGGCAGATCTAGAAGCTCGGAGGAGTGTAGGCAGGCCAAGAGGCAGCCAGGGAGAGGGTATGAATGTCTTGACTCACAAGTCTGAGGAACAGCATGCAGTCTGACCATCACCCCATGATCACCATAAGAGAATGCATGCAGAATGCACTACTCCACCCTGCTTGCTGCCCCCCTTGAACCCCATTTATTTTACCACTTATCAGCAGTCTTGGCTGATGCTGCATTGGTGTCCAAATATAACAAGGAATTTAAATGCTCGTCTGATGCCTTACCAAGTATCTTCATGCTAATCAACCATGAGCTCATTTGCATGGGAATGCTTTGCACACTGTTCTGCCAAACCCACCCCGCTTCACTAGAATGTTTTGTAGTTTTTCACAGAAGAAGTTCATTCTGTGTCTAACATGACAGACTTGTATTGTCTCTTGCAGTTGAGATCCATACTGATGAGAATGGAGGCGAACATGCTGAGAAAGACGATACTATACAGAGAGAGGTAGGTTCAACAACTCAATGCCGTAGAAGGTAAAATAAACTCTGTTGGAATCAAATAGCAACATTTCTTCCTTTTTACCAGACTGAGAAGACAAAATGGGAACCTCTCCGTGTTCTGAGCAAACTCGAAGGAGACAGCGAACGAAAGACAGGTACATGTTGTCACCTGGAGCACCGAGGTTCCTGTTGATCTCAAATGTAAGAATGTATTTGAAGAAGAGCTGTTTGTATTGAACATTTTGTTTTACTTTGACAGACTTAATGGAAGAGCTTGGTCTAGGTGATGTTGATGATCTTGAAGGTAAGAAATAATGAGCTCTCTTATTTAAAAAATGAAATGGTTTATATAATCACAGTTGGTAGTTGATCATCTAAAGCCACTGTCCCTGCTGGTAAATTGCCTGAAACCTACAGAGTAGGTATTAGGACCCACTGTCTTTTTTAAGCTTTTATATAAAATTGTCTGTCTGCATGCAACACTGGCTTAATTACCCTTTGTATTTTCCTGTCATCAAACCTTTTGAAGCTAAAAAAGCAGGTCAGTAAACATGAACTAGTGGATTAGACAAGATGAACTGTTTATTCTGGTAGCTGTAGATCCTCGTTTGAGACCTCAGTATGATGGAGTCCAATAGCTTTACAGCCTTTCCCTGATCTGTTCCATTGAGTGGTGTTGTCATGTGTTGCGGTTATCCCAATGTTGACTGACCTCCTTCCCTCAGCAACATCAATGCCATCAATGACATCTTTGACCTATAACTTGTTGTGTTAATGACACAGATGCGTCAGACTGGGACTCGGCCAGT
The DNA here is from genome assembly GCF_050575085.1 of Anarhichas minor. NCBI lineage: Eukaryota > Metazoa > Chordata > Actinopteri > Perciformes > Anarhichadidae > Anarhichas > Anarhichas minor. The sequence goes on from NW_027466457.1 coordinate 12,255,924, forward strand.
ACTGCCAGTAGGAGAACCCTGCCTGGCCGCAGAATGCCCTCCCCTGGACTTGAGGAGTTCCCAGAATGCTCTTATCCATCTGTTAAAGAGCAGGATGAAGACATTGCTCCAGCAGCACCCCTGATACCTCAGAGGAGCATCAACTCCGACAAGACGATGCCCAGCACACCCCTTCAGCCCGGGCCCCAACCCCAGCCTCGAGTCAGGAAGATGGTGCCTCAGAAACCAGACAGTGAAGAAGGTAAGGCATATCGGGATCATGACTGTCTGAGTCAAATTCAGTCACTTTCAGCGGATGATAATTATAATCATTGTCTTTCCCAACTTTTCTCAAGGAAATGATTTAACAGCATTTATATCGGAGTAATTCCGTCTTCACATCATTTTTCTCTTTCTTCGTATTCTTGCTTTCATTCAGAATCAGATTGGGAGCCAGACAATGTTGTGTCCTCTTGCAATACAGCCAAAATTGACAATCAGTTACAAAATATAGCTGAGCTTCAGACAGAGGTCACACCGGGTAAGTCTCACTGGACCTTTTTAAGTGTGCCGTCAGATATTTGTGTGCACATGTGCTCTGGATAAATACTCTCTGTCTCCTTAGGTTCCCCTGAGCTCTCACCGATGGCAAAAGACAGTAAAAGTAACAGAGTAGAGTCGGACAAGCAGCAACAAAAGGTGAGAAATACTCAGAATATACCATCCCTACCACAATTTTCTATTTTTGTCCCAGACACAACATCACCATTCATGCTTTCCCAGTCATATCTCATTGTACATATGTGCATATTTAAAAGTACGGTTGTATTAATAGCAACCTATCCAAATCTAATCAAATGATCTACTTTGTGACATTGCTCGTCAAGGCTTTAGGGGTCCTCAAAGCCTGTGTTTCCCCTTTGATCCGTGTCAAGTGAGACACGTGAAAATGCAGTATTTTGGAACCTCTTAGCGAGATCGAAGACTCACAATTGTTTTAGTTTTGGCTAATTGTAAGTAATTATCCCAAATATTGGCAGAAAAAATGGGTAAAACATTTGAATACGCATTTGCCATTGTGGGACACAGCTTTAAATTCTTAAGGCATGACAGCCACATCTGTTGTTCTGGCCTTTGACAACTTGTTGACTGTGCCAGAAATCAAAAGCTCTGTTTGAAAGTGCCAAACAAGTTGTTACTTATACTTATAGTCTTTTCTATAATTAGAATGTAGTTTGCTAACATTATAAGAAGGATCTGAGAATGTGATGTTTAAATGCCTCCATATTTATTTTAATATTGTGTTACTTTATATGTCAGTCATATATGTATGTATGTATGTTAGTATTTAGTCCAAACTTGTTTTTTTTGCATTTTTGTCTTCTCTGTTTTGTGTTTTTCCTTGTCCACCCATGCCATCAAAGGAGATAGATGATGCAATAGATACATGTGAGTTAGATCTGAATAACCCAAGTCCATCCGGCCATGTGAGCTCTGACGGTCGAGAAAGAGATTCAGACTTTGGAGATCAACGCAGTCCTGAAGAAAGAAATGAAGCGGGAGATAACGTTCCATGGGAGAATCGTTACGAGAAGCTCTGGGTGGAAGTGGAGAAAAGGGAGGTCAAATCCACCTTCAAGAATGTTGCCGGGGAATTGAAAGAGAGGTTTGGAGAACTGCTAAAATCAAGACGCTCTGCTGAAGACGTCGCAGAAGAAGAACGGGCCACGGGCAACGAATCTACTTCCGCAGAAGAAGACTCGAGTGATGAGGAAGAAGGGGAAGTCATTGTGCGGCCCATGGCCAGAGCGAGGAGTACCGTCCTTCTCACCATACCTGAGCAGAGGGAGTCTGGACTGGAAGACTCTGTGACGGAGTCAACCGACAACTCCCTATGCGAGGACAGGATGCAGCTCCACGAGCCCCCGGCGAGTGAGAGCAACATGTGTCGAGAGCCAGATCTACTCACTGATGATGTTATGGAGGAGTGCAGCTCTCCTTCACCTCAACCCGCCACAGCACTGGGAGGCAGCTGCATAGATCCTGTTACCACAGCTTTTACTGATGATCAATGCATACCCGTCTCTGATATTGACCAGAGCACATCCCTAAAAGAGGAGGCTAAACTTGGGCCATTCCAGAAGCCACATCTGGACCTAATCTGGAGGGACAGCACTGCTAAAGTAGATGAGGCTGAGAGGAACAACGCCGGTTCAGAAGAGGATCCTGAGGAAGTCACCAAGGCTCACCCCGCCTCACTAAGCAGATGTTCAGCTTCTATCCCAGGTGTTTCGGATGAAGAGCTGGAAGAGGACATGGACAGATTTAAACTTGAGGTAGGGATCCTGAAGTATGTCTTCCTGGATTTGAAGAAAGAAAAGGCCCATCTCCAGAAAGAGGTAGAGGACGGCCGCCCCTCCTATACTCCCTTCTTGATCGCCTCACTTTCTCTTCATTTCATTTCTTTTAATCAGTCGTGTTGTTCATTGTCTTTATATGTCTTTATTTATTTTCTTTAGGTTCTATTTCAAGTAGAAGAGCTCATCTTGCATGCTCTCCTTACATTTTTGTGTCTTTTTAACTAACATGTAGAATTTAACTATCGTTTAATTGAAGGTCATTTCCACTGCGCTCAAGTAACCTTTAGTACTGACTTGCAGTTAGGAACACCTTGGTTGTTTGGCATCCTTGAGTGTGCCCCAAAACTAAACGTTCACTCTTATGTGTGCTTTAGTAGTGACTTGTCCTTCATCATGCATGGACCTCGCATGTATCTTTATGTTGAATAAGTTCTGTTGTATGAAATCTCTTTTTAGGTTATGTGATGTGAAGATTGTACAAATAAAAGCCTTCTTTGCCCTAAAAAGAAGTGCTGTTGTGATAATATGGCATTTGACATAGAAATGGTAACTTTGTGGGTGAAGTGTTCCTTAAGTTGGTCTTTATACACACGGGATGAATAGATTTACTCTTTTGGGCCAGCCTTTTGTTGAGTGTTTTTGTTGAAAGAAACCATAGAAGGAAACATATTTTTGTGCTTTGTCGTTACTACACAGTTTGGCTTTTGCATTCACAGAGAGAACAACTAATGTCTGCAATAGACAGTGAGATGTCGCTGTAAATAGCATACAGTATAAACGGCTAGAGGCAGTACTTTAAGAGATAGTAATACTGTAGTGTCGAGCTCAAGTAGAATTAGCAAAGAACCTTTCTAGTTCTTGGATGTTTACTATTCATTTCAGTGTGGTCAAAACTGGTGAGATTTTTCTCAGTTCAGGTTTGCCACAGCATCATTGTAATGTGTGGGATTGTGCATCCTTATTATTAACTGAGATTACCATGTCAAATAGAGTAACCACACTAAGGTGTTAGGTCTCCGATGGGAGGGGTGACACTAAATTATGTATGACAAAGAGCACAAGTCCCTGCTCCAAAACACATCTTAAAAGGCTGGCCCCAACCTGTTTCATGAGAGGAACAATCTCTCAAGTCCAGTTATCAAATGTTTACCCTTGTCTTTTCAGGTTGGCGAGGAGGCGACAAAGACTGCATCGGAGGAGCAAAAACCCACAACTTCCTGTGATACTGGTGGAATGGCATTGGAAAAAGCGGGTACTGAGAAACCTGAGACCAGGTTAGGATCCCTGTCAAGTCGAGCTGCAGCAACTCACCAGGAGCAGCAGTCTGCGGCCACCAAGAGGTATGCATTGTTTTACTTTAGGCCCTGACAGTTATCATTACAGAGTTTAATTGTTGCTTTCAGAACAACACATCCAAAATCCTCCACAGTGTAGAAATCAGATATAATCTAGAAGAAAAGTTTTTCCTTTTAGGTGTGTGTGTGTGTGTGTGTGTGTGTGTGTGTGTGTGTGTGTGTGTGTGTGTGTGTGTGTGTGTGTGTGTGTGTGTGTGTGTGTGTGTGTGTGTGTGTGTGTGTGTGTGTGTGTGTGTGTGGTTCTCTAAATCATTTTCATAAGGCTCTTTTTTGATAAATGCACTTTTGCTACATTTATATTTCACATATTCAACAAAAGGAACTGAGTCCAAGGGCCCAAAGTGCAGATGTCACAACGTATTGACGATCAGGTTTATTGCTCTCCATAGCATCAACGGGGCACCAGTGCAATTGCATCTCCCACCCCAGCAGACCTACAATAGCAACAGACAGGAGGGAGCAGCTGTAGAGGAGACCTTACAGCTGGAGCTGGTCAGAGGGGCCCGGCGCAGCAGAGCCCCTCAGACCAACACTCATGTCAATGGAGATCGTCTGTCGGTGTTTGATGATAGCCCTTTAAGTGAATTGTCCGACGATGAAGGAAGGTATATATGCAGTATGCTTCTTTTGTATCAATTTCACCTCTCTGTCACTAACTCGTAAGGTGTGTTCAGACTGAACGCAAAGTTAATTAGACAGGCAGCACGACTTCACAAAGCTAACGGAAAGAAGTGAGTAGACGTGAACAGTCACAGATTCGTTCTAGGGAGAAAGGTCTCTGTTTACGATAGAACTTTGCATTCAGTCCAAACAAACCGTTACAATATTGGTGGTGGGTGATCAGTAGGATGCAATTCAATTTAAATGATTTTCTACCCACATAGTTGCATGACTAACCTCAGATTTTCAAAAAAAATCAATAGTATACTGCATTATACCATTACACTTCCAACAACTCTCCAATACAGCTCTCTTATCTTGAAAACGTGAACATCAGTTTCCCAAATAACCCCTTTTTTTTCTTCTCTGCATTCTAATGGGCTCTGGTTTCCAACCAGTGAAAAACAGAAAAATGAGGTAAAACACAAAATCTGTTCAGAACTGGATTGAAATTTGCGTACAGAATAAGAAACTGAATAATATAAACACCCCACTTTGGTTCTATATTCAGAACCCTGAGGAAGTCGGGCTGGCAGCAGACTTTGATGAACTTACTCAGTCATCCGACACGGCAACAGAGGAAGTCGACTCTCCCACTTCAGGCTATCGCCATGCGGCCCTCCTCATTCAGAAGCTGGACTCAGCCACTTTGGGTACTGATTCAGCCGATTCAAATGCTAATTTATTTAATAATAATAAGTAATTATTTCTGCTTTTTCATGACTTTTGTGACTTAGTCAGTTTGTTCAGCAAGATCTGGTGTAAGCTCCTTAACTGGTAAGACTTGCCATATTATCCCTCACAGACGCGAGAAGCATGGTGAAGCTGCAGAACATTTTCCACGAATATGAGCGCTCCATCCAGAAGGCGAGGAGTCGCCATGGGTACCTGGCAGACAAAGTGAGCCAGCTGGAAATGGAGAGGGCTGAGTTGAAGAGCTCTCTGGAGGAAGTTAAAGACCTTAAATCTGCCTTGGAGCGCAACCAGCTGGAGCTGCAGACCGAAGTCACAAACCTCAAGTGAGAACAACTTCCTTTTCTCGAACGCTAGAGTACTCTCCAGCCATTTCTTCTCATGTGTATGTGCATCATACTGCATCTTATGTGATTGCCTATTTCTCTGTCTGAAACTTGGTATAGATTTCAGCTGAAACAGGAGCAGGAAAATCGCCGAAACGCCACCATGATGTACAACACGACCAGAGATAAGCTGAGGAGGATGGAGGAGCAGCATCAGTTAGAGGTACAGGAGAGACAGAAGGTGGAGCTCTCCCTCAGGAATCTGGAGCTGGATATGAGAACACTGGTCAACAACATGAAACAGGTACACCCTATTTAAACTTCATTTGTTTTTCCGTTCAACGTGTGTTTTCACTATATTGATCTCGGCTAATGTTGTGTTTTGATATTGAGTTAACATATCTTTACTGATTGGATAATTTCAAATACAGTACTTTGTATAAAGTAATTCTCATTATTTTGTATTTATGGTGATGAGATGCTGTAGAGAGTTGTATCAGTCTCCAGCTTGTCCAGCTGTTGTTTGGTGTGTATGTGTGATGGTGACTGATTAGTGCTTTAAATGTCCACCACCCAGCTTGAAGAGGACCACAGTGAGACCCAGAGACTGCTGGCTCAGGAGCGCAGTGCTCGGACGCTGCAGGAGAATCTGCTCAGCAGCCATCTCCGGAAGCAGCAGGAGATAGAGGACGACAACAAGAGAAACATAAGCAGAAGCAATGAGGTAATCCTCACGTAGTGCTTTAGTTTGGTTTATGGTTTAGATGATATTCTATCATTTTGCATCTATTGATATTGTGTTACTTTATAAGTGGCTGGAAGTGAACAGGAAAACATTTGGTGCCGGTTCGGTTTTGAAAATGAAGTAAGAGTGCTATAGTTTGGTGCTGCTCATAGAAGATTAGTATTTATAATACTTTGATAATAAATCATACATTTAGAAATTAAATCAGTAAAGAAAACCTGCAGACTCGAGGCAATCTTAACTTATTAAGTTTATTTCCTGTTCTCAGGCCTTGTCTCAGCTCACTGAAGCCAGTGACAGGGAGAGGGAGTTGCTGCAGCAGAGCGCTACCTTCCAGGAGCAGCTGACCATCCTGAGAATGGACCTCGAGCGCTCGCATGCCAACAGCAGTCTCAAAGAGGACCACCTTTTGGATGAGAACGAGACTCTCAAAGAGCAGCTGGAGGATGCTCGGCGAGATCTCAAACTCAACACCGAAGCCCTGACCCAAACTGTCTTCAACTGCAACAACCAGGTGACCACCCTGAAGTCCGAGTTAGCTTTGACAACAACCCGTCTGGAAAATGAGCGGCAGACCCGCGAAACACTGGACGCAGAAATTGAGTCCACTCGTATCCGCCTGGCCGGAGCCGTAAAGGAGGCCGAGCTCTGCATGGCAGCTCGCACAGACACAGAGAGAGCTCTGCTCCGGGAGAAAGAGGAACACCAGCGTCTTAAAGACAGACTCACAGGTCAGTAGAGAAAGGAATGGATGGACAGCTCCAACCATCAACCGGGCTACGTGCTTTGTTTCAGACACATTCCACGCTTAGAGACGTGAAAGTTATTTATCAAACAGGCACATCAGCTTGGAAGAGCTGTTTGTGACCTTATGTGTAATTCATTCATTTATGCATATCTGTTTAAGGGGAGATGGAGTGAAAAGAGCTTGACTGTAGCAGATTTTAATCAATTCAGTTTCAATTTAATTTAATTGTACAAGCAGCTGTTGTTATGCGCATCTTTTTTGCTTAACTGGGAGCCGGTTTGTAACTCCTAACGATTTTATTTGTACAGGTGACGCGGCCAGTCAACGCGAGGCCGTCAACAGCCTGTCCCAGAAGCTGGCCAAGGCAGAGACTCGTGCAAACAGTATGGAGAATGAAGTTCATCGGGCCACGCTGCAGCTGACAGAGAAAAGCCTACTGCTGGAGGTCCAACAGCGGGAGAAGGACCAAGCGGCCGTACGCCTCAAGGAGCTAGAATCGTCCCTTCAGACCGAGAGGGAGCAGATCAGCCGCGTCGGAGCGCGCCAAGAGGCCGCGCAGGAGCGGCTAGCCCAAACCCAGAGTGAGGGCATGCTACTGCGGCAACAGCTCGAGGAGGCCCAAAACAAAGGCGTTGCAAAAGAGCGTGCTGTGACAGACGCCCAAGAGCGCTTCAGTGACATTCTGTCCAAGCTGCGCTCTGACAGCGAAGAGCGAGTACAACTAGTGGAGGAGAGAAATAAGGAGCTCGCCAGCAAGGCTGCTGATCTCCGAGATCAGATCTACAAATTAGAGGAAGAGAAGAACGAAAGAGAGGTAAGATTAGGACTCTGTAAGAGGATTACCTAACCTCTTCTCCCAGACCCAATCTTAGCCTTTCTTGCACATGCCAGTTTATGATCTCCATTTTTTCCCCTAATCAAACCCTGCTTTCTTTGAAATATGTCTGAGCACAGACTAGTCTAAGGCAGCTGCAGCAAGAGCTAGCTGACTCACTCAAGAAGCTGTCAATGAGCGAGGCTACTCTGGAGGTCAACACACGCTACCGCAATGACCTGGAGGAGGAGAAGGCCCGCCTCTTTAAAGACTTGGACCGGGTCAAAGGAAAGGTAACAGCAGCGAACAGTGACACCTTGTGGCAGCATATTTTCACCACATCAACGATTCCAGCTGTGTTCATGATTATGAGACAAACACTTTTAAGCTGTACTGAAATGAGATGGCTCATTATTTTCTAAGTTAAGTCCTTTTGTAAGCAATGCTGATGAGGTGGATGTGTTGTCTCTATCATGTAGCTGGAGGAAAGCGAAGACCAGTATGTGCAAGCTGAGAAACGTATCAACAGTCTAAAGAGCATTCTGGACGAGAAGGAAAAGGAACTCACCACTGCTGCTCAGAAACACCGGGGGGCGCTGTCAGCCTCAGCAGCTTCTGAGACCACCATCAAACAGCTGGAGCAAGCTGTGCAACAGTATGTACTAACACATTCTGGACACACACACTTTGGATTAAAGTTTGATCCAGTTATTTTATTTTATCAGCTACCACATATTCACTACATTATGTTAAATGTATTGTCAGCCATGAGTCTAGATGATGTGTTTCAGTATACAGTGTGTGAGTATTTGTGATGTTGAATTAGGCTCGAGATAGAGAACGCCCGGCTGGAAGCTGCTGCAAAGCAACAGTCCAACAGAATTGATGCACTTCAGAAAGGGGCTCAGGAGTCTGCCATGGTGAGTGTTCTCTGTGGCAACATGTTTATTTTTTGGGATTAAAAAAAAGAAGCAAAGTACAATATCTAAGTATTGTGACATCAAATAGCTGACTTGTGACTTACGTTGTGAAGTCATTTTAAGGTATTCAATCTTTTTCCAGCTGTCTGACTGTGCGCCTGGAGGAGGGGTTGGTATTGTGGATTTAGGCTTAGTTTCTTTGTGTGGGTTTACCTCTGTTTTCTTACTTTTTTAGTTTTTTTTCTACTATATAAATCACCAGAAATCAAAATGAAATGCACTCGGGCTTTGTGGACTTTTTGCGCTGCTAGACCAGAAATCAAACATGTGGAGGAAGTAAAAGCTTTGTGTCAGTTTGGTTTTTTTTTTCTTGGTGACATCAACATGTGTTTTCTCTCTTTAGACTGGTTTTGGGGTCTTTCACTCCTTTTTGTCTTAAGCTGCATGATGCATGTTACTTCCTGTAGTCTAAACTGTCCTCTCAACTTTCCAAAATGATAAACAAAAGACAATCGAAACACAAACAAAAGCACCCTCTCTACGTTATGTTTAAATGTTTTAAACGTTCCTTATTTCTGTAGGTCAGAGGTCATTTGGAGGACTTGGTCACAAACCTCCAAAGCAGTAAGATGACTTTGGAAGACCAACTCACTCGGGAGGTTGGTGGCATATTTTGTTTCCTCACTCCTCATTCCATTTCTTACTTTCATCTTATTAAGTCTGTAATTCACCTATGACCAGTCTGAGCAGGGAGTTCCTACAAAAGAGTTCCTTACAGATGTTCCCTTCTCATGATCACTAAAGGGGTAATAATCTGACTTTTTTAAAGCGTGTCGTTTGTGCAAACAAGATCATTAGAATACCACACAATTTTAAGTTCACACATAAAACAGAAAAGTAGCCCTATTTGAGAAAATGGAAGCATTGGACGAACTATTTTGATCGTGACTGTTTGTTGAAGCAGAGCAGTGTAAAACAATGAGTCGTCCGAAATATAACTATTGAAGCTAAAAGTTTCAAGAGGGTGTTATGATGCATCGATGTGGATTGATAAATCTACTCAATGATCCAATATTATCAATGAGTGAAAAATCATAACGTATCATCTTTAGGATATGCCTTTATTTTGAAATTCCCCTGGAAAGTCTTTGTCACCAATTCTGTCCACTCGCACCTCCTTCCAAAAGGCCCAGAAACAAAATTGTCAAATCATATTTTAGTTGCTTTTGGTCGATATAAATGTAACTGATTGTGTTATAAGGGCATACAGTATGATATCGTTTTACAACGATCGAAGGTCTCTGAATAGAATCTAATCAAAATCGTATCGTTGCAAAATTCGCAATATCAGCAAACATATGTCCAAAGACACCCCAAACCCTTTCTGGAAATTAAGAACCAAGTGAACGTTTTAAGTCTTTTTAAACTTTAACTGATAGATTCTATTGAATAAATAAAGCAGGTTAAACTAGTGAGAAATAAGGCATTTTACTCACAGGTGAGATGTACAGTTTGCTGTTTAACCAGCTATCTAAAATTTGATCATTGTAACAAGCTGACAGGACGTTTTTAAAATAATATGTATATGTGTGATACTTACATTTCTCACCTGTGTCTTTCTCTTCCTCAGGTCCAGAAGCAAAGCATGCTGTCTCACACAGCCCAGGACTCTCAGGCCTTGTGGGAGGAGGAGCTGAAGGGCCGCTCTAAGTTAGGACTGCGCCTGGCAGAGCTTGAAAAGGAAAAGGGAAACCTGAGCACCCAGGTGATCATAGTGAGGTGCTCATATACAGGCTAATGTTGTGTATGATGGATTTATTAATATAATGCCGTGGTTTGGGCCTCAAGAGTTATTGGCTGTGTTCCAGATGGAAATAGAAAAGAAGAAAGCCAAGAAAATATCGGAGCAGAAGAAGGCTGTGGACACCCGGCTGGATCAGGAGATGAATAGAAACACAGAGCTTCAAAAAGAAATGTACAGGTGACTCCTAGCCTCCTCCTCGCTCCCTCCTCACCCACGGCAGCACTCCTTCCTACTATGTAGACACGAGTAAGATCCAGTAGTGCGCAGTCTTTCCCGGCTTATGTGGCTGTGGTGTGTATCTGGTGTAAGGGTTTCAGTTTTTTTTACCTCCACTCCTATCAATCCATAATAAGTCCCTGAAGTTTGTCTGTCTGGTGTTTTTGTGTGCCAACTTAATTGCGACTGGTTTGTGTATTCTCAGAATATTTTCTGTGTGTTGTTTTGATGTTTTTAATCTGAACAGTTGGTATAAATGAGTTACATGTAGTCAAAACTGGTTGCAGCTTTGTTCATTGGGTGAATAATTACACTGTTTGGAATAACTTTGCATATCATTAGTTAAGCTGATATGGAGTCTCTGAGAAAGCCATGCGTATTAGGTCATTACTTAATTCTCGATTGCAAAAGATTTGTATTAGATATTCACTTTGTATTTGTTTACTTCTAGTATTTGTGTATGTGTTTTAGGTTGCGTACTTTGTTGAAGACCGCTAAGAAGAAGTTGCGGGATCAGGAAACAGGTGGAGCTGAATTTGGCTCTCCTATGAGCAGTCTACAGGTGGACCAAGGCAGGCACGGCCAGGCCGAGGGGGCCTTTGGACGAATGAAAGAAAAGGTTTGTCTGTGTGGTAAAGCATTGTGATTTTGGTATATATCCCCTAAATAGTATACTGCTACTAGCGCTAACCTTTCTTATGTTACCAGGTGGACGATCTGCGGGGGCAGCTGGAGAAGGAAGGGTCCCATCGCAGCCAGCTGGAGAAGGTGAACGGCGACCTTAAGGATCAGCTGGCCTCCCTGAAGAGCTTGAACTGCAGTAATGACCAACTGGAGAGGAGTAAGAGGCAGCTGGAGGAGGAAGTGCTGGACCTGAGACGCCGAATGGAGGCTTCTCAGATGGAGCAGAGCCAGATGGAGCAGTACCGCCATGACGCAGAGGAGCGGGCCCGTCTGGAGTTAAAACAGAAACTGGAGCAGGTCAACATCTTCCTGCAGGTAAAAGCTCTGTCGGGTGTATTTTATTGATTAATGTGAATGAAGTCCATACCTGAGCAAATATTCTACAGCATACACAACAGAAATATAAAAGAAACTTAAAGAAATGATGAAACAGACTGAAGTCAGAATAATAAATCTACTGAATAAGTGGGTTGTTGTGTATTTATGGACATGGCTGCTTCGGTGTCACTAAGCCTGATTTAATATGATTGCCTGTGTTTGTCTCTCAGTCCCAGGCAGCATCCCAAGAAGCACTGGATCAGATCAAAGCGACCAATGAGGCCAACCTGCGCTCCCAGCTGGAGCAGAAGATCCGGGAGCTGGAGGGGGAACTGGGCCGGGCCCGTACCACCCATCATGACAGCCTCAACCAAAGAGACTCCACTCGCACAGAGCTGGAGCGATACCGCCAACTCTACACAGAGGAGCTGCGCCATCGCAAGTCTCTGGTTGCCAAACTAGAGAGGTGAGACCAGGTTTCTATGGGGCAATCGGACATAAACGGTGCTGATGCTGACAAACCTGTATTGTGTCAATGGTTTCCCCCACAGGGCCAGCAGCCGGCTCGAAGATGCCAATTCCAAGTTGCTCAACGAGCGCAGCAGGTCTCTGATCGCCAGCAGCATCGCAAACGGTAGTCTCGGAGGGCCCTCGCTGGACGTGGGCTCTTTGAGTTCACCAGCACACTATGGGGCCACACTGGGGCCCCTCAACAGCAGCCTAGGCCTGGGTCTCTCCTTCCTCAGCCCTGTAACCGACGGGCAGAACAGCAGAGTGGAGGATTATCTAGCCAAGGTCTGTACGGCCATTAGTCATGGTGATTACATATTTTTTATGGAGGCCATTTTCATTTTCCATAGCGTCATGGTTGTCAGCGTTGTTATTGTGTAACTGGTGCCGTTCTGTTCAAAGATGTTGCTTGTTATACACAGGTTAGTGTGTTGTTGCATTGTCATACCTGCAGAGACATGTTCATCATCAGTATTAAGACATTACACATCACATATTTCAGATTGTGGAGAAGACATTGTTAAAAGAAAGTAAATATTGATCTAATGGCTCTCTTAACACCTGTTCGCCCACTTTACAAGAAGAAGAGTCATTTCTTCCCCCACTCCTTCTCTTCCTCCTGCACATTGTTTCTTCCTCACTCTATCTCTCGCCTTTATGGTAGTGGGACTTTACTTCTAACCTGTCTTCTATTTCTCACTCTTATAGCTTCTAGCTCAAAAGTCTGTCTCTCATCTCTCCTCTCTTCAGCCAGACCCATAAGCAGGTTTGTAGACGTGTTTAGCTCGGTGTCTGATTGGCTGCTATTCCCTTCACCCTGCTGGTGGGCCGACATTAATAGCTCTGTTCACATGCCAACCACGATGTTCAGGGTTTGCACATTGAAAACGCAGTTGTTGTAGAATGTAAACTTTTAAAAAATGATTACAGTGGTCCTGATAATTGCAGCGCTTTCTCCTGCTTCGTGTTTCAGGAATTACCTACTTAAAGGATCCACACACTTGTTTAAAGTGACATAACAAATGTCATACCTTAAAGGTTTAATGGCAAAGGAATAGAATATAATGTCACTTGTGAAATGTGCAAGAAGCCTGGGTTTTGCATTGTGTGGTTAGTTACATGACTGACACCAGCTGAAATCTCAAACCCTGTCTGTCTCTCTGCTTCGACTTGTCTTTCTCCATGCTCTAAGTTGACTGATGTGGGCCTTTTTAAGGATCATTTGTACTGTTGATAATTTGTCTATTCTAAAGCAGATTTAGTTAGCCACAAAAAGACAATGTGAAGGGAAATGTTGTTTGGAAAAATGCTCAATGGAGCGACAAAATGGACAGATTCATAATAGGACTTGAAACAGATGAATTAAGCTCAAGTAAAGAGTTAAAGCTAAACGGGACCGTTGAATTTATTAAATGTGTTTTAACATGTTCATTTGAACTGATAAAAAAAGAAATGTTTGTGTGTATACTATATTAATAATAGTTATACAGCACTTTTCAAAATAACGTTACAAAGTGCTCTACGAACACAGAACCAGGATTAAAACATTTCAGGACTGATGAGGCAAATAATACCAAACTAAATGGAGTAAACACGTACCATGTGCATACTGTGTGTTTATAATGTCGGTGTGTGTACCGGTACATCTAATTCTGCGTGCATAGAGAAATACAATTCTGGAATACCAACAGTTTTTAGAGAAATACCTTTATCCTTGATATGTTGCATGCGGACCTTTATGAATGTACCAGTGTACCTTGGTCAAACTATTTGCATAATTGTGGGTCATCGGTTGACCGTATTGACTCAAGATTTAAAGGCAACATCAGAACTCTAAAGCAGAGCTTGCATGTTTGGATGTCCTGCTTCACATAATAGTCCTGATTTCGTTGCAGTGTGCTTCTCCACTATCCATTCACCATAGTATCGTGTTTGGTGGTGAAACATCATTGTTTCTGTCTTTTTATTTTTAAGGCCATGTACTTTCAGTTTATGTCGGCTGATATTTTCCACCAAAAACATTCGATCTGAAATCTAACGACATCCTTGCCCTTTTTTTCCAGATGCAGAGTGAGTTGGATAGAAACATATCGAAAGAATTAAACAACGGTGAGCGCTCTGAAGCTGTGAACAAGGCACACGTCGTAGCTGTCTTAAAAACACCTTGATATCTTAAAGATGAATCGGACGCGAGCAGTATTTGACTTGTAGCTGCTGCTCACTGATGGTAACTGTGGTCTCTCTCTGGTCGTCAGCCACAGCAGAGCTGGACGTGACTTCAGCCCGGATGTCCCCCGTGGGCTCTGCCTCGAGGGCGGAGCTGGACCCCGTCAGCAGGGCGACGCAGCAGTACTTGGAGGTACTAAAGAAGAACAACATGATCTGAACACGATTCACAGCTGCTCGAAGTCATCGTTATACTTCAGCCATTAAAAAAACCACCAGTTATTTAACACCAAGAATGGAACTTTGTACGTATTTACTCTCCCTTCTTTTATGAAAGAAAGCAAACATAATGCACATTGCACTTAACCACTCAGGAGCAAAGGGCGTGAGTCATATGTATATATGTGTATATATTGCATCGTTGATGGGTACAATTAGCGAGAACCTCAAAAGTATTTGTTCCGTCTGACTAATTCCATTCAATCGGTAAGTTTTGTTTTTATTAGGACAATACAGTGGTTTGGATTTTTATTTGTGAATATTGGTGTTGCTGAATTTTAATTTCTAAGTATTTGATGTTTGCATCATTCATCGTTTTGCCAAGATATTACATTTGGTACGTGCCATCAAATGGTGCAATATCTGTCGAGACTCATTGGAGTATTGTGTTTATTTTATTTATTCATTATTATTTTTTTATGAACATGATATACTTGAATAAGACGAGCTGGAATACTCTCTGGCTATTGAAACAGGGTGACTACATTTATACGACTGTCATTTCAGCTTTTGGTTCGCTTGCTTTTCAGGGCCACCGAAAGTGAAACACACGCTTTTTGTTTGTTTTTCGTTAATTCATTTCATAAATACTGTAACAGATTACATATAGGAAAACGTTTATGACGCCTGTACATTACAGAAGACTCTAAAGTTGCAAATAAAAGTAAAAAAAAACCTTTGTTTTGAGTGAGCCATCGGTGTCTGGAGTGGACATGAGGAACGACAATAAAACGAGCAGGGATTCCCCCATAGTTTGTTGTGAAGGGGTCTGAAATGTGACTGATTGTGATTTTGTTTTAATATGTCCTAAACAAAATTGTCCAGATATTGACGAAACAAAAATAAAAAGTAAACCAAACCAATAAATACAGAATAAATCCAACGTGGGAAAAAATAAATAAAAATGAAACAAAATAAACTTTGAATAGCATGTGAGACAAACATGCTATTGACATTGAATAGAAATATTCATAAATATAAAACATGCATATTAAACTATTACAGATGTTACTTATTATACAAATAGTACTTGAACTTAAATATGAAGTACATTCACAGTATAAATCTCTCCTTTTAACCCCGCTTCTTACGCCTGTTAAAACCTCTGACAGATAGATTCCAAGTATCTGACTGAATAGTTATGAAAGGATGATTGATGAAAGTATTTCCTTATTGGATTCAGTTGAGCTGTAGAAGAAGAGTATACGTTTCGTACTGACCTCTCTTGTGCTTGAATCACTCTGTGTTCTTGTTGTCATGTGCAGAACGTGCTTTAGAATCCAGGTATCTAAAATTCAAGATAATATGCAGCTTTTGCCATCAATATTTCATGCACAGCCATTTTTAGCCCACCCCTCATTAGTTATGTTTTGATGTACTTCACTTTACCCCCCCACCCCCCCCCCCCACGTCTACACTCCCGAACACATGAAACTTGATGATGCGCGCTGGTTTAGAAACCATTCCCCTCACTTATTAAAATGAGACAATGTGTTTATGATTGCCCCCCTCTGGTGTGTCTCTCTTCCCTTTGATCCGTCCTCTCTGCGTCAGCCTCAAATGTTAGATATTCAAATCTGGTTACATTTATTTTTGTTTCCTTTACAGCAGATGGGCACATCTGACAGACTGACTATTAGGTGTTATTATTTCCCCTTTTTTCAATAGACGCCACTTCATACACTACACGAAAAGCTCGTTTTGATTGAGGAGGTTACAACCATTGTCATAAAGCTTTGGAGGCGTGCGAGAATACTAATAGACAGATTCTGAAGAGAGAAAGTGTTGAAAGGGTTGTTTGTGAAAAGCAGCTCAGCTTTAAAACAAACCGCTCCTCACTGGGTCATCCTCCAGCTGAGATGCCCAGTCTCGTTATCTCAGACTGCCAGTCCGACAACTCTTAAGAAAGAACAAGGTGTCGGTGTTCAACCTCAAGCCGAGGACGCGTCATTAGGTTGTCAACTGAACGGGCCATTTTATTTATATATCTTTACTACCGTGATAGGAATGTGCAAATGCATCTCTCAAACCCAAATATGAGCATGACACAAAACAATATAAGAAAAGTCAAACCTTTTTCAAGCCGTATTAACAAGAATGCTCCTCTATTTATTTAAGTGGTAATTTATACTTAATGTGAATTGTATTCCCCAGCATGACGGTCCTAATCAGGGGTCTCAATCTACGGGTACATGAGACAATCCTCACAGTTAAGTAGCTGGAACGGGAAAATATTTGTCATTCTAGACAGATAGACTGACATCTATTGACCCGATAGTTACGAACTAATTGCCATTTGGTCGACCTAATTACAGAACAGAAATGTCTCCGTCTCCTGCATCCTATTGTACCAAAAGCTGCTAGTTTAATTATTTCTATTTGTACCACAATAAAATGAAAAGGCATCATTTTCATCAAAATTATTTTAGTGGTGATTTCAAATCATTACTCCACAGCAAAAATATACATCCCTCTTAAAACAATGCATTGCTGTGTGGCTGTGGTTCTGAATTCACTCTGACAATACCAGCTGCTTATTGTGGAGGTAGACGTCAGCTGTGGGTAAAGGGTATAACAAATTGAGGGGGACAAGTGGAACAAACCAGAGTGTTTATTTGTTGGTGTATGCTCGCCATGCTCTAAATTGGACGTCACTGCTGTTTCTTGTCAGTAGCAGAATCGGAATGCGTTGTGGGCAAAAGAGATACTTAAATTTGATTTACTCGCTCTAACATGATTTAAATGAGCCTCTTGGCTCGCCCGGACAGATTGACAGTGCTGTCTTTATCGCCGCTTTGTTTTATTTTTGGCTGTTTACTCTGCCTGTCTGCTGTCATCTCACGCGACGACTTTAAAGGAGCCCGCTTCGATCTTCCAAGATCTGGAGAGAATAAGCATCCTTTTATGTTCCAAGTGCTTTTTATGCCACATATGAAAAAGGATTCACGAGAGAGCTGACAAGTTTTTTGTCGCCCTGTTCCTCAGCTGCAAAGAGCTGTGCAGGGAGAAGTCAAACCTGCAATCTTACAACATGAGAACCCGTACAAAACTGAGCAAAGAGGCTAGACCCCTCTGGGTCAGGGTCTTGCTGGGTCAAAGTCGTTAAATGAAACTTGATGTACAAACAAAAAGCTGTATTTCTGGAGAATAAAGCCTGAATCTGGAATGCACTGTAGTTTGTACATGCTGCAAGTTTCTGTTCTTGTTTGTTTGAGTATTATTGAGCCCCACTCTGGCTTCAAT
This sequence comes from Anarhichas minor, assembly GCF_050575085.1. Taxonomy (NCBI): domain Eukaryota; kingdom Metazoa; phylum Chordata; class Actinopteri; order Perciformes; family Anarhichadidae; genus Anarhichas; species Anarhichas minor. Next base: position 12,273,744 of record NW_027466457.1, read on the forward strand.
TTTATTCACCCTGTCTATCCAAAGGAATTTAACAAGCAGAACAAATTACCTTGACACATTTCTTTTAACATTTCAAAAGGTCCTTGAATCTAATTTCCACTAAATCAACCAGGCAATAAATAATGCATCCTTTTCCCTCAGCGTGGTTGCTGTTGCAATCATATGAGAAGGCACAGATGTTAAAGGAATAGGAAATACACTCATTTGCTTTCTTGCAAGTCAGATACGTAGATTTACACCGCTCTCATGACTGGAGCGTTGGCGCCGGAGCCAGGAGGCGGTTAGCTTAGCTTAGCATGAAGACTGTAAACAGGGGTTGACAGCTAGCCTGGTAACCTCATGGTGATGACAATACTCCAGGAAGTCAATGCTCCATGCCACAAAGAGTCCATCAAATAACCCCTGTGGTACTGCTCTGTGCACAATGACCAATGAATGAGCTGTAGAGGTGCCGATAGGCAGATGCTAAACTATCTTTCTCTTGCTAGCTTCATATTTAACGGACAAATATGAGAGTGGTATCAACGTGCTCGTCTAACTCGACGAAAAAGTGAATATGCGTATCTCCCAAAATGTCAAACTATTCTTTTAAGTATGGATAGGGGAGGTGATTAGCTTAGCTTAGCATAAAGACTGGAATAGTGGGTAAACTGCTAGCTTGGCTCCATCCAAAATTCAGAATTGTGCTGACCAGCACCTCTATATCTCACATAAGTAACAAACTGTATCTCGTTTGTTTAATCTGTACACAAACAGAAGTGTAGAAACGCCTGTTTGTGCTTTAGCATGGATTAACACCATATAAGCCTAAGTGTGGATATCGATGTTCTTATCTACTTCTTGGACAATTATTATTGTTATTATTATTTTAAAGTGCTTTAGGTCACGACGAAGAGTGTGAAGCACTAAAATAACATCTTCCCTCTTTGGAAAGCGACCGTCAAAAGTTTTAGCAGCATGTGGTGGAAGAATTATTAGTAGATGGATGAGGTGATCACAAAGACTTGCTTGTTTGAAGCTGTCCACAACTTTGAGAATAAGACGTTTAGTCAAAAGAAATGTCATTGCCGTCCTAATGAATTCCACGTTGGCTTTTAATGTCTTTCGTTTCAGTCTTGCCACATGTCTTATAGATTAGTCCTCAGGCCTGACGGTGTGCTAGCTGCGATGGCAGATCTCGCAGCACTCCAGACAAAACTCTAGACACTCGGTCGGCTCGCAGCAAGACTCGAACAGCACCGAGTGGCAGTGGGCGTGGCAGTTGAGCTCCTCCACGGGCGCCTCCTGGATGGCCGAACAGCAGCGGGCGCAGGCGTGGCAGCAGCAGGAGCAGAGGGTGTCCAGGCAGGAGGAACAGGCCTCCAACAGACCCAGGAGCAGCACGGAGCACTGGCACGAAAGGCATGCCAGCAGCAGGTGTAAACAGGAGTCTGTGGGTGAGGAAAAAAAGAGGATTTAGCCACGAATATCACATTTGAGGTCACAGAATTGCTATTGTATGTTCTAAAAGCCTGTCAGACACCATCACAATCGGGGACTAATGATTCTATTAACCCCAAATTAATCTCTTGCATGTTTATTTGTCGTGCCAACTAGAACTTAAAAGACAAACTACGCCACTGCCGTGATCAAGTGTGATTGTGTTTACTTAATCACAGAGCTCCGTTCAGTCCTCAGGGGAAAATGAAAAAGGCCAGCGAGGTTTCCAGCGATGAACAACAACTAGGAGGAAGCTGTCACGAGATAATTGCTCTCCCACCCAAATTAGGTGCAGATGAAATTGCATGCATTAACCCCACTGGTGTGTTACAGTGCATCTCCTGCGAGTCCTAACCGTTGTGTTGTTACTCAGCTACCGTTTTCATCCTCACAAGGACCAGAAAGTGAGTGAGCTCATGCAAATTGAGCTGTTTTATTCTGTTTACTCAAGGAAGTAAATGAAAAGCAGGCGGCAGAATTCCCTGGGGAGTGGGGTTCAGCATTTTCCTGCTTAGCCGCTCGAATTATACACCCCGCACATAACTTATGCTAATATCTATATATATATATGTGTGTAGATGAAAAAGGAGCATTATGTGTGGCTACCGTATTGATTTAATGCATAACTTCAGAGAGATAACAACATGAACACAAGGATAAACAAGGAGTGGCCCGCTGCACGCTTTGATAAAACTGGACGAAAGTGCAGCAGTTTGAAAGTCTTCAAGGGAAACTTTGCGTTTGTAAGGAGATGGATTGTCTATGGTGGGAACCCAGAAAATCAATTAAATGTTTTTTGCCCTCACTGTAACTTATTTTCCCATAACGTGAATTTAATAAGGCTCAGTCCAGAATATGTACCGTCATACAGTATTTAATGCATTTATACATATAAAAGTAGATAGAAAAAGTAAGATCAGCAACGGAAATGTTTTATATCGATGTAAAACGTATTTAATTACTACCTTTATTGAGATCAATGTGTCAATTTATTAGGATATCAATTGTAGATCATATTGTCCAGTCAAATTTAAACAGCGTGGAAGTGAAGGCACATTATTGTTCCTACCAGCAGGTGTAGCAGTAGGTTGGTGTGAGCCAGACACGCTGCCCCTGCTCCTCCTGCTCCTCCTGCTCCTCCTGCTCCTCTTGCTGCTGCTGCTGCGCACCGACAGGCTGGAGCCCTGCAGTCGGCTCTGGCCCGGTGACGGAGGGGGGAGTCTGTGGTCTGGGACTGTGAGGCCACATCGTAGGCAGGTCTGTAGGTCACACTGAGGCTCCTTAAACCCCGCTGCCTCCTGTGAGGCCTCTGCTGGTGCGGCTGCAGCAGGCTGAGGCTGGGCTGGGCAAAAAGACAGACACACTTCCAGTGAAGATTGTCCTCCTACATCGTCACAGAACAGGAATAGAATTCCTTTGTGATGAAAGCTTCTGAGTGAGCACAAAGCAGATTCAAGCTGTAATCAATCTGGAATTTAATTATTAGAAACAGACTGGTAATTGTAAACCAGTTTTGGAATATAAAGCCTTCGTTTTGCACCCAGGAATACTAATATTAATTATACAGCACTTTTCAAGCTCAAGCACAAATAATTACAGAATAAACAAATAAAACAGAAACTCAAAAAACAAAAATGAACAACATGAAACACATAAATCAAACGTTCATACATAAACAGATGGGTATGCATGTGCAAAATAAAATAAAATAATTATGTATAGTTGTAAGGTGTGGATGGGAGAAATAGATGAAATCTAAGTAAAGGAAATAACCACATATATAAACAAATAAGATGCAAATATAGGAGGTGTTCTCAAATATAACGAATATAATGCTGCTAAAGTTAAAATAAAATAGCAGAAAATAGTAATACCAACAGGATATACATGCTCAATTAACATTTTCTCCAGATGTTTTACATCTAGTTTTGGTCACTGTATTGTTTGCTGTACAGATCTCACGCTTTCCACTTACTGCGGATGAGGTCAGTGGGGGGGGGGGGGGGTATTTCCTCTGCTAACAGGGTCACATGCTGAAAGGATTCCCCGTGCTGATTGTAAAGACTCACTAACTTGAGACACATCAGAAGAAAGTAACGTTAGCTGACGAGCCATCGAAAGACAAGACGGATTCCTCACCGACCACAAAATTCACTTTACGTACATTGTTTCACATAAAGACAGCAGTCATTTATCAAAATCACTATTATTTAATATATGCAGCGTAATCCTGTCTTAAAGAGCTTCTCACATCAATAATTAAGATGCTTCAGTGTCCCATGGTGTTCATTGTGTTTCAGGACTTTTACCGCCCAAGTTTCTTCAGGTAACACTGAAAACTTTCACTATTGCTGGGATACAAATGGTCCTAAAAATATTGTCCCTTTCATTTGAAGCTTCATAAGAAGTGGCCATAGCAGCAGCTCATATGTGTGAAGAAAAATAAGCTGCTTTTACAGCTTATTTCAGGTCAGGTGATGATGAGTACTTGCCTTTAGTCAGGTTGCTCGGTTCCTCCGTCCCGTCCACAAGTAAATGGTCTGCTGGCAACATGTCTGACACTCATGACTGCTCAGGGTCTCTGTTACACTTTGTTCAACCGTTCACCTTTTTGCTTCTGTCAGCACCAAGAGGTCAGGAAACCTCCAACAACACCCAACATGCCGACCTGAGTCACCGCTCAGGAGACTGTGAGCTGTACTGTGTGTGTGTGTGGGGGGGGGGGGGGGGGGGGGTGTTTTGTTGTTGTTCAGTGACTTAGTAATACTCCCCTTCCCAGCAGATCACCGATTGGCCGCTCTAAACATGCTGATCACAGAACAGCAGACGTGGTCGAGGCTTTGCTCTGTGACTCTACGTCGCCTCCTCTGTTCTGCTTTTAGTCACCTAACACAATGGAGACACATGCCCCACAAGTGTGTTAGCTGAATACTGTGTGTTTGCAAGCTCTCTCGCCCTCTCATCTCATACAAACCTGTCAAACACTATCAAGCCTGCATTATGCAATTACTAATTTGCTCTGTAATTAGGTAATTCATGCTTCAGAATTAATAGTTTGTTTGTCAGTATTTATTTCGATGTCATGCCAAACGTTTGGCCCATCCCACATGTGATAAGACACAGCTTTATTTATTTCTTTGACCTTTATTTAACCAAGGGGGAGTTTCAATTGAGATTAAAGATCTCTTTTTTTTATGCCGAGAAAGGCGGCACCTCAAATGTTGCAGAAACAAAAGCAAACCACATGGAACACAAAAAGCCAACAAAGAACAAATCACAGAATCATAAAATATCAAAAACATTTATCAACATTCTTCACAAGTCATCAAAACATAAGGCACCAATCAATCAAAACGTTCCAGATGTGCCTGCCTCCAAGTCATTTAAATTGCCTCTAAATGCAGAGAGACCAGCTCCTGAAGATTCAGGTGATTTAACTGATTCCAACCAGAGGAAACAAACAGCATTACTTCAACACTCTTTCCCAGTTCAGTCCTGGCTTTAGGGCGAATAGTAGAAACAATCCTGGGAGCGTAGACAATAACTTGCCATGCTTTTTTTTGAAGGATAGGTAAGAAAGAAGCAGACCAAGGATAGCCTTATGAATAAGAATATGCCAGTGAATGAAGTCTACAAGTGGCAGACTATCCAACCAGAGCACATGAAGAACAATGGTGAGTGAGGGCTTTAGAATGTGTAATAAATCTCTGTGCTCCATAGAAAGTCGTTTGGCATTACAAAGATACATGTATGCGAACAACATCGCCAGAGTCCAGCACTTTTGAGCCTGAAGGAAAAGGCAAGAATTGTTTCTAAAATTAAAACCAAATTCAAAAATATTTTCAGGTAAAACTTAAACTGTACAAAACAACAACAAAAAACATTGGTTATAACATTGTTCTAGATACTTTAATATTGCATATTTATGTGCAAAATGTCAAGTAAGCCCTCATTATTGCACACAAATGAACAGACTCATTGATCTATGATTCTTTTAATTACTGTTTGACGAAAAAAAGGTCTCCTGACTAGCTTTTAACGCAATCTCATGGTCTGTCTCAGTGGATGGAGTTTGCGTGTTCACGGCTCATCTAAACGAGCCGTGTTACCTTCGACAGCCGTTAACATGCAGTAAAATGTAAATGTCTTCATGCATTTTTTAAACACTAAGTATGTACTTTGAGAGCACAGTAATCAATCAATCACTATCTCAGAGTTTGTATTTCAACTTCCCAGAACAAAATCAAACCATTTTACCATAAGTAATCAGTCAGTGACATTTAAATCTTCGTCTGTGCAAATGTTGTTTTCCCACAGAGGAGGATTTTTTTGAAGAGATTGGACACATGGACGACAGCATCATCATTACGTGCTGATGAGATGAACAGAGAACAGCCCTCTGTGACGGCTTGTTGACTAAGTGCTGTCAAAAGTGCTGCGCAGAAAAAACATGTCGACTTGCCCGCCTCACAGTGAGTATATGGCACATCAAAGCAACACATAAGTGAAGCTGTTGAAGTTGTCTAGCGCCATGCTAACTTTCAGTCAGTGAACGCAGCGTGGAGAGGCAGTCAGAAGAAAATGTCATCTAATAGGCTGACAGCGAATCAAAGGAAGCCCTGAGAGGCAACAGCAAACTTAAAGCTAACTTGATATCAGCAAAGACAATTACTGACATTAGTCAAAACAGGGAGCTGAAGAATCTCAGGCCTTTGTTCTGCATTCGGTAGTGAAGTCTACAGTTTCACTTGATGGTGCTCATCAGTGGAGGAGACGGCGTGATGCCATTGTTTATTCGTTTATTTTATTATTTTACGTGATGGTGTGATGAAAAGGAGAATAAAGTCAAATCTTTTTTTCAGTGATCATCAAAAGACAAATAGCCATAAATATTGTGTGTTTAAAAATGATTAGTTCAGAAACGACAATCTGTTGTTCATATAATGATGCTCATCATTATTATTTGTAGTAGGTATTTTACAGTATGGCACCTTTAATTAATGCACAGTCGTACATGCATTTGTACTGTCCTCGTATACGACACAACTATCATTGTGTTCACACCATCTACATAAACACATTGCTAAATACACATTCAAAATTGCATTTTGCTGCAATATTGTGGAGGATTTGGATTGCACTGAATAGCTGATGTATGAAAAGATTTAAAATTACATTATTATCTTAATCCTCATTAGAATTAGACAAACTGAGCAGCATGACCCTGCTCCTGCTATTTGTACTAGTCAAAAAATGTAAAATAGCCGTTTACACTCTCACAGGTGTATCCATGTTAAGACAGTGGCAGCGTGTGCTGTTAGTATACTGGTGGTGGGTAACAAAGTCTAACAGCATAACATTTAACTGAACGCAAATGTCTTTATTACACCATTTAATTACAGGTGAGAATGATAAAAATAAACAGCATTCATTTACAAACAATTAACACTTACATATATTTATTACATCGCAATCAGACACTTTGGACATGTAATTACAAAAACATGTATAAATACAGATATTTGTATGTGCACAGCTTCTATTGTAAATACTCAAAATGTTATACAAGAGGAATGTGTGGAATCTGTATTACAGTGGAAACAGCGCCGTATTGAATACATAAGTTACACACAGAGAAACACACGAGACGTAGTGACTTTACTTACTTTTTAAGAAAATGAACATCGATGAATCACATTTCAACCGGCTCATTGTACAAAGACGACAGAGAAGAAGCCACAGCACAGACTGCAGGTTATCAAATATTTAATAACAGAAAGCCGTCACCACAGAACATCTCTCTCTTTGCTTTAATGTAGCATTCACATTCAACCTGTGCTATTTATTTGAGCTATCACAATAAACAGACAACACATTCATTCTCTTCGTCATGGTGAAAAAGACACAATTTCTTCCAAACTATCAGATCCCAGCTCTATCTTTGACTGCGTACATTCTCCTCTAATGTTTACTTGATGCTTGTCATGATGCACTTTTCTTGGACACGTCTCCTTTGAAAAAAAAATCAACATCAAATGAGAGCAGCTGTACGGCTTTAAATACATTGAATCTCATATTTCACTAAACTTTTAGTTCTTTTATCACGTTTGACCTATAGATTTAAATATTTTTTTCTTCAGCTGATCATAAAAGCAGAAAATTATCAATTTGTAGGTGGTATTATATTGTACTTCAAAGAAAAAGTGTTCTGCTGCAGACACGTCAACAAAATCAGTTTTCATGTGTATGAATATATGAATCATATAATAAACCACATATGGAATATGACCATTTTGATGTATATTTGTCTTGGTGAGAATTTCAGGCCTCCTGGCTCAACACACTGAAGATCAACATGATGGTATAACATGTAAACTGTGGTCTACGTCCCTGAATGTTCAAAGAAGGATTACTTTACTGCTTTGCAACTGATTACTGGAAGTCTGAAGCTCTTCTCTTGTCATTCAAGGCCAAACAAAAGCTCCTCGTCGTGCTGCAGACTGGCTGCTTTCACTGTTGGCATCAGAGATTCCTGGTCATCAAGATTCAGCGCTTCGTCTTTCAGGAAAAGAGACCTTCAAGGGGTGAACAACAAAGACGTGTTGATCAATTATTTCAGCATATCAGTCGTTTCATAGATTTTTGGAGTCCGCATTAAGTAAAACTCACTGCTGGACTTACACGGGAGGGAAGTTTTGTTTACTGCGGCTGTTGCTGTTTGTTGCGTTGCTCTCCTGTGTTTGACTCCTGGAGTCTCTGCTGACACACTCCTTGAATCCTGTCAGTTCAGCCACCGCCGTCTACAAAGAAGAAGAGGAAGAAATCAAACGGAGACTCCGGTTCAATCTCCTCTAATCAGGAAGGTGCGCGCTAACCCTCTCACCTGTAAGCTGGCATGCAGAACGGTCCCAAAATCGAGGTTGGAGGACACGTTTTTCATCAGCGATGGACTCCTGTGGAATAAACCAAGGTAACAGAATTTAGAAATGGACACAATCCTTGTCTGATTCATGGCAAGCAAATCAATACCTTGTATATATTAAAGCCACAACGTGGTAAACAGCAATAGTTTGAGGCAAGGTCAGTTATAATGACAAATAATTCAGTCGCATGAAGAAAGTCAGAAGGAGCCTTCAACTAGAACCTTGAAGCTGTCACCAGTCTTATTTATCATTCATTTCCTGAGGCTTATTAAGGAGAACACACCTGCTCTATGGGTGCAATAATGAAACTATTATGACACCGGAGCACCCAGTGCAGCGCTGTACACAAGACAATATATCGTGTCAATTCTAACTTGATGGCAACACATTGGTGTCTAAACCAATCACAGATTTAAAAGTATTATTATTCATAAGAAAAGGTCTGATATAATAGACAATTGTTTTTTTATCCAGTCTTCATCTTCTTGCTGTGCTTTAAATCCCACAACAGTGGCAATTACAAGGATTTGCATGTTAATTAGCCTACACTCCAATAAATATAAGCGTACACCTACACACACCGCCGTGATTCTGCTTGAATACTAAAGCAAAAGTGAGAAACCCTCGAGTATCTTAGCTTCGGCACGTGTTGCCAATGAAATGGAATCAATTATTATCTTGGACAGATGAAAGAAATGTCTTAAATATCATTATATTTGGACTGAAATATGTGCAGGTACCTGATACCAAACCTGTGATAAACAGGAAGTCATCTACCGTACCCTGTGATCCTCTGAGATCTCCTCCTCTGGTATTCCAACTCGTCCACCGTCCACACCGCGCCTTTCACATTCTCCACACGCACAAAACACTTGTGCAGGCTCAGGTTGTGGCGCACCGCGTTCTGATCCAGAGAAAATCAGAGCGAAGGAGATATTACTGAGTACATGCTGCCTAAATCAGGTATGACACACACCGGGATCACAGAGTTAATTATCAGAGGGGGGGGGGGGGGTACCTTCCAAGTGGCAGCGTTGCGTCTGAAATAAGCAAACGTCCGTGTGAACCAGTTGTATATCTCGTTGAGTGTTAGTTGCATGTCTGTTGTTTCCATAATAGCCTGTAGATGGAGAGGAAATAAAAAACAACTGTAGCACATTACAGGATCAGATTACAGCCCTGACTTCTTCACCTCTGATCCAAGGAGGGAGGAAACAGTCTCACACTCAAAACTGTCACGTAGTCTTTTCATTTTCTTATTCTATGAATAAAATACCTTTATTAGGATGAAAAGGTTCATTTTCATGATTGAGTAATCTGCCTAAGTATGATTAATCCTTTATCCAATCCATTGTTTGATGTTAGAAATGTCAGTAAATAGCCCAAAGCCCAAGTTGACCAATATATTCTTATTTTTTTTGGTTTGATGAACACAAAGATATTACGTTTCCTATCACAAACCAGCAAATAATCATATTTAAGAAACTGGAACCAGCAGATTTTTAGCTTGAAAAGTTACTTTATCAACATGATAAATCGACAAAATTGTTGCCTATTTTCTGTCAATTTTCCGCTGTAGACAGTTAATTAATAAATGAGCTCACATGGCAATCAACATGAATGTAGAAACACAGAACATAGAGACATTGTTTTTCTCCTTATTCACATTATAAGTACCAGAGAATACAAAATATAAAAACAAACTGAAAAAATCACTGTCGAGAAAACATCTGGGCATTTGAATTGCAAATTAAGCAATTAGTCTACGTAGCTATTTAAATATTATAAACATATGTCATCTAAAATACCTATACAATGTTTAAAGTTGAATAAAGACAGAAATCTATTCCAATGCATAGGCCGTACCTGTCTTATGAGTGTTGCGTAGGTGAAAGGTGGTCTGATATCGGTGTTCTTGTAAAGCTCATATTCATTTTCTGAAACAAGACAAAACATAGTAAATGGACAATGTCCTGTGAAGTGTTTCTCTTCTGCATGAACATATAAATGACGACAGTATTAGGTTTACCCGAAGACAGTGAGTAGACCAAAGGGTGATGGCGACGTCTTAAGGCCCCGTCATATGACGTGTGAGCGGGCGACTCTTCTTCACACACCTGGGATGGAGTGCTGACGGGGGCCAGGGGTTGTGGGGACACCTGGGGCGAGTCTGACGGACTCAGCGAGGGCAGGTTATTGGGGGCAGCGACCGAGCCGAGCTGAGAGCGACGCAAGCAGATGATACAAGTTAACAAAGGAGCAAGTGGAATGAAAAGACTGACAGAGAAACAAAAACAGAGCGGGAGAGTGTAACAGAGCAATTTGATTCGCCTCCTCAGAGGTGATTCCACTAATATCGCAAGAGGAAGGAAGCCAATTATTGTTAATTATAGGGTGAAATTGTTTGGTGAGTGTTTTGATTATGGTGCAATATTTGCAAGATTAACAACTGATTAGCTTCCACATTACGAGAGCATGTCTGCTGTCTGAAAACACAATGGCAGCCATCTGGTACCAACAGCTGGGCACCGAAAGGAAGCGCTCGGGACTCACATCGTGCAGTGAGTCACACTCAATGAGAATGGAGATCTCAACAAAGGAAAAGTGGGAAAGTATTTTGAGAGTAAAGGTGAAAAGGTGCAAAATGATGAAACTTTTTCAAGAAATACATTTGTGATCCGATCTGGCATACGTTTTCTGACCAGGTTCAAATATTTCTGATGCAGGTGTGTCCTGTACTTGTGTTTTTTTTGTTTATATGAAAATCCCAACATATGTTTGCTACTCATCCAACTGTAAAAGATGACCAGGGTCAATTACAGACCGGCGATATCTACATCTGTGCTACACAAGACATTTGCTGCTTTCACTCTCCACCACATATTTGGAGCTCTGCTTACAGCGCCGAAATGCTTTGTCTCTGTCGTTCACACAGCTATTACTGCACGCTATACCTGAAGGCCGCGTGGGTCAGCAGCCGTATCACAGTGGGGCCGCTGTAGACTCGCGGGTGCAGAGATCGACTGAGATTCTAAAGATGGCAGATGCAGGTGAGCCATCATCGCCCGCAGACGCTCCCGTTCTTTGCAGAGCTGTTAGAGGAGATGAAGATAGAGGGGGTTTTGCCTAACTAAAATGAATATTATGGACTAATATTGCCACTATATATATCACGGGTGACATTTTTGTGACATAAAACCTCAAATTTCGTTTGACCCCAAAACAGCACGGGACAGCTTTGCATTGGCCACCAGCTCACATCCAAGCTGCAGCTCTAGCTTTTGTCTTTCCAGCACTCACCTGAAGCTCAAGTTGCTGAACCACCTGCATCTGCACTCTGCACTGCGCTGTGCTTCTGTCATCCAGAGTGTGCTCGCTGCCTATGTGCCTGAAACACACAGAGAGGCGTTAAAGGGACACTCCCCTGGAAATCTGTCTATTGAGCATCAAATACTCAGAGATATAGTGACTGTAGTCAGCTTGAATTCACAGCAGCTACAATGAAAAATGTGTCAAAATCTATCAAAACATTTGTGGAAACTTCTTTCAAACTGCTGGCGACGGAATGAATTTCATGATATTTTCTTGGCTGAGTGAGGAATGTTTGAAGCATTCTGGACATAATGCATCAACAGAGGAGAGGAGGATGATGATGCTCGAGTGGTTTGAGAGGTTTCTATGGATGTTTTGATACGACATGTTTGTTTTTAACGTCTTTTATTCACCATTGAAATACATTGTATATGCAGTGAAGCCACGCTGAGTGACCTTTCAGCCCCAGTTTGTGCTTCTCACGTCTTATTCTTACTTTTAAGTCACAATAGATGAGCATCATTTTGTCTGAAAGATAAATCCTGAGCGAAGAAAAGTCATTTTTACAGCAATGTTAAAAAGAATCTCCAGAATCCTCAAATATTATTCTGTCCTTTTGGGTGAAATAATACTCCATCTTCTGCTCTATGAAAACTATTATTTTCATCCTGTTTCCTATAATTTCCTGTTGACTATAATTACCTCTTGCAGACAAAGGTGGTAGCAGGGAATGACATTTTAATTAAGTTAAAGAGTGTTATTATCAGTTACATTTGATCTTTTATTTCTATTTTTGTTACTTTCATTTATTTTCTATTTTAATACACAATAACATGTTTATATTTCTCTTGTGTCGTACAAAATGAGCAAGGATAAATGTAATTTATGACGACCTAAAGATGTTAAAATTACAACTTGGCAAACTGGTGTGCAGTAGACAGAATGTGTTTTTATCCAGATGTTTATAAGAGTTCTTGATGACTCAGACAATATCTCATCTGTAATGTGTTTAAATGACCTACTGCTTTTTTCAAAGATCACCACAGATGCATCTTTCAGAAAAACGAATGTATCGGCTACAAACATGTCAGGGCCACCAGTCAAGCCTCCAGGAGTATTTGATACTGAAAGAGTTTCACTGAAGTATTCCTTTAAATCAGAAACAGAAAGAGATTAGGAATTAAAACCTACTTGATGAACTGGCTGAAGTTTTCACACACCGACTCACATCCGGGCCAATTACACACACCGTGAGCGTAGAGAGTGTGTGTGGCAGCGCGATCGGCTTTGACAGCACTAGAGTGAAAGTATTGTCATGATTAAAAACCACAGCAACAAAACATGTGCAAACAGCAATAAAACAGATATAAAAGGCTTTTCTTTTCTTTTGCAGGTGGCAGGAAGTGACAGAGAGAGGTGGAGGGGAGCAAGTGGAAAACAAATGGAAAACTATTTACTTTTGATTTGGGACATGTATTCATGTAAACTTTTTCTTTGCTTCACCACTTCAGGTGGTGGAACACAAAGCAAACAAACAAGACAAAATATATCGTCCCGAGGGGAATTAGTCTTGCTGCAAAAGCAAACAGCTCCTCACCCGCTCCTTGAGAGAAAGAATGACAAGTCTTTGATGTTTAGAAAGAAGCAGTGTCGTCTCAGTTCTCACAATCAGTTTACAGCACCAACAGACAGATCGTACCGTTCTGCCCCGTGAGGAGAAGACGACTGCTGGTCACCGGTCTGCCTCCCCGGGACCTTTGTTGACACGATGTTGTTAGAAGACGAGTCCTGGTTGCTCTTCGATGTGGTTTTATCTTCAGTTGAACCATTTGTGAGCTCTTTCCATATCTGCTGCATCTCCGCAGGGCTGAAACCGGCTAAAACATAAAAAAGAAGCATACAGTATATTGTAAATGTAGTGCTTTTCATGTTGCTGAAGGAAACTGCAACAACAATGCACGGTTAATTATATATTCAAAATGCATTAGGAGCAACTAAATGGCATGTCTTTCTATAATTATATTTCCTCTATAATAAGTATCTTGGTGCTTTTTTACACCTGCGCTTTTTTCATCTGTGCTCCACAGTTTCTACTCATTCGCACCTCAAAGCCTCGGGGCAGGACGGGTAGAGCAACTCTTTCTCATGACCTGCTGTTACCTCCTCACTGTAATCCAGGAATAATTATCACAGCTTGGAAATGAGCAAGGATCAAATTTCTACTTTTAGGTTTTCGCTTTCATCATCGTCTCCTCTGAGTTCAGTGCAGTTATGTAACAGAGCGTAAAATCAACAAGAAACTAATCTTCCTGTGTCGAGGTCTCAGTGACAAAAGCGTACCAGACGCATGTCCATGTTTGTCTATTTTTGTGTCCTCACGATATGACGCAACCTTACCGTCAACTTTACCCTCAAATTACAACACTAAAAATACAGATACTGTACGGACAATTTCAACACAGTACATTCAAAATGTAGCAGCTAACATCACGACACACATAGTGACCTGGAGAGAGGGCAGGAGAGGACAGGACTGGTCTCTGTAACCGGAGCAGCTGCTGCTGTTGCTGCTGGAGCTGGAGGAGCTGCTGGAACACAAGCTGCTGTGCAGGGAGCTGGAGGATGGAGGGGAGACAATTCCACAGAAGGGTGAGATAGTATTCATGTAAAACTCTGCTCACACTTTCTTTTCTTCTGGCAGTTTTAATCCTGGGCTAAAATCAGCAGCATATACTGCATCTGTTAATGCATCCTTCAACAATTACTTCACTTTGGATACAAATCATTGTTCTCAAATCTCAAAAACAAGTGACAAAACACATAAACATGTTCTCTCTTGATTGGACATTGCTGATGGATCCCCTACCGTTTAAATTATTTGTGTCACTTTCAGGAAAAATTATTATAATATTATGAAATTGTTTTTTAATTTATTTAATTGTATTGATATTACTCAAAAGAGCTTTGATGCTAAGATGGGTATGTAAACTTAGTGCAAAACCAGTTAAACAAACTGAAAAAAATAAATGAATTTAAAAAAACAGACCACAAGTAACTCCTCACCTCTTTGACTGTCTTGCTGGGCTTTTGTTGAAGCAGCTGCAGGTGAATCTGTTGTTGTTGCTTCTTGTAAAACTCTTTCAGATGTTGCTGGAAAAACAGTGATGGACCATTTCTATTACATTAAAATGATTATAGACATTTGCCTAATTCTCAAACAACTTACAGTAAAATATGTAAAAGAGTGCAAATACAATTGCCTTCAGTAAAAACACTTTTGTGCATTATTGTAAGCCAAAAACAATAATACATTTTCTTGTAAGAGTTTTTTATATTTGTGTGAGCCAGCTAGTTTGCCTTAGCAGACTAGCTGTTAGCTAATTTACGACATAGCTTACCTTGATTGTTATATGAAAACATTTACTGTTTGAACTTGAACTCGGCTTGGCCTGAGTTTCAACTTGGAATGACAAGCTAACTAGCTAATCAACACACTTAATGTTAACATTGTATTGCATCCACAACTTGTGTTACAGTAGTTTCAGTCCAATACATATTTATACACAAAAAAAAACCTTTTATTCTGCACTGGTATTGGTCAGTTAACCACAGTGCAGTCAATTCTTATTATTAGTTGTAAGGTATCCATATTAGTATTGCATAAATACCTGCTGTAGCAGAAGGGCTTGTTGCTTCTGGTGGATCAGAGCCTGCAGCTGGATGGGGGACAGCAGCTGCTGCATCTGCTGAGGAGCCATCATAGCCAGAAAAACCTTTGAGCAGAAGAGGAAGGATGAAATGATTAAGGACCAAAGTCTACAGAGTGAAGGCAGGAGGACGAGTGAGCGAGACAGAAGGCAAGTGTCAAGTGTTAAACAGTAATAACCATCGAATAGGATTCTTTCCAATCCAATTACAAAACTGTGCTGTCAACCTTTTGTGAACATCATCATGCTGGATTGTGTCATTGACCGTAAATGAGATGGGAGATAGGCTGACCAGTTAATTAGCAACACAATTACATGCTTGTTGTGACTCCTAATAGAAGTGTATGGGTATTAATGAAGGCAAACACTCACAGAATAATAACTGATCTGCACTGTTACTGATTGAGCGACAAATAACAGAGCGGCTGTCTCCTTTTGTATTCAAACAGAGGCCACAGCAATTGCCATGAATGCATTAAGAAACGACACTTACAAATTCAACATGTTGTATTACAAACACTGCCAAAAACAATACTAATGCTGTCAATTGATTGCTGGGGAATATAAAACGTATTCTATGAACAATATGTTTTTTTCTAGATTTAAAACGTCACTTGCTGTATACAGACGTGTGTAAAGGCTGTGACTAGGTTATAGTGAAGCCTTTTGTCTATATTGGAGTAATATCTTAGCGGCTTGCAGGATGTAATGAAAGAGGAACACATCAGGGACCTCGAGTTTGTCATTTGTGTCATCAGATAATACCTCTTGAGACGGATACAGTGGAAATTAGATGACGGATTCACACTTTGGCACAGCAGCAGTACCCATGTGCATTTCTTGTAGGCATTGATGATTTGGTTTTATTTTTTACAAAACTCGACTAATTAATTAGACGATTGCTGAAATTGACAATTTGAAAGACTTTACATTTACAGCCTCTTAAATGTGAGGATTTGCTGCTTTTTCTGTTCAAATCTAATATTTTTTTCGACTAAAGGACCCAGAGACAGTGACAGAAAAATCATACAAAGGAAAGAGAAAGTGGTGGTGGAATAAGCAGAACATGTGCAGCATTTATTTGACTGTTTGCAGTATTTAAACACACAAAGAAAGATTCTCCTAATGTGAGGGGAAAAGGAGAAAGTGGCTTTGCCAAAATTAACTTACTCACCTCACCTAACTAATCGCATAACTAATTAACAATGTGCACCAGCCAATAAACCCAGTGTGTCTACTAAAAATGCACAGGGTACTATAACCTATGTCCTTACCCCACCACGTACCTATTTAATTATTCCGCTATTTAGTGAAACATAACAAG
The DNA here is from genome assembly GCF_050575085.1 of Anarhichas minor. NCBI lineage: Eukaryota > Metazoa > Chordata > Actinopteri > Perciformes > Anarhichadidae > Anarhichas > Anarhichas minor. Next base: position 12,290,489 of record NW_027466457.1, read on the forward strand.
CAGTTTAAAGATATCACTTTGGGATCTGATAAATTGGGATTTTCTGACAATATATTCATTTATAATGAAAACAATTGCTAGTTGCCAACCCAGTCTGACCCTTTTTTGTGTCTTTCCTGAATCTTGTTATGTAGTTTTAAAGAAGGCACTGACATACAGCTGGCTTCATTATCATGCTTTATAAATCACTGGGGAACCATTCGTGGTATGTGGATTGGATGCTACAGTTAGAAAAGAAATACATTACAGATGGAGGTCCTTCTCTTTCATTAAATGAGGAAACCAGTCTTCACTGTAAATGGTCTTCATTTGTATGATTTTGCAGAGTTTGCGGGTTGAAGAGCTTTCATATTACAAGCCATTATTATGTTTTGAAGACTGAAATCACACTCTCTTGCAGACAGGCAGCCTTTGCATCGATGGCGTTTTGACATTTTCACCTACTATGTTCGCTGAAAAATAAAATAAAAATAGCATGTTTAAAAATTCTGCTCACTAGCTTGTGCTAGCAGTGCTGGCAGACCCTTTACAATGGACAGCACCAATGTTTTTTTGTAGGGTCACAAGTTAAGTGTGTTGCACGGATTTAGAAAGTGAATTAAGAGAAAAGGGTACAGCAAAACTGACGAGATGAGGGAACAGACTGAAGGAAATGGCAGTGACCAGGCGTTCATTATCTTGTTGTTTCACTGATCCCCCAGATTAAGATTCCCAGGGACAGAACCACAACGGACAACCATAAAATTGTGTTGGGTCATGCTTATTTGCCTTTCACTTGCATCTGTTTGGCCTAGGTCCGTGGACAATTACTCCTCCCTGACTCTGACTCACAAACTAATAATGAAGGACAAACAGAGTTCTGCGTGTCAACTCCCTGCTCGGATCAGATCTCATAAGAAATCCCTGCCACTGTCAACGGAGCTGCAGTGTCCTGTCAGAGGACGTCCAATATAGAGCCGTCGTGTATTTCTCTTGACATCTGTTTGCCCAAGACTTTTCTATTTCCCGCTTATGAACAGGAGGACGAAGGAAGAAGAGGAGGGCGAGGGGGAGGTTGGGGAGAAGGAGGTGGATGAAGATACCTGTTTATGGTGTAGACACTGCCAGTTTTCTGCACTCACTCCACTGCAGCAGTCCCCATTAGCTACTCTCTCTCCTGCACAGACGTCGGTGTGACTGAGGAGGCTGCTGGCTGGGGTTTGACGGGCTGTCGGGGGACTGAGAGGAGACTCAGGCATTCCAGCTCAGGTCCTAAAAGAAAACAGTCAACCCTAAATAAACTGTGCGACTCAAACACTGCAAATACAGTTCAGCATCATTGCTGAATTACACCTTTGTGTGGCTTTGTGTTAAAGACACGGCAAGAACAAAAATACCAAAGATAATGGGCATGCTTTTTGAGGTGCTGGCTAATAGGACATACAAAGAGAAAAATAATAAAGTAAAAACTTTTCTTTGCACAACTGCAGTAAACAACACAAGGCTTCAAATGTGAAGCGATTCTATAGATGCAACCATGGACTAGAACTTAATAAATCTGTGATTTCCATGTTACAATTTTGTTGTGTGTGAGTGGAAACGGCAAAGCAGCGTCAATATTTCAGCATAGTTAATTAACATCATTACATCAAAATCATCCAGATTTCATGCACAAATAACATAACAAACATACTGTAAGTTTACAGTGGGTTCTTAAATGAAAGTGTCCAAATGCATACGAATACTTTTTGATACGTTGAACATGCATACGACAGTTATCTTGCACTTTCCTCAAATCTGTGTTATATGACACCGAATATAGTCCGTAAATGTATTTGTGGCTCCTTATTGGCAGGGCGTGAAGATCCAGGAAAGCTTGCATGGAGTTTTTTAAATCCAACTTTTTGCATGTCTTAACTTATCTCGGCAGTGCATGAAGAAGAAACTAAGAGGTAAAAAACATATGTACGCAAGAGAGCTATAAAATACATCCTATTACCTCTGCAACTGAGCACAGATACTTGAAGTATTACCTCCTAAAAACATACAAAAAGTCAAATCTCTTCAAAGGTCTCCCACTCCTCTATTTTTGTCAGAATCGTATTAAAGCTACATACCGTGAAGGTGAATAGTCGAATTTAGAGCAGCCAGGCAGAGTTGATGTCTCCAAGTCATGCAGTTTGAAGTGAGGATGGGAGCGATCTGATGGAGTTGTGTGTCTACCTGAGGGGGAGGAGTCACAGTGTCCGTCAGTGAATTAGACAGTGAGAATAGCTGTTGATTACCAGCATGTGCAAAACAGGAAAATCAGCTTCATCTATAAATCATTTTTATTAAAAGTTTACCTGCTGTGTGTCTTCACATTTGTTGTGATGATTTTGTTTTTCAGCATTTGCAAAAAGCTCCTCTACATTTTGCATAATCAATAAATATCACTTCTATTGCAATAAAGAATATCATCTATTTGTAACATATAGTGAAAAAAATGATCTTTTGCTTTCCAGTCGCCTATTTTGCAGATATCGCTTTTATTTGTTGATATTCATAGACATAAACAATCCAATAAAATAAATAAATTCCTCAAAAAAATCATTTATTGTCTTTCATGATTAAAACAAAGCGTTCTCTTTGAGAAAAGGATAAGTATAGTCGTCTGTGACTTTATTTAGATATGCGTCAACAACGAAAAGAACTCTGCAGCCACACAACTGTCAAACGGTTATCAAAGAGCTATTTACAGTACACTTTTATTTGAATAGCACATCAGTACATCTGTTAAAAATAAATAAAGTGTTTTAATTTTGGCTTGTGATAAATGCAATGTACCCTATTGTGTTAAACTTCAACACAGCTGCACTGACAAACAACTGAAATTAAACTTTGTAGAGAACACGTCTTCGTGTTTTTCTAATCATTTCTGTTCCGTGTTTTCATTCTGTTTTACTATTTATTTATTTTATTTACTATTTTATCTCTTATTCTTTCCTCCTTCTTCTAAGCACACCATGTTTTTTTACACTCCTGCAGTGGCTTCCTGTAATGTCAGGTCTTTATTTCAAAATGTATTTTACAGATTGCAAGTACATGATCAAGGAAGATGATGAGGACCTAAGGCCAGGCTGCATATAGCATCAGGAGACATTTTACTTTGGTGAGACGAGAGGGACATCAAGGTAAAGAACATAGAATACATCCTTTTATATATTTGCACACAATGTATAGTGTTTCTCTCTCGTCATGGAAAAAGAATGAAAACATAACACGGCATAGCTATGAATTTACACAACAATAACGTAACACATGTTAAAGGTGCAGATATTTACACCATGTAGATGTGGATTAGTGCTGTACGTTTAGATATGACAGAGCAATTAATGATTGAAATGTAGATATTGTTACAAAGGTAACTTTCTGCCACCTACTGGATTAGTATTTACTTGCCCTACATTTTATATTGAAAAACAAAAGTAATGTAAATTTCTTCTGTATAGTCAGGTTAAAAAAAAAACATTCCATGCAGTGTCCCTGTTCTACTTTTTATTGCTGCTTTAAGGCATTAAAAGTTGACTGAAAGGTAAAGGTCTTATCATCTCTTTGACGGCAGAAGACAAACACCAGCAGCCAGGGAAACTGAGCTCTTGCACTGGTGGTGTCGTGAACCTGCTGTCATATGACTCTTTCATGCCACCCAGTACTGGGTCATTCGACTCAAAGCAGTGCAGACTGGAGGGCATGGGTTGACTGCCGTGCCCTCTCCCAGCTGTAGCCTTATACGGGTAGCCTCTCTGGAAAATAGTAACGTCCCATCCAGCTGGAGGACTGTACCCGGCCCGCTTCGACGCCCCAAGGCTGATAGCGTGGTGGGGTCCAGTCCAAAGAACTTATCTGATACCTCCTTTGTTCACGGACAGGCCATTGTGGCTCCACACAACCCAAAGATCTGCACTCACAGAACCTGCCCAGGAAGCAGCTGGTCTCCAGCCAAGGCAGACACCCCTCAGATTTGTCAGCTCTCTCCCTCTCCATCTTCCTCCTCTCCCTGGCTTTGTACTGCCTGAAGTTCCCCTGCTGGAAGTCTCTCAGGTGAGCTTGTTGGACACCCCAGTAATGGCCCCGACCGTCCTCGCAGCGGCTCACCTTCACAAAGCAGTCGTTCCCTGAGGTAAGGAAACCGCTCCTCCATTGCTCTGTAGATGGACACCAGGTTGAGTTTCTTGGACGGGGAGGACAGGAGGACTTTGGCAATCAGGGCAATGTAGGAGAGTGAGGGCTTTGAGAAGAGCTATGTGCCATCAGAAGAGGGATTGCCTGAGGAGCGGCTTGTGTTATCTAGAGGATGAGATAAGTTGGTGAGGACGCCCTCATAGCTACTGACAGCATCTGCCATCATTGCAGCCGTTTCTTCTCCGATCATTTCTCTGCTGCTCTCTTCTGTCGTAGATGTATTTCTGAAGTCACATCCCGCTTTTTCTTCTTCCATGTATGAAGTATCTGAAAGATGTTGACTTGTTTGTCATCGCTCTGTTTTCATTGATTGCTGGACAAAACTATTATCTTCCAGACAGCCTTGACATGCTTTTATACTGTTCATAACCAATTCAGGAGGGGCTCTCCGCTCTCGCGTTGAGACACAACACTCTTACTCACTGTGAAAATATGTATGTTATTTGCTCAGTAAGATTAAGGACTAACCGCTTTGGTCATGGCTGGAGCTGGACATGCCACTTTGTCACAGCTGTGTGAGATAAACAAAGGAAATAGTACAAACACAAGATACATCTTGATATGTTATAAGCACATAAAAGAATGCGCTTCTGTGGAATGGTTGTTTCTTTCATACTATCAGGCTTTCACAGTCATTGCACCATCAGAGAGTCAGGGATTGGTCAGTGGAAATTATTTTGGAGGCCTAAACAGTATGCGCAGGCCATTTGTTCTGCTTCAGACCGCATGTGACCCACTGTGGGCCAAAAGCAACAAAACACAAATAGCTGCCGTGGTAAATCTCATGCTTGTTGTACAAATAGTATTACAACTCTCCAGGGAGACATTACATTTACATAAGAACAATGTCCACAAAACGTTTCGATGTTGGAGTTGTTTTGCTGTAAAATAATTAGATGATTATCAATCTATATCGTAGATTATATCACACAAACTCTCTTCCTCAAAGAGGCAATTGGATGATATTTTCTCTTCCTGAACTTAGATCCACTGTACATAGTTTAAGTCCCCTCTGGCCTATTTATAGTGTTGGCCCTTGCAACAATGTCATCTGTAACTCGACTCCATCTGTTAAGTCATGTTAAATGTCAAGTTGCCAGAAGCAGACGCATTGCAGTTCACTTCCCGCTGACTCTCCTACAGAGAGCTCCATGGAGTTTGTGGGACAACCAGGGCCTTCTGGGGCCTGCAACCTCTTAGGAGTGCCAGGCCTCAGCCCCCTGGAAGTGGACGACGATGAGTGTGACGTGGTGATCGGCATCAGGCCCAAATCTTCTCCTCGCCCTCGGAGAAGGAGCTCTGACAGTGACGAGGACTCGGAGCCTGGGCCGCCCATGTCTGCCTCCAGGAGAGTGTCCTTTGCAGACGTCAAGGGCCTCAGTTTGGTGCATGTGAAGGAGTTTGACACTTGGGATGTACCCAAGCTGCCCCAATGTGACTCTTCTGTGGGAGAAGGTACAGATGCAGAGGTATACTTCCTATCTCCTCTCACTTTCTCCCTTCCGTTGTCTACCGAGGAGCTGTTTGTCAGAGTCCGGGAGCAGAAAATGGAACTGGAGACCATCGAGCTACTTCCGGGGACCACGATACTGAAAGGAGTGATCCGTGTCCTCAACATCTCCTTCAACAAAGCGGTATACGTCCGAACCACTTTGGACACCTGGTCAAGCCACTTTGACCTCCTGGCAGAGTACATGCCCGGTACCAGTGACAGTCTGACGGACCGTTTCTCGTTTAAGCTCACCCTGGTGCCCCCGTTCGGAGAGCAGGGAGCCAGAGTTGACTTTTGTCTGCGATATGAGACTTCGGTGGGCACATTCTGGGCCAACAATAACGACAGGAACTACGTGCTGTTCTGTCACCGGAGAATGGAGGAGAGGAAAGAAATGCCACAGAAGGAAAGATTGAACAAGAAAAGCTGCCTTAAGACTGTCAGGTGAGGATATAAAGTGTTTCACTGATCAGTATTTTTAAAGCTCAATACGATTTTGCCTTACGATCAGAAAAAATATTGGCTACTGGTAAAACTGATATAGTAGCCTGACTAATTGTTCTCATTATTGTTGTATGAAAGCTGTTGGGCCTTAAGGTTCATCTAGGTGTAGACTACGTGAGTTCTGTATTTTCTTTACGTTTGAACTGGTGCAAAGATCCTTTATGTTATTGCTGAATGGTGGATTGACCAAATGTGGTGAGGTGCAGGGGATGTGCAACCAATCCAGACTGTTTGTGACAAGAAAATAGACAAAGGTTTTTAAAATCCATTATGAATTATCACCTCTTGCAAAACTATTTGAAATGTTTTTTTTTTTTATCAAAAGGATTACAGTACCTCAACATTGTTGTCACATAAAAGTCTGACTGATCACAATTCCATTGATTCACAGTCAGAGCTTCTCCACTGTGGAAAACATTTTTGCAACGGAAGCTTCATCTCAGGAGAACATTTCAACAGGTGAATATTTATTCTGCTGATTGTGAAATTAAGAATACAATTGGGGAATGTAAAAAGACACTGTAAATAGTGCAGCCTCAGTATAAATAGAAATAGCTCTTTTCTCTAGATGTGTCAAAGCATGGAGAGATAGCGGACACCATGAAAGCCGAGCAAATCTCCGACGGCCAGTCAGGAACTTCAGAGGAGGATCGACAGAAATTACTGGCGAGTAAAAAGAAAAACACAAATACTCCACATTTCTGTTTATTTCTGTGGACAACAGTCCAGTTTACTAATACATTTTATGATTTGCCTTTGTACTATAGCCAAATATAGATTTAAAATTCAATAAATGTGTGCTTGCAACTCAAGTGTATTTGCAGGTTATGATAGCAGAATACTAGACTGACTGAAGTTCCGTGAGATCTAATTGTTCTGAAATCCTAAATCTTTCTCATCAGACACTACAGATCCTTTTTCAGTGATTAAACAATCTCTTATTTTCAAACTTGATTTGCCAGGTTTGATGTATTATTGCCTATGAACGCAAGCTTAAAGACACCACGATGTCTATGAGGTACAGGAGGAACAGAAAACTTGACATGACCCCCCGGTGCACTTTCTGAGAGAATATCACATGACCAGGACTTGAGTGACACCAGTGACATAATGTCCTGTGCAGCTAAAGGACACTCAGTGCATGCTGTTTGCGCTTCCTTAGTGAGTTATATTTTGTCATGCAGGCTATTTTAACACTATCTTAATCGTTTATCCTTTTGTATTTAATCAAAAATGCAGTCAAGGATATTATTGAATCCGAGCACGTTTCTGTGTGAGATGCAACTTTAAATGTAACCCCACTCCCTTTTCTTAAAACAGCAACTGTTGTGTGAGCAAACTGAAATTAATCTATCCCTGTTGTTGATGGACAGACCGAGAGCAGACGGAACAGCAGCCAAAGAAGTTGCAGAAAGGCTGCACAGATAGCTCGGGTGAGGGACTACTTTTCTCAGAGAGATGGAGGAGCGGATGAAACTGAAAGAGATGAATCCCCTCCAGAGGCAAACCAGGCAGCTCAAGAAGAAACCCCCGAGCAAAATCACTCAGATGTGCAATCATTTCCTGAGGGGAGCAGTAAATCAGGAGGTTCTCCTTTTGTTTCTGAATCTCTGGAAACATGCAGCGAACCTCTCATTGATGTTCCACATGATACATCACCATCACACGACCACACATCTGACAGCGAGACGGAGAAATCTGAGAGCATCAATTTGGCTGACTCGGCCACATTAACAGGAGGTGAGAGAGCCGCAGTTATCCCAGACAACCCATCAAATGATGAGCCTGCTTCTGCAGAATGTCAAAATATCAACAAGTCTGTCTCGAAAGCAGAGGAAAGCAGTCAGAGTCATGAATGTATTAGCAACATTGCAGCTCAACCAGCTGACAGTGATAGTTCAGAAGGGAGCAGTGAAAGCCTTGATAGCCAGACCAACAGCTTCACATTTGGAATTGTGGTGGCTCCGTTGTACCATCAGGTGTTTGGCAGAGTAGGAAATGAAAGTGATTGGGGAAATCCAGTACAGGCTACATTGCATGCTGGAGACTTAAGATACCCTCACACTGAAAGAAGACAGACTAGCTGCACTGGTAAAACAGATGCGAGAGGTAACGAGGGCGAGGGACATGTGATTAAGAGTCCGCAAGGATGCTTAGTTACAAATAGTCCTCCTATGGGAAAAGAAGAAACAAGTTTGAGCGTGACAGCAAACAACATCCCAGACAAAACAGAAACTCTGCGGGATACAGATGATATTACACATTCAGATCAGAGACGAACAAATACATCTGAGGTTCCTAAAACTATTTCTGGAGACACGGTAGTACATTCACATACTGCAAACATTTTAAATACAGATTCGTTGAATCCACAAAAACCCGCTGAGAGTTTACATCTCCAGGGAGAAGCACAGGAAGACAATCTAACCCATGACCCCAAACTGCAAGAGCATACATGTACACAAACTAAGACGAATCTAGATGAAACACCTGCAGACAGTGAAACACAAGAAGTCATGTCATCATTTATGTCACTTCAACCTTCTAAGAGTGTATCAGGGTGTGTTAGTGACGAGACAGACCAACAGACCAGCGGTAGGGGAGCAGACGACTGTAAGCTTGTACGTGAATCAAACAAAGAGGATGATGTTTGCGAAACAGTAACTATATCAACAACCACTGCCATTTCAGAGGAGGATAAAGCATTTGACGCTTTACATGATTTTAATCCTAAACACATGAATAATTCAGCTACGGAAGAAACTGAGATTAGTTACGTTACTTGTTTTGAAATTGTGGAGGAAAAGGATGTCACAGCACCGGAGATATCTCTTGAAACTATTAATGTGGAAGAAGGAAATAAAGTAGGGAACAACTCGCCGAAAGACGGAACAAAACACTCAGCCGAAAAAGAGATAATTGGTGAGGTAGCTGAGGCAACGGCAAAAGCAACGATTAATAAACACATGCATGGTGACATGTGTGTGGAGCTCAAAGATGAGGACGCACAAAACAGAGAGCATCATGAAATAGAAGCTACTGTCGCAAAACAGGAGGATTTTTGTTTAGCAGACACGACTGAGGTAAACTGGGAAATGATGGTTGAAGAAGAGGAGCAAAACATATTAACCGATGAAGAGGAAAGTGATGCAATAAGTTTAAAAACAGTGGGGAAAGACCAAGGACAGTTGGAGGATGCAGGGAGAGAGACAGCATTAGAAAACAAAGATGCAACAGAGGCGGAAAAAGAGGACAAAATGGTTTGGGACATTAAAGCTGCAAGAGAGGAAAAGAACAAGGCTGAGGATGCAGATGTTTCAGAGGGCAAGCAGAAGATTGGACAGGAAATTGGGGAGATTATGGCAGGAAAAGATGGGGAAGAAGTTGCAAAAGAATTAGAATATGTCCAAGACACAAATGAAGCTGGAGAAGAAGATCTAGCTGAGGAGATTGAAGAAGAGAAAATAGAAAAACAAGAGGAGACTGAGCTGGAGAAAGCAAAACACTTTGCAGACATACATGACGTTGATACTGAAAAGACAAATGTCCAAAATGATGAGGATATAGAGGGAGAGGAAGAAATAGAAATAGACCTGAGCGATGACGATGAAGCAGGTGTGGAGTGGGAGGATCAGGTAAAACCAAGGGAGGTAAACGAAGAAGAGGAGAATCCAGACTACGAGGAGGACATTTTTGTTGTTGAAACGGGAGACTCAGAGATCATCGATGCAGAGTCAGAGAGCGTGACGATAGAGGACGGGCAAAATGAAGCGGGGTGCTTTGAAGTAAGGTTAGACATTACACAAAAGCTCGGGGATGGTTTATCTGCTCCGGTGAACAATGTGCAGGACAAGAGAGTAATTGACGGAGAAAATGGACACATCCCAACTGAAATGCATCTGTACAAAGAGGAAGATTTCCAAAGCAAGGAGGCTGTTACACATGACCTCACAAAAGCTGCGGGAGATGACAACGAATCCGTTGCTGCAAAGGGAGGTTCGTTCATTTTCACGGATGAACCTGAAAACGATCAAACGAGCCACGACAGCGCTTCAGCAGAGTCCGACTCAGATGACGAGGTGGAGTTGTACATGCACTGCCTCAGGGCCGTGCACACCGTGGCACAGGCCCAGACGGACAGGAACAAGGACACAGGTTTTGGTGAGGGCAAATTAAGGCCCTCTGTAAGCAGAGGCAAACTGCTGCCCACACCCATGCCATCCATCAGTGAGTCTCAGGATGACGAACAACACCCCGGCCGCCTTCTGGACACTCACGAGGACGTGGAGACAGCAGACGTCCAACCCACAGCTCTGCCAGCGTCAAGTGGACAGGAGAGCATCGATAGAAGTGGTTCATGGTGGAAAGAGACTTTTTCCTGCAGCAATATCTCAAAAACATTGTTATACGCCACCTTGTTAGTGGTATTTTTAGTTGTGGCCTACCGGTATGATTTTCTTGCCTGTTTGGGGCTCTACTTGATATCAGTGGTTTGGCTCTACTGTCAAGGAGAGAGGCAGCCAAAGCAACAAAAAAAACAACAGAATAGGATGAATTAAACCTTAAACTGTAATACTATCATACCGTCATTTGATATTTCCCTTTATCTGAAGATATTTGAACAAGACCTATAATGGTCTAAATAGAAGAAGATAAAACGTACAGAAGTGAATAACAATGGGCATTAATTTAAAGTAAATATGACACATAATAAATGCTGTATATTCCCTATGGGAGGATGCTAACTCTCTGTTGTCAAGAGTATGAACCAATTTTCTTTATTCTTTACTGTACATAAAACTTAGCATCGACTCAGACTGCAGGCTGTGGACCATTGCTCACACTGATCAGTTCTGCAGAACGTTAATGCATTCTTGAGGTGCAAAAAGCAATCAGTGTGCCGTGTGTGTGGATGCCACTTATAGATCACTGTGTCTGTGTAGGGTACATTTAGTTTTCATAAGCCTGGAATGAATAAATTGTACTAGACAAATGATTCAATGTGGACAATGGCTTTTTATTAGTTCACAGTACTGATAGTAGCCAGCTCAGAGTGCATACAACCATCTTTGTTTAGCGTGCTGGCATTCTAACATATTCTTATGAAAATGTCATGGCATTATATCCGGTAGATGTTAAGATATTTTAGTCTATGTGGCTAAAAACTGGGTTCATTTATCAGTGAAAAGCAGCTAAGAGACTGATTTTGTCTTCAAATACGCATAAGAGTTTTCTAAAATAAACCGGACTGCACTTAGATTTACTCACTAACAAATAAACAGCAATGCTAATATACTTGGAATAGATTTGAATTGCTCTAAAAGTTACTGACAATCAAACTCATAATCAGTGCTTTTCAAAAGGAAATATGAATGCCATGAGAGATATGTTCTGTCAGAGATCTGCGGTCATACCCTGAAACTCTACAAGAACACAGAAACCGGATTCAGACCTGACAGTTTGGATTCTTGTTTGTGTTTCCAGTGTGTTGAAATGTTCAGGGGCTGCATTCTGCATTCTGCTGCAAATCAGCTGCCTCGTTATCACCACTTATCAGTCTTGAAATATGTTTGGCATCGAGCTGACCATAAGAGGTATTAACCTGTATTTTCATACTGTTTGGATGCTATGTTCAGGGTTTTCAAAGTGTTGTCTGAAAATCAATATTTACGCATTAACAAACAGATCCTGGAACAGAGTACAAGTCAATATAGTTTTTGAGGGTTAATACTTCCTTTTCTTATCTTTTCTTCGGGAAAGTTGACGAAGTTGATCCAAATAAAGAACAAACCTCGAGCCCGATCCATGTGCATTTCTAAAGTACCGTCTTTAGTGTCAGTCCACAATAAATCCAGTCAGGCAGAGAACTCTTCAGACAGCTTTCAATGCCTGTTCAGTGGTTTTAGTTGGGTTGTTGTGTCTAAGTATGAAGCAACATAATGACAAACCAGGTCACTTGTAGTGATAGCAAGTAGTTCCTGCTCCCTATTTCAACTTTGGCTTTTAGCTTTGTTTTGAGCTGAGCACAGCTGCAGTAATGTACTGGCCATGGGATTTCAGTGCAGTCCACTGGGAGGATTACCACTCAAACATTTTTTAGCCACAAAAGGAAACACACTAACTTTTTTGAGACACACAGACTGGTACATGTATATGTGCAAAGATAATTAATGAGCATACATCCCTCATCGTTCTAATTCCAGTTATAGCTTTCAGGAACAAGGGTTTCTTGCAAGTATCCTTTTATAATAAACTTCTCTTTTAGAGGTTTTAGTATCAGATCTGACAAACTTGGTGTGGTTATATATTTGTACTTTTTTTAAAACATGAGATCTTTTTGTTATCTGACCTGAAATGATAGGTGTTGCCCTCGAAGCATAACCCATGAGAGCAATACTAATTCATGTTTATTAGCGGTGCAGGTGGAGCTTATGTTACACCTGTTATTAATGCCTACACCTGTTGGACTTCATATTCTGATATGTAGTCCAACAGGCCGCAGCAGACTGCATGTCGACTGTCTTCATTTCAACACAAACGCCTGTCTGACCTCCTTTTAGGACTTTTATTACTCGAGTGCAGTTAATTAAATTAAATGTACTTTGAGTATGTGGATCAATGTTTAAACCCAGCGAGTATTTTTCTAAGAAGCAGTGGTGCTGTCTTTACACATAAAGAGTATGAGAGACATCTTCATGTTTATTTAATGACATTTTGTTATGAAGGACTGGAAAAAGTATGATCCCACCCCAAAAATAGATATAGCTAAAGAAACGACACAGTTACCATCATGTGCTGTGTGTCATTTTTGAGAGACAACTGTAGACTTAAATATAGTTTGACTCCAGAAGTGTCTACAAGTTGTTTATAGTGTAATTTTGCTGAGTTATGAATATCAAGGCATTTAAAAACAGTTAAATACAGTTTACAGTATGAAATAAATAAACTGTATTTACAAGTTACAACAGTAGAACATAATGGGGGAGACGTATAGTTCACAGGACAAAATATATTTCCAAAGAGTCAAGGGTTTAATTTGTCACATACACAAACAATATGTGTACTGAAAAGCAGGGTTGCATACTCTTAACGCTGTGCTAAAAGGCTAGTGTGCAATGATTAATAATGTTTAGAATCAGAGTAAAAAATGTGTACAATAGAGGAATATATGTTATTCAGCTCTTACTTGTGTAAATAGACGTAAAAAAGATAAAAGATAAAAATTGATTTTTAATTAATAAACCATGTGAGAGCTAAAATAATCTTAAGAAATAAACTTAAGAAATGCATTCACACAAATAAGTTGCATCTGTTAAAATGTATTTTTGTTGAAAGCGGAAGAAGTTGTTTCAATATGAATTTTCACATTAATTATGAGAACATATTTAACAGAAACAACCCTTTTTTTATGTCATGTCATGAGGTGTTGGGATTACTTCATTAGTTATAGAATGTACGAGCTGCACTTGAACGCTTCATGGGACACGCGCAGTCACAGGTAGGCTTCCAAGGTCTGTGATTGGACGACGGACTGTCAGTTCCGAAGCGTGTCTGTCAAAGTCAACCAATCAGCGTGCGTTTTGTTGGCCTGTTGCACCGGTTCGCCGGTTCGTGATTTGCACAGTTTTTTTTTTTTTTTTTTCAGTTGAGGAAAAAAGGGGAAGCAACTGGCGAAGGGGGCAGCAAGCAAGCAAGCAAGCAAGCATCGGCTGGCGCGGTGCTATGGACCTCAGGGACAATGTCGAGACAGGGGAGACGGAGAACCACACCGAGCTGTTCTACTTGCCGATTCCAGACGAAGTGCCGTGCAAAGGGGAGCAGGAGAAGCTGTCCGGGGTTGTCAAAAACGTCCACAGAAAACTGCGCAGGAAATACAGAGAGGGTAAGCAGACCCTCGGTGGGCCCTTCTGTGTCTCTCTTTGGCCCAACACTGAACGTTAGCACTCACGTTACACAGCTAAATCCTTTCCGTTAACAGCAGTAAAGACACGTTATTGTGCTCGGTAACGGTACTCTGTCTCGTGTTGAGTACGGTTAACGTTAGCTGTTATGGAGGCGGACCCATAGGGCACCACGCAGCAAGCGAGGCCTTTTAAACCTACTTAACAATAACAGTAGCGCTACATACACTGGAAATGCCATGAAGTCACCAGTGTAAACATGCATTTATGTCTCTTCTAAAACCAGCTTTATATGGCTACCAATGAGAGATACTATCTGTTGACAATGAATGACCTACTTTTGCCTCTTTATTGCCAATAGATGATAACTCTGTGGACTTTTACATCCAGATTAGCTGAGTATTGGTGTTGTTCTGAACTATAACACGTAAAGGTTGAAGGTAAATCAATCCATCATTGCTGAGTACATCAGAGAGAGAAGTTTTTACTCTTTATTTCTACTTTTCCTCATAAGTAAAATAAAGATCCAAAACTGACAGGATACCAGCTCAGGATAGATTTACTTCTGCTTTTGCTATTTGGGGAAGTGCAAAAAAAGTTGAAGATGATACTGTTTCTGTAAAACTGCGATTTCTCCGACAACAATGTTCCTCTGGGGGGGATGTGGCTCCTGATCACCTCATCTGTCTTCACTCAGCAAGCTCACAAATATTTGTCTGTAATAGAACCTTCCGGATACAAGATGCAGCTTCATTCTCTCATGTGCTTGAGATCCAGTGACTGAAATGAAGATAGTTAATAGCTCGTTTTAAAGCTGTAAAGATTGTATCAGGTTTGGATTTCCACAATACTGTGTGTGTGTGTGTGTGTGTGTGTGTGTGTGTGTGTGTGTGTGTGTGTGTGTGTGTGTGTGTGTGTGTGTGTGTGTGTGTCTGGATGTCTGTCCTAAGGACATCTGTCTTCTTTCCTATTACGAGTCAATCTGGACAAGATCTAAAATGGGAATTTTTGGGAAAACCCTTTCAAAATACATCAGCACTGATATATGAAATGTAGCCAGACTGCTCAAACAATATACAGAGGGGTTTATTCCAGCTACGAAGCTTGAAGTTAAAGACAGTTTGAAGTGCCTACCAGCAATGCTGAAGTGGATTTAAAACAAAAAAAAAGAAAGTTGCTATGATGTGTAACTACACTGAGGCTTTGTGCTGTTGTTGACTCTCACGTTCTCTTTCTGAGGAAATGCATAGTCCTACTGGAGACTGTGTGGAGGGGAACACTAAGAGACAAGTGCGAAACCGTAAACTTGAGAATAGCATTAGCTTAGCATTAGTGTAGCAGAACAACAGCATTCAGTTTGTACGGTGAAGGCCTCATGGTATATTTGACTTTACAAGTATAAAAGCCGCAAATATCATGAATTAGTTTGTCTCCAGTGTCTAATATTTGTGGAGTCAGTCTTGTGCTGTAACGGATATTTCCACATTCTCAGTTATGTAAAGCGATGCATAAAGAGGTCAGGTTTTTGCTGTTATTAGTTTTGGCTCTGTCCTACTTTTCCCCTTTTTAGAAATGCTACACAACCATAATGTATTGTTTTTAAATGTATTGATCAAGTCCTATTTTGAATAAATCAAAACAATAATGCCAGTAAATGAGATTGGTTGGTTGTTTTGGAGACTAGAACTGCACAGAGAAGTCGTCCTGTTAGCAGACCTCATGAGTGGTTAATACGTAAAGCATGATCTGGTAAGCTTGGCATAGAATGATAGTCATGCTTCTAGAGCGCTGCTGTTTACCACCGCTCCTCTTGTTGTCCTTTAATTTCTGTAAATCTGAATCAGTTTCTTTTTCTTGCGGTCATGGGATTTCTCTCTTGTCTGCGTGTTTGCCGATGCTACAGGCTGTAAACTGTGAAGATACGCTGAAGGGATTTTGCGTGGACTTTATTGTGACTGTGAAATGGCTACGTGAGGATGCTTTTTAGAGGAACAGTTCCACTCCTGTGGTGGCAGAGACGAGTGAGTTTGTAGGCAATGTATCAGCCGTCAATGTGGCTTAAGCTTCATTCAGCAGCTTTTTTACTGCCATGTTTTGGTGCTAAAGGGGAGGACCAAAGTTGGCAAGTAGGTTGTGAATGTTTGCTGTAACTTCATGTGGATGGACGTGTCAGACTTGGATAAAAAAACAGGACGTCAGCATGATGATGCCAGCAGCTTAAGCTAACTTTTAAAGTCTCAAATGACTTTTCAATATTGTCAGGTCTGAGATTTACTTCCTGTGTTGTCTATTATTTGTCAGCTCTGTCCTGATGTTTTTTTTTTCTTCTCAGTGGGCGATTTTGACAAGATCTGGCGCGAGCACTGTAAAGATGAGCAGACGTTGAGTGAGTACGCCCTCGCCATGAAGAATCTCGCCGACAACCACTGGACCAAAAACTGCGAAGGAGAGGGACGCATCGAATGGTGTCGCAGGTACGGCTCACTGCAGCTTTGGAACCTCATGACGATGAAGTCTGACTCACCCAAACCTGCAGGATGTGCTTTTCACAACATGTCACAGTGAAGTTTGAGTTGTCTTGATTCTACTTTCAGTGTCTGTCAAGAATATTTTTTGGATGGCGGGATGAAAAGAATGGTAGAAAAGGATAAGAAAAGTGCCATGCTTACCATGGGTCTGGCTGCAGACTCTGTAAGTGCCCAACCGTACAGCACCATCCCCAGGTAAACACAGTGCAAGAGCAACTACACTCTCATCCAGTACCTAGGACAGCAGTTACAGTAGCTAGCCTGAATGTTACTTTATAGATCAGAAAAACAACGTTTATTATAAGATATGCGTTTGTTTTTCTCTTGTTTCTTATAGAAAGCATTTTCAGTCATATTAGCAAATTATGTGTGGACCTTGCTGTGATGTTGTGTTTGTTTGTTGTGGAAAAAAGATGATTTTAACGATGTGGTTGTTGCGGGACAAAGACACTCTTTGATGCAAAAGTCACTCTGGTACTGACGCTTGTTCCGCTTTTGTGTTGTAGTTCTATCTCTCAGCTGGGGAAAATGCGCCTTCTTGACGTGGGAAGCTGCTTCAACCCTTTCTTGAAGTTTGATGAATTCCTTACAGTTGGTATCGACATAGTGCCTGCAGTTGAGGTACGGGTGCTTATTCTGCTATTTCTTTGTTATAAGTCCTTGTTGACGCACATAAAATGCATAGGGTTCCTGTTTGGTGATTCAGTGCTGGCATTACAGAGCAACTGCAAGACCGACAATGACTCATGCTGTTGTGGTTAGACAGTACGTGTGAACAGATTCTGCAGAAAGCAGAACAAAATGCGCCGTGCATTCTGCAGCTGCAAGGAGAGAAAGTACATGACCGTGACAAAGAGAGCAAAAGATCAAATTAGAACCCTTTGAAAGGGCTGACATTCTGCCTGTTTTCTCTCCTTCAGAGTGTGTACAAGTGTGACTTCCTCAACCTTCAGCTCCAGCAGCCTCTCCAGCTGGCGAGCGACGCGGTCGAGGCCTTCCTCCGCCAGCTCCACAACCCCATCGACACGCTGCCCGCCCAGCTATTCCACGTGGTGGTCTTCTCTCTGCTTCTGTCCTACTTCCCCTCACCTTACCAGCGCTGGATCTGCTGTAAGAAGGCCCACGAGCTGCTGAAGCTGCACGGCTTGCTGCTCATCATCACGCCCGACTCCTCGCACCAAAACCGCCATGCCCTCATGATGCGCAGTTGGCGCGTGGCGGTGGAGTCCCTGGGCTTCAAGCGGTACAAATACATCAAGTATTCCCACATGCATCTCATCGCCTTCCGTAAGGCGTCTCTGGCCACCACCAGCGACCTGGTGTCCCGCAACTACCCAGAGATGCTCTACATCCCTCAGGATTTCCACTCCAACGAGGAGGAGGAGGAGTGTGCCGACGTGCCCGTGCAGGCGCGCTCTGAGTTCGAGGATGACCAGATGGCGTGGGGCTTCACGGAGCTACCCGACGCTCCCTATGATTCCGATTCTGGGGAGAGCCAGAGCAGCTCAGTGCCTGGCTTCCATGAGCTAGAAGACCCCATCCTGCTTCAGAGCTAGGCTAAACCAGCTACCCCTCCCTCCCCCCTCCCCCTCTCCCCCTCTCTCTACGTAACTGTCACCTCCCCTTCAACTGCTGCGCTGCCAAATTTAACCTGCTGCATTCTTCTCCCACTTGTCCTCCCTCTCCTCAAAACAATGCAGTTTGCACAGTGCGAAAGCGAGAAGTTTACAGATTATTTTCTCATATCCACACTCCTCTGAGAGTACACACACACACACCCACACACACTAAGATGGATATATTTTGATAAATATCTAGGTTTTTTAAAGAGTTAAAGAGTTGGGAAAGTGAATGCCCCTAAGATATCTAAACTCCCTGCTCCTTAATTTCCATGCAATCTTCCAATCAGCTTTCAATAACTAAAGTCAGCGTGTCTGCATTCTGTCCTCTATTTGATAAGCTAGTGTGGCAGGCTGTTTAGTACAAAAGACAAATACACAGCAACCCCAGCAGTCCGACAGGAGTTTGATTGCACTGGAGAGACTGAGATGGAACGACTGGACTGGTACGCTTGCTTCTGTCCCAGTCATGCAGCTAGACTTTCTGAACATTCTTGATGTGCGTTTTAGTTTTCCAAGACAAAAATAAGTACAGTGTTTTGAAATATATATATATTCTCTACAACAGTCAAAAACATTGGTGTTGTCCGGTGTAAAGTGTGGCAATGCCATTTTAACTTGCCATCCTCTGAATGATTTGTGTATCTTTTTACAAGAAAGTGGTATTTGTAGCATTTTAAACATTTTCAGAACCATACGGTAGGAGTATTACTAGGTTTACTAATGTGAAACTGTAACTGTGTTTACTCATTGTGTAACAAGGTACGAGTGTTTCAAAGTAGGTATTAGACTTTTTTTTCCCCGCCTCTCGTTGTCCTCACAAATATTACGACTTAATTATCTCCTGTTAGCTTCCGTGATCTCTAGCGGAGACGTAGTACAACACTGCGAGCCGGTGACCCACATCAAACGGACTTTAAAGCACCAGTATCCTTTGACACAATTTTGTAACTTTGATGTGAAATTACAGTAAGTACTCTGCCTAAACAAGAACATCCAGATATGAGCTCCTCACAGAAAATTCTCCTTGACAGAAGAGATTTGCACTAATTCACTATTTTGTCATACAGAACCTCTGAGACGGGGGAGAAACTGTAGATTTTAGCAATAGCAAGCGAGAACGGGTCTGAAGATGCCGTGTCTGCCGATGGGAGGGTTTTAGCTGAAGACACTACCAGATGAGATGCCAGTGTGTGTTCCAGCCCGTCCCTCTGCGGGCTGAATGTGTGGGTGTGGTTGGATTTGTCAGTTGTGAATGAAAGACTGAATTTACGTTGTGTTATTGTCAGTGGCACTTTATCATTGATCCCAAAGGGTGTCACAAAAATGTAATTATTTTCCTATGATGACAGTTTTGCAACCAATATGATGGGCCCGCGAGATAACAGTAAGTCTAAAAGGTGCCTTCTTTGTTCGCATATACTGTATGTTGCAAGTGGATTTTCATGCCCCTGGAGAAAGTGGAACTCCTACCTTTTTTTTAAACGGAAAGATATCAAGTTTCTCTGGCCACGTAGTGTAAGCTAACTGTCCAGTTCTCTGTCATATTAATGGCTACCATGAAACATTTCCAGCGTTGATGTAATGCAGTGTGTTGTTCCCATCTCATTTTCTAGTTAATGCACATCTCTCTGCTTATATCTTCTCTGCATTAACAGAAGAAAAAACATGTCACAGTACCACACAAATTCAGAATATGAAGTTTTGTGAAGAATTTGGTGCTTTTGTCTTCCAATGTTTCTTTAGGTGCATTTGCATGAGTTGTTTCATCTTCATTATCAACATTTTCAACAATGCAGAACAATGTGTGCTTATTGTATGGTTGTATTTCTCTTTTATAAATGAATGTAAATGTATGGTGCCTCTGTGTTTTTATTTTTAAACACTTACAATACTGCTCTGTGCTCTGCTTATGGAGTTATGAAGAGGCAGTTGTGATTCAGGAGATTGAGAGGGACATTTATTGACAGATCTTTTAATACATAAACAATATTTGTCAACATCAGTAGCAGTTAAAAACATGAATAAAGTAGGAACTTATATGGGATGATTTTGTTTCTATACATAGACTTTAAGGCCATTTTCACACTGTCTTTTTTTGGTGATGAAAGTTTACACTCGAAACTTAGTATTTGACTTGAGTCTAACAGAAAGTAATACAAGTAAGAAAAATACAGAAATTTAAAGGCAATTTTACAGACTTGTAAATATAGGATTGGTTTTATTTTTTATTTCAAACTATTGCCCTGTTGCCCCCATTTGCTTACATTTTGAGCACAGACTGGGCCTTTAACAGCTCCTGCTTAATTGAACATTATTCAGAGTTAAAGTAAACCATTGTCGCCTAAATCTCCACTCAAGCTCTATGTGAGATGCGGTTGAAAGCTCCGGAAAACGTAAGTAAACATTGAGTTTAAACTTTTTCGGTCAAGGGCTAAAAAGCATCTAAAAACGCTTTATGCCTTTACCGATGGTAAACAGTTTTGACCCTTAAGACTTGCCGTAGTAGTCAAAGCCAGGCAGCGTCATTGCGTCCTGTCAACTCGAAACTTTTGACGCGACAAACTTTTCAGCGGAAATGTATTTCCCTGTCCTGACAGCTGGTTTCAGGGCGCTTCAACCTTAAGACCCATTAAACTCGCATCGGGCATCAGATGAAAAGCAATACAAACAACGTGAATCGTCAACATGTAAATATTTCGGCGTGAAAATGAACCGCTAGTTGCTAACGGTGATTAAGCTAGCCACACGTTCAACAGGTTCGCTAGCTAGTTAACGAGCCGGATTTAAAATGCCATAACGGAGAATAAACCGACTGCAACTCGTTTAAACTTCCTATTTTTGGACTTTGGATAGCCAGTCGTTCTTGTCAAGATGTGTGGTTTTCTACGGTACTGTGTCAGCCACTCTCTCCGTGCAGCGATGGCCCGACTCAATGACGTCAACGTAGAGGAGGGGAGCCTGCGGCCGTCTGTTCGGTGGCTCGGCTACCTGTCCAGGCACATCCTTGTGGTCGCCCTGTTGTTGGGGCTCTATGCCCGGTGGGAGAAGACCGCGGACACCACTCTTCTTGTCATTTTCGTTTTGGCTCTACTCGCCCTCGGAATAGCGAGTGTACTGTACTGCTACCTCCGCGTGGAGAGGCTCAGCCTCGGTCTCCTCCACCTGTGGTTCGGTTTCTTGCTGGGATTGCAGTGTTTCCTCAGCAGCCCGGCTCTGCAGAGCGACGCGAAGGCGCAGGCGGCCGACTACCTGCTGCTGGCCAGCGTGTGTTTGAGGACGCTGCGGGCGCTGCTGAAGAGACTGTTCGGATGCACCACGTACCGTCCCGCCTTCCTCACCTCGGCGGAGCGGCTGGAGATGGTCGGCTTCGCCGCTGCCAGCACCACGTTGCTCATCCGGGACTCCGTGAGCGTGACGGTGCTGGTGGCGGCGCTGGCCGCGGTCATGGTGGCCCTCCGGGTGAAGGCTTTCCTGGCTCTTCCCAACTTGGTCTGCTTCGTCACCGTCGCCGCCGCGCTGTTCTTCGAGTCTCTGAACATCTCCACCAACCCTGTCGCCCTCGCCTGCTTCTTCAGCCAGCTCATCTGCGACCCTCTGCTCGATGTCTTCTTCAGTGGTCTCTCTGTGACCGAGCGGTGGCAGCCTTTCCTGGCGTGTCGGGGCCTGTGGCGCCGGCTGTCCCTCCTCCCTCTGACGGTGGTGGCGGTGATCTTCATCATTCTGGCCGCTCAGAAGCTGAGAGACATGGACCGGTGGTACCTGATGATCCCGGGCTTTGTGTTCTGTGGGCTCTTCTGGGCCTTCTGCCACATGGTGTTGGTCATCACGGTGTGGGGCTTTCACACCAAGCTCAGTGAATGCCAGAGGCTGTGCTTGTCCCAGGGGTCAGGGGTCGGCGGCCTGAACAAGAGTATGGCCTCAAAGGGCATGAGGCATGTCTGCCTCATCTCTCAGCACCTGGTGTTGTTGTCGCTGGTGTCAACTGTTGCTGTTGCCGGACTTTGTTGGCAGGTAGGGGGCAAGCAAGACGACATATATCTTACACTTGTACAGAGATCCACAGCTGAACACAAATACAACCTGTGACAAATTTGGAAATGCTGTGAGCACAAAAACAGAATTACAATATTGGGAATTTAAACAACAAAACAATGAACAAATACCCGTACATTGCTATCTGTTAAGTTTTCCTTTTTCTTCCTACAGGGACATGAACACGACAATTTTTCGTCCATGTCCTCTGGCAAAAAAAGCGTTTGTGGTTCAGGTGACCCGAGGAGGAGGATTTCCTCAAAACATTGTTGTGTCCATGTAGAACAAAAGAACAACACGTTAGCAGTGTGTGGGTATTTTCTTTGTCTTCTAAGACCAGCAGTGTTTACTTGGGACCCACTGGTTGCTGTTGTCTATGATTTCCCATCAATCCACAAGAAAAAGAAAAGTCTGAAAAGTAAATGTCATTTTGCAAAGCAGAAAAAAAGATTCTTTTGTGACCCCTCAGGTTTATCTTGAGAACCCTTGTCGGGGTCCTGAACCTCAGGTTGGGAACCACTGGTTTGGACAATGGGACAAGTCTGAGAATCTAAGAATGTACATTTATATTTAATGTTTTTAAATGACATGCAGAACTTGTGTAGTTAGGAGCATATTCTTGTTCTCAGCTGTTAATTATATTCTGTTTTCATGTAAATGCGATGCATGTTGCCGTTTCTTCCACAGCATTTCTTTCATTCTTTCTTACTCTGTGTAACACTAACATGTATCTGCTTCGTGACTGTGCTCCGCAGGCCTCCAGCAGTATCTTTCTGAGCGTCTTCCTGCTCGTCCTGCCTCTGGAGTCTCTGTTTCACGGGCTGTTCCACGAGCTCGGGAGCAGCCTAGGAGGAACCTGTGTGGGCTACGCAGTGGTCATCCCCACCAACTTCTGCAGGTAGTGTGTGAAGCATACAAGCCAGATCTACCGTATGGCTCTACCAGGGTAGTAGTCGACACAAAAAACATCCCATAATATGAGGACCGTTCCCCCAGCTTTAAATCAATTGTATTAATCCTGATATTTGAAGTGTCAGATAACAGTAAGACGTAGCTATTCTGTACCGTTTCCTGAAGAGTGATTCAAGTTTAAAAACATTTATAATTAACATTTTGTTTGCAGGCAAATACTACATTCTTGCAAAATGTGTCGGTGGTAAGAACAAAGTTGAACGTGGCATGATTGTCGGAAGCTAATTGTGCATGGGCACTTGTTTTTTGCGCAAATTAAGAACATTTCTGTGCACGTATTAGTGAAAGAGTTCCATTGTGTATTCGTAGAGTTGTCTCTGTCTCATTCCCTGACTTGTGCTGAGTGACTGACCTAAATAGACACAACTCATCCTCCTTCCTCCTCCTGTTTTCCTTTTTCTCTGCCTCGTAGTCTTGACGGCCAGCCCATGCTGCTGCCTCCAAGCCAGGTTCAGGAGCTGAACAAGCGCTCGACGGGCATGTTGAACAACATTCAGCGCTTCTTTGCCCACCACTTCATCGAGATTTTTGGCTGCGACTATTTCACCTGCGGGGTGACCCGGGAGGCTCTGCAGGCAAAGATCAAAGCCTTCTTTGAGCTTCGCACGGCAGACGGACCTCGCCACGACACCTACGTGATCTTCTACAGCGGCCACAGTCACCACTCCGGAGAGTGGGTCCTCGCAGGTGAGAGGGGGGAATCAAGTTGAAGCAGTTAGAAAGGTTGATTTATTGATTGAATCAGAGTTACGTCAATTACAAGTTGGTGTGCAAGACTTAGAGGAGCAGCTTGTCACTAAAATGAGAATAACTCAGCCCAACTTAAGTGGGCCTAATGCTGCATTCACAGCAGATCAGGGTCCTGTCCTCCCATTCATTTGAGTGGGGCAAGTGCGTTTGGGCTAAGGTGGTTTATGGTGAACTATACTATGACTATATATAATATAGATATATCTAATATTATTGTGATTTTGACTGAGCTGGTTTCTGTGTTGCTCATCAGGAGGAGACACTCTTCGCCTGGATCAGATCCTGGAGTGGTGGAGGGAGAGCAACGGCAGCTTCTGCTCTCGCCTCATCTTTGTGCTCGACTGTAACCGCTCTTTGCCGTGGGTGGACGCGGTGAAGAAGGTGGAGGGTCTGTACGTCGCCGTGCAGGGAGCGACGCTCACTCTGGTGACCAATGTCGAGCATCAGGATCCGCCGCAGCTCGGAGACTTCACCTCTCAGTGGGTGGAGTTTAACTGCAACTCAAACAGCAACGTCCAGTGGTCGGAGACGGGCAGGGCGGTTTTAGCCACCTACGGTATCTCCAAATACTGGAGCGACTACACGCTGCACCTACCGACAGGAAGCGACGTTACCAACTACTGGAGCATGTACTTCCCTTGGATGACCTACCCAGTGGTACGCTCTGTGGTTAGCGGGCGGCAGTCCGACGAGCCGTGGCTCTGCACTATCTGGCTGCGATATCTTAAGAGAGTCAAACTTAACTTGTTTCCACCAGCGATCCTGGACACTGGCCAAGGCTTCAAACTGGTCCGCTCATAGAAATATGATGGTTATCTTCAAAAGTCAACTTTCTTGGACCTTGAAAATAGGCAGTTTTTATGATTGTTAATGCGCGCTAACCATCACTTAGTTACTGATTAGTCGGTTTGGAATTTGTCTACTTCAGTGCCAGTTTTTATATTCTGCAAACTTTTCTATAAATGTGTGTTTTGAGCTGTGATTTAGAGATGTTAACATCCCTCCAGGTGTGGGATGAGCCTGAGCAAGTTGACTCAATTTTGCACATTTTTACTGTTAGATTTGATTCCACCTCGTTTTTAAGAACAGTCGTGCCTTTTACTCTAAAATCACCAAAGAATATCCAGCTGGCCAGGCTGATTATATTAATTTTTTTACCTTTTAACCAAAGTGGCAGTGGTACATTTTCAGAGGAAGATCTCAGGCATAAATCAGATAAACAACATGTAAGCCGTCGAGAGGTCAAAATGTTGTCGCTCTTGTATTTTGACTGTGACATGATTCCCGTTACACACCGCTGCACCACACTATGCATTCTCATGTCCAGGCTGTGAGTATATTCACTGCACCGCTTTGCGTCTGTTGCAATGCTTTTAGGGGTTCTTTACTTAAATGCTCTCCAGCTGCTTCAGGGAGTCCAGAGAGTTTAAACGGTGCTGATGATTGCGCTACACACAGCTTTGTGTGAACTATTTATGGAGTTAAGTGCATCTCATGACGGGATCCCTTTTCTTCCTGCGTGGGGGTTAATCACAGTTTACCGGGCTATGCAAGATTATTCAGGTGGAAGATGTTTGAAACTATGCAATAAAGGAGAAGTGGGACTTCGCTGCTAGTCATCATGAATTTAATGGACTCCTTGTTGGATACATTCTCCAATAAACTTTTGGGGACTAGGACTAATCTTCCATACATAAAACAATATCTATGTCATTTGGCACCAATTATAGGGAACATAGACAAATATACTTTATTTTTTATTTTTATTAAACATAAAGTTTTCCTTTAAAGAACTGCTCCTTTTAAACGTATAAAGTATTTAATCATCATACATTTTGAATTTCATCTTAACTGAACAAACGCCAAATTATACAGTCGTGTCACAATAAGTTTCCTTTGGAATTGAACTGTGAAATCGATTTACCAACCCCAAAATGAACCAAAGCACTTTATGTTCCTCATTCAATGCACACAATCACCATTGAAGACATCCCACTCATTGGGAATGGGGTGGGATTTAGTGTCTTGGTTAAAGCCACTGTAACACGCAGACTGGGGATTGAACCACCAACCCTTTGATCAATGGGAAACCTGCTCAATGGAAAGGACTGTAGCTGCTGAAAGAATGGGGAACGTTCTGTACTATTGCAAAGACAAGACGGCTCCAAAATATATTAACATAAATCAGCCACAGTAAGCTTGATTATAGTGCTGTTGGTATAGTATAAGTGGAGTGCATGGTTCTGGGTTTTCATGACGATCATCTGCTTGTCCACCCAGTTTGCTTCGTCAGTGAAATATTTGTCTGCATGGTGACAGAAAATGTACACCAACTAACTCCAAAAATGTCACTTCATCATTTTATCCTATAAGTCACTTGTCAAATTGTCTAATGAATGAATGCTTTAGTTACGACCAAAAACATCTGTGATCAGTGACATCCAACTTGACGTTTGTGCCAAATTTGAAGAGGCATGAAAAAAACGTATCGTATGCCATAGACAATGTCATAGTATTATCCTGTTTGATGTGTGTGGCTGCTTTCTCTGCAGGTACTGGAGGTGAGAGTGGAAGAGGGTCATCACCACATGAGGGTTGAAAAGCTTAGTTGCTGTCCCTCTCCTCCCTGAGACAGCCTTTTGGTTTTGGGATGTTTTTGTCTTGTTGCTGCACCTTACAACTTTGCACTAACACTCATGCGTGTCAGTTAGTTTAAATAAAATATTTTGTTAATTGGCTTGGTTGTGTGTGTCTCCCTCCTTCCCTCCCTGTTGAAAAAAGTCAAAGTATATATTTTTAAATCATAAAAAGTCATAGTATATTATGTCAAAAAAAAGTAATATTTGCTGGAAAGCTTCACCGCATGAAGCCTCATCTCGCCATCGCTATGAAATCTAAATAACCAGCGTGTGAGTTCTCGAGCCAAACACGTGTTTTATGAGGTCACAATGACATTTGACCAACAAATTCAAATCAATTCATCCTTGAGTCCCAAGTGTGTGTGTGCCAGATGTAATGAAATCCCCTCCAAGTGTTCCCGAGAGATCACTTTCACGAGACTTGGCACGACGTGGCTGTCAGCACGGAAACATACAAAGCACACTAAATTCAGGTTTTCAGTAAATTTTATTGAAAACATTATAAAATGATGTGGTGCAGCAGCATATTTCAATTTTTAAGATCTTTACGATGTTCACATTGATGATCATGACCATGGAGACAAGAACAGAACAGCTATCGCCCCCATGTGGATGCAAGTGAAATTACACGGAACCCTTAAACACTTAAGGAAAATGTCCTTTTTATTTCGTCCCACCTGCTCATTAATGAGTTCAGTTTCTGAATTCCAAATGTTGTGATTTCAGAGCTGATGTGCAAATTCACGGCGTGGGTTGGTTTAAGCACGGACGCAGGTACACAGAAACCCCAGCCCCCCCCCCCCGACCAAAAGGCTTCCATGGAAGAAAGGAGGGAACTTCCTGAACTTCTACCAAGTTCACAAGCAACTGAATATGCACAGCACAGGATAACAAGAACAAACTGCCTTATCAGCCTAACATTGCTTTTAGGGTTTTTAAATTTGCACAGCAATCTCTGTATTCAAAGAAGAGGGAGAACAGATGCAAACAGTTACAGCCTGGAGGAGCGTGAACATGAGCCTCGACAAACTTTGGTTTGGTGTTTATGGCAAAATAAACTGATACATAATGAACAGACCCTCTCATTTGAACTGCAGATTCTGCTGAGTTACATTCACGAGATAATTACTGTGTTGTCAGCCTAGATTCACAGATGTCATCTACTTCCGTCTTCAACTACGGAGTGTGTGTAGCCACTGGGACACAATGAGTGACATTTACAGCTGATTCTCTAACAGCCACAAGACCTGAACAGGACAAAGACTAACGCTCTCTGAGGGACACGTTAGGGAACAGAGGATATCCAACCGGACTGGAACGCAACAGTGGTACGTTCAGTTGGACTTCAGCGTAAAGCTTATTCTTTTTTGTAGCATTCTGAAAAGTTCAGAACATCTTAAACTGCAACTAGCTAATCATCGCTTAATCTATAGATTATTAACTCTATAGATTCTAAACTCATTTTGTCTATATACGGTCAGAAAAAAAAATGGACAATGTCCATTTAATGATTCATACTTCTCTTCAAATATCTGGTTTGTCTGTCAAACAGTCAAAATAGTTGCTGGTTAACTTTCAGTCATAACAACTTTCGTAACTGACTATGTAACTGAAAACTACCGAGACGATTACACATATTTAGACAGACATTGAGGTCGGAGTTCAGTCGAAGTCAATTTGTTTTCAAAGGTCTGACCTCCAGATGTCAATTTATTTTTCGGAAAATAAAGACGCGTTTGCTGACGTGACACGATCCCGATGGCTTTGGGACTCTGCTTCAGTTGAAATGAAAAGGAATCTGAATGAGGTTTAACAGCTGTTGGAGCAGCTCACGTGGGTCTGAGTGGCATTCATGGCTTTAGCAAGAATGGGATCTAAGCTTTGGCTTGCTGCATGTGCAATATGGCAAACCCAGAGCTGGAAAAGGATGCTTCTCTTCCCAAACCAAAACCTAAACCTTCATTCCCCCCCTCTGATGAAAAGGTTGGTTTTCATTTTGTTTGAGCTAACTCAGACACAGCAGAGCATGAGATTTTTAATAAAATTAAAAGAAATGAAAAGCATTTGGCATTAAAGTCACAGTGTGATGTGACTTAATCAGTTGAGCCCAGCCTTGTATTATTCAATCCTGTAGCAGTGGAGGAAGGTCCAGATCTCTGCCAGTCGTTGCTTTGCTGTATTTGAGCCAGCAGGTCTGGGTCACAATGGAGCACATCTTTTCTATACGTGCGATTGTCACGGATGTGTTCGTTAGAGTGCTGCAGATTTCTCAGTGCCTCGTTTCCCAAAATAGGAAATTGAGTACAATCTAGTGTTCATCATCGCTTTACCCTAAAGAAATAACAATAATGATCAGAAAACATTGACAAATAACCCCGTATATCAAGTATAATCAGCAGTTAAATAACTAGAATATGGGTACATATTGATTTATTCTAAACAAAGTTTTTTGTGGTTTTTTTAAAGAACAAAACCAGAGAGGAGCTGAAGGCTTTCGCCAGTTTTTCCTTTCTGTGTCAGACTGAGCGAGGATCCCCAGCAGTTACAAGGACCTCTCGGCTCGGTTCTCCCAGGAATGACAACCTGAACTGTAAACAACGAAACCTAAGAAAATGAACAACTATCGTTAAGCAAGCTCCAGTCTAACAGCTTATTGGCAATATTGTGGCCAAAACCCCAGGTTGACACTGAACATCAGTTACCTACACCTACAGAAAACGCACAACTGCTGCGAATACTCCCCGCACAGAACACACAGAACGAAGCATATTTACAGTGTCGGGCATGTTTCTTCTGTTCAATGATAGAGAGGGCAACGAAGAAAATGAAGAACCGCTGTGTATTATTGGTCACAAGTCTATCTACTTCCCTGGTCACCTATATCCCTCCTTCCACTAGTTTCCCTCTTTGATTCAACGCTGACCCGACGTCCAAAATGTTTGAATAAAACAAAAATGTATCCGTGTGTAATTCCCCAAATGCTCTTAAAAATTAGAATGAGGTAAATCCCTGTAGTAAGACAATAACTTGACAATTCACAGAATGAAAATTGCCCGATTCCAACCCCCGCCTCTGTTGAATGACTACTGTGTTCATGTAGGCACAAAAAGAAGTCAACACAGCACATACACGTGTCCGTCTGTTTGGCTCTACGTGTGTCTTTTAGTCACGAATCTCCTTCAGTCGTCTCATTTCGTCCCCCGTCCCCCAATCAAACCTTGTCCTTTCCCCTTCAGTCGCACCCAACAGACCGGATACGACTCCCCCCTCAGGACTTCCGCTGCCGCACCGTCTCGGGGCTGCCGTTCAGTTTGCTCCGCCCAGACGGGGTGGCTGTGCTGCCGTTGCCCAGAGGACGGCCCCTGTCCGCGGGGACTTCCTGTTTGCGTTGACGGGTCTCTTTGTAACGGAGCGTGATGTCCCTGTGAGAAGAGTGAAGAAATGTAGACACACTTATTAATAGAAAACCCACTTTGGGAACAGTTCCTCCCGACTGCTTTCTGTTCCTCCTCATTCACAACTACCTCACAAACGAGATCAAATCTAAATCATCTGCAGGTACGGAAGCTGATTTCAGTGCCTTTCATTTGTTGAAATATAATAATATAAAAGAACCATTTTACTTGTTGAAACAGTGCGATGAGAACACATTTACTTTGTTTTAAGGTAATGATGAGCTACCTCACCTTCTCTCTTAACAATGAATTACATTTCTTAAACACACACCATGAAATACATCGTCATAGAAAAAGCCAGAAGTCCAAGTAGGTTGCCAATCCCCTGTACAGTGATGCATCAAATATCAGTGTCCAGGTCTTTCAGGGACAATCCACAACAAAACCTTGGCTTTCTTTATTGCATAATATTCTACAGGTTGTGACTAATCAATTAAAATGTCTAATTTTGCAACCTCTGTGGATGTGGTAGTCCTGTTTATATGTCTTTTATCTATTCCAGATCAGGATGAGGGTCAGTTTGACAACATTCAGTGACACGGACTCATTAATGGTCCTGATGAGACTCTCCAGCACACTTAACGGAGGAGGTGAAGTGAAACATCCCCACAATACTCACCGTGCTCTGCTGATGCTAATGCTAAAGAGAGGGACATGACACACCTGAGCCTGTACAGCTGGGTCAAATAGTATTTGCAGATAACTCTTTGTGTGTTTGTTTCATGCTGCTTGGGTTGGCAGACAAATTGGGTTTGCAGCAGCAACGATGATCAATGAGACAGAATATATATTTACCTTTAAAAAAACAACAACATAATCTCTATTGGGGTAAAGCCAGCCTTTATGTAACCAAAGAAAGCTAAAACAAAAACCATTCAAACTATTTGCAAACAGGATTTCTCCCAGGTCTGAGTAGCTAGAACATGGCATGCTTCCGTGCCTGACGTCCTGCACTGGTTTCCATGCTGACTGGTACGTAGGGTGTGTGTGAGGTGTGCAAACATTTCCTCTGGCTGTCTCTCAATGAGCTCCTACAGTGTCCGCACAAGCTGATAGTCTTCTGTATTACTTAACTGACTGCTAAGAACAAAAATGATGTGAAAATAAAGATGACAATGTTCACCACAGAAAAAAAACAAAAAATAAAAACTGAAAAGTGGCATGCGGGAGAAGGACCCATGTGGAGTAATATCTGTGTTGTCTAGAGGATCCCACAGATCTTCTGAATATGACTATGGATCCAAACAGTGATGTAATAAGAGGGGAAATAAAACAGAATACAACAGTGCTGACAGAAGGGAGCGCCTCTCTCCTATACCTACCTCACCGGACACGGACATTACTGCTGAGCATGAGCAGGAAGGAGAAAGGGAGGGAGGATGGGAGGGAGGATGGGGGAGGAGAAAATAGACCAGAAGCTTAACATGCTGGGGGAACGGCTATGCTCAACAGGAACACGACTCAACAGAAGAGGGAACCAAAGCACACGTCACCTAAAATATATTGCTGCATGAGGTCATGAGGAAGAATTGATAAAAGAAATCCCATTGGATGGGATCAAAAGCACATGAAACCATGTTCATGAAATTAAATTGATTAAACTGTATTTTTTGCAACAGTGACTGAGAAGAAATGGTTATTTATTAAAGGCGGTGTTACCCGACTGTAAACGCATACGAAACATTTGAACCTGAAGTGTGTGAAAGCTTTCTTTATAGTTTGTATCTCTGTCACACACTCCTCCTGTTTTGCACACTTTGCATGGCTATTATAATCTGCATATCAACTGAAAACTAAATCTGGAATATTTCATTACCTGAATCGAATGAGCACAGAGTTTTATAATTTCCATGTCTTATGTCTTTACAGCAGCTTTGTACCCCCCCCCCCCCCCCCCCCCACTGCATAGTAGCCCACCCCACTTCTTACCGGATGAAAAACCGCCACAGGGTCCAGGTAAAGATGAGGAAGATTCCTAAGAACCAGCACTGCGTGACGACGAAGGGGATGGGCAGCATGATGGTGTTGGGATCATACTTGACCACAATGAGGAACTCCGTCACCGTGATGGCTGCCACCAGCCACGCCTGCTGGCCAAGCTTCTTGTGGAACTTCCTGTGCAGAAAATTACAAAAGAAAATTTTTTTTTTTACGGAAAAGTGAGAATGTTTTTCACTGTTTACAGGTAAGCACCTACGAGACACATTTATAGCATAGTAGCGCTCAAGGTTACACACCTGCACAAAAAGATAAAACAACACTATACATACAATGCCAACAAGCTCCTAGTGCAACAAAAGTATCCGTTATGAATCAGCATTGAAGACCATGTGTGGCTGAAAGGTTTCACTCAGTAACGAACCCCTTTATCCCCCAACAGCTGCTACTCACGGGTCATCCATGAAGTCGTAGATTTCCCTCATGGCTACGCCTCCAACGTTGACAAAAAAGACCAGGCGGAGCAGCACCAGGTAGTGTTCAGGAGGCATCCACAACACAAACTTCAGGTAGAAGGTGTTCAGCTCCGCCAGGAGGAACTGGGAAAGGAGGAGATCAAATAACATTTGTCTTAATTTAAGAGCACTGAGAATGG
Source organism: Anarhichas minor (assembly GCF_050575085.1). Lineage (NCBI taxonomy): Eukaryota > Metazoa > Chordata > Actinopteri > Perciformes > Anarhichadidae > Anarhichas > Anarhichas minor. The sequence continues at coordinate 12,323,180 of NW_027466457.1, forward strand.
AATGACTTCAAGATAACAGAATAGGACGTCACTTGTGCCCTGCACCAGCTGTGGAAGTATATCTTTATCTGTGGGAAGCGACTCATGTTTTGATATATCGATAAATACTGAAGTTATTAAATCATTCAAAAATGACAAATGCAGAATCGATGTAGCTAAATAGCTTCAGGAAGAAGCTGAGAACAAAGTGATGTCTTAAAAAAACCTATATTGTGTAGCTCATAGAAGCTTAGAGCTTCTGAGAGCTCAATATTACATTTTCACTATTTTTCCTTGTAATGTAATCCTATTCTTGCTTTCCATTATGATAAATTGTCCCCTCTTCTCGTGTCAATAAACAGAACAGGATGTTTCTTACCATAAAGATGATGCCTAACACAGCAAGCCAGCGACGAAGGTTTGAAGCAGGCTTCCACTCAAACTTCACCCAGCTGTACGGCGTGAACTGGAATGCGATACGCTTTATCTTCCCCCTGAGAGAGGCCACAGAGGAGATATGGTGAGAAATAAATGTACATACATTTCTAACACGGCAACACCAGTACTTACTGGAATTAAAAGGGGCAATACCGCCCCACTATTTCACCATATTTGAAATGTCAACAAAGAAGTTCTGTCAAAAATGAGTCAATATCTTTAAACGTGAACATTATATCTTATATCTGTCACACAACAGACACAATAAGTGTGGAGTTAAATTCAAGAAATACACTTAAATACATAGCATACATTGTTAAAATGTTGTGGTTTCAGTTCTATATGAGTAGAGTTCTGATGGTGGGTTAATCACATTTAATACATCTTCCTTCCTGTTTCCAGTGTTTGGTGCAGCGAATGTTAACTCGTACTTGTATGTAGGAATGTTCCACAGGCCCTGCCACTGGTAGGGCTTCATCGACAACCAGGCCAGGGCCTTCATGCCACAGTAGATCCCCAGACCGTTACACACCAACACATCCATGATCCACTAGAGGGAGATAAACACAACAGTTTAAAGTAAAGTAAGTCAAACATTACAAAACATCATCTGTGATCCACCTACACAAGTTTGCTAGATTAAACCTTTTCTTAGGACGGTGTGGGCGACGGCGGAAACAGATCTCCTCGACTCGCCCACTAGTTTTGTTACAGGCTGGGAGGGAAAACTCACACTTCAGCATTCCTTTAACACCCTGGTGTTTGGTGACCTTAGAAAATAAATCCCAGCATAGCCTCTCACACCTTAAACCTGATTTATCATGTACGTCGTCTGAGGCACCAAAGACTTTTGTGTTCAGAATTGTTTCTTTCTCTTAAAAAGACAAACCATATTTAGTAAATGACATACCATTAAGCATAAACTTGTACTGTAATCCATATTTACTGTCAATATGCTGTTTGTGTGGCAACTTAAGTAACTGAGCTGACTTTCTATTGACGCGGTCTACCTAATATGTGTTATTACAGTCACCAGCGCGTCCTTCTTTAATACCCCCACATTCTATTATGTCGCTCTATTGCTTTATAATAGTTTAGATGATTTCCTCTGCTGTCACTTGTTTTTGCTTCAACCGCCTAGTTTCCCCACTTGCACAATAAAAAGGTCACTCAAACAAATGACCACTTTAATTGCTCCCATAAATCTCAACAGCAGACTTGCAGAACACTGCACCGGCAGGCATCAGGTAGCAGGAGACCACAAACATATCGACGCTTCCTTTAACTCCCCACGACAGACACTGCTCCACATTGTGCTTTCACCAGCTCAGAAGTACAGTGACCTTTGCAAAGTTGAGCAATTTCAGTACACGGTGAGAAGTTGACCAATCCGTCCTGCTGAAGAGCTCGTGAGAAGCCGAGTTCCAGACATACTGAAGAATTTCTAACAGCCTCGTTCACTTCACCCCAACCCTCCGATGTCTGCAACTGGTCAATATGCAACCATGTTTTATTTTTGTTTGTTTACGTCTATGTTTTTGCACAAGTCATGTCCGTTTCTCACCAGTATCTCCAGCTAATGTGGCCACATTTGGACAAACACACCTGGAGTTTGTTTGTTCACTGCAGCACATTTAAATGTAACACCACTCTGAGGGCAGACCTGTTGATTCTTAGGTGGGCAGAGGAGAAGAGCAGCGATATTGGTACGTACATGGTCCCACCAGCACTCAGAGAAGTTAGGTAACTGGTGCTCCAGGCTGTATTCCAGGAACTCGAACATGACACTGATTATCATACACATCCACCAATCGCGAATCATCAGAGTCTGAGGATGGAAACAGAGCAAAAGGGGGGGGGCGGGGCGAGTGGGAGGAGGTCAACAAGATACCGTAGAGAGAAACTTTTCTCATTGCTGAAAATGCAACAGAGCACACCAGCGCTGTCAGTCTGTTTCATACAGCAGCAGGCTCAACACCGTGGATGTCTATTTTAACAGCAGCCAATAAATAACAGGTTTTATCCCAATACATGAATAACACACAAGTTGGTATTTAATGATTAAGGTGCTTGCAATGAGTCAGTTTGATGAAAATCTCTTGCTCTTCACTATATTGAAATGTGTGTAATCTGTAATCATTGGCGAAGAGATTGTTGTCATTCCCATGCTAACAAGACTGACTGACGCATAGAAGCTTTTTTATGTCACATGCTCAGCTGCTTTCATGATGTTTATTAAGATTGAGCAGGTGAAAATCAGACAGGCTGGTCTTTAATACATCATTGGACAATAACAGTATAGTTGAAGTTGTGTTAAGCCTTCTCCATACATACCTTGATGTACCATCCCAGGAAGTGAGCTGGAACAAAGCCGTCCATCTTGTCCTGTAGAGACAAACCAACATGGTCATTTAACAAAGTCAGTCCTTACACACAATATGTTTCACTATTTTTCACTAACAACGAATCTGTAAAATAATCAACAGATGACTCATTTATGAAAATAATCATTAGTTGCAGCTCTACTCTGAACTACATTTCTCTATGTTCTCAGTGAGCACATCTAGTTCACATTGGTACCAACCAGACGTGAGCACAGTGAGTACTCAGTCAGAGAACAGGACAGAACTCAGCTGGTCATCATAAAGCACAGGAATAAAATGCATCCAAAACCAGTTCTCCTCTGTGTTTTTAAACAGCTTAGTTCAACCACATTACATTTATATTCATTACTTTTATCCCAAGTCATTTCAGGTTGTTTTATGTTCTTTTACCTTCAAGTCTAAAATTGTCTACAACTCAAAATCTTGGTTTTTTCTCTCTAAATATTTCCAACGTTTCCAAAAGGTTATTCACATACGTTGGCTATAATGTAGTGGAGAATGTGGAGAGTCTGACCCACTCTCAGAGACTGAAATCAGGCCAACAGTAGAGATGTGGACTGGGTCATTATGGCGGCAGCAGCAGACTGCTTCGCCAGGGCGAGAGAAGGCCTGGTTCTACTGACGGGCTCTAATCTGCACCAGACACAAGCTTCTGGAGCCAGTCAGCACACAGCCACACTAACTAGGAGTTTGTGCGTGTGTGTATGAGGGATAAAGAGAAAGAGAGAGAGAGAGAGAGAGAGAGAGAGAGAGAGAGTGAAAGAGGGACGGGACAGGGAGGGGGAACTAGAGTCAAAAGGAGAGAGAGTGTGTGGATGAAAGAGGGAAAGAAAGATTAATTTAGGCTGCCATGCTATTTGAGATCTGGGTCTTTTTTCTTTTTAGTAATAATTAAGGACCAAGTCATTTCACTTCTTCAATACTACATAAATGGTACTGCATACTCAAAATGTCTTTCAAACAGAACGACAAAGCTGAAAACTTGTTCACTCACAAATGAGACATACAACCTGTCAACCAGGTGCATCTGTGACATCAAATAAAACGTCTTACCCAGATGTTGTGGAAGGGGTCGGTGGTGTTGCCTGGGTCGTAAAAATGGCAGTTTCCTCCATAGTCGCGCTCCGGGAGGGCAACCCCAAGCTTGGGGTCAATGTACTTCATGAACTGTCGTCCATCGTGCACCGTCTGGATAACGGGCGAGGAAGAAGTATAGAAACTATCAGTATACAAACTATCAGTGCTTATTCTCCCTGAGAAGGAGCTTATTTCTGATTTTAATGGAGGATTTCACCGAGCTACACTTTTAATTTTCCTTGCATGAGTAAAGATGCAGATGGCTTGAGTATTTTAACTTTTTTTAACAGAGTCTAGGCCTGATTAAGATACAGTTTGCCAACTGTATTGCTATTTTTCAGGGTCTGGCTCTGACATAACTAAACTGGGAGAGAAAAGAGGCTTCCAGGGTTCCAGATATGGGAGGATCACAGAGATTGGTGTAATCCTGGTTTTAAGATGTTTGTCCTCAGGGTGTAGCTCCTTCACTTTGATTTGTGGACACCAGTCCACGATCTAAACTAAGAGGTCAATATGAATATGAAAATAATCCTGCTGCCTTGTTCTGGGAGCGGAGATTGCGTCACTGTACCTGAGAAGGCCCAGCATGTGCTGTAAATGAAACCCTTTTTTTATGTGTGCATGTGATTGCTATACGTTTTTCCCTACATCAGTGACTGTTCAAGGGCGAGTGGTTCAGCCCATCTACACACCAACCTGGAAGAGGATGAAGATGAGGAACAGCTCATAGACGACAGTGACACAAAGCCAGAACCTCCAGTAAGCTAAAGAGAGAGAGAGAGAGAGAGAGATGTTAATATTTCATTAAACTAATCAGTCATCTCAGATAAGCCGTGGACACAGCGACGGTGGCCTTGCAAAATAGATAGCAAAGATAGCGGAAGGGGAGGACAATAAAGCGTGAGGTATGCAGTCAATGGCAGACTTCTACCCACAGTCTTCATCCAGTGAGTGAGACCATCTGGGAATTAATATGACTGCAGTTTTTGTTTTGTCTGTTGTTTAAAGGCGGCATTTACAGATTATGCTTAACAGTCCAAATAGAATGGGAGTGATTGTTTATTTTGTAAGTAACATTATGTCCCAGGCACACAGACCTTGTTGACAGTGTGGTGATGTAATAATGAAGAATTTCACAATACATAAATCATAGTGTGTTTTTTTCATTACCAGGGATAAAGTGAATTTGTCTTTATGGGTGTACCCCATGAGATGCAGGTTGTAAATCCTAAAGGCTCTGTTGTCATGGTACAAACCTGTGCTGTTTCAACACAACTGCAACAATCTAAAACAACAATTGAACCTACTTGGCTGGCTCAACAGGTCAGGGGTTATCACGCAATCAGTTAAAAAACACACACTCGCACACGCGCGCGCACACACACACACACACACACACACACACACACACACACCGAAACAAAAACAACTTGTTTTTCAGTCCACAAAAAGAGAGGACAAAAAGGCACAAATAATGCAACAGCAGCAGCCCAAATTCTTGGCCTGCCACTTCACGCCGCCAACAACATTCAGAGTGTGCGTCTCCATCTGACTCTCCACACCCTGTTGTCTTGTCTGTCTTCCTTCCTTCCTTCCTTTCCCTCTGATGTCAGTGGGAACATGTGTGATAGATGAGATGCATCTTTTGCATGACTGACCTGGTTAAAAACCTAAATAGCAAACTACTTTTATGAACTGCACTTGTATAAATAGAAGCCTCCCTTTATAGAATGTAGCAAACTAAAGCAACAGTAACATTTAGGGGGATCTATTGGAAGATATGGAATAGAATATTATTAGGTATGTTTTCTTTAGTGTTTAATCACCTGAAAATAAGAATCGTTGTGTTTTCGTTAACGTAGAATGATCCGTTTATATCTACGTTCGGAGCAGGTCCTCATCACAGGACAGTACGCCGTGTTTCTACAGGAACCTAGAACGGACAAACCAACCTGCTGCAGACTCATATCAACTATTAACCATCAACTATCCCTTCCGAAGGCTCCGCAAGTTGTCGCGACGCTTGGCCGTGCCCCTCTGAATTTTTGTAACTAGGCGCTAGTTCCACGATGCATTGCATGAGTGTAAGCAAAGCCTAACACGAGCTCCAAGCGCTTTATCTAAGCCCCATTGTTGCCGTCCTTACCTACAGTTTGAATTTCAGCACATTGAAATAGAACTGGAAACAAACACCTGCATGCGAGGTGTCCGGTTACTGAATTCCCTGTGGTCATGGTACAACACCATGTAATGCCAACTATCTTTAATGGTTGGTGTTTAGTCCCTGCAGTGAATTAATGCAAATGTGCGTTGCTAATGGGTCATGAATGAATTGGAGTGGCAGTGGTCTGGAGGCTATGTAAGCAGAAGTCCCTTTTTCTGCATTGAAACAGCAGCTGATCTGTGGGAGAGGTTTACGCGTTAAGCTGGGCTCCGTTTAAGGGCGTGCATCCTTTTCATGTTGAAACTATTGACTGAGCACTACAGTCCTTTAGATATTACAGCTACAGGCCAGAAGAGACGCCAACAATAAAGATGAAGATGCTCCCCAAGTGTGTTTACTTTGCTCTCTAAGGGATCTGCTTGGACCTAACCCCTGCCAGGAAAGCCCTCCACCTCCTTCATTTTGACAATTACATTTAGCTATCCATTGTGTGTATTGATTCCCTGCACTCAGAGGATATTCATGTTATAGTAGAAGCCAACATGAGATTCTAAAATGTTGCTATTGAACGGCTCTCAGGTACTCTTACCCCTCCACAGTAACAAATAACGCACCATTAAAGAGTCAGACTCAACACCACCAGCATGCTTTACAACAGTGTAAAGTTCCCGTCAATTACTGTAATGTAAAATTATATTTTCAATATCTCAGTTTGTAAACAAGTGCTAAGGCATGGAATAAAACCATCCAACCAAACAGCTCTACAAAAGCTTGACCTACTCAAACTTTTTTAATTGAACCTGCTTTGCACAAGATGTGCACTCTTATTCTGGAGTTTTTAAAAAGCTGATGAAATGTTGCCATACAACTGGGAAAGGAAGCTTTGGCCTGTGCCAGTCCTACCTGGGTGTGGTCTTGTGAAGGGTCCATCTTTAGCTTGTGTCACTCCAAAACAGAGAAACACCAGGATGCTGGCCACAATCCCCCTACAGGACCACAATTAGAAACACAGAACAAATGCAATTTAAGGTTGTGTTTTTATATATATATATATATATATATATATATATATATATATATACTACGCTATCATTACTGTAGACAAATCCGGTGGCTGATTTTTGTGTTGCGCTCTCAAGTGCAGCCGCCATTACTGCAGTGTCAGAGTGGAACTGAACTTATGTACGCCGACAGTGAAAGCAGAGATGTTTGATTTAGTCACGGTCTGTGTGAATGTGGAGGTTCTTCAGGCTCAAAACACAAGCGTGAAATTGGTTATGATGCTGAATTTGGGAAGAAAAAAAAAAAACAAGGTTCTGTCCGACCTCCGAAATCAGAAACTTGTAGTACTGAGCCAGAGATATGAGAGAGTAAGCAGCTCCCCATCGGCCCTGTGAGGGCGGATCGCTTGTGGCCCTCACTGATCGGCCCTTTATTGGCAATCAGCTCAGAATGTGATCAAAACATGAGAATATAATAATAACGGAGACCTCGGAAAATAAAATAGATTTCATGGAGCAGAGGCTTGTGGCTCTAACTTTTCTGTCAGGGTGATGTTGAAGCAGCTGGGAACTTTACAGCACAGAACAAATGGCCAGCTGTCTTTTTCAACTGGACTAAATTTCGTTGACAACTGTAGATTTAGTAGATTACATCACTTATTATATAATAATGTGATGACTGTATTTTCAACATACTTTACAACCAGTTCTACAGGATCTGCTGGACAGATTTCTTGGCACAAGTGAAATACAGCGTCATCTGCAGGTTTACAAGAGACGTGCCAATGGCGGCTTGTTTACTTCCTCCTATAATCCAGATGTGTCTGTATATACAAATAAGAACGTGTCTGTGGATTGAAAACTATTCCAAGCTGTTCAAAGAGATCCGTGATGTCAGTGGTGTAAACAGAGCTACCAGGAGCAGGAAAGTATTTGATTGGGTGACCCGTCTCAGCAGCTGACCATGGATAATTACTCCCTATTACTATTTCCTCTGTGTTTACTAAGAGATTAGGCCAATCTGACCCTGCTGCTGTCAGCTTGAGTTGCCTTTAATCTCTGCTGTGATGATTTCTGTAAACCAGGACACCAGGCAAGGACGCTGCTCTGAAGGCTGAGCAACTGGACACACGATGAGATTTCAGCTCGTGCTTGCCAATAAAAGGTGGGAGCATAAGTGTGTGTGTGATCAAGTGAGTGTGTGAAGGTGGGAAAGTGAGTTTATGCGATTACAATCACGTGTCAAAATGAGGGTACAGCTGTGTTAACTAGTGACAGATTAGTTAAAAGGACAATGTTTCAAAATGAGTGTGAATGGACGAGTGTATCCAACAGTGTGTCAATGAGTACATGACCGAGATTTGGACTGTATCTCTGTGTGTGTGTGTGTGTGTGTGCGTGTGCGCGTGTGTGTGTTCCTCTGCTGGGAAGAAGCTCAAGGGTCTTTATCCCGATGAGCTGGGCTATGCCGACTGCAGCAAATCCAGTTAAGATCCGTCCCACAATCCCTCACAAACACAACCTACAATCAGCCTCTCCGCCACAAACACACACAAAATGTACGCCGCTTGCTTGTACTTGGCCTGCCTTGACCTTCCAAATTAAACTCCCACACAAACAGCCACTATTGCGTAAAAGCGAATGAATCTATACAAATTGAAAGCAGCTCGTTAAGGAACTTGTTATCCACACTTTCAGTTCACATGAGCCATTAAACAAAGCAAGCTTTTATCAGACTCGCATCACAGAGAGCTGAGACGGCTGTCATGAGACTGAGCGTGAATCAGATGTCAACTCCTGACCAACATGATGAAGTCAAGTCAGTCCAAGTGAGCAGATCCAGGTCAGCTCTAAAGTCAGTAACTACAAATGAGAGATGTTCTTTGGTGCTTCACCATGGAGTGATTTCAGACCACATCCGGACACATTTCTCACCAAAATCAATTAATCCCAACTGTCATGCTTTAATCAGTGGATTTACTCGTGCTTTTAAATTTCCACAAAGAGTCTTGAGTCAATTGCTAACCAACTTGACAGTTGAAGGAATAGAGTAAGTAAATAAAAAGTAAGAACTATATAATTTTCCAAAATCCTGCTCTGAAGAATTAGAAGAAACACCAGCGGAGCTTTCTTCTTCATATCAATTTTGCCACAACTAAAACAAGCCATAACCCAAAGTAGCCTCTGCATGACCCACAACTTTGCAGGAACATTTGTCAAGCCTATCGACATAAAATCCACCCAAAAGATAAATTCATATGGTCTGCTCAAGGGGTGACCGGACACTCCTGCTCTTCCTTTTCATGGTCATCAGGGTTCGGTTTTCCTTGAGAGGGGGGCCAGCTTGGTTCAAGGTGAATGCTACTGAAGAAGTAAGAGCTTCAATTTGGATCAATGAGTTCAGCACCTCGCCCATGTGGCTGTGGCTGTGTGGCTTCACGCCAAATGGCTGCAACGGTGAAATTAGAACTGTGGTGCTTATTAGCTGGTTTTCTTATTTGACCTATTCATCAGGCTTTGAATGACAGTCTGACATAATCCACAGAGGATTGACAAACCCTTAAACTTCACATACAAATAGGTCAATTTCTGGTTATAAGGGGCAGGAAAACTAATCAAAATCTAAACCCGGCATGACTCAAAAATTAGAATAAACCTTGATGCTGATTACTAATAAATCACGTTTTCTTCTAAAGATAAACTGCAGCCAAAATGATTATCCGTCCGATCAAAACGCCTCAGTGGATTTTCTTAGGGCAGCCTACTGGTTTCTGCAGGCTTTTTGGCTTTGACGACACGGAGGAAGTGACGAGCGCAGCCTACTGACCTCTTAGTGTTGTAGGTTGTGTCCTGGGGGGTCTCTTCCAACAGCGTGACGTAGACCAGAGCACAGGTCAATATGAACAGCACGGTCACAGTATGGGCTCGCCTGCAGTCAAAAAAAAAAAAAAAAAAAAGAGGGAGAGATGGAACAAAGAGAGGGATATTAATAACATTTATAAAGAGGACAATTCGATAAAAGCCACTGGAGGTGAGAGAAAGGTTGATTGTTAGCAATATAAATGCACTGTGATTAGAGCTGAGAACACTTTAGTCATTGCTAAAAATGAGATGAAACGGATGAGTTGAAACAGAACTGGGTTACTTCAGCTGACAATAGCGACAAAAACTGTAACAAACAAAATGAAAAAACACACACAATGAGGTATGGATTTTATGAATCAGTTCCATATTTCCTTTCACTTAACAGAAGTCAAAAGCAGCTTTCGTATCAGCTGACTGTGAAAACGTCCGCAGGGTGTGTCTGGCCTGTTAAGAGTTTAAAGGCCATGATGCTGGTCCATAGGCTCACATCTCCCATATCACCCAACGGGAGGGAACAAACCGTGGCCTTTGTCGTACGACAGTTACACGCTACAGTCAGATATAGACATCCATGCTATCTGTGGGATTTATCTTACCTTAAGGGGCAAAGTTGTATTTCTCCATGCACTGATATGAGTCACAATAACATATAATATTTAATGGATTACCCCAGGAATTATCAAATGGACAGGCAAGCTGACAATGACATCACTGCAAAAATAATTTATAGGTAGAGAAGAGTGTGTATGGTAGGATATGGCCAAAACCTTCTCTCCCGATATAGGTTTGGAGGCATGTGTCTCAGGAGCCAAGACAACTTTTAAACCTCATGGAATGTGGTTGCTGTATGTTTGTTCAGCTTTTTACAATAAACACAGCAGGTGTAGCTTAAATCAGTTCATCACACTAGCATAGCAATGCTTAAACATGAAACCATGTCCCCGAACATGTTCAGTGACATTTGACGGACACAGCTACTCTCCAGAGATCGACAACGCAGTCAAGATGTTGTTTGCGAATACCCGCCAGTCTTATTATTTAAGGGTAGTCATTATAGCAATAAAGAAAAAAACACATTTTGTTTGGAGCTCACTGCCGTCATCCGTCAACCTAAAGACCGTCACCTCCTCTGCCGACCCTTCTGGCTCAGAGTCTGAGTCACGGAGACGACATGCCGGGTGTCATTAGCGTCGTCTCCGTTGTCCACCTCCTTACCCCGACCTGTTTGGCAGAAGTCACAGGGGAGGGCCTGACTCCTCTCTTGCCTAACAACCACACAACAGCAGCCTGGCATAACCGAGAGGCAGGCTGATATAGATATATAGATATATATATATATATATATATATAGCTATATATTAAGCAACATTAAGCTATATATATATATATATATATATATATATATAGATATATATATATATATCTATATATATATATATATATATATAGCTTAATGTTGTCCTGCAGGGTGGAAATACACTCGTCAAATACAGTTTGTGACTCCACTGAGATAAAAAAGCGTGGTTTTATTTAACACAGTAGCTATTGTCAGATTCATATATTTTACCACAGCAGCCTCTGGTTTCCATGATCTCCATTTGTAATGAATCACAAGTTCACTGGCCAGACGCTTAACATTAAATCCTGTTACGAGTCTCTAGCTTAACAGTTCTTCTGTTCTGACTAAACGTTTCCAAGACAGTGTCAGTAGTCAGTATGCACAAAGCATCCTCAGAAGACTCTCAGAACTGAAACATGTGGGCAGCAATGCTATTTAGGGAAAAATCCAAAGTGGAGTGCCAGCACTAAATTTTGCATCATCAGGCTGACTTCTATTTAAGGATCTATCCAAAGCTATTCCTCTTTTTCTCAGTAAGAAAACAACAACAACAACAACACTTCTCTCAACACCAGTCTGTGCTAATGAGGCAGATTGCACATTGTTACCTTCCCAAACCAGGAGACGGTGCCACCGTCAAACAGCTCGTTGACATACCGCTAACACTTGGGAGACTCGTGCAACACAGCCGACGAGCTTCTGCACCGACTCCATGATCAGAAATCCATCACAAGCAACCAACTCTTCCACACCGACTTCCTCTATTTCAATGCTGATGTGTGGTTGACTGACACTCACGTTATTCCCAGCTGAGTTAACCACATTCAGCTCTGAGAAAAAATGGCCATCATGGTGTAATTTGAGGTAGTGGTTGGAATCAGTGCATATTTGACAAAATATAAACTGCTGAATGTACATTTGTGATGACAAGAAGGAAGGTCTAAGATGCTACACATGTTAAATAAAATGTATTTCGCCCCTTTAACATGCGTGCGATATTAGCCCATAAGTATCCAGGATGCCATGTGATTCACTCTGGCCACAATTCCAAGTTGACCACAAGTCAAACAGCTACATTCTTCATTATCAGCTCTCCATTATAACAGACTGGGAGTGCCGACCCATCGCTGTGAGGCCAAATTCCTTACCAGCAAACACAAAAAAAATCACATGCAGTATTAACCACAGCTGGCCAAATTGTGACTCAACTGAGCTAGCATCAGTCAAGATCATTACAAAGTTTGAATACTATATCTACATATTGCAGCCTCCAGTATTAGACTAACGAGTATCTAGAGGTTAAGGCTATAACATAGCAATGAGATATTCTCATTAGTTTCTCTTGGGGGAGGACCGGTCTCCTGTGTGGTCAAAGATATCAGACACCTTAGCAGATTCTTACTGCCCCTTGCTTTACACACATAGCAGAGATGAGTCACACACACACACACACACACACACACACACACACACACTTACTCAGGCTTAAGTATTCCTGGATCGACAGGTTGAAGGGCCATGGTGGCTAAACATTAAAGCAGAATAACTGGATGTCACTTATCCCAGAACAGCCCCTTGCCCGGCACATCGCAAACACCTGCATCCTGCCCACGTCAAAGCGCTCCGTCAGCCTGTGTGCATTGGTGTCAGTGGGTGCAGAAACTCACTCCTCCAGTTTACCGCATGGCCGGAATATCTGTCTGGACTTCGCAACCGACGTGGATCTCTTTCTGCTGAAGCTGCAGGCTGGGATATTGGCTATTAGCTTGTCAACAACAAGCTCTGCACCTGGATGTGCAACGTAAGCATCCATAACAGCACAACACCCTTCATATAACTGAGACCCGGTGGACCTTGGTGAATCCTTCCTATCATTTGACATTTGAATAATGTCCCCCAGACACATTTCAGCTCGACATAAGACCTACTATTTAAATCCCTGTATATTTAAAGATTTGGAACAAGGTTGCAGCATTTGTTGTGATTAATGGAGGTCACTTGGAGGCCTGTCTTTCGGTTCACCTTGAAAGCCTAACGAACCTTGGTGTTGCTCATATTTCTGCAGGAACTGTGATTTTTTTTTTTAAAGTGTACTCACTGGTGAAAACAAAACAATAACCTCCGAGGCTGCAGCGTTTCAGTATTTGACATTTTGCACTGTTGACATTGTCAGAAAGGCACTCACCAGAAAAAGGTGTTGGTCCCGTCGTCATAGACTTCACACTCCGTGTTTCTCCGATACATGCTCTCCCTGGAAGTCTGCTTCATCACATTAGCTCCGATATGCGTGCTCGGACTCGGACAGCCCGGCTCGACCGAAACGTTGTCGTCGCCGAGCTCGGCGGCGGCGGCGGATGCGGATGTTGCGCACTTGCCGGTAGCGTTGACCGCGGCCACGCCGCTTTTCCTCGACTCGGGCTTGGTCATGGCTTTACGCACCAACCAACCAGCACCTCGGTGCGTTAAAGTGACACCGTGCAGGTTCTGGGTTTATCACTGGGCCCGGCTCCCGTGTACAGTCATCTGCGCGTCAAGCCCCACCCAAGTGACTATCAGCATCCTGGGGTAGTCAGAGGAAAATAACGTTATTAAGACGGCACTCGGGGTGAGAGAATAAGCTGAAAACCCCGTCCTGTGCAGTTGTTTTAGCTGGCACAGTAGCTAAAGTAGCTAATACCTCTTCTCTGACACAGCCTACTTATACCAACGCATTTCTACTAAACACAGTACGCAACGTTATTTAATTAACTGCTAAACAAATCACAACCGCTGATCTGCGTTTAGTGCAAAGCCTTGGTGTCGGACAGCATGGCTAACCGTGTTAGCCTCCGTTATGTGAAGGTTAGCAGGCTGTGTTGTGACTCTTCTACAAGCGTGTTAACAATTAAGCAACGTAAAAAAAACACCATTGCTCGAGATACTGTTTCAACATTTAACTTAAGTGTAAAAGTATGCATTCTTCCCCGTTTAAGTTAACATTAAGCTAACATTACGTACCAGTTGGATTTATTGGATTACTCTGACTGGAGTCCAGATGAGCTCGGGAGCGACTAAAGCTGACGTTACATCAGCGCAAACATATGGTGCAAACGCTTGAAATCCGTGTTGCCAGCAGATTTAACAACAATTAATAAGTAAACACTAACATACTCCGCCTGGTGACTGTCTGACACTGTTGCAACTAAAAGATAAACCGCTCAAGACCGTAGACTGTGCGGGCTACACTCCAGACACGCATCACATGGGCATGGAGTGTATTTAACGTCAAGGTAACAACAGCAGCAACACCATATCCGGTCTACGTTCTTCACAATAAAAGACAGTCATGTAATCTGAGATGTAAATGGAATTATTCTGAAATCACAATATTCAACTCGGAAGTCTAACATCGGATACTCTCCGCAATAATGCTGTAGTGACAGCCTGACCTATCTGGCGGGTTTAACAGAGGTTTATCCGTTTAAACGATTTGTTTGTAACAGTTGATTAGTTAATATTAAAGCTTTGAAATCCCACAGCAACAATAGGTACCGTCGATGTACAAGTAGCACCGCCACATTTCGCCGTTTAATGGGTTAAACTGCTCAAATATGTGATAATAAACCGTCTCAACATGTTTTGTATAATTTGTAAGTCGTCACTTCCGTTCAGCCCACGCCTCATCAGCGGACAGGGTTCTGGTCATTAGCCATGATAAATAAGGAAATTGTCAAAAATAACAATAAAAAAAGATTTAAGTGGGAAAAAAATATTCAGCGAAATTATGCAAAAAAACAATAATAAAAAAAACAAATACATTTTATAATTATAATTTTTTTGCTAATTTATTTGTGAACATTTTTTTTTTGAGGAGCTAATTAATTGCAGGGTAGTCAAGGCATGGTCAAGTTGTACAATGCAGTTTGCTACCGGATTGCTTAAAGAGTTAGCACATGTTGTGCATGTAGAGCATAAACACTAGTCAATTCTTCACAACCTGGCAACCTAAATATTGTTCTTACTAAAGACTCATTACTGATCTATAAAGCACAAGTTATTGACCATCCAAAAAGCTATTAATTAGTTACATTTTAACAAGCACTTTACAATGTTTTTTTCTTTCTTTTTGGAAACATGATTATAGCACCATAGCACTGTGGTCACATTATTTATATGCTTTAGAAAGCTAGAGATTCAAAGACTTACGTACTGTAAGATGCACAAGATCTAATCTCTGTCAGTGTGGTGTAAACTCGCCCAATGGTCTTCAACAGCTTGATTTGCCCACAGATGGCGCAACCGCTTTCTGTTCTTCAACTATTGTGAGAGAAGCTTTTAAGGTCTTTCCAAGCAGTCGCTGAAGGGCAATCATAACCTTTGCTTATGTGTTTTGAAACAAAAACTAAGTAGTGTGGATGTAGCCTTAGACTCCATCACATTAGGCTTGTCAAAGATACATTCAGAAGAAAATCCCTCAGCTGACGGCACATTGCAAAACCACCTTTATCTCGCTCTTGTGTAACCAGAGAGGCCCGAGGTCAAAGGAAGTCTTCATTTAGGAAGACTTAATACTTTTACTCAACTGCATCTCAACTTATCGGCGGCCTGTTGGTAACTACTTTGCAAAATTAGGTTTTATATTCATTCATGCTATGATTGATCGTTAATCAAACAGCGTGGTAGAAGTCACATCACACAGTAAATGCTATTATAAGATGCAAGTGCCTTTTATTTACACTTTCTGATTTGGGTTCTTCTTTGCACATTGCTTTGTCGTGATTAGCTGACCCTTTGAGTTTATTTTGTGAAAAAGTAAAGGAAGGGAAAGATAAACGTGTGTGTGTGTGTGTGTGTGTGTGTGTGTGTGTGTGTGTGTGTGTGCGTGCGTGTGTGTGTGTGTGTGTGTGTGTGAAATGGTTGGTATTATAGCACACACAGCCAAAGACACCACAGTCTGGATGAGGCACACTGAGGCTTGAGACGGCCACTGAAGGTCATAAACTGCGAGGATAGAGGTTTTGTTATTGTAAGGGTAAATGAATGTCAGGAGAAGCCCAAGGCTTTAAGTATTTGTCCAAACTCAGTTTATAATGTTTGACTGTATGGCATATAAAACACTTAGCATTCAAATATTAAAAAAACCTGAGTGATGCTGCTCCTTTGAAGACATTTATTGTTTCCAAACAAAAAACAGCACAAGGTGTAGCTCCTCTTGAGCACGACGCCCCCAAATTTGGGGGCTCTCGGGCTCAGAACCCCTCAAACTCACATGCAGCAAATAGCCTGATTATTAGCCAGTAGTGTGGACACGGCCACTTTTTATTTTCGATGAACCAGCAACGTCTGGACAACAACATCATATAAGTCACTTATTATAAACTCCAAAGACAACTATAGGCTACTCATATAAGCACAAAAATATCGTGGCATAAAAGCACCAAATCCTGGCCCGAAATCGGCGCTATGAGTACAGTAAATCAATGTTTGTACCCTCATGCTAACAGCTACCCAGTCATACAATGCATTTATTAGCATTAGCACACGTGGCGGAACACGTAACTAACTTCTGTTTTACGATCCGTAGAAGCACTAAACCGTTGGTGGATGATCAAACGTACCTTCATGCTGAACTTCGCCGACAAAAATCGTGGTTATGCGCCCAAGTTTTCTCAAAATATGGATAATAACGTCGCGGAATTTCCGTTCCAAAGCTGTAGTCATTGCTGCCAACTGCATACTGTTGACTTCCGACTTGTTTCCAGAATAAGAGCGGTCAAGGGGGCTTGGGCGAGTGGTCAGACTGCCTGCGACCGGAAATTTCCGCCGGGGTACACGCCTCACTTCTGGCAACTTTATTGTACGAAATCTTTTGACGATCGCCACCACATTTGGCATGAGTCTTCCTAAGCCTATGACGCGTCTAAGGAGGGGTTGTTTTTGGAAATCGACCGAGGATAGGCTGAGATCCAGCCACACACACACACATGAACTGAGAAAATCCTACAGATGACAGCCAAAACTGGCTCTGATGATGTTATGAATATGAATATGATTCCTATTATCTGTATTTGGATGTATTGAATCATATGAGTGATAAAGAAAGTGAAATATATAGTTATATAGTGTATAAAAGTACAATGTAAGAGCTGCAACAGCTGGTTCGAAAATGATGCCTCGCCTGACTAAAACCTCTTATTCTTAACTTTATTCCACTTTATTCCACTTTAACCTTTTTTTAATAACTACTGATCAGTTATGCTATGACTTGGGAAAGAATCAGGGAGCTAGCTGCATTATTTCAATAACCTTTTATCACTGAAAGTGCATTTTTCCCAGGCGAGGCTGAATATTTTCACTTTCAGCTGTGTTATGTTTTATTTTCTATATTAACCAGCAACATATTCACAATATGACCAATGTAAACTATGTCACAGGTGTTGTGATCTGATTATATCAACAAAAATTATTAAAATCGACCTTGTAGTTACAGAGCTATGGTCAGTTTTGTAGGGCTATGTTTTTTCGCTCAGAGACCTCAAAAACGGCTCCGAGAATAAGAGGTTAAATCCAACAAAGTCATTAAAGTCAAAAACTGCAAAGCGTTAATACAAATCCGCCATTTTTACATTATTTAAAATGCAGCTACAAATAATGAAGAGGCACAGTTCAAATCTAGTTCAAGGGAGAGCAAGACAATAAAGTATAAAGTCTTATTTTGAAAGGAACAGCATAAGTCAGGTGCAAACAGTGCTTTCCATCATTTATTTCAATTAGGGTATTTGCTTCAGCAGAGCAAAAACATTCCAAGAGCTATTTTTAACCAAGCAACTAAAAATGTGTTCAAAGAACTGATCACAGGTTACTGCATGTCAGAGCATGTTTGGGCTGAAACATCGCCAACTGGATGATTGATTTATAACTGCTGGAAAATAAAGGTGTTCAAAAATGTTTGTTCGAAAGAAGTTGTTTATAACATTCTTGCCTTTTTCCTCCAAAAATAAATTAATAATTCTTGGTGGTTATTTGATATTTTTTTGCGATATAACAATAGTTTTTTTTAGAACAATAATAAATAAGATTAAAAAAGAAGGTGCACAGCTGCCATTTATCAGAACATCTTTAAGGCTTAACAAATATAAACATAGTAGTCAACAAAGCCGGGATGTGTTATATTAATACATCCAGAGTAAAGCATGATTTAATAACAATCAAAGAGGATACACAGAAATGTAGCTGCAGGTCTTTAGTATAACTCGTATAACACTGCTGTTGCTGGTACTGCAGACCTTATTAAATGACACATGCATTGAATCAACTGCTTTGATAAGACCCCCGCAGATATGCGTTGGTTATTGTAAGATATTAAAAAGGTCACCATCAGATATCATGTGATTTCTGTAACTAAATGAGCTTAGAATTTTAATTCATCAGTTTTCTTTCTGCTTTCTGCACAACTGAAGTTTCATCAAACAGGAAGACGTAATGAAAGAATCACGTATTAGTGTAACTCTTTGCTGTGAAAGGATCTGTTACTGAAAGTTCTAATGAGATTACTGAAATACACGCATAATTTGGCAGAGTGGATCATTTGGTAGGAAACAGCGGGTAACTAATCCAGGAAATCACTCCAGCTGGGTGTGCCAAACAATGGGCAGCTTCAAACTTAAAGGCAGCAGGCAGAGAAAACTATTGAAAAGGTGTCGCATGTGGTTGTGGGGTCAAATTACCATTTATCCTCCTTCTGAAGGGGGCCTGTGGTGATGCCTACAGCCCCTCTTTAACATCTGAAGGATGAGTTTCTTCAGGTGAGTAGTGGTTAGCAGAGAAATGGTCACATTCATTCACAGCATGCAACACCACTTCTCTTGAAGTTGACTGTGTTTTAACAGCAGGCGAGGAAAACATGTAGAAAGTCTTTTGACGGTAGCTGCAGCACATTCAGACCTCTTCTCGGACTTCACCTTCAAATAAACTCAGTCCAAACCTGTTTTTAGTCTCCGTCTGCTATCGACATACGCGTCTGTAGAGCCTGGATCTTTTTAACTTTGCATTTAGCCCTCTGGGTATTTCCATTTCTGTCAAAGAGCAAGTTAAGCCAGTTGAAGTATGTGTGTGTGTGTGTAAGTTTAGAGATAAAAGAATCATACTGCTGCATATGTCAGAGAGAATCAGGCTGGAGGACATCACACTAGTGGTCTGATCGTTCTTGCTGCCGCGATGAAAGCTGTGAGATTACCCTCCCTTTGAAAGATAACTAATACAGACGTTCTCCCTGCATTATAACGGCCTTTAAAAACGTTAGCTGATCATATCTGTTTGAGGGTGCGCCTGAGGAATAGAAGTCCTACTCCAACTTTTCAAAGTAAATTTGTGACCCGTTTGAAACTGAGTAATGAGATGTGAAAAGTCAGATCATTTTCTCTTCGGGGATAGTTTGATGTCAGAACAAAAGCATACTTGTGATCAGACTGACGGACTGAGGTTCTGTAAATCATCATGGCCTGTAATACACGTTGTTAATCACAAGGAATATTAATAAGATCAAAAGTGGGCACTTTAATTAATAATTTGTGAGATACAACTTGCTCTCTCTCCATACATATACTGCTTTGAAATAGGCTTGTCACAAAATGTCACATTTCTGTGCTCACCTTTCACCACTAGAGGGAGCCAACAAACAACACATAGAGATTCCTGCCTGCTTTGATCAGAGAGAGGGAATGTTTTTGTTTCATGATCATGATCAGGGCCAAAATGATGAATGATCACTAGGTAGGTGGGGCATTAATCATAGCTCAACTTAAGAGGCCAACCATTTTGATCTTGTCATTTTCTAGATTAAAAAACAGCAACAATGTAAATGTGTCACATTTATTTAAAAGACGTGAAAAAATCAAACCAGATGAGCTGCATAAGGACCAATATTCCCCCAAAGGTCTTATTGTAATATGCCACAATAACCAAATAGCCTTTTAGTGTATTGTCCGTCCTCACTCATTGATTTTAGGCAGAGAATCTGTTTCCAATTCAATCAATAAAACAATACTCATTATTGATCACTCATATGTGTCCTTTGTGCCCATGTGCTGCTTACAACTTAAAAGCAGATTCATCTTCAGCATCGCTACAGCTGAATCACGTGTCCAACCCGTGGGGACCGAACATCACGTGGATGAAGGGACGTCACTCTCAGAGAGCACCTGACCTTTTAAACGAGTGAATCATTTTAGGCACACTGCTGCATACAATGCCGTCCTGACGCGCCTCCCCGGGTGGCCTCGCGCCTTAAAATCATGTGACTTCGGCAACTCTCACATGTCGAATGTGACATCATGGTGTCACAAGAAGGTGTCTGTAAACGGTGCGTTATTGAGCCGTTAAGCTCACTCATTCCCCTGCTGCTGCTTTTGCACGTTTAACGAGCTCATGGTGCAGTACCGCGCTTTTGCCACTGAGGGTCACTGTGCACTATTGTCCACAACTAAGGCGTTGTCTGCCTGTCCTGACTGACTGGAGACTGCAGACACTCGAAGTTATCAATTGTTCTGATATCAAGGACACGTATAGGAGGCTTATTTCACACCACAATTAACTAAATCCATATTGTTGCATGACCGATACTGAATAATCTGTTGCCACCAACCAATATTTATCCTCCACGCGAACACATCAGTGGTGACAGCTGGATTGTGCCATGGCTGCATTCTTACTTTTAATTTAAATTCGCCAATTAACTTGAAATACAATAATCTATTTAAAACACAAAGGAGTGTGATCAATTAGAAAAATAAAGTAATTTCATCTGAAGAACAATTCTGCTGAAGATGTCTGACCCGAGGAGCTCGTATAGTGTTATTGTGATGAGAGAGATAAGAGGGGAGTGTGTGTTGTGAGTGACTATAGGCGATATGTACTACATGGAGAAACGTTAAGGGGTCAATATCAGACAGATAATGTGACCAGCGAGATTATGTTTCCTTTACAGTTGTTTCTATTCTATTAGCATATAAAAAATAAAAAATAAAACACACAATGATCGCGATTTGCAAAGTGGTTAAACAACCGATAAATGCTTTAATGTAACGTAAGAGGATCGATCTCCTGTTAGTCCAATAGTGCAAAAATAAAGTCCGATAATCGATGCACAACCAGCAGCTGCTTGTGTAAGTACCCAAAATGTGATCCAAAAAAATGCAGCTCCATCAGTTTGACGCTGGCATCGAGTCCGCTCAGTGTTGTCAGAGGGTTGACTCTCCGGGAGGAAAAACTAAAACGCTGCGCTCTGCTCGGCGCACAGCCAAGTGGGCACCGGGGGCCGATGGGAAATCAGGGTGGGGGTTGAGGGTTTCGTTTGGAGAGGGTTGGGCTTAAGACCAACCAATAAGATGGTCTCCCGAGGTGGCTGAGCTGACAGAGGAGTTGTCGGTAGGTTATATACTCCACGTCTCACCGAGAAGGTACATTTAAACCGAATTCTGTGGCGGAGACGAGAGTGGAGAAAGAGACGCGCACTTAAAGCACAACAAAACAACAACAGCTGATACTCTCTCATCGGGGATCGGTCAGCCAAATAGGGCATCTTAATCTGTGTTTTGTTGCTTTCGTTGGCAAGATCTTGGAGATGTCCAACGTCCAGTTATCGTGCAGCGCGCTGGAGAGGCTGGTGGCCAGGAGGACCTTCCCTCTCCACAGACGCACGAGCGTCTGCCGCAACCTCTTCGGACCAGTGGATCACGACGAACTGAGCCGGGAGATGAAAGACAAGCAGCGGGAGATTTCTGAACGGGACCAGCAGAGATGGAACTTTAATTTCGAGGCCAACACCCCGTTGGTCGGGGATTACGAGTGGGAAGAGGTGCCCGTGGATACGACCCCGGTGTTTTATCAGGACTCTGTACAGAACGGCAGGACCAGGGTAGCCGAGACACCCGTCAAGCAGAGGCCCTCCTCGGACTCTGTTCTCCCGGAGACCCCTGATATGGATGTACTGGAGCGCTTGGCCGTGCCCGAGAGCAGCGGCGCTCCGTGCCCGGTGGAGGTTAACCAGGAGAACCGCACAGACAAGCTCAACTCAGGGAGGCCAGCTCACAGACAAGTCCCGTGTGTTAGACGCAAGATAACGGCCGTTGCTGACAACAACAATACACACATCACAGGTAAATACACGACCCTTTAAAAACCTCCCTGCTTAGGGTGTTTGCGCTCTGGGCTTCTGGGCTGCGCTCTGTATCCAAATGATGCGCGTCGCTCTCCTCCTCAAGTGGATTTTTGTGTATTAATGGTTTTCATTTCTTCGTTTCCCACAGACTTCTTCGTGAAACGAAAGAGGGCTGCTGATAAAAAGTCGAATGAAACGAGCGCTTGCCACCACTCCAAGTCTCCAATCCCGGTGGAACAAACTCCACGAAAGAGGATCCGTTGAAGGTATGAAGATTTGTCGTATTTTCTAAACTGTTAACATTGTTGTCAAGTCGTTAAATCGGGTCGGGGTCTTGTGACACCTCAGACGATACAACTGTTAATTATTAAGACTCGTGTTAAAGTCTACGGCTGTTTTATAATCTGTTATTTCTGTTTTTGTTTTCGTTAATTGGTAATGATTACGTGAGCCCAAAAAAAAAAAAAAAAAAAAAAAAAAAAAGCGCAGGAAGGCAGGCAGTCTTATCTGTGAGGGGGTGGGGGAGTTTGTGGTGGCGAAATCGCAGTAGTAGTGATAGTAGTAGCTGTAGTAACACCAGTGGATGGGGGAGGGTGATGTGCGTCACCATGTGGCGGGAAAGTCTCGTGTAAAGGGTGACGCCCGCCGCTGAGGTTCCATCTCCGGTTTCCTCGGAGAGCTGACTCGCGTCTTTCTTTGGACCGACAGAAAAAAAACTGACCGTGTTTCAATTATTTTCTCCCAGGTGTTTCTTTTTTTTTTTTGCACTATTTGCCTGCGCATTTTTTTTGGAGGATCAAGACGAGGATGTTTTTCTCCCTGCTTCTTCAACGCAAGAGAGGAGAAAACGGGGGACGGTGTGGGAGACATAAGCCCGACCGGCCGGTTGCTTCGGCTCGGTGCGCCTCGGCGGAGCGCAGCCTGAACACTCGGGACCAAACTCTCAGGACTGAAACGGTTTGGGGGAGGAAGGGGAGAGGAAAAGAGAGGACATGTCAACCGAATGACTTCTATCCAGTACAAATGTAGCATCCATTGTTGCTTTTGCATACAGCCACTCGACAGTGTTAAATGTTTAACATCTGTGCAATCCTAAATTACTTTAAAAAGAATTGTCTACACTGGCCAAAAGTGTACAGCTTTATAGAGACAACAGCCTATAATTGTTTATTTCTGTTCTGTTTTTTTCTGTATATGTATATTTTAATAAGTCTATTCTAACTTATAATTTATTTATGTTTCTTTATATTTGTTCAAATGCCTTGTTGATTTAGCCAAAGGGCATGTTTTTATTTTATTATTTCCATTTTGTGTTGTTGTGATGTTTTGCAATCATGTAGCTTAGTAGTCAACACTTGAAAAAAACAGGTTTCTTTGTGTTTCTGAGCCGTTTCTTTGTGTTTGCATACAAGTGCCCTAATTATGTCTTGTAAAAAGATGAGAATAAAATATTCTTCACTTCAACATTAAGCCGATTTGTTGGTGTGCTTTGTCTTGGTAACTTTATTGTTTTTGCTTTGTGTGTTTTGAAGTAAAACTAGTCTTGAAACTGAGAAAAGAGACTTGTTGTGTTGTCTGGCTTCTGTGGTTTTTGTTTTTAATCTAGAACAAAACCAGCAGCTTTCATTATATAGCCTACTTGGCAGCAATTATAAAGATGATTTATTATATTTCACACAAGTATTGCTGCGAGGAAAGCACAAGAAACACCACCAAGAATCCACGCAGCGTTATCGCAGACGTTTATGACTCCCCGACTCCCCCCGGGGGAGGGGGGGGGGCAGGTACATTACTTTTCATTGAGCTCCGCCTGTATCTGTCTGCCTCTGCGGGCTCATATACCTTGCAGGGGCAAAACGCATTCAGACGTGCAGCATTGGGCCGCATGGCAGCTGCGGAATATAGGCTGGGATTTAAAGGCCCTTTCGCCCCTCTAAAGAAGCAGCAGCTGCCTTTGGATCCCCGCTTTGTCCGCCATGAAGACACCCCCACATCCACCCGCACTCAACAAGCCCTCTAAAGACCCACTCACACACACACACACACACACACACACACACACACACACACACACACACACACACACACACACACACACACACACACACACAGTTTACCCCGCCGTGGATACACCGGGCGTGGAGGCCACCTGCCAGAGCTGGAAAAAGAGAACTACTAGTCTTTGTAATTGTCCTCTTCTATTGAAACAAACCATTCACCAGGTCATACTTGCAAGTTTACCCTTAATTGAAAGAAGCCAAAATGAAGCAGCGTCTGAATGCGCGCGGGCCCCGTGCGCGCAGCGGCCTGTCAGTGTAGTGCGCAGGAAACAAAAGGCACATATCATAATTTTCTGTACGTTTCTCCATTTGTTTGAATTGCTTTGACTATCTGACATTAATGTTGTGATGAAAATGGAGACTTTTGATGGCCAGGGTGACTTTGTCAGCTCCATGCAGCCATAAGCTCTGACGGGCTTGTTCTGATTTCCAACACAAAGCGCTCTGCGGCTCCATTCTTTCCTTTTTGTTGCCATATGGCAAATCCATGTAGACATAGCCAAGACCCATTCAGTCAGCCACAGAATGTCCTGCATCAGAGAACAAAAGACACTTTGTCTGGCTGCTCTATTGATACGAATGGGCGAAAAAAATATTATAATTAATCTATGGCTATATCCAGCTAATTAACGCCCATATGCCCACAGGGAGCGGCGAGGCCATTCAGTGTAGTTTTAAATTCTCAATAGTTTACATGTTAAAGACAACAGCTGTTCGTGTGTTACTTTAATGAAGTCCCCGCTATGTTGGAGACTGGACACATTCAAGGGCTCAAGTCCCCCCTCAGAGTTAAAAGGGTCATCTGGCTTTATTTGTATCTACAGCTGTGCAACTATATAAAATTTGTCCCCATAAATAGAACTTTAAATCGAGTTCGCTCCCTCAAAAAGGTATTGAATTTGAGCCATTGCAGCAGAGGTCATAGGTTAAGGCCTGAAATTCAACTCATGTGAGCTTCTTTCAGGATAAAAAACACATTGTGTTTTAAACAGTAAATCATTTTAATTAGACTGTCATGCATAATAAGGGAGATTTGTCTCAAGGAATAGGAGCTTCTATCCCAAAGCTTTAATATTTTATGCCCTGATGGATTTTTTACAGTTTAAATTGACACAGAATATGTTGCATGACAATTATAACTCAATTCAGCCCTAATGTATGATGGAAATAAAGGAAAGAGATGACAGCTAACATATAGACCTCATTAACAAGCCCACTGCAATAGAATACAATTAAACAACCAGCTGCTGATGGAGAGAATCAGCCTCATGAACCCTGTAGTCTCCCATCTGACCTTTAACTCGGTTTCATTTTTCTCAGTCATCAGTAAAACCATGATCAAATGTCCTTAAAAAATGATGTATAGGCGGTGACATATGTAGCATATCTGAGTTATGCTGTTTTCAATGAGGAAGTGGACTTTTTAATCTGTTATCATCCTGAAAAAATAACCAGATGAATGTGAACACCAAAAATGTTTCAACTATTTCTTTCGTTAAAAGAACCATACTTTATATCCGGATATCATTCATTTCAATTAGATCAAATTTAAATATAGGTTGCAAGATTTACAAATAATGCAGTATTCCGTTTTTATTTCTTATATTCTACTTTGAAACTCAGTGACAAAAACGTGCATTTGCCAAAGAGAAACGAATAAATGTTGTAAATCCGAGTCAATTCGATCTTTATTTATCACAGCGATAAAATAGTGATGAGTTAAGTTAAATAAATGAAATGGATCTTAAAATAAATTGAAATGCAGGAACAGTGCGTCCTCTGCACTTGCCTTTGCAGAGTTTGTTATTTCTGTCTTCCTGAATCACATTGACTGCTAATAAAATCTTCCCAGTTCTCAGTAAAATGCGTCACTGCTTCCTCCAAATTGTTGCTCCTTTATGGGCAAATGGCTTACATGCAGCCACTTTGACATACAGTGGCTTTGGGGCTTCATGCAAATTTATCGACAAAAAATATAATTTCAGAGAAAAAAAAACAACAAGCCTAAATCGCATTTTCCTCTCAGAACCAACAATTAACAGGAGAGTCTGCGGAGGCTGCAATTAAATATAGAAAGGAGGAAAATCAGCCAAGAGGAATTAGCATTTTCCATGACCATCTGGCATCGGCGCAGGCGACGGGGAACAAAGGCGAGCTGGATGGAGAGGAGAGGCGAGTGTGCCATCGCATTGACCTGCAAATGAGGCTTTGTCACCGAGTTAAAGCTCCCTGACCCCCTTTACCCCCCTCGCCAAAAAAGACTTCTTTTTTTTAACCTATAGCGTAACAAATGGAGGCCTCGATTCAGGTCTGAGTGTGTTTAGAAGCTGCAGATCAAAACAGTTATTGAAAAAGCGCAAACAATCTCGTCCTGCAGGTCGGTTTAGGCGAAATGAAAGTCTTCGTTGAATCAAACAGTTTCCTATATTCCATATATTTTGAAATAAAGGTGAGTTATTAAGGCAAACCAAGGCAGGATGAAGACAATTATTTCCCATTGCTCTTTAATTGTTTTCAGGAATGAAATAACACAAATGACTGAAAATCAAACTGAGAGAATGTGTATATCCCAAGCATGGCCTTTGACCTCGCTACTTTACGCTTCAAAAGGCCTCTTTTATATTTCTTTGACGCTTTTCTTTCACAAGCCTCGCTTTAATTTCATTATTAATAAAGATCACAACGGAACCTTCAGACGGGCTCCTCCTCGTTTTTGCCTTAATTTAATGCTTGCGCCCGATCTCCAGTGCAGTGACATAAATGCGTGTGTGTGAAGAGGGAGTTTGTGTGTGTGTGTGTGTGTGTGGGAGGGGGGGGGGTTGTTTGTTGGATTGGTGGACACCTGTGACCCCCCTCAATCAGCCGCCCCCCCCCCCCCCCTCCACTCCACGATTGAAATGGGCAGAAGGAGGCCCACGTGTTTGCATAAAGGTGATTGTATCCGGAGGAGGGAGCTATCTCTTTCTCTCTCTTTATCCCTCTGTGAGTGTGTGTCTGTGTTTCTTTCTCCTCCCCCCCTCTCTGTGCGTCTCTCTCTCTCTCTCCCTCTCTCTCTCTCTCTCTCTCTCTCTCTCTCTCTCTCTCTCCACCTCTGTGTGTGTGTGTGTGTGTCAGAAACGAATTGATGTGTCCCAAACAAGCCCCATGCAAAAACAATATTGCACAATCATAACAACACATGTAGAGGTCCATATTGGAATTTTACAGACCAAACAACATGGTAAATATAAAACGCATTATAAAAAATATCAGAAGTTAAAAAAAGCCTCTAAAACGTAAATATTGAGGGAATTACATCAATAGAGTCGTAAGAATATTTCATAGGACAGCAGATGAAGCATTTGAAGTTCTTTGAGTCATGTCTTATGATAATATTATAGGACTGGGATGTTATAATAATACTAATGTTGATAATAAATACTTTGTATTTCAGTATTGGGTTACAATGAGGCCACAGAAGCTTCAGTATTAGTAATAACACTTTATGTGTTTTACTCTTAGAATATGTCAAATAGTCTAAATAGTAGGCCTACGAGGAGCAATTGGGGCAGTAGATACAATAAAGTATAAATAAGAGAAGAGCCCAATTTGATCGAAATGTTGTCGGTCTTAGTTTAGTTTTGGGTTCTTATAGACGCAGACGTTCCCCGATGTATTTTTCTTCCTCCCTTCTCTTGGGCCCTTTTCTCTTGACATCCACTCAGTATTCATGCCTGTGGATAACAAAGAGCACGGCTCAATCCACGCAGGAGGCGGTGTGACAGGGAACTCGTGCAGCTTTTCAAATATCTTCTTTCTGTCTCCTCCTTTTCTTTGCATCACGACTTTGGTCTCAGTTGGACGGGGGGGGGACGGGGGGACGGGGGGGGGGGGGGGGGGGGGGTTAATCAGCCTCCCACCTCAATCTCTAATTCACTTTGCTCTCCGCACGCATCAAGGGGATCGGATTTAACACTGCCCAGAAGAAAAGCAGATCCTTTACAGTGTTTCACAACGTGATGGAACGAGCAGCTTAATGTCGAAACAAAAATACTATTAAAAAGTTGGTTGAATTGTTCTTCTAATCTATTCTTTAAAAATAAGTTTTGAACGTTTACTGTTATTATAAATGCAGTGCAGGACATTTGATAAACAATAAATCCCGAGTGTTTATCTGAATTATAATTATAATTAACGCTTTTATAATCTTTTGACCATCCTGTTCATTTCATTTCGGCAGCAGTAGATTGAGCATTCTGCAGGCTTTGCAGTTAGAATAATTATTGACCTGCATATTTGGAGAGATCGATGCATGCACACTGCAAAAAGTGTATATTTTATCAAGTAATTTGGTCGACTATCGTCCAGTATTGTGTTAAAACAGGTGAATCTTGCCTAGTATAAAGGCAGATTGAAATGAACCTCTACACCTCAAAGACATTAGAAACAATGGAGGTGTTCCTCTGGCTGAGGCATATGCATCTTCCCACATTAGGAAAAAAAATAAATAAATGAGACGCAACACTTCACTCATTGACTTAAGATCGACATTTTTTCCAGTGTAAAGACCATCTATTGTCTATAGGACAGCCAGTTTTTCCTGCCTGAGAAGGTGAAGAGGTCATCGAGGTCTATTGATTTGGCGCCAAGCAGGACCAAATTCCGTCTTCCTCATTCCAACACAGAAACATCCAAAATGCCCCAAATGTCAAAAAGAGTCCAAACTCGTTTATGATAGTTTACGCTGACAAAAATATCACCTAAAGTTAAAGTCAGAGACAACTCAAAGTCTTTCAACTACACACACACACACACACACACACACACACACACACACACACACACACACACACACACACACACACACACACACACACACACACACACACACACACTATGGTGACACACAGCTAAATGCATCGCTATAGTTCTTTTCATCTGATTACAAGTCATAATGTTTGCTGTGAAAAAGGTTTATAGGATCAGGATTTGAATGTGTTGTTGTACTATTTTACCCTGTTTGTGTGCAATAATTTAAAACGGCAATATATTCACACCCTATCTGTGCTAAAAGTAATTTACAAAAGTATATCCACAGATATTTTACAGCACCCCATGAGAGATCATAGCAACAGCTTATCGTTAATTAAAGAAGTGACATGTCAACATGTCAAGCAGGAAAGTCAACAAATATTTTTTCACCTCACTCTTCAACACCGAACAAACAACATCAGAGCTGAAGGACCTGGTCATTTATGTGAGCAAGTGTCTAAGCTGCCAAAGTGTCCTTGAGAAAGACACTGATTCCTGTTTGATTGATCCTGTAGCTGACCCTGAGCTGCAGTTACACAAACACAGGCACCATCAATAGATTGCCATCAACGTATGGTGTGTGTGTGTGTGTGTGTTTTTACGAGTGTTGCATTGCCACAGAGGACACCCAGTGATGCTATGTGACTATTGAATGCCATAACATCATATGTGTCAGGGGAATTTTAATCTAACAGAAAGTCTAGGCCACTCTAAAAAGGTCTTTAAACATGTGTGTGTAAAAACCTGTCCCATGCTATGTCCTGATAGCTCAACTTCATTATTTGATACCGAATTATAACAACTTTTGAGGCTGATGTTGAAGCTGACTGTGGATGATTTAATCCTGTCGTCTGTGACGGGCTGGTGGCGTGTTGAGACAAGCTGTCAGAGCATGCAGCGGCTCACGCTCAGTCAAACAGCGACCTACTGTGACCCCTTTGAGTTTCACACATACTGTACATATCAAAAACTGCATAGCTTCACTAGCGAGTGATGGCTTTACAACCGGAGAGCCATATGCGGCTCTGCAGGGAAGTGCCTGCTTCATTGTGGCAGTAATTGGACAGAGAGGAGAGAGGAGGAGACACAGATAGCTGCGATGACACTTGAGAAATGAGATCTAACTCTATCCCAGCGCCAGTCCTGACAGCCCGAGTCCTCCACCTCCATTCTTCTACGCTCTCCCTTTGTCCGGATCCTTTTCAGTCCCCCTGAAACAAACCTGTTCCCCTTCACATCCCTTCTTGCATGGGATGTGAGTCCTCTGTTGAGCGGCTGCTGTCTCTGTTTTATCTGTCCATCCATCCATCTCTGACGCCTCTCCTCCTTGCTCTTCTCCTCTCCTCCCTGTCCCTCTCTATTGGTAGAGCAGTTTTCTTCTCCTTCAATCATCTTGGCTCATAAAACTTGGGGAGGAGGGCTAGCAGGCGGTGTTTTCAGGGCTGGCTTCACCTCTATGGGTGCACTGACTCGGACTAATGCTATTCACGCCTCACATTTGCTCGCCAGGTCCCATGAAAAGGGATGGCTGCGGCAGCCTTTATGGGACGCACAACAAAGGACCATCATTCATCAGGCTGCATAGCACCGAGGAGCGGCAGAGTTCGGGTTCATACCGCTAGCCCTCAGCTGCTTGCGTCTGCGAGCATCATTTTTGGACATGGTCGCTTTATTTTTAAATAACAGCTTACTTGCAAAGACAAAAGTTGACGACGTGAAGCTGAAATGTCGAAATTTTCTTCTTTGTTTTGTTTACGGAAAGTTCAATTTGTTCTTTACATTTGAATTTTCACACAGCGCTGATGTTCTGTGTGTGTGTGTGCATGTGCAACACAAAGAAAGACCGACGTGCATTATGTCTTAGCGTGGTGGCGATATAGATTTATAGTCGTACTCCCAGGTCACCAAGCCACTATTAATCTTCACCTTTCCTTGGCTGTTCCTTCACATAAGGCCAGAAGCTTTAGAGGCCTGTTGGCAGCTCTCAACAATACCCAGAATGCCGCAGGGCCTTGTCAGGCTGTCCTAATTTGTGGCTGCGGTCCTGGGGTTGAATTCAGCCGCTGCTGGCTGCTTGACCTGCTGTATTCTGTTGGCGGATTAGCAACATCTTGTAGTCTCCATGCAGGGCAACGGCAATGGGTTGATACACAGCCTGCAATTAAACAAAAGGAAAGGCCTGCTTAGACACACACATACATGTGCGCACACACACGCACACACATATTAATGTTTATGGATGGATAGATGGAAAGAGAAGGGAAAGAGAAGCAGTTGAAGTGGCGGTAGGCTGCTTTGAAGAAGACTTAGGAAATGGAGATGGAGGCTGAAGGGATAAGGGAAACTGTCTCACTGTGTGTTTTGGGGTTTTGTACTTACACAGTGGGTATTCAGCCTACATTGTGTACATGTAAATCAATGTATCGAGGGGCTAAGGAGCAGCTTATCTTTATAGAGCTGGCACTGTACCCCACCAGAGCATCAGAACGACAACAGATGCCTGAAAGATGGAAATGGCCAAATCTTTTCAATCCAAATCCAATGCATGGTGTTATTCAGAGGGTGTGACCATGCAGTTGGCCTAAGGTGTCTTGGATTTTTTGTAAAGAAGATCTTCAGCACTGTTGGCAAGTGCCTGATACTGTAGTAAAGCAATGAAAGTGAAGATTCAATGTCTTTTGACTATCAGTGATCATCTGCAAAAAGCTTTATTTGTAAAGATCAATAAATCTGACAATTACCAGGGTGCAAACCACGGATACGTTAGATATGGACGTTTTTGCATTTGGTGACAACAAGTGAAGTAGTACACCGAGTGCACACAGGACCTTCACTCAGGAGAAGAGTGTCCTGAGTGAAACCAATAGTTGACATTACATAGCTTTTTTCAAGACGTTACGCAATACAGTCCGCTAAGGTAGTTTATTTACATTGTTACGTTGTTAAGGGTGTTAGGTCTCGCTGTTACATTATTACGTTAACACAAACCATGAGGTTTTTTCTATCTTTAACCAAATAGTTTTGATGCCTAAACCTAGCCAATCATTTGGGTGATATGAAACATATGTATGAAACGTAGTTTTGGGTACAGAAACGACATTCAAAGTATCCTGTTGTTTGCAGAAATATACAATGCCTACATTGTTTTGGCGATTGGATTGGGAATGGCCCAATGAGTTGCATTTTAGAAAGTCTAGAATCCAGCATTTCTGGAGTTTAATCCATACATGTGACTTCAGGAAATGTCAGCTTCTGCTACATTCATTTTAGACCATTCTTTTTCAAATCTGACTCTTGCAAGAAATCAATTTAAATAGCTGGAATACCCTTTGAAAAAAAACAATGTTAAAGAACATGACTGTCCAGGTTGAGGGCTCACGTTGCAGTAAGTGATTCCTTTTGTTTTCGTTCATATCTTCTGCCCGTATGGTATTATTTGTTGTTATTTATTAGGATGGACAACTCCCATGGACTGTTTTTCCACCCTTATCTTCTGCACTAGATAGCGTGTGAAACATTTTGTTTATTTATAAAAGATTTCTACATGGAATTGTTTGCTTTATAAGCCTGCAGTTTTTCCTATTTGTCAATTAATTACAATCATGTCAGGTTGTCACTGTTTCAATAACACTGCAGGTCAAACTGCAGAGGAAGTTGAAGCTGCAGCAGAAGTTGTGGTACCAAACGCAGCAGTGTTTTCAATGGAACTGCAACAATATGATTCATTAAAAAAAAGGTTTTAAGTAACAAGGCAGGAACAAAATAAAATGCAGAAGAAAATTCTCCAGAACTGTGCACGCATTCAGAATTAGCACAATGTTACCTCTGAGTAAAACAAAAGACCTAAACACAGATAACAAGAGGCAGATACGCAGCAGGTCAAGCGCAGATCAGAATTGGCAGCGCTGCACAGCATCTTACAATGCAGACAAAGCCTCGGACGATGGGAATAGGGAAATTGGCAAACCTAACATGGTCCCCTGCCATCATCCCTCGCTCCCTCCCTCTGTTTCACAACAGATGCTATGTTCCATGAAGACACTGTCAGCTGCACAAGAATGGGCCGAAATTTGTTGACAATGACGGTGGGGACTGGAGGACAAAAAAAGAAAAAAAGGACAAAAAAGAAGGAAGAAACAAAAAAACGTAGTGAAAGTCAGTATCTGAGTTAACAATGACGACACAGCACCTCGGAGGAGGGCAGCGTGCGAGCGTATGCGTGCACCCCTCTCCAGGAATATGACCTCTCGCTATGGAAACACACCACTACCCCTCCCCATTACTATTACTATAGTATACACATACACGCACACTCTTGTCAGCTGCAGGCCAGGCGCTGTCTGAGCCCAGATGGTGGTGAACTGCATAACTCACTTATCTGTCTCTGGCCTCTAAAGGAATGTTGAAGGCCTCTCCAATTCCCAGCGGACGTCACCAAAAAGAGAGAGAGGGAGAGGTACGCCATCTGCTCCCAGACATCGTGGGCACCCCCCCTTTCCAGTCCGTCCCCAAATTTCATCCCCCTTTTTTACCTTCAACCCCCCAAAACCCTCCTTGTGATCCCTGAGCCATTCCCAGAGAGGACGGTAAAAGGGCGCACTGGGAAGAAATGCATCATTTGATTTGTTAAGTGCAATATATCTACTAGAATGACGTGTATTTGTGACCCCTTGTACAGATAGATTATCAATTTTCACTGCTTCATTTTTAAGGATTTTAAGAGGCTCGATTAGATGAAAGTATCCAGTATTTCATAGAAGAAAAGTAAAACTTTGAGAAAAATCCAATAGTTTTGTGTAACAGATTATTTTCTTTATGCATTTCATCCACTTGTGACCCTCAGAATAATCTTGAGACCCCCATGTTTGGAAGCACTGATGAAGATATTGCGTAATCACTGTTTTGAAAGCACACCCTCTGCTCTACAGCTGTCTACCAAAACGAAAGAAAAAATTGGCTAAATTCCAGACCTTTTTGCTTTTGCTCATTTAAAATCCGAAACCAAGTTGTTTATGTTCCCATCTGTCTGACAAGGAACTGTTTGGAACTCATTTTAGTAGAGGAATTATGCTATCCTTTACGAGCATCTTTCTAGCATATTTATTTCTTCGTGACATTTCTGTGAAGACATAGAAAACTGACATGAAAATTATTGTATTCTCAGTACTGCAAAAAGCACACAAAACCTGAAAATGTGTATTATTGTAATATTTTTTTAAATTGCTACAACTGTGGTGAAGCTTTTTTGGTTTAATTCTGAAACTCGGCTTGTTTTGAGTCGTCATTGTGCACTTTTTTATCATGCCTTGTATGAAAAAATATCTGAATAACATTCGTTACACAAATAAGCACAAGAGAGTGCTTAAACACAAAACCTCGGGACAAAGACAGACTGCATACTTTGCGCAGTGACAGTACAAACCAAGTGTCACTGGGTTCAGTCTATACAACCGTCTGTGCAGGAGTCTTCTCATCGCTCCGGATGGTTTGCAGACAGAGGCTTTCAAATTTCTTTCCCCCATTTAAACATACTGGAAATAAATGTTTTAAGTGACTGTGTAATTGCAAATTTGTTGTGTATATATATGCAATTTAATGCAATACATGTTTACAATATGTAGTCATTCTGGTGGTTGCGTTGTTGCTACAAGTGTAAAGTTTTGCTACAGGAAAGAAATGTAAGATAAAATAAAGAGGAAAAGAGATATTTAAAAAACGTAAAAGAGGGTGTGGAAGGCACCCGCATGTTTTGCCTTCATCACAGTGCCAACTCTTCACTCTCACTCTTTAAGCCCCCAATTAAACAGCACACCCTTCTCCACCTTGCTGCACTGTTTAAAGAGGCGGAATCTGGTGAGTCCTCCACCACCCACTGAGTCAAGTGTGGCTCAGGTGTGCGTGTGTGCGCCACATGTGCTTGTGTGCATGCTGGTGTGTGGTCCGGCCCGTTGGTGTAAGCATAATCAGATGGCTTTCTTGGTCTTGTACGTGCCTGCGTGTGTACACACAGAAGACAATAAATGTAGCTTTTCACAAGCAGTGAGAAAGAACGATAGCAAAAGAGAAGGGGACAAAAACGTGTGTGTGTGTGTAAGAGAGAGAGAGCGAGAGAGAGAGGAAGGATAAGAGAGGAGATAAGACAGCAGAGTTACTGGAGTAGTACTGGAAACCACAAGTAAGTGGGCTACTGATAGTAGGTTCAAAAATCTCCATGTCCGTAAGAGGACCAGAAGTAAGAATAGAAGTGCTGAGCTGCAGCGTGTTTATAAAAGCCATGCGATATTCACTGAATAAAAAAATTTAAAAAAGATGTACATATACTTTTGGAGTTTAAAATATTGTTTTAAATGTCATTGGTACAAGCAATTAAGAAATAAGCTTAAACAATGTAAATATTGCATTTACAGGCTGCACAGAGGGAGCAACTTTCCCTGGTGAAGAACAAAACCTGTGCCATGTGATTTCAAAATGTAATGAGTGCAGATGTCCAGGACAGACAGTGGCAAACACGATGAAACTGTGTGACAGTTTCAGAAAGTCATCTTATGGTTTTTCCAGTCGTGATTCCTACATTTCTCAAAATTGTCTTCAACAATCCCAGACAGTAGGTAGGAGCAAGACAGTTTCAGTTTTTCCACTCCCATTCTTTAGTTCTGAGATCAGGTTGATATTTACCAATGATGTGACAACATCTACTTTCAAATGCTACTTTAATGCTGGAAATATCTTTACGTCACACAAACATTTCATCTTCATCATCAGAAATCTCTAGGAGTAAAAAGTTACCAAAAAACAAATTTCGACGAGAAAGTGTTCTTATATGGTTTTCCCCTTAAATTGCAGACGTTGTCTTAGTAACTGCAACAGGATCAGTTCAAAATCCGGTGTTATCAAATTTTAAGCCAAAGCCTCACAGTTCTCACAGTAGATTTAACAAAGTTGCTCGTGTTTGAAAAGCATCGCTTGTCTGACAGATAAAAGGCTGAGTAAAGTCTCGGGTCATGGCATAAGTCTTGAACAAGTCAGGACAAGCACTTCCATCATGTGGCCTCCCAGCACCACCAGCTCAGAGCGACTTTCCGTCAGCCTCCGACAAAACGCGTGGAACAAATGGCACCAGCCAAATGGAGAGGCAATAAGGCGAGGGGGCCCTCTGTGAAGTGTGTGTGTGTGTGTGTGTGTGTGTGTGTGTCTGAGCATGCGTGCGTTGATAAAGTGTACCCAAGCAGACAGGACGTGGTGTGTGTGGATTTTGCAGAGTGAATGGTGATTGTGTATTTTCAAAAGAGAGGGGGTGTCTCCCTGTGTGAGAGTGAATGTCGGAGCCCTCTGTGAGTGAGGGCGTGTGTGTGTGTGTGTGTGCGTGCATGTGTGTGTGTGTCACAACAGGCCGAAGTGGGTGAGAAAGAGCAGTCTGTCGGTTCAAGTATGCCCCCAAGTGACCGATGTGAGAATTAGAAGGTGGAGACGGAAGGATGGCAGACTTCTGGTTTCTTCCACACCGTCAAGTTCACTGTAATTTCTTCTTTTTTAATACCAACGTGTAATGTTTGATAATGTTCCGATTCTGCTGACACAATCTTAGTCTGATACAAATACAGATGGGTGACAAATTAAAGGACAAACCAATAAAACATGTCTTGGTAAAGTGTTGGGCCACAAGCTGCCAAAACGTAAGTGCTCGTTGGCAAGTCTTTGAAACACTGCTGAAGGGATGAGCATCATTCAAATTATTGTTATTTCCAAATTAATATTTCCTCATTTGTTGTTTTGATGATGGTGGCAGAGAGAAGTGTCTTACAGTAAATCTCAGATGTTCAGCCAGGTTGAGATGTGGAGACTGTGAATGTCTATTTAGTGAGCCTTGTGCCCTATATGGAAACATCGTCCGAAATATGAATTCAGGTGTTACCTTTAATTTGTCAGTTGTCAAGAAGGCAAAATGTGTTGTTTGTCCCCGCACTCAAGATGACACATTTTTCTGATCTGACACCGTGCCATTGGACATCATCGTTTGTCTGTGCCTTTACAAGACTGTTACAAATCACTGATAAAAATCGGTTTTATGATGCTAAAGCTGATTAATTGTCGATTGGTTTAGCCACAAACATTACCTGCTGCAGTTGAAGCTAGTTGGGAAGCTGGAGTTTGCTTGAAAAGGATGAGGCAGGAGTCCAAGTTCAGAATGCGGAAGATTTTCATTTTATTGTTAATTTCTTTACAGGTTTCTTTACACGTCTCTTTGTGTGTATGTGTGTCAGCTTGATTTACCCGTTAACACATTGTTGGGACTCGGCTTCCTTATGGGGACAAAATGCACGTCCCCATAACGTAAATCTTTACATTTCAGGGTGAAGACTTTAAAGGTTAAAGGTTAAATCTAGGTAAAGGCTAGCGTAGGATTTGGCTGGTAGCGGTTGTGGCTGGTGTAAGGACAACTGTGTGTGTGTATGTTGTTACAGCTCTGTAAATCAAATATTAAATATGGTAATTCACATATAGGACAAACACAACATGGCTGAAGTCAAAGACAGAACAAAGGGAGCGAGGCAGTATAGTCTCTCTTTTGGGTGAAGTGATTGCAAGTTGTGATCCAGGCAGGAGTCAGGACTTAGGACACTAACACTAGGTCACTTGCTCTGACTAAATTAAATAACAGCTAGATGTTTTGTTGACTCCCATTATTGCCTCCAAAGAGAGACTGTCCAAATGTGTGCACCCTCTCTTTGGCGGCAGTCTTTACACCCAACCTTTAAGTGTGGCCTGTTCAGATGTGGTTGGACAAAATGTTGTACAGACAAAGGACAATGGAAAACATGTGACAACGTGAAAGGGGTCGCTTGTAATGATACAAACCTGTAATGTTATCACCTGAATAGCAACTTCACTGTTTTGTTCACTCTCACAGCTCTCATAGCTTCAGCAACAAAATAAAACTCTAAATAAAAAAACGCTGTACACTACCTGCTCAGCACCAAACAACCGACTCTGAACATTAAAGATTGAAGATGCAGTGGAGATGCACCACAGCATGCACTTCAGTTCTACACAATGGTACAAAGTGTCACCATGTTTGTTCCCTTCAGAGAACTATCGGAGTGGAATGTGTTTTCTCAGTGGATCAGAAGCTTTGACTCCTTAGTAGCTGAGTGGCTTGTTGACCGTCTCAGTAACAAAACCAATCCCTGCTTCTGCTGCATCCAAGAGGATTTTCTCCCTTTTGATGAAAGTACCCCAACAATGAAGGAGAGAGTTAACATTTTAAAGCCCCAAATGTGAAACTGTCAGCGAGCCTCAAGAGACACTTGCAACACAGACAGGAGGGGAGGCCAGCAAAGTAAGCAAACAAAGCCACTGGGACTGAGATATTATGTGTTTATCTTTTGTTGTGAAAACACAAATCAGCCTTTTTTGTTTGACTCTTTCTTTATCAGATGGCCGTAATGAGCTGGCGTCTGAGCAGTTCAATACAAGGCTTTGTGATCAGAGGGCGCTCTTATCGTCAGCAGAAAACTTCAAAACGAAGAACAACAACAAACACAGGAGCCTATTTTATCTGCTTCCCTCTCGTCCGTTCGTCAAGTTGGGATTGTGATACAGTTTCCAGACGGATCGTTGAGCGTTATCAAGCCATTAAAATTATCACAGCATCTTTCATCTCTTCTACCAAAACCCTCCGTCGTGGAATAAAACGTCCAGTCGCTCCTTGCTTCTGTGGATGGAAAAAATAAATAAAAAGACATGTCTATTAAACTCTTTCATCTGCCCACAACCTCACATCTGGGCTGTGATCTGACATCAGTATAAGGGCCTGTGTCAGATGTGGGTCCCAATTAGCTAGCGTGGCTGGTTCACCGCCTCCCACCCCTCCCCATTCTGAGCAGAGACACACAGAAAAAAAACTGTACTAATTGCGCTTGGCTGCTCTTTATGAAGTTGGAAGTCATGTCGCTCGCTGTCACGCCCACCTCCTTCACTCTAAAGTTGCTCTGAGGCGACAACTGCACACCATAAACACCACCCCGGCTGGATTTGTGGTCTCTGCGATCAAAGTCACGAATGGGGATGACAGGTCTGGTGCTGCATGGTGTGTGTGTGTGTGTGAGAAAAAGAGAGAGAGAGGAGGTAATGTATGGGTTCTGTCGTTGTAATTCTTCATGATTGTAACTGCTGTACAGCTTGTTGAGCGAACATGACGATAATGTATAGCCTCTGACGCACTCTGTGTGTGGGTGTGTGTCTCCTAATAGTGCATGTGCAACAGTTGCCGGTCATGTACGTCCCGTTTCAGCGACATCCTGTTTAAAAGGAATGCATTCATGGTAGAAAACATCAATACCATCCCAACAAAACAAGAGTTTCTCCTGTTTAACCAAAGCCGGGTTGTATGTGGCACAGCTTGAGCCAGAGGAAAAGTGTTGTGAACTTCAGTGTACATTACCACTTAAACAAAGCATTTAAATTTTAAACAAGCTGCAGATTGGAATTAGGATCCAAGACTGAGCTAAATCTTGGATTGAGCAAAATCAGAAGCAGCGCCTTAAGGGTGTAATGGTTGGAACAGAGAGTAAAATGTGTCGTCTAACACATTTGAATGCCCACACTTAAAAGGTGGGACCAATTATTAAAGCTCTGACTCACCGGATGTAGGATGTGGGTGCCCATATCTAGTAAAAACTGACTGTTTGTATGGTTTTGCTTGGAGCCAATCATCGCAAGCCTTCCTCGATTTAATGCGACATGGGATTGGCCCAGCTGGCCTGGGAACGCCTCGGGATCCCCCAGAATGAGCTGGAACATGTTGCCGGTGAGAGGGAGGTCTGGGTCGGCCTGCTTGCCCTGCTGCCACCGCGACCCGACCCCGGATAAGCGGTGGAAAATGGATGGATGGATGGGATTGGCCCACTTCCACAGCAGCTACAACCTATACAGTTGGGATTGCCTGCCTGCACACAGCTCGGAACACGAAGATGTCTGAGCCAGTGGCTTGAAGCTAACGGTGCTAACAGAGCTAGAAAACAACAACAGTGCAGACAGAGCTAACAGATTTAACCTTCGGAGTAACCGAAGGGTGGGCGTTACTCTTCCGCGATGACGCATTCTCGCCACCGTGGGTCGCAGGGCGGTGTTATCAGCAGTAACCGCTGAATGAACGCTGCGCAGTGCAGCAGAGACAAGCTAACTGCATTGCTTACTGATTTAAAGAAGGATTTTGATACAGTGAACCACGAGGTACTTCTATCAAAACCCATCCTTTTTAAAATTTATCCTCTGATGCCATTAAATGGTTGAAATCATATCTGACAAATAGGAAGCAAAGTGTACGTATTCGCAATACTCAATCAACATACCTTAACTGCAACATTGGTGTTCCTCAGGGATCTATACTGGGCCTATTTTCTTTAGCTTGACCTGCATTTTGTCTGAGCATCCGTCAACATCCAAATGTATGCTGATGACACAGTTCTTTATGTGCCTGCCCCGGGGACTACAGAAGACAATTTGCTCTCCAGCTAAGTCTGATGAGTATGCTACTGCTTACTGAACAAACTACATATTTACAAATCTTTGGACTAGATAAACAAAATGATATGAATCAGCAAAACGAGTAGCCATTTCCAAAGTCACTGTGTCTATCTGAATGAAGGATCAGTACAGTAGGGTCTACTCTGCTGCTGATCACAGAGCAGCTGCACTGGAACAGTTTAGGATTAGGTTGCTCAGTAGTGATTGATGTTAGTTGTACTGTCTAAGTGGTCTTTTTAGTGCCTGTCTGGTCAGCCGGAATGCGTCATGACTTTATTAGTAACAGGAAAATGAAAACAATTGGATTTGATTGGAGCCGACTGTCACATTATCTTAAACCAGTTCCAGTATTTGTTTTCAGGAAATTGTGAGTATTGTCTTTACACGGACATTTGCTCAGTGTTATCTTCAACATCAGTCTGAGGACACTGAGTTAAAGAGCACTGCACGTCCATATTCCTCCCCTTTTCTTCTATTCCATGCAGTTCCTTCCCCTGATTGCTCCCTTTGTCCTTTCTTTTCCTTCTTCCTGTTTCTCTTTGTTCATTTTCCTCCTCACTGTCTTCTCTCCTTTCACTTCTTCTGACTGCTTCCTCCTCCTGCTCCAAATCCCATTTCTATTCAGTGTTGTTTCATTTGACTCTATTTTCTCGCTCCTCTCTGCTTTTCCTTATTTTATTTCCCCCGTTTTCTCGCTCTTTCTATATTTTTATTTAAAAATATTTTTGTTTCCTCTGCCTGCCTATCTCTTTTTCTTCTTCTTCTTCTTCTCCTCATCCCACTCCATCTTTCTTTCCTCTTCTTTTCTATCTTTTTTTCATGGTCAGTCTCTCTCTCTCTTACTCTCTGGCTTTCTCCTTTCCATTTATTATCACCAGCTGAGAAAAACAGAGGAGTCTTTTGGCGCCGAGCCAGAGCAAACACTGATATCCAACCAGCCCCCCCTCTCTGGTCTCTCTTTCCACTGGCAGCTGTCCATAACTAAACACACAATGTAACAGAACAGATACACGCACACACAGACACACACTCCCTGGAGTGTCCACTGTAGGTGTTTGCTTGGCTGACATGCCCGACTGTGATTGCAGTGGTCTGTCCGCTGCACTACAGCCTGCAGCTGTGGGCCTTTCCAAAGCTTAGGCTGCAGCCAAGCAGAAACAGCAACAAACGCTGCACAGGCAGAAAATAAACAGACACCTTTAGTCTTTTACATGGCCTCTCCAGTCTTTCTCCAGCAGCAATTTTATGGAGGATTGTCTGTTTTTTCATACCATATGCAGAGAAAGACTGGAATGGTAGTAGGGGCAATGACTTGTCCTGCAACGGAAGAAATTAGTCACATTAAAAACAATATTTATAGTAGATGGAATGAGTTTATCACACTGAATCATCAAAAACATGAGGAAATTGTTGTGCCGTTGACAGCCCAGCATTACTGCAGAGTCATTACGTTCCTTCTTTATAAACTAACAGTCACACTCGGGCTATTTTCATATTCTCGCATTTCATTGTCTGACACTTTTTATTATTTTCGCTCTTTTGTGAGTTGTGCTTGTATTTAGATTATTCACTTGTACCATTTTTGTGGCGTTAGGTAGTTCATTTTGTCATTAGCTGCACACCTTTCCAGGAGACCTGGGATCAGTCTCTTGTGTCTGCAAGCTTTAGTCAACTGTGAAGGTAACTGTATTTACCATCTTATTATCTTATTCTGTGTATGTAAAGAAATAGGAAAGGAAGAGGTTGTCCACACTGAAAATGCAAGTTCCCAAAAATGCAATGATACAAAAATATACAGTGCATCATGGCATTTTTTGGAGCTTGCATTGTTTTATTTTTTTATTCTCCTTTGTAGCTGCCTATGTCCCACACCTGCACCCATCTGGAATTAGATGTTCACAATATCTACAATCTCCGTGTGAAAAATATGAATCATGCTCACGTCAAAAAAAGGTTTGAAAGGTTATTGTAACAAATATGTTTATTGAAAGGATGAAACTTACATGCCTCCTACAATCCAATGCACTGTTCTAAATTAATTTTGTGCAAAACACACAAAAAAGTGTGAAGATGTTTTGAAAAGCTGAATCGTATTGTGGTTGTTTGTTTTCACTTTTCATGAAATTTCACACTAGGAGTTTGTACTTACTGATAAATCTTCTGTCTCAGTCAAACTAGGCAAAAATATCCCCCAACAACCAGTGTTAGAAGGAAGTAATCACATTACTTAATCATTACTCAACAGATTACTGGATTTCTTACTCCTACATTTTTTTTAATAGCTACCTGAGGATCATTCATCTGTGGATCTTGCTGTTGTTGGGGAAAATACTAATTTTTATAGTCATGTTAGTCAAGGCTAGAAAGCAGAGAAGATTATCTCCCAAAATAAATGAAAAATTTCCGCTTGTAACCAACTCCAGCAATTTTCTCTTCTTCAGATCAATCAAACCACCTCTCAGTCACAACTCCTGCACATGTGTCTCTGAGGTAAACCTTCAATTGTTTCCACACACACACATGCTGACAGCTCGTTAATGACAGGTAATAAAGGTTATGTAAACACATCTGTTGGCGCTGAGTTACCAGACAGTAAAAGGCTGTAAAACTGCAGGCCATCAGGCCCAACACAGAGCACTATCAGTCCAGTGTCCTCACTCTGAGCGTCGACCCTCAATGACAATTCAGTTGCTCGTCATCACGGTTTGTTTTTGTTTGTGTTGTCTCTTTTGTTGAACTCTTTTTGAGGGATACCCTTGAGTTTGGATGTAACCGCCCTTTTGTGTGTCGCCATTGTGTTTTATCACTTCACACTGAAGGTTTGCCGTAAGAATCGAATGACAAATGATTTGGAGACATCACAATCCAACCTGAAAACATCTGTAGGAAGCGGTTACAATTGGCAATACAAATAACGAAATAGAGATATTTTTTTCCAACACAGCTATGCGAAACAGTAGTTTCATACATTGTAAAATGTTGTGTGTTTCTAAACTTAAAACAGACTTTTAAAATGTTTATTTCCTCAGAAACGAAGAAAAACACAAATGTAGAAATACTGTTTTTAAAGGTACAATCTACAGTTTAGCACCTGCCTCCCCCTGTCAACCTATACACACACACACACACACACACACACACACACACACACACACACACACACACACACACACACACACTACCAAGTAACGTGTAGGACACACCATAATGAGCTGGAGTGCAGAAGCATCTCTATACTGGGAATAGGTGCCACATGGCTGATTACCAGAGCTGCCTCATGCTCTGAACAGATGGCACTGGGCGTATCATTATTACTGCAGAAGTGGTCACCGAATGACATTAAACCAAAAGCATTGATTAAGAACAATCAATAACGCTGATTAAATGAGATTTGACACAAAGGACAGGATGCCAGGACGCTGAGAGAGAAGGACTAAACATGTCCCAAAGCACCTATTACGATCTGCCTTGTCCACCTCTGATGATGAAGCGAGGTTGTTGCATACAAATCAGTGGCTGGGACTCACAAGGAAGAATGCCAATGACATGCTGATTTATTTAACTTAAACATTGGTGATGCAAATTAATACATTGATTTTATGCTCTGAATAATGAGCTTTGGCGTCTTCCATTTGAAATTCAAATTTTGATTGCTTAGAAGAACCCAAGAGATGTAGTTCTGTAAAACCTTTGTGCTTCTGGTAATGTTGATTACATTTAGAGATTATATCTTCATGCATGTGTTGAGTTGGTTTTGCAGCTGTGTATCCAGAAGATACTGCAGTGTATAAAAAGAGTGTTGAGCTTCCAGTAAATGCAAAAGACAGTGCAGATGGAAAAAAGAGATATGGCGCTTTTAACAAGCACATGCAGAACACACACACACACACACACACACACACACACACACACACACACACACACACACACACACACACACACACAGAGAGAGCACAACCTGTCTATCCTAAAACCCTCTGAGCGATTCCAGGTGTTTTTGGCATCCCGTTCTTTCCCTCTCTGCAGGCACTATGAATTAAAATCATATAAAAGTAAAATGCTGTCTCAAGGAATATGCAGCACACAGATGGTTTTACATAACCAAAAAAGACACAGAGGTAGAAAAAGAGAGAAAACATGAGATTGAGAAAGGGCAAAAG
Organism: Anarhichas minor; assembly: GCF_050575085.1. Lineage (NCBI taxonomy): Eukaryota > Metazoa > Chordata > Actinopteri > Perciformes > Anarhichadidae > Anarhichas > Anarhichas minor. Next base: position 12,368,101 of record NW_027466457.1, read on the forward strand.
GATAAAAGGAGAGATTTTCAGAGACTTTTCCTCAATGCATCCACATTAACCCTCATTGTGAATGATTGAGAGATCTAGGACATGAAGCGGAGCCAAAAAGTAAAAGTGAGCCCAGCGATGTGTCCTGGCATGTTTTCATTCAGCCTCTGACTTTTCTATGTTAAGTCAGCAAAGTGGTTGTTGGGGGATGGGCGAGGTTTTATGTTTGTGTGTGTGTGTGCTCTGAGTTTGTGTACGTGTTAACAACACATGATTGTTTGGCAATATACGTAAATGGTTACAGGGAAACAAGTGAGAGGTAAAAGAGTGGTGTCATCCCCCTTTTGATGATGAAGCACAGTAATGAAAAGTGGTGTTGAGAGATATAAGCCATGTTTCTCTTCCATTTTCATGCAAATTTTAAGGGAACTTTTGAAATGTCGTAAAAAAAAAAGAAGCGGAATCAAGGTGTTTCCATCAACTGCTTTGGAGTGAATAAACTCAGCTACAGCGTTTGATCACAAGTTAAATGTTCGCTACGTCAGAAAGGCAAAAAAAACTCAAGTGAGCATAACATTTTTTTTTTGCAATTGAGGAGGTTTTGTTGAGTTTTGCCGCCACACATCGGCTGGTTTACTACAGCAGTATGTCCCAAAGCCCTCTAGCAGCGGTGGTGGCTGACTTACCAAATGCTCGTGGGTAGGAGGTCAATGGATGGGTCAACACAACAACAATGCTTCCTTGTCTTTCTCTACAGGGCATGGACAAACGACGTGTTTTGTCATTTAATTTGTAGGAGTTGTTGATTACATAGTAGGCTATGAATCCCAGCACTGCATGGTCTCTTTGAACTGTTTGGATTGTTTTTTACATAAATACTTCAGAAAGTGAGTGCATCAAAAAATATATATACAACCTATTTGTCAATTTGTCGTTGGATGCATCTTTCGTCGATGCTCTGTAAGAGTATATATTTTGGCTCCTCCGCCGTTCTCCATGCCTGCGATTCGGGTCCAATCACGAACTGCTGGCTCGTCTCCGTCCTTCCCAGCCCGCCATTCCCCCCCACTGGAGGGTGAACATAATCCTTTACTTTCTCCCTTTCTGGGTTTCTCCGAGATGGTTTTCCGTTACAGGAAGCCAGATGGGACTGTGGCACGCCAGGCATTTCACCTGGTTCTAGTCCTGACTCTTGACGTTCTCTCCCAGCGAGGACCCAGGCATGAACCACCTCCTGCTGAGGCACACAACGCCCTTTGCATTGTTCCTGGCTTTGGCTGTTCCTCAGGACACCTCAGGCTATTGTTCCTGCAAGTGGGGAAGAGACGTGCACACTTTTATACTTTGAATCTTTCAATGGGCCAGCGAAGAGCATGCTTCTTTATTCTACTAAGTACAGTAAATCAACACCTTCACTAACTTTGCCCACGGATCTGTTCATGCAGGCTTTGGACTTTTTGTAGTATTTTCTTTCTTAGTATTGCCTCTCCTACTCCTTATTCTCTCCAGAGTTGCCATAGTCCACTGGTGGTTTTGCTTTCTGTTTACCTCTTTCTTTAACATATTGCCATTAACAAATTATTCCAATACTTGAATATGTTGTATTTTTTGGCGCGGCCAAGACAATAGCAGGGAAAAGGTTGCAGTAACTATATGATTAGTGTGCTACATTTGCATTTGAATACTAGTATGATGGTTTATGCAGCTGGTGTATACTCCAAAAATCATTTGCAGCCTGACTGACACTAACAGTTGGCTATTTTGGCACAGTTTCCCGTTTGTGTGGAATTGGCCAAAACAATGGAAAAATCATTTTGGAGGAGAGGAGTCAAATCTCTCTCTCCAAACCACAAGTATTCAAGTATTTAATGGTGCTCTATGCTCGGACATGCATGCAGTAAAGCATTGGCAAAAAGTAATGCACATACCTGCAACTAGTATGCGTCTTTGTTTTTATTGTGTGAGCATCGATAATTGAAAAGGAAACAATGCAATAAAGAGATAATGAGATTGATTTTAAAATCTTTAATGAGTTAGAGATGTGCAGAGATTAAACATGAGTTATACAGCAAACAATTTGGCTTGGCTCAACGTTTGTCTGTCCCGATGATTTTGGAGTGTGCAACATCAAAGTACATATGTCCAATTGCACATGCTGGGTAGATTACATCGTAGCCCGCAGCTGGTACCATTGTGCTTTTTTTTTGTTGCAATTCAACACACAAGTGTTGAGAAGATGGATATATTATGAGAACTAGAGACTGGACTGAAAGTTGCTCACCCAGCGTTGTTTTCTGATCCTGGTTTAGTTCCATCATGACATTGAGATGTCACACATATAAAATAGTTTTTCTTGGTTAAATGTATAATGTGTAATGGCTAGCCACCTGCACCAAAGAAATAGAGGCCAGCAGGGCAAGAATTTGCTAAATTCATCCAAACTGCTAAACTCTGAGAGACAGTCAAAATAACTCAATTTGGATTTAGGGCAGATTGGATGCTACAGTGTACAACGTGTTTCAATATCCTCTGTTCAATGTCACTGTAAACAAAACAAAAATAAATCGGTAAGTGGCACTTTTCTTTATATGTATATATTGCTCCCAAACCTGTTTTCCTTATACCACAAGTCCCGTTTTAAGAATCACCCAACACCCTGAAAATGTCACCCAATATCTCCCTTTTAGAAGGGAGTAATTGTCTTCTGGAGCTTACATCAATACAGTGTTCTTCACTGTTTATAGACAAAAAGTCAAGAGTCACCACTTTCACTCTGTTAAATACCTGTTTTATATATTTGTACCATGTTTAGTTGTAAAAACAGATTAAATCTCAAATCAGATTTCAGTCTAAAAGTGGTGCACAACAGCTGTATTTAGCTGTGTCCTAACCACTTGCCTCCTGCCTAGTTTAGATTATCACCCCCGTAAAATGTAGCCATGGTTAATTATGCGGAAAGGGAATCCGTGACTTGTGCAGCTTTGGGCAAAAAAAAAAATGCACACTTGCAAAGCCACATGGGTTAAATTTATTCACAAAGCGTGCAAGCAACAAGACACAAACTCCCTAATGCATACACGCTCACATGCACACATATTTACATATATTTGGGGCCGACACATGGCGAGGACCACCCAAGAAGGAGCAGCCTCTTTGAAAATAATGAAAATTCCGCTGCAGCCTGGTGCCGCACAGCAGGCCGAGGCAGCGCTGCCTCTACACAGTAGAGTCTTATGGAGGCTTGCGTCCCACCTGGCTGCAGTGGTTGCTGAGTGCAGGAAGAGAGCCGTGATGATAAACAGCTACAGTTTGTCCATCTGCAAAAAACCTGAGTGGGACTTCTGCGTGTGGATGCTGTCAGTAGGGTAACAACAGATATCAGTGCTTGTAAACTAGGCAGATTCCAGGCTTAATTACAGTTTGATAGGTTCAGATCATTGGTCTGTTGTGAAAAACTCTCAAATATCGCTTCGTCAGTGTCTTCAAATGTGAAAAAAAGTATTACAAAATTGCAAATAAAGTAAAATGTCCATGGCTTCCACAGTTACAGTGTAATGCAAAAGTTAAAATTGAAACAACAGTCGTGTTTATACCATCTTGCTTTGCAAGATTTTATATTCATACCAAAGACCAGAGAGATATATGTATATGTGTATGGATGCGTTTTCAGTTTGGTTCACTTTGTAATCTCATTAAATTGATTCAATGGTCTCAACACTTTTTAGAGACACATGAGATATTCACCTCATGATTCTGAGGAAAATACACTGTCTTAGTAATTTGTGATCTCCGTATGAAAATCTATAATTTAATTTAAATAAATATCCTTTTCTAAATTGCATATTAATACATCACGTGATGATTTAATCTGTGAAACATGTAATTTCCTATTTAAAAACCCAATGTCTGTTGCATCGTCTTGCATCGCAGACTTGGAGTATGGCATCAGCTGTGACATTCATGCTCAGTATAATTGGTTTATTGATTTATCATCTAGTCAGCTGACCAGTAGCCACATTTAGATTTAGAGTAGGGGAGACACGTCTTACAAACGCTCTGTTGATAATACCAGCGCTGCTTGATGGCATAACTCACTCCACCACCTGAACCGTTACATCTATCTGAATAGGTTCTTTCTCCCAGGCAGAGACCTTGTTGCTGCTTAGATTTTTTGAGAGCTCTCTGAAAGAGGAAGGCATTTTATGCTTAGTTTCAAGATTTCTTGTCAATTCCTAGAAAGAAGTTTCCCCGACAGAATTAATAGAAAAAAACATCCAGTAATACGTAATGCATACTACAGCAATGAACACTGTGTACCAAAACTTAATTACAATTTATGTTAAAAAACCAGCTCTTTTATTACATTCGTGAACGCACACAGTACCTGATCGATAACCATTTGGTAGCTTGGATTTCTTAGTGCTTTGGCAAATTCAATTTCAATTCAATGTTGATGTTTTTGTCGTGTAACTTTCGCACTTCAGTAACAGTATGTCACGATCTATTCCTTAACCAGACTAAGTTGTTTTATTGCCTAAACATAACTGAGTTTCCTGTGAAGACGGAAGTGTTTTAAACACACACACACACACACACACACACACACACACACACACACACACACAAAACACAGACCATTATCAAGCCACCTACATGCACACAACCACCACTCGCCCTACAAGAAGAAAGCAGCAGATGAAGTGAAAACATGGCAGTGGTGAAAACCAGTGCTTTCCTGCAGGTTGAAACAATAAGTAGGAACCACATTCAGTCAAGACGCTCTCTGGCTTCCTGTGACCAAAAGTTGTTCAGCCCAAAGAATGCACCAAACCCATTTTTACTATTGAAGTTACAAGGACGACGAATCAGGGGTATATTCCAGCCTCCAGACCTCAACATCCATCACTGCAATTAAACCCTGTCCTCTCTCTCTTCCACCTGAAACAAGAGCAACATTCACAAATTCCTCAACTCAGGCCGCCAATCATAAAGTTTTAAAATGATCACCCGAAACCCCACCAGTGTAACTTGGGTGATTATTAGGAATCCCTCCGCTGCACCACAAGCCTTCCCCTGTTCATGTCGACGCCCCCATGGTGATGGTGTGAGTCACAAATCTTCTTGAGATGCCAAACGAGTCTTAAAAATATATAATTTTGCAGCACACCCAATTCTCGTGAAACAACCAGAGCCTATAGTTTGTAAATCAGGAGGTCCCAGAACTTAGGGAGGGTGCTGATTTTCTGGTAAGGAGAGCGAGAAAGTCATGTCTAATAATAGCTGACTGATGAACCCTAATGATACAGTTTTACACTTTATCTGCTTCAGCTAGTGCTGCCCTCTCAGACTGACAGGACAACTTCACAACCCTGAATCGCAGTACTACTGTTAGAGCTTTTAAGGTGATAAGAATTACACGATGTACAATCTGCCAGCTGTTAGTAATCATCTCAACAACTACTGTTACCTTTCTGAAAATAATGTGAGCTAACGCTGGATTGTTGGTGTTGCTCTTTTAAGAACACCGCCCAAGCCCTATCTTTTAAAACCCAGAATTATACAAGCGGGGTTCATCCTGAAAAAAAGTGACTTTTTAACAGTCCAAACATTGGCAACAGCCAATTCAATTTTTGAGTTTGGCCAACTGGAACATTTGTCATTTTAGCGAGCAAAAGTAATTTGTTGTTCAGCCCATGCATTGCCATCGGACAAACAAGTCTTCATTAGCTGTAGTTTTTTCACTGGACATCGTCTATTCCTGGTGCCGGACCCGAATCGGCCCCTCTAAAATTGTGTTAATTGTTTAAAAATAGCTCCTGTTAGCAATATTAAAGATTTCAGCAAATACCTGAGCGCCTAACAAGTGTTGAGAAATTACATTTTTTGGGTGTTTTTTCCAAGCCGGTCACTGTACTTTTAAGATGGGGCAAAATATGCAGGACAAAACATGATTTGTTTGACTTACAATATACTATTTTTCAAATGCTACACTACCTTTGCTTTGAAATATGAAATACCAACATTGATGTATGCCTGCTTTCATTATTACTGGTTCAAAACCCACAAAATTATCCCAAGTGTCCCGATAACGTAATAAGGCAAAAGGAAGGTTCCACCTAAAACAAGACCAATATTATTACTGGCTAAAGTCAAAGGCTTTAACAGCCCGGTTCATTTTTCATGTTTTACTGGAAGGGGAAAGGAACTTGAATCCATTGTTTAGGTTGAAAAATTAGAGGAAGACAATAAGCTTCACTTCCTCCATCAGCAGCATTACAAGGCATCAATAATAAAGCGGTCAAAGGTCAGAGCTGTAATGTCCAAAGTGTATTCCTGACAGACAACAATAAACAAAGACCAAACAAAACAGCATTAAAGAGCAAATATACAGGAAAGAAACTACAACAGCCAAGAAAAAGGTGCGAGATGTTGTATAATTACACAAATAAACAATGAGAATACATTGTTCTTCCAGCCTGACTACAAGGCTTATCTTTTGGTCCCTGTTACCAGTTTACATAAGGGGACATTTTAATAAGTTACTAAACTGTGTAACACTTTGTGGGTGTGTGTCATCAGCCAGAACATGACAGAAATAAACTCTACACCTTCGGGCAAGGTTGGATTTGCATTACAGTGTGCCTTTGTGTAACTCTGTGGGGGTTAAACTTGGGCTGTGAGTTAATGCAAGCCAGAATGAGGGAGTTTCGGAGCAGTGAGAGTGAGGTTACTCCAGTCCGGAGACTTGGTCTAGTGCCAGCTCTCCTGACCCAGAACATTTTGTACCATAGTGAAGGCATGCAGGCAACAGCCATTGTCTTCATACACTCATACTCACACAAACACACACACACACACAAACCTGTTCCTCTTTGTGACAACCAACGATTTATTTTGGCTCCTGTTTCCTTAACCCTAAACCCTTAAATTAACTCAAGTCTCAAACATGATCCTATCCAGTGTCGAAGCCTTAAAAACTAGAACTGAACACAACCCCAGTTGTAACTTTAACATGTTCTCTAATTGACCCTTAGCTACGCCCCTCCCTTGAACAACTACCGTGAAATTTGGCGTTAGAAACTGTAACTAGGTGCTGGAGGCCTGTCAAGCCTTCTGTTGTGTGTATGGAACCTGCAAGTCCAACAACAGATATCCTTCAAGTTTAGAGGAGAGTTTCCGCAAAAGGAGATATGTCAGATGTGGAAGACCTCACTCACGGATGAATCCGACAAATACTATTCTGAATTAAGCTCTCAAATGCATATTATAGTATATATATACTTATCTCTGATATTTCAGAACGATTATCCCACAAATCTGCTATTATCTCCTTCGAAATATCTTTCACTGATATTGTTGAAAACGCCATGTTGACATGGCAGGTGCGGAAGCTTGACAGGCCTAGCAACATTGGGGAGGGGCTTCGCGAACGGTCAATTAGGCACGTAACCTGGTTTCTAGATTTCAAAGTGAAAGGGAAGTAAATATGTTTGATGCTGTATCAAAACACATATGAATTTGATGACAGAATGAGTAGCTTTCAGTGCTGCCATGTGTTTCCTTCAAAGTTTCTGTCACTGTCTCTTCATAACATATTTACTGAGCTTTTCCCCAATAGGTTGTAAATATAGACCCAAATGCTAACACACAGTGCATTCCAATCTCCCTCTCTCTCACACACACACAAACATACACACATAAACAAGACTAAACAACTTCAACACAGTTTGTAACTAAGCTGACAGTTTTACACACACACATCTTCCACTAATACGTTCTAGGCCTGGATTCACAAACAGCTCAATTTAGCTGTGGTTAGCTTTAACCGTTAGCCACAGCCCCCACCCAAAGTGAATTAATAGGCAAGGGTGGACACAGGCATCCCCTTGTCTCGATCTGGCAGACCCCACACAACACACACACACACACTCACATAGCTGCACACAGGGTATGCTACGCTAAGTATAGTCGTGCAGGCTAACCACACATTGAGATGGAGGTTTGGCTCGGAGACAGCTCGAGCTGCCAGGCTAGCTTTGCCCCCGCTTTTAGAAGTGTCCGTCACACATAAACACACAATCACACTGGGGCTTGAGCTATTTTGAGAAGCACAGTTAAAAAAGTGCACAAGCTGCCCACGATGCAGCCTGAATTCACACAGGCAAGTATGCAGCATATACACACACAATATAAATACACAAACCCAAAAGCACACATCAGGCAGACGCAGACTCAAACGGCACACAAATGCATATTTACACTTGATAAACACCAGGGAGCTGAGATCAACCATCTCAACAGCTCTTTTTACCTGAGCTCAACGGTGCTTTTACAGTAGGACCTTAAAGTGGCAGCCACAAGAGACTCTCCTGGTCTCCTCAGGGCGTCAGTACTTTATTTTGATAGGCTGAGCAACCTGGTGTGAGAAAAAGAGCCAATGAGACAACCAGTGTTGTACTTGAAAAATTTTAATAAATTAAAGTAGTAAATAGCTTTAGCAAGCACAGCTCTGTCAGAGTTGGCTTAAAACAACTCCAAACCAACATGTCATATTCTGGTTTTAATTTGCACGGGAATAGTAAACCGGTAATTGCCATGATGAATGCTCACAGGCCTACAGAAGCCTAAAGTCTACATTCCTAAATGTAGACTTGTGATTGACAGGTCACTACCACAATGTTGTCCGGTCTGGGAGTTGTCTGTGTTTTCATCTTAAGCCTTTCACAGTGTGTTTTCAGTTCCCATAAATTAATTATAGCCTTTTTAGTTCCCTAAAAATGTCTTTTTGGTTATACTTACCTCCATCCATTCATTTATTAAAAGTCATTAAAAGCCAAGATGGCATCAACCAAATTGACCAAAACTCAAGGCTTCAAAATGGCAGTGGGTGGCGTCACGGTGACTACGTCCACTTCCTCGATACGGTTAATGCTAACATACCCCACATATCAATTGTTTCAGTAACAGAGTGTCATGGGTATTAGTAACTGTAATATCTTGATTTAAAAATGTATCCTTTACATTACTTGTTATTTAAAAAAAGCCCAAGATGAAAACTGGCAGTTAAAGTAACATTTAAGTAGCGACAAAAATGAGTCTGTACTTGTTTTGTATCGCTAACTGACCACACTCTTAACTGAAATGCATGATTAAGCAATGAGTGATTTTTTTTTTCATTAGTGCTGGTTCTTTACACAGAGGAACCTTTTACTTTTCAATGCAGCACATCCATGTCACTTAAAGGCCTGCAAAGCATCATTAATAATGTCATGACCCCAGACAACAGTGAAAACAAATGAGACACTGTGCTCCTGTGCAGCTGTGGATCAGTGGTATACAACTCCACTGAGGACTGTAACTCAGCTAAATCAGTGGACAATCAAATAATTACAATCACAGTTGCCTTTCTACCGAATTAAACAGCCAGGGTCTGCAATTTAAAACCTACTCAGTAAAACGTGACCACCCCAACAAGGACCTCAATTATCTGGCAACGCGCCACCAGCCCTGGCCCGACCCCACTGCCACGGTAATAACTTCCCAAAGCAGACAGGGGACCCCTAAATAGCAGCACTTAGACGACCACGGGTGGGCAGACATCTACCAACGGCACAGCCACTGTTCCATAGTCTGCAGATTCATATGTACACACATATAGCCCTCCAACCGGGCGCAAACCCAGCCAAGTGATTAGGTTTGGGCTAATGAGTAGCCTTCAGTAAACCAGTGGCTCCTGTAGGCTCCTGGTTGTACATAACCACTGCTTCCTGTCCTCTGGGATCTCCCACCTATCGAAAGATATTACCACTCAAAGAATATATAAGGTTATAATAATATCAAGGTTGAGGTAAATGTTTAACCTCTTTGTAAACACCTATAAAGTTGTTCCTCTCCTCTCCAATCTTGTTGACTCTACCTATCACTAAGGCAACGTGGACGTACTCCTCTCAGAAAAGGTGAGAGGTCACAAAAGAAACACTCCAACACTCTTAAAAAAATAGCTGCTTGTTCTCAACACAAGGGGAGTAGTGCCATACATGACCAGAATTGCAATTAGAAATGTTCAAGGGTCAAAAGAATGGTATTTTGACTGAGCCAGATGGTAACAATAATTAATGGATGAATAATCAAGTAGCCTGTATAACTGGGGTGACCTGTAACCAGTTTTGTGTCATATTATACTCCAAAACATCAATATTCATGTTGTTGAACCAGTTAATGACTTGAATTTACATTTATGACACACTACTTTGTTACACTAGTTTATTACGCTAACTGTGTTACAATAAGTATCACGCCTACAATTTATTTAGCACCTTTTTACCTTACCAGACAAAGTGCTTAACAACTTTCTCTTCATTTACCTATTGGCACATACTGCCCATCGGGAGCAACTTGGTGCTCAGTGTGTTGATCAAGGATACTGCAACAACGTTCGATTGATTGCCAATCTTTTGAATAAAGGATGACCCACTCTACCTACTGAGCAACAGCCGCCCCCAACTTTAACTGACACAGCAGCAAACTGTTGTTAGTGCTTTGAAAGTTAGCATAAGTTATGAGTGGAATGAAGAAACCTTTCATTTATCCCTGATTTATACTTGGCAGTGTGAACCTATAGAAAACAGAAGAAAATTGCAAAATGCAAAGTACTTTTTTAAAGTGCCAAAAAAACTCAACAGTCGGAGTTTGATTGCACACATAGCAAAGTGTTTTTGAGTTTGTATATCAACTGTATCAAATGCACTACAGCTCAGACATTTGTTCTAACTCCTTCCAGGCCACTTTCATTTAAAGTGATAGATGTAAAGATGCAATTCTAATGAAGAGTACTAACCAAACCAGAGACGTGACTTCCAACATTCTTCCGTTTTTCTGTGGTAAAAATGGAATGAGTTTTTGAAATTCCATCATCACCTCTTTATGTTGATCAGTTCAGGCATGTTGACGGGTATGGCAGGTAATTTCTTTCTACTAATTCCCAATACCAGGTGTCACTTCTTGGAATGGGATTGTGTGGAATCCTCCCACACAGTTGTAATTCTATTTCAGCGCCACGAATCCGCCTGTCAAAACACGTTGCCTGGGGGAGTGAATGCTGCCTTTGACACAATACATGTTTAGATATGCAGATGGGAGAGCACAGTTGTTAGTTTATTGGTTACATTTGAAATATATTTATCTGCAGTATTTGTTTATTAAATGTGAGGAATTTGGCCGAGGCTCCCATCCCGACCACAGGGAACGAGTGACGCCGTAGCTCCTGTCACTCTGATGTTTGGAGGACTACATTCATGTTTGACTAGTGTTGAGTGTCTAGTGTTGAGTGTCCATCTAGCGGTAGACAGACAAAACAGCATCTAATGAAACTGAAACCACCTGGCACGGAAAGTTTCTGCAGGCTGATTTAAAACATATTTACGGTAGGTATTTTTGCTTCAGACGTCTTCATTTAAAGTATCCAGCAGTTTGCAATAATGTACGATGCAACATGTAAAATGCATGATTAAACTGAGGTTCTCAGCCTGAGGGTCGGGTCCCCCGAGTTACCAGATGGTTTGAGGGATAAGGAAAATTTTCATTTTCATTACATTTTCTTACTTTTCTCCAAATATTTTTTGAGACATATTGAATACATTCATATCTTCGACATCTAAACTTAAAATCTGTGAAGGGTTAGGGTTAGGCCTCCACAAATCCTTCTAATAACACAGATCTAACTCACAAAAATCACAGCTCACACTAAGGCCTTAACCTGTGATGAGGGGTCACCAGAAGACTTTGTTTAATTTCAAGGGGTCATGTGGAGGGTTGAATCTCCCCCACCGAGAGAAGGCCGGAGAGCACGCTCCACTGTTATTTTACAGTAGAGTTGCTTCTTAATAAATCTACCATAAACTGGTTTACAATTAAAAGTATTTAATCCTACTGAAGCTAATACAATTACAGAATGAAGTACACTACTAACAAAATATATAATAATATGATCCGCGCGGAAAAGCTATTCACTCGCGACTCAGCCTGAAAACACAGATGCTTCCACGCTGAGAGCCGAGTAGAAAGAGCGTGAATACCTTTCCAGCACTTCCTCTTACAGTTTGAAATCCCCTCCCTTTTGGCCATCTTAATTCCTATTGGCTAATTTCGGTTGCCTCCTCCTGGCGTCAGGCTTCCGAAAACCCTCGCGCGGGCACAACCTGCAAATGTCTGTCTCGAAGTCTGACTTTCCCTTGGCTATTCTTCACAGTTTAATACATTCAATGACTGTCTTTTATGGCTTAACACTTCTTTGGTAAACATTCTATATAAAGATTAGGATTTGCAACTTTTGGCAAAAACCTTCACAAGTTTCACAAGCAAATATTAAGGTGCTACAATTCTACTAAGATACACTTCTAACTACAAATTCTAAAACACTTCTAATTATGAATCCCAACATACTTCTAATTATGATTTCTTAATTATGAATCATTAAACACTTCTATTATAATTTCTTAAAACACACTTCTAAACCCCAAATTTCCTACAGTCACAAGACAAAAAGGTTTAGAACTACTGGTGCCACGACATAAAAACCAAGAGTGCAGGTCCGTCAGAAGCTAAAATAATGAACTAGACTGAATGTTTCTTACAGTGTTTTTTTTTGTGTGTGCAAAAATAGTATTCTGCCTCAAGATAATTATGATTACGATAATTAGTTCACATTGAAAATCGTGACTTGACTCCTGTAAATCTTTCATCTGTTCATCTGCAACTGCGTAACACATCTCAGCCTAAACAAAGCCTCCAAAACGAATCTGTGGGTGAAGTCAGAGGACAATCAGTTCACTGTTTTCCCCTGCTGGAGCCTTATGAGTGAATCATGTAGCATCCAGACGTCCAGACATGCCTCCCCACAGGCCCCGAGGGTAAAGGTCAGCCTGCTGATGAAGGGGTGGGGTAGGCTGGTTGAGGATGGGACATGGGTGTGTTTATGTGTGTGTGTCTGTGGGAGTCATTCTCCAGGTGTGTGTGGGAGGATTTAGGAGCTGGCTTCTGTGTCAGTCAGTAGCTGGTACGGTGTGAGAAACTTTGTGTCAGCTTTGTACATCACTTTTTCTACACTTTACATGAAGGTTACATTGTTACTTTTATACTGTGATTGGTTTATTTTGATTCACTTCTTGTTTTTTTTTTGAGTAGATGAAGTTAATAACAAGAAAGTGAGTAGATTTTTGAGGATATAGTTTAAACAGATATCTTAGAATAAATGTAAGGATGGTGATTCTGTGTTTCTTATCAAAATGCACCTTAGGAATCGAAGGTAATTTCTCACTGTAACTTATGTACGAATGCTTGTACCTGCGACTTTATAAATAGATTTTCTACCGATTATTCAAACAGGAGGGCATCGTGTCTATCCAAGCTGTGTATTTGCTTTAACTTCAAGTTGATTACACCACGGTCACGTAGCCGGTTTGTTATTTGGTCATAAACAACTGAGTCTTTTGCCGGTTCTTGAATTTACCTGAAGAGTTCGGCGTCGGGCCTTATAAGTTCCCAAATTTTGACGTCTCTGAAATAAGATGTTTTCTTTGCCGTCTTCGTGTGGCCTAAATGACCCTTCTTCACCCTTGGATGTTTGTTTTATTCCGCTTTTGCACCAGCCGAATGATAGAAACGTCATCAACACGCCCACTCACTTGGCGTTAATTCTCCTGACAATGAGCGGCTCTATTCACACAGGGGGCTCATTCAGGCTTTACACAGACTTTGTACTCGGGAGCTGGCAGGGTGAAGTCCGTTTAATGTCGAGTCGGAATATTTTTGGACATTTGCATTGTCGCTTACAGCTCCTTTGGGTAATGTTTAGATGAGTTCAGGGTTGTAGTGCATATAAGAAGTGCTTTAGTCATCCAACGTTCACTATGGAGACAAAGAGAGCTAAAATAGGTCTTTCCAACTGCAGGTGACAACAATATGGCATTGCAAACTAAAGTTGGTAAAATTTGCCTGAAGTTCAAGCTACCAAACACAAACTTTAAAAAGTGTACAGCCTTCTTTGTTACTTTTATTAGTGGCATGGTGTAAGCTTGATAATGCACTCTGAGATGTCCTGGTGTAGAAAACAATGGACTCAGCAGAGTCCATTGTGAATGCATGTGAAAATAATATGTCATGGTCCATGGAGCAAAAATACACACACAGGTTTTCATGACTTTACATTGAATTACATTAATTTCCTGGAGACTTATCCATAGCTTAACCATAACCGCAATCCAGCCTAAACCAAGTCTTCACCCTAAAATGTAATGATTTACGTTATGGGGACCTGCATTTTGTCCCTAAAAAGAAGGTAAGTCCCCACAATGTAGCTGTGTAATCAGATTTATGTCCCCACAAGATGGGTAAAACATGCCCACACATACACACGTCCTCCCACTAAGTCGTGCTCTCCAGTTATCCTAAACTTTAAGACACCTGGCTGACGTCCAATCACTCCAAGAACACAGTTCCTTCAGTCAGCCCCCCTTGCACACACACGCACACACACACACACACACACACACACACACACACACACACACACACACACACACACACACACACACACAGTTTCTACACTATGTTTAAGACACACACAGAGCTGGAGTGTTGCAATCACCTCGAGGCTTTGCTCTGGCTTTAGGGAATCGAGCCAACCAACCCTTCTGTCTACACTGTTACTTCTGCACCACTTCTGCTGCAAAAGTTCAGATACCATCTATCACCACACTGAACAGGGAGGGTGAGGGTGAGGGTGGGGTGGGGGCAGAGTGTAAGAGAGGATTATTTGTAACAGATACCGAGAGAGTGAGACAAGCCATGGTGGGAGAGAGGAGATACATTATTATGGCTCCAAAACCGTCTCCTTAAAGTTGATGAAATGAGCACGGACGGTAACATGCAGATCGCATGTTGTAAACACAAATGATGTGATGATTACAATCATCTGCCAGCTAGAGGATTATAATCATCACATCATTTGTCTACCACAAACTATGCGACAATAGCACAAATTAGATATGCCACTGTGTTGTTGGTTTGCTAAAGTAAACTATGATTAAGGGTCAGAAGGGAAAGCTTAAATTCCAACCATGTATTGACATGAGGTGACACTTTGGCTTAACAGGAAGATTTTTCCAGCAACCTACAGACACTTAAGGGGCCAGTATAGGCCATCGGAAGTGCTTGTCAGATAGTCACATGGTGTCTGAGACCCCCCCCCCCCCCCCACACTCACACACCTATCCAACATCAGAAGCTGCATTTGGCGTTTTATTAACGAAAACTGCTACTGCACGCCGCGATTGGCCAGCTCTGTGAGGTGAGGAAATAGGACTTAGACCTCTTCCTTAAGCCCTCTGTTTACATTCCTTACACAGCTATTTATCTTGCCTTTCATGTGCACAACCGACTGTAACACTATGAATGTCTTCCAGGAGAGAATGTCTGAAAACATACAGCGTTTTCGCCTCATTTAAATGATTTCACGTCTCACTCCCTCTTTATGATGGCTGCCTTTTCACTTTTGACTAGGTTATACACTGTCACATCAAAGGATTGGAGGATGGTTCACCCTAAATATGAAGCAAGGCAGAGTGAAAGACAAGAGATAGCCTAACTGCTTTTAAGGGTGTTCTAAAACAAAGGAAGTAACCGCCCTGTTTTGTGCCTTTAAACCAAATCCTTTAGGGTGGCACCACCCAAGAGCAGCAGGCCACCGTATTCTCACTTAAGTAGAGCAACCACTCACAAGCTGAGCTTAAAGATCAGGCCAAACATCAACAGGTGTTTGTGTGTAGGTGCCTGCTGGAAATGGTGTGATGCATGTAACCACAGTTTGTATTTGAACCATATTCAGCGTGCCTCCTTCCACCACCTACTCTCTGATGTAGCTGATTAGACTGCAGCCATACTTCCGTCTCCGTCCACTCTGACCTGCCAAAAGGTGCTAATTATAGGCTGACATTGACAGTGCTGCCTCATTGTCCACTGCAGCCCACCTACTCACTGTGCAGGACCTAGTAATTATATAAGTAACTATCACTCTGGGTCAAAGGCACCCTCTTCTGTCTCTGACACTCTTCCACCGGTAGACTCCAAACAGCAGAAGGAGAGTGGGTGAGGGGGAAATATGAAAGTGACAAATTTAGAAACATACTGATTTGCTTCCTTGCTCTCTTTGCTGAAACAAGTTATTGGCGTACAGCAGACGGAGTGACATCCCAGAGTATTATAATGTATTTGTTTGTGTAAACAAACTATTTAGAATGTGCTAATTAGTTAATTAGAGGTGTTGGAATGCACTTTTTTTGTCTGCAGACAGCCAGGCTAGCTCTCTATACCTGTTTCCATTCCTTATGGCTATAGAACTTAGTTCAGAGTAAACAGAGCTGTTCCATGTTGTGTTTATATTACTTGCTTCATTTTGGTGGCCTGACTGTCTGGCATGAAAGCTGGCTAGTTATCTTACCTCAGAATCAAAGAGCCATCATGAAAGAGATGCTTCCAGACTGACAAATTTGCACCGGTGTTCAAAGTCGTCAGGGGGATATCCACCACATCAAAGGGTAGAATTAGGGATTCATTGAAGTAGATAAGGACATTTGAAAGCAACTGTGTAACCTGTCACAGACTGATGTGCCCTGCTCTGACAATGTAATGCAAAGAGGCAGCTCCAAGACCTTCAAACTGTATTCCTAACTACATTTGAAATAAACTGTCCAACTGAACACATGTCAGAAGTCAAACATCAAATGAATCTTTTAAGGCGAAAGGAAGAGAGGACTAAGCGACTAAGTAGGACTCCTCCATCCATGTACTCCTGCCAGACTTGCCAGCCTTGTTCGGCACCACATGATGACTAAACAAAAATTAAAGTGGCGCTGATCACATGCAGCTCACCACATCTGTCTGAAGACTCCCTAACTAACTGTAGACCGCTGGAGCCGGAGTGGAACCCTCCCCAGACAGAGCGCTGCCCCGGGGCAAGTGTGCTTCATGTCCCACCAGCCTCCACCAAACAGTAATTTTGTTTCTTTGAGGTCACTTCGGCAGACTAACTTAAAAGAAAGACGAAGTATCAAAGGACATTTTCAGTTGCTCAGTATTCTTCTTTTTTCTATGACATGACGGCAGTGAAGATCTCAAAAGATGTCATGATATAAAAATACAAATATATGTGTAGTGCTTCTTCAACAGGCTTACAAATGTCTTTCTTTCAAAATACTCTTTGTATGAAACATTTGTTCAAATTAAAATGTGTATAAAGTTAACATGTTTCACTTAGATTTCTGTCTGCTAAGTGATAAGCTGTACGAAAACATTTATTTTGCATCAAGTGGCCACTAAAACAGTAGTTTTAAACTGCTAGCATCACTCGACCTCTGTGCCCCTTTCATTAAAATAATTTGCTGAATTTAGGCTATAAAAGCAAATGCAGCAATTGCTGGCATGAGGCTTCAATTACAATTACAACCAGAGGTTGGGGCTATATGGGGGATTTTCCAGATCTGTGTGTGTGTGTGTGTGTGTGTGTGTGTGTGTTCAGCGTGCTCAAAGCGGATATGTGGCAATATGTCTGCCATGATTTTACATGTCCTCAAAACACCGTGACAGACAATTGGAGAGATGTGATTAATCTCTTTCGATAAGGACAGATGAACGTGTAGCAGCTTGATCTTCTATTATTTTCACCCGCGGACGACCTGTGAGTCGAAGCTTCAGGCTGTTTCCCGTTTTATTAGCAACTAGATGTTTAGTATGGCAAGTAATCCGAATGTGCATGTATGTGCCTTTAGTAAACACACAGTAAAACAACTCTGTATTGGATTGAATAGTTAACAGAAAACCTGTCTGCTGTTGCTGAGTACAGAAGCTTTAATACATTTCTCTGCAAAGGAAGTGTTGGATGCTTGCACAATGCTAATAACGTGACCCGCCTTGCTGTTTGCATAACATTTCTCAAACATTTTGTTTCCACTCAAAAGCGTCATCTGAATTCAGTTGATCTATAATGCCATTTAAGGTTAAAAAACACTCGTTCAAATCACGACTTGTTAAACCCACAATTATTGGGCAGTGTGGTTATTTTCTCCACAGGAAGATAGTGCGAGAACAGACTTACAGGAGCCACAGCCTGAGTCAGCAAATTTCTGTCTTTTTGCTGTATCATCGTGACCTACCGTCTGGTTGAAATCAGGAAAATATATGGTTACGGTTACAGTAATAAAAAGGCCAATAATGGTTGCAGATCTGTGATGATCCTGCTAGAGTTGTTTTACTGAACTTGATCTGGTTTTGGTCTTTTTTTCATTTGCATATTCAGTCTGATTTACAGAGAAACATTTATGAAATCATGTGCACATCAATTCTGAATATTTAATTCATTAGAAAATAAGATATCTGAAAGTATCCTTGGAATAAAAATATGAACAACATTATCATTCGAAGTGGAAAGGGAGTTTGATGTATTTTCAAAGCTACAAGCCCGAGGAATCACACCTGAGTAACATCCATCAGTATCAGTCTTCTGATGTGATGCACTGTACAGTTCAAAACATCTCTCAGTTAATATTAACAGCAGCTGTATCACCTGAGGCCCTACAAGAATAAACACGGACCGGGACTCACTGTTGATGCCAGGATATTGAATCACATCCAACATGCACAGGATGCCAAAGAGCGACTGAAGAAGAAGAAAAAGAAGAAGAAGAAGAAGGGGACGGGGGATTTACAGAAGAGTGAGAGAGGAAAGTGATGAGTGAGAAAAAAACAGATTAAGATAAGAATGTTTATTTTACACTTATTTGAATAGAGATAGACATCTAAACACAGACAAATCAAGTCTGATGCAACAACACATGAGGTTTATAATAACTAGTGACTTCATTCTCTGCTCAGGTAGATATTACTCCACTATATCTTTACATATAAATAGTTGTTTTCTGCTATATTAATGCTCTGAATATCAAATTTAGTAATGAATCAGATATGCAAAAGCTTTATTGGGCCATACATACATTTGGCGGAAGGGATGGGGGAAAGTTACTCATAATTACATGACTGATGGCTCTTTGGAGTTGTCCAAATTATGATTAATTCTGTGGTAAATATCCCAAGAAATCAATAGGCAGGTGGGAGTGGAGGTGGATGGGTTCAACAAAAACTGGACTTTCAGCCAGTAGACCGCTGTTCGTGACCAATGTGAAATGAGAAGTCTACGTGGATTTATTTGTCTTGTTGCTTCTATTTTATCCCAAATCATGATCTTTTCCTAAACCTAGCTCGGTAGGTTTGTTGCCCAGCAGGGTTTGAATGAAAGGGAGACACATAACTCAAGCATTAAAAACTGTCTTGAAGTGTTGAGAGGCTGGAAGATAATTCACTCAGCAGGAGAGTTTTTTGATGATAAATTCACCCTGGGGGAGAACTGATGTCTTTTATTGTCTATACATTGGTGTGCTATGAGTCTTTTTTTTCTTACCTACACATAGAAATAGAGATATGTCAATGAGATGAAGAAAGCAAATGCAGGACGAGGAAATTAACTCTGAGAGCAGAGAAATTGCAACATATTGAAGCAATGACCCAACCTATGGTGATTGATAACCGGTTTTGTGACGAGACTTTTGGATTTTTCACTCTGATAATACATTCTCGGCAGTGACAGTTAGTGAGTCGCTCTCAACAGTTGAAGATGTTTGTTTTCTTTAGAACAAATGTAACTATGAGGATGAATCGCATCACAATGTGCCTTTACCAGAAATCGGAAGTGAGTAATAAAGAAATCATCTGCACGCTTGTGATTGAAACACAAAAACCTTCTCTACATTTCACTTTTTATATCCTTCTTCTGCATAATCAGTCAGAAAAGAGGAATCTGGTATCATTACGAAACAACAGGACATACAGGTCAATGGTCTTTGACCCCACGATATCTCACCAACACATGATAAAATCCAGATCAGTATACAAAAGTACATAATCCATATGATTTAAAGGAGTATTACACTCAAATATTCAGGCACTGGTTTACATGGATGGATTACTGAACGGACTGTATCACTCAAAACAACACATAACAACCAGGAAGAGATTCAAATGACCCCAAAGAAACATAAAAGAGACACAAAAACTATGCAAAATTATAAAACAACCACAAAGAGACGCAAATGGAAATCAAAAAATGGGCAAAACACTCACAGACAAAATATACTGCAAACTACAAAAAGACCGAAACAATTACAAAGTGACAAAAAACAAGCGCAAAGACATACAACATGACCACAAAGGCACACTGTAGTGGTAAGGGGTTATTTGACAGTTGTGTGTTCTTAGTCACACTTGTTGACAATGGCAGCGCCTGATGCCTATCAGTACGTGACAATAAGGCCCTTATCTGTGATAAATAGAGCCTCATTAGATACCCATCTGATCTCAGTCACACAGGTCTTTGATTTATTTATCTATGCAGGAATGTCTAGATGTCACAGACGTGATTACTTTCACTGTAAAGACAAAGGTGAAGCTGATTGGATCGTTTGTTTGACACAAAAGTGAGCGGAGACTGCTCGGGTGAAGCCAGCTGTTGGCTTTTAAAGTCGCTGTCATCATCCATATGACAACTCTCACATGCCAATCAAAGCTAACGACAGACAAAGTGTGACCGGGCGCTAACAGTGTCGGGCAGCTGACGTAAGAGGCTCTGCTCTATTTAAGCAGTGCACTGACATGTTGATGTCAGCTTGGGGAATCACTGTGATTTTTCAATATGCATTATAAACACACATCTAAATACTGTGGGGGGTATTTCATGTATTTACTTACTCTGCAATGTATTCTAAAGAATGTTAAACACAGCCATGTAACAACAGGCATGCTGTCTGTATACAACGTTGTTAATGATGGAGACAAAAGAGGGTACTGGGATACCCTTTAAAGAACAACACACACCCAGGCACACATAAATACACGTTGTAGTTTGTTTTTGTTTAAGGAGGGAATGGTGTGCTGGAAGAGAGCAGGCGTCCATAGATGGGGCGGCCTTGAGTCAGGCCTCAAGTGGGTCTTCAAATTGTCAGAATACACATCTGGCAGGACGGCCTCAACCCCTCCTCACTGTGAGAAGAGAATCAGAAAGCGCTACAGCATCTTGTGACGGAAGTCGGGCCAGAGATGAAGCTCATCTCCATCAAATATGTAACCCTGTAAACTACAGCACCAGTAACTGCTTCAGATGGAAACCCTTTTTATTAAAGTGATATGAGACCTCACCGTGGTTAATAGCATCCACGGTCCAATGATGTCACCTGCAGGTGAAAGTTACACTGGTGTTTTGGGGATCTCCTCCTTTTCTTCCTATGCCACCATTACATAATACCCTCTGAATAAAGAGCAGTGGATACTTACCTACCTACTTTATTCACCATACATGGTGGCCCTATATCCCTTACCTGTGGTGAATAGTACTCAGGTTCTATTGTACCTGCAGATATAGAGACGGAGGCCTGGGCCCCCCTCGGTGATCAGGTGTCCTGCAGTCTCAGGTTTCCTTCAGGGAAACCCTCCTATCTTTTCGTTTGGCCAGCATTATGTGTGACTTCCTGTCTGTGGCAGGGATATGACTGGAAGACCTCTCCAGGGACACGGTGACAATTGTCCTCCTCTTAAGTTTCCGTTCTTTTCTTCTTGTTTGGCTGTTGTTGTTTTTTTTAAACAAGGAGATGTGCAGGTGCGTGTGTGTCTGTGTGTGAGTATGTGCACTTCAGAAAATAATGTGGCAGAATAAGGCTCAGTGTTGAAACTTGTAGCACTTCTCTATAACTCGTGAGTTGTAGTTCAAGTTCTTTTTCCTGATATGTAATTGTGATTTTTTAACAGCAATCGCCCATCACAAAATCACTTAAACCTGAGCTTATTTATGAGCTAATGTTGTACCCCTCAAAATTGTAACTACAAGTCGATGGTCCGACAGATACGTGATACGAATATAAACAGATAATTGATTGATTCAACTTTAACTTTTCACTGCACGCTGCCTCCTGCCTAATGCAGTCATTGCTCAACACCACAATGTAAATGACAGAATGATGCTCATCCCTCCTGTCTACACAGGACGTAAAGTGATCCCTTGCTAGTGCAACTCCAATGCATGAAATGGGCTACATCAACATCAATCAGATGTCATCTGAAGTCTTTCTAGGGCAGATTTCCCTCCTCTCTCCTCTGCAGCTCAGGAAAGAAACCCTGCCCAGGGAAACACAAGGAGGGAATTTTGCACTAAAAATAGCGTAACTTTGGACTGTGCACACAGCTCTTTCAACCCAAACCACAATACAGCCTAATAATGAACAACACATTCAGCGAGTGCTGTCTACTTGTGGCCTCAACACCCGATACGTTATTTTATGATGCTTGGCAAAAATGTAATCAATGCCAGCAGGTTGAATTTTAAAAAGGTATTTTTGTGATCGCACTTCATCCCTGAAATGATAAAAAACAATGTTTGAATCCAAAGTTTCTATAGACGGAAAAATCTTTAAAAAGATTTTATCATTCAGGGAAGATCTGTGGGATCACGAATATAACTTTGACTATATATCTTGCTGCTGGATAACAGGTACAAAGTGTACAGGGAGTAACATACTCAGTGTTGATGTCATGAATGGGGCTAGACAGAAGGGTGGACTCCCGGAGTCTAAACAAATCTATCTTTGCAATTAACGCCATAAGTCTCACTTTTTCTAAACTCGGTTTATCAGCGCAACAACGTTGGTTTGCTTATATTAGGTATTTATACCTCATTTAAATGCACAGTGAATTTCATCCCGACATTCGTAAACGAATACTTTCTTTCAAATAGATGTCAAAGTCCTTTCTGTCCTGCTCATTTATGCTCAGATAAAGGTTGTCATGTTTTCCTCAACCTGAAAAAGCTGAGAGCATCCGCATGGGACTCTGGTAAAAGGTGAAACTTAAGACCATCCCTAGTTAGTGTAGCGTAGGTTAAAGCATCCTCCTTTCAGAGCCAGGCGGAGAAAGAGGGAAGGAGACAAATAGGTTCCCACCGGCAGTGGAAGGTCAGCTCTCCTGGGAGGCCTCTCCACCATTCTCTCAGAGCGAGGTGTGCTAGAAAAGAGTTTGTACTTGGGTCCAGAGTGAAGAAAGGGTCCCCACCCATAACCTCACAATCTGCCTCCGACATGCACACAACAACATGCACCATCACTCTCTCTCTCTCACGCACACACACACTGCATTAACCTGCTAATGGATTAACCCCCCTCCATGTCCCCTTTGTTTCGGGGTACAGATCACTTTCCTCCAGCCCGATTGGAGAACAGCAGGTGAGCTGAGTTCCCTCACACACCCATCAAAATGTTCAAGAATAGGTGAACAAGCTTTCATATACATTGTGCTGTATGGAGGGAGACCCGTTGTCTCACCCAGGAGCAGCAGCTGTGGTCTGCGTGGTTTCACTTGACATCGTTCCATAATTCACCTGTTGCACAGGACGCGTTTGAAAGAACGCCATGCCAACAAAATGCATAAACAGAATTATTTTCTGGCAGTTTAATGCATTATTATAATAATGTATTCTCTGGAACTCAAGCAGAAAGCAGACAAGGATTTTTAATGTTAATGTAATGCCATTTATACTTCCACATGCACAGTCATAGGTTCTACTCAAAAATCATAAAGTATGAATGTAAAGAAAATGTTCTATCTGGACCAGGATCCAGGTCTGCATCAAAGCACACACACAGTTATAATCATGCCAGGTGTGCTATCATTCACAAACTTCAGTCCAAAAATGGATAGGGAGTTATGTTTGTAACATGAACCCAAACTGACAGGTTAGAGCTCATTTAACAACACATTCTCAACACATGCTCACTTGGACGCTTGGTCACGTGGCCCTACGCTTCAAAGTATGGCGCTCTAGATATCGCTCTAGTGGCAGACGTGTCAGGGACGCCGTGTCGCTCGCTGCTAGTTACATGCATAAAGTCACTCTTCAAAATAAACTTTCAACGTAGCTATACTTAGTTTTTTAGGGTTACTTACTCCACAAAACTACTTGGTAAGGTTTAGATAACTAAAGATGGGCTTATAGGAAAAGATTGTGGTTTGGGTTAAAATAAGTATGTTTGTTACATAACTGGCATTTGTAAAGTACGGAAGTTACCTAACAAAACTTAAAATAAGTCAACGTTGACTTGGTTTTACAAAGGGTAAACAAAGGGAAAATGACTGTGTTTGTTTCACCCATTCCACCATAAGACATGGACTCTCTCGCTCTTTATACTATGTCAGTTGCTCTGCCCGTCTATTAATATATTGGCTTTAATTTAGTTAATTTCATGTTTTGGGATAATTAGACGCTGATGTGGTTTGGGATGGAGTCAGGTTAAAACACAACTCATATTGGCTCAAGTCTGAAATGTATGTGATGTTAAGATTATAAAAATGGTACATTTGGTTGATGTTTAGATTAATAGTGTGAAAACAGTGTGCTGATCAAACCTCTTTAAAATAGCTTAATTAAATGTCACATATTTGATGTGAAGGCACAAAATGATTTTTTAGTTGAATGAAAAACCAACATTGTTCCAGATGTCACTCTAATCCTCTCAAAAGGAATCTGTTGCTCTTGAACCTTCTTGTGAATCTCTATTCAGGGTCCGTCCCGTCTTTCCATTGATCTGAGCTGCTCCCTAGCTCTGACCTTTCATTTTGAACAGATAATTCCTCTGTCCACAGACATGTGTGATGTTTGAGTGTGTGACGAATGCCCTTGATCCGCCCGGGTGAGGGATTTTGTGACAAACATGCTACCTCACGCCAGCATCTGACTCCACACAACCGCTTCAAAGAGTTCTGGGAGACGACTAGAGTTTCACATATATCCATCTTGTTTGGACTTCAGCTCGGGAGTTGTATGCCGTGTTTAAATGTATTTGAGCAGGACTGTTTGTGTGTGTGTGTGTGTGTGTGTGTGTGTGTGTGTGTATTTGTGTCCCAACACATCATTACTGGTACCAGTCTGTGTGCAGAGTGTGAAGAGCTTAAAACTTCCAGTGAATGCCGACAACAAGGTCATTCATAACAGAGCTTAAGGACACAAGTTTCACCACTAAATTGGCAAATGAGAACATCTCCAACCTCCAATGTTGAGATGGGGACTTTGCAAGTTACTGTACCGAGAGCAAAACTTGTTTCATGACATTTCAAACAGGAAAACAAGATCAAAATCTGGTCATGTAAGTAAATCAACAACTAATGTTTTTCCATGTTATGAGGGGAAAAATAGATTCTGGTTGTACGTTCCATGATTCCAATGGATGGTGTACACGTAATAGGGTATTATCTGTTGTGTATTTTAGGATATCACCCTTCACTTAACAGAGGTATAAAAATGCAAACCTGTGTTTGTCCCCATTTCCCTCTTTTGTCTCCAAAAACATCACTTAAGTTATTTTTCTGTCGCTATAACTTACTCTCCTCAATGCTTAGCCAAACCAATGTACACATGCAAGGCTGTGACAGGTTTCTGAACGACGTGGGATATGGTTATCTTCAAAGAAGCACTGGTATTGTTCCAAATTTTAAAACGTCAGTTTGTTCCTTTATTGCGCTATATATCATTGTACATAGTATACATTAGAATACATAAAACAGTTGGCTGCAGTGTGAACTTCACTAAAGTCCAGGGTCAATACTAGCTACTATAGATACAGCTGCACAATCCCTGAACATATGTACGTTGCCTCATAGAGGAATTGTAACATAAACCATGTGCCTGGAGCTGTTGCTCTGACGATATGAAGTGGAAACTTAACTCCGACTTTATTGTATGTTTGTCTTTTTCTACCTCACAATTTATGCTGATCTGTGTTAGCCAGAGCATAAATGTTTGTCACTGTCTTTGTCTGTTTATAGCAGACAATACGCAGGAGGGATGTGTGTGGGAGGGGGGGGGGGGGGGGGGGGGGGGTGGATGAAATATGATGCCATTAAGCAGCACCCCCCTCCCTCACCCCCAAAGACAATTATAACTCTCTTCCCTCGCAACCCCCCCTCCCTCCTCCAACCATCTCTCTCTCAAAGTTTGGACACCTGCCCGGTCCCACAGTCATTATACTAATGAGCACTGACAACCTAAAGTCAGTCTGGCTGCAACACCAGCAAACACACACACACACACCCCTCCACACACACTATAACAGTGTCTAGAACCTTAACTCTGACACGCACACACACATATACGTTAGATATGATTCTTTTTATCCTTAACAACTGGTATGAATCACATTAACTGACTACTGTAGAGGCCTGTCATCAGAAACAAGTCCAATTTACTTATGTGTTCACTCACTCGATAACGTAATTGGCTTTATTGGTCCTGCACACCACATTTAGGAGAGTTACGTTTTCTATCCGTTGTTTACATACTTGCAACCCTCCCGTTGTTCATTGCTCTCCCACTTTCCTCATGGGGTCACAACTCTCCCGTATTTCTCATAGATTTATGACAAATGTCCATTCTCGTTATCTGTTTCTGGCACAGCTTGTGTAAGCCTTACAACTCCACTGTTTCCACCTTGACAACATTAAAGCTACACTCGCACACACGCTCATACCTCGTCATCCTCAGCAAGTAAGAGACGGAGAGAGAAACCGAGAGTATAAAGGGACAGAAATAGCATCCTGGAAAGAAGAATTCAGACGGCTTTAAGAAAGGGGCATGCATTTAAACCAAATCTGCCATGTCAGTGTACTTATTAATTAAAATGTTCTGGGGGAGCACCACCAGGCCCCCCTGATTTTTGAAGTCTCAAAGTTGGCAAGTATGATTGCTTATCATGAGATTTGAAGCAGGGAAAGCTAGAAACCATGTATGCCATTGACACTGTTGTTACATTGTTGTATAGGGTTATGTTCATATATATAGTATACACATACACTTTTTGAATATATATTTATACTTATATTGTACATAGTCGTTAAATGTTTATGCTTACATCTTTCCTGTTTATTGTAAATTCTGTGTATGTACGTAGAGAGCAACGAAGAACCGGAGTCAAATTCATATGCGTAAGCGTACATAGCCAATAAAGCTGATTCTGTATTGGTTGATATTTAGTTTCCTTGCAAGTCTGTGGACTAAGCTGCCACTTTTAGGGGGAACAAGCTCATAACATATAATATTGAGGTAATCATTTCTTCTCAGTCACAATTCGCAAACAGCATCTGAGCAGGAAACAGCCCTGCTATAAAACAAAGCATGGGGCTGCATTGGTGCGCGTAGCTTCAGGTACCAGTGAGAAAATGAAATACAATCCAGGAAGTCCAGTTTGAGGAAAGGATCAGAGAAGGCTTATCAGATACCCAAACACTGCACAGGAGTTTACAGGAGGAGGATTTTACAACTTTGGAAAGTTATCTTTAGTCACTACTTGCAACGTTATCTACCAAGAATGTGCACTAGAACACATATAGTATGACTGGCCGCTGCAGCGCCTTGCCGAATGATGTCATGTTGTGCTGCAGCAAGAGTTGAGCCAGGTTCCAATTTTTATTTGAACGACATGCTGATTGATTTATAACCAGAACCACAAACACAATATGGCCACAGCTGAGGCTGATTGGAATATCAGCAGCAACACCAACCCATATGCAGGGAAGATGATGTGCCAGGGATGTTGAAAAAGCAGATTGATGGGCTTTGAGTTTGTAATTCAACAAAACTACATCATTCTGAAGCAACAAGAAACTAATGAAAAGCTGCAGCCTCACAGCAAGCTGGCAACTCCTTCCTCACACTGCTCCAGTGAATGGCTTTATACACTATCAGCCTCACTGACCGGAACATATCACCTGCACAGGTAGGTATAGGGTAAGCCAAACAGAGAGCAAGCATCCTCTTCAAACTCCTTAATAAATCGTTCATGTTAGATTTCTGAGTTACCGCTGACATCACTATTAAACTATAGGCACCCTTACAAATAACCAAATCGTCCCCCTAATCATGAGTCTGACAAGTTGAGGTGTCTCCTCCTTCTGAAAATGACTTTTGAGGAAACATGTACGTATTTGTTTCATCTCTAAGAAGAAAACATAAATATCACAAAACACGTTTTAAAGTTGGAGCATAATTGGAGGAAACCAGTGATGACAAACTCATATCCGGCCTTGTCTGGGAAATTTCATGAGCGAGACACCTGCCAAGCCTGAAGAGAAGCAACATGACCTGATGAGACGACGCACTTCCTGGCGCGACACTGCCCGTCTGGCAGGAACACACGCAGGAGACAGGTTAGTAAAGTGACTGGTGTGTGTGTACGTGCGAGTGTGTGTGGACAGGCTACACCCTGAGGAGCGTGCCACCACGGCAAACTCTCTTTGTGGGAACAATACCACCTGTCGCTCAGGGCTACCAGACAATGGAGGCCAGATGGGGAGCAAAGGGTGGAGCATGCAACCAAATGCCGACCTAAGCAGGGGAATCAAATCAAACTCTTTAGGTATTCCCGATGCCAAGAGCCTATGGTTTTATTGTTTATCAGTGTTTGTACGGGTAATACAGTAAATGGCCATCTGTCGTCCTGTTCTTTTAATCTCTCTTTGTCCCTGTGTCTTTGTCTCTTTGTCTCTCTTGCTCTTTGATACACAGACATACATGAGCAAGAGTGATTCGATTTTTTTCTTTTTAGATTTAGATTTTTTTTTTTCTTTTAGTATTTTCGAGATGTCACCTGAGTTGACTGACCAATTTCTTTTCCAGCTGTGAGTCACTCTTAAGTTTCCATTGTGTGTCGCATTTAGGGTAAATAGTGTCCATCTATCCATTCATTTTCTCCTGCTTATCTGGAGCCGGTTTGCATGCACCAATGGTGTCCATCAAAGCTGAAAGAGCAAGTGATTTTATTTAATAATTGCTGTTATGTTTAAGTATAGCTACACTTTGTCATTGTACCAATGTGGAAACTCTTATCTAACTCTTACTCCACATCAAACAATGGACAAGTATATACAGATATATGAACTTTTATTTACAGATATATGAAGAAGCATGTTGGTGTGAGAGGTGGTTTAATAACCACTGTTTAACTTTAGGGAAAAATAGCCA
Organism: Anarhichas minor; assembly: GCF_050575085.1. Classification (NCBI taxonomy): domain Eukaryota; kingdom Metazoa; phylum Chordata; class Actinopteri; order Perciformes; family Anarhichadidae; genus Anarhichas; species Anarhichas minor. The sequence continues at coordinate 12,397,235 of NW_027466457.1, forward strand.
TAACTAATGTAACTTATGATTGGTTAAATTCTTACAGAATATCAACTCCAGCTGTGTGGAGCCTTTACAAACTTCTGTCGTCAAGTTTGGAAGAGTAGAAAAGTTGTGTGATAGAGAGAGAGAGAGAGAGAGAGAGAGAGAGAGAGAGCTTCTTAGCCCTTTCACATTAGCAAGTCAAAAATAAACCTCAGCATCTTCTGACTTCTCAACCTCAGTGTGAGACAGTTGTCTTCATCACTCAAGCCTGCAACTGCTGTTACATACACATTAGTGCTAAACCACTGAATCTAACAGAATTACTTTCAGTAAGTCAGCATAATTGGAAAAGTAAAGTAAAAGTCAGAATGTATAAGCAGAAGTTGCCCTTTGGCCCGGGAATCCACCGGTGCAAAGAAACAGAAGGTTCGGTCACGATTCACTTCTTCAGCCATACAAGTCTTTGTCTTCGTCCTCGGACACATCCCTCATTTCCTCTCTTGTATCTCTCACCGTCTGTTTCAGCGAACCCCACCCCCCCCCCCCCCCTCCTATTTCTCAAGAAACAGGATGTAAAGAAATGCTTCTGGACCAGCAAGATAAACCATCCACTTGCTTTTATATATGAAACATGTTGTTCCTTACTGTGATAGAAGCGATACATTTTGGGGAAATTGCTGCCTGTATAGCTCTCAGCATGAGAGATCATCCAGTTCTCAGAAAAAAAAATTCAGAACTCCACTATATGTAATATCTTGGTATTGCACTCTGAATCTCAGCTATGGTTTTTGAGAGTCAGAGTTTTTTAAATAGTGTCTGCTCGTTCATTATAATCATTTTAGATCAGTCTCTTGACTGAGCTATGAAAGGAGAGCCAGACAGATCATTTCAAATGAAGCAAAAATAACGACGAGAATATCGGAAGACTGTTGAGTTAACAACTGTATCGTGCAGAACAAGTATATATGTAAATTCTCTCTCTATTTGTGCTCATCAGCCATTTAACTTCCATTCAAATCTACACTATGTAAGACCATGCAGTCAGGGCAAGGGGTCATTCCAGTCCATTTTTTCCAGTAATTAGACGGGCACGATTGCCCAGTTCCCATAACTTGTATGATTACTCAATGAAAAGAAATAGCATGTACAAGAGAGCAGACGTTTTTGTTCCCTTTTTCTTTCTTATAAACGTCTGCGCATTCAAGTATAAATCCAGGCTATCCCTGACACACATGCCATGCTGCCATTGGAGGTATAGGAGTGAAGGCTGAATAGAACAAGAGAATGTGGGAACTGGAGGTTTTCTGCCCTGTCAGGGTCGCCATCTGCTCTTTATCCACGCTGGCACCAAGCCCTGGTCCAGCCCTTGGCACCTATACCACCTCTCACACACACACACACAGACACACACACACACGCACGCACGCACGCACACACGCATTCACACACACACACACATTTCATGCATAGTATACTTGTTACTTTGCTAAAAAGCAGATGTGTTGCGCTGCAGACAAACAAATTAAGGAGCAAGCAATGCATCTTAACAACAAAAACTTGATTATGCTCATATAAACGTGTAAAATTAGAACCAAGTGAGTGGGTTTGCATATTTAGAGTTTCCTCCAACGTCTCTGGCTTTTTATTTGTAATGAGTCAGTGAATGGAGAAACAAGAGTAAGTGTTATTTTGTGGATGTTCTTGTGTATGTGTTTGTGGAAAGGGGGGGTGGGGTGTTGGCTTGAGTTTGAGTGTCTCCGAGAGTGTGTTTGTGTGCAAAACAAAGAACATGTCTTAGTGTTTGAGTGGAAAGACAAGAGGGCCATAAGTATTTTGTGTGTTTGCATGGTGTGTGTGTGTGTGTGTGTGTGTGTGTGTGTGTGTGTGTGTGTGTGTGTGTGTGTATGCAAACCCAAGTGATTGGCTTTTGTTTTTCGAAGGAGTGGGTGGAGAAGGTGCGTGACAAGCGTGTTTCTCCCCTTTTGGGTGACTTGGCTCAGTCAGAGCATTAGTGCATGTGTGTGTGTGTGTGTGTGTGTGTGTGTGTGTGTGTGTGTGTGTGCGTAAACCCAAGTGATTGGCTTTTGTTTTTCGAAGGAGTGGGTGGAGAAGGTGCGTGACAAGCGTGTTTCTCCCCTTTTGGGTGACTTGGCTCAGTCAGAGCATTAGTGCATGTGTGTGTGTGCATGTCTGTGTGTGTGTGTGTGTGTGTGTGTGTGTGTGTGTATGTGTGATTATGTTGGTTCCCAAAACAAAAACAGCAGCTGTTTTACAGGTTCACATACACAAAACCCATTCATGTGTTGTCATGTTAGAACCCCCCCATCACCCTTCCCTATCCTTCTGTAGCCATTTCTTTACACTTTTACGTAAACAAAAATATAGAACATTTTCTTGATATAATGGATGAAATAATCAAAAACACAAGATATTTTTCAAGGAAATAACACCTGATAAGGTACACTTTTACACAGAATATCAACAAAGGCGTTACAGCTACCAACCTGAATGTTGTGGCTTAAAAGTCCTCTCTGATCAATTTTTACTGCACATACGAGCACAACAGAGAGGAGAAAAGAATGATCGCTCACCAGCTCCATGGTGACAGGCAGAGTTGGCATTAGCAACCACATCAGCACAGCCTGCTGAGGTTTACGGCTGGCACCACATCTGTGACAAATCACAGTATTTGGCTAAAACTTCCTGTTGTATAATGGCATTTGAAAACATCACTCGCCAGAAACTTGCATGTGAGGGCGTGGGGAGTTTACGAGATTAACTTCAGCAAATTTAATTATTTAATTATTTTTTAAACTAGCTTTATAAAGACAAGATGATGCATAAATAGAAAATATATATGTTGAGCACAATATAACATGAAGCATTGTTTTAGTAAAGATTAGCATTGACACTGAAACACTGAATATCTTTTTCATTGCCCTCTTTTCAGTTGTCTGACATCATCGCCAACATCTAGAAAGTCGTGGGACGGACACATCATTTCCTGTGGGCGCAGAGCATCAACTAATCTGAGCTGAACTCACAATTTTAGTTGTTGTTATTTACATGTTTTTCTGTGTCTGATGTGACGGAGCAAGTAGGATAAAGCTGTGAGTCTGATCAGCTATATTGAGTTAGAAGTAATAAAAGACTGACTCCTTAACTTTACAACCTAGCGTGATCAGGTATGATTGTATCATTGTTTTACTAAAACTCTTTTTTACACACCAGCATTTTAAGATTCATCCAATCTGGATTAGAAAAACTCAGGGATTTTTGTTGACGGAGGGCGGAAACATAGAGAACAAGATGCACTTTTAAATTAGGACATTAATGTGGACGCACCCTCAGCTGTGATCACAGGGAGTAATCCGGTTGAGACAGATAATCTCATGAAGTGGTTAAGTGTTAAACCCCTTAACTCCCAGTTTACGTGTAATCAGATTCCCTGCCTATTGCCATAGCCCCTCCACATGTGTTTTACGTTATTAGCAGTTTCATTGTCTGATGGGAACTATTTCAGTCAAAGATGTACTATCAAGAAACTCAGGTCTTATTTACGGTGATTATACTCTAGCATTACTTAATTGATATTCTTTTCCTCATCCTTTTCCATGTGCTTATTAAAGCAAAGCAGTACAAACTTTAAAGTTATCATCCTTCTCCACACAGAATCTTGCTATTTGATCCAGGATTATGCTTCATAGTATACTTAACCTGACAAAAGAAAAACCTGTGCTTTTACTCACTTGAAAATCTCCGAACAGATTTCTACCAAAAGTGTGTGTGGAAGGATCAGATGACTGCAGGGACCCAATCATACACATGCACTGAAGACAAATAAACAAAACAAAAACAAGTCTGATCGCCGTCGTCTACAGATGCTGACTGACAAACCACATGACTACACGTCACTGTTGTTGTTAGTCATGGTTTGTGTGTGACTGTGTGTGTGTGTGTGTGTGTGTGTTTGTGGTTTAGGAGTCAATCCCTCCCAACAGGACTGTCATTAACCCTTGTGGCTCTTGAGAGACCACCCAGATGTATGTATGTGTGTGAGTGTGTGTGGCCTGCAGACTGGCATTGTGTTGTACGTTATCTATCCACTCCAGCCTGTCCATTTGTACTGCTAAGACAACAATCCCCTTTTAGGAGTGGGAGAGAGGACTGTATTATATCACCAACACACTGCCCTCAAAATGGAGGGACAATTTCATAAGGCTAAACAGAAAACTATACCCCGTCCCCTTTGTTTGTCTTCACGTCTGTGCCCTAATTTGACACTTCCTTGCTTCATGTCCCCCCTAATGACCCACCAGCGGGACACTTGAGGGGCCCACATGCCCTCTGGTTGGCCCAAAGACCCCTTTGGTTGGCTCAATTGGCCGATGTGCCCTCCGATTGGCCCAAGAACCCCATCTGGTTAACCCAAATGCCTTTCTGGTCAGCTCAAGTGTTGCTCTGTTTGGGGAAAACAATTTAAAGTTTAGCGTGCGCATACATGAGGTGCCCCTATCTTATTTGTGTCCCTCGGTCTATGCACGCCACGAGGAAAATTGGCTTGTAGCAGCAACAAACCTAAAAGGAAAAAAGAACGACATTATACAGTAAGAAGTTAAAATACAATTAATAAAAGATAGAAATGTTAGAAATAACAAACAATGATGGGGTTACATTATACAATTACATATAAAACATGGTATCAATGGTCAACTATACACGTTTAGTCACTCTGAATAGCTTTTATATATACAGTATATATATGTAGATATATAATCATACAACTATTTGTAGTCATTAATCCCTGATCTGTCTGAGAATAGATTCCAAACCATATTCACATCGTGTTTAATAAGGACAAAATACACACTATATCTTTTGAACGTATAAATGTTATAATTTATTTCCGAATGTTTGATTCTGATGGACATTTTTAGATATTGTAGAAAGTTTGTGAAGGGAAATTATCAGTCTAATTAATTGCTGATTTTGATCCCTTTTGCATCTTACGTGTATCTACACAGTAGCTGTGAGGATAAGACGATTATTTCCTGTTATTTCTCTCCTGACCCTCACCTTGATTTTGAGCTTTGACATGACAGTCTAGCAGTGACCAGAGCACTATGAGTCTCCTGCAGGTGGTGAAACATACAAAGAGTCCCTTCTTTTTAACATTACATTCAACACACCGGTCCTCTGCACGGGATATATGTTCAAAGATGGAAGGAGAAAGAGCATTACATGAGAGTTTCAAAGGGCAAATACACAGACACACACACACACACACACACACACAAGCACCTCTCACACACCTGTGCAAACTCTCCCTCTGACTTCCTCTCTCCAAGTCACAAACACACACACACACACATTTCCTGTGGGCCCATACACTGACCAGTCTGTTCTCCAGGGCGTTGGCTGCTGGGCACTTGGTCAATGTGTACCCAAGTGTAATGCTTCAGAGCTCTGGGACTGGCATGCAGACAAGTCTCACACACAGACAGACACACATGGATATGACATGGTAATACACATAGAGCGGAGTCAGAAAGTGTGAGGACAATAATACATTTTTTGGTTGATGTCGGAGCAGCATTGAAACAATGTTCACGAGGTCAAAGTGCTGACCGGCACCTTTAACTTGAAGATGTTTACACTCTGATCAGATGGACGGTGCTTGAAATGTGGCTCTTTTTAGACGTAGTTGGCCAATTTGAAGGGACAGAATCTATTGAGCAGATTAATATGGATTCATAAGGCAAATATTCAAAGAAAAGCTACTGTAGCTGGCCAGCTAACATGCTATAGCCAGCCTGGACCATGCTTTGTGCTATCCTGTCACAATAGCTAGCCAGTTAGCAAGCTAGTCAGTTCGGTCGCTTACAGGGCGATAGATCTACAGTTTATTCAGGAGACATATTTGTACTATTGACTCTTGTTTTGTCACACCTCAATAAATGTGGACGTTGCATCACAGATTGTATTCGAGGGTATCTTCCCATGATTTGGACTCTGTGACTCTCCACTGTCAAGACGGTTTGCTGTTGATGAAATGTGTGAATTCTCATGTCAAAATTCACAGACGTTGCACAGATTTACGTTGCCCCTTTGAGCAAATACACCGATCACAGTGATTCCTTTGAGCTGAACTGATTTTACGCCCTTAAGGTAAAGCCAATACTATGAAGACTTAGTTGACATAGGTAACCAGGCTGTTTCTGCAAGGAGTGTTCTGCAGCTTCATTTTTTGCTAATTTAGGGGCCTTTTTGCCCTTTGATATCTGGTCGTCAACAAGTTAAACACATGTTGAAATGTTCTTATTCAAGGGAATGATTTGGTCAGTCAAGACATTGACTCTTTTAAGCCATAAAGAACATCATAGTTGCTTGGTCTGCATATGTTTGGGATCTCTGTCCTAAAGCTGGGGGACTCTGTGTAAGGGGCTAAGAGTCCTACACTGTTGACCAAAAATGACTATCAGCTGAAGTTTAGCACTTAAACTCAGGTAGTCAGTGTTTTATTTCTGATCCAAGGTGCTGGAGAGCACAGAGCCGGAACAATGACAAACACATAATTATACAACAAAGTCCTGTTGGATTGAGCGTTGTATCCACACAGCTGGGAAGGAGAGGAAAGAGCTGGGTGATCTTTAACACACACTTGATCACACACACACACACATACCACCTCCACTGTTTACACACCCCTAAGCAAATGTCTGAAGAACGACGCAGCCGTGAAAATCTAAACAAAAACTTTGTGTTGCGGTCGACATCTCACTCAACATCAACCTAACATCTGTCCACACCACACAGGTGACGTGACACACCATTTGCAAACACACTACGCACAAGCAACGAACACACACACACACACACACACACACACACACACACACACACACACACACACACACACACACACAGACCCTCTCGTCACAGTAGATTCAAAGAAAATTATCTTTTCCATATTCTAATAGTAATGGTGTGTAGGTTGAAGCACTGTTTATAGCTTTCAAATTTCAATATATTGTAAAGATTTTCCTACTTTACAACTTAAACATAACATCAGTGACCCCAAGTTCAAGCTACATAAGGACACCAACCATTTCTCTGTGTTCATTATCAGGTCATCTGATGAAAAATGTTCTTCCATTTATTGACGAATGATGCAAAAGTTCAAAAGCCACTATAATGTGTTTTTGTCCTTAATTCTTTTGCAACATCAACTTCATAATAAATCTATATCATGAATGTAATTCTTGCTCCACCTTTTACCTCTTTCAAGTGTCTTTTTGTTCTTGATGATGCGTATTCTTTCATTTTTACCTTGGCCCTAAAGGAAAGTTCTCTATCTTCACAACTCCTGCCATTGTCTTTGTCCTTCACTCTGTCACTTTTGCACTCCCTCACAAATGTTGAAGAGAATAGACATGTCATGCACTTGATATAATGAGAGTGCAGCCACGAAGACTTTAATTAATGACGTGACTTCAAACAGTGGACAACAGGTAATTTATAATGCTTTTCAATTTTACAATCTACAGTTACACACACACTCACTCACAGAATGTGAGATGAGGCTAAAATCACTAAAAAGACCTAGTCTTTGTCAAATTATTATTTATTGTTACCTTAACCATAGATAGAAGGATTTGTTTTGAGTGCATACAAGCCTCCACATCAATCTCACAGTATTTACCTGCTCGCCAGCCTTTAACTTCCAAATAACCAAGACAATATCTCCCTCTGACCTGACCTCTGACATTTCCCCTTGGTATCACCTGCCATAAACGCCCAGCGTTTGAACAAGGCATTCTTAGTTGGGGTGAAGCAACAATCCGTATCAGGAGGCAACAACGGCCCCTCGGGGAGAGCTGGAACCGACCCCCTCTCTGCTTTATGGCCCTCATTTAAGACGGCAGGCAACCAGAGTAATGTGATGTGTGTGATGATTGTGCACGTGTGTGTGTGTGTGTGTGTGTGTGTGTGTGTGTGTGCGTGCGTGCGTGTGATGATTGTGTTTGTGTAAGAGCTGATTTAGGGCTGGAGGCAATGAGTGTAGACCAGTGCTGGAATCCAGCTGGCTCCACAGCTAGCTAACCATCAACTAGTAATAAGTCAGTAATAAGACAGACAGATCGAGGGATAAACAGACAGACTGACAGATACATGATGGCAGATCATAACTAGACAGACACAAAAGAAACGTATTTTAAAAGTATTTGAAAGAGCACAGAGTAAACATGAATAAACGTATGACTGAAACGTTTTGATGTGCTATAAGCAATGTGTTATGTGCTGTTCGCAGTTTTGTACAGTGGTGTCAATTAACATGACCCTGAAGATTCAAAGTGAATGGTGTTCAGTATGAATGCTCTTCTGCCCTCTTGAAGTGAGAAAAGCTAAACAGACTCAATTTGAAACAGAAGCTGTTAGAATTCTCTCTCTCTTTTGCTTCTCTCATCCTACCAACTCAGAGGGGTTTGATAATTAGTGCTAAAAGGTCAGATGCCCCCCCCCCCCCCCCCCCCCACACACACACTCATGCACACACACACTCATGCACACAACACAGCCGTCGCTCCCTAATAGAATGGAAGAGTTGCTGTAAATTTGTCACACTCAGCAGGGGACATCTGTTGGGGAGGAGGGTGGCGGGGGTCATACTACAGGAAACCAGCCACAGCTCAAGTGCAGAAAAGAGGACACCATGATTTTGGTGTCAGAGGGAAGGCTGAGTGAATGTGTGTGTGTGTGTGTGTGTGTGTGTGTGTGTGTGTGTGTGTGTGTGTTTGTAGAGAGAGAGAGAGAGAGGGAAGAAAAAGTTCCTTTACAAGTCACAACATCATTATGTGGTCAAGTCAAGTCAATTTTTATTTATATAGCACCAAATCATAACAGAGGGTATCATCTGACACTTTAACAGAACTGGTCTAGACCGTACTCTTTAATCTTTCATTTACAGAGACCCAACAATCCCTCATGAGCAAGCACTGGAGCAACAAAAAACTCACCTTTAACGGGGGAGAAACCTTGAGCATCAAGGTATATTTTTCCCATTATATTATTATGTGTGTATTAATAATGCAGGCCTTATATTTTTTTGCTTACAATATTCTCTGAGACTTCTGGCACTTTCCACTCATGTTGGTGTCTCGCCTGCAAATCAGAATCAGAATATCTAAAAATAAATACAAGGACAACAAAGTAGAAAAGAGGTAAGCATAAACATTTAACAAATATATATCCAGAAATAGATACAGTATAAACTGTATATCACACCGGCTTTGATGCCTACATGCAGTGGAAAAAATAAACAGAAGCTGCCATGAGATGTGAAAGAAATATATATACGTAGGGCAACATTATATCTTTTGTTGAGAGACAGTTCAGATTTGTTTTGTTAGCCTAGGAGTCATTCAATGAGTATCAGGGTTTGGTTTCCAGTTATAACAGATGGTATATAGTTAAGAGGATGACTTTAAACGTGTAATCTTATACACATAAAGACATGGATACTGTTTCAAAATATCGGTTGAATCTGTTCAACCTTGAAATATCACCACTTGTCTGTTTAAGAAGGGCAGGCGTCTTTGTCCTAGTACAGTGGATTTCTCTACTGAAACTGATTCCTGCCAGGTGTTTTGGGTTTGAAACTAAGAGAGAAAAGCTTGTACTATTGTCTGTAACCAACATTATCTTGGGATGTGCTCGTGTTCACCTTCACAATGTATTGCTTCTGCGTAATCCTAGAACACCACTTATTTCCTCAAATGTCTGACCTTAATGCTGTTCATCTAAAAGTGACTTGAAGTGATTAACTGTTGAGAAGCCCACTCTGCGTGCCCTGTACGAGTGACTGTGGTCAGATAGAGTTTAGATCTTAGTCTGTACATAAGAAGTGGACATAGTCACCGTCACCCATTGGTTTGTGGACTGCCATTTTGAAGCCTCGAGTACGGCATTTTGGCTGCCACCATCTTGTTTTTTTTGCCGTCACCATCTTGGTTTTTTGGAACCAGAAGTGGCATGAGAGGTGGAAGCAACCGAACACACAATAAAACATTTTTAGTCAATCAATATCTTTCAATAACTTTCTTGAACTGAAAACACACAAAGGGTTAAGTTTGTAAGATGAAAACACGGACAACACCCAGACCGGACAACGTCTGGTAGCGACCTGTCAATCAAGAGGTAGCCACGCCCTAAAGCACACTCTGCTTTATGATCTATTTTACTCTAAATGGACCATAATTTACTAAATGAACATCATGCTGTATTGAAGAAGACTTGAAACTAGCAATTAAGACCATAAACTCATGTTTACAATGTTTACTGAGGTAATAAATTAAGTGAGAAGTAGGGTTATTTTCTTATAGACTTCTATACAATCCAACTTATTTTTGCACCCAGAGGAGCCTGATAGACAGAATGCAAATTTAAGGTATTTCTGCATTGGCTTCACTTGTCAGACTCTGAGGTTGACTTCTGGTCTTGATACAGGGTGTAGACCAGTTTTAATCAGGAAATCAAACCAGGCTAGTATGCTAGTGTGTAAGTATGTTTTCTTTTTTTTTTTTTTCCCATTCAGTAAATACACTAATGTGTCTTTGTGTTGACCACCCTTTAGTTTTCTCTGCAGACTTTCCTAAACTAAATTCCACTGAACATTTTTAACTGGCTTAATAAGGACAATAAGCAGAAAAATGAAGAGCAAAACTGATTTATGCTTTTTTTGTGTTAGAGCACAATTCACTGGAAGTTCAAGCGTACAGTGAAACATTTAGCCATTGCACATCTGCACAGACAATAGTGCCTGCACTGCTTTTTTTTCTGCCTCACAATCCTCCCAACCCCCACTGACTTCCCTCTTTCTTTGTGTGTGTGTGTGCACGTGTGTGTGTGTGTGTGTGTGTGTGTGTGTGTGTGTGTGCGTGTGTCAATAAGTGTGTGCATTCTCCCCCTACAGCACAAAGCTGCTATTGGTTGGCCAGATTTGTTGGAGGGAAAAAGGAGCGAGTAGCAGGGAGAGTGAAGCAGGGAGATAGTGCTGACTCAGGCACTCGGCCCATTGTTCTCTTCGTCTCGTAACCCTACACCTCCCTGCTTCCAGCCAGACAGCCCATTGGCCAGCCGCAAGTGCTGGAGCCAGTGGGACTGCGGTGTTAAACAGCACCAAAAAGTCTTATCTCTACCTCCATTAGTCCCACAATGAGAGAATTCAGCAGCCAAAGTCACAATAGACACAGGGCCATTGAGGTTGTGGTATCTCTGCTGCATCTTGACGAGTCAGAGAGAGGTATTTTGGTGATAATAAGGTCATTTTATGTAAGGGGTTCTACCGGTTTGTTGTGCTGCTTAACAGCACACGCACACTTTTTAACCAGGGCTTTCTTCGGGTGTAGGTGTGTCGTTCAGGTTGTCGGTTGGCTGTTTGTTGCATTGGAGCTCTGTGAGGCCTTGACAATGAAGTGCTGAAGTGCTTTAGACCAGTGTTTCCCAATCTTTTTGTCTGTGAACCCCACAAGCATACCATTGTCTAATTGTGATCCCTTATGACCAGTTCTGTGTGCAGGCTAGCGGTTGAAACCAGTTCAACCAAAGAATGCATTTTTTGTTTACAGACCAAAAAAGGAACAAATATCCAGTGATTCACAAGACAAAGGCAAACACTAGGAAACATTATTTTGTGTGGTATAGAAGAAAAATGTAATTTTATTCTGCTTTGCTACTTTGTTAACTTTAAAAATATATATATTAACCTTTACCTTCACATAAAAGGACAGAATAACAAACTTTCACATAAAAGAGACAACTAACAGACTTAAAACCAACAGCAAATTACTTCTGTACCAGGACAGTAGTCAGTGTTCAAATAGTCCTTAATTATGTTTTTTAATTTGTGCATGCTTATGAAATAATCTAATTTAATAAAAATTAATTTTAGCAAATTTGAGGATCACAAATGCATATTTAACATACTGAAACATGTTGGTTATTCCATTTGCCATCTCTTTTGCAGTGCTGTTAAACGAAACACCAATTGAAGATATAGGAAAAACTTCCCTGAACCTTCCATGTGATTTCTAACCATCCCCTTTGTTCTGGTACAGAGCACTGGCAGACTTATGAAACTGTAAACATAGCACATATTGTCACGATACCACAGGAGAGATGATACGGGGGGAATGTTCGCCTTAAGAAGACAGATTACCAGGTCACAAATCAAGGCTCGACAGGGGAGCAAAGTGAGAGTTGCAGCAGCGCCAGTAATGGGATCCCCAGTTAACTAGGCCATTTAGATCCTCAAGGTGATAAATAGCTTGTGCCTGCTACAGAGGGCTGAGTTTAGTGTGCTGAAACGTGTAAGGAAGAAGCTGAATAACATGTTTTATGTCACTTTGCATCAGCTTTCTATCCATGTGACTTTGTATCGTGTTCACGGTTGCACCGGGGGTTATTTGTGTAAGATGACTGTGCTGGTATGATTTCCATGCCTTAGGCACAGTAAAAATTAAACAGTTAAAACATTCAAAAACACAAACAAACAGGTCTGTCATGTGTTGACATGGGGCCCAAAAATACCTTTTCCCATAGACTTACATTGCAAAGGAGAAGTCTGTAAATCGGCAGATTTACAGACTTCTTTTTTTTCAGGTAGATCAACTTCCCAGTATGAATATTTGAATAGCCCAAATTTAAATGATTTGGCTGTAAAAGTTGTGAAATGCACTAGTAGCCAAATTTAGACTTGTTTTACTTTTGCTGTTCATGTGAATGAGTCGGAGAAGGAGGCTGGACCGACGGCTCTCTCAACATTGTTATTCACTGCACATGTAAACACACTTTGTTTTTTTACATTTCACCTTTGAATTATTTTCTTTGTAACAACAGCATTCAATTTCATTACAAGTTAACAGGAAGTCAAACTGTACCTTCACAAAAAAATTTGATAAAAACGGACTCACAGACCCACAGAACAAAATCAGTCAAACTTGTGTTCAAGAATCGCACTTACATAAGTAGCTTAGCTCTGCACAGGACGACCTGAGAGAAAGGAAACTTAGTCTCAGGATTACAGTTTATATTTCTGCTACATATCTTTCATTTTACACCATTTGGTTATAGCAGTAAAAACGGTTTCACTGTGGTAATAAAAGCCAAATTATTTATTCTGTCCATTATTACAGTTAGAAGATCATCTGACAAAAACAAAAGTTCTTGTGAACCGTGAGAGCAGGAATATCTGAAGATGTAGATATGTACGCCTTCAGGCACTGCTCAGCCTACACGCATGTTCACACGGATATATCCACCCTCATCTGCGTTCTTTACGCTCTCAACAGTGAACACGTCACATACAAGAAACGTCCCGTTTCCACGCTCTCATAGCTGCGACATTGTTTGCCTGTGACGCCCGGACAATTAGCTGCTTTTCCCATGTGAGACAATTGATTCCCCTGAGCCCACGTTTATTAGATTCCGCCCTGGTTGTATGAATATGGAGGAGGGCCTGGCGCTGGGGGGCACAATGCCCCGCTCCTGTCCGAGACGGCACATCAAGCTTGGTCATAGATTGCAAACTTCTGCCCACGGACACTACACCGGACAACGGGACTCTTTCAGCTGGCAGGGCAGCCCAGACTCTGCCTTGGCAGTGTGATTTTGTGTATACCTCTCCTGGGAATGCTAGACTGTGGGTTAAGTGTCACTTAATCATGGTTATGGTTGCTCAACAAATACTGAATCTGTAAAGTTGACGTCACAGTTTGGCAATTCAGAATTAGTTTTCCTCAGACAGAGCTCAAAATCCACGGTGGCAGGGTTGCTATTTGTTTTTCGACTCTCCTTTCATGTGAAGGTCAATCACAAGGGATCGATTGTCAGTGAAAAGACCAAACTTAGCTCACTTTGAAGATACTTACCCTTTGAAAACTCAGCTGAGCTTATCACACGTTTGTGTAAAAAGGCTATACACGCAAACCAATGTGTGTTGATATATTTGCAAACAAATAAAAGCTGTCATCAGTGCATTTAGGCTCAGTAGGCCTTGATTTAAATGAGCAACCTGGTGTATCTCTCCTGGAGAAAGACCATTTCCTTCACGCGCATACGTTTAAGGTTTTAAAAGTTGTTCACCGTTATTGCTGAGACAGCAGAGCAGCGGAGGAACCATTACATACATCTTTGTATTCGTAGTAATTACATCCAACGTCGAACTCCTTTATGCCTGAACTGGTTTCCTTGTAAATCCACTGTGTGTTTGAACTCCGCCATCCTCCCCCTGTACACTACAGTCACTCCGCTAATTTGTCTTCTCTCCCCTCAGTCTTCCCTCATTTTCCTCCCCTCGGCTCTTGGTTCGGGGTGTACAATCAGCTGTCTGGCCCCCTTTTTTTTATCCCCATGTTCCTTCAAAGAGTCAAAGCGGGGCCTCTCTGAGGTATTAAATATCTTTATTAAACTGCTGCTTTGGGGGCTCCCCCAGCCCCCCTGCCTCCGCCTTTTCTTCTCTGTACACCCCAACTATCCACACAAACTTGGGCCCAGTCGCCTCCTCTTCAAAGGCTCCCGCCATGCGGCTTCTGCTGGCTACCTGCTGTGCTGCAAGATCATGCACAATAGCTTACGCTGGTCCCCGCTGCGTTAAACCAGGCAAGCTCAACCACACTCGGCTGGGCCACATCTGACGGGGGGGGGGACTTTGACCAGGCGGAGTCCACCGGATCAGGGAGTTGAGTGAGACGGAGGAGGAGGGGGGGGAGTTAGGATAGTGGAGAGAAGGAGGAGTGGGTTTCGTAGGCCAGCTGTGTCATGGTTTAGTGACTGGTATCAAAAGACGAACTCTGGAGTCACCAAATTGTACCCCACACACAAACAAATGCCTTTTCTTCACTCATGCCCGTAGTGTCACTGTGTGAAACTGTGACAGTGTCAGGGATGTGATTCGCTCCTACGCTAGCTGAACAGAAATTCACACTCTTTAACAGATGGTTGCTACAAATTTGTACCCTCACGAGCCTAACACCCCTCTCTCTCTGAGGGTGACTACACTCTGACTCGCATTATGTTAAATCCTTAAGCTGTGACGGTGAGCAAGTCATCTGTGTCATCGCAGTGACATCACAGGAAATCAAACGGTTAGCTGCTACGAAATATCACAATCACATATATAGCGCTGGAATGTGACAAAAAAAATCATGAAAAGCAACTAGAAATCAATTTTAATAAAGGGATTGTTGTTCTTATTATATCTGAATTATGGTGTAACACCAAACTAATTAAGGGTGGTTGGACTTGGCTGTCTATACTTTGCATATTGAAAAATGTTGGTCAGGTTTGTCAAGTTGCACCTGTCTGATCAAGAATGTCTGTGGCAATTTCATCATCTCAGCAAACAGTTTTTTTCTCCGATATATATTTCAAATTAATATATTTCTGCTTATCCTCATCATATTGAGCAGCAAATCTCAACAGCTAACCTGCCTGTTAGTAACGCACCTGTTTGAGGCAGCTCTCATATTCCAGGTGGCGCAGAAGACAGAGCAGAAAAAACAAGACTTTTTTCACCATGTTAAAATGATGTTGTAATTGTAACAAAACTTAACCATAGCTCCATACATTTTTCCTTCCTATACAACTCTACCTAGACTTACCATCGACTTGAGCCACTCAATCTGACAATAAAGTAGCTCTTTACACTAATGCTGCTCGAGTTTTGACCTCTTCTCAGACTTTTTTCTCATCTCCATGCATCTTGGAAGTAGATGAAGGTGAGGCAGAAATCCCAGCTCTGCTTCTTCACTCCAACTACATTGATCACTTTGTCTCTCCTTTTAGTTTCTCATTGGGCATCGTGCACAAGTAAGAATGATAAAGGTGTAAATTGCCCTGCACTAACAGGTGCGACAGAACTAATAGAGGAGTCAGAGATATCAATCAAATCAGTGCACGCCCACTCAGTCCTGAGAGGAGATCTAATCAGCCTGAAAAGTGAAAACACCTGTGTGGGTTAATCAAGTGAGCAGCAGAGGCTTTGTGAAGGTGCTCTTTGAGAGACAAGTCTTTTCAAGTCACTGATACATTGACCCGATCCCAATCTCCACACTCACAGACTCACAGACTTTGAGGCGTGAAGTTTGTGAGGGTTTAGGGCTGTTTGAGGGCTCTCTCGCAGACATGTTGTCCTTGTTTTTATGTATTTATTTATTTTTGTTTATTTGTATATTCTATGTACGTTGAGAGCAACGTAAAAAACGGATTCATATTCCTTGTATGCGTACGCATTTCATTTTGTCATCGAAGCTGTTTTGACAAAAACGAGTGAAGAGATTATTTTAAATACCTCTCATCTTGTGAGGAAAGAGCCTGGAAGACGTTCAAATCAGGAGGTAAAAAATATAAAATAAATACCCACATTTTACACATATTTTGCAGCAAAGTGCGGTCCCATTCCTATTTACACCATTTCAAGCCCTCACAGTCTCTCACACTCAAACACTTAGCAGGTGACGTCAGTAAGTCCTTGAGGGTTCAGGGTTAAGGCCTGAGGGGGGACATTGGGATCGGGCCATTGTCTGCATGGACAAGTCATGCAGACAGCAATCCTGATACAGACTTTCAGTTTCTGTCCAGAGCTGAAGTTGCCTTTCATCACATAGACAATATACTTTTGCTGGAGGAATATTCATAGTGTAGTGTATTAACGTCAAATAATAATGAAAATATCAGCATCAATAAAATCAACTAGTACATGTGTCACAGGGGGTTTACACCAGTGCTCTACTTTACATAATGTAGAGGGATATCTGACTAAACGTATCCAAAATATGAAGATTGTTCAATTAGTAAAATCAAATAGATATTTATATATATATATTGCAGTACAATTTGTAACATTTGAGGGAAAGCGAACACACAGCATGTAAAAACAATTGTTCTTTTTTTGTATTACTTTTTGTTTAAACTCCTATTCTAAGCCACTATAGCATTCTAACATCCAACAGTCATCTTCCCCACATCTCAGCGTGTAAATCTAGTGTAACTTTTGGCTGTTTTTTTCCCCTTGTTGACTGACTTCTTCCAGTGTGAAGTGGCTGCTTGTAAAACTACACTTTCAAAGTAGCCTCCCCCCACACGGCCAGTTGCAGCGCACTCTTTGTCCACCACAATGTGAGCTGAGGAGACAAAGGCGCCATTACGGACCCTGAGGTTTTTTGGGAGCCGTCTGTCACTCAAAGCCATTGTTGACATGTGCAGGGCTCAGAGGACAATGGCACTTTGTGTGAGGAGAGAGCCGGGACACACCCTCCTTCTCCAATATCTCTACCTCTTATCTTTCTGTCTCACTGTCACATTTCTCTACAGTTCTTTCTTTTCCGATCGATTTTTTTGTTAAATCTAGTCTTATTCTATCTTTTAAAGTGTTTTTTTTTTGTTTATCTCAGTGTGCCTCTCAGTTTCTATCCGTTTTTAACACCACAGCACTACATTAAATGAAAGAAATAGCTTGGTCACGGAGTGAATCTCTCACAGGGATAGTTGGTGAGCTAACGGCTAACATGCCAGCAAGCCAGGAACATGCTAGCACTAGCCAGTCATAAAAGTTCTCTACGCACATTTCATTCCATGTAAACTCATTAAAGGGAAAAAAGTCTCTTGGCTAACAAGCCAATTCTGGACAGGTGTTCTTTAAAGGTGTTTTTTTTACTTTGTTTATTACACAAAATGAGTAGAAAACAGTGACAAACTCAATGCTGCACCATTAAACTGCGGAATCCTGTACAAAACAGATCACACTTCCTAAGAAGGATATTTCCAATTCATCCATGATTGTACAATTAAACAGCGACGGCGGATGTTATTGACGGCCGAATGGTGAGCCGCTTTAAATGTTGCTGCTGCAAGGAATTGTGGGACAGCACTATCTTCTTTCATTTAAGGATGGTCCAGTGTTCTCCATGCTAAAGGACATACGAAAGGAAGTATTGAAGCACCCTTCCTTAGCATTTAGAGAATTCAAACAGCTCTTATCGTGGCTGCCACTTAAAATACTTGAGGGTAATTTCACTCAGTTAGGAACCTTCCTAAGCAAAAAAGACAGTTTGACTTCGGCCCAGCTCTTAGGTCCCTCAAAGCTCAGCACTGTCAAGACCGTTTGCTACAAGTCAACGGTGTAAATTTGCATGGCAAAGTTCACCAAAGTTGAATTTGACACAAAAAAAGTTTGTGGTCATGTCAACGTCATTAGAATAAATTAATTTTCTGCAAAATGTCTCAGTTATAAATGTGATCCACTCTTAAGAACAGAGTTTATGGGGGGTTTGGTTTGTTTTGCTTCAGTCTTTCTCTTTGTCGTTCTCCCTCTTGTTCTTTGGTCTTCTTTGCTCTTTCCTGGTTCTTTATTGCTTAATTGTGTTTGGTCTGCTGCCTCTCACTGTCCAACAGGCACATGCACAAACATTTGCAACCACAAGCTAGACACAGCGAGGCTTCCACCCAAATGTTTTACCACAACAATACAGTGCATAACGTAAAAAAAAGAAAACGCAACATTTTGACTGTACAGTTACTGATGCTGACGGAAACACATTTATCAAATAATGAAAAGAAAATCCTGCTCTATTGCAGATGAAAAATGGCTATGGACATTGATTTATTTGTTGATTAAACTCAGTAACAACTTTTCTAGATAGTTTCTGTGTTTCTGGCTTCAGCTTCTTTGTTTCTCTACAGTCCTGTAACGGGACCAGTAGGTCAAGACGAATAAAGTTCGGGATTGTTCGAAGACCGCAGGCAGTCTGGCTGTGTAGGCATCACAATCCTGCCCTTTGACCCCCATGACATCATATGACTGGCTCTCGTGCGTCTTTTGTGAACCGAGGAGGTCAAGATTATTCAGTGGACTTTCAAACAAGCAAAGAGTAAGTGTCTAGGAGCGAGAGGCTCTGGACAATTATGTGCTTTTGCTCTGAGAGGCGCTTTCTGTGTGTATGTGCGGTCAAAGCCATTGACATCGTATGAGTCAGTGAGTGTGCGAGTGAAGGACACACAAAGGTTATGCAGTATGTGTGTGTGCATGTTTTTATCAGTCTTGTAACACTTCATTTAATGTTTACATCTGATATGCATTATTAAAAACCCTAACAGAACTATTTGTCTCATTTTTCTTTTTTGTCCGAGAATATGACATAATTCGGTTAGCTATTGTGGTGATCTACATAACAGTGTTCATGGCCCGAGATAACTTGCAACTTGTTCCAAAAACAAGTACTATTCGGTACTATTTGAAATGACACGACATCAATTGATAAGGTGGTTATTTCTTCTCTGCTCTCATCACTCCATTATCTGCTCTCCTTTCAGTCCCCAACTTTTCTGCTGAATCCATTAATTTTGATTTTACTGTTTGAAACACACACACAATAGAAACACATGCGTAAATAAACATAAAAAACAACAATTACACCGCAATACGATATTAATAAGGCAATTTCTATTGCACACCCACTGAATATCTATCTACCCACTGAAAATTGTGTTTCCCTGGTTTCTGGTGTAAAGCAAAATAATCAAGCATAAAGTGCAAACAACAAGGTACAGAGTAGTAAAACACACAGTACCTGTGTGTGTGTGTGTGTGTGTGTGTGTGTGTGTGTGTGTGTGTGTGTGTGTGTATGACAAGACAATACAACTTTGACCAGAAGCAAATGAGTTTCTGTTTGTCCTTTGACATGACGCAACATGTTTTTACACAAAACAAATGAGAGTTGATATGTCTTCAAAATTATCTGAAATTGTTGCGGCAAACCACCCCTCCAACCACATCTCATCTTTTGTCTGACTGTGTTTGTGTTACGTAAATGAGACGTATGTGTTGGAGATATGACTCCCGACTTGGAAACGTAACACTCTGCTGCTGCTGTTGTTAAACACGAGACTGTATGAAGTCAAAGAAATGCAGATGAAAAGTACACCAAATGTGATCGCTAGTCAAAGATAAAATATCTTTCCTTTCCTTGTCATTTCCGCGTCTTTATTTCGTGTCATTGCTCACATGGTTGTTTTCTGAGAAGTCTTACCACACATGCAGATCAATTATACTTAAGCCAAGTCCATTCAGCACCAAAGGAATGATTGATTCACTTGAGCAGCTTCTACATATCCTAGGCTAAATGTAAATTTTAAAGGAGCAGTGTGTAAAAATTTGTGATATCTAGTGGTGAGGTTGCAGATTGCATCCAGTCCAATCCTCCTCCACTCGACCCTCCCTCTCCAAGCGTGTCAGAGAACGAAGAAAATGAGGAGGGCTCTCTTGCTAAAGTGAGTGTTTGGTTTGTCCGTTCTTGGCTACTGTAGAAACATGGCGGTGCAACATGGCGGACTACGTGAAGAGGATCGCTCCCAATGTAGATATAAACGGCTCATTCTCAGGTATAGAAAACTCAAAAATTATTATTAGTTTCAGGGGACTACACACTAATGAAAACATGGTTGTGAATATCATATACCATTCCGGTTCTGTTGTGGTGTGGCAGGCACAGCACTGGAAATACTTTCAATAGTAGAAAATGAAGAAGAAAAGGAGTAAACTACAATGTTTGCAAAGCCTCTGTTGCTTTTGATAGTAAAATGTAACCTATTCTTTTGCAACTTTTACTTGTTTTGAGCACATGACCAGCAAACTGCAGCCTCATCTTAATTGCCTTGCATCATTTCTGCACACGCACGCACGCACGCACGCCCGCACGCACGCGCACACACACACACACACACACACAGTCTCTAGAGGCTCTATTTGTGGCCAGAGGCACGAGGAGCTCTCAGTGGCTTCTCCTGGCCTCTTGAGTCAACAGGGGCAGGAGGTCAAAACTGCTTGAATGATGCACAAGGAAAGAAGAAGAATGGAGGGGGAGGGGGATGAGTGCAGGAGGAGTGCAGGACACCGGTGGGGGTGTAGGCGGAACAAACACAGGGGGAGATTTTGGCGGGAAAACAGAGACGGACTTGGAAAGTTACCTCTTGCAGACAGACGGTGAGTCAGTGTCTGCCTCATCCCACCGGCCTGCAGCCTCTGAATCACACTCACATGCCTATACACAAGCACAGAGCTCAGATATAAAGACGTGCACACACAGACACACACACACACACACACTCAAACAATGGCCGCACCCCTTGCAGTTGCCCCCCTCTGGCGCACACATTTGAGATGATGTCATCGTTCTTTGCCTCTGTGGCATTGCTACACAAGCATGACTCAACATTTTGTGTGTGTGCACTCGTATGTATGTGTTAAGTGCACTCATGAGGTCAAGGTCCACATTCTGAGCAATGATGTCACTTATCACTGACTAATCCTCTCTGAACAATTTCAACAAAATAGGACATTGAGCGGGAAGGAGGGGGAAACTGGAGGGACATTTTAAGTGTCAGTTTGTTTTGTCTGCGTGTGTCCCTGTGTGTGTGTGTGTGTGTTTGTGTGTGTTTGGAATGCACAAAACACAACCTTGTCCCCTGCCATTCACACATTTGCTATTCATGTACAGTTTAAGCCTTTAATTAGACACACACCAAGTACTTACACTGCTAACTGAAAGAAACACAAGTACGTCTCTTCCACACACAAAAAAACTCAGAACTAACAGCTTCCATCAGAGGTATATAAATGGGCAAAGTCCTCTAGTCACATGCGTATTAGCTCCCTGGGTAAATACGCACGCATTTACAGTCCACACACTTCCTCTAAATGAGCAGTGTATAAACACATCGCCATCACCTCCACTTCAGCAAAATGATTAGAGCCCGGGGCCAAATTAAACATCCCCTGGACCCCAGCCTGGGAAATGAACTCATAGCTAAACCCATGACATGGCCCACTAGACATGAAAGCCCTCATAGAGCGGGCCATTCAGCGAAAAGAGGGCCAATGACAGAGTGGCACCGGGCCCGTACGGATGTGGCAGGAGGGCGTGATGTTAGCATGGTCCCTGCGTGCCCTGCCAGGCGGCGTGGCGGTAGAGCAGATCAGGCCTGTAGTCCCATGCCAACGCAGGTGCACTGAAAACACACCAACAGTGACAGCTTGGCAGGAACCCCCAGGGACATGGAAAGACTGGTGGCATATTTCACACTTGCACATATAGTATGTGCATCTGCGTGCATGGCAGTATACACAATAGTCTGTTTTTGAGTTGGTTGCTTGTGTTTCTTTGATTGAAAGTAAGAGCTGAGGCTAACGTTTTCAAAAAGAGAAACATCAACATGATTACAGAGAAAATTGTTTGTGAAAATACTCATGACAAAAAGTGTGTCGAGGCCTTTTGTCTGCTGACATTGCAACCCAGCCCTGGAGAAGCCGTAGAAAAATGTATGATTGACTGTTTTTGTTGAGTGTACAGATATACTGGATGAGAATTTCTTCAGACAATAAAAACATCATATACTCTCTCAGATCAGCGGTCAATTATCTCAACGCAAAATATGGGCTCTATGTCAAACATTCTTCTGATTTGCTGCCTGTTATCTTTCACAAAGCGGTTGCTTCAAAGGTTCTGTTTCTCAGCTGCCTAAATTACTAAAAAATAATTATATAGTAGCTGATGATTAGTAAAAATGTTATGTTATTCACATGTGGCAGCATAGAAAATATGAGACATAATTATAGGACACGTATTGCATTATATAGATTATTATCAACACAAACAAATATTTAAGTTCACTTCATCTCAAGTGTGCAGAAACAGGATACAGCAATAATTCACTGTAGCACTGCTGAATGTAGTAAATGTGGGTTTTCTACAACAGTTGATCTGTAATTAAAGCT
Source organism: Anarhichas minor (assembly GCF_050575085.1). NCBI lineage: Eukaryota > Metazoa > Chordata > Actinopteri > Perciformes > Anarhichadidae > Anarhichas > Anarhichas minor. Next base: position 12,420,039 of record NW_027466457.1, read on the forward strand.
GAGTTATAACTGAAATATATGACACCATATGTAGAAAGCAGTCAATCACTGTAGCGATGTAAAGACGTCTGGCCCCCAACTGTTCCCCAGACATGCATGCGGTCGAAACAAGACAGTTTGTAAATCCCACACAGACACTATATCATGTTAACAAGAGGGAGGGAGGCTCTGCTCAAACACTGTGATATGTGTTTCTTACATGGAATCCGAGTACATTTTCTCTTTCAGCATATCCCCGATTCACACGTTCACGCATGGCTGCTGCTGCTGCTTCTGCCCTCCACAGCTCGACTTATGCCTCGCTCAAAGCTGATTGCCAAGGCCGAGACTAAAATGAATTGGTTAATGTTGTGTGTCACAGACTATTGTCGGGAAAGATTTGGGTTTGGGTTAGAATAATAGCGTAAGGTTAGGGACACGTTGTTTGGATTACTTCACTCAGGTTAAGGGATCTTTGTCATCATGGTGACAGTTTGGTGAAGGGTACGATTCTGATTATGCTTAAAAATTAACCACATTGACAGTTGGTTTGAAAGTGGAAGCGGTGTCCTATCTTAAAGTCTGATGTTGTGGAAACTTTGTTGCGCTATTACAACGTCACAACAGGAAGGGTCTACTCGGTTGCGTCACAAAGTGCCCCTTTAAGCAACTAGACCACGGGTGCTACAACAAAATAGAAACATTTAACATCTTTAAGTGTGCAGTTTTCTTTTTTTTCCCCATTTAGGCTGGAGTCCTTTTCAAACAGAAATGACACTCTTATTTTGATTTGAAGTGGTTGAAAACACCTATATGTATTGTACTAAAGGACACTTACAAACAACACATTGTATCATTTCATTTGGAGAACTTGTTGAAGATAATGATTGCAGGACAAAGTTTGACACCAACTTATAGCTATTAAGGTCATGTATTATTATTATTAGCAAGCAGGGACTTCTTTCACAGTTTCCAAAGGAAGTGAAAGTAGTGGGCAGTGGGGAAAATGAGTAACACATTGCTCAGCACATATGTTGTAAAGATGTACACAGTCGCAAGGAAAACAATCCTTTTATCTCTTCTCTTTCGTAGGAGCAGTTCAGCCAAACAAATGTCAACAGAGATTCAGTCTTAAGTTCCGTCAGAAAATCATTTGTGTTTTGTTCCTGTCTGAGCTAAAGTCCTTATACACACACACGGATCTACTGACAGGTGTGTTTTATGAGCTTAAGGTCAAAGAGGCCCCATCATATGGACATCTGTATGTGTGTGTGTGTGTGTGTGTGTGTTGTTTACCTCATTTTTTCAATCAGATCTCAGTTTTTCTAGTAAAGTGACAAGTTTCAAATGCTTGTCCACAGGTAAACTATCCTTGCGGTCTTATCTCAATGGGTTATCGTTAAGGGCCTCAGGTCTCATCAATCAGAACTTGGCCACGCCCCCTGGAATATATTTATCATTCTCTGAAGTAATGGCTGCCTCAGGGCTACTTTTACTCTCAACTTTGACGAAAGAATGAGAGGGGTTTGGAAAGACAAAGAGTTAGTAACTCTTCCTCAAACACAAACACACACACACAAACACACACACACACGCACACACTTTGCAGTTCTGGTTTATGCGTGAGTGTGTCACCAGCGCAGCTGTGACACATTACGAGGAAGCATTTGACCCTCAACTCGTTAACAGGAAAGTGCACAAATCTGTGAAGCGGCGGCCTCTCCAGGAATCTGCAGCTAATGAAAACACACACACACACACACACACACACACATTAACTGTATCATTCGCTTTGACCATATAGTTGGCAACAGTCCACATTTTGGAGGCATTGTTGGATTCAGAATTGTTTGTTTGTTTGACCTCAGGTAAGAACAACAGGTGGAAGAGAAATGAGTGAGCATCGCCACCCTGACCCCAAGTGTACCACAACCTACCCTGATTAGTAATGACCCCTCCTCCTGTGACCTCCTAGGTTGTAGTGACACACACATTCGGTCACATACAACATGTTAAAGACGAGTTATAAGAATATCCGTGTCATAGATAAACTGGTTGGAAAATCAGTAAATCCTTGTGTGTGTTTGAGAGAGAGAGAGAGAGAGAGAGAGAGAGAGAGAGAGAGAGAGAGAGAGAGAGAGAGAGAGAGAGAGAGAGAGAGAGAGAGAGAGAGAGAGAGAGAGAGAGAGAGAGAGAAACACTCAACTTTATCTCAAGTCTTTCTCTGCAAGCGACAGGGAGGAAATTAACCTCTACTGCCCCCCTCTGGTGTCTGTAAAACATAAGGAAGTAAAGTTCCCCGACTTTGACCCACTAGTTTTCATGACTTTCAAAAATACCTCGGCTCAGGATGAGGATAAGAAAACATTAACATTAATTCCAGTCAATTATTAGACATTGAGCTATTTTTGTAAGAACACAGTGGCTCACCTAAACGTAGAAAAGTAACAATCACCACTACTGCCTGTCTAACCTTAATCTTAATCTTAACTTTAACCAAAACCCAACCATAACCGTAATGCTAAAATCCTAATGGGTGGCTGTTAAAAACAACAGAGCACATATTTTAACATTTCATTCATGTCTGCATAGAGAGGAATGACACAAAGACACAAATATCAAAGGTGTCGGAAACACACACGGACACACACATGTATATACACATACATTGGGTCTGATCACCAGTCAAATAAATAATCTGCCTCATTACAGTAACACTGTGTTCTCACTTATGACCGTACATGCTTGGTGCTCTTTGTAATCACATACAAGACTACACCTTGTATGTGAAGTGAAACATACACACACACACACACACAGGAAATGAACCCCATTACCTCTACATCAAGTATGAAAAGTGCTACCAAAACAGCACAGTCACCATTTTACACAGAGTGGCCTTTCACCGATACCATCCACACACGATCTATGCATGCACATACACACACAGTCTGCACACACACACACACACACACACATACACCTTCACCCAAACAAAGAGGCAGTTCTCTCCAACAAGGGTGTGACTGACCAGAGGTGGGTTGCTAGACTGAGGCTGGCCTGTAGCCTGTGTGTGTGTGTACATGTGCGTATTCTGCTCACACATGTTGAGAAACGAAGTGGTAGTAATTGAAGGACACTGGTAGGCAGCCTATTGCATCTCTCTCTCTCTCTCTCTCTCTCTCTCTCTCTCTCTCTCTCTCTCTCTCTCTCTCTCTCTCTCTCTCTCTCTCTCTCTCTCTCTCTCTCTGTGCTGCTGTAACACCTGAATTTTTCCTCAGGGAATCAATAAATATTTATCTTATCTTAACACCAAATGCTAGAATTAAGCTTTCCAAATTTTTTTACAAAACTAACAGTGAAATACATTTGAAAAAATACCATTCACAGATACATTAAACTTCTTCCATACAGCAACATTACACATTGTTTCTGTCACCTCCTCCTCTATCTGCGGATGCTTATTTTGTTTATCCGTTAGCATATCTATATGTTTCAGTATGAAATGGCATTCAGACGTTTTGAGTGAATAAAAATATAAGCAATAACGATATGGAAAGAGTCATACAAAGAAGGGAAGGAAAGAGGGATGGAGGAGCGCTAAATTCTAGCAAAACCTCCAGCGGGCTAACACCGCCTCCTGCTGGTGAGAGTGGTCAATACATGACCATTCAATTCACATTCAATTTAATGATCAGTGATTTGATGTGAAAGGAGAACAGTAATAAATACCCTGAATTTAAGGTGAAGCTAGCTTTAAAAATAGGTTACCTCTTCCATGACAAAGACATACATATCATTTATAATTATTTATCGATCCCAAAGAGAAAGCTTTATCGGGAATAAAACAAATAACAAATATATATATTGCATTAGAAGAGCAAGAGCCTCTTTATGATGCTAACAGAAATGCTTCTTTGTGTGGTTAAATCAAAACAAATCTACTTACAGTATAGCAACTGCAATTCTCGTATGCCTCCAGTATGAATTTGTATTTTTATATTATCTGTGTGATAGTTAAAACATAAAGAGATGTTACACAACTCACAACAGTAGTAAATAAGGGTGATACTCACTAATTGCAACCTGTTGCAGTGAGTAGAGTGTTTTGTCCATTTGCACTGCTATATGTTGTACAGATTCAGAAGCCAAAGTAATTACATTGCAATCACGTGATGGATTATGTTAATGGTACTTTAGTTTTAAGTAGGTAAACTGTGATCAGCAACTGATTATAGCTGTTAATCACCTCTTTTCTTAGATGAAAAGAGTCATTCTCCATGTCCTGAAATTATTATTAACAAACTAGTTAACTTACTAAACTAAGCACAGAACTCCAAAATATTACTAGTGAGCCAGATTGGAAATTCCCCTACTGGAATATAATAGTGAGATGTTTCCATGAGAGTGTATTGAGGCATAGGGAAATGTTGGGAAAGCTACTGTTTGCAGTTTAGAGGAGTCTTTATCTAAACATAGGAAACAGTGATAAACCATTAGCTCTGCTTCAAGACAGAAAGTGATTAGTTCACCACTTAGCGCTTACTGATTTTATCTTGGCGTGGCCAGGAGAAAACACACAACCTCATATAATCTCTCTCTCTCACACACACACAAACACACATTCACACAGACTGTGGGACTTTCTGGCAGGCCAAAGGGGCTGATAGTGAAGGCCTGTATTTGACAACAAACACAAATTGACACCGACGTCACCAAACACTGAGATTAATCAGCGGTCGGCAGGAAAGAACGGACACCTGACACACAGTGAGGCGAGGGAGGGGGAAGACAGCGTGGACGTGGGAATGAGGATGAGCTCAGATAGAACAGATGCAAAAAAGATTTCAACATCTACTTAAAGTTACATAAATTCAATATTGTTACTACATGCAATGAGAGAGGAGTCCCTTCAGCTCATTGTTTTGTTTTTATGGCCTTTATCAACAGGTTGTTCTGCAGCCCCAACTGGCCGAAGAGATACTTTTTATTTATTACAACTTGGCTTTTATTGTCATGTTTTTGTTTTCCTTTTGTGCTGTCAGTAACATTGGACACACAGTGGAATGCTGAGATGTGGGAACACGAGTCAGACGGGGCAGAAACAGGAGCCAACAGACAATCAGACAAGCCCCAGGTTAAAAGCGGGACTTCTAGCTCCCGTGGGAGATTGTGCGCCCCATATAGGCACGGGCCTTGGCAGCAGGTTTGTTTCTTGCCGGCGGCACCTCAGGTGCATGTTGTCCCCTCTCTCCGTCCCCTCTTTCCTGTCGTTTTCCAAGCTGCACTGTAATGAAGGCAATAAATAGCCCCAAAAATGTCTCTTACAAAAAGAAAAGTAGTACTCAAACTGGCCATTCCAGTTTCCAGGTTCGACCTAGAACTACACTGTACCTGCCGAAGATGTTCAATTAGATTATTTCGGTCTCCAGATAAAGTGTTGTTGATAATCTGGTGAAGGAAAAACAAATAGGCCATGGCCCACTCTATTGCCTAACATAAGCATTATGTTGTGCTGTTAAGAATTGGCTTGTTGTATTGGTGATATGATGTTTATTGAATTGTCATTTTAGGTTCCCCAATTATTAAGAAATTAGAAAATAAATAATTCTTTAAATGTGTATTTCATGTATTTGTTCTGAAGACAGTGACAACACGAGAGGGAGTATGTTATCATATTCGATAGCACCGATGGCCAAAAGCCATGAAATTAGACCCAAGTTGAAACAATAGAGTTTCTTACCGATACACTCGGATCTTTAGATGTCCTAATTTACTAATGCGGTGTCTGAGTAAATATTTTGAGTCTCGCATCCCTGTGACATGAATATTCAGCTATCTTACAGCCTTTCAGTCTTTGTTCTTTGACAAGGTTGACCTCACAAAAATAACAAGAAATTGTTCAATATGTTTCCGTGGCAGTCTAGAATAAATTATGGCACTATGGTGAGTTCATTGAGGCCTTTAACACAATAAGCTCATTAAAATGTACAATACAAACATCAGCACAGCTTTCCAAAGCCACTCAGTGCTCTGTCAGTCATCTGTCATCCATTGTTGTGCTCTTAATCCCACCATTGACAGTGAGGTCCATTTCCTCCATCGGGGACCCAGAATTAATCAGCGGACTTAAATTAGCCCTGGGCAATTAAAACACCCAGCAAATGGTTAATTAATTGACCTTGGTGGTCATTAAACAATTCATGGAATCAATAAGGGATCAGTGGTCAGCAGCGACCTTTCATGCTTGGACCATATGGGCTGTGGCCACTTAGATGAAACCATAGATGCATAACAGTGGAGATGAACTGTGCTTTATTTCCCAGACAGATGGATATGTATAGCCCTCATCCTCCACCTCCTCTCCCCTCCTCATCCTCAACTCTCCCCCCTGAAGCAAAGGTTTTATTTTTTAACCCTGAGGATACAGTGAAGTTAAACCTGAGTGCCTGTGTGTTTTCTCCGTATTCATCTCAAGTAAAGGCTTAATAACATGTCTTAAAAATAAATCTAAATAGCACTCATGAAGGACTTCGGTTGTTATTTGGATTAGGGCTGACACTCAAGATTCATTTCAACATTGATTAGTCTGGTGATTATTTGCAAGATTAATTGACTTGCATATTTACTGTCAGAAAATTACAGAAAAATGTTCAGCTTTCTTGTTTTGTCCAACCGATTCTCTGTGAAAACAGAAAATAGTCCCTTTTATTAATACTATATTATTGTATAAAATGTTTGGCATTTTAGCTATAAAGATGACTAAAAGATTATGAAAGTAGTTTCTGATTCATTTTCTGTCAATCGACTAGTTAATGTGCATAATTTCAGCTCTAACTTAATCAACAAAATATTAATCTACATATCATCTGTTGTCTTCAATCACTTACCGTCCAAGCGGATTTCAAATATGTACAAAATCAGTTACTACAGTTTCTGCATAATCCCTGACACATGAAAATACTATTTATGTTTGATTACAATAGAATCCCAATTTAACTGTTTCCCTGCACCTGCTCTTTTATAAAGGTAACAGTCTCCAAGAGATTAGAGTTCATTTCTTGCCAAATATGAATAAAAATTACATTTCTAAATGTGTCGTCTGCTGGTGATGATTTGTACAATAATCACAGAGCAAATTCACTCAGAGAGGCATCAGCCGCTCTTCCTTTCTTTGCCTATCTCTAGAAACGAGGTTTGTTCCTGACCTGTACGACTTTTTAAGGACAAAGGAACTCTGCTTTCTAGTACATCCATCTCCCTCCTCCCCCTCCTTCTCTCCTCGACTTCAACTTCTCCTCATTTAAACTCCCCAGACTCCCCCCATCCCCCAAACACACACAACAACACAACCCCCACCCCCACGCCCTGTCCACCCTCTACAATGTCTGCTGAATATTGTCAGCTAGTGATGAGTTGTGTTATGTGGTTATGTAAATAGATGTGAATTACGAAACTTGCCCTGGACTTTGAGCCGTATACTGTCATAGAATACCAGAGGAGGGGAAAAAAAGAAATCATACAAGGAGTTTTGTGTTTTTGACTTAACATGTGATCTATGGCAACAAATGATTGTACATTTAAGTCGCACATAGTCTTTTGTCGATCCTGACTTGATAATAGAATATTACTTCTACATTAAAGATTAGACTAGATCAGACTAAAGATTAAACACGAAAGATTTTGTTTCAACACAAATTTTGCACAGATAACCACAAAAAAGGGGGTGACATTATTTTATTTTATTTTTGTATATGTAAAACTTCAATCTACTCATGAATCTCACAGCTATAGAAATATTCCCTGAAATAAAAAATAAGACTGGTGGTGTTGTTTTTTCCAATTGTTAATAAATCCTATGAAAGAGGCCAAAACCGCCATTGTGTCTCAGTTCCAACCCACAGGTTATATATATATATTTATATATTACGGTTTAATTGTTTGTTAAAACAGCTGGGCACTGTAGTTTTAATCAAATATTACCCAGGAGAAATTTTGGGCACTACTTTTAACTGGATTAACACACATTTGCCATGCTCATGGTAATGAGTGCAACAGTGTGTTTCTTTGATAGATTGTTCATAATTTTTGGACAACAATGGAACTCCATGACATAGAGGAATGAGATATATTCCATCACGTGGACCTACCTGGATCCTTGCAACCACTGGACTTTAGTAACAGCAATTCATTGTCACATTGGCAGTGATGTCATCGCTGCTTGGTCTACCCCCACTCAACTCCATAGACACACATAAACACACCCTCACCCTCCTCTCTCCTTTGCAGCACTGGCCAGCTGTCTCTCCTGCTGCTCTCAGCTGACGGAGTAGGGGGGAAGTGGGGGAGAGGGGTGGGAGTGGGTGGGTCGACAGCTGAGCAGATGCAGAAGCCCCTTCTGGGTTTGCCGGGGACGGGCTCTTTCCCAGCCTCCCCGCAGCTGTGCAGCTGCCCAGGCACCAGCTGTCCTGATGATCGCACCAAACAGACCGGGGACTTCCTCACTTTGGTGGTTGGCTGAGGAAGGAGTGGAGGTGATGCAGTGTTGCCGCACTGTATGGACCAGCTGACACTCTGTGAACACCTCCCCCCCCCCCCCCAAACCCTCAGTCACCACTACTCCAGACCAAAACTATCCCAGACAAAACATGCCTGGAAACTCACAATGTCTCCCCTTTGACCTCTGACCGCTGGCTCCCACACAACAAAACACACGTGAATTACACTAATGTCGCAGATTAGACATTGGGCATCAGTACATTTATATGGAAACAAAAAATACTGTCAACATCCACATTAAAGGCCTAATTTTATCTCAAACAATCGTATTGTCCAATCACATCTTGCATTGTTATACCTGTTCTGAATGGGCACAATCAGGTTGAAAAGCCTGTTGCCATAATGAACCACAAATGGACATACATGTATAGTGCACTCTTTTGCAAAGTTTCTCCCTGAGGTCATTCATGGTGTTGCACTCAGTTGCAGCCTACATATGAAAAGTGACAGAATAATTGTGGGAACGTTTTTTTAAGATGAGGTTAAAATGTTTAACTCTTTGATGTTTGGAAGTGAAGATTATGAACGTATCCTCATGCAATGGATTGTATTAATCTTACAAGAAGTTATTCCTCGTTTTTCGTGTGCTTTCCTACGAATGTCCAGCAACACTTTACAATTTCTGCTCACTACATGCACACGGTATTTTCAAAATAAACAAAGGAAACAACTTATTTAGGTTTAAGTAAGGAAGTTACGGGATAAATAAATCATCGTTGACTTCTCGTTTCACACAGCGGTCTCCTGAAGGACAGCACTGTGTACCCATCCAACCCATGTAACCCATCCATCTTCTGTCCCGCCCATCTTGTGTGACTTTTTGCGATCTTTACACTTCCTGGTTAATGATTACCTGGATTACAAACAATTTAATTTTGTAAAATTAAATTGAGCTACAAACGCTGTATGAGAACAGCCTTAGATTATGATAACCACCCAACATCTTTCACCAGCTTAAAACTAAAACAATACTCTCTCTACAACACTGGTTCCCCCAACCCTAGTTTCAAGTATCAGGTGAAGATAAGAATATTTGTTTATGCTTTCCACTATCAGTCCGGGTTAAGGGTTGTGTTCAGCACACATCAGCTTCATATGAATGTATATGTGCTGAAGTGTCTCTCTACTTAAACCACATTTAGGCCGAAAAACTCACGTCTGTGAAGCTCCATTCACTTTGCAAGATTGTGTCTGAAACAACTGAGCACGTCAACAACATTTGAGAGTAGTTATGAAGACATTTTACCATCATGCACTTGACGGTATGTGTTGTACTCCACTTTGGCATCTTGCTCTACATGGGTTTGCTTTTTTTTTAAAATTCAACACTGGATGGAGAAAGTAGATTATCCTTTAACAGGAGTTACACTTTCCCAGCCTGACCTTGGTATATTTACTTTTGTAACACTTAATATGTCCATTAGCACAGCTGGATAAACAGTCCTGAAGTATGAAGACAAATATTTCAGCGGACAGAGACGTGGTGCCTGCCAGAATATTTGACTTTTATTCACCCCAGAGAGGTTCATTCAGCGTTTATGTTGTTTTTCAGATCATACCTGCTGTGACACATTCAAACCATCACAAACAATTCTCTCTCTTGTGTAAAAACAAAACAATAATCTATAGTGTAATATATAGCAAGTTGTCAAGATCATAAGCATTGAAAAGACAGTACATACTGCAGGGCTGTTGCGCATATGATATATATCTATAATAATACTAAAATATACTGTTCAGGACAAGACTAGATGTCAAAGTGTGTCAGAATAAGACTTGGTGCTTAGATGATAACATTTGAGGGTTCGGCGTCTCTGTCTCTTCGTGTGCGTGTGTGTGTGTGTGTGTGTGTGTTTGGAGAGGGGGGTGGAGGGGTTGATCGGATGACCAAGCAGAGAGGAGTGTGTGTGAGAGAGAGAAAGAGAGAGATGGAGGGAGTAGGGGGCCCCAGATGGATAATGGATGGGAAGTGTGTTTCTGGGCCTGGAGCTGGCAGAGACACAGCAACATGCCACCGGTGGGAGACCGAAGGTCAGAGCTGTTGACACGGCCGTCCGTCCAGCTGACACTAAATTAAATTACTTTGTAAGTTCATGTAATGAAACTGTAAATGAAATTACAGTCTAATTTAAGGTAATGAAATTGTACATCAAAATGATAATGTAATTGCATTTCCTCTCATCTTTACCTTGAAGTCTGCAAATGGAAAATTCCTGCTTGATATCTGCAAATTCACATCTCATCATCTCAAAAACAAGTTATCAACTGTGAAACCATAAAACAAAAAAAAGTACTAAAATGAAAATAGGGTAAAAGTACACTTAATTATAGTTTGAGTAAATGTACACAGTCACTTTCCATCTCTGTTCATCATATTCATCTCAATGTAATTTAATTCATCATCTAATTCAATCCAGTAACTTTAACAGGACAGATGGACTTTTTAAAATGAAAACCAGAATGTTATACTTGTCCCCCCCCTACAGTTTGTACTTATGAAATAGCAGTTAGACCATTATGGGATGCAAAAAACCTTCCACTGAAACCAACCAATACTTGTTAAACTCTTTGCACATTGACCCATTTTTACAGAGAAACTCTAATCAGACATTGTTTTCAACCATTTCATTTTCATTTCATTGTTTATTATTTTTATTTTAATCACTGAAAAAAATGTGAAAGGCAGTGTACTGTAACTAGACTAGAGATCCTAATTTGGAATATATTCAAATGTATAAATATATCATTATAAATGACCAAAATGTCAATCAAATGACATTGCTGCTTTTACATCCTGCTTATGGGATCAGGGAGCAGACTCTATCATATCAGGGGCAGTAAACACTGACCGACTCATTCTTTTAAAAAGACCAATAAACTCTCCAGCAAACTAAAACAAACGAATGCTACTTTTCGGAGAGTGCATAGAATATATAGGTAATTCAGAGAAGTCCGTCGGGGTGTCCTCAGGGTCAGGCTTTGCCTCCACTCGGCCCTAATTAGATCAGGATCGTCTCAGCTGTACCCATCCATCTCAGAGGCCCCGGGCTCTGGCCTGGGAGCCCCTAAACCAACACTGAGTGGCCACAGAGAAAGGTGAGCTGCTGCCTCCATCCCTCCCTCCATCACCTGTCGTTGTTGTCACACATCAGCAGCCTCCCTGTCTCCTGGCTACAAACAGTAAACTGGACGGCAGCTGGTCTGATGGAGCAGAGCATCCTCTGTGTGTGTGTGTGTGTGTGTTGGGGGTTGGCTCTGAAAGTGTAGGGTTGGTGTTGTGCCTGGATCCAGGTACTAACCCTCTCTACTGTAGATGAAGGCTTCTTCTGCCCAGAGGGAGAAATAAAGTCACAATGCTATATGCAGCGCCTTTATCTAAGGGGGAAAGAAGATTGCAGACCTCAAAGCAAAAAGGGAAATTGCAGCTTTCTTTTAGCAGGAAGGGGCATCAATATGACTCTTTGTTTGCTCCAGTGTCAATGATCAAAAGCTTTGTATGCTTTGAAGTCATCTCATTGTTATTTGATGTGAACAGCATGCTTGAGTTTTTCTTGGTTCTTTTATGGACCAAACAGACATCTCAACTAATTCATTCATCAAAAACATCATACAAAGATGATATTGCTTAGTACACTTCACAATAAAATACCTAGTGTAATAATAATGAACATAGTGTCTAGTAGGGTATTTTATTTGTATGGCACGTCTAAAAAACAAAATGGTTTATTACAGGAGGAAAGTGGGAATAAAAGAAGGACAAAGAAGAAAAATATTTAATCAAAGAGAAGCCATAAGATATAGAGTTATTAAACTAAGAAGAGGACAAATATGTGGGTTTTAAAGGAGTAGTCCGTGCACATTCATATTGTCAGGACTCACAAGAAAAAATAATGAAATCAGGCCGAAAATGAGGGAGCAGAGGCAGAGGTATCCTAAAACTTCAGTCTCTAGATCAAACTCCAAACATTCAGCATTTCTCAGAACGCAACTTCATAATGTCGTTCATTAGATCCTCCCTCGCTTTAGATTCATACTGATTTAGCCGCTCTTAGACTCAAGAAAATGTTCTACTGTTGAGGAGCATCTTTCAAAAGATTTCAGGGCATTACTTTTTATTTGTAGAAAAATAAGACAATCATATTTAAAATTGTTCTTCTATTTATGCTGCTTTTATCCCATTTGGGTCTTTTGGATACTGCCACTCTGGGGCACAAAAGTTCACGCCAATAAGTTCCTAATTCGCAGTTGAGAGAGAAATTGAGATTGACATTTCAATCAATGTTCTTTAATGTGGTTTCAAATGTGCATTGATTTCATCCATAGACGAGGTATTGATGCAAATGATCTAATACAGGTCTCAGAGCAAGAACAATGGATCTGCAGCTGGTTAGCAAATGGTGGATTCTACTCTTTTCTTTATTGCTGAACCATAATTACAGATTATAGCTCTTTGTTGCTTCGTGTCATACCTGTCACCTCATAACAGGACGGGCAGGATCCCGTCGACTTCCTTCAGGCAGCTCACGGTGAGCAGCGTGAAGTCATGCTGCTCTGTGATGCTTCTGTTTCAGGACTCAAATGTCACCTCCCATTGGAGATGGAGTTGGCTTTAGCACCGGCATGTGACAAAATCCTCACGATTCACAGGAAGTGTCATTTTGGGGCTAGTTGGAGGATTGAAGAAAGACAGATTTGAAAGAGCGTTTGTTATGTTCGTTTTAAAATGACACAACTTTATGATGCGTCTGGTAGCGAAAGGGATGTTGTTTTTGATCTCTTTATCTGATGTTTTCTTTTGGCTGTTGCTGTACTTCTTCTGTGTTGCTTCAATCCTTGTAAACCACTTTGTATCCTTAAGCTTCAAATATGTTCTGTCCAACAAAAACCTTAAAGACTGTCAATCCTATTGGTAATGGTCTCAGTGAAATACAGCTAATGTCTTTAAACTAATGTGCTATGGATGTATGGATGTTAAAATGCTACATGTACACAACAAAAGGACAGATACAACAAACTCTTTTTGTCACATAATTAAATGGACCCAGGCTTATCACAAGTGGAAAACACATGCAGACAGCTGTTAAAGTGTGGTGAGGACCTCACACACAGACAAGGGCCATCCAACACCTCAGCTGTCTGTTGACGTGTGGGTGTAAGAGCCAGAAGATGGTGGCCATGATATCCAGAGGTGTGCAAACCACACAGAGGAAATTAAATCCACTCGCCACCACATAGTGAAAAAAGGGAGGAAGAGCGAGTGTTGGATGTCATCCGCTTGTCTGATTTGTATTTGCTCTTCCCTCATTTCACTTTGCAAAAAAAACATCAACATGGGCCACCTGGTTTACAAGAGGAATAGGAGAAAAGCCAGTTTCACACGTAAAAGCCCAGACTGGCTTTTTTTTCCGGCAGTGCAAGTATTTTTCGCTGTTGACACTTTTAGCTGTATGGCAGTTTCACATAGGTGAGAAGAAGCCAGATGTTGCAGTCAGACTAGACTCGGTGTCATCTAAATACATCTTTGTCATCTTTGTACACGCTCTGTCTAACAAGTTTAAATTGAAGTCTCCTATCAGAAGAACTTCTTAACCATCACATTATTTGAGAATTGCAGATAAGAGGTCATAGAAAACATTCGTCGCAGTAGGTGATCAACGGACTTCAAAAATGTCATCACTTGTGCTCTAGTTATTTTGGGTTTGAATGTGAGGATGGTTTCTGTATTTAGTGTTTATCTTTTTTTAAGTTGTAAATAAAGTCTGAAAAATAGGACAAAAATATGTATATAGAAAAAACTTGATGTATGCAATATAATAAGGGTAGAGGGAAGGAGAGGCAAAGATGTTCTATAGACAGGGATCCATGCAATATTCCAGGATTCAAATATGCATGTCTTGGGTTCAATCCCCAAAAACTTAATGGCATTCAAATTTTTGGCCAGCATGATCAACACCAATCCTGAATACGAGTGAAGGACACAACATGTGGAGAGACGTTTGCATTCCGGAGCAGTTGGAGAGAACAAGACACCAGATGCTTTGCTTTTATTTGTAGGTGTTCGCTCGATCATTTGGAGGTATGGTAGCCCGAGCAGGACAAAGAGCCAAGGCCAAATATCTTGGCTTTGTAGGGACAACAGCTGGGAGGGACAAAACAGGAAGTCGCTCCACTTCATTAAAGACCCAGCAGGAGAGCAGCATTGTTTTCCTCCCACTACCCTCCATCATTGCACTCCTCCCTTCTGTCCGTCATTACATACAATATACACGCCTTCCCTCACCAGCGCTGGTGAGAACCATAACAATATGAAGAGTCCATTTCCCCTGCAATTATGACTTGAAATGAAATTGGAGTTATTTCTTTTGTCATTTCCATTATTTGTTTTTGTATAAAACCAAATCAGCAATACTTATTACATGTCTAT